>NC_134094.1:99355119-100585399 GCF_000715075.1 Nicotiana tabacum | reverse complement strand
GAAGTAAGGGAGAGAGGACTGGACTCTGATGATTCGGCCTCAATAAGATAGGCCCACCAATTGACAAGCGCGACTATAGCTGACTGGACTCTTCAGAAAATGCAGCGAAACTGGTTTGGGCTTGAGTTCCTTAGGAACTCAGCAGGCCCAAATGTAAACATGCCCAAAAAGAAAGAAGGTCATTAGAAGTGTATTCCACATTCTCAACATATTCAAAACAGTTATGAAATGTATATAGACAAACAATTGGAATAAGAAAATAAACAATACTGTGGAGAAATTATATTGATGTGATGGTTCTACTTTAGCAAATAATTGATATTGAAAATCTTTCGTTGTCATTAAACATTAAATCCCTAATGAACCAAATGCGTCAATGAATTAAAGGCTAAGGACGAAGTTCTAATCAAGGTCGATGCTCCCTTGTGTCGGGAAGGGCAGCCCAACCTGGAGTCAAACTCCGCTCCCAAATACCCTTAAACACTAACAACATGTTTTCCTTACATGTTTAAATGCCAATGAGGCCCTCTCAATGTAAACTAAATGTTATAGAATTACTTACCACAAAAATATACTTTCCCTCCTAACATAAGAACATATAGTCTGCATTAGATACCAAACAAACATATATCACATGAAGCCAAAGAGCTGACTTTAAAACACATATAGATGAGGAGCAGAAGCATCATAAGAACACTACAAGGGTTTGAACACTAGAGCATAACAATATTCCAATGAAAGGCAAAACTATACAACAACAACCCAATAGATACAGAGGTTCCTGGTTTTGGCAAACCTAATGTGAACTAGTGTAACGACCCGGTCGGTTGTTTTGAGTATTATAACTCCATTTCCCCATTTACTGCTCAATTTATGCTTTACCATTATTTTAGGACTTACCGGTTTAGTTGGTTCGGGTCCGGAAGGAATTCGGACTGAAACGAGACACTTAGTCTCATAATTAAAAATTAAAGTTAAAAAAGTTGACCAGAGGTAGACTTATGTGTAAACGACCTCTGATCCGAATTGTTATGATTCCAATAGCACCGTATGGTGATTTTGGACTTAGGAGTATGGTCGACATTGCTCGTCAGAATAAGATGGTTCGCAGTCAAGAACGGGTTGAGAGGGAGGCTAAGAGGCCTTGTGGTTCAGGTGATTTCAGCGGTGTTCCTTTAGGGGTTCAGGTTTACCGCAGTAGGGGTCATTTTTACAGACATGCTCAGACGGGTCGTCCAGCTCATCGTGGTGCATCAGCTAGCCACAGTTCTTATAGTGCTCACTCAGGCCAGTCTTCATTCAGTGCACTACCAGTGCGGAGTTCTCATCATGCCTCGTCCGCTTAGGCTTCTACATGTAATTCCTCGGGTTATCAAGAGCAGCAGTTCCGTCAGAGGAGGGGTTGTTTCGAGTGCGGAGAATCGGGTCATTTCAAGAGAGATTGTCCTAGACTGTTGAGTAGGGATCTACAGCAAAGTTATCGACCAACGGCACCAGCAGTTACACCACCCGCCCAGCCAGCTCGGAGTGGGGGTCTGGCAGCTAGGGGTCGCCCAAGAGGGGGAGGCCGATCAGGTGGCGGTCAGGCCCAATTCTATACTTTTCCTACCAAGCCAGATGTTTTTGCTTCAGATGTAGTGATCACATGTATTGTTTCAGTGTGCCACATGGAGGCTTTTATATTATTTGACCCTAGATCCACTTATTCATATATATCATCGTATTTTGCTCATTATCAGGACATGCCTTGTGAGTCCTTAGTATCACCTGTTTGTGTGTCTACACTAGTGGATGATATAATTACTGTGGACTGTGTATATCGATCGTGTGTGGTAACTATTGGGAACTGGAGACTAAAGTTGATCTCTTATTACTCGGTATGTTTGATTTCGATGTAATCCTAGATATGGATTGGTTGTCTCCATGTCATGCTATTATGGACTGTCACCCAAAAACTGTGACATTGACAATGCCAGGGTTGCCAAAGGTTGAATGGAGAGGTTCTCTAGATTTTGTTCCTAGAAAGGTAATTTCTTATTTGAAGGCCCAACATATGGTTGGAAAGGGATGTTTGTCATATCTGGCCTTTGTGAGAGAGGTTGATGCTGATACTCCTATTATTGATTCAGTACCGGTCGTGCGAGACTTTCTAGATGTATTTCCTGCAGACCTGCTGGGTATGCCACCCGACAGGGATATTGATTTCGGTATTGACTTGGTGAAGGGCACTTAGCCCATTTCTATTCCTATGTATCATATGGCACGAGCTGAGTTAAAAGAATTGAAAGAGCAACTTCAGGAACTCCTTGAAAAGGGATTTATTAGGTCTAGTGTGTTACTTTGGGGTGCACCGGTTCTATTTGTGAAAAAGAAAGATGGTACTATGCGGATGTGCATCGATTATAGGCAGCTGAACAAAGTTACAATCAAGAATAAATATCTGTTGCCGCATATTGATGACTTATTTGACCAGTTTCAGAGGGCGAGGGTATTCTTCAAAATTGATTTGAGGTCTAGGTATCACCAGTTGAAAATTCGAGATTCTGATATTCTAAAGACGGCATTCAAAACTCACTATGGCCACTATGAATTTCTTGTAATGTCTTTTGGGCTAACCAATTCTGCATAAGCATTTATGCATCTGATGAATAGTGTATTCCAACCATATCTTGATTTATTTGTAGTAGTATTTATTGACGATATCCTGGTGTACTCACGTAGCCAGGAGGAGCATGCACAACACTTGGGTATTGTATTACATAGGGTGAGAGAGGAGAGACTTTATGCCATATTCTCTAAGTGTGAGTTCTGGCTTAGTTCGGTGGCATTCTTGGGACATATAGTGTCCAGTGAAGGAATTAAGGTGGATCCGAAGAAAATAGAGGTAGTTCAGAGTTGGCCCAGGCCATCTTTAGTTACTGAGATTCGGAGTTTTCTCGGCTTGGCCGATTATTATCGTCGCTTCATGGAGGGTTTCTCATCTATTGCATCGCCTATGACTAAATTAACCCAGAAAGGTGCTCCATTCAGGTGGTCGGATGAATGTGAAGAGAGCTTTCAGAAGTGCAAAACAGCTTTGACTACAGCTCCAGTATTGGTGTTGCCTACAGGTTTAGAGTCTTATACTATGTATTGTGATGCATCGCGTATTGGTCTCGGCGCAGTGCTTATGCAAGACAGTAGGGTGATTGCCTATGCATCCAGACAGTTAAAGGTACATGAGAAGAATTACCCGGTCCACGATCTTGAGTTAGCAACTATTGTTCATGCCTTGAAAATTTGCCGGCATTACTTGTACGGTGTCCAATGTGAGGTATATACCGATCATCAGAGTTTACAACATTTGTTTAAATAGAAGGATCTTAATTTGATGCAGCGAAGGTGGTTGGAGTTGCTTAAGGATTATGACATTACCATTCTCTATCATCCTGGAAAGGCCAATGAGGTGGCCGATGGCTTGAGTCATAAGGTGGAGAGTTTGGGCAGCTTAGCATACCTACCGGTAGCAGAGAGGCCTTTAGCCTTGGATGTTCAGGCCTTGGCCAACCAGTTTGTTAGATTGGATGTTTCCGAGCAGAATCAAGTTTTGGCCTGTGTGGTTTCTCGATCTACTTTATATGATCGCATCAGAGAGCGCCAGTATGATGTTCCACATCTTTTTGTCCTTAAGGACACGGTTCAGCACGGTGATGCCAAGGAAGTCACTATTGGAGATGACAGTGTATTACGGATGCAGGGCAGGCTATGTGTGCCTAATGTAGATAGTTTGCATAAGTTGATTCTCCAGGAAGCTCACAGTTCACGGTACTCCATTCATCCAGGTGCCGTGAAAATGTATCAGGATGTAAGGAAACACTATTAGTGGAGGCGAATGAAGAAAGATATAGCTGGATTTGTAGCTCGGTGTTTAAATTGTCAACAGATAAAGTACGAGCATCAAAAACCAGGAGGATTACTTCAGAGGCTTGAAATTCCGGAGTGGAAATGGGAGCGTATTACCAAGGACTTCGTAGTTGGGCTTCCACGGACTTTGAGAAAGTTTGATGTTGTTTGTGTGATAGTAGATCGGTTGACCAAATCCACGCATTTTATTCCAGTTGGTACTAATTATTCTTCGGAGCGGTTGGATGGGATTTATATTCGCGAGATTGTTCGCCTACACGGTGTGCCAGTGTCCATCATTTCAGATCGGGGCACGCAATTTACATCACAGTTTTGGAGAGTAGTGCAGCAAGAATTGGGCACCCAGGTTCAGTTGAGTACAACATTTCACCCTCTGATTGACGGACAGTCCGAACGCACTATTCAGATATTAGAGGATATTCTACGCACTTGTGTCATTGATTTTGGGGGTTCTTGGGATCAATTTCTGCCACTCGCGGAGTTTGCTTACAATAACAGCTACTAGTCGAGTATTTAGATGGCTCTGTATGAGGCTTTGTATGGGAGACGGTGCCGTTCTCCGGTGGTTTGGTTTGAGCCAGGTGAGGCTAGGCTATTCGATACTGACTTGGTTCAGGATGTTTTAGAGAAGGTCAAAGAGATCAGGAACGGCTTCGCACAGCGCAGTCTAGACAAAAGAGTTATGCTGGCTGGAAGGTTCGTGATGTTATTCGCATGGTTGGAGAAAAGGTTATACTCAAAATTTCACCCATGAAGGGTGTGTTGAGGTTCGGGAAAAAGGGCAAGTTGAGCCCTCGGCATATTGGGCCTTTTGAGATACTTAAGAAGATTGGGGAGGTGGCTTCTGAACTTGCTTTACAACCTAATCTATCAGGTGTTCATCCAGTGTTCCATGTATCCATGCTCCGAAAGTATGTCGGGGATCTGTCTCATATTCTGGATTTCAGTACGGTATAACTGGACGGTAATTTAACTTATGAGTGTCTATTTTACACCGGCAGGTTCGAAAGCCGAGGTCAAAGATCATAGCATTAGTGAAGGTGCAATGGAGAGGCCAGCCAGTCGGAGAAGCTACTTGGGAGATTGAGCAAGAAATGCGGAGGAAATATCCACACTTATTTGAGACTCCAGGTATTATTCTAAACCCATTCGAGGATGAACGTTTGTTTAAGATGGGAGAATGTAATGATTCGACCGTTCATTTTGAGTATTATAATCCCATTTCCCCATTTACTGCTCAATTTATGCTTTACAGTTATTTTATAACTTACCGGGTTAGTTGGTTCGGGTCCATAAGGAATTTGGAGTGAAACGAGACACTTAGTCTCATAATTGAAAATTTAAGTTAGAAAAGTTGACCGGAGGTGGACTTATATGTAAACTACCTCGGATCTGAATTGTTATGATTCCAATAACTCCGTATGGTGATTATGGAGTTAGGAGTGTGTCTGGAAAATTATTTGGAGGTCCGTAGAGGAATTGGGATTGAAATGCCGAAAGTTGAATTTTTGGGAAGTTTGACCGGGGGGTTGACTTTTTGATATCGGGGTCGAAATCTGATTCTGAAAATTTAAATAGGTCTATTATGTCGTTTTTGACTTGTGTGAAACATTTGAGGTCAACCGGACGTGATTTGATAGGTTTCGGCGTTATTTGTAGAAATGGAAAGTTTCAAAGTTCATTAGGCTTGAATCTATGTGCGATTTGTGTTTTTAGTGTTGTTGGATGTGATTTGAAGATACGACTAAGTTTGTATAATGTTTTAGGACTTGTTGATATATTTGGTTGAGGTCCCGAGGACGTCAGGTGATTTTCATATGGTTAATGGATCTAAAGTTGGACTAAATCAGTGCTGCAATTTCCTTCTGCTGGAAATTCGGGGAGCCTAGAATAGAGCCCAAAAATCAAGCCCAGAATCGAGCCCAAAATCGAGCCCTGGATCGAGGGCCATGATCGAGCCCAGGATCGAAGCCACGATCGAAGGCAGGGTCGAGGGCCATGATCGAGCCCAGGATCGAAGCCAGGATCGAAGGCAGGGTCGAAGGCCATGATCGAAGCCAAGATCAAAGGCAGGGTCGAGGGCCATGATCGAAGCCACGATCGAAGGCCGGTATCGAGGGCCAGGATCGAGGGTCAGAATCGAGGCCCAGGATCGAGGACCACGATCGAAGGCCAAGATCGAGGCAGGACCGAGGGCTGTCTGGGCAGAATTATAAAGCAGGGGACTTCGTCCCATTCGCTATTTTTGACAAATTGGAGCTTGAGAAGAGGCGATTTTTGATAGATTTTCAAGAAAAACTTAAGGTAAGTCCCTGGTGATCATTTCTACTCCATAATATTGAATTATCATCGAATAATCCGACTAGATTACATGTTTTTGGGGTGTAAATCGGAGATTTGAACTAAGAAATTTGGAAATAGGATTTGATGATTTGGAGGTCGAGTTGAGGTCGGAATTTGGTAAAATTAGAATGGGTAGACTCGTGGTGGAATGGGCTTTCGGATTTTGTAACTTTTTTTGGGTTCCGAGATGTGGGCCCCACGAGCAAATTTTGAGTTAAATTTCGGATTTTTGTGGAAAATTGTATTTTCATATGGAATTAATTCCAATAAATTTTATTGACTGAATCGAATTATTTATATCTAGATTCGAAGCGTTTGGAGGCCAATTCGCGAGGTAAAGTCTTATTGGAATAAAGAACTGCTCGGATTGAGGTAAGTAACAGTTATAAATTTGATCCTGAGGGTATGAAACCCCGGGTTTATTATCATGTGATTGTTTTGGAGGTGACACACATGCTAGGTGACGGGCGTGTAGGCGTACACCGAGGGAATTGTGACTTTGTCTGTCTCGCGAAAGTGTAAAGTTGAATAACTTGTTGTTAGCTATATGCTCTCTATGTATTGAAGGAATTTGACTGTAAATCATGTTAGAAATAATGTTTAGGCTATGTGATAGTATTGTTGGGACCCACAGTGGTCGCGCGCTTATTGAATTATTTGCTAATTGTTGTCTTGTATTCAGTCATGATTTTACTTGCGTATCACACCTCAGTCTTTCTTGATATTTGTTGATACACTTTGTTATCTTTGTTTGGGTTGATCTTTGAGATTCCCGAGAGCCTAAGAGACTAGAGAGGTTGAGAACTGAGTAAGGCCGTGGGCCTGTCGGTGAGGTAAGGATACTATGGCACGTGAGTTGTCCGTGCAGGATATTATAGCACGTGAATTGTCCGTGCAGCACGTGAGTTATCCGTGCGGATTATGGCGCTTGGGCTGTAGGAGCCCCTCCGGAGTCTGTACACCCCCAGTGAGCGCGGCTAACTATTGAGTGTGAGTGTTGAGGGATGAGAGCCGAGTGGTTGAGCTGTTGTGACGAGTTGAGTAATTGTTGCCCTGAGAGGTTGTACTTATTTTTCATTTGTTGTTGCACTTAGTTGCTATTTGTCATTGTTGTGAAATTCTATAAAAGATTTTATATCCAGATTACATGAACTTGAACTGTATAAAACTGATTTGACTTAAACTGCTGGAATTGATAGTATGTCTATTCTATGTTGGAATTACTGAAAATGAATTATAATTATGTAGCTCGTCATTATCTTCAGTTCCTTAGTTATTATTGTTACTTGCTGAGTTGGTTGTACTCATACTACACCATGCACATCGTGTGCAGATCCAGGTGTTTCAAGACATAGCGGGTGCTAATTCTCTCGCAAAATCGATTTTCCGGAGATTCAGAGGTAGCTGTCATGTTTCGTAGACCTTATCTCTCTTTCCCTATCTCCTTGTTTACTGTATTTGGTCTTAGACTATTATCGACAGTATCTTCCAGACTTGTATTCATACTAGATGCTCATGTACTCAGTGACACCAGATTTTGGGAGTGTTTATATATGTATTTGTGAATTTTCTTCCGCTGAATTTAATCATAATTTTTGTTAAATTAAAGGATATGTGAGTTTATTGCGATTGTCGGCTTGCCTAGTATTGAGATAGGCTCCATCACGACAGGTGAGATTTTGGGTCGTGACAACTGGTTGGTTTACTTTTAGCACGTACCTAGGTTGATACTATTATTTAAACACTTTTAAAATGAGTAATGAAAATTCAGGTAACACAATCATGACTAATCATTTACAAAAGTTATCTAGGACATGATCAAACCTTTCAATAGGTCATACCAATTCACAGATTGAAACATGGAGTCCCTTAGGGCTTCTACAGAATCATACTCTTAATAGTGTTAGCTTCAAGCAAGTCATCAGGTTCAGATAGCATCAGTAAAGGTCCTTATAAGGTTTTAGGGGGTCAGATTTGGTTTTAAAATTAACAACAGGGAAAGGACTGGAGTGATTCTACACAAAGTATGAAATGAGGAATTAAACATGCAGTATTCAGTTAGCTACTTGAACACTTCAAATGCAGTAATGATCTTATGTAGACAGGGGAAACTTTACACATTTATAGAATTGGATTAAGCATGTCATGAGGAGAAAGAGTTACACATAAATAAAAGATATTGCATTAGAGCAGGTTTAACTCAAACTTAAGTCCAGGCTAGTATCTAAATATGAAAATGATCATGCTTCTATTTTCACAAGTTATCACTTGGTTATAGCAGAGAAGCTAGGTCCTTTTTAGGGGAGACAATCTTTAAAGATAAGATGCATGTTAGTTTTAGAAGATTAATGATAACCGTAAAGGATTAGAGACATGAGGTATGATACCAAGTAAGTTTTAGATTGAGTATGCAGCTGAAGGTGTTAACTAATCAAGCAAACAATAAAGTTGAGCCTAAGAAGTTATCAGTCCTTATAACAAAGAAAGGGAAACATGATCATGATTGTATTATGAGAAAAGATAACTTAGTCTTAACAGGCGTGTACAATAGGACTATTGGGAGAAGAGAAAAAAGTTTAATTCAAACAAGAGTAGGTCAACAGAAGCAACAACAACTAGACAAAAATAAAAGACCATAGTGGCAACTCAGATATAGTTTAACAAACACAAGTGGAGAAGAAAACATATAAACACTTAGAGTTTATGCTTAAGGTTAAAGGACAGAGGATATGCACTTGGACACCTTCAGATTCATCTTAGTCATGGTTATCAAATAATAAGCTCAACTTCAAGACTCACAAACTACAGAGATACAATATATAAGGATAAAGGTCACTGTAGATCAATGAAAAAACTATGAAATTCATGTGAACATGAACACATAATAACTCAAACATGTAGACTGTTGGAAACTCAGGAATAAGGATCAGCAAGAATCAATTAATGGTTTGACTAATCATCGATTAAAGACTCAAAGCGGGACAAATAATTACAAGTAGATATTAAACTAACAGAACATAAGCACTAATATGTTGATCACGGACCCCAAAAACAGTTGTAATCCTCAGAATCTAACTAGCATATTTGTAGTATTCAAAGAAGATAAACAAAAGAGAAGAATGAAATATGTGCTGACTTTTTTGAGAGTAGCAGACCAAACAAAAGCTCTTCCTCAATTGCTTAAGATCCCAGAAACCTCAATTTTGAACCAGAGACGGTAGTCAGCAAACGAAAAGAAAAGAACAGTAAGAAAACCTAGTCTTTAAATCCTAAATTTCTTTGATGATTGGTAGCATTTTGTGTTTGTGTGTGTGTTTCTCTTCAGTGTTAGGTGGTTTGTCGTGTTAGCTGATTGGTCGTGTTAGGTGAGAGAATAAAAGGCTCCTATTTATAGTGGCTATTGAAGCCTCTAGGTTTCAAAAGATTAAAATCAGATAGTGGAAGATGACGATGGTCGAGTGATAATAGCAAAGTAGAGGTAAAATCAGAGAACACGGGGGGAAACAATAGTGACGAGTTTACCTGAGAGGAGAGAAGTCCATCGAAGGCAACGACCTTCGGATAAAGCTTCAATGCCTAAAGGTCACTGTGTTTGACCGCTGGACCTCTCATAACCATGATTAGATTTTGAGATATGCTCATGCATGCCATAGATTTAACAAAACAGAGGAGGGTTTCAGAAATTTGACCTTTGCACGATTTGGTCTAGGGTGTTCAGATTTGGGGTTTTAATCTCCATCAACGAAAATGGAAAGAAACAACTTTCTTCGTAGCCCAGAGACAAAACGGGTGATTCTCTAAGTTTGATTTGAAAGCAAAGACGAAATGGTGTTTCAAGCTTTAGTGAACAAAAGGAGAAATAACAACGGGATTCTTGTATTCAGAAGGCAAACGAGATGAAATCTCTGATCGATTTGTGACCTTGCACTAATTTGTGCAAGTTTTGGTAGTTGATTGGTTTGTGAGGTTGAGAAAAAAGAGAGGGAAAAGGGAAAGAGAGGCGGCCGAGTGAGATGAAGAATGATTAGGGCTTTGGGTAGGTTAGAGTTGTCTTTGAGTTTAAGATAGGGGAATAGGATCCGAGCCGTTGATCTTTTAGATCAACGGTCCTAATTTTTTAGGATTAAAATATTTTAAATGATGGAATATGAGGGCCGTCGGATCTCTGAGTCTGGACAGCTGAGATTGAGTCTTATAAGATTGAGTCTTTAAATGCGGACCATTGATAGGATAAACCAATGGTCCAGATTCATTTGTGTTTTCTTTGTGAGGGTGGGAGACGACTGACGTGGCATGATCTCATTGGTGTAGATGGGATCACTTGGATTGCCAAGGTGGAGAGAAAGGAATTGGGACTGGGTCATATTTTGCTTTGGGCTTGATAATTGGGCTGAAATTCATTTAAAGAATAATCACCCTATGTTTAATTAAGGAATTGTAATTATAGCCCTTTAGCTTTTCTCTTTTGAAATTAATTTAAATAAACTTAATTATTTTCAATAAAATATAGTAAGATTATAATTATTAAATACTACTAATTATTGCAATTAAGTTTTTGTAAAAATACTTTGTTTTTCTAAATTGTAAAACTAATTTTGAGTTTTCACATAGTAATCTAATTAACCAGAAATTAAAGAGTAATTTATTAAATTAATTATAGAATCTACGTATAGAAATTATTATAATAATCCTAAAATAGTAAATATATTTGTAATTACATAATATCAATGCTATGTGATTAATTTTAAAACTAATGCTTAGTTAATTTGTGAAAAATAGATATTCATTACTGGAAAATACTTTGAAAATATTTATTGTAAATTATTAAGTATGAATAAATTAATTTAAAAGGGGAGGGTCAACAGTCACTGTCTGGTACTATTTCATTGTCATTGTCTTCACCTTCTTCGTCAACATCTTATATGCATCCGTCCGGACCGAAGCATCATAATCTAGGCCCCAGTTGGCACACATTTCTTGTATTTCATCGCTATCATCAATAAGACCACTTGCTTGATTTCTACAATAATATGGGACTCCTACGTTCAACGTTTGCGGTAGAAACTTAGTTAGTCCCTCCCACTCGACAACTGTTAGAAATACAGGATAATCAATGTCTCTATGCAATTTTTTATTTTCTAATAAATCCCAATATTGATCCTCCGTTCCTTGCAGGTAGTTAAGATCATCCAGTGCATGATAACGGCTAGTGCCTTTTCCATCTCTAAAATCTTCTTCATCAAATGCCGAATCACTTATTGTTCATCTTTATGTGTGTTTTGTTTGGAATGTTGCAGACAGTGCTTGTGGTACAACTAGCCCATGCCAATGGCATAATACTTCATAATCACACCTTTTTGAGTAAAGGGGAACCCATTGTAGTTTTTCACCCAGATTCGCATACCTTCAGGCTTTGTAGAATGCGCTTCCCCCTCAATAATGTGACGTGGAACTTTGAGATCAGTATGTATATTAATTGGCTTATTTTTCAAGGGATGTAGAACACCATACCACTTGTCATCCACCAAATTAGTATAAACCTAGCATATATTTTTCAAGGTAGGGATCAATTGTGTCATGACATGTTCCATGTAGATCTATTGAACTACCTTCACTTTTTTGTCTCTTCTTAAACCACTTATTAAATGTTAGTGGCATTTTTGAAATGTTGAAATGGTTTTTGAAATGATTTTTGAATACTAGAATTTTGGTTCAACTTAAAAAGAACTAAATTACATGAACTTGTACGTTAAACATAGAGCATCAATAATATGTGTTCTGTGTATTGTTATGTCAACTTGAAAAAGTTGTCGACCTGAAAAAAGCTACACGGACTTGTACGATAAAGAATCACTAGCACGCAAAACATAACACATCAATAATATGTGTTATGTGTATTGTCATGTCAACCTAAAAAGTTGCACGGACTTGTACCGTAAAGAATCGTTAGCACGCGAAACATAACGCATCAACAATATGCGTTATGCAACCTAAAATCACTCATAGCTGCCTATAAAAACTCGCGTATTTTGCATTATTATTTGCGGCTTAACCAAACGAAGAAAACAACTTTCTATAAATTTTTCGAGTTCGAGCATTACGACATGTCTGGACGCAATGACGTACCAATGTGTTACTGTGGCAAATGTGTGATTTTGAATCTATGTTGGTCAAATTGCAATCTAGGTCGTAGACGTTGGATGTGTAAACAAGTTGTAAGTTATTATTATTGAAAGTTATGTTGGTTAATAGATTATTTATAACATGTTAATTAATAGTCTTTTGTTGTCATCCCCTTTTGTACGACGAAAATCAATGTGGTTTTGAAGAATGGTATGATGAACCCAATAATCAGGAATACTACAACTCATGTTTGCTAAGCATTTGGAATCTGACCGGTGAGTACGAACTTCAAATCTTGAAACTCCAAGAACAACTTGCGGCAGCAAAGGAGAAGCTGAAAGAGGCAGAAGAAGAAAATAATCGGTTAGAAAAAATATTTCATTGGTTGAAGTAGAGAATATTGGGCGAAAGTTAATAAACAAACACATGGATGCGTTAAGTGTAGTTTTTTGTTTTTATGTTGTACGTGTCATGTATTATATGTAAATTTTAAGGAATTTAAATTAATGTTAATTTGTCTTATTTTTTTTGTGTTCTAGTTTTAAACTAATAAATAACCCGAAAAATAAAAAGACATGCTCTTATTATGTAAAACATCAATGATTTTACTATTAGATATTTATTTCCATATATACAACTCAAAATACATATCAATGAGTCCCACAGCCTGTATGCTTTAAAGCATTGGCTGGCCTGAGCCGCATACCATCCCGCGCGGCTACGCTAGCAGGGTCATCCTCGTGAAGATGCGTTGCAGTATGATCGTTAGGAAGGCTAGCAGGCTCAGTAGAAGCGGCTATTGGTCCATCAGTAACCTAAAAGATAATAAGATATTTAGTATATGAAATATTAAATACTAGCGTACGTGTTAGCAAAAAAGTTTAATGGTCAAACCATGGTCTCAGCGGGTTCCTGAATAAGATCATCTGTTTCCGGCAAGCGAGTATCGCACAATGTGGCCTCTGTGATGGGTGATGACAAAATTTTTAAAAAATATAAATAATTTAGATATTACTGACTAATCTATAAGGTAAAAACAAATTGAAGTAATAGTAATATAAACAAACTTGCACCTGAGTAGGCACACAATACTCTAGGGTTGTGCATAATTTGGTAAATATCGAATTACCGTACCGAAATCGAAATTTTTGGTATTTGGTATTCGATATTTTAGTATTCGATATGGTATTTGGTTTAAATTTTTAAAAAATATGGTATTATATATGGTATTTGGTATTTTAAAATAAAATACTGAAATATCGATATTGTACCGAAATATATATTTTATTACACAAAACACATATTATTAATTATAACATAAATATAAAAAACTAAACTTTTACTTTCCTTTATTCTCTAAATTTATCAATTAACTCTAAGCAAGTAAGAAGACATTTCTAATGATCAAATTTATTTCTTTATGTGCAGTTTTCTCTCTCTAGTATGATATTTTCTAGTTTTGGACAAAACTTTAGTCAACAAACGTTTTTAGTTTTGTACTTTTGAGTACTTTAATTAAGAATATTATAGTCTACGACTGTATGCACTTGCTAGTATTCATAACGATTAAACCGAAGTTATCGATCCGAATAAACCGAAACCAAAAGGAGAAAAACCGAATTGTACCGAATTTAATTAGGTACGGTATTGGTATAGCATTTTAAAAAACCGAATACCGAAAATACCGAACCGAAATGTCTAAATATAGTACCGTACCGACCGACGAACACCTCTACAATGCTCTATTGAAACTCCGAGGTGCACTGGAGTAGATGAAGGTTATGACATCTCTACCTGATGTGATGTCTCCCTATCTATGCCTGAAAGATCCTCAACAACCCTCGATGATGAGCCATAACTCAGTCGTCGACCACTATGCATCTCTTGTATCGGACAATCATCGGCAACCCTCAATAGCTATGGACAACCAGAAAAATACTGATCCCAATCATACTGCAAAATGGCGGTGCCCGCGATCTACACTGGAGCAGACAGGGTCAACGGTGAAGTCCCTGGCAACAGCTGAAGGATGAATGATGGCATATCATGACGAGAATCGTGTGGCTCTAGGTAGTCACCCGGCTGATCATCTCTAATATCCTCCATCGGTGCCTCAATGCCCCTTTGCTGGGGACCCCGTCCTCGCCGACCACCTCAACCATGTAGGCCATCCCTTCCTCTCTAGCCACGTATGCCACGTCTACCACGTGCTGGGGACACATGTGGCCCATGTTGGTACTCCTTCGGCGGCACTTACGCAGCCTCGTAACCTAACCGCGCATCCTCTCGGACAACTCTCAATGTGTCAGCAAAAAGATCTTTAACCCGACAACGAAACTCGTTCACAACTACCGCTCCGTCACCTGCATGCTATAGCATCTCCAGTCCCAACTGGTAGAAACGGTGTAAGCCAATAGTCTGCATAGCATATAACATATTAATTAAGGAAGGATATTAAAGTAATGTAACATGATAAGTAAGTAGATCAAATAGCGTACCAGTGCCTCATGCCTCCCGGCGTATGGAACGTACCGATCACCATCGCGATGAACGAGATTCCCGATCAGAAGGCGAGTAACACGGTGATACCAACCTATGCACTCATGCTCCCCGTCCAAACGGTTATGTGGAGGGGTATGGTGGAATCATGCCATATCTCTAATTCAATCCTTTATTTGGGCCTCTAGCCAGGCCAAGTTTGTCTGGTCAACCTTGCAGCGATCATCCCGCTCGTAATGTGTGGAGTGCCAACTGGACGAAATAGGTATAAGCTGGCGTCGACCAAATTGTCGAAGGACTTGATCGATGGCATGATGCTCGACTATATCGAGACACATAAGTGGGATTCAAGACATACACATATATCGACCGGGGGAGCAATATCTGGCAATCCAGTGATGAGCTCGTCGTTGTATGGCCTCCATATTAACTATTTATTAAACAAAAGAATTATGAGTAAACGCAAAACAAATCAAGCATTATCAAACAAACTTAGTCATATATTTACCTGAGCGTCTTCATGTAAATCCAACATATCTATGTAATAAGAGAGATGATGTAGAGCGTCGACCTCGGGGGCACGGCCTCGCCTATCTACCCACCTCTTAGCAAGTGGTAGAAATGGTGGAGGTGGTGCATCTGGAGCTATCGATGGGAGAGGTGGCTGGATTTGCATGAACCGCTCCCAGGCCCAAACCTAATATTGATTGTGGGCGTAAAATTTAAGTCACTTTGTACTATCTCTATTATAATCATGAAAAGAATTGATAATGTTATCACCTGCAGCAGCGGAATAAAACCGGCGATATCTCTCACGGCGCCCATAGACGACCGGCACATCTGCCTATAAGGGTAGGCTAGAACAGCTCCACCCCAGTTGTAAGTCTCCGCAGGATAGAAACTGGTGAGCCTCTGCAACATATGTAGATAGTCCTCTCTCGTATAATCCCTAAGAGCCTGCGAGTAGCTGAGTGCCATACCATCAACGGGCAACCCGAATAGAACCTCCACATCCTCTAGCGTGATGGTAGCCTCGCCGATAGGTAGATAAAATGTGAGAGTCTCTGGTCGCCACCGCTCTAGCATAGCTGTGATCAGGGGCCAGTCGAACTGCAACCGGCCGATCTCTATAATCCGGTAAAACCCCGTGCTCTCAAGGAGTGTAACTGTACGGGGATGAAGTTTGCGGTCCCTAATGAACACCCAAAGATCGTCTATACGTCTGGGGTGGAAGGTCTGGGACAGCAACTGTCCATCCCAGATGTGTCAAGACCTATGGCCACCCTGGAGCAAAAGTAGCTCTCGAACAACAGATCCAGGATGCACAAGGGGAGGATCTATGACGATGTCTGTAAATTAAATAATACTCCATCGATTCCAGCTTATGTGAATCTATTTCCTTTTTAGTCCGTTCCAAAAATAATGATCCCTTTCTACATTTGGAAATAATATAGCTTAAACTTTCAACTCTACCTTTAATGAGAAGCTTTTATAACCATACAAATACTCTGGATCCCTTTGTGACTTGTTTAGGACCACAAATTCCAATAGTCTCCATTTTTTCTTAAACTTCGTGCCTAATCAAACAGGTTAACATAAATTGGAACGGAGGGAGAATTAATTAAAGTATTTTTCTCTTTAATCGTTTAACATCTTTAAATTTATTGCGATATTTTTTATATGAATATTTAATCGATAAATTTTCTATATTATTACTTAGGGTGATAAATAAAATAATTATTTATATGTTAGTTTCTTCGATATTTTGACTAAAATTCGGCAGGGGTTATGTTTGAAATGTCATTTTGTTTTTCAGATATTTTTGGGTTATTTAATTTTCTTAACTAATCATGATATTTTTAATAATTATTCATATAAAAATACTAAAAATGTAATACTAAATAATATTCAATTTATTTCATTCGTAGTGATTTGTTTGTTAACTTTTATATTTTACACAAAAATCCGACAGCGTGTGTTTTGTACTGTCAACTAATAATTTTATGATTCATATCTAATATTTGATTGTTATCTAATAATACATTTAATAAACACTTAATAATTGATTAATATTTTATCCATAATTGAGTACTCTAACCGAGTTAGTTAATGAGGGCAGTTTTTATTCTACACTAAAGAATCCTAAAGAGCACTAAAGTCACACTACTCTAAATGGTCATAAACAACATCAACTAACATAAACTAAAATTTATTAGCAATTTTACTAGGCTAAAGGGTTAAATAACAATAAAAGGCACAACATAATACTAAAGGGCACTAAACAACAATAAAGTCACATATTATTATATGTACAATACTAAAGTCAAATATAACACTAATTATTCAATAAAAGAACAATATACAATTTTTATAATTTTTTGCACATAAATAAACTAATCCGGATAAAAAAAAAATCAAAAACGATCACAAAAAGCATACAACACAGTAAAACAACAAATTAATCAATTATATACATGAGTTATACTATAAAAGTGATTCAGAATACCTCTTTTTAGAGTTTTTTTTAATTGAAATAGATTGAAGATTTGACCACCGAAACAGAAAATAAAAGAGCTCCACTATACGATAACGCCTTGGATCGGGTGTCAGCTCGCTAAAATAATGACGGGACATGATTTTTGGAGGACGGGTGGGCTCCAATGGAGCTTTAAGCTTTAAAAATAGGAGGGACCGTTTTCTTGGCTTCTATCCCAAAGAAGAAGACTGGGCGTTTTTAATACAGGTATAGCGCATCAAACATAGCGCATGTCACGACCCCAAAATCCAACTAGTCATGATGGCACCTAATCCAACCCGCTAGGTAAGCCAATTAACCAATAACCAATTTCAATAATAATTAAAGAAGTAATTAAGTAAAGAAATATATGAATCTAATACATTCCCCAAGAACTGGAAGTACAAATCATGAGCTTCTAAGAATAAAGTTTACAAAGAGGAAATGAAGTAAATACATAGTCTATTTGAATAGTACATAAACATAGTTTTGCAGATCTAAAGCTACCACGAACAAGAGGCAGGTACATCTTCAATCTAGCTCCCATCGATCACAGCAATATCAACAGCCAAAATCTGCACGCAAGGTGCAGAAGTGTAGTATGAGTACAACCGACCCCGTGTACTCAATAAGTAACAAACCTAACCTTAGGTTGAAAGTAGTGACGAGCTTGTACCAAGGTCGTGCCCCCACCAATAGCCAACAACAGCCCATAACATCTTAAAACAAATAATACAAGAAGTAACTCAGATAAAAAAATGCTCAGCAAAATCATGATTTCTGAAAATGGTTCTGCCTTTTAAGTACATCAGTAAAAACCTAAATCGTTTACTGAAGTTGCCGAAAATATGAATAAGTTTGAAAACAATAATTTTTTCCCAAATCCTTTCAACAATAAATAAGATATTTTTTTTCCAGATAACAAGTGTGAAATACCTCTCTATGTCCACATATCAATGTGTGTAAAAAGTCATGGATGACGTGATACCGTACAACATGAGGAAAAATGTATCTCTATGCATGTATGTCATGTGTGCATGCCAATGCCATGTATCTCAGAGATGAATCATGTACTCACACTCTCAGAGTACTTAATCTTCACTGTCTCACACTTTCCACTCATCATGCTCAACCACTCGGTACTGTATATGGCCCATACGGCCCAGGAAAGATCCATTCCGGAATATATACATCACTGAGCATCAATCACTCAGTACCAAGGAAGGGAAATCTGGCGCCATGAAGAAGATCCATCTCCAGGTATATAAATGCTTCAGACAAGATCCATGTCCAGGGAAGATCCATCCCTCAATATAATCAACCGCGCTCACTGGGGGTGTGCAGACTCCGGAGGGGCTCCTACAGCCCAAGCGCTATCATAAGCCAGATTCAGGCATAAATCAATATAGCATGCCGAGCAAGCAAAGCGATGCTCCAAAGATGCCATCCCGCACGTTCCCGGCCTTACTCAGTCATCAATCTCTCTAGTCTCACTCACGGGCTCACAACGTCATGAAACTAGCCCGACAACAATGATATGATACATCAATAAATAACAAATGAGACTGAGATATTATATGAATACATGAATATGACTGAGTACGAAATATTAATAAAATCAGTGAGATGACAGCAAGAAACGACCATTATGGGTATCAACAATATTGTCGACATAAAGACTAAACATAATATCTAGCATGATTGACAACTCATTTAGTTTATCACATGGTGCACGCCCACACACCCGTCACCTAACATATGCGTCACCTCAACACAAATCACGTAACACGTATTTCGGGGTTTCATACCCTCAGCTCCAAGATTAGAAGAGTTACTTACCTCGAACAAGCCAATTCCAACACCGAGTAAGCCAAGCGATGCTCCAAAATGCCATCCCGCACGTTCCAACCTCCGAACGGTTCGAAACTAACCAAAAATAACTCAAATAGATCAAACAATGCTAAAGGAACCAATCCCGATCGGAAAAGATCAAATCTTGAATCAAAAGCCAAAAATCGGCCAAACACCCAACCCGAGCCCGGACTTCGGAACCCGACAAAATTTATACAATCTAATAACCCATTCAATTACGAGTCCAACCATACTAGTTTCACTCAATTCCGACTCCAATTCGATGTTCAAAACTCAAAAATTCATATTATGAAATTTTAGGCCAAAACCCCCAATTTTCCTCTTTAAATTCATCAATCAATTGTTAAAAACGAAGATGGATTCATAAAATGTTATCAAAACCGAGTAGAGAATACTTACCCCAATCCTTATGATGAAATTTGCTCCAAAAATCGCTCTATTCCGAAGTCCATAGCTCAATATGTTATAAAAATGAGCAATCCTCGAACTTATAACTTTCTGCCCAGCGAATCCGCATTTGCGGACAGATCGTCGCATCTGCGACCACCGCTTCTGCGGTAAAGACTTTGCTTCTGCGAAACAGCCTCACTCAGCAAAACCTTGCACCTGCGGTCCTTAATTCGCTTCTGCGATTGCGCTTCTGCGCACTTGAACCACATCTGCGGTTGCGCAGGTGCGTCCAAGCACTCGCACTTAAGATCCTCACGCCCAGCTCCCTTTCATTCCACAAAACTCTCTAGGCAGTTTAAACAAAAGTGCTCACACTTTTATGAGCTGAAAAAATTGTTGGTATTTTGAGGTTTTTTATAGTTTTGATTTCTCTTTTATGCTAAAAGAGAAAATGAGGAACAATTCCCAGTTTCCTTTCATTCTCTTATTTCTTGGTCTGTTTTTGTTTTTATTAGTTCCATCTTCTTCTGCTCAGTTAGTTCCAGCTGTAAATAGAATTCTTTTCCAAGTCTTTCAAATCTAAAAAAATTGTCATTAGTTTCACTTGAATTGTGGTGTCCATTACCTGCCAAGATTAGTAGATTTCACTCACTTGAGGTACTAAATATTAGTTCAAGTAGTACTAAGTATCAACATCCACATACATTTTGTGAAAAATAAGCATTAGCTGTTAAGCTTATTCCAAAAACTCATGATGAGAAGAAACAACAATCCACTATCAAAATTGGTGTTGTCATAGGATTAATTGTTGGCATTGTGGTAGTGGTGAGTGCAATTGGATTGTTGATACTTTTCAAAGCAACAGAGAGAAAAGAATGCTCATATCACTGATAATTAGGAAAAGATCAACCACTTCGATAGCACCATGGCTCAAAATAGGCAGTCTAAATTTTCAAGGCCCCAACAATTTTAAATCGATCTATTTACTGTATTTGATGGCTTCAATGCCAGAAGTACCACTCAGATAAGAAACATCTGAGTAGACAATCGAATTCTTTCCTATTCATTCCTCAAAATGCACTTTTAAAAATGAAATTCTCCTTTAGAATCCTCTCTAGTGGTTCTAAAGACCTGAAGAGTATAAGGTATGCATAACTATTCCATTGAAGCTTGTTAAGTTCAATTTTCGAAAGAGGTACACTCATCAAATATAGGCTGTTTATCTGATAATCCCTCTATGGTAATATGCTTGATTAACTAATATATTAGCTCTACGATATGTTAATCCACTTAGGTATCAAGAAAGTTGTTTATCTGAAGATGCTTACATATGTCCTCGCAGCACGCGGCTCGACCCCTTCTTTTGTACCGTCCTTTTTCTTTTTCATATGTTTGTCCTCAAAAATCTCAGCATAAGTCACAAGTCTCCCTTTTTTTTTTTGCTGCAAAAAAAATTTAAGTTAGATAAAGTTCAATCGCATATATTTAAAATCAAAGCAAATATAATAAGAAAGTTACCATTCTCCTTCGATGGGTCTCCATACTAACTGAACTCCCAGTGTGCAATGAGCCACCTGTATTGGAGGCCCGGGCAGCCTTTCCAGCGTTGCTCCTCTTCTTAAATTCTTCAGAGGCCCAAATCACATTAAGTCTATCTCATATGTCTTTTAGTATCCAACTGGGAATCTTTTGTTCGAGTCGAGCCTTATACAACATATTTTTAAGCCTATCACTACCTTTTTTTCTTGAAATTATGACTTATTTGTTGATGATATTTGGGAAACCATGCACACCTTGTCTACAAATAATTTAAAATATTAGATGAAATAAGAGTAATTTGATAAATAATATAAAATTTATTGGTTTCGTACCCTAAATTGATTCCACATCTGGTCTCTGTAAATGTACGGTATATCTGAGCATTTATTCCAAGCATCTCGATAAAATGCTTTAACACAATCCACAACCACCTTCGTAGATTCATTGGAAGGAACAAACCTGCATTAAAATTAACATATATTAAAAATATATTCAAATAAATCCAAGATAAGTCCAAGATATATTCAAATAAATCCAAGATAAATTCAAATTAACATAAGTCCGATTATACATCCATCTACGATATGCAAGCTCCATCTACACAAATAAATCCAAGATATTTAACACAATATATTACTCAAAAAAGTCATTGTTACCAACAGAAACAAATGTTGTTGTTAATGTTCCATTATAGCATCATCCTTTAAGAAGTCTATAACTTCTGATAGTATTTGAAGTATTAGAACTATAACTTATATATGATAGTTAAAAACGTTTAAATTACATGTTACATTTACACCCATAATATACAATTACTGCAGGTCACTAATCTTATATGATGGACTAATCATAATATTTGATAGATTACATAAAAAAAAAATTTGTCAAGCCATGTTACATCTTCACACATAATCTACAATTATTTCAAGGCATCCGTCTTGCATTAAATTTTATATTCAACTAATTACAATATTTGGTTCTATTAATATCTCCATAATAACAAAACGTGAAATTTCAAATTTCTTCTGTAGAAGTAAATTACAGCAATCATCCTTTAACTAAGCAGAAATTTAAGAATATTCCCCCACTAATATAGTCATATACCTAACTGCTTTCATGCTGATTTCTCAAAGACCCAGAAATCATATAAGAAAATCCAAAACAGAAACCAAGAATATAGCTACACACATAAGGGGTTTTCCCTAAAAAGTAGAAATGATAGTTCCAAATGAAAATTTCAAAAATAAATTACCCAAAAAAAAACAGAACAGCAAAAAAAGAACAAAAATATAAAAGATATTTTTTTTACTTAAACTCAGTATATTCATATGTTGAAATTGGAATATCATGATTGAAACACATAATAACAACTCTTTTTGATGTATGTTTGCATTGTTCTCTTCTAAAATTACATTTACTGTAAAAATTGAAGATTCATGAGCGCAAACTAGCATTTCACTTAGAAATACACAATTAAACCCACTGTTTTGATATTTCACTTGAAGTTCAGTATTTGTAAATCTTTATGACCAAACTAGTTTGCAAATAGTGAATTAGTTAAGTATTGAAATATTTGAAAAACAAAAGTCATGCCCAAAAATATCTTTAAAATGGATCCGAGTAAGGGCTCAAAATATACATTGATGATATAACAAAAGTCAACTTTGTATTTCAATTGAGAATTTCTCGAGAGTCATCAAATAGGGACAAAGGGTTTAAGCATATGAAGTTTATGGCAGCATTTTCCCTTGTTAGGGAAAATGGAAAACATATAAACATAGAAATGAACATAGAGATCACACCTGTACGGTGGAAGCTTTGCTTTTACTGGGTTTGCCTTTGTCAGCCTTTGCCTTGTCCGCCCGTTTGCCTCTGTCAGCCGCTGAGATAGTGTGGAAGACATCGAAAGAGAGAGAGAGAGGAGGAAAATTGGGGAAATAGGGCGCGCACATATTGGGGAAATAGGGTTTTGGCTTGAAATATTAAATTTAGATTTCTAACTACCGTGGTCGCAAACCCACTTAAATATTCTTTTACCATTTTAATTTTAACTTAGCGACCGACGCAGTTTCTTTGTTGGTCAACTAATATTTTTGACTTTTTATTGTCCGACCGAATTGGTCGCAAAAGTGAAGGCGGGAAATTGGCGCGCTATTTTCACACTGCTTTCGTCGGAATAATAGTCTAATTTCTTTTTTTAAAAATGTAATAAAAATTCAGATCTATTTCTGACTATAACAATCGCAAAAGTAGTCCCATTAGCGACTACTTTATTTTCAGTCGGAAATTTTAGTCACAAATTAATATTTTTCTAGTTGTATAAATTATGATTGATATTAGTACAAAATAATTTTACGATATTTGGAACTCGTTGATATGGAGAGATTTGTTCTTCATTTTGTAGTACCAACTATTATTAGTTCCTTTTTAAGCACAAAACATCGAGATCATATTGTTTCGAATATCATTTCAAATCTGAAAGGGGTGTGAACTTCTCACTACTAGAAATTCGGTAAAAATCGATCAAAAATACCGATCAACGTTGGTCGGTAATGACCAAAAATCGACCAAAACGTGACCATTTATGTGTGGACGGTATTTTTGTGGTCGGAAAGGAATACCGACCAAAGTTGGTTGGAAATTACCGACCAACTTGGTCGGTCAATTAAATTCAAAAAAAAAAATATTGCAAAAAAAAAAACAGACCAAAGTTGGTCGGTTTTTTCCGACCAAAGTTGGTCGGTATTTTAATTATGTAATAAAAAAATTCACCATCTGGGAATCGAACCAGGGTCTGTACTGTGGCAGGATACTATTCTACCACTAGACCATTGGTACATTTTGTTTTAAGATTGTCTTTTATTTGATTTATACTATTTAATTGTATTTTCGCACGAAAATAACCGACCAAAGTTGGTCGGTTTTATTAAAAAGTAAAATTACCGACCAAAGTTGGTCGGTTTTTTTAAATGACCCGCCGAATTAACCGACCAATTTTGGTCGGTTTTTTTAATATTAATTTTTATTTATTTTAATTAAAAAACCGACCAAAGTTGGTCGGTTTCTTGAAACATAAATTTTGCGGGACTCAAAAATAGTTTCTCGCATTTTTGCGCCAAAGAAAACCGACCAAAGTTGGTCGGTTTCGTAAAAAAAAATTTAAAAAAAATATTTTGAAAAACCGACCAACTTTGGTCGATTTTTTGACCGACCAAAGTTGGTCGGTCGACCTTGGTCGGTTTTTGTCGAATTTTTTAGCAGTGTCTTTTAGCCTAAAAAAGAGTAAGATAGAATGTTGGGAAGTCAATGCTTGTACCATATTATCCCTTGAAAAAATATAATAAATAAAAGACTAAATATAACTGTACATAATTAAATGCAAGTGTACATGAGGCTTGCTAACATATTTGCTTCCGTATAACCATCTACTGCTAAACAGAAGCTCTTTCTATTGGCTGATAAAGATGAAATAGAGGTTTACAGAAGTACATATCTATGTTCAATTCCTAATGTTCAGGGATTTACGTCCGTGCTTTTTCCCTACTATTCATAATTACCTGTTCTTTTTCTGCATAACGGTGATGTTGTCTTGAATTCTTTGCTCGCTTTGGTGCTAGTCGATTATCTATCTCTAGAAATGCAAGTCTAAACTGTTCCACCACGAGCAACTCTTCTGTGCTTGAAACTGATGAAGCTGATGTTCTAGGTACAAATACAGATACCGCGCCAGTCTGACTTGTCGTGAGCCTGTCCGAATAGTCCTGCGCAAGTCCGACTTGTCATGTGCTTGTCCGATTTTTCCTGCACCCGTCCGACTTTGTCTTTGAATTTGGCTCAAAATTGTCCGCTTCACGATATAAAGCGGACATATGTAAAAGGTGACATACCCTCTCTTGATAAACATAATATACAGAGGGTAAGTTGCAAATCTACAATTAAAGATTCATGTGTTATACAACATTTTGTTAGATGTAGAACTATCAGGCAAAAAAATTTGTAGTTCAAGCAACCAATATTTTAAAATAAAACATTGATTCCAGGGGGAATCGATCCCCCATCTTTTCCAGCGAACCTACAACCCTTATCGTTAAACCAAGACCCCTTTTGTTATTGGGTTTGGCAGTATATATTTATATAGATTTAGTAAATATTTCAATACAAATACAGGGTTCCGAAAAAAGTCATTGGGTTCGCCCGAATCCGCACCCACTATTGTAGCTCCGCCCCTATTTAGAAATCTGTATTTAATGTATTTCGAGCTCATTTATACATAGACAATTATTCATGAATTTGTATCATGTGTTGCGCCTGTCCAAATTGTCCTCTGCATGTCCAACTTGTCCTGCACCTTTTTGACTTTGTCTTTGACATTAGCTCAAAAATGTCAGCTTCTCCATATAAAGCCAGCATATATAGAAGGTGACATACCCTCTCCCGATAAACATAAGATAGTAAGTTACAAACTAAAATGAAAGATTCAAGTGTTATATCTCAGTTTGGTAAATGTAGTATTATACAAGCTTAAAAAGTTTGTAGTTCAAACAATCAAAGGGAGAAAAATGAGTCAAAGATCTTGTTGCTTAGATCTCTTTGAACTTCTTAGGCCTCAACCTGTTTCTTACTATCCTCGAAGGGGCTGTACAAATTAGAACTACGATATACCTACGTGTAAATTTGTGTGAGAGAGAATTAAAAGAGAAGTCATATGCTTAAAACTTGATAATCTGATGAATACACGACTTATGCATATGTGTCAAACACACTATACACACTTGCCCTACGTGGGTCAATTTCTAACTTGAGAATATAACAGTTCTAACTTTCTAACTCTAATACTTCATGTTCTAACAAAACCCTCAAAGTAAAGTTGGTTAAACCAACTTGAATTTAATTCTTTTAAAATATAAAAAAAGTAATTAAGATCCAAAATAGGGAACAACTACCCAAAAGTCGCCTGAATCAGCAGTTTCTCAAGTTTTGAATTAACGCAATCCATTAGTATGACTTAGTTTTGTCTATCACATTATTCTTTCTTTTATCATAATTATAAATCACGATGAATTATTATCTTATATGAGACTATTTCTAAATAAATATGTATTTACAAATGAACCACTTTATGATTTTTATTAAAAAGATACAACTTGCAAGTAAGAATGGATTGAAGATTGTAATAATGATGTTGATGGATAAATAACAAATGAATTTAGAAAATTAGTAAATAATGAATTTTAGATTCATTTTGTTATAATGTATTCTTATTCGTTTTGAATCACGTTATATTTTCATATTATTTATTACAATATTTGAGTATCATTCAAAAGTTATTTGATAATTATATGAGTTATTTAATATAATTACAATGAACTTTTATTATTGGATAGATAAGACGATAATTATGATTTAGTTAAAAAATATGATGTAACGTGCTAAAATAAATGAGATCAGTAACTAAAAGGTTTTAGTTTCCTATACATTTAGAAAAGGCTTAACTTAATTACCGTGCTAGCATACAGACGACATAACTTTAAAATTTCGAATTTTTTTGAATTTTTGTGATGACCCAAAATGCCATCTTTAAATTTAATAATTAATTTCGTATTCTAAGACCTCGAAAAGCACTATTTATCATTTCTCAACTTGCGTGCGCAGTCCGTAAAATATTTATTTGAAAATGGATTAAAATGTAAAATAGAGCTTTAAAACTCAACTGAGTTGACTTTGGTCAATATTTTGAGCAAACGGACTCGGATCAGTATCTTGACAGTTCTGGTAGGTCCGTATCATGATTTGGGACTTGAGCGTATGTTCGGAATCGAATTTCAAGATTTCTAGCCCGAGATATGGAATTTTGGTAAAAAATTAAAAGTTTGAAAGCTAAATGATTTTTGAGAATTTACTGATATTGGATTTATTGACACCAGATCCGTATTTTAGTTCCGAAACCCGGTATAGAACCACTATAATATTTATGACTTGTCTGCCGAATTTGGTGAGAAACGAAGTTGATTTGACGTGATTCGGGCGTCCGGTTGTGAAAATATAAGTTTTAAAATTTTCTTGAAAATGTCATTCGATTTGGGGTTCAATCCGTAGTTCTAGGTGTTATTTTAGCGATTTGATCACGTGAGCAAATTCGTATGATATTTTAGGACTTGTGTGCATATTTGATTTGGAGCCCCCAGGATTCGGGTGAGTTTCGGATGCTCATCGGACCATTTTGGACTTAAGGAAGATGGGAGATTTCTGGTGTTTTATTGCAAAATCTTTACTCATCGCGATCGCATGAGGTCGTTCGTGATCGCGTAAGGCAATCTGAGAAGCCAGCCAAAGTTGTTCTTTGCATTCACGAAATTGAGGACGCAATCGCGTGGGGGTGTGAAGCGGTGCTTCGCGAACGCTTGGCCAAGGTCGCGTTCGCGTAGAGTTAAAGAGGCTAAAGCTGAGCCACACGCTTTACTCATCGCGATCGCGTGAATTCCTTTGCGATTGCGTAAGTCTGTGAGTCAAAGCATCGCGTTCGCGTGGTGTTTTACGCGTTCACGTAGAGCAAAAAGCTGGGCAGCCAAAAATGTGCTTCGCGATCGCGAAGCATTGTATGCGATCGCATAAGATAAAAATTCGAGAAACAGAACTTAAGTTCTAGAAAATGGGATTCGTCCCATTTTCAACCATTTTCCATTTTTGAGCTCGGGTAAGGCGATTCTTGGGCGATCTTCACGGAAAAATATTGGAGTAAGTGTTCCTTATCCTATATTGAATATATTTCATGATTCCATACTCATTTACATCATGAACCCGTGAATTTATGCAAAAAATCAGATTTTTATAAAATCTTCCAAAAACGAAAATTTAAGATTTGAAGGTCCATTTGACATCGGAATTTGATAATTTTGGTATGGTTAGACTCGTCTCGGAATGAGTATTCGGATTTCGTAAATTTTTTCGAGATTTGAGACGTGGTCCCCACTGTCAATTTTTAAAGTGAATTTCGGATTTAATCCCAAAAATTAGTAAATTCATATAGAATTAATTTTTATGATTTGTATCGAGTATATCGAATTGTTTGTGAAGAAATTTGAATCTTTTGGAGTTAAATTTAAAAGAAAAAGTTGTGGTCGAGTAATTGACTGAAATTGAAAAACGAGATAAGTGTCGTGGTTAACCTTGACTTGAGGAAATAGAACCCTTAAATTAATTGTTATGTGAAATGCATGTGAACGACATATAGGCGAGGTGTCGAGTGTCTATATGTCGTCAAATTAATTGTTTGCATAATTATTTGAAAATCATAAACCCTTTTAAATCATGAATGAATTATTATATTAATTGTTTCACTTATAATCCATGTCAAATATTAATTCTTGAATCCTGCAATAATTGTCACATGCTTATTTGACTTGTGTGTTTAAATTGCTAATTGACATTTAGCATACTAAATATTAAACTGCCTATTTTCTCCACGATTTTTATAATTAATTGCTAATTTTCATTGTTTGTTCATAAATAAATTATAATTATTGTGTGCCTTGATGCTTAATAGTTTCTCATTGGACGTGGTATTTATTAGAGTAATGTTTATTATATTTACGAGTTGTTTAAAGTTATATTGGGGGAACGGGTTGCACGCCGCAACGAAAATGAAAGTAAATATATATATATTAGGGGATCGAATTTCATGCCGCAACAGACTTATTTAAAAGTCTATATTGGGGGATCGGATTGCACGCCGCAACAGACTTATTTAAAAGTTTATATTGGGGGATCGGATTGCATGCCGTAACAGACTTATTTAAAGTCTATATTGGGGGATCGGATTGCACGCCGCAAGCATACCGCAACAGACTTATTTAAAAGTCTATATTGAGGGATTGGATTGCACGCTGCAACAGAATTATTTAAAAGTCTATATATATACTTGATTAAAATATATATATTGAAGGATTGAATATGAAAATATTGTGGAAGCGGGTTACATGCTGCAACGGAAATTGGTTGAAATAATAATTGGTTATGACTGCTGAGTTGGCTTCAACTATAAACAAAATGAGTTACTTGATTATTTCTATTATTGTTGTTGTTACTAACATTGCGTACATATTAATGTAAGTGACCTGCCTTAGCCTCGTCACTACTTCGTCTAGGTTAGGCTCAGCACTTACTAGTACATGAGGTCGGTTGTACTAATACTACACTCTGCACTTCATGTGCAGATTTCGGAGTTGGTCTCGGCGACGTACCATAGACTTGCTCGGATTTCAGCTACCCAGAGGAGACTTGAGGTATAACTGCACGGCGTCCGCAGTTCTGAAGTCCCCGTCTACTTTACTTTAGCTGTGTGTTTGTTTTCAGACAACTTTATTTTATTCGGACCTTTATTTGTATTATTTTAGAAGCTCGTGCACTTGTGACACCAATTCTAGGATGATATTTAGACACCGTTATTTTTATGGATTATTCACTACATTTCAGACCTTACTTCCGCATTTGTTTCTTTGTTATTAATTAAATTTAAAAATTATTTTAAAATGGATAATATTATTCTAACGTTGGCTTGCCTAGCAAGTGAAATGTTAGGCGCCATCACGATCCCGAAGGCGGGAATTTCTGGTCGTGACAGTTGGTATCAGAGCATTAGGTTATATAGGTCTCACGAGTCACGAGAAAGCTTAGTAAAGTCTGAAGGATCGGTACGGAGACGTCTGTACTTAACTCTCGGAGGCTATGAAGTTTAGGAACAACATCACTTATTTCTTATTCTATGGTGCGAATTTATTCTATCATCGATGGTTGAACCATTCTACTCTTATTCTATCGTAGATAGTGAGAACACGTAATACATCTACCGATGGATAGGGACCAGAGCTCCCGGTGAAAACTATGGCCAGGGGTAGAGGCCAAGGCCGGGGTCGTGCTAGAGGCCGAGGCAGAGGTAGAGGTAGAGCTCAGTCTAGAGTTCGAGCAGCTGCACCTGTTGTAGAACCTCAAGTGGATCTTCAGGAGGAAGTTCCAATTCAGAATGTACCAGTTGGACCAGTTCAGGTCCCGGAAGGATTCATAGCCACTCCAATACTTCAAGACGCTATAGTCCCGTTGGTGAGTCTTATGGAGGGCGTGGCCCAGAATGGTACATTTTCAGTGGCGCCAACCATCTCACAGGCTGAGGGAGGAGCACAAACTCCCACTACACCCGCTCCGGAGCAGATGGTTCCCCAGAATTAGGCTCCAGCAGCCCTGCCAGTTGGAGTAGTTCAACCAGCTATTGCGGCACAGACCGGTGATAGGCCCGCCATGTTCTTTAAGGCCTTATTGAGATTGGATAAGTTTACCAAGCTCTTTCCAGTTCACTTCAGTGGTAGACCTTCTGAGGACCCACAAGATTATCTTGAACTCTGCCATGAGGTGCTGCGAAACATCGGTATAGTTGAGACTAATGGAGATGATTTTGCTGTATTTTAGATGACGGGTTCCGCCAGGAGGTGGTGGAGAGATTATACATTGACTAGACCAGTTGGATCGCCTGCACTTACCTGGGAACAGTTCTCTAAGCTATTTCTGGAGAAGTTCCTTCCTATCACACTGAGAGAGGATTTCCGCAAGCAATTTGAGCGTCTACAGCAGAGCACTATGACTGTTACTCAGTACGAGTCTCATTTTGTGGATTTGGCCCGTCATGCTCTCCTTTTACTACATATGGAGGGAGAGAGAGTGATAAGGTTTATTGAGGGACTCACTCACCCTATCAGGCTTCAGATGGCCAAGGAGACTGGAAGTGAGATTTCTTTTCAGGCAGCTGCTAATGTCGCGCGGAGGATCGAAATGGTTCTTGCACAGGAGAGAGGGCAGAGGTCTGATAAGAGGCCTCGTCAGTTCAGTGGTTTTAGTAGTGCCTCACCTGGAGGCAGGGGTAAATTTGTTAAGGGTCATCCTCCCAGACCGTTTCATTCAGCACTTCATGCATCTCCCGGTGCTTCAAGGAGTCGCGGTCCCATTATTCCTTACTATGGGCAGCCAACATTTAGTGCACTTTCAGCTCCTATCAGTGCACCACCACTCTAGAGTTACTACAATGGTTATCCGGCCCATTTAGGTTAGCTTCAGTTTCAACAGCCACGACATTAGGATGGGTGTTATGAGTATGGGAACATTGGTCACATCAGGAAGTATTGCCCTAGGTTGGCGAGTAACAGATCTCGGCAGGATTCTCGTGCCATCATACCGGCACTGGTTGCTTCGCCGCCTGCTCAGCCAGCTAGAGGTAGGGGTCAGGCAGCTAGAGGTGGAGGTCATGCCATTAGAGGTAGAGGTCAGGCCATTAGGGGTGGAGGTCAGACCATTAGAGGTGGATGCCAGTCAGTTAGAGGGCGTCCCAGTGACATAGTTCAGAGTGGTAGGGCTGGGGCCCCGATTTTATGCTTTTCCAGCTAGGCCTGAGGCTGAGTCATCTGATGCTGTGATCACAAGTATTATTCCAGTTTGCCATAGAGATGCTTCAGTTCTATTTGATCAAGGATCTACTTATTCCTATGTATCCTCCTATTTTGCTTCATATTTGGTTGTGCCTCGTGATTCTCTCAATGCTTCTGTATGTGTATCTACACTGGTGGGAGACTCTGTTATAGTAGATCATGTCTATCATTCGTGTGTGGTTACTATTGGTAGTCTTGAGACTAGTGTGGATCTTCTACTTCTTGATATGATAGATTTTGATGTCATCTTGGGTATGGATTGGCTATCCCCTTATCATGCTATATTGGATTGTCATGCCAAGACAGTGACCCTAGCCATGCCGGGGTTACCTCGGTTAGAGTGGAAAGGAACTCCTGGTCATTCTGCCAGTAGGGTTATTTCTTATATGAAAGCTCGGCGTATGGTAGAGAAAGGGTGTCTAGCCTATTTGGCTTATATTCGTAATCCCAGTGCGGATGTTCCTTCTATGGACTCAGTGCCAGTTGTTCGTTAATTTCCAGAAGTATTTCATGCAGATCTGTCGGGGATAACACCGGACAGAGATATTGACTTTTGTATTTATTTGGCTCCAGGCACTCAGCCTATTTCTATTCCACCATACAGTATGGCCCCGCCGGAGTTGAAAGAATTGAAGGAACAATTACAAGACTTGCTTGATCAGGGATTCATTAGACCCAGTGTCTCGCCCTAGGGTGCACCAGTATTATTTGTAAAGAAGAAAGATGGTTCTATGCGGATGTGTATAGATATCGGCAGTTGAATAAGGCCACTATCAAAAATAAATATCCGCTGCCAAGAATTGATGACCTATTTGATCAGCTTCAGGGTGGCAAGGTATTTTCGAAGATTAATTTAAAGTCTGGTTACCATCAGTTGAAGATTAGGGCATCTGATGTCCCTAAGACAACTTTTCGGACTCGGTATGGGCATTACGAATTCCTAATGATGTCATTTGGGTTGACAAATGCCCCAGCAACATTTATGAATTTGATGAATCGGGTATTGAAGCCCTATTTTGGATTCTTTTGTGGTTGCATTCATTGATGATATCTTGATTTACTCCAGCAGTCGAGAGGAGCATGAGCAACATCTTCGGAGTGTGCTTCATACTTTGAAGAATAATCAGTTATATGCCAAATTTTCAAAATGTAAGTTTTGGTTAGACTCAGTTGCCTTTTTGGGGCATGTTGTATCGACAGAAGGCATAAAGGTGGATCCTAAGAAGATTGAGGCTGTTCAGAATTGGCCTAGACCTACTTCAGTTACGGAGATTCAAAGTTTCCTGGGTTTGGCAAGTTATTATTGTCGGGTTGTGGAAGGGTTTTCATCTATAGCAAGCCCATTGACCAGACTGACCTAGAAAAGTGTCCCATTCAGATGGTCAGACGAGTGTGAGTTGAGCTTTCAGAAGCTCAAGACTGCTTTGACTAAGGCGCCAGTGTTGGTATTATCCACAGGTTTAGGATCGTATACGGTATATTGTGACGCATCTCACATTGGGATTGGTGCAGTATTAATGCAAGATGGCAAGGTGATTGCATATGCGTTGCAGCAGTTGAAAGTTCACGAGAAGAATTATCATGTTCATGACTTAGAATTGCCATCCATTGTTCATGCGCTGAAGATTTGGAGGCATTACCTCTACGGTGTCTCGTGTGAGGTATTTACTGATCATCGTAGCCTTCAGTATCTGTTCAAACAAAAAGATCTTAGTTTGAGGTAGAGAAGATGGTTGGAGTTGTTGAAAGGCTGTGATATCACCATTTTGTATCACCCCGGAAAGGCCAATGTGGTGGCCGATGCTTTGAGTAGAAAGGCTGTGAGTATGGGCAGTCTTGCGTATATTCCTGTTGGTGAGAGGCCATTAGCTACAGATGTTCAGACTTTGGCTAATCAGTTCGTGAGGTTAGATGTTTCAGAACCTAGTCAGGTTCTAGCTTGCACAGTCACTCGGTCTTCTTTATATGAGCGCATCAGCAAGAGGTAGTATGATGATCCTCATTTACTTGTCCTTAAGGACACGATGCGACACGGCAATTCCAAGAAGGTTGTTGTGGGGAAAGATGGAGTTCTGCGAATGCAGGGTCATATTTGTGTGCCTAATATTAACGAGCTTCGTGAATTAATTCTTGAAGAGGCACACAGTTCTAAGTATTCTATACATCCAGGTACCGCCAAAATATATCAAGATTTGCGGCAACATTATTGGTGGAGGAGAATGAAAAAGGATATAGTTGCATATGTAGTTTGGTGTCTGAATTGTCAACAAGTTAAGTACGAGCATCAAAGACCTAGTGGTTTGCTTCAGAAATTAGAAATTCCTGAGGGAAATGGGAGCATATCACTATAGATTTTGTTGTTGGACTCCCACGGACTCAGAGAAAAATTTGACGCATTTTGGGTCATTGTGGACAGGTTGACCAAGTCAGCACATTTCATTCCAGTGGCAGTTACCTATTCTTCAGAGAGGTTAGCTGAAATTTACATTCGTGAGATTGTCTGCCTTCACGGTGTGCCCGCGTCTATTATTTTAAATAGAGGTACGTAGTTTACCTCACACTTCTGGAGGGCTGTACAACGCGAGTTAGGCATGTGGGTTGAGTTGAGTACAACATTTCATCCACAGATAGACGGACAGTCAGAGCGCACCATTCAGATATTAGAAGATATACTTCGCGCTTGTGTTATAGACTTTGGAGGTTCTTGGGATCAATTCTTGCTACTTGCGGAGTTTGCTTATAATAATAGCTACTAGTCGAGTATTCAGATGGATCCATATGAGGCATTATACGGAAGGCGATGCCGTTCGCCAGTTGGATGGTTTGAACCGGGAGAGGCTCGGTTGTTGGGTACCGATTTGGTACAGGATGCCTTGGATAAGGTCAAGGTTATTCAGGATCGATTTCGCACAGCTCAGTCTAGGCAAAAGAGTTATGCCGACCGTAAAATTTGTGATATTGATTACATGGTTGGAAAAAGAATATTACTCTGGGTTTCACCTATGAAAGATGTAATGAGGTTCGGAAAGAAGGGCAAGTTGAGCCCTAGGTATATCAGACCCTTTGAAATTCTTGAAAGGGTGGGTGAAGTAGCCTACAGGCTTGCATTACCACCTAGTTTATCAGCGGTTCATCCGGTGTTCCACGTGTCTATGCTTCGGAAATATCATGGTGATCCATCCCATGTGTTAGATTTCAATTGAGTCCAATTGGACAAAGATTTAACTTACGAGGAGGAGCCGGTGGCTATTCTAGCCCGGCAGGTCCGACAGTTGAGGTCTAACAGTTATCCTTCAGTTTGGGTGTAATAGAGAGGTCAGCCGGTAGAGGCATCTACCTGGGAGTTCGAGTTGGACATACGGAGTAAATATCCACACTTATTCACCAGCTCAGGTACTTTTTCTAACTTCGTTCGAGGACGAACGTTTGTTTTAGAGGTGGAGAATGTGATGACCCAAAATGTCATCTTTAAATTTAATAATTAATTCCGTGTTCTAAGACCTCAAAAAGCACTATTTATCATTCCTCGACTTGCGTGCATAGTCCGTAAATTATTTATGTGAAAAATAGATTAAAATGTGAAATAGAGATTTAAAACTCAATTGAGTTGACTTAGGTCAACATTTTAAGCCAACGGACTCGGATCAGTGTCTTGATAGTTTCGGTAGGTCCGTATCGTGATTTGGGACTTGGGCTTATGCCCGGAATCAAATTTCGAGGTCCCTAACCCGAGATATGGAATTTTGATGAAAAATTAAAAGTTTGAAAGCTAAATAATTTTTGAGAATTTACTGATGTTGGATTTATTGACTTTGGGTTCGTATTTTGGTTCCAGAGCCCGGTATAGGACCGCTATAATATTTATGACTTGTCTGCCGAAGTTGGTGAGAAACGGAGTTGATTTGACGTGATTCGGACATCCGGTTGTGAAAGTATAAGTTTTAAAGTTTTCTTGAAACTTTCATTCGATTTGGGGTTCAATTCATAGTTCTAGGTAGTTATTTTGGCAATTTGATCGCGCGAGAAAGTTTGTATGATATTTTAGAACTTGTGTGAATATTTGGTTTGGAGCCCCGAGGGCTCGGGTGAGTTTCGGATGCTCAACGACCCATTTTGGACTTAAGGAAGATGGCAGATTTCTGGTTTTTTTGTTACAGAATCTTTACTCATCGTGATCGCATGAGGTCGTTCGCAATCGCGTAAGGCAATCTGCGAGGCCAGCCAAAGTTGTTCTTCATGTTTGCGAATTTGAGGACGCGATCGCGTAGGGGTGTGAAGTGGTGCTTCGCTAATGCGTGGCCAAGGTCGCGTTCGCGTAGAGTTAAAGAGGCTAAAGCTGAGCCACGCGCTTTACTCATCGCGATCGCGTAAGTCTATGAGTCAAAGCATCACATTCGCGTGGTGTTTTATGCATTTGCGTAGAGCAAAAAGCTGGGAAACCAAAAATGTCGCGAAGCATTGTACACAATCGCATAAGGTAAAAATCTGAGAAACAGAACTTAAGTTCTAGAAAATGGGATTCGTCCCATTTTCAACCATTTTCACGGAAAAACATTGGGGTAAGTGATCATTATCCTATATTGATTATATTTCATGATTCCATACTCTTTTACATCATGAATCCGTGAATTTATGGAAGAAAAATCAGATTTTTATAAAATCTTCCAAAAACGAAAATTTAAGATTTGAATGTCCATTTGACATCGGAATTTGATAATTTTGGTATGGTTGGACTCGTCTCGAAATGGGTATTCGGATTTCGTAAATTTTTCCGAAATTTGAGACGTGTGCTCCACTATCAATTTTTAAAGTGAATTTCGGATTTAATCCGAAAAATTAGTAAATTCATATAGAATTAATTTCTACGATTTGTATTGAGTATATCAATTTTTTTGTGAATATATTTGAAACTTTTGGAGGTAAATGTAAAAGGAAAAGCTGTGGCCGAGTAATTGATTTAAATTGCAAAGCGAGGTAAGTGTCGTGGTTAACCTTGACTTGAGGGAATATGACCCTTAAATTAATTGTTATGTGAAATGCATGTGAACGACGTATAGGCGATGTGACGAGTTTCTATACGTCGTCAAATTAAGTGTTTGCATAATTATTTGAATATCATAAACCATTTTAAATCATGAATGAATTATTATATTAATTGTTTCACTCATAATCCTTGTCAAATATTAATTCTTGAATTCTGCAATAATTGTTACATGCTTATTTGACTTATGTGTCTTAATTGCTATTTGACATTTAGCATACTAAATATTAAACTGCCTATTTTCTCTACGATTTTTATAATTAATTGCTAATTGCCATTGTTTGTTCATAAATAAATTATAATTATTGTGTGCCCTGATGCTTAATAGTTTCTTATTCGACATGGTATTTATTGGAGTAATGTTTATTACATTATGAGTCGTTTAAAGTTATATTGGGGGAATGGGTTGCACGCCACAACGAAAATGAAAGTAAATATATATATATATATATATATATATATATATATATATATATATATATATATATATATATATATATATATAATGATCGGATTGCACGCTGCAACAAACTTATTTAAAGGTCTATATTGGGGGATCAGATTGCACGCCGCAACAGACTTATTTAAAAGTCTATATTGGGGGATCGGATTGCACGCCGCAACAGACTTATTTAAAAGTCTATATTGCGGAATCGGATTGCACGCCGCAACAGACTTATTTAAAAGTCTATATTGGGGGATCAGATTGTATGCCGCAACAGACTTATTTAAAAGTCTATATATATGTTTGATTAAAATATATATATTGGAGGATTGAATATGAATATATTGTGGAAGCGAGTTACACGCTGCAACGGAAATTGGTTGAAATAGTAATTGGTTATGACTGCTGAGTTGGCTTCAACTATAAAAAAATGAGTTACTTGATTATTTCTATTATAGTTGTTGTTACTAATATTGCGTACAGGTTAATGTAAGTGACTTGCCTTAGCCGCGTCACTACTTCGTCGAGGGTAGGCTCAGATATCGGAATTGGTCCCAGCACCATACCATAGACTTGCTCGGATTTTAGCTACCCAGAGGAGACTTGAGGTATAATTGCATGGTGTCCGCAGTTCTGAAGTCCCCGTTTACTTTACTTTAGCAGTGTGTTTGTTTCTAGACAGCTTTATTTTATTCGGACCTTTATTTATATTATTCTAGAAGCTCGTGCACTTATGATACTAATTCTGGGATGGTATTTAGACACTATTATTTTTATGGATTATTCACTACATTTCAGACTTTACTTCCATCTTTGTTTCTTTGTTATTAATTAAATTTAAATTTTATTTTAAAATAGATAATATTATTCTAACGTTGGCTTGCCTAGCAAATGAAATGTTAGGCGCCATCACGGTCCCGAAGATGAGAATTTTGGATCGTGACAATTTTAAATACAATGACAAAATAAATATGTTCCAAATCTGACTGTGCCATCTCATAATGAAGAAACATAGAGGATAATTGACCAACTCATCTTCCTTACAAAGATAGCAACAGTTTATCACAAAACACAATCTTGTGATACAAATATTAATACACTTTATCATTTTTTTTAAATACAACATATATGCCTACTTACTACCGAATATAAACTATTGAATATTAATAATCAAGTTCTTTAGTGCATCATTCGAAGAATCCGGGTTTGACCGGATGTAAAATTTTATTGTAAAATAAAGATAATGTAACGATTCGACCGGTCGTTTTGAGCCCTAGCACGTCGTTCAGCAGTTTGAGGCCATGAATAGATTCACTTCAGTTTAAGGCCTGGAAAAAGCTCCGTATGGTGACTTTGGTATTGGGAGCGCGTCCAGATGTGGATTTGGAGGTCCGTAGGTCATTTTGGGTTCATTTGGTGAAAGTTAGAAATTTAAAGGGTTTTGAGAAGTTTGACCGGGACTGAACTTTTTGATATCGGGGTCGGATTCAAATTTTAGAACTTGTAGTAGGTCCGTAATGTCGAATGTGACTTGTGTACAAAATTTGAGGTCAATCGGAAGTGATTTGATAGGTTCCGACATCGAATGTAGAAGTTTGAAGTTCTAAAGTTCTTTAAGCTTGAATTAGGGTACGATTCGTGATTTTGTTGTTGTTCGATGCAATTTGAGGACTCGAGCAAATTTGTAATGTGTTATGGGACTGGTTGGTATGATTGGTTGAGGTCCCGGGGGCCTCGGGTGTGTTTTGGTATGGTTTCGGTTCATTTGGAGTTGTTTTGGAATTGCTGATTCTGGTATCTGGTTTCCTTCTTTGCGAACGCGAAGAAATTCCCGCGTTCACGAAGAAGAAATTTTGGGGGTGCTGGATTTGGACTTCGCGAACACGAAGCAGTGGACGCGAACGCGAGGCAAGGTCTGGTCTAGCTTACGCGAACGCGACGCAGTAGTCGTGAACACGAAGAAGGAATAAATTTGGAAATTGTTAAAAGACGAAAATAAATTTGGAAATCCCCTATTAACAACAGAATTATTTACCTGCCTCATGTTATTGTGTTTACCGTTGTCTCATAAAATCCATAATTTATCATATCATTAATATATTAATTATAGCCCATAGTAAGTGTCAGAGTCGACCTGTCGTTACTATTTCTTCGAGGTTAGGCAGGATACTTACTGGGTACTCATTGATTTACGTACTCATGATACACTTGCTGTACATTTTTGTGTAGGTACACATATGTTTAGCAACCTTGTGGGCTTAGAGGCGCGATTATGGCGGGAACTTAGGTACGCTGCATTCTATCCGACGCTCCGCAGCCAACAGAATCTCCTTCAGAGTACTTACATTTTTCCTGTCCAATTTGTATTCCGGACAACTGTTGTATTTTATTTTACATTCCTAGTTAATGCTCATGCACTTGTGACATCGGGTTTTGGGATGATTATGGATTGCACTGTATTGAAATTTTTTAAGATGTTATTATGTATTTTGTAAATTTCATCTTTTACTATTTAATTGCGGGAAAAAACTATGATTTCAAAAATATTAAAATGAGACCTGAATTAAGTATTTAGTGTTGGCTTGCCCGGAAGCGATGTCCGGCGCCATCACGACCTTTAATGGATTTTGGGTTGTGACAACATGGTATCAGATCACTAGGTTCACTTAGGTCTTACGAGTCATGAGTGAGTCTAGTAGAGTCTTGCGGATCGGTACGGAGACATCTGTACTTATCTTCGGGAGGCTACCGGGCTGATAGGAGCACTTCCCTTCTTGATTCCTCATCGTGTGATTCGATTCCTTTGGAACTTCAGAGCGAGGTAAGTCTCCTTTCTAACCTTGTAAGAGAGAATTTACCCCATTGGTGAAATAATTCAATATGTGCTTCTATTTGTGGGGGCTACGTACGTACGAGGTGACGAGAGTCTGTGCGTAGCTTCTATTATGCTTATGTCCGGGTAGTCTAGGACCCAAATCACGTTATAATTGCGATGCTTGCATCCTACTTGTTAATTTAACCATTTAAAACATATTGAAACTTGATAAAGGAATTTCAAAAGGTTAAACTTCACCTACTTGGATTTCAGACAGGTCACTTGACCGTTAATGAGAATTGATATTTCTTTGAACATCAAACTTAAACAAATCCTTAATTTGGTGGTTTGAATGTGTTTGTCTTTTGTGGAATGGGCCGAACGCCTTGGCAGATTGAATAGATGCATCTATGGTTCGCGTCATTCGACCTTATGGCAGTGCACAGTTTAAATATTGGATCGGGTCGTACGACCTCGGCATGATTTGCGCATGACTTAATTGATTGTTTTGGGAATTATTGATAATTGATATGGCCTCATTGTCCAGAGATTTAAATTGTTAAAAGATGAAGATAAATTTGAAAATCCCCTATTTACAAGAGAATTATTTACCTTTCTCATGTTATTGTGTTTAGCGTTGCCTCATAAAAATTCATAATTTATCATATCAGTGGTATATTGATTATAGCCCATAGTAAGTGTCCAATTCGACCCCTCGTCACTACTTCTTCGAGGTTAGGCGGGATACTTACTAGGTATGCATTGATCGCTCCGCAACCAACAGAGTCTCCTTCAGATTACTTACATTTTTCCTGTCCAATTGTATTACGGACAGCTGTTGTATTTCATTTTACATTCTTAGTAAATGCTCATGCACTTGTGACACTGGGTTTTGGGATGATTATGGGTTGCATTGTATTGGAAATTTTTATTAAAAGATATTATTACATATTTTGCAAACTCCATCTTCTACTATTTAATTGAGGGGAAAACTATGATTTCAAAAATATTAAAATGAGACATGAATTAAGTATTGGCTTGCCTGACTGCGGTGTCCGACGCCATCACGACCCTTAATGGATTTTAGGTCGTGACAACCACGAAAACAAAACTTTTTAAGAAAATTTATATTTTAAAAAATTAACTAATTCAAAATTATTTGAGTTTGAAGTATGAAGACCTTAAATAATTTTTTTTTTTAAAGAAAAGAGCTTTTATTTAATTCAAAAATTCATATTTCTTTAATTTTAAAAAGTTATGTTGCTTACTATTTAACTTTTTTTAAAAATGATTTAGATTATTATTTAAAAATGAAAAATTGCACATTTAAAACCCCCATCCTCTGCAAAACATAAACTAAGAATAGTGGACAATCGCTCAACTGTAAGCACGAAACTACGACTTTCCTAAAAAACTGCACGATTGAAACTCACGAAACCATCTGGAACTGCTCCAAACTGACGGCCAACTTCTATTTCTCCAACTGATTCAAATCTTCCTACTGCTATAAAAAAATTCAAGAAGCATATGGTTTATGTAAAATATGGCTACTCACAGTGATTTAATCAAGGATATAATAATTACGAAAATACAATGGAAGCTGAAAGTTCGGGTTGTTCGTCTGTGAAAAATATCATATCGTTACTGTCATGACCCAAAATCTCACTTGTCGTGATGGCGCCTATCTCGATACTAGGCAAGCCGACAATCTCAATAAATCACAATTTCTTTTAAGTTTGAAAATATAATATTTAAACATAATCCACAAATCTCGCAAATACCGAGACAAATATTCTCATAACCTGGTGTCACTGAGTACATGAGTATCTAATATGAATACAAGTCTGAAAATACAGTCCATAATAATTTGAGATCAAATGCAGTAAATAAGAAGATAGGGAAAGAGAGGCAAGGTCTGCGAAACACGACAGCTACCTCTGAATCTCCGAAAAAGTCAACCGTGCGAAAGAATCAACACCCGCTATATCCGGAAATACCTAGATCTACACACGAAGTGCATGGTGTAGTATCAGTACAACCAACTCAGCAAGTAACAATAATAAATAAGGAACTGAAGATAGTGACGAGCTACACAATTGTAGTTCACTTTCAGTAATTCCAGCAGTTTAAGTCAAATCAGTTTTATACAATTCAAGTTCATGTAATTCAGATATACAATCTTTCAGAGAATTTCACAACAATGACAGATAGCAACTACGTGTAACAACAAATAAAAAGCAAGTACAACCTCTCAGGGTAACAGTCACTCAAGTCGTCACAACAGCTCAACCACTTGGCTCTCAGCCATTAGCACTCACACTCAATGGGTACCCGCGCTCACTGGGGGTGTACAAACTCCGGAGGGGCTCCTACAGCCCAAGCACTATAATTTGCACGGGCAACTCACGTGCTGCATGGACAACTCACGTGCTATATTATCCATACCTCACTGATAGGCCCTCGGCCTTACTCAATCATCAACCTCTCTAGTCTCTCGGGCCCTCAAAAATCACAAAGATCAACCCAAACAAAGACAACATAGTGTATCAAGATATGATACGCAAGAAAAATCTTGACTGAGTACAAGACACCAATTTGTAAATAATTCAACAAGTATGCGACCTCTGCGATTCCCAATAGTACTATCACATAGCCTAAGCATGATTTATAGTCAAATATCTTTAACACATAGAGAGAGCATAAGGCTAACAACAAGTTATTCAACTTTACAGTTTCACGGGACGGACCAAGTCACAATCCCCTCAGTACACGCCCGCACGCCCATCACCTAGCATGTGCGTCACCTCCAAAATAATCACATGACACAAAATCTGGGGTTTCATACCCTCAGGATCTGATTTAAAACTGTTACTTACCTCAAATCGTGAAATTCTTATTCCGCTAAGACTTTGCCTCGTCAATTGGCCTCCAAACGCCTCGAATCTTGCCACAAATAATTTGATTTAGTCAATAAAAGTTATTGGAATTAATTCCATAAGAAAATGCAAATTTTCCATAAAAATCTGAAATTTAACTCAAAAATTGCCTGTGGGGCCCACATCTCGGAATCTGACGAAACTCACAAAATTCGACAACCCATTCAATTACGAGTCCACCCATACCAATTTTATCAAATTTCGATAACAACTCGACCTCCAAATCTAAAATTTTTGTTTTTGAAAAGATTTACAAAAATCTTGATTTCTTCCATTTAAATCTGAAATAAATGATGAATGTAACCATGGATTTATGAAATATAATCACTTTTGAATATAGGACACTTACCCATGTTGAAGTCGTAAAATATCCTTTTGGAATCGCCCAAATTCGAGACTCAAAACTCAAAAATGAGTAAAAATGGCTAACTCCCGTTTTTAAGTATTCTGCCTAGGCAAGTCGCATGTGTGAAATGCGACTTTGCCTGATTTTCGGGCAAACATAAACTGCTACTAGCCTTCATTTAGTCGACCATAACTTACTGTACAAATGTCTAAATGATGAATGGTTTAACTTTCTGGAAACTAGAATCAAAGGGTTATAACTTTCACGTTTTGATAATTTTCAGAGTCTTTATATATTTCGATATATAAGCTGCCAAAGTCGGCTCCACGCATCGGAATTTCTAGCAAACTGCTTTACCAGCCTTTATTCAGTTGACTATAACTTTCTGTACAAATATCCAAATGATAAATGGTATAACTTTATAGAAATTATAATCAAAGGGCTACAACTTTTATGTTTTAATAATTTTCAGATTCTTTATAAATTTTGAGATATAATTTTCCAAAGTCAGATATGCAATTGCACCAGTTGCTGTCCAAACACAGCTTCTGCAGCAGAAACATTTCCAGCAGCTCATTTTGTCCGAAATCCATTCCGTTAACCTTTCAAAATCTACTCGAGGCGCTCGGGACCTTAAGCAAATATACAAACATGTCCCAAAACACAATACGAACTTAGTTGAGGCTTCAAACCATGCCAAACAATGCCAAAATTATGAATCGTGCATCGAATTGAATTATGAGTTTTCAAATCTTCCAACTTCTATATTTTGCGCCGAAACTTATCAAATCAATTCCGATTGACCTCAAATTTTACACACAAGTCATAAGTGACATAACGGATCTATGAATATTTTCAGAACTGAATTCCGACTCCGATATAAAAAAGTCAACTCCCCGGTCAAACTTCCCAAAAATTTAACTTTTGCCATTTCAAGCCTAATTCTACTACGGACCTCCAAATAATTTTTCGGACACGCTCCTAAGTCCAAAATCACCATACGGAGCTATTGAAATTTTCCGAATTCGAATCCGAGGTCGTTTACATATAAGTCAACATCCACTCAACTATTTCAACTTAAGCTTCCAAAATGAAATTTATTCTTCCAAGCTAACTCCAAAATACCTTAAAACCAAAACGGACAATTCACACAAGTCATAATACCTTGTAGGAAGTTATTCAAAACTTCAAATAGTTGAAAGGAGCATAAATGCTCCACCCAGAATTCTATCCAAGATCTAACTTGTAACGACCCGACCGGTCATTTTGAGTCCTAGCACGTCGTTCAATAGTTTGATGCCATGAGTAATTTTACTTAAGATATTATGACTTGTACACGTGGTCAGAATTGAAATTTCGGAAGTTCAGAGCTGATTTGGAAAGAGAATTTTTATTTTGGAAGCTTTAAGTTAGAAGAATTAACTAAGATTGGATTTTTGAGTAAACGACCTCAGAATCAGGATTTGAAGGTTCCAACAGGTTCGCATAATGATTTTGGACTTGGGGGTATATCCGGGTTGAATTATGGATGACCCGGGAACGTTTCAGCACCTATTATGGAAGTTGACATTTTTTAGAAGGATTTCTTAAATTTGAGTTAAAGTGCATTTCAATGTTATCAATGTCCGTTTGGGATCCCAAGCCTAGGAATAGCTCCGTATGGTGAATCTGGTATTGGGAGCACGTCCGAAAGTGGATTTGGAGGTCTGTAGGTCATTTTGGGGTCATTTGGCGAAAGTTAGAAATTTGAAGGTTTTTGAGAAGTTTGACCGGGAGTGGAATTTTTGATATCGGGGTCGGATTTCCGATTCTGGAAGTTGGAGTAGGTCCGTAATGTTGAATGTGACTTGTGTGCAAAATTTGAGGTTAATCGGATGTGATTTGATAGGTTTCGGCATCGATTGTAGAAGTTTGAAATTTCAAAATTCATTAAGTTTAAATTGACGGGTGATTCGTAGTTTTGATGCTGTTTGATGTGATTTGAGGCCTCGAACAGGTCCGTGTTATTTCAGGGTGGTTTCGGACCAAATTGGAGCTATTTTGGACTGTTGTTTTCGGTGTCTGGTTTCCTTCTTCGTGAACGCGAAGGAAGTCCCGCATTCGCGAAGAAGAAATTTTGGGGGTACTGGATTTGGCCTTCGCGAACGCGAAGCAGTAGAGGCGAATGCGAGGCAAGGTCTGGTCAAGCTTACGCGAACGCGACATAGTGGTCGCGAACGCGAAGAAGGAAGGGGAGACGGGACCCTGAGCCATTAAGCCTTCGCAACGCGAAGCTTAGACTGCGAACGCGAAGGAGGGCGGTTGGCTACCGTGAATGCAAAATCTTGAATGCGATGCTGTGCATGGTCAGGTCTTCGCGAACACAACACTGGTCACATGAACACGAAGAAGAACGGGTCTTGGCAGATTGGATTTAATATAGGATTTGGCTCATTCTCTCTCATTTATCACTAGGATGGATGATTTTTGGAGAGCTTCAAGGGGAGATTTTCATCATCTATGTCAAGGTAAGTGATTCCCACCTATTTCAAGTTAAATACTTGGTTTATATATGGATTTAAACATGAAAATTTGTAGAAATTTGAATTTTGAAGAAAAATCTAGAAATTGGTATTCTTTGATTTTTAACCACGAATTTTGGCATGGAATTGGAAATAAATCATACATTTGAGTTAGTGAGGTTATGAGTAATGGTTATCTTCAAAAATATTAGGAATCCGAGCACGTGGGCCCGATGGTTGCTTTATCGATTTTTTGAGCGGAGTTAGAAATTGCTATAAATTGGATTATAATGGGTATTCGAGTGTATAATAATGGGTTTGCATAATTATGGATAGTTTTGGAGCGTTGAGCATCGATTCGGGTTTTTTGGAAGGCTCGAAAGCCGGTTATGGAACTACGGAGAGAGGTAAGTCTCCTTTCTAACCTTGTAAGAGGTAATTAACCCCATAGGTGAACTAAATTATTGTGTGCTTCTATTTGTGGGGACTACGTACACACGAGGTGACGAGAGTCCGTATGTAGCTACTAGTTATTCCTACGTCCGGGTTGTTCGTCTGTGAAAAATATCATATCGTTACTGTCACGACCCAAAATCTCACTTGTCGTGATGGCGCCTATCTCGATACTAGGCAAGCCGACAATCTCAGTAAATCACAATTTCTTTTAAGTTTGAAAATATATTATTTAAACATAATCCACAAATCTCGCAAATACCGAGACAAATATTCTCATAACCTGGTGTCACTGAGTACATGAGTATCTAATATGAATACAAGTTTGGAAATACAGTCCATAATAGTCTGAGACCAAATGCAGTAAATAAGAAGCTAGGGAAAGAGAGGCAAGGTCTGCGAAACACGACAGCTACCTCTGAATCTCCGAAAAAGTCAACCGTGCGAAAGAATCAACACCCGCTATATCCGGGAATACCTAGATCTGCACACGAAGTGCATGGTGTAGTATCAGTACAACCAACTCAGCAAGTAACAATAATAAATAAGGAACTGAAGATAGTGACGAGCTACACAATTGAAGTTCACTTTCAGTAATTCTAGCAGTTTAAGTCAAATCAGTTTTATACAATTCAAGTTCATGTAATTCAGATATACAATCTTTCAGAGAATTTCACAACAATGACAGATAGCAACTACGTGTAACAACAAATGAAAAGCAAGTACAACCTCTCAGGGTAACAGTCTCTCAACTCGTCACAACAGCTCAACCACTTGGCTCTCAGCCATTAGCACTCACACTCAATGGGTACCCGCGCTCACTGGGGGTGTACAAACTCCGGAGGGGCTCCTACAGCCCAAGCACTATAATTTGCACGGGCAACTCACGTGCTACATGGATAACTCACGTGCTATATTATCCATACCTCACTGACAGGCCCTCGGCCTTACTCAATCATCAACCTCTCTAGTCTCTCGGGCTCTCGGAAATCACAAAGATCAACCCAAACAAAGACAACATAGTGTATCAAGATATGATACGCAAGAAAAATCTTGACTGAGTACAAGACACCAATTTGCAAATAATTCAACAAGTATGCGACCTCTGCGATTCCCAATAGTACTATCACATAGCCTAAGCATGATTTATAGTCAAATATCTTTAACACATAGAGAGAGCATATAGCTAACAACAAGTTATTCAACTTTACAGTTTCACGGGACGGACCAAGTCACAATCCCCTCAGTGCACGCCCGCACGCCCATCACCTAGCATGTGCGTCACCTCCAAAATAATCACATGACACAAAATCTGGGGTTTCATACCCTCAAGATCTGATTTAAAACTGTTACTTACCTCAAATCGTGAAATTCTTATTCCGCTAAGACTTTGCCTCGTCAATTGGCCTCCAAACGCCTCGAATCTTGCCACAAATAATTTGATTTAGTCAATAAAATTTATTGGAATTAATTCCATAAAAAAATGCAAATTTTCCATAAAAATCTGAAATTTAACTCAAAAATTGCCTGTGGGGCCCACATCTCGGAATCTGACGAAACTCACAAAATTCGACAACCCATTCAATTACGAGTCCACCCATACCAATTTTATCAAATTTCGATAACAACTCGACCTCCAAATCTAAAATTTTTGTTTTTGAAAAGATTTACAAAAATCTTGATTTCTTCCATTTAAATCTGAAATAAATGATGAATGTAACCATGGATTTATGAAATATAATCACTTTTGAATATAGGACACTTACCCATGTTGAAGTCGTAAAACATCCTTTTGGAATAGCCCAAATCCGAGACTCAAAACTCAAAAATGAGTAAAAATGGCTAACTCCCGTTTTTAAGTATTCTGCCTAGGCAAGTCGCATGTGTGAAATGCGACTTTGCCTGATTTTCGGGCAAATATAAACTGCTACCAGCCTTCATTTAGTCGACCATAACTTTCTGTATAAATGTCTAAATGATAAATGGTTTAACTTTCTGGAAACTAGAATCAAAGGGTTACAACTTTCACGTTTTGATAATTTTCAGAGTCTTTATATATTTCGATATATAAGCTGCCAAAGTCAGCTCCACGCATCGGAATTTCTAGCGAACTGCTTTACTAGCCTTTATTCAGTTGACTATAACTTTCTGTACAAATATCCAAATGATGAATGGTATAACTTTATAGAAATTATAATCAAAGGGCTACAACTTTTATGTTTTAATAATTTTCAGATTCTTTATAGATTTTGAGATATAATCTTCCAAAGTCAGATATGCAATTGCACCAGTTGCTGTCCAAACACAGCTTCTGCAGCAGAAACATTTCCAGCAGCTCATTTTGTCCGAAATCCATTCCGTTAACCTTTCAAAATCTACTCGAGGCGCTCGGGACCTTAAGCAAATATACAAACATGTCCCAAAATACAATACGAACTTAGTTGAGGCTTCAAACCATGCCAAACAATGCCAAAATTATGAATCGTGCATCGAATTGAATTATGAGTTTTCAAATCTTCCAACTTCTATATTTTGCGCCGAAACTTATCAAATCAATTCCGATTGACCTCAAATTTAACACACAAGTCATAAGTGACATAACGGATCTATGAATATTTTCAGAACTAAATTCCGACTCCGATATAAAAAGTCAACTCCCCGGTCAAATTTCCCAAAAATTTAACTTTCGCCATTTCAAGCCTAATTCTACTACGGACCTCCAAATAATTTTTCGGACACACTCCTAAGTCCAAAATCACCATACGGAGCTATTGAAATTTTCCAAATTCGAATCCGAGGTCGTTTACACATAAGTCAACATCCACTCAACTATTTCAACTTAAGCTTCCAAAATGAAATTTATTCTTCCAAGCTAACTCCAAAATACCTTAAAACCAAAACTGACAATTCACACAAGTCATAATACCTTGTAGGAAGTTATTCAAGACTTCAAATAGTTGAAAGGAGCGTAAATGCTCCACCCAGAATTCTATCCAAGATCTAACTTGTAACAACCCGACCGGTCATTTTGAGTCCTAGCACGTCGTTCAATAGTTTGATGCCATGAGTAATTTTACTTAAGATATTATGACTTGTACACGTGGTCAGAATTAAAATTTCGGAAGTTCAGAGCTGATTTGGAAAGAGAATTTTTATTTTGGAAGCTTTAAGTTAGAAGAATTAACTAAGATTGGATTTTTGAGTAAACGACCTCAGAATTGGGATTTGTAGGTTCCAACAGGTTTGCATAATGATTTTGGACTTGGGGGTATATCCGGGTTGAATTATGGATGACCCGGGAACGTTTCAGCACCTATTATGGAAGTTGACATTTTTAGAAGGATTTCTTAAATTTGAGTTGAAGTGTATTTCAATGTTATCAATGTCCGTTTGGGATCCCAAACCTAGGAATAGCTCCGTATGGTGAATCTGGTATTGGGAGCGCGTCCGAAAGTGGATTTGGAGGTCTGTAGGTCATTTTGGGGTCATTTGGCGAAAGTTAGAAATTTGAAGGTTTTTGAGAAGTTTGACCGGGAGTGGAATTTTTGATATCGGGGTCGGATTTCCGATTCTGGAAGTTGGAGTAGGTCCGTAATGTTGAATGTGACTTGTGTGCAAAATTTGAGGTTAATCGGATGTGATTTGATAGGTTTCGGTATCGATTGTAGAAGTTTGAAATTTCAAAGTTCATTAAGTTTAAATTGACGGGTGATTCGTAGTTTTGATGCTGTTTGATGTGATTTGAGGCCTCGAACAGGACCGTGTTATTTCAGGGTGGTTTCGGACCAAATTGGAGCTATTTTGGACTGTTGTTTTCGGTGTCTGGTTTCCTTCTTCGTGAATGCGAAGGAAGTCCCGCGTTCGCGAAGAAGAAATTTTGGGGGTACTGGATTTGGCCTTCGCGAACGCGAAGCAGTAGAGGCGAATGCGAGGCAAAGTCTGGTCAAGCTTACGCGAACGCGACATAGTGGTCGCAAACGGAAGAAGGAAGGGGAGACGGGACCCTGAGCCATTAAGCCTTCGCAACGCGAAGTTTAGACTGCGAACGCGAAGAAGGAGGGCGGTTGGCTACCGTGAATGCAAAATATTGAACGCGATGCTGTGCATGGTCAGGTCTTCGCGAACACGACACTGGTCACATGAACACGAAGAAGAACGGGTCTTGGCAGATTGGATTTAATATAGGATTTGGCTCATTCTCTCTCATTTATCACTAGGATGGACGATTTTTGGAGAGCTTCAAGGGTAGATTTTCATCATCTATGTCAAGGTAAGTGATTCCCACCTATTTCAAGTTAAATACTTGGTTTATATATGGATTTAAACATGAAAATTTGTAGAAATTTGAATTTTGAAGAAAAATCTAGAAATTGGTATTCTTGGATTTTTGACCACGAATTTGGGCATGGAATTGGAAATAAATCATACATTTTGAGTTAGTGAGGTTATGAGTAATGGTTATCTTCAAAAATATTAGGAATCCGAGCACGTGGGCCCGATGGTTGCTTTATCGATTTTTTGAGCGGAGTTAGAAATTGCTATAAATTGGATTATAATGGGTATTCGAGTGTATAATAATGGGTTTGCATAATTATGGATAGTTTTGGAGCGTTGAGCATCGATTCGGGTTTTTTGGAAGGCTCGAAAGCCAGTTATGGAACTACGGAGAGAGGTAAGTCTCCTTTCTAACCTTGTAAGAGGTAATTAACCCCCATAGGTGAACTAAATTATTGTGTGCTTCTATTTGTGGGGACTACGTACGCACGAGGTGACGAGAGTCCGTATGTAGCTACTAGTTATTCCTACGTCCGGGTAGTTTTAGGCTCACATCCTGTCTTGTTCATATTGTTATTAATTTATGTTTATTGTTTGCCTTGAGAGGGAGCGAGATTGAGTCTGTTTATTAAATGTTTTGAAGGAGTTAAAATTGAAGAACTTAGGATTTAAAAGGTTTCATTTGAACTTCTTAATTTCGAAAAGAATTGAGGAATATTATAATAGATGAAGAAATATATGTGTAACCGCGTCGCATGTATGTTTCGCGCGTGGGGTAATTTCCTTAAAAAGCTACAAGCTGAATTTCCCTTATATTGAAAAGAATCAAGAAAGAGATATTATTTTAATGTTAAATTTATATTGGACCGCATCGCAAGTATGATCCGTGAGCGGGGTGATTCCTTAAAATTTTGTTTGATTGCGTCACATGAATAATTCGCGAGCGGGGTATTTCCTACTACTCTTATGGGATCGGGCCATTCGCCTTGGCAGGATTTATGTACCACACTCTCATGGGATTGGGCTGTTCGCTTCGACAGGTTAATAGATGCATCTATGGTTCGCGCCGTTCGACCCTCGGCAGTGCACAATTTACTTTTATATTGGATCAGGTGGTACACCTCGGCATTTCATATATATATTATCTTTATGGAATCGTGCGTAATATTTGGTAAGAGGCCAGTGTATCTAAGGTTTTTCCCTGATTTGATTTATGACAACCTCTTTGGTGAGATCCACTATCTTTATATATATGCTCCGGTTACGGAGGGAACTTGCTAGTTGAGAGCTTGAGCAAAATTGTAAAGAGGGGAATTATACCACGTATTTTATACATGTTTATTTTATACATTTACTCGGTTTTATATTTATTCATTTCATTACTGTACCTGATATTATTGGACCACTAGTAAGTGTCGAAGTCGACCTCTCGTCACTACTTCTTCGAGGTTAGACGGGATACTTACTGGGTACGCGGTATTTTCATACTCATACTACACTTGCTGTACATTTTGTTATACAAGTACATGTATGGCTAGTGGCCTTGTGAGCGTAGTAGCGTGGTTGATACGACGACTTTGGTGAGCTGTATCTTGTGAGACGATCCGCAGCTAGTAGAGTTTCCTTCAGAGTATTTGTATTTTATTTTTTGTCCAAATTTATATTTCGGACGGACGCTATATTTTATTTTATATTCCTAGTTGATGCTTATGAACTTGTGACACCGGGTTCTGGGATGATTATGGGATTATTCAGTATTGAAATTTGCGAAAAACATTATTATTTACAATGAGAAGTTCATCATTTATTATTTGATTGAAGGAAATTTACGATTTCAAAAATATTAAAATGAGAATTTACTAATTATTGGTGTTGGCTTGCGTGACAGTAGTGTCCGGCGTCATCACGACTTTTCAAGGATTTTGGGTCGTGAAAATATGGTATCAGAGCATTAGGTTCACTTAGGTCTCACGAGTCATGAGCGAGTCTAGTAGAGTCGTGCGGATCGGTACAGAGACGTCTGTACTTATCTTCGAGAGACTACCAGGCTGATAGGAGCACTCCCCTTCTTGATTCCTCATCGTGCGATTGGATTCCTTTGAGACTTATGCCTTCATTCCCTTCCTATTCAATCTTAAGCGACGCGAAGCGCTTGTTATAAATTTGGAATCGAGGAATTTTAATGGCACTACTGATATAGAGCATGATGTTTCTCCCTGCGTATTCGATTGGGCTAATGTCGTCGCCTTGTGGAAGGATGTTCTATCATCTCAGCTCAGTAGCTGTATTTCTGATGGTTTTTGGGCTATGCACCAATTTCTATGATGTTCATGAGTTGTTATCGCACAGTATTAAAGAAATTGTAGGATGCTTGTCTATGCGTCAAGGCAGTGAATGACTTGAAAGGAGGTTTTACTCAGAGCATGATTCAGAGATTCAGTATTTTATTTCCGGCGGAGGAAAGGCAATCGGGCTAGGAATGTTCAAGTTTGGGTTGATGGAGTAATACGAATTTGTATTTCGAGCACGGTGGAATTTTCATATGTGGTGTGGTGTCGTTGTCCTTGATTAGATGCGTTAAGTTCACCGGTGTTGCTGTCTTCTTCAAATCTCCGTTGGGGCAGAGTATTGTGAATGGTGTCGGGGAAGCAGCTGTCATATATCGCAGTGTGCTGTGGTTCAGAATTGAATCAGTAAATCCTAATGTTGATAGCTCGAGAAAGATGATCTTCTAAGAGGTTTAGAGTTGGTGGCGACTCATGTGTCGGATGTTACAAAGATGGATTCGGGTTTGGAGCAACAATTGGGCAGCGAAGGACGAGGAAGGACATGTGGGAGTGTCTTGCGGTGGGTTAATTGTTAGGAGGTCTAGTGTGAAAAGTAGAAGTCGAGGAGTTTCTTAAAGGAGAGGGTTTGGCCAAAGTGGGAGAGTGGCAGGGTAGCATATAGGTTCCGTGGTAGAATAGCTGCACACCCTGAGGAAAGTTTAGAGTGATTTAGGATTCACGGTGGTCAGTGACCAGGTCTGCGGGCTAAATTTGGAATATTGGCTGCTATATTGAGGAAGATTGCGTGTGACATGAGGGAGTCGCTTAATATGAAGCAGGATACAACATGACTCTAGATTGGAATGTATTGTTGCACTTTTAGTTGGTGTCCATGAGGAGTGAACAGAGTTGTACAACTGGTGAATAAGCACGTGCTCAGGATGGTTTATTGGCTTCGTAGTAATTGTATTCAGTGCAGCGTTGTTGGAGGATGTCGGCATGGAATTTCCACGGGTGGGATATCTCCCGTGAGCAGGTTAGTGGTTGCGTGGTGTTGATGAAGCTTCAACGAAGAATTTTACTGGTTATCCAGTAAGAGGTCAAATATGTGAATGTGTCTAGTGATTCCGAATGTTCATGAAATGTTTAACATAAGGATTTCGAGGAAATTTGGCGGGTTGATTGTGCAAGGTCATGTAAATAGGAGATAAGGAATCTTGGTAGGTTCCAGGGTCATGCAATAGTAGCTTCAGGCTAAGTGGGAAAGCCCCACCGTCTCTGATTGGATTGTGTAGTTGCCAACTAGTGCGGTTTCTGGTTATCGGTGTACTGGTGGGCTTCCATGACAAAAGAAAGAGAACATCAGTGGTAGTTCGAGCAAAGGATTTGAGGAATGTGGGCTATATTTGGCCCTATCGACTCGTGTTCAGGCGTGGGATAGACTCAAAGCCCATGCTTCGTGTGGAATGTTGTATAAGAAAAGAAATTCAGCCGGTTGCTTCTTTGAGAGGGTGTTCATGTGCTAACAGGGCCTTGAAGTTCGATTATATTCGGGGACAAGTCAGAGTGAGTGACTCTCAACAACGGTCCTTATGGATTCAAAGGTTAAAGTAGGGTGCCTAAGGATTTCGAGTCCATAGTATGGTTGAATATCGAGCTTTTGCAGCGGATTATGATAAAGAAGCATGGCGTGTTCCGTGTTATCATTGTTCTATGGGGTATCATGAGAGGAATGAGAGCATGTAACTTTGGATTTATAAAAGAATTATCAGAATGGGTATATCCGTTTAAGACGCGATTATGCGCACAAGGAGGGTATGAAATGGTTCGTGGGTTTTTGAGACAACATTGTCTTGTGAAATGGGATCACTCAGGATGAGTGCGGATTGAGTTTGCTATGTTTTGAATGGAGCTATTATTATTCCTAAGGCAAGTACAGGGTAAATTAGAAGGAGTCGGATCGGTTAGTAATGGTTGAATCGGCATAATGATGGCAATTATCAGCTCCTTCAGTGTGTCGGGTTACTCATGTGATTGGTGACGGTACGTGCGAGGTTTGACGGTCACCGTAACTGATCTTATTTGGAGGCTTTCGAGTATTATGGCATGTTATGTGCAGATAGATCCCAGAAGGGTTATGGTGGGTTAGACCACTACTTTAGGTTGGTATTTTCTGCGGACATGAGGATTCAGTCACATGTTGCGATGGTTCTCTTGGGATGAGTTAAGTAAAAGGTTTCTATGTCGTGAAGTGTTTACCCTATTAGTAGTTCGGAAGTTAAGATGGAATTCTTGTACTCTTGCGCATTGGCATGATTAAGTGCAGTGATCAACATGGGATTCAGAAGTTGAGGATGAAGGTTAAAGCTTGGTGCCGACAAGAATGTCAAGAGCTCGGATGAGCAGGAAAAGATTCAGATGGTTAGAGTAAACTGGTATTGTCTTTAGTATCACCTGAGATCGGTATCCTGTGTAAGAGGCTTGAGTAGTGATTTCGGACTTTTGATTTGCTTTACAGCATTTGTGCGGCCGGTGGTATGGATGTGCAGACTTGTTATCTGGTGCGGAAGGTCGTGGGATCACATCCCACGGGAAGATTGTATAAGTGTGACATATAGTCACTTGATTGATCGAAGATTGGAACCAAGTATGGAGATTGCGGTAATATTGTTCATGTAAGAATTTATGCGTGAAGGGCGCTCGGTTCATTTGGTTGTGGACTGTGGAGGTTTGTTTCGGATATGGCGGTTGTTCTTGTGTGTTATGGGAAAAGGGTTATTATAAACCCTTGAAAGGTTATTAGACTAGTACGGTGCGATCCGAATCAGCTTGAGGTCCGTGGGTGGATCTAGATATGAATGTGGGCTCTATGTCGGGCTGGAGGTGTTCATTTCAGCATAGCGCTCCTTGTGGAGGAGTATTCAGACGTTGGATGTTTATTCGTCGCTGGCTACTTCATGTAATACTATATTGTGTCGTGTGAGTTTTGAAACGGCTTGTTAATTTCATATGTGTTAAGGTTTCGTGTATCGATGGTGTTTTGTGAGCAGGATGGCTCTCGAGATACAGATCATATATCGCACCTTAGTTGTGCTTGAGGTTTTTAGCGTATGGCGCTATCTGTCTCCCCAGGGATGGTATTATGCACTTGGCGTGCTTGTGGCCAATATTCGGGTATTTCGTAGTTATGAGCATTCTAGCTCGGTAAGTATCTCCTTATGTATATTTTGTCTGTGGATCGGGTGGCACACCGCCACGGGTATATTGTTTGGGTCGGGTTGCACGCCGCAATAGTGTAATGTTGAGTACAGTTCCCTATAGCTATTTTTGTGTGTTTTTTTTCCATTTTCTGAGGAAGGTTCATGACACCTTTTTGGTTGTCTAAACTAGTTAAGCGGGTTGAGTAATCCTCTTCAGAGTTCGTTTTCCTTATGTATCGCAATTGAGTCCATAGCTTGTTAGCACATTGTGGCATCATATAAGGCTTTTGCCGTGTCTGAGGTGGCTTACTGCTTGGGCAGGTTGTACTGGGGTGAGACGAGATTATTGGACCTCGGATCAGTACAATCACATTTAACATGAAACATATTAAAGAGTAAATATTTTTATTCAGTCCATAAAGAGGTAATGGTTCTTGTTGGGAGGATATACTCCATAAATTGTAAGTTGGGCAGGTACACGAGGTGTTAAACAGTGATTTCAGACAACTCTAGAACAGTCCTTAAACACGTTCGAGGACGAACGTATGTTTAAGTGGGAGAGAATGTAATGACCCGACCAGTCGTTTTGAGCCCTAGCACGTCGTTCAGCAGTTTGAGGCCATGAGTAGCTTCACTTCAGGTATTATGACTTGTACGCGTGGTCGGAATTGAAATTTTGGAAGTTCAGAGATGATTTGGAAAGAGAATTTTCATTTCGGAAGCTTTAAGTTGAAAGAATTGACTAAGGTTGGATATTTGAGTAAACGACCTCGGAATCGGGATTTGAAGGTTTCAACAGGTTCGTATGATGATTTTGGACTTGGGCGTATGTCCGGGTCGAATTTTGGATGACCCGGGAAGGTTTCGACACCAATTATGGAAGTTGGCATTTTTTTAGAAGGATTTCTTAAATTTGAGTTGAAGTGCATTTCAATGTTATCAATATCCGTTTGGGATTCCGAGTCTGAGAATATCTTTGTATGGTGATTCTGGTGTTGGGAGCGCATCCGGTTGTGGATTTGGAGATCCGTAGGTTATTTTGGGGTCATTTGGCGAAAGTTAAAAATTTGAAGGTTTTTGAGAAGTTTGACCGGGAGTGAACTTTTTGATATCGGGGTCGGATGTCTGATTCCGAAAGTTGGAGTAGGTCCGTAATGCCGAATGTGTATTGTGTGCATAATTTGAGGTCAATCGGACGTGATTTGATAGGTTTCGGCATCAATTGTAGAAGTTTGAAATTTCAAAGTTCATTAAGTTTGAATTGAAGGGTGATTCATAGTTTCGATGTTGTTTGATGTGATTTGAGGCCTCGAGCAAATCCGTGTTATGTCAAGGGACTGGTTTGTGTGATTGGACGAGGTCCCGGGGGCCTCGGGTGTGTTTCGGACCAAATTGGAGCATTTTTGGACTGCTGTTTCTGGTGTCTGGTTTCCTTCTTTGCGAACGCGAAGGAAGTCCCAAGTTCGTGAAGAAGAAATTTTGGGGCTGCTGGATTTGGCTTATGCAAACGCGAAGCAGTGGACATGAACGCGAGGTAAGGTCTGGTCAATCTTTCGCGAACGCGACGCAGTGGTCGCGAACGCAAAAAAGGAAGGGGAGCCGGGACCCTGAGCCATTAAGCCTTCGCGAACGCGAAGCTTAGACTGCGAACGTGAAGAAGGAGGGCAGTTGGCTACCGCAGATGCGAGATCTTGAACGTGAATGCGATGCTATGCATGGTCAGGCCTTCGAGAATGCGACACTGGTCACGCGAACACGAAGACGAGCGGGTGTGGGCAGATTGGATTTAATACGAGATTTGGCTCATTCTCTCTCATTTTTCACTGGGATGGACGATTTGTGAAGAGCTTCAAGGGGAGATTTTTATCATCTTGGTTTATATATGGATTTAAACATGAAAATTTGTAGAAATTTAAATTTTGAAGAAAAACCTAGAAATTGGTATTCTTGGATATTTGACCACGAATTTGGGAATGGAATTGGAAATAAATCATACATTTGAGTTCGTGAGGTTATGGGTAATGGTTATCTTCAAAAAATTTCGGAATCCGGGCACGTGGGTTCGAGGGTTGCTTTATTAATTTTTCGAGCGGAGTTAGAAATTGTTATAAATTGGATTATAACGGGTATTCGAGTGTATATTAATGGGTTTGCATAATTATAGGCTAGTTTTGGAGCGTTGAGCATCGATTTGAGTTGTTTAAAGGGCTCGGAAGCTGGTTTTGGAACTAGGGAGCGAGGTAAGTCTCCTTTCTAACCTTGTAAGAGGGAATTAACCCCATAGGTGAACTAAATTATTGTCTGCTTTTATTTGTGGGATCTACGTACGCACAAGGTGACGAGAGTCCCTACGTAGCTACTAGCGATGCCTACGTTCGGGTAGTTTTAGGCTCACATCATGCCTTGTTGATATTGTTATTGATTTATGTTTATTATTTGCCTTGAGGGGGAGCGAGATTGAGTCTCGCTTATTAAATGTTTTGAAAGGAGTTGAAATTGAAGAACTTAGGATTTAAAAAGTTTCATCTGAACTTCGTAATTTCGAAAAGAATTGAGGAATATTATAATAGCTGAAGAAATCTATGTGTAACCACGTCGCATGTATGTTTCGCGAGTGGGGTAATTTCCTTAAAAAGTTACAAGCAGAATTTTCCTTATTTTGAAAAGAATCAAAAAAGAGATATGATTTTAATGTTAAATTTATATTGGACTGCGAGCGGGGTATTTCCTACTACTCTTATGGGATCGGGTCGTTTGCCTCACCAGGATTTATGTACCACACTCTTATGGGAGCGGGCCGTTCGCCTCGGTAGGTTAATAGATGCATCTATGGTTTACGTCGTTCGACCCTCGGCAGTGCACAATTTAATTTTATGTTGGATCGGGCCATACGCCTCAGCATTTCCTATATATATTATCTTCATAGAATCGTGCGTAATATTTGGCAAGAGGCCAGTCTATATGAGGTTTTTCCCTGATTTAATTTATGACAACCTCTTTGGTGAGATCCACTATCTCTATATATATTCTACGGTTACGGAGGGAACTTGCTAGTTAAGAGCCTGAGTAAAATTGTAAAGAGGGGAATCATACTACGTATTTTATACATGTTTATTTCATACATTTACTCGATTTCATATTTATTCACTTCGTTACTGTACTTGATATTATTGGACCACTAGTAAGTGTCGAAGTTGACCTCTCGTCACTATTTTTTCGAGGTTAGACGGGATACTTACTGGGTACGCGGTATTTTCATACTCATACTACACTTGCTGTACATTTTGTTGTACATGTACATGTATGGCTAGTGGCCTTGTGAGCGTAGCAGCGTGGTTGATACAGGGACTTGGGTGAGCTGTATCTTGTGAGACAATCCGCAGCCAGCAGAGTCTCATTCAGAGTATTTGTATTTTCTTTTCTGTCCAAATTTGTATTCCGGACGGACGCTGTATTTTATTTTATATTCCTAGTTGATGCTCATGAACTTCTGACACTGGGTTTTGGGATGATTATGGGTTTATTCAGTATTGAAATTTGCGAAAAACATTATTATTTACTTTGTGATGTTCATCATTTATTTATTTAATTGAAGGAAATTTACGATTTCAGAAATATTAAAATGAGAATTTACTAACTATTGGTGTTGGCTTGCCTGACAGTAGTGTCCGGTGCCATAACACCCAAAATTCTTTCCAAGATCTAAATCTCACACACCGTATAAGTCTGAACAAGCTGTATCAAGCCATAGCCATAACCCCAGATATAATTACATTACTTACTACACAACTCACATGCTCGCAACACCATTCCCGGTCACAATAATTACTCCAAACTTACCAAGTGCAAGTATTAAACCTCATTCCAAAACCTTTATACACTGCTGATAATAAAAGAAACATGCAAAATTCTCATGACCCCTTATCAGATCAACAAGTCATGGAGCTCTCTCGCCCCAACCAGAAACATAATCACTTTCTTAGCCGACTTTCAATATTATCTTTCCGAATATACCATAATCAAGTCTGATAGTACCAATTCTAGATCCAATGACTTTATTTTATTAAACACAACTATCCCACAGACACGCGACATCAATATAACTCAAGCCACAACTGCGCAATTCGTGTACCCAAATAAGGGAGATGTCTCAAGGAAGAGAACCGTATTGCAAGTTCAACAAGCACCACCACAACCACAATGTTACAACCAACTCCTCAAATTTCGTGAAGAGGATAACTGTAGGCGCATGTGCACAATTGTAGAGGAAGGAAATTAATGAATCAGATAATTTATCATAGAAATAAAATTCTCACACACGGCACGGACAACTCATGTGCCAATAATATGAATCACCCGGCATGGTCACAGGCCTCCAGTCCCAGCATATCATACAGGAGTAATTAAACAAGTACACTTGTATATAATAATAAAATAAGATTCTCATGCTTCTGGACTGGTATAAATAACACGCCATAGTGTAAGCATGTGCAAAGTCTGCTATCATACTTTAGATCAGCAATTTAATGCAGAAATAGTAACTATCCAATTTATTGAGGGAATTAGTCTCTTTGTAACCTCAAGTGTAGTCCAGATAGTTCTCGACAAAGGTACGAATACGAAAAATGTTATAACTTTACGCTTAATAGTCAACTCTAGGCATATCTTTGCCTAAGCCTTCTTTCGAGTATGAATTCTCAAACCTCCCATATGTACGCACTCGTGGCGCGTAGTTATCACAAATAAGTAATGCAACTAGTACCTCCATTGAGTTAAAATAAAATACTCACCTCAAACAGGCCGCAACTCGAAACAATATACTTCTAAGAACTCCCAGTCTCCAAATTAATCGAATACATGAATCACCGTAACCGATCCCAACTCCAGCACTAGAATGACTAACACATCTTCCATTTTCACGATCATCCCACGAGGAATACTTTTATAATTTTTCCGTGCCACATAGCAATAATTTGAATATCAGCAGTCTATCAACCAGGTGAGTACCGCAATACCGATGAACATCCGTAAGTCAAAACACAATGCACCTTTTGAAATGCGCACCCTTCTCAGGGATCATCGAGCAGTTATAACATTCATCTAAATATCTGAAACTGACTATTCTGTCCAAAATTTGTGATCTTCCTTTCAAGAATGAACTGCCACCTTGTGCATGTAAATCTAAATCCTGCACAACACACCACATCTATCATGTGAAAGGCACAAGAATCTCATTATAAACTCTAAGTCACCAGCAAATTACATACCCTATTAGTTAGAAACCTCTCTCTTACTTCTTTCCAGGTGGAAATCACAATACACAACACATTGCATACACTGGTAGAAAATATCTGGTTCAAACCATGGTAGAAACCATCATGAACACTTTAAAATCTATTTGCACATAACCAAGCTATCAGAACTGAATTCCTGTAACTCCACCAAGCCATACAGGTTGCCAAATCCGAGAGTATTGCAAGAAAACACCCGTAAAGCCCCACCTCATCATAAGAACCAAAAGAACCGAGCATACCATTACCATACTGATCCAGCATGTTACCCATTTGTCATATTTTCTCCGACTTTCTTCTGAATTACCCTCAAGTTGACATTTCTCCTTGTCAGAACACTTCTATCCTTACCCAAAGCTCACTATAAGACATCTTAACATAAAACCACATTGCCTTAAGGACCATAAGCCACTGTATTCTTCTTAAGCACCTTCATAATTACCCCAACCGTAACACTTACTCTGAAAATACCTTATGCGAATTTAATATTGTTCCTCTTTCCTTTATTATACTGAAATATAGAATCCATTGTCAAACAAAATTATCGCATGTCCCGATACAATTCAATCTAAGTAACTGATTCTAGTGATATACAAATTTGAAAATTTTTTAATTTTCACATATACATTTTGAATCCATTAGAACTCTTTCGAGAGTCATCCACTCTGCTCAAATCTAATTTACTCCGCCCCAAATGGGCCAAACGACATGTTCTCCTTTAGCAAAATCAACACTCAAATAAGTAACCCTTCCTTAACACGACCAATCAAATTCATACTTCGTGGGCACTACATCCTTCAAAATAATAATTTAATCATTCCATAATTTTTATATTTTCATAAAGTGCAATGTAACCCGTATCCAGGAATTTACTTACCCGAGTCATCTTCGATCTCCACCTCTGTAAGTCATAACTAAACCACAAGTATGCCTCAGACCAAAACTAAAATTTAACGTATATCCATGAAATTGAATTGTCAATAGCAGACTCCCCCACTTGGCTCAAAGCCATAGAATAAAATACTCGATAACTCATAATACCCATACTTTATTACTGCCATAATACTGCAGTCAGTTCAACGAAAATTCTTCTCAAGTTTATGCAACACCCACCATAAAATACCTCAATCATCCGCTAAGTTTGCATTTATTCTCGTGACAATCAAGTCAACTTTCATCAACCAGATTCTAATTCAAGTCTCAACACATATGCCCCGCTGGCAGAAAAGAAACTCTCTATTCATATCATAAGGAACACACCTACGTAGATTACTCCGCAAGAGATAAACCACCTGCTTGGTCTTAAATTGGCATCTTGTTATACCCTTTCGCAGCCACAATTATTATGAAATCAATTAATCTTTCTGAGTACAAACTTATTAACCAGATACGGGAATTTAATTTGCCCCAAAATTCATACTCGAGACTGTACGTCACATCAAAACAAAAATGAATCACCTAATGGCCTTCCTTTACACGTCAAGGAAACACTTCTCGCCATATTCACATCGTCTTAACACATCCCGAAGTTACATCATACTCATCACATCATACTCATCATATAGTCACTTCCACCGCTCATCGAGCCACAAATTCCACTCGTAGGGACATTACCGGACATATGCTTCCAAATGTACGCGTTACAACTGAAGCTACCGAGCTTAAGTTGCGGTCTAACCGTGGCCTCAAGTCCTCCAGACTGACCCATCACTAAAACATAAAAGACACATCTCGAACCTCGTTTATGGAATCACAAGCCAGCGATGCAGAACTGATACTGAGCGCTCACATGCGCACACGAATGTGTGGAAGGAATTCAAAGAGTTATGTTTCAAGCTGAATCAATTCCGCACGATAGAATACAAGAAAGTGAAATTTTCCTAAGGTTTTGGCAGCCTCTCGAAGATAAGTACAGATGTCTCCGTACCGATCCACAAGACTACTAAACCTACTCATAACTCGTGAGACCTATGTCACCTAAGGCTCTGATACTAACTTGTCATGACCCAAAATCTCACCTGTCATGATAACGCCTATCTCGATACTAGGCAAGCCGACAATCTCAATAAACCACAATTTCTATTAAGTTTGAAAGTATAATATTTAAACACAATCCACAAATCTTGCAAATACCAATACAAACACTCCCAAAACCTGGTGTTACTAAGTAAATGAGCATCTAATATGAATACGAGTATGAAAATACGGTCCATAATAGTCTGAGACCAAATGTAGAACTGCTACCTCTGAATCTCCGAAAAAGTCAACCGTGCGAAATAATCAACACCCGCTATATCCGAGAATACCTGGATCTGCACACGAAGTGTAGGGTGTATTATGAGTACAACCAACTCAGCAAGTAACAATAATTAATAAGGAACTGAAGATAGTGACGAGCTACACAGTTATAGTTCACTTTCAGTAATTCCAGCAGTTTAAGTCAAATCAGTTTTATACAGTTCAAGTTCATGTAATCCGGATATAAAATCTTTCAGTGAATTTTACAACAATGATAGATAGCAACTAAGTGCAACAACAAATGAAAAGAAAGTACAGCCTCTCAGGGCAACAGTCACTCATCTCGTTACAACAGCTCAACCATTCGGCTCAACTAAAATAATGACGAGCTACACAATTATAGTTCACTTTCAGTAACTCCAGCAAAGAATAGACGTGCTTTCAAATACTGCAGTTTAAGTCAAATCAATTTTATACAGTTCAATTTCATGTAATCCGGATATAACATCTTTCAGAGATTTCACAACAATGACAGATAGCAACCAAGTGCAACAACAAATGCAAGGCAAGTACAGCCTCTCAGGCAACAATCACTCAACTCATCACTCGGCTCTCAGCCCTCAGCACTCACACTCAATGGGTACCCATGCTCACTGGGGTGTATAGACTCCGGAGGGGCTTCTACAGCCCAAGCGCTATAATCCGCACAGACAACTTACGTGCTGCACGGACAACTCACATGCCATAATATCCCGCATGGATAACTCACGTGTTGTACGGACAACTCACGTGCCATAATATCCCGCATGGACAACTCACGTGTTGTACAGACAACTCACGTACTATAATATCCATACCTCACCGACAGGCCCTCGGCCTTACTCAGTCATCAACCTCTCTAGTCTCTCGGGCTGTCGGAAATAACAAAGATCAGCCCAAACAAAGACAACATAGTGTATCAACAAAATCAAGAAAGACTGAGATATGATACGCAAGAAAAATCATGACTGAGTACAAGACAATAATTAGCAAATAATTCAACAAGTACGCGACCTCTGCGGTTCCCAACAGTACTATCACATAGCCTAAGCATGATTTACAGTCAAATTTCTTTAACACATAGAAAAAGCATATAGCTAACAACAAGTTATTCAACTTTACAGTTTCACGGGACGGACCAAGTGACAGTTTCACACGCCCGTTACCTGGCATATGCGTCACCTCCGAAATAATCACATGACACAAAATTCGGGGTTTCATACCTTCAAGACAAGATTTAAAACTGTTACTTACCTCAAACCGTGAAATTCTTATTCTGCTAAGCCTTTGCCTCGTGAATTGGCCTCCAAACACCTCGAATTTAGCCACAAATAATTCGATTTAGTCAATAAAATTTATTGGGAGTAATTCCATCAGAAAATGCAAATTTTCCATAAAAATCCGAAATTTAACTCAAACATCGCTCGTGGGGTCCACGTATCGAAATCTGACAAAACTTACAAAATTCGATAACCCATTCAATTACGAGTCCACCCATACCAATTTTATCAAATTCCAATAACAACTCGACCTCCAAATATAAAATTTTCGTTCTTGAAAAGATTTGCAAAAATCTTGATTTCTTCCATTTAAATCCGAAATAAATAATGAATATAACCATGGATTTATGAAATATAATTACTTTTGAATATAGGACACTTACCCAGGTTGAAGTCGTAAAACATCCTTTTGGAATCGCCCAAATTCAAGGCTCAAAACTCAAAAATGAGTAAAAATGGCTAACTACCGTAAATATAAACTATTACCAGCCTTTATTTAGTCAACCATAACTTTCTTTACAAATGTCTAAATGATGAATGGTTTAACTTTATGGAAACTAGAATCAAAGGTCTACAACTTTAATGTTTTGATAATTTTCAGATTCCTTATAGATTTAGATATATAAACTTTCAAAATCGGCTCCATGCATCAGAATTTTTGGCGAAACTGCTTTACCGGTCTTCATTCAGTCGACCATAACTTTCTGTACAAATGTTCAAATGATGAATGGTTTAATTTTATTGAAACTATAATCAAAGGGCTACAACTTTTATGTTTTGATAATTTTCAGATTCTTTATAAATTTTGAGATATAAGCTTTCAAAATCAGCTCTGCGATTGCACCAGTTGCTGTCCAAAACAGCTTCTGCGGCAGAAAACTTCCCAGCAACTCCTTTTGTCCGAAATCCATTCCGTTAACCTTCTGAAATCCGCCCGAGGCCCTCGGGACCTTAACCAAATATACCAAAATGTTCTAAAATACAATACGAACTTAGTTGAGGCTTCAAACTATGCCAAACAATGCCGAAATTACGAATCGCGCATCGAATCGAATTATGCGTTTTCAAATCTTCCAACTTCTATATTTTGCGCCGAAACGTAACAAATCAATTCTGATTGATCTCAAATTTTATACACAACTCATAAATGACATAACAGATCTATGAAAAGTTTCAGAACTGAATTCTGACTCCGATATCAAAAAGTCAACTCCCCGATCAAACTTCCCAAAAATTCAACTTTCTCCATTTCAAGCCTAATTCTACTACGGACCTCCAAATAATTTTTCGGATATGCTTCTAAGTTCAAAATTACCATACGGAGCTACTGGAATTTCCAGAATTCAAATCCGAGATCGTTTACACATAAGTCAATATTCGGTTAACTATTTCAACTTAAGCTTCCAACATTAAATTCATTCTTCCAAGCTAACTCTGAAATACCTTAAAACCAAAACCAATAATTCACACAAGTCATTATACCTCGTAGTAAGTTATTCAAGATTTCGAATAGTTGAAAGGAGCGTAAATACTCAAAATAACCGGTCGGGTCGTTACAGTTACAATTGAGATGCTACTTTCTCGATTGAATCAGTTCTACAAGATGAAAAGGTATTAAAAATCTATTATTGTCTAATACTCATTTTGGTAACTCTGTTTTTTTTTATTTGCATGTGTGCATATTCATGGATAATCAGTAGCAAAAACCCGATTGAAGCATTTGTGCACCCGTAGTCATATGTATCCTCAAAATGATTCTCAATGATATACTACATTATGTATCATGTTTTGCTTCTCTGTTTTTTAATTTGCAAATCTGGATTTTTTGATCTGCTCTTCGTATATGTTTTAATTTCTATGTGCATACTCATGGGATAATCAGTAGCAAAAACATGTATTTAAGTTGCAGATTTTCGTTAAATTGCATATTTAAAGTCTTTTTCGAACTCAATTATTTTTTTATATTTGTTAGGATCCTGACTTCAATACTATTTAAGGCATAGATGAAGAGAAGAAATGCGAGGTAAATACACCGCTCACTTTTAATTTGTCCTTTACGATGACACTTATTTTACTTATATGTGGATATCTGTCACGACCTAAAATCCATTAAAGGTCGTGATGGCACCGGACACCGCTGTCGGGCAAGCCAACACTAAATACTTAATTCAGGTCTCATTTTAATATTTTTGAAATCATAGTTTTTCCCCGCAATTAAATAGTAAAAGATGGAGTTTACAAAATACATAATAATATCTTTAAAAATTCCAATACAGTGCAACCCATAATCATCCCAAAATCCGATGTCACAAGTGCATGAGCATTAACTAAGAATGTAAAATAAAATACTACAGCTGTCCGGAATACAAATTGGACAGGAAAAATGTAAGTACTCTGAAGGAGACTCTGTTGGCTGCGGAGCGTCGTATAGAATGCAGCTCACCTAAGTCCCCGCCATAATCGCGCCTCTGCGCCCACAAGGCCTCTAAACATATGTGTACCTGCACAAAAATATGCAGCAAGTATAGCATGAGTACGTAAATCAACACGTACCCAGTAAGTATCCCGCCTAACCTCGAAGAAGTAGTGACGAGGGGTCGACTCAGACACTTACTATGGGCTATAACTAATATACCAATAAATTATGGATTTTATGAGGCAACAATAAACACAATAACATGAGGCAGGTACACAATTCTCTTGTTAATAGGTGATTTTCAAATTTATTTTCATCTTTTAACAATTTATATCTCAGGCCAATGAGGCCATATCAATTATCAATAATTCCAAAACAATCAATTAAGTCATGCGTAAATCATGCCGAGGTCGTACGGCCCGATCCAACATAATATTAAATTGTACACTGCCGGAGGGTCGAACGGTGGAAACCATCGATGCATCTATTTAATCTACCGAGGCGTTCGGCCCGTTCCACAAAAGATAAACACATTTAAATATCAATTCTCATTAACGGTCAAGTGACCCGTCCAAAATCAAAGTAGGTGAAGTCTAACCCTTTTGAAATTCCTTTATCGAGTTCCAATTTGTTTTAAACGGTTAAATTAACAAGTAGGATGCAAGAATCGTAAGTATAACGTGATTTGGGTCCTAGACTACCCGGATATAAGCATTATAGTAGCAACGCACAGACTCTTGTCAGCTCGTACGTACGTAGCCCCCAAAAATAGAAGCACATATTGAATTATTTCACCTATGGGGTAAATTCCCTCTTACAAGGTTAGAAAAGAGATTTACTTCGCTCCGAAATTCCGTAACCGGCTCCAAAGCCTCCCTAACACCTCAAACCAATGCCCGTCACTCCAAAACTAGTCAAATAAGTTGCAACCGAATCAAAATATGCTCTAATACTCACAATTAATCAATTTATAACAATTTCTAACTCCGCTCGAAAAATTGATAAAGCAACCCTCGGGCCCACGTCCCCAGATTCCAAAAGTTTTTGAAGATAACCATTACCCATAACCTCACGAACTCAAATGTATGATTTATTTCCAATTCCATGATCAAATTCGTGGTCAAAGATCCAAGAATACCAATTTCTAGGTTTTTCTTCAAAATTCAAATTTTCTACTAATTTCCTTGTTTAAATCTATATATAAACCAAGTATTTAACTTGCAATAGGTGGGAATCACTTACCTTGACATAGATGATGAAAATATCCATTTGAAGCTCTCCAAAAATCGTCCATCCCAGTGAAAAATGAGAGAGAATGAGCCAAATCCCGTATTAAATCCAATCTGCCCAGACCCGTTCTTCTTCGCGTTCGCGTGACAAGTGTCGCGTTCGCGTTCAAGCTCTCACGTTCGCTATAGCCAACTGTCCTCCTTCTTCGCATTCGCAGTCTAAGCTTTGCGTTCGCGAAGGCATAATTGCACAGGGTCCTGGCTCCCCTTCCTTCTTCACGTTCGCGACCACTGCGTCGCGTTCGCGTAAGCTTGACCAGACCTTGCCTCGCATTCGCGTCCACTGCTTCGCGTTCGCGAAGGCCAAATCCAGCACTCCCAAAATTTCTTCTTTGCGAACGCGGGACTTCCTTCACGTTCGCGAAGAAGGAAGCCAGATACTAGAATCAGCATATCCAAAACAGCTCCAAATGATCCGAAACACACCCGACGCCCCCGGGACCTCAACCAATCATACCAACCAGTCCCATAACACATTACGAACTTGCTCGAGGCCTCAAATCTCATCGAACAACATCGAAATCACGAATCGTACCCCAATTCAAGCTTAAAGATCTTTAGAACTTTAAACTTCTACATTCGATGCCGGAACCTATCAAATCATGTCCGATTGACCTCAAATTTTGCACACAAGTCACATTCGACATTACGGACCTACTCCAACTTCCGTAATCGGAATCTGACCCCTATATCAAAATTTCTAACTTTCGCCAAATGACCTACGGACCTCCAAATCCACATCCGGACACACTCCCAATACTAGATTCACCATACGGAGCTATTCCCGGGCTCGGAATCCCAAACAGACATTGATAACATTGAAATGCACTTCAACTTAAATTTAAGAAATCCTTCTAAAAATGCCAACTTCCACAATAGGTGCCGAAACGTTCTCGGGTCATCCAAAATTTGACCCGGACATACGCCCAACTCCAAAATTATCATACGAACCTGTTGGAACCTTTAAATCCCGATTCCGAGGTCATTTGCTAAAAAATCCAGCCTTAGTAAATTTTTCCAACTTAAAGCTTCCAAAATGAGAATTTTCTTTCCAAATCAACTCAGAACTTTCGAAATTTCAATTCCGACCACGCGTACAAGTCATAATACCTGAAGTGAAGCTACTCACGGCCTCAAACTGCTGAACGGCGTGCTAGGGCTCAAAACGACCGGTCGAATCGTTACATTCTCTCCCACTTAAACATACGTTCGTCCTCGAACGTGTTAAGAACTACTCTGGAGTTGTCCGAAATCACTAGTTAACACCTCGTGCACCCACTCGTGCTTCCACAACCTAGCTGAGCACACTAGCTTGAGCACATATGAAGATCATCCCCTTTATTTAGGAAATAAGCCTTAGAGCCAAATTCCAACATCCAAAATTCTCTACTAGGCCTGCTTCCAACATACAAACACCGTTTCAATCACTACGCGATGTACCAATACATGATTGTATACTCTCACTGAATTCTTACCATGCACCACGCAACTCATTTGCCCAAGGCAATCTTTCCAAAGCACAACAACTAACATTTCCACTGACTGAAGCCCGTAGTGCACCTCATGACCAATTAAGCCTTGCTTTGACTCTTGCAATACTGCCATGACAAAAAATATGTGTAGAACTCATAGCCACCTGCTGAATTGCAATTTATGGAGTCTCTCCTTCGAACAAGAACCATTACCTCATTATGGACTGAATAACAATATTTACTCTTTAATATATTTGATATAAAATCTGATCGTACTGATCCCAGGTCCAATAATCTAGTCTCACCCCAGTACAAGCTGCCCAGGCAATAAGCCACCTCAGACATGGCAAAAACCTCATATGATGCCACAATGTGCTAACAAGCTACAGACTCGATTACGATACATAAGGAAAACGAACTCTGGAAAGGATTACTCAACCCACATAACTAATTTAGACAACCGAAAAGGTGTCATGAACCTTCTCAGAAAATTGAAAACAAAACACACAAAAATAGCTATTGGGGACTGCACTCAACATCACATTGTTGCGTCGTGCAACTCGATTCAAACAATATACTAGTATATTGGCCACAAGCAGGCCAAGTGCATAATACCACCCATGGGGGAACAGATAGCGCCATGTGCTACAAAACTCAAGCACAACTAAGGTGATATACATGATCTGCATCTCGAGAGCCATCCTGCTCACACAACACCATCGCTGCGCGGAACCTCAACACATATGAAATTAACAAGCCGTTTCACAACTGACACATCATAATATAGTATTACATGAAGTAGACGACCACGAATTAACATCCAACGTCTGAATACTCCTTCACAAGGTGCGCTATGCTGAAATGAACGCCTCCGGCCCGACATAAAGCCCACATTCATATCTAGATCCACCCACGGACCTCAAGCCGATTCGGATCGCACCGTATTAGTCTAATAACCTTTCAAGGGTTCATAATAACCCTTTTCCCCATAACACACAAGAACAATCATCATATCCGAAACAAACCTCCACAGTCAATAACCAAATGAACCGAGCGCCCTCTAGGCAAAAATTCTCACATGAACAATACTATCGCAATCTCCATACTTGGTTCCAATCTTCGATCAATCATGTGACTACATGTCACACTTATACAATCTTCCCGTGGGACGTTCTCCCACGACCTTCCGCACCAGATAACAAGTCTGCACATCCATACCATCACCCGCACAAATACTGTAAAGCAAATCAAAAATTCAAAATCACTACTCAAAGCCTCTTACACTGGACACCGATCTTCGATGACGCTAAAGACAATACCAGCTTACTCTAACCATCTGAATCCTTTCTCGCTCATCCGACCTCTTGACGTTCTTGTCGACACCAAACTGCAACCTTAATCCTCAACTTCAGAGTCCCATGCCAATCACTGCACTTAGTCATGCCAATGCGCAAGAGTACAATAATTTCATCTTAACTTCCAAACTACTAGTAGGGTAAACACTTCATCACATAGAAACCTTTTACTTAACTCATTCCAAGAGAACCATCGCAACACGCGACTGAATCCTCATATCTGTAGAAACTACCAATCGCAAGTAGTGGTCTAAATCACCATAACCCTTCCGGGATCCATCTGCACATAACATGCAATAATACTTGAAAGCCTCCAAATAAGATCAGTTACGGCGACCGTCAAACCTCTCACATATCGTCACAAATCACATGAATAACCCAACACACTGAAGGAGCTGATCATTGCCATCATTATTCCGATTCAACCATTGCTAACCAACCCGACTCTTTCTAATTTACCCTGGACTTGCCTTAGGAATAACAATAGCTCCATTCAAACATGGCGAACTCAATACGCACTCATCTTGAGTGATCCTATTTCACATGATCACATTGTCTCAAAATCCACGAACCATTTCATACCCTCATTGTGTGCATAATCGCGTCTTCAACTGATACACCCATTATGATGAATCTTCTATAAATTCAAAGTTATATGCTCCCCTTCCTCTCATGATACCCCATAGACAAAAGATAACACAGAACACTCTAAGCTCCTTTATCATAATCCGCTGCAAAAGCTCGATATTCAATTATACTATGGACTCAAAATCCTTAGGCACCACACCTTAACTTTTGAATCCACTAGGACCGTTATTGAGAGTCATCCACTCTGACTTGGTCCTAAATATAATCAACTCCAAAGCTCAGTTAGAACATGAGCACCCTCTCAAAGAAGCACCTGGCCGAATCATCTTCCTTGTAACTCGCCTCTACACAAAGCATAAATCCTGGGTCTTCCCAAAGCCTGAGCATGAATCAATAAGGCCAACTATAACACACATTCCTCAAATCGCTTACTCAAATTACCACTGATGTTCTCTTTCCTTAGTCCTAATAACCCGTCAATATGCCAATAACCATAAATCTTATAAATAGACGACCATGCAAACCAACTGTAGGCGGTGGGACTCTCCCACTTAGCTTGAAGCTACTATTGCATAAACCTGGAACTCACCAAGATTCTTCCTTTATCGACATGAGCTATCACAATCAACCCGCCGAATTCCTCGAAAGCTTTCCATTAACCTTTAATGAACACTCCGAAACACTAGCCACATTTACATATTCAATCTCTTACCGGGTATCCAGTAGAATTCTTCACAGAAGTTTCATCAACACCACACGACCGCTAACCTGCTCACAGGAGATAACCCACCGGTAAAAATTACATGTCGACATCTTCCAATATCGTTGCACTGGATGCAATTGCTACGAAATCAGTTGATCATCCTGAGTCCGAGCTTATTCACTAGCTGCACCAGTCCGTTCACTTCTCATGGACATCAACTAAAGGTGAGACAATACATTCTAATCCAAAGTCATGTTGTATCCTTCTTCATATCAAGCAACTCCTTTCTGTTGTATCCAATCTCCCATCGTATAATAGCCAATATTATAAATTAAGTCCGTAGACCCAATCACCGTCCACCATAATTCCCAATTCACTCTAAACTTTCCTCAAGGCGTACAGCTATCCTACCACAGAACCCATATGCTATTCTGCCACTCTTCCACTTTGGCCAAACCCTATCCTTTAAGAAACTCCTCAACTTCCACTTTTCACACTTGACCTCCTAACAATTCAACCAATACAAGACACCTACCACATGTCCTTCCTCGTCCTTCGCTGCCTAATTGTTGCTCCAAACCCGAATCCATTTATGTAACATCCGATACATGAGTCGCCACCAACTTTAAACCTCTTAGAAGATTATCTTTCTCGAGCCATCAACATTAGGATTTACTGATTCGATTCTGAACCATAGCATACTGCGACATCTGACAGCCGCTTCCCCGGCACCATTCACAATACTCTGCCCCAAAGGCGATTTGAAAAAGATCGCAACACCGACAAACTTAACGCATCCAATCAAGGACGACAACACCACATCACAGATGAAAATTCTACCGGGCTCAAAATATCATGTCTCCATCAACCCAAACTTGAACGTTCGTAGCCCGATTGCCCTTTCTCCGCCGGAAATAAAATACTGAATCTCTAAATCATACTCCGAGTAAAACCTCCTTTCAAGTCATTCACTGCCTCGATGCATAGACAGGCATCCTAACATTTCTTTAATACTGTGCGATAACAACACATGAACATCATAGCAATTGGTGCATAGCCCCAAAACCATCAGAAATACAGCTACTGAGCTGAGATGACAGAACATCCTTCCACAAGGCAACGACATTAGCCCAATCGAATACCAAGGGAGAAACACCCTGCTCTACATTAGTAGTGCCATTAAAATTCCTCTATTCCTAATTTATAACAAGTGCCTCGCATCGCGTAAGATTGAATAGGAAGAAAATGAAGGAATAAGCCTCAAAGGTATCAAATCACACGATGAGGAATCAAGAAGGGAAGTGCTCCTATCAGCCCGGTAGCCTCCCGAAGATAAGTACAGATGTCTCCGTACCGATCCGCAAGACTCTACTAGACTCACTCATGAATCGTAAGACCTAAGTGAACCTAGTGATTTGATACCATGTTGTCACAACCCAAAATCAATTAAAGGTCGTGATGGCGCCGGACATCGCTTCCGGGCAAGCCAACACTAAATACTTAATTCAGGTCTCATTTTAATATTTTTGAAATCATAGTTTTTTCCCACAATTAAATAGTAAAAGATGAAATTTACAAAATACATAATAACATCTTAAAAAATTCCAATACAGTGCAATCCATAATCATCCCAAAACCCGATGTCACAAGTGCATGAGCATTAACTAGGAATGTAAAATAAAATACAACAGTTGTCCGGAATACAAATTGGACAGAAAAAATGTAAGTACTCTGAAGGAGATTCTGTTGGCTGCGGAGCGTCGGATAGAATGCAGCTCACCTAAGTTTCCGCCATAACCGCGCATCTAAGCCCACAAGGTTGCTAAACATATGTGTACCTACACAAAAATATGCAGCAAGTGTATCATGAGTACGTAAATCAATGCGTACCCAGTAAGTATCCTGCCTAACCTCGAAGAAGTAGTGACGACAGGTCGACTCTGACACTTACTATGGGCTATAATTAATATATTAATGATATGATAAATTATGGATTTTATGAGACAACGGTAAACACAATAACATGAGGCATGTAAATAATTCTGTTGTTAATAGGGGATTTCCAAATTTATTTTCGTCTTTTAACAATTTCCAAATTTATTCCTTCTTCGTGTTCACGACTACTGCGTCGCGTTTGCGTAAGCTAGACCAGACCTTGCCTCGCGTTCGCGTCCACTGCTTCGTGTTCGCGAAGTCTAAATCCAGCACCCCCAAAATTTCTTCTTCGTGAACGCGGGAATTTCTTCGCGTTCGCAAAGAAGGAAACGAGATACCAGAATCAGCAATTCCAAAACAACTCCAAATGAACCGAAACCATACCAAAACACACCCGAGGCCCCCGGGACCTCAACCAATCATACCAACCAGTCTCATAACACATTACAAATTTGCTCGAGGCCTCAAATTGCATCGAACAATAACAAAATCATGAATCGTATCCTAATTCAAGCTTAAAGAACTTTAGAACTTCAAACTTCTACATTCGATGTCGGAACCTATCAAATCACTTCCGATTGACCTCAAATTTTGTACACAAGTCACATTCGACATTACGGACCTACTACAAGTTCCAGAATTTGAATCCGACCCCGATATCAAAAAGTTCAGTCCCCGTCAAACTTCTCAAAACCCTTCAAATTTCTAACTTTCACCAAATGAACCCAAAATGACCTACGGACCTCCAAATCCACATCTGGACGCGCTCCCAATACCAAAGTCACCATACGGAGCTTTTTCCAGGCCTTAAACTGAAGTGAATCTATTCATGGCCTCAAACTGCTGAACGACGTGCTAGGGCTCAAAACGACCGGTCGGATCGTTACATTATCTATATTTTACAATAAAATTTTACATCTGGTCAAACCCGGATTCTTCGAATGATGCACTAAAGAACTTGATTATTAATATTCAATAGTTTATATTCGGTAGTAAGTAGGCATATATGTTGTATTTAAAAAAAATGATAAAGTGTATTAATATTTGTATCACAAGATTGTGTTTTGTGATAAACTGTTGCTATCTTTGTAAGGAAGATGAGTTGGTCAATTATCCTCTATGTTTCTTCATTATGAGATGGCACAGTCAGATTTGGAACATATTTATTTTGTCATTGTATTTAAAATTGTCACGACCCAAAATTCTCATCTTCGGGATCGTGATGGCGCCTAACATTTCATTTGCTAGGCAAGCCAACGTTAGAATAATATTATCCATTTTAAAATAAAATTTAAATTAATTAATAACAAAGAAACAAAGATGGAAGTAAGGTCTGAAATGTAGTGAATAATCCATAAAAATAATAGTGTCTAAATACCATCCCAGAATTAGTATCATAAGTGCACGAGCTTCTAGAATAATATAAATAAAGGTCCGAATAAAATAAAGCTGTCTAGAAACAAACACACTTCTAAAGTAAAGTAAACGGGGACTTCAGAACTGCGGACACCGTGCAATTATACCTCAAGTCTCCTCTGGGTAGCTGAAATCCGAGCAAGTCTATGGTACGGTGCTGGGACCAACTCCGATATCTGCACAAGAAGTCTATGGTATGGTGCTGGGACCAATTCCGATATCTGAGCCTACCCTCGACGAAGTAGTGACGCGGCTAAGGCAAGTCACTTACATTAACCTGTACGCAATATTAGTAACAACAACTATAATAGAAATAATCAAGTAACTCATTTTTTTATAGTTGAAGCCAACTCAGCAGTCATAACCAATTACTATTTCAACCAATTTCCGTTGCAGCGTATAACTCGCTTCCACAATATATTCATATTCAATCCTCCAATATATATATTTTAATCAAACATATATATAGACTTTTAAATAAGTCTGTTGCGGCATGCAATCTGATCCCCCAATATAGACTTTTAAATAAGTCTGTTGCGGCGTGCAATCCGATTCCGCAATATAGACTTTTAAATAAGTCTGTTGCGGCGTGCAATCCGATCCCCCAATATAAACTTTTAAATAAGTCTGTTGCGGCGTGCAATCCGATCCCCCAATATAGACTTTTAAATAAGTTTGTTGCAGCATGCAATCCGATCCCCCAATATATATATAATTATATATATATATATATGTTGCAGCATGTAATCCGATCCCCCATATATATATATATATATATATATATATATATATATATATATATATATATATATATATATATATATATATATATATATATATACTTTCATTTTCGTTGTGGCGTGCAACCCATTCCCCCAATATAACTTTAAACGACTCATAATGTAATAAACATTACTCCAATAAATACCATGTCGAATGAGAAACTATTAAGCATCAGGGCACACAATAATTATAATTTATTTATGAACAAACAATGGCAATTAGCAATTAATTGTAAAAATCATGGAGAAAATAGGCAGTTTAATATTTAGTATGCTAAATGTCAAATAGCAATTAAGACACATAAGTCAAATAAGCATGTAACAATTATTGCAGAATTCAAGAATTAATATTTGACAAGGATTATGAGTGAAACAATTAATATAATAATTCATTCATGATTTAAAACGGTTTATGATATTCAAATAATTATGCAAATACTTAATTTGACGACGTATAGAAACTCGTCACATCGCCTATACGTCGTTCACATTCATTTCACATAACAATTAATTTAAGGGTCATATTCCCTCAAGTCAAGGTTAACCACGACACTTACCTCGCTTTGCAATTTAAATCAATTACTCGACCACAGCTTTTCCTTTTACATTTACCTCCAAAAGTTTCAAATATATTCACAAAAAAATTGATATACTCAATACAAATCGTAGAAATTAATTCTATATGAATTTACTAATTTTCCGGATTAAATCCGAAATTCAGTTTAAAAATTGATAGTGGAGCACACGTCTCAAATTTCGGAAAAACTTACGAAATCCGAATACCCATTTCGAGACGAGTCCAACCATACCAAAATTATCAAATTCCGATGTCAAATGGACATTCAAATCTTAAATTTTCGTTTTTGGAAGATTTTATAAAAATCTGATTTTTCTTCCATAAATTCACGGATTCATGATGTAAAAGAGTATGGAATCATGAAATATAATCAATATAGGATAATGATCACTTACCCCAATGTTTTTCCGTGAAAATGGTTGAAAATGGGACGAATCCCATTTTCTAGAACTTAAGTTCTGTTTCTCGGATTTTTACCTTATGCGATCGTGTACAATGCTTAGCGACATTTTTGGCTTCCCAGCTTTTTGCTCTACGCAAACGCATAAAACATCACGCGAACGCGATGCTTTGACTCACAGACTTACGCGATCGCGATGAGTAAAGCGCGTGGCTCAGCTTTAGCCTCTTTAACTCTACGCGAATGCGACCTTGGCCACGCATTAGCGAAGCACCACTTCACACCCCTACGCGATCGCGTCCTCAAATTCGCAAACATGAAGAACAACTTTGGCTGGCCTCGCAGATTGCCTTACGCGATTGCGAACGACCTCATGCGATCGCGATGAGTAAAGATTCTGTAACAAAAAAACCAGAAATCTGCCATCTTCCTTAAGTCCAAAATGGGTCATTGAGCATCCGAAACTCACCCGAGCCCTCGGGGCTCCAAACCAAATATTCACACAAGTCCTAAAATATCATACGAACTTGCTCGCGCGATCAAATTGCCAAAATAACTACCTAAAACTATGAATTGAACCCCAAATCGAATGAAAGTTTCAAGAAAACTTTAAAACTTATACTTTCACAACCGGATGTCCGAATCACGTCAAATCAACTCCGTTTCTCACCAACTTCGGCAGACAAGTCATAAATATTATAGCGGTCCTATACCGGGCCCTAAAACCAAAATACGAACCCGAAGTCAATAAATCCAACATCAGTAAATTCTCAAAAATAATTTAGCTTTCAAACTTTTAATTTTTTATCAAAATTCCATATCTCGGGCTAGGGACCTCGAAATTTGATTCCGGGCATACGCCCAAGTCCCAAATCACGATACGGACCTACCGAAACTATCAAGACATTGATCCGAGTCCGTTGGCTTAAAATGTTGGCCTAAGTCAACTCAATTGAGTTTTAAAGCTATAGGGGACTGCACTCAACATCACACTGTTGCGTCGTGCAACTCGATTCAAACAATATACCAGTATATTGGCCACAAGCAGGCCAAGTGCATAATACCACCCATGGGGGAACAGATAGCGCCATGTGCTACAAAACTCAAGCACAACTAAGGTGCGATACATGATCTGCATCTCGAGAGCCATCCTGCTCACACAACACCATCGCTGCGCGGAACCTCAACACATATGAAATTAACAAGCCGTTTCACAACTGACACATCATAATATAGTATTACATGAAGTAGACGACCACGAATTAACATCCAACGTCCGAATACTCCTTCACAAGGTGCGCTATGCTGAAATGAACGCCTCCGGCCCGACATAAAGCCCACATTCATATCTAGATCCACCCACGGACCTCAAGCCGATTCGGATCGCACCGTATTAGTCTAATAACCTTTCAGGGGTTCATAATAACCCTTTTCCCCATAACACACAAGAACAACCATCATATCCGAAACAAACCTCCACAGTCCATAACCAAATGAACCGAGCGCCCTCTAGGCAAAAATTCTCACATGAACAATACTACCGCAATCTCCATACTTGGTTCCAATCTTCGATCAATCATGTGACTACATGTCATACTTATACAATCTTCCCGTGGGACGTTCTCCCACGACCTTCCGCACCAGATAACAAGTCTGCACATCCATACCATCGCCCGCACAAATACTGTAAAGCAAATCAAAAATTCGAAATCACTACTCAAAGCCTCTTACACAGGACACCGATCTTCGATAACGCTAAAGACAATACCAGCTTACTCTAACCATCTGAATCCTTTCTCGCTCATCCGACCTCTTGACGTTCTTGTCGACACCAAACTGCAACCTTAATCCTCAACTTCAGAATCCCATGCCTATCACTATACATAGTCATGCCAATGCGCAAGAGTACAATAATTTCATCTTAACTTCCAAACTACTAGTAGGGTAAACACTTCATCACATAGAAACCTTTTACTTAACTCATTCCAAGAGAACCATCGCAACACGCGACTGAATCCTCATATCTGTAGAAACTACCAACCGCAAGTAGTGGTCTAAATCACCATAACCCTTCCGGGATCCATCTGCACATAACATGCAATAATACTTGAAAGCCTCCAAATAAGATCAGTTACGGCGACCGTCAAACCTCTCACATATCGTCACAAATCATATGAATAACCCAACACACTGAAGGAGCTGATCATTGCCATTATTATTCCGATTCAACCATTGCTAACCAACCCGACTCTTTCTAATTTACCCTGGACTTGCCTTAGGAATAACAATAGCTCCATTCAAACATGGTGAACTCAATCCGCACTCATCCTGAGTGATCCTATTTCACATGATCACATTGTCTCAAAATCCACGAACCATTTCATACCCTCATTGTGTGCATAATCGCGTCTTCAACTGATACACCCATTATGATGAATCTTCTATAAATTCAAAGTTATATGCTCCCCTTCCTCTCATGATACCCCATAGACAAAAGATAACACAGAACACTCTAAGCTCCTTTATCATAATCCGCTGCAAAAGCTCGATATTCAATCATACTATGGGCTCAAAATCCTTAGGCACCATACCTTAACTTTTGAATCCACTAGGACCGTTATTGAGAGTCATCCACTCTGACTTGGTCCTAAATATAATCAACTCCAAAGCTCAGCTAGAACATGAGCACCCTCTCAAAGAAGCACCTGGCCGAATCATCTTCCTTGTAACTCGCCTCTACACAAAGCATAAATCCTGGGTCTTCCCAAAGCCTGAGCATGAATCAATAAGGCTAACTATAACACACATTCCTCAAATCGCTTACTCAAATTACCACTGATGTTCTCTTTCCTTAGTCCTAATAACCCGTCAATATGCCGATAACCATAAATCTTATAAATAGACGACCATGCAATCCAACTGTAGGCGGTGGGACTCTCCCACTTAGCTTGAAGCTACTATTGCATAAACCTGGAAATCACCAAGATTCTTCCTTCATCGACATGAGCTATCACAATCAACCCGCCGAATTCCTCGAAAGCTTTCCATTAACCTTTAATGAACACTCCGAAATACTAGCCACATTTACATATTCAATCTCTTACCGGGTATCCAGTAGAATTCTTCGCAGAAGTTTCATCAACACCACACGACCGCTAACCTGCTCACAGGAGATAACCCACCGGTAAAAATTACATGTCGACATCTTCCAATATCGTTGCACTGGATGCAATTGCTACGAAATCAGTAGATCATCCTGAGTCTGAGATTATTCACTAGCTGCACCAGTCCGTTCACTTCTCATGGACATCAACTAAAGGTGAGACAATACATTCTAATCCAAAGTCATGTTGTATCCTTCTTCATATCAAGCAACTCCTTTCTGTTGTATCCAATCTCCCGTCGTATAATAGCCAATATTATAAATTAAGTCCGTAGGCCCAATCACCGTCCACCATAATTCCCAATTCACTCTAAACTTTCCTCAAGGCATACAGCTATCCTACCACAGAACCCATATGCTATTCTGCCACTTTTCCACTTTGGCCAAACCCTCTCCTTTAAGAAACTCCTAAACTTCCACTTTTCACACTTGACCTCCTAACAATTCAACCAATGCAAGACACCTACCACATGTCCTTCCTCGTCCTTCGCTGCCTAATTGTTGCTCCAAACCCGAATCCATTTATGTAACATCCGATACATGAGTCGCCACCAACTTTAAACCTCTTAGAAGATTATCTTTCTCGAGCCATCAACATTAGGATTTACTGATTTCGCTACGTGTAACCTCACCATATATGAAATCATCAAGCCGTTTCACAACTCACGCGGCACAATATAATATTACATGAAATAGCCGGCGACGAATTAATATCCAATGTCTGAATACTCCTCCACAAAGAGCGCTATGCTGAAATGAACACCTCCGGTTCGACATAGAGCCCACATTCATATCTAGATCAACCCACAGACCTCAAGCCGATTCAGATCGCACCGTACTAGTCTAATAACCCTTCAAGGGTTCATAATAACTGTTTTTCCCATAACACACAAGAACAACCATCATATCCGGAACAAACCTCCATAGTGAACAACCAAATGAACCGAGCTCCCACCAGGCATAAATTCCCATATGAACAATAGTACCGCAATCTCCATACTTGGTTTCAATCTTCGATCAATCAAGCGACTACATGTCACACTTATACAATCTTCCCTAGGCCGTGCTCCCACGACTTTTCGCACCAGATAACAAGTCTGCACATCTATACTACTGGCTGTACAAACGCTGTAAAGCAAATAAAAAATTCAAAATCTCTATTCAAAGCCTCTTGCATAGGACACCGATATCAGGTGAAGCTAAAGACAATACCAGCTTACTCTAACCATCTGAATCCTTTCCCGCTCATCAGAGCTCTTGCCAGTCTTGTCGACGCCAAACTGTAACTTTGATCCTCAATTTTCGAATCCCATGCCTATCACTGCACTTAGTCATGCCAATGCGCAAGAGTACAATAATTTCATCTTAACTTCCAAACTACTAGTAGGGTAAACACTTCATCACATAGAAACCTTTTACTTAACTCATTCCAAGAGAACCATCGCAACACGCGACTGAATCCTCATATCTGTAGAAACTACCAACCGCAAGTAGTGGTCTAAATCACCATAACCCTTCCGGGATCCATCTGCACATAACATGCAATAATACTTGAAAGCCTCCAAATAAGATCAGTTACGGCGACCGTCAAACCTCTCACATATCGTCACAAATCACATGAATAACCCAACACACTGAAGGAGCTGATCATTGCCATCATTATTCAGATTCAACCATTGCTAACCAATCCGACTCTTTCTAATTTACCCTGGACTTGCCTTAGGAATAATAATATCTCCATTCAAAACATGGCGAACTCAATCCGCACTCGTCCTGAGTGATCCTATTTCATAAGACCACATTGTCTCAAAACCCACGAACCATTTCATACCCTCCTTGTGCGCATAATCGCGTCTTCAACTGATATACCCATTATGATGATTTTTCTAGAAATCCAAAGTTACATGCTCCCCTTCCTCTCATGATACCCCGTAGACCAAAGATAACACGGAACACTCCAAGCTCCTTTAACATAATCTGCTGCAAAAGCTCGATATTCAACCATACTATGGACACGAAATCCTTAGGCACCCCACTTTAACCTTTGAATCCATTAGGACCGTTTTTGAGAGTCACCCATTCTGACTTGCCCCCAAATATAATCAAACTCCAAGGCCCTGTTAGCACATGAACACCCTCTCAAAGAAGCAACCGGCTGAATTTTTTTTTTTTTACACCACTTTCACACGAAGCATAGGATTCCCCGGCACTATTTCCCACTACCCTGCCACGAATGCAAATTGATGAAGGCCATAACATCGACGAACTTAACACATTCAATCCAGGGCGACGACACCACATCACAGATGAAAATTCCACCATGCTCGAAATACCAAGTCTCGTTACTCCGTCAACCCCAAACCAGAACATTCATAGTCTGATTGCCTTTCCTTCGCCGGAAATAAAATACTGGATATCTGAATCATGCACTGAGTAAACCTCCTTCCAAGTCATTCACTGCTTCGACGCATAGACAAGAATCCTACCATTACACAAACATGGTGCGATAGCAACACACAAGTTGTCATAACAATCAATACCAAACCTCAAAACCTTAGGTAATACTGATACTGAGCTGCAACAACAGAACGGCCTTCCGCAAGGCGACGGCAATAGCCCAATCAAGTACGCAAGTGCACCACATCTATAGTACCAATGAAATTCCTTGATTCCCAATTTATAACAGCGCTTCACGTCGCATAATACTGAATAGGAAGGGAATGAAGGCATAAGCCTCAAAGGAATCGAATCGCACGATGAGGAATCAAGAAGAGAAGTGCTCCTAAAAGTCCAGTAGCCTCTCGAAGATAAGTACAGACGTCTCTGTACCGATCCGCAAGACTCTACTAGACTCGCTCATGACTCGTGAGGCCTAAGTGAACCTAGAGCTCTGATACCATGTTGTCACGACCCAAAATCCATTAAGGGTTGTAATGGCGCCGGACACCGCTGTCAGGCAAGCCAATACTAAATACTTAATTCAGGTCTCATTTTAATATTTTTGAAATTATAGTTTTTCCCCTCAATTAAATAGCAGAAGATGGAGTTTGCAAAATATGTAATAATATCTTTTAAAAATATTTCCAATACAGTGCAAACCATAATCATCCCAAAACTCGGTATCACAAGTGCATGAACATTTACTAAGAATGTAAAATGAAATACAACAGTTGTCCAGAATACAATTGGACAGGAAAAATGTAAGTACTCTGAAGGAGACTCTGTTGGCTGTAGAGCGTCGTATAAAATGCAACTCACCTAATTCCCCGCTATAATCGCGCCTCTGCTCCCACAAAGCCACTAAACACATGTGCCTGAACAAAAATATACAGCAAGTGTAGCATGAGTACGTAAATCATTGCGTACCCAGTAAGTATCTCGCCTAACCTCGAAGAAGTAATGACGAGGGGTCGACTCGGACACTTACTATGGGCTATAATGAATATACCAATGATATGATAAATTATGGATTTTTATGAGGCAGCGGTAAACACAATAACATGAGACAGGTAAATAATTCTCTTGTAAATAGGGGATTCCCAAATTTATCTTCATCTTTTAACAATTTAAATCTCCGGCTAATGAGGCCATATAAATTATCAATAATTCCCAAAATAATCAATTAAGTCATGCGCAAATCATGCCGAGGTCGTACGGCCCGATCCAACAAATATTTAAACTGAGCACTGCTAGAGGGTCGAATGGCGCGAACCATAAACGTATCTATTAAATCTGTCAAGGCGTTCGGCCCGTTCCACAAAAGTTAAACACATTCAAACCACCAAATTAAGGATTTATTTAGGTTTGATGTTCAAAGAAATATCAATTCTCATTACCGGTCAAGTGACCCGTCCGAAACCCAAGTAGGTAAAGTTTAACCTTTTGAAATTCCTTTATCAAGTTTCAATATATTTTAAACGGTTAAATTAACAAGTAGGATGCAAGCATCGCAATTAAAATGTGATTTGGATCCTAGACTACCCGGACATAAGCATAATAGTAGCTACGCTCGGACTATCGTGACCTCGTACGTACGTAGCCCCCACAAATAGAAGCACATATTGAATTATTTCATCTATGGGGTAAATTCCCTCTTACAAGGTTAGAAAGGAGATTTACCTCGCTCCGATGTTCCATAACCGGCTCCCAAGCGCTTCCGATGATTCAAACCGATGCCCAACACTCCAAAACTAGTCAATAATTATGCAAACCCATTAATATATACTCAAATACTTATTATAATCCTATTAACAATAATTTCTAACTTCGCTTGAAAAGTCGATAAAATCACCCTCTGGCCCACGTGCTCGGATTCCAAAAATATTCGAAGATAAACTTTGCCCATGACAGTACACACTCAAATATATAATTTATTCTCAATTTCATATCCAAAATTCGTGGTTAAAATTCAAATATACAAGATTCTAGGTTTTTCCACCAAAGCCCCAATTTTTACTAATTCCCATGTCCAATCCATATAAACTCATGTATTTAACTCAAAATTGTGAAAAAAGCACTTACCCCATTATGATTGATGAAGATGGCACTCCAATGTGCTCCAAAATCGGCTCACATGGGCAAAATAAAATAGATAGAGCCAAACCCTCATTTTAAAGAATACACTGCCCAACCCCGACTTTCGCACCTGCAGTGCCTTGGCTGTATCTGCGGAAATCCCATCGCAGGTGCGGCTCCAGCTCGGCCCAATATTTTCGCACCTGCGGTCCATGCGGTGCATCTGCGTGTCCGCTCCTTCGTTGCTCTCTTCGCACTTGCACCTGCGCAGGTGCGCAAATCTTTCCGCTCCTGCAGTTCTCAGCAGCCTGTCCCCTTCTGCTTCTGCGAGCCATTTTCCCACACCTGCGGGCTCGCACCTTCGGACCTCTTTACGCAGGTGTGGTTACACCAGATGCTCAGCTGCTTCAGCCCTTCTTCAAATTCCAAATTCGATCCGTTAACCATCCGGAATCCATCCGGGGCCATCGAGACCTTGACCAATTATATCAACAGGTCCCAAAACACATTACAAACTTAGTCGAGCCTTCAAATCACATCAAACAGCGTCGAATTCATGAATCACACCCCATTCCAAGCTTAATAAACTTTAGAATTTCAAACTTCTACATTCGATGCCGAAACCTATCAAATCACGTACGATTGGCCTCAAACTTTGCACACAAGTCATCTTTGATATTACGGACCTACTCCAACTTTCGAAATCAAATTCCGACCCCAATATTAAAAAGTCCACTTCCGATCAAACTTTTCTAAAACCTTCAAATTTCTAACTTTCACCAAACGACTCCAAAATGACCTACGGACCTCCAAATCCACTTCCGGACACGCTCCCAATACTCGAATCACCATACAGAGCTATTCTCGGACTCAGAATTCCAAACGGTCATCGATAATATTGAAATGCACTTCAACCCAAATTTATGGATTTCTTCCAAAATGCTAACTTCCACAATAGGTGCCGAAATGATCCCGGGGCATCCAAAACCCGATTCGAACATACGCCCAAGTCCAAAATTATCATACGAACCTGCTGGAACCTTCAAATCCTGATTCTGAGGCCGTTTACTCTAAAATCCAATCTTAGTCAATTCTTTCAACTTAATGCTTTCGAAATGAGAATTTTCTTTCCAATTCAACTCTGAACTTTTCGAAATTCAATCCCGACCATGCGTACAAGTCATAATACCTAAAATGAAGCTGCTCCTAGCCTCAAAACGCCGAACGACGTGCTAGAGCTTAAAACGACCGGTCGGGTCGTTACGATGGTTCAAAGTTAAAGAGTAATAAACGTATGTTTTAAAATGTGCAATTTTTAATTTGTAATTTTTAAATAATAATCTAAATCAAATTTATTTATTAAAGTTAAAGATTTAAAAACGTGACGGAGTTTTATTTTTTTCCAAATAATTTTATAGCTCCTATTTTTTTGGAAAAAACTCCCTCATGATGCCACTTGGCGTAATGAGAATGCTTTTTTCTCTCCTTTTAATTATAGATAGAATGCAGATCCAGGTGTGTTTTTTCCTCTGCTTTTAATGAGAATGCAGATCCAGGTGTTCCCGGATATAGCAAGTGTTGATTCTTTCGCATGATTGACTTTTTCGGAGATTCAGAGGTAGCTGTCGTATTTCGCAGACCTTGCCTCTCCTTTCCTATCTTTTTATTTACTGCATTTGGTATCAGACTATTATGGACCGTATTTCCAGATATTTATTCATATTAGATACTCATTTACTTAGTGACACCAGGTTTTGGGAGTGTTTGTATCAGTATTTGCGAGATTTGTGGATTGTGTTTAAATATTACATTTTCAAACGTAAAAAAAATTATGGTTTATTGAGATTGTCGGCTTGCCTAGTATCGAGATAGGCATCATCACGACATGTGAGATTTTGGGTCGTGACAGTAATGATATGATATTTTCCACAGACAAACAAAACTTTCAACTTCCATTGTATTTTCAAAATTATTATATCCTTTATTAAATCACTGTACATAAACCATATGCTTCTTGAATTTTTTTATAGCAGTAGGAAGATTTGAATCAGTTGGAGAAATAGAAGTTGGCCGTCAGTTTGGAGCAGTTCCAGATGGTTTCGTGAGTTTCAATCGTGCAGTTTTTTAGGAAAGTCGTAGTTTCGTGCTTACAGTTGAGCGATTGTCCACTATTCTTAGTTTATGTTTTGCAGAGGATGGGGGTTTTAAATGTGCAATTTTTCATTTTTAAATAATAATCTAAATCATTTTTAAAAAAAGTTAAATAGTAAGCAACATAACTTTTTAAAATTAAAGAAATATGAAATTTTGAATTAAATAAAAGCTCTTTTCTTTAAAAAAAAAAACAAATTAAGGTCTTCATAGTTCAAACTCGAATTTTGAAGGAGTTTTTATTTCAAAATAATTTTGAATCAGTTAATTTTTTAAAATATAGAATTTTCTTAAAAAGTTCTGTTTTCATGGTTCAAAGTTAACGAGTAATAAGCATATGTTTTAAAATGTGCAATTTTTAATTTGTAATTTTTAAATAATAATCTAAATCAAATTTATTTATTAAAGTTAAAGATTTAAAAACGTATATTTTAAAATGAGATAAAATAAAGATATCTGAAATTGTGACGGAGTTTTATTTTTATCCAAATAATTTTATAGCTCCTATTTTTTTGGAAGATTGTCCTAAAGTGCCAAGTGGCATATTGTGATGATGTCACTTGGCGTAATGAGAATGCTTTTTCCTCTCCTTTTAATTATAGATAGATGAGAAGATGGTCGACCAAGGGTACAAGAGTCATTTTGCTTAGCCATAAAAGTGCTTACCCATCAGTAACTACGTTATTGAGCCACCGCATCTTTTCTTCTTCTTCTTCTTCTTTTCTTACCTACTTTTCAGATCTATTCGCTCTTCTCAACTGTGGTGGTAAATTTTCAGGTTAGCTACTCTTTTGATTTTTGTCCAAATCTTCCCCTTTGTTTTTGAATCTGTACGAACTTTTGTAGTTCTTTTTAAAAATCTTGTAGTATGAATCCTCGTTGAAAATAATGGCGGACTTCTCATTATGGGTTAGAAAAATGAATTTTCAACTAAATCTGACCTCATTTTTTTCTCAATCTGTCAGATTATCCATCTTTATCATATTTGACTTATAATTTTGTATTTAAAAAAAAAAGTTTTCATCGGATTTATTTGGGATTTGAAAGTAAGGCATGAGGGAGAAAAAGTTTCTCAATTTATTGGATGTTCCATCTGTTCAAGTGAATGCAATCTAATCTTCAATTGGCTTTCATGGGAGAACTGCAATTTACTATACAGAGACCTATATGCTTTGGTTATAAGAAGTTATAGTGACAATTTATTTTTGTTTCAGCACCGACCTTTCCGATATTCAATTTCTTATGAGAGGCATATTCAGAGGGTAATGATTTTATTTACTTTAATAATATCACATTATTAGCTTAGCATTAACGTTGTGTTTAAAAAGATTAAAACACATCCACTTTGTACAACCAAAGATGAGCAAGAAATAATACTTCTCTTCTTGATTTCTCAGTCGGTGTCCATTAGCTTTATTTGTTACTGTAAAATTTAGCCTTTCTCCAGCTTTTTGTTTGCGAATGTCTATTACTGATGCTTTTGTTACTTTGTTTTATTTCATCTTATTTACTTCAGCTTTTTGCTCTTTGTTGTGGTAGTTGAATGTTCGTTTGTCTGTTCAGCACTTCGGAGCCCGATAAAATATTGCTCTTCTATTGACTTATATTTTTTCTTAGTTTCTTCGTATTGAGAAGTGAAAACGATTCTGTTTTAGCATCTATGTATGTACATTTGTGTGTATGATGTATGGTTCTGTCATGCTTATATAATAGGTACTACACGCCTTATGTTATCTATTTAAAGACTAAATTTAATGACCCGACCGATTGTTTTGAGCATTTACACTTCGCTCGGTTGTTTGAGGGCATGAGTAACTCCGTAGGATGTATTGTGACTTATGTGAATCGTCGGTTTTGGCTTTCAGGTTATTCAAAATTGATTTGGATGAATGATTCTCAGCTAGAAGCTTTAAATTTGGAAGGTTTGACCAAGTTTTGACTTTTTAGTATTTGACCTCGGATTGAATTTTCTTATGCTTCTGTTAGCCCCGTTCGGTAATTTTGGACTTAGGAGTGCGTCCGAATTGTGGTTTGGAGATCCGTAGTAGAATTTGGCTTAAAATGATGAAAGTTGGAATTTTGTAAAGTTTGACCGGGAGTGGACTTTTTGATATTGGGATCGGATTATAATTCTGGAAGTTGGAGTAGGTCCGTAATGTCAAATGTGACTTGTGTACAAAATTTGAGGTCAATCGGACGTGATTTGATAGATTTCGACATCGTTTGAGGAAGTTGAAGTTTCAAAGTTCAATGATTTTGAATTGAGGTATGATTCGTTGTTTCGATATTGTGATGTATGTTTTGAGGCATCGAGTAGGTCCGTATTATATTATGGGACTTGTTGATTTATTTGGACGGGGTCCCGAGTAGCTCGCGTGAGTTTCGGATCATTTTCATTCCATGTTGCATTGCTGAAATTTTTTTTGGTTCTGGTATGACTGCACCTGCGGAGTATATAGCGCAGGTGCGGAGCCGCAAAAGTGGCAGTGCCATCGCAGAAGCAAGAAAGGGAGTTGGGCGTGAGGATCGCAGGTGCGGGTGCTTGGACGCACCTGCGCAACTGCAGATGCGGTTTAAGTGCGCAGAATCGCGATTGCAGAAGTGACTTAAGAACCGCAGGTGCGAGGTTTTGCTGGGTGAGGCTGTTTCGCAAAAGCGAGGAATTACCGCAGAAGCGGTGGTCGCAGATGCGACAATTTGACCGCAAATGCGGATTAGCTGGGCAGAGTTATAAAAATCGAGGTTTTGGTTCTTTCTTCATATTTTGAGATATGAGACTCTGATTGAGGCGATTTTCGAAGCAAATTTGTTGCGGCAGCTAGGGTTTAGGAGCTAAATTCTATAGCTAAGAAGAACAGCTAAGAAATTAAAAAAAGAGAATTCTTCCATTCATAATTGAAACGTGTAAATACAAGGTATATAAGCTTCCCCTACTAGCTAAAAGACAAAAGAGTATAACTAACTCTATTGGACTCTAAGTACCTAAAATTAATAATTAACAGGGCTAATGTGTCAATGCCCCAACTTATAGTTAAACTATTATAGGACTCAATTGCTCTTAGTGAAAACTTCAGCTGAAATGCATTCCTAACTAACTTAACCGCTAGGTACAACTACGCAAGCTCATCGTACAGCTCAGAGTAGCTGCAAATTAAAACTCGCATGAGTCCCCCCAAGCAGGAAAACGTATCTTCAACCCTTGATAATCTTTCCAAGTTGCACACTCTGCATGTACTTGATTGCATTGGATTAAGACTTGAGCCACAACCTTGTTTCCCTTTTGGATCATACGCCTCTCCAAAATCTTCTTAGGTTGTGGACAATAAGGGCTTGATAAATCTATAAATGGTGGATGAGACATAGTTGCTGGAAGCTCATGGCAAGGTTTGAGTTGGGAGACATGGAAGGTTGGGTATAAGAGGAGTTGAGGGGAAAGTGATAGTTTATAGGCTACATACCCTACCTTTTGCAGAACTTGGTAAGGACCATAGTACCTAGAAGACAACTTAGAGAATGGTTTTCCCGATATGGAAACTTGTCTGTATGGTTGAATTTTGAGGTAGACCTATTCTCCCTCTTTGAATTGCCTGTCAGACCTGTGCTTATTGGCTTGAGCCAACATTCTTTGTTGTGCTCTTTTAAGATGATACTTTAGTAATTACCCTTTGAATTCTCGTGTCAACAAGCTTCTGTCTATCTCCTCTAATCCTGAATCACCAGCAGCATAGGGTAGATGTAGAGGTGGAGGCTGGCCATATAAAGCCTCATAAGGTGTGCTCTGAATTGAGGTATGGAAGGTGGTGTTATACTACCATTCAACTGATGCCAAGAACTGAGCCCAATCAGCCTAAGAATCTCAGCAAAAACACCTCAAATAGGTCTCTAAACACATATTTACAACTTCTATCTGACCATCTGTCTGAGGATGGTAGGCAGTAGAGGTGTTCAAAGTTACTCCCATCATAGAAAATAATTCCTGCCAAACTTTACTTGTAAAAATGGGATCCATGTCACTAGTAATATCTTCTAGCATCCATGTAGCTTGTAAATGTTTTCCATGAAAAATTTAGCTATATCATGAGCAGAATAAGGGCGGGAAAGACCAATAAAGTGAGCATATTTTGTGAGTCTGTCTACCACAACCCAAATCACATTTTTCCCTTTTGATTAGGCAACCCTTCTATGAAATCCATGCTTATACTACTCCATGTTGCTACAGGAATCTTGAGAGGTTGCATCAGCCCTGGGTAAGGTACATTTTCATATTTATGCCTTTGACATATATCACAAGCCTTCACATAATTCTGAACCTCCTCCCTCATTCCTTTCCACCAAAAAAGTGCTGCCAACCTCCTATAAGTGTTGTCAATGCCAGAGTGTCCTCCTGCTGGAGAATCATGCCAAAGCTGTAGGATATCCCTTATCAGTTATTGATCAGGACCTACTACTAGCTTTCCCTTCCTTCTTAGTTGACCATGGATGAAGGTGTATTTATTAACCTCAGCTCACTTCTCCTTTAGTGTCTGAACCAATGTTGTTAGTTCTTCATCCTTGTCCCAGCTTTTCATTATTAGCTCCAATAAATCAGTTTTCATAGTAAAGAGTGTCATTGCAGTCAAATTGATTAGAGAAAGTCTTGATAGAGCATCAGTTGCTTTATTTTCCTTTCCTTTCTTGTATTCAATCTCAAAATTAAACTACATAAGTTTAGTGATCCATTTGAGTTGAGTACCTGTGTGTAACTTCTGTTCCAATAGGAATTTGAGAGCTTTTTGGTATGTCTTAACAATGAAAGATCTGCATATTAGATACTATGACCATTTGTTCATAGCTAACAATAAAGCCAATAGTTTTTTTCATAAACAGCTAGAGTATGATGTCTTTTGGAGAGTCCCTTGCTGAGGAATGCAATAGGGTGTCCTTTTTGCATTAAGACAACCCCAATGCCCATGTTGCATGCATCAGTCTCAACCACAAACATTAGGAAAAAGTCTGGGAGAGTTAGGACTGGTGTTGTAGTTAGTGCCTCCTTAAGTTGTTTGAAAGATTCTCTAGCCTCTTCACTCTATGTAAAGTTGTCCTTCTTGAGCATGTCGGTGAGTGGTTTGCTAATGACCCCATAATTCCTGATGAACCTTCTATAGTATCCTGCAAGGCCTAAATATCCCCTCAATTGTGTCACAGACTGTGGTTTAGGCCAAGACCTCACAGCTTCCACCTTCCTTGGATCAATGGACATTCCATGTGCTGAAATATAGTGTCCTAAGTACTCTACTCTTTTAGAAGCAAAGACACACTTGCTCTTTTTGGCCAACAACTGGTGTTGTTCAAACAATTCAAATGCCATCTTGAGATACTATATGTGCTCCTCCAAATATTTTGCTATACACCAAAATGTCATCAAAAAAGACTAGAATGAATTTTTTGAGGTGATCCTGAAAGACATGGTTCATCAATCCTTAGAAGCTTGAGGGTGCATTGGTCAAGCCAAATGGCATGACCAAGTACTCATAATGACTAGAGTGTGTTTTAAAGGCTGTTTTAGGAACATCTGAGGTTTCCATTCTTATCTGGTGATAGCCTGCCCTCAAGTCCATTTTGGAATAAACCAGAGATCCCCCTAGCTCATCAAGTAACTCCTCTATTATTGGAATTGGAAACTTATCCTTTAATGTTTCTTTGTTTAATGCTCTATAATCTACACATAATCTCCAAGAGCCATCCTTTTTCCCCACTAGTACAACAGGTGAGGTATAAGGGCTTGAACTGTATTGGATAATTCCTTGTTTCAGAATCTCTTTAATCATGGTCTCAATGACATCTTTATAGAGGGGTGAGTACCTGTAGGGTCTGGAATTCACTGATGAAATGCCTTCCATTAGTGGAATGTGATGATCAAAACCCCCTTGGAATGTGGTAATTGAGTTGGCTCCCCAAAAATATCTGCATACTTATCAAGCACCTTTATAACTTCTGTAGGTTGCACTTCTATTTGACCCTCTTCTAACTCTATGACCTTAGTTTCTGCTTCCTGAACCTTCACCATGAAGAGCTGAGATCCCCCCAATACCATTTTCTCTATGGACTTGGCCTTAACAGTCTTGAACTTGGGTTGTATTCCTTTCAAGGTAAACAACTTACCCTGGTACTAAAATTCCATCAACAACTTCTTAAAATTAAACTTGATATCATCCAAGGGATATAGCCATTGAATGCCAAAGACTACATCACTTTTCCCAATGGGAAATACTAGGAAGTCATCTTGGAATACAACTCCTTGTATCAACCACTGGAACCCTTTACATATGCTATCTGTTGGCACTTCCCTTCCGTCTGCAACTTGTACCAGCTGAGGTTTGATTTTGCTAATTTTGCACCCAAATCTTCTGGCTGTATCCTCATCTATAAAGTTATGGGTGGATCCACAGTCTATGAATATCTCCAGAGGTTGCTGTTGAGTAAATCCTCTAAGTATCAGTGTTTGGTATCCCATTGTTCCATTCAAAGCCTGCAATGATATTGCACAGTTCTCCATAGGCTCTACTGCCATTGTTTTCTCCTCCACTAATGTTTCTTCCTCATGTTCTTATTCTTCTATTACTCCACCCCCTTCTACTTCTAATGAGAACAACTGCCTTTTAGCTTGACATTTGTGTCCTGCCACATATTTCTCATCACAAAAGAAGCATAAGCCTTGGGCTCTCTTTTCCTCCATTTCGGTAGGGGTGAGTCTCCTTCTTTTAGTGTTATCAAACTTAGTTGTGATAGGTCTCCTGGGAACAATGTTATTACTTCTTTGCAGATTTCCTGTGCCTTCGCCTTTATTCCAAGAACTTCCTGCTGATGAGGTCTTGATGGCCTTTCTTTGAGCAGCAAAACTAGCCTCATGAAGTCTTGCTAGATAATATGCTTGGGGTAAGGTACATGGATTCCCTACCCTAACTGCATGACTCAACTCTTGCTTTAGGTTATGTAGAAAGATGCTAATAACATGCTCCATTGAGATATCCAACCTAGTCATTTCCCCAACAAAAACCTTTTGATAGTCCTTATTCCTCTCTGTCATGGAGTCTGAGTATTCAGCACCAAAGCTGTCACATAAGGCCCAAATATATTCCTCCCAACTAGGTAATGGCAATTGCCCTCTGCTTCTCATATATCCCAAATGCCATTGCAAGACATCTCCCTTAAAATATATGGACACCAATTTTATTCTCTGTTATATAGTGACCTCTTCATCAGCAAAGGACTGATCCACCATATACAACCAGGTTCTTATATCTTCACCATCAAACTTAGGAAATTCAACCTTAGAGTATTTGGTGAATGGAATCCTAGGCAAAGGAACATTGTGGTTGTTATGAGTTGATTGCTGAGTATTAACTGCAAGGGTATTCTGATATGGTGGTGGTGCTGTTGGCTGGGGTATATAGGGAAGTTGATGGCATAGGGAAGGAGGCATGTGAGTGTTTGGGGAGTTATAGGCTGGTGGATAGTGCATATTGTGATTGTGAAGGTTGAAAGGTATTTGATTGTGGCTGACATTCCTTAGTGTTGATTTGGATATGGATAGGCAGGTTTGCTTAATTCAGGTGGGCCAATATATGGTTGTGGATAAATTTGGTTAGCTCTCATTAGTGATGAGTGGTTTGGCTGAAGGCCTTGAGTGTGAAATGGTGTAGGTTGATTCATGAGTGGCTGGAGTTGGTGGTTTGGTGCAGTAGGCCTGTGAGACACGGGGCCTAATGAGAGGTGGCTAGGACCAGCTTGTTGCAGGTGTATTGAAGTCTGTACCTGTTCATTAAAAGGAGGAAGAGTAGTTGACACTACACTCCCACTGACTCCTATAGGAACACTAATTCCAGCAGTAGAAGGAGTGTCTAACTCACCAAAATCAAAGGGCTTGTCATTTGGAGAGTACAGTTCTTCACCAGTGCAGCTCACATTCTTGTCTCGCTCAGGTCTCTTGCCTCCATGAATGACCTTATTGAGCACTTCTCTGATTTCATTCAAAGCTTCTTCTTGACCTCTACAGCTCTGCTCGTGGTTAGCTTCGAGCTGATTTTGTCTAGATACAAAGCTGGTCTTGTCTGTAGACATCTTATGCAGCATATTCATAACCTCATTCATCTCCGTCGACATTTATCCACAGAGACGGGAATGTGCGTTGATACCACTGTTGCGGCAGCTAGGTTTTAGGAGCTAAATTCTACAACTAAAAAGAATAACTAAGAAATTAAAAAAGAGAATTCTTCCATTCATAATTGAAACGTATAAATTCAGGGTATATAAGTTTCCACTACTAGCTAAAATACAAAAGAGCATAACTAACTCTATTGGACTCTAAGTACCTAAAATTAATAACTATTAGGGCTAATGTGTCAATGCCCCAACTTATACTTAAGCTATTATAGGACTCAATTGCTCTTAGTGGAAACTTCAGCTGAAATGCATTCCTAACTAACTTAACCGCTAGATACAACTATGTAAGCTCATCGTACAACTCAGAGCAGCTGTAAATTAAACCTCGCATCAAACTTTTATCACAGTTATTGGGGTAAGTGTTCTCTACTCAGTTTTAATTATATTTAATGAATCTATCTTCGATTTTAGCTATTGGTTGATGAATGTTAAAGAGAAAATTGGGGGTTTTGCCTAAAGTTTCATAATACGAATTTTTGAGTTTTGAACACCGATTTGGAGTCGGATTTGAGTGAAACTAGTATGGTTGGACTCGTAACTGAATGGGTTATCAGATTTTGTGAGTTTTGTCGAGTTTCAAGGCATGGGCCCTGGTCTGAATTTTGTTCGGATTTGGGATTTGATGTAGAATTCGATCTTTATCATTTGTAATTGCTCCCTTGGGTTTATCTGATGTATCAGAGTTGCTTTTGGCTAGTTTTGAGCCATTCAGAGGTCGCTATGCACGTGATGGCATTTTTAGAGCATAGCTTGGCTTGCTCGGTATTGGAATTGGCTTGTTTAAGATAACTAACTCTTCTAAATTTAGTGTTGAGAGTATGAAACCCCAAATTACGTGTTGTGTGATTGGTATTGAGGTGACACATATGCTAGGTGACGGGCGTGTGGGCGTGCACCATGTGAATTGTGATTCCATTGTTTCCATGGAACTGTATAGTGGCCCTATTTTCCTTGATATCTGTGTTTTCACAAAAGTGATAAAGTAACTGAGTTTTCAATCATGCTAGATATCATTTTAGGCTTTATGCTAATATTGTTAGGATCTATAGAGGTCGTTGCTTGTTGTCATCTCACTGATTTCATTGATATTTTGTACTCAGTCATATTTATGCATTCATATAATATCTCAGTCTCAGTTGTTACTTATTGATACATCATATCATTGTTCCGGGTCAGTTTTCATGACATTGTGAGCCCGTGGGTGAGACTGGAGAGATTGATGACTGAGTGAGGCTGAGAGCATGATTTTGAGTGACAGTTATGGGATTGGGCTACACGCTGCAGTGGTTATATTGATGATTATGATAGCGCTTGGGCTGCAGGAGCCCCTCCGGAGTCTGTAACACATCCCCCTATGAGCGCAGATGATACTATTGAGGGATGGATTTCACTGTACATGGATTTGTCCGAAGTAAGATGGATTTCTCCACAGGGTTGGATTGCCCTTTTCCCTCGGTACTGAGAGACTTTTAGTCAGTGTTGTATATGTTTCAGGATGAATTTCCCTGGGCCGTATAAGCCATATACAGTACCGAGTGGTTGAGCATGATGAGTAAAAAGTGTGAAGCAGTGAGATTGAGTACTCTGAGAGTGTGAGTACATGATTCGTCTCTGAGATACATGGAATTGGTATGCACACATGACATACATGCATAGAGACGCATTTTCCTCATGCTGTTCGGTATCACGTCATTCATGAATTTTACACACATTGATATGTGAGCATAGAGAGGTATTTCACACTTGCTATCTGGAAAGGAAATGAAACATATTACTTATTTTGGAAAGGATTTTTGGAAAAATTTATAGTTTTCAAACTATCTCATACTTTTCGACGATTTCGGTAAAGGATTTGGGTTTTCACTGTTATTCTTGAAAAGTGGAACTATTTTTAGGAAATTGTGATAAAGCTGAGTATTTTATTTCTGAATTGCCTCCTTATTTATATGCTCTACATTGTTATAAATATTTATTAGCTATTGGTGTTGGACCCGACCATATTCCAGATCATCACTACTTTCAAATTAAAGTTAGGTTTGTTACTTATTGAGTACATGGGATCGGTTGTACTCATACTACACTTCCTGTATATTGCGTGTAGATTTCGGATGCCGATGTTGCTGTGTTCGATGGGAGTTGGATTAGAAGATGTACCCGCGTAGCTGTTGTAGCTGCCTCTTGTTCATAGTAGCCTTAGATTTTAAAGCTCTGTTTATGTACTTTTCAAACAAAAAGTGTATTTAGTTCATATCAGCTTTGTAAACTCTATTCTTAGAAGCTCATGATTTATACTACCAGTCCTTGGGGAATGTATAAGATTCGGATAATTCCTTTATTTAATTGTCTTATTAAAAAGTTAATTGAAATTGAATAGTTATTAGTTGGCTTACCTAGCGGGTTGGGTTAGGTACCATTACGACTAGTGGATTTTGGGTCGTGACAGATTGATATCAGAGCTCTAGGTTCATAGGTTCTACAAGTCACGATCAAGTGTCTAGTAGAGTCTTGCGGATCGGTATGATGACGTGCATACCTATCTTCGAGAGGCCACAGGACATTTAGAATATACTTCCCATATTTCTTTCATTATCGTGCTGTATTGATTCAGCTTAATTCGTAATCCTTCGAATTCCTTCCATGTATTCGTATGCGCACCTGAGTGCTCGGTATCGGCCGTGCATCGACGGCTGGTGATTTCCTGGATGAGGGTGAGGTATGATTTCTGTGTGTTGATGATGGACCAGTCTGGGGGGACTTGAGGCTAGGTTTTGACTGTAGCTGGAGCACTGAGGTGTTGACTGCGTGAGCACGTGCCTTTGGATTTATATGTCCGGTAGTATCCCTATTAGTGGAATTGGTGGCTAGATGGCTACATGATAAGTATGATGTGACTGCGAGATGTGTTCATATGATTTGAATGTGACGAGAAGGGTTTGCTTGAGGTGTAGAAAGAACTATTTGGTGTTTGATTTCCAGCTTGATTTGACATATAGTCTCGAGTTATGGGTGTGTTGAAGGATCCTTTTCATGTTGTTTAGTTGAGGAGTGGAGTAGATTTTCATGTCGTGATATGAGTTCAGACACAGGAAGATTAAGTGGTTGCATAATAGTTATGGCTGTGGAAGGGTACAAAAAGATGTCAGTTTGAGGCTAAGCAGGTGGGTTATCTCTTGTGGGATGTCCTGAGGTTGTGTGATACCTATGTTGTTTTGTTGAGAGTTCCCTTTTACCAGTAAATTATATGTAGTGCAATTTGAGTTTGGATCGCTTGTGGAAGTTGGCTTGACTGTTACGAGGATGAATGCAAAATTTGCAAATGATTTGAGGTATTATGTGGTTTGTGTTACATGAGCTTAGGAAGGATTTAGTTGAATCCTATTGCGGTGTTATGCCAGTATGGGGGTGGCTATCGTAAGTTATCAGATGCTTTATTCCTTGGCCTTGAGCCAAGTGGGCATGTCAGCTATTGACGGGTTGATTGCGCGGTTATGTGTTGTATTGGTTTCAGTTTGAGTTATACTGGTGAATCAATTATGGCTTATAAAGGTTGAGATCAGGGGTGACTCGAGTAAAGGAAATTTTGGATAAGGGTTGTGTTATACTTTTTGGGTATATGAGAAACATTAGATGATTGAGTTGTTATTTGTAAAGGATGTAGCGTGCATGGGGTAGGGATTTAGTCGGTTGCGTAGAAGAGTGGATTACTTCCTTGGGTTTGTTATGCTAATGGGTCAAAGGTCATTCGGTTCGTTCGATCAATTTAATTGAGATCTGAGTAAAGTGGAAGACTCTCAAGAATGGTTCTAATGGATGCAAGATTTAAATGTGGCAGTTGAGAATTTTGCGGATTTGTGTATGGCTAAAATTAGAGGGTTACACTGGATGGTGTCGAGACTCGCAGTATTTCTACATCATTGTGGATTCTACATTTCAGTATCAGGAAGGTAAGATGAACAACTTGAAATTCAGAGAAGTTCTCTTCAGAGTGGGTATCTCGATTGTGGTACTTTTGTCATGCTTAAGAGAGTATTCAGCGGCCTATGAGCCTTAGGGCAGTGTGATTTTATGCTAGGGTCTCGTGTGGTGAGTCTTAGGTTGAGGATTGAAGTATTATGGCAAGAAGTAGTATCAATTTGAAGGTAATTCAGAAGGGACTCGGAGAATTAAGACAGTTTAGTAACGGGTTGGATCATCATGGTAATGGATGCGATTGGCTCTTTTGGTGCTTATGATGTAGTGAGTTTCTACATGTGTTTTGTGGCGATACTCTATGGTTTTGACAGCCTGCGTAGCCTGGTTGAGTTAGAGGGGTTTAGTCCTGACAGTTTAGTTTGTGCAAATGGGATTCAGAGAGTTCTTGATAGTTTCTACCACGGTTAGAGATGTATATTTCCTACTGGCGTTAGGAGCATGTGATATATAGTGATTTTCTCCTGGATGGGATCAAATGAAAAGTTCTTGGCTAATTAAGTATGTAGTTGCTTGTGACTCGGAGTGGATTATGAAGCTCTCATATTATTCGTATGATGGCATGGTATGTGCGGTGTGTTGTGTAGGATTGAGAATTGCATGTGTAAGGTCACGGTTCAATTTTTGAAGGGAATGTCATGAGTCCTTAGGCAGCATGGACAGTTTTGGACGACTAGGTAAATGATATTACTATCTGGTATGGCTTGATAAGGGTATACATTTCAGAAAAAGCAATGTGTTTTGATTTATGGATACTTTATTGGTATTGCGGCACTCTATTGTTTGATCGACTGCTGATGTTCAATTTTTTCTTTGTGGCACAGAAGAATCATAGAAGTATTCCTCGTGAGATGATCATGTATTGGAGAGGTGTTAGACATTTAGATGGTGGAGTTGAGGTCAGATATGGTGATTCGTGTGTTCTATGGATTTAAAGACTGGGAGTTCTCATAAGTAGATTGTTTCGTGGGTGTGGACTGTGAAAATGTAGCCAAGGTTAGTCAGAAGATAGTATGTGTTGCGATTCAGTTATTTTGGGATTTTGGAGGGTTATTTATCTATTGTGGGTGACGAGAGTTGATTTGGGGTTCATTGGTAGGCCCAATATGGATGTGTGTTCTGCATCGAGTCGGATTGGATGGATCCAAACTGCCATTGTTGAGGGATGTGCCATTCGGTTGTTGTTGAGCTTATTCGTGTTCTAAAATGATTTGTGAATTACTCTTCTATGCCACGAGGAGTTGTGATTCGTTTGTTATATGCACATATGGTGCAGTTCTATTTGAGCTTTATAGCAAAATCTGAGCGAGATGAGTATTTGGGTATTGCATGATTGATTGCGCGTTGTCTATGTTCTTTCTAGATTGTGGTATTGTGTTATTTGCTCTCCGTGGTTATGGTTGCACTTTGGGTACTTGATGTCGAATTTCGCGTGGTTATTGATTTTGAGCAAGGTGGCTCGAGGTATATAATATGGACCAGCGTTTGGATGGGGTCATGCATTGCAGTGAAGTTATGTTGAGATATGATCCTTTGTGTTGGATTCGTGTGTTTTGGTTCTACGGTGTGTGCTAGGCTCTTAGCACAGTGTTGGTATAGTACTTGTTAAGCTGGCGGGATAGTCCTCTCATTTGAGGCATTTTCAGGATTGAGTACATTTGGAATGTTTCTATTTGGTGCACGGGTTGTGGCTTTAAGCTGTATTGATGTGTCATGTCACTAGAGTGATTATGTTAGATGGGATGAGGTCATCGTACTAGAATAGGTGCTATTAGATCTGATTGCGGTATATTTGGAAGGATATTGATGATGACCGGCTTAGAAATTTGCTATAGTTCCTATTGAATGAGAGGTAGTTCCACAACTTGTTGATCTAGCGAATGGTTATAAGTTTTGCGTGTTTCTTTCATCGTTGGAAGTATATGAAGGTGTTAGAATGAGGCTTTCTTTGATAAGAGGTTTATTACCGGCATTGGGTTGTTTTGAGCAGCTATTGTGATTAGAAATTATCGTTATGAGTGTCTGAGTTATGTGGTATATAATGTGATTTCCTCTTGAGTTATGGCTATAACTGGATTCAACTTGTTTAGACTTATATAGTGTGTAGATGCGAGATTCTGATCTTATCAAAAATTTCAGATGTGGAAATTGGATTCTAAGGCTTATGGGCTAGGTTGGATTAAGAAATTTCAGTCATGTTGTGTTATCAGACCTATATGGGATAGGGTGATGTGGGATCACCCCCGGGTATGTGCATGGTAAGGTTACACGGCGATTTGATGGCTTTTGGAACAACTGTGGGCACGTTCGAGGATGAACGCATGTTTAAGTGGGGGAGGGGGGGATGTAACGACTCGACCGGTTGTTTTAAGCATTTGCACTTCGCTCGGTTGTTTGAGGGCATAAGTAGCTCCGTAGGATGTATTATGACTTATGTGAATCGTTGGTTTTGGCTTTCAGGTTATTCAGAATTGATTTAGAGGAATGATTCTCAACTAGAAGCTTTAAATTTGGAAAGTTTGACAAAGTTTTGACTTCTTAGTATTTGACCTCGGATTAGATTTTCTGATGGTTCTGTTAGCCCCATTGGGTGATTTTGGACTTAGGAGCGCGTCCGGAATGTGGTTTGGAGGTCCGTACTAGAATTTGGCTTGAAATGACGAAAGTTGGAATTTTGGAAAGTTTGACCGATAGTGGACTTTTTGATATCGGGGTCGGATTCCAATTCCGGAAGTTGGAGAAGGTCCGTAATATCAAATGTGATTTGTGTGAAACATTTGAGGTCAATCAGATGTGATTTGATAGGTTTCAGCATCAGTTGTTGAAGTTGAAGTTTCAGAGTTCAATAATTTCGAATTGAGGTGTGATTCATCGTTTCGATGTTGTTATGTGTGTTTTGAGGCCTCGAATAGGTCTGTGTTATGTTATGGGACTTATTGGTATATTTGGACGGGGTCCCGAGTGGCTCAGGTGAGTTTCAGACGATGTTCGGATTATTTTCATTCCATGTTGCATTGCTGAAGATTTTTTGGTTCTGGTATGACCGCGCATGCGGAGTGTATATCGCAGGTGAGGCGCCGCAAAAGTGGCAGTGCCATCGCAGAAGCGAGAAAGCGAGATGGGCATGAGGATCGCAGGTGCGGGTGCTTGGACGCACCTGCGCAACCGCAGATGCGGTTCAAGTGCGCAGAAGCACGATCGCAGAAGCGGCTTAAGGACCGCAGGTGCAAGGTTTTGCTAGGTGAGGCTGTTTCGCAAAGGCGGTGGTTGCAGATAAAACAACTTGACCGCAAATGCGGAATAGCTGGGCAGAGTTATAAAAAGCAAGGTTTTGGTTCTTTCTTCATATTTTGAGATGTGGGACTCTGATTGAGGCGATGTTTGAAGTAAATTTCATCACAAGAATTGGGGTAAGTGTTCTCTACTCAGTTTTGATTATATTCCATGAATCTATCTTAGATTTTAGCAATTGGTTGATGAATTTTAAAGAGGAAATTGGGGGTTTTGGCCTAAAGTTTCATAGTATAAATTTTTGAGTTTTGAACATCGATTTGGAGTCGGATTTGAGTGAAACTAGTATGGTTGGACTCGTAATTGAATGGGTTGTCGAATTTTGTGAGTTTTGTCAAGTTTCAAGGCTTGGGCCCCGGTGTGATTTTTGGCCAAATTTGGGATTTGATGGAGAATTCGATCTTTATCATTTGTAATTTCTCCCTTGGGCTTTATCTGATGTATCTAAATTGCTTTTGGCTAGTTTTGAGCAGTTCGGAGGTCGCTACGCACGTGATGGCATTTTTAGAGCATCGCTTAGCTTGCTCGGTATTGGAATTGTCTTGTTCAAGATAAGTAACTCTTCTAAACTTAGTGTTGAGGGTATGAAACCCCAAATTACGTGTTGTGTGATTGGTATTAAGGTGATGCATATGCTAGGTGACGGGCGTGTGGGCGTACACCCTGTGAATTATGATTCCATTGTTTCCATGGCACTGTATAGTGGCCCTATTTTCGTTGATATCTGTGTTTTCACCATGTGAAAATGTAACCGAGCTGTCAATCATACTCGATATTATGTTTAGGCTTATGCGAATACTGTTAGGACCTATAGAGGTCATTGCTTGTTGTCATCTCACTGATTTTATTGATATTTTATACTAGACATATTCATGCATTCATATCATATCTCAGTCTCAGCTGTTACTTATTGATACATCATATCACTGTTCCGGGTCAGTTTTCATGACATAGTGAGCCCGTGGGTGAGACTAGAGAGATTGATGACTGAGTGAGGCCGAGAGCCTGATTATGAGTGATAGTTATGGGATCGGGCTGCATGCCGCATCAGTTATATTGATGATTATGATAGCGCTTGGGATGCAGGAGCCCCCTCGGAGTCTGTAACACACCCCCAGTGAGCACAGATGATACTATTGAGGGATGGATTTTCCTGTGCATGGATTTGTCCAAAGTACTTGTTACCTCGAGATGGATTTCTCCACAGGGTTGGATTTCCCTTTTTCCTCATTACTGGGTGACTTATAGTCAGTGTTGTATATGTTTCGGGATGGATTTCCTTGGGCCGTATGGGCCATATACAGTACCGAGCGGTTGAGCATGATGAGTGAAAAGTGCGAAGCAGTGATATTGAGTACTCTGAAAGAGTGAGTACATGATTCGTCTCTGAGATATATGGCATTGGCATGTACACATGACATACATGCATAGAGACACAGTTTCCTCATGTTGTTCGGTATCACGTCATTCATGACTTTTACACACATTGATATGTGAGCATAGAGAGGTATTTCACACTTGCTATCTAGAAAAGAAATGAAACATCTTACTTATTTTGGAAAGGATTTTTGGAAAAATTTACAGTTTTCAGACTATCTCATACTTTTCGACGATTTCGGTAAGGATTTGGGTTTTCACTGTTATTCTTGAAAAGAAGAACTATTTTCGGGAAATTGTAATAAAGATGAGCATTTTATTTCTGAATTGCCTCCTTATTTATATGCTCTACATTGTTATAAATAGTTGTTTTCTATTGGTGTTGGACCCGACCATATTCCAGCTCATCACTACTTTCAACCTAAGGTTAGGTTTGTTACTTATTGAGTACATGGGGTCGGTTGTACTCATACTACACTTCCTGCACATTGCGTTCAGATTTCGGATACCGATGTTGCTGTGTTCGATGGGAGCTGGATTAGAAGATATACATGCGTCCCTGTTGTAGCTGCCTCTTGTTCATGGTAGCCTTAGATTTTAAAGCTCTGTTTATGTACTTTTCAAACAGAAAGTGTATTTAGTTCATATCAGCTTTGTAAACTCTATTCTTAGAAGCTCATGATTTGTACTACCAGTCCTTGGGGAATTTATAAGATTTAGATAATTCCTTTGTTTAATTATCTTATTAAAAAGTTAATTGAAATTGGATAGTTTTTAGTTGGCTTACCTAGCGGGTTGAGTTAGGTGCCATCACGACTAGTGGATTTTGGGTCATGACACTAAATATCTATTTTCTGTACATATGAAGTGCAATAATTTACAGATATTATGACAAAGTCCATTGAGGGACTTATTGAGGCCTATTCCAGATTGCAATATTAGAATGGTTTTTCTGAAGTTATCTATCTTTAGTTGCTTAGCTCTCCCTTTTCGGTTACAAATGCATGACAAGATCACGTTAATATCAGGTCTTCCATTTGACTTATGTCCCATTTCTCTATTTCAATACTGACAACTATGCATTCAAAGCTCCATATATAATTTGAAAATGGATGAAGCTTGATAGATCAATGTTTTTATCTTTGTAGTGCCACATACATTATGATATGATCTTATTCGTAGGTCATACGTTCATCTTATTGCATGATATGGTTTTTCTCAATCTTATTTAATATTGTAGGATGGTGATAACTTCAAAAACTTAACTTTTTTAGGGTCTGTTTCAACATTTGATTACTCCTAAAAGTTCATCTTATTAGGCCGGTAGTCATTTTTATGTGAATTTTAAAGCTTTGATTGGAAGATTGTCCTATAGACCTATACTAATCAGGTTTTTATATTTAGCCTTTTAATCTCCTTTCAACTATTTTGTATTTTTTTATTATTTTATTTTACTTTGACTTTTAGTATTATGATATCTAGAGTCTCATTTGCTGAAGAAAAGAGAAAAACACGCGTAGAGTAGAAAGCTCTGTTTTTACAAAAAAAAAAAAGAAGTTTGCTTGGACTTAGTGGCTCTTGTGCTCAATAAAATTTCCAGTAATTGACAACTTTTGCTATTGAAAATTTCTAGAAACCTTTTCTGTAATGACTCGACCAATCATTTTAAGCTTTAGCGTGTCGTTCGGCGGTTTGAGGCCATGAGCAGCTTCAATTCAGGTATTATGACTTGTACACCTGGTCGGAATTGAAAATTCGGAAGTTCAGAGTTGATTTGGAAAGAAAATTCTCATTTCGAAAGCTTTAAGTTGGAAGAATTGACTAAGATTGAATTTGAGAGTAAACGGCCTCGAAATCGGGATTTGAAGGTTCCAGCAGGATCGTATGATGATTTCAGACTTGGGCGTATGTTTGGATCGGGTTTTGGATACCCCGGGAGCGTTTCAACACATATTGTGGAAGTTAGCATTTTTTGAAGAATTTCATAAATTTGGGTTGAAGTGCATTTCAATGTTATCGATGTCCATTTGGAATTCCGAGTCTGAGAATATCTCCGTATGGTGATTCCGGTATTGGGAGCGCGTCTGGAAGTGGATTTGGAGGTCCGTAGGTCATTTTGGATTCGTTTGGCGAAAGTTAGAAATTTGGAGGTTTTTGAGAAGTTTGACCGAAAGTGGACTTTTTGATATTTGGGTCGAAATTCAATTCTGAAAGTTGGAGTAGGTCCGTAATATCAAAGATGACTTGTGTGCAAAATTTTAGGCCAATCGGACGTGATTTGATAGGGTTCGCCATCGAATGTAGATGTTTGGAATTCTAAAGTTCATTAAGCTTGGAATGGGGTATGGTTCATGAATTTGACATTGTTTGATGTGATTTGAAGGCTCGACTAAGTTCGTAATGTGTTTTGGGACGTGTTAGTATAATTGGTTGAGGTCCCAAGGTCCTCGGGTGGATTCCAGATGGTTAACAGATCGAGTTTGAACTTGGCAGAAAAGATGAGGCAGCTGATATCTGGTGTGATCGCACCTGCGCAATTAGGGCCGCAGGTACGGGCCAGTGGTCGCAGGTGCGGTTTGGACGAAATTGTGTAGTGACTGTAGGTTCCAAGGGTTGTCCGCACCTGCGAGGTCGCAGATGCGGAGGTGCATCGCAGGTGCGAGAGTGAGAGAAGAATCTGGGAGCGTAGGTGCGAGGGTATGTCCGCACCTGCGGAGGCGCAGATGCGAAAGGAAAGGCGCAGGTGCAGAATCATGCTAGGCAGAGGGAATGCACAGGTGCGAGGTTTTGGCCGCACCTGCGAGACTGCAGATACGACGAAGAGACCGCAGGTGCGAAAGTAGGGCTGGGCAGAATGCTTTTAGGCGGGGTTTGGGTTCATTTCACCCATTTTTCATTTTGGTTGGGCGATTTTGGAGCTTTTGAAGAGGGGATTTTATCATCTATTATGAGGTAAGTAACTCCCACCTATTTTGAGTCAAATACATGGTTTTTATGTGGATTCAAGCATGGAAATTCGGTAGAAATTTGGGAATTTGAAGAAAAACCTAGAAATTGGTATTTTTAGATTTTGACCACGAATTTGGGCATGGAATTGGGAATAAATTATATATTTGAGTTCGTGAGGTCATGGGTAATAGTTATCTTCGAAAAATTTCAAAATCCAGGCACGTGGGCCCGAGGGTGATTTTTATCGACTTTTCGAGCGGAGTTAAAAATTGTTATAAATAGGATTATAATGAGTATTAGTGTATATATTTATGAATTTGCTCATTTATTGACTAGTTTTGGAGCGTTGGGCATCGATTTGAGTTGATTGAATGGCTTTGGAGCCGGTTATGAAACTTCGAAGCGAGGTAAGTCTCCTTTCTAACCTTGTAAGAGGGAATTAACCCCATAGGTAGATTAAGTAAATATTTGTACCTAATTGTGGGGGCTACGTACGTACAAGGTGATGATAGTCCGTACGTAGCTACTATTATGCTATTGTCCGGGTAGCTTAGGACCCGTATCATGTTATACATGGAATGTTTGTTCCCTTACTTGCTAATATAATCACTTAGTCATGATAGAAATTGATAAATGAATTTGTATAAGGTTAAATTCACTTACTTGAAAGTTTGTATGAGATACTTGACTGTAAATGAGAAACTTGTATTTTCTTGAAAATAATTGTTATTTGTGGATCGGGCTGAGCGCCTCGGTAGTAAATAGATGCATCTATGGTTCGCGCCATTCGACCCTCTCGCAGTGCACAATTTAAATATTTTATTGGATCGGGACGTACGACCTCGACATGATTTGCGCATGACTTAATTGATTGTTTTGGGAATTATTAATAATTGATACAACCTCATTGGCCGGAGATTTAAATTGTTTAAAGATGAAGATAAATTTGGAAATCCCCTATTAACAAGAGAATTATTTACCTGTCTCATGTTATTGTGTTTACCGTTGCCTCATAAAAATCCATAATTTATCATATCATTGGTATATTGATTATAGCCCATAGTAAGTGTCTGAGTCGACCCCTCGTCACTACTTCTTCGAGGTTAGGCGGGATACTTACTGGGTAAGCGTTGATTTACGTACTCATGCTACACTTGCTGTACATTTTTGTGCAGGTATACATATGTTTGGCGGCCTCGTGGGCGCAGAGGCGCGATTATGGTGGAGACTTAGGTGAGCTGCATTCTATAAGACGCTCCGCAGCCAACAGAGTCTCCTTTAGAGTACTTACATTTTTCCTGTCCAATTGTATTCCGGACAGCTGTTGTATTTTATTTCTACATTCTTAGTAAATGCTCATGCACTCGTGACACCGGGTTCTGGGATGATTATGGGATTATTCAGTATTGAAATTTGCGAAAAACATCATTATTTACTCTGTGAAGTTCTTCATTTATTATTTAATTGAAGGAAATTTACGATTTCAGAAATACTAAAATGAGAATTTACTAATTATTGGTGTTGGTTTGCCTGACAGTAGTGTCTGGCGCCATCACAACCTTTCAAGGATTTTGGGTCGTGACATTTTCTTTTCTTTTCTTTTTAGAAGTATATTCTGTTGTATTAGATTTTTACTAGGTTGAAGCTTTAGAAGATCCATTAAGTTGGCGAGAAAAAGAACTGATTCAGGAAAAATTAAAGTGAAAAAGCTTGCAACTTTTCTGAAGCATATATGTTTGTTTAATTATGTGTCGAGTTGTTAACACAAAAATGTCATGAATAAAAGTTAAAACAAGAACCTTAATAAGTTGTAGAATATTAAGTATGTGGAGGGGAATTGGGAAACAATGATAGACTTATGGAACTCAAGATGAGATGATAGTTTATGCAATATCTTGGCGAACTACCCTGCTCATTCTTTTACTATGCATGTCTAAGACCTCTAAGGGGTTAAAGGTTATTATATAATAGGGTTCAAGAATTAGAACAAATTAGATTCTCAAAATTCTGATGCTTCATTCGAGAAAAGGGACCAAATACTTTGAATTTGCTATTGGAGCCACTCAAAATGTAAACCATTGTTATCATCGAGTTTTGAATTAGGTATCAATTGCTGTAATTGTAACTAATGTGCACATATCAAAAAGTAAGTGCTTTAATTAATGTTGTTATAAGAAAATCCCATATCTGAAATATAGAAAATAAAGCACTATTGTTTTTATCTTGATTTAGATTAATGTTGACTATTATTCTTTTTGTATTTTTGATAGTACTATTAGCTAAATTCTAATAGATTCGGTCCATAGGGCATGAGACGGGCTGTGTGAATTTACATCAATTTGCTTCATTTGTGTACATTTTGGAGAAGCTCAGTTATCATGCTTCTTAAGTAGGACGTTTCTTTGTATGATGAAAGTCTTAACTCATTGTTGTACTAATTTAATGGTAGATAACTTAAAATTTTTATGTTTGCAGACACCATCGAAGTACATATATCTTTTAGTTGGATGCGAGAGATGAGTTAGCTCCATGCAAAATAGAGCTGAAGGAAAAATTAGACCATCTTGATACTGTATTGGTCTCAAAACCTATCATGCCTGATCAATGATGGTTGTAGAAATGACCTTTGCCCGCTAGAGCCTACAAGGTGAAAAGTCATTTGAAAGTAGTTTTATTTCCTAAAGAACATTGTTTATGCGAAATGATCGCTTGGATACAATAGTATTTATTGTGCTAACTCCAATGTCAGTTTATAGGCACCAAATCAACTAAATCTCATCTTTTAAAATAAAGATGTATTATCTCTATCCAAGAATGTTTAAGCTTAACCACAAATTGAAAACACTCAACTGTGATAAAAAATAATAAAATAAAAAGGAAGACACTAAGCTCTTGTAGGTCCATTTCAGTTAGCTTTAGTTTGCAGTAATTTAAATTTCTTTACAAGCTACTACTTCATAAGCACAACGTTGGGCGCGTTCTCGGCACACGCTTGATCTCATCCAGTCAGTTGATAAAACCAGCAGGTCAACTACCACTTTTGTCGAGCAATGTACAACCAAGAGCACACATTTTATTTGTTATCAATTAGAGATGGAGCTATAATTTAAAGTTTATGGGTTCAGAATTCTAGTCCGTTTAAATTATTGAGTTCTAAATTAATAATTTATACATATTTAGTAAATTTATTAAGGTAAATATTGGAGTTTGGATTAAAGCTACTGGGTTCGGCCGAACCCATAATACATGTTCTAACTCCCTCTGTTATCAGTTTGACAACTAGATAACTGCTTAGCACAAATATGTTATTTTGGTATAAAATGTTATTCTACTGACATTTCTGTATAATATACTTCTTTTTTCCTTTGTTAGAACTAGTTTTAGTATACGTGCGTTGCACGTGTAGTTACCGTCAATCAGTAAAATATGTGTATATGAAGAACATGTAAATCAAGTTATCAAATTCTAAGTTTTAAAAATGTCTGCATTAAGTTATGTGATGACCCAAAATATTATCTTTAAATTTAATAATTAATTTTGTATTCTAAGACCTTGAAAAGTACTATTTATCATTTCTCGACTTGGGTGCGCAGTCCGTATAATTTTCCGGAAACTTTTCATATGAAAAATTGGTTAAAATGTGAAATAGAGCCTTAAAACTCAACTGAGTTGACTTTGATCAACATTTTGAGCAAACAGACTCGGATTAGTATTTTGACAGTTCCAATAGGTCCGTATCGTGATTTGGGACTTAGGCATATGCTCGAAATTTAATTTGGAGGTTTCTAGCTTGAATTATTGCCAGTTGGCGAAAACTAGAAGCCTAAAGGCTTAAAGATTTCAAAGTTTGACCACAATTGACTTTTATTGATATCGGAGATAGAATCTAGTTCTGAAAATATTCATAGCTCCATTATGTCATTTATAACTTGTGTGCAAAATTTGAGGTCAATCACACTTGATTTGATAGGTTTCGACATCGAATGTAGAAGTTGGAAATTCTTAAGTTTTATTAGGTTTGAATTGGGATGTAATTTATGATTTTAGCATTGTTTGATGTGATTTGAGGTTTCAAATAAGTTCGTATGATATTTTAGGACTTGTTGGTGTATTTGGTTGAGGTCCCGAGGGCCTCGGGGTGAGTTTCAGATGGTTAACGGATCAAAAGTTAGACTTAAGGAGCTGTTGCAAAAGTTGCTGCAATATCTTCTGCTGGAAATTCGGGGGCAGAAATCGAAGGCCAAACACCGAGGCCTAGGATCGAGGCCGAGGGTTGAAGGCCGAAGACCGAGGTCTAGGATCGAGGCCGAGGGTCGAAGGCCGAAGACTGAGGCCTAGGATCGAGGCCGAGGATCGAGGCTCAGGATCGAAGGCCGGGGATCGAAGCCCAGGATCGAAGGCCGAGGATCGGGGCCAGGGATCGAAGGCCTAGGATCGAAGGCCGAGGATCGAGGGCCGAGGGCAGCCTAGGCAGAACTGTAAGTTATAAAGCAGGGGGCTTCGTCCTATTTTTTATTTTTGACAAATTGGAGCTTGGGGAGAGGCGAGTTTTGGGCGATTTTCATGAAAAAATATTGGGGTAAGTATTCCTTATCCTATATTAATTATATTTCATGATTCCATACTCATTTACATCATGAATTCGTGAATTTACGGAAGAAAAATTAGATTTTTATAAAATCTTTCAAAAATGTAAAATTAAGATTTGAAGGTCATTCCGGTGTCGGAATTTGATAAAATTTATATGGTTGAACTCGTATCAAAACAGGTGTTCGGATTTTGTGAGTTTTTCCGGGATTCGAGATGTGGGTCCCACTATTAATTTTTGAGATGAATTTCAGATTTTTAATTCGAAAAATTAGTAAATTCATATGGAATTAATTCCTACGATTTATATTGAGTATATTGAATTGTTTATGACTAGATTTGAGGATTTCAGACACGAATTTGCGAGGCAAAAGGTTTATTTGATTCTTTAATTTAGTTGCAAAGCGAGGTAAGTGTCGTGGTTAACCTTGACTTGAGGGAATAGAGCCCTTGAATTATTTGCTATGTGAATTTCATGTGTAACGATGTATAGGCAAGGTGACAGGTGCCTATACTTTGTCAAATTAATTGTTTGCTTAATTATTTAAACATCTTAAATTATTTTAAGACACGAATTAATCGTTATAATAATTATTTCACTTATATTCCTTGTCAAATATTAATTCTTGAATTCCTTCAATAATTGTTACATGCTTAATTGATGTATGTGTCTTAATTGCTATTTGATGTTTTGCATAATAAATATTAAACTGCTTATTTTATCCATGATTCCTCAATTAATTACTACTTGACATTGTTTGTTTCATAATTAAATTATAATTATTGTATGTATTGATGCTTAATAGTTTCTTATTGAACGTGATATTTATTGGAGTATTTCTAATACATTTAAGAGTTGTATAAATTTATATGGGGCATTGGGTTGCACGCAGCAATAGATTTATTTAAAGTTTATATGGGGGAGCGGGTTGCACGCCGCAACATATTTATTTAAAGTTTATATGGGGGATTAGGTTGCACGCCGCAACAGATTTATTTAAAGTTTATATTGGGAGATCGGGTTGTACGTCACAGCGGATTAATTTAAAGTTTATATTGGGGGAGCGGATTATACGCTGCAACATAATTAATTGAAATGAATATATTGTGGGATTGGGTTGCACGCCGCAACAAAAACTGATTGAAATAATAATTGGTTATGACTGCCGAGTGGGCTTCAACTATTGAAAAGAGACACCTATATTGTTATTATTATTATTATTTTGTACAGGTTAATATATGTGACCTGCCTTAGCCTCGTCACTACTTCGTCAAGGTTAGGCTCGGCACTTACCAGTACATGGGGTTGGTTGTACTGATACTACACTCTGCACTTCTTGTGCAGATTTTGGAGTTGGTCCCAGCGGCGTACTGTAGATTTGCTCGAATACAGCTACCAGTGGAGACTTGAGGTATAACTGCACAACGTTCGCAGTTCTAAAGTTCCCTTCTATATTATCTCTGTTGTGTATTATATTTCAAACAGCTTGAATTTTATTCAGACCTTTATTTGTATTATTCTAGAAACTCGTGCACTTGTGACTCCAGTTCTGGGATGGTATTAAGATAACGCGATTATGATGGATTATTCACTTTACTTCAGAGTTTACTTCCGCATTTGTTTCCTTGATATTAATTAATTTAAAATTTTGTTAAAATGGATAATTATATTCTAACGTTGGCTTGCCTAGCAAGTAAAATGCTAGGCGCCATCACGGTCCCGAAGGTGGGAATTTCGGGTCGTGACAGTTGGTATCAGAGCACTAGGTTACATAGGTCTCACGAGTCACGAGCAAACTTAGTAGAGTCTGAAGGATCAGTACGAAGACGTCTGTACCTATCTTTTAAAGGCTATGAAGTTTAGGAACAATATCACATCTTTCTTATCCTATCGTGCGATTTTATTCTATCATCAATGATTTAACCATTCTATACTTATTCTCTCACAGATGGAGAGGACATATAATACCTCTACCGATGGACAGGGACCAGAGCCCCCGGTGGAAACTATGGCCAGGGGTAGAGGTCGTGCTAGAGGCCTAGGCAGAGCTAGAGCTCAGGCTAGAGCTCGAGTAGCAACACCTGTTGTAGAACCTCAGGTGGATCTTCATGAGGAGGTTCCAGTTCAGAATGTACCAGTTGGACCAGTTCAAGTCCTAGAAGGATTCATAGCTACTCTAGTGCTTTAGGACGCTTTAGTCCATTTGGTGAGTCTTTATGGAAGGTGTGGCCCATAATGGTACATTTCTAGTGGCACCAGCCGTCTCACAGGCTGGAGGAGGAGCACAAAATCCCACTACTCCCTCCCCGAAGCAGATGGCTGCCCAGAATCAGGCTCCAGCAGTCCCGCCAGTTGGGGTAGTTAAGCCAGTTGTTACGGCACAGGCCGGTGATAGGCCCGCCATATCTTCTGAGGCCTTATTGAAACTGGATAAGTTTACTAAGCTCTTTCCAGTTTACTTCACTGGTACACCTTCTAAAGACCCATAGTATTATCTTGACCGCTGTCATGAGGTGCTGCGGAACATGGGTATAGTCGAGACCAATGGGGTTGATTTTGCTGTATTTCAGATGACGGGTTCTGCCAAGAGGTGGTGGAAAGATTATACATTGACCAAACCAGCTAAATTGCATGCATTGACCTGGGAGTAGTGTTCACGACTACTTCTAGAGAAATTCCTCCCTATCACATTGAGAGAGGATTATCGCAGGCAATTTGAGCATCTATAGTAGGGCAGTATGACTATTACTCAGCATGAGTCCCGTTTTGTGGATTTAGCCCGTCATGCTCGCCTCTTACTACCTACTGATGGAGAGAGAGTGAGGAGGTTTATTGAGGGACTCACTCACCCTATCAGGCTTCAGATGGCCAAGGAGGTTGGAAGTGAGATTTCCTTTCTGGCATCTACTAATGTCGCGAGGAGGATAGAGATGGTTCTTGCATAGAAGAGAGGGCAGAGGTTTTATAAGAGGCCTCGTCAGTTTGGTGGTTTCATTGGTGCCTCGTCTGGAGGCAGGGGTAATTTTGGTAGGGGTCATCCTCCCAGACCGTTTCATTCAGCACTTCAGGCATCTCCCGATTCTTCAGGGAGTCACGGTCCTATTATGCCTTACTCTGGGCAGCCAGCATTTAGTGTACATTCAGCTCCTATCAGTGCACCACCACTCCAGAGTCACTATAGCAATTATCTGGACCATTCGGGTCAGCTTAAACTTTAGCACCCACGACATCAAGATGGGTGTTATGAGTGTGGGAACACTGGTCATATCAGGAGGTATTGCCCTAGATTGGCGAGTAACAGATCTCGGCAAGATTCTCGTGCCATCATACCGGCACTGGTTGCTTCACCGCCTGCTCAGCTAGCTAGAGGTAGGGGTCAGGCAGCTAGAGGTGGAGGTCAGGCCATTAGAGGTGGAGGTCAGGCCGCTAGATGTGGAGGCCAGCCAGTTAGAGGCCATCCCAGAGACGCAGTTCAGGGTGGTGGGGCCCAGTCCTAATTTTATGCTTTTCCATCTAGGCCTGAGGCCGATTCATCTGATGTCGTGATCACACGTATTATTCTAGTTTGCCATAGAGATGCTTCAGTTCTATTTGATTCAGGATCTACTTATTCCTATGTGTCCTCCTAATTTGCTTCGTATTTGGTTGTGCCTCGTGATTCTCTGAGTGCTTTTGTGTGTGTATCTACACCGGTGGGAGACTCTGTTGTAGTAGACCATGTCTATCGTTCGTGTGTGATTACTATTGGTAGTCTTCAGACTAGTGTGGATCTTCTACTTCTTGATATGGTAGATTTTGATATTATCTTGGGTATGGATTGGCTGTCACCTTATCATGCTATATTGGATTGTCATGCCAAGACGGTGACCCTAGCCATGCCGGGGTTACCTCGGATAGAGTGGAAAGGAACTCCTGGTTATTCTACCAGCAGGGTTATTTCTTATATGAAGGCTCGGTGTATGGTCGAGAAAGGGTGTCTAGCCTATTTTGCTTATATTCACGATCCCAGTGCAAATGTTCCTTCTATGGACTCAGTACCAGTTGTTCGTGAATTTACAGAAGTATTTCCTGTAGATTTGTCGGGAATGCCACCCGACAGAGATATTGACTTCTGTATTGATTTAGCTCCGGGCACTCAGCCCATTTCTATCCCACCATATCGTATGGTCCGGAGTTGAATGAATTGAAGGAGTAGTTACAAGACTTCCTTAATCAGGGATTCATTAGACCCAGTGTCTCGGCCTAGGGTGCACTAGTGTTATTTGTAAAGAAGAAGGATGGTTCAATGCGAATGTGTATAGATTATCGGCAATTGAACAAGGCTACTATCAAGAACAAGTATCCACTGCCAAGAATTGATGAGTTATGCAATCAGCTTCAAGGTGCCAAGTTGTTTTCAACAATCGACTTGAGGGATGTTTACCATCAATTGAATATTAAGGCATCTGATGTCCCTAAGACATCTTTTTGGACTCGGTATGAGCATTACGAATTCCTAGTGATGTCATTCGGGTTGACAAATGCCCCAGCAACATTTATGGATTTGATGAATTATGTGTTCAAGCCTTATTTGGATTCCTTTGTGGTTGTGTTCATTGATGATATCTTGATTTACTCCAGTAGTCGAGAGGAGTAAGGGCAGTATCCGCCAAATTTTCAAAATGTGAATTTTGGTTAGACTCGGTTGCCTTTTTGGGGCATGTTGTATCGGCAGAAGGTATAAAGGTGGATCCTAAGAAGATTGAGGCCGTTCAAAATTGGCCTAGGCCTACTTGAGTTACAAAGATTTGGAGTTTAGTGGGTTTGGAAGGTTATCATCATCGGTTTGTGGAGGGATTTTTATTTATAGCACGCCCATTGAACAGACTGACTCAGAAAGGTGTCCCATTCAGCTGGTCAAATGAGTGTGAGTTGAGCTTTCAGAAGCTTAAGACTGCTCTGACTATGGCACCAGTATTGGTATTACCCACAGGTTCAGGATCTTATACGGTATATTGTGATGCATATCACATTGGGCTTGGTGCAGTATTAATGCAAGATGGCAGTGTGATTGTATACGCGTCGCGATAATTGAAAGTTCACGAGAAGAATTATCTTGTTCGTGACTTAGAATTGGCAGCCATTGTTCATGCGCTAAAGATTTGGAGGCATTACCTATGCGGTATCTCATGTGAGGTATTCACTAATCATCGTAGCCTTCAGTATCTGTTCAAACAAAAAGATCTTAATTTGAGGCAGAGAAGATGTTTGGAGTTGTTGAAAGACTATGATATCACCATTTTGTATCACCTCAGAAAGACTAATGTGGTAGCCAATGCCTTGAGTAGAAAGGCTGTGAGTATGGGTAGCCTTGCTTATATTTCGGTTGGTGAGAGACCGTTAGCTGCAGATGTCTAGACTTTGGCTAATCAGTTCCTGAGGTTAGATGTTTCAGAACCTAGTCGAGTTCTAGCTTGCACAGTCGCTCGATCTTCTTTATATGAGTGCATCAGATAGCGGCAGTATGATGATCCTCATTTACTTGTCTTTAAGGACACGGTGCAGCACGGTGATGCCAAATAGGTTGATGTGGGGGAAGATGGAGTTCTGCAGATGCAGGGTCGTATTTGTGTGCCTAATATGGATGGGCTTCGTGAATTATTCTAGAACAGGCCCACAGTTCCATGTATTCTATTCATCCAGGTACCGCCAAAATGTATCAAGATTTGCGGCAACATTATTGGTGGAGGAGAATGAAGAAGGATATAGTTGCATATGTAGCTCGGTGTCTGAATTGTCAGCAAGTTAAGTACGAGCATCAGAGACCTGGTGGTTTGCTTCAGAAATTAGAAATTCTTGAGTGGAAATGGGAGCGTATCACTATGGATTTTGTTGTTGGACTCCCACGGACTCAGAGAAAATTTGACGCAGTTTGGGTCATTGTGGACAGGTTGACCGAGTCAGCACATTTCATTCCAGTGGCAGTTGCATATTCTTCAGAGCGGTTAGCTGAAATTTACATTCGTGAGATTGTCCGCCTTCACGGTGTGCCCTGATGACGTCCAAATCCACTACTAAAATGTAAATGGACACGGTCGCATGCAATATAATTTACCCAACTATGAGTTGGGGTCGAATCCCACAGAGAACAATATGTAGGCGATTAGGAATGTAAGAGAATTATCTCTTATTATGCAATGCCAAACACTTAGAATGATTGTTGAGAAAATATTATAGCTATATGCGAAAATGTAAACTAACCTAGAAAGCAAGCAAAATGATCAATGGCTACAAGCATGGATGCATCGATATTTACACTCAAGTAACGATCCAATGTATTTCACGATTTTATAAATATGAGCGAGTTTATGTTAATTATCCTCGGGTAATAATTCTATATTAGCTTCTTCCGAAGACTAACAAGACTTCCTAATTGAATTATCCCTAAAAAAATTACGAGATTAAGTACACCCGAATACGGCGACAAATAGTTCAATCCTATCCCTAGGTAGAATATATAAAGTGAGGGTTAAAGCCTCAAGTTCTTGTCAATTAATCTTTCCCAACCCCAAATAATCTTTCCCGACCCCAAATAATCTTTTCCAAAATTAATTCGGAGTTAATGTGCGAGTTCTGGGGTTATCTAATTCCTTTGGAAACATTAAAGAACAAGAATAATTAAAGAAACAATAACTCACTACATAATAAATAAACATCATTTAATACATAAGTACAACAAGATATTTAATTCACACTTTAAATATGAATATTCCCATAAACAAGATTCAAGTGTTGGAAGAAATACTACACACTTAAATATTCAATACAAAGCAAGGAAATGAAGAAATGAGCATAAATGAGTAAGAAATTCTCATCCAAAAGCGTCAAATCTTCAAGCCCCAAGTGTGTGTACAAGAACCCTAGCTCCAAAACTTATCTTCTCTAGTCTAGGAGACTGAAAAATAAGCCAAAGTTCTCTTACAAATGAACTAGGTCGTGTATTAAATGGTTTGGGGTCAAAATTGTGAAATTCCAGAACTGCCCAATTTTTTCGCCCAGTTTCTTCTTCGCGTTCGCGAACAACACTTCACGTTCGCGAAGGTTTGATTTGTGCTTCTTTGCGTTCGCGAAATCTCCATCGCGTTTGCGAAGGTTTGTCTCCTGCTTCTTCTTGTTCACGATTATATCTTCGCATTCGCGAAGGTTGGCTTCCTGTTTCTTCGCTTTCGTGTACAACACCTCGCGTTCGTGAAGGCTTGTTATCCTAATGCTTCGCGTTCGCATCTAACCCTTCGCGTTCCATATGGGTAATTCACTGGGCATATTTCCTTTGTCCATTTTAGCTTCTTTTTGACTTGTTTTCACTTGGTTTCTTCACCATGACTTCTAAATCAATTGATACCTGAAATATGCCAATAAACCTCAATGAATGCCTTAGTTTCTCATCAAAATCATACAAAATCCTAAGTATCAAGAATAGATAAGTGGGTAAAATACCAACTTATCAAACTCCCAAACTTAAACTATTGCTTGTCCTCAAGAAATTTAAAAACTATGAACATCCTTCAATAAAATCATCAATTAAGCTCAATGGCATACCAAACATCGTTTCAAGTCAAAAAGGTTCAACTTAAGCACAATCTAATGACTTCTGTTGGTACCAACAATTAATTCATAGCATATGAATTGCCAAGAACTTCTCACAAATTTCATTTCAATTCAAGTGGTCAAACACCACTTTTAATCAAAGTAGCAACCAAGTCATGACGCTAAAGCTTCAAAATTTGCCTCATTATCACAAGCAATTTTCTTTTGTTCATTCTTCCCAATTGGAGATTGGATTAAGTTCACAACTCAAAATTTTCATGTGCCCTCACACTTAAGAGAGAATCCCAACTTATAGATTGCAATTTAAACACATATGGGATATCAAATGGAAAGAATTAACTCTCACTCTCACAAAGATATTCAAATGCACAAAAGTAGTGCCATAGGCTTGCCCTTCATGTATTTCTCTACTAATGTAGACACACTTGGTTCAAAATCAAGTAGGACTTAAAGGATTGTAATGTAGGTTTTTAGTTGGGGTAGGGCACATTTTGGATAAGAGTGACTCAAAACCTCCCTAAACACTACAATTTATTTTTTACCTTTCACCTTTCACCTTATATTATTTATTTATTTATTTTATATTACCTTTCACCTTTAAGCAACTTCCACAACACAACTTTTCCAACCTTCACCCCCAATCTTAGGTTTTAGCCTATGATTACACTTCAAAGTACTTAGGGATGTAGGGTGCCAAAAGCAAGATCAATAAAGAACAAAGGGTTAAAGCTTGTAACACGGTTGCCAAATAAAAAGTTTAAATGCTCAAAAGGGATTGACTAGGGAAAATATGCACGGGTAGGAAATTTAAGGCACAATAACGATCCAAGGAAGGCCTAACATCATTTTTTTAAACAAAGTTAGTCTAGGATTTCGCCTTGAAGCACATTCCGGGCAAGTTCTAGACTACAAATAATGCAAAAGAACTTATAACGAATCTCACCCCACATGGCACATGCAAACTCGAGCGGCATATAAATTCAAAATCCAATTAAGACTAATGAACCCAAAGAAAATAATATATAGCCTAAAAGACTATTTAATGAATCAACGAGCCAAAAATAGAACCTAAAAATCACAGCAAGGATTATTACTTCAATCATTTTTCAATGTAAAGATCAAAACTTCATATGACAAGGTTTAAATCATGTTGTTACCAAACAAGCCACACGTTGGTTTATGGATAAAAGATCATACCCTATAACTAATTTATTCACTACTAGCTATTATACTAACTAAAAAAAATATTTACCTAAAGAGACAAAAGAAATTAAACACGACTAATCCCTTAAGAAAATTGTCACACCATCCATCATAGGAAAAAGTCACCTGGTTCGACACAAATTATTTCCTTGGAAAAGAACCGCGGTATAAAGAAAAACCAAGGAGTTTCATTAATACTACTATGAAAAATAAAAACTAACAAAAAAATGCTAATGCTAACATGCTAGAATTAAACTACAAAATATTACTAATAAACTACAAATGTCAACCAATCTACACGAGTTCACAAAAATGATCATGCTCCACATACATCCATCATATATGAGCCACCCCAACCTAAAGTGTTGCATTGTCCTCAATGCAACTAAACAAAACAAGATAAAATCATGGAGGTGCTCCCTGAAATTGCATCACTCGGAGTTGGAGGTGGTGGGAAATTTGAGCTCCAAATTCTCATCATCATCGTCCTCTGATTCATGTGAGCCATAGAATGAACTCAGCTTGTGCATCATTTTGGATAGAAATTTGCTTTTCTTTTTCTCATGCTCCTTGAACTTTCTCTGCCACTTCTCAATCTTCCATTGCCTGCGGCTCATATTTTCCAACCTGTTGTTCATGGACTCCATCTTGCCAGTTATTGCTTTTTGCTCTTGGACCATGCCATCCAGGGATAGTGGGGTAGCAGTGCCAGTAGATGTGTTAGCCCCAGGTGGGCTAGTAGGTAGGTCAGCTATGAGCTGCCTAATGTGTGCATCTACTCCGTGTATCTGACTGGATATGTGACGCATAGTGTGAGGGCCAGAATGGAGTGGTCCCATGGGGTCAAATGACCCTGGTGCAGGTGCAAAAGATCCAGCGGGATCGGTGCTGGCCTCAGAGAACTGCCGAAATGAAGAGGATGCCACATCAATTTTTCTCTTTTTCTGTTTGTCACTATGTCCCCTTTTCGGCAAAGGATGGATAATCGACTTTCCCGGACCTTTCTCAACATCATTTTGGCATTTTAACACCCCAACATCATAGCATAGTCGAGTGATCAAGGATGGGAAGAATAGGCTCTTGGACCTCCCTAGGATGGCTTCCTCGATTTCTCTAACATTGTGCTCCCCCACGTTCACAAGTAGCCAATCCGTGATAGCAGTAATTATCAGTGCCCTCTCTGGTGTCACATCAGTGTCATTTGTAGAAGGAAAGGCTATTGCACAGATAATAGAGATCCATGTCTTTGCCTCAACCGTGAAATCATGAGAATCAACTTCCTTGTACACTATCATCCATTTCGGGGTCACCCCATCATGTAATTTGTCCACTAACCACTGGTTTCCTCTTGCTTTAGCTCTGTCTCTCTAGACCTCATTATCGGCATTGGGAAGGCCATAAATTCCGTTGATTACCTCAGGGCTGAAATGGACTTGCACACCCCTTACAGTAGTAACTAAGGTACCTTGGAAGTCGTTCCTCAAGGCGTTTGTATAAAATTCCAAAACTATTGTGTTATTGGCATCATTTGGTTGCTCGGCAAAACAAATCCACTTGCTTTCTACCAATCTTATGTAGAAGCCCGGCCTTTTAGCTTCAACCTTTTCCATGTTTATGCCTCTTTCCCGGACGATAGTCTTTGACAAGAGTTCATCATATTTCTGCTCACATACTGCAGATAGAAACCGGTCATAATCAAAGGGTTCCTCCTGTTCAGCTTCAGGGACATGTTCGTTCTCAGTTTCATTGTGTACCAGATCTATTTTATGCCCAAAGTACCTAACAAATAGATCAACAATGTTAAAAGCCCATATAGACACTTAAAACAATGTATTAGGAAGTATTTAGGCCAAAGAAATGGGTGAAAAAGGTCCCGAGCAGAGCTGTGCAAAGCTACTATTTGTTTGCCATTTTTGGGGCTGCGAGTGATTGCTCTTCGCGTTTCGAGAAGACAATCACGTTCGCGAAGAGCAAAATTTTTTCCCCAGATTTAGACCTTCGCGTTCGCGAGCAGACCATGTCGTTCGCAAAGGTCAAAAAATATTTCCCAAAAATTTGGCCTTCGCGTTCGCGAAGGTCATCTTTTTTGCTCAAGCCTATTTTTCGTTCAGGCATGTTTTCAAATAGTTGGGGTGTCCTGTTTTCTTTGTTTGTTTTACAGACCATTGAAGCACAAGTCTTGCCCAAGTTTTCTTCAATAAAACGACACTCACACTCAACCAATCCTCACCCAGCAAGCACAACAAATTCCACATACAATTTTGACATTTGAGACTTCAAATTGTTGAACCCTAAGCACAAACAACCATGGCTGCCCTTCTATTGTTTCACACCAAGAAAGGGAAGAAAGATTTAAGAGACAAGAGAGGAAATTACATACCTTGAGAATGAACTTTGAAGATTATGGAGAATTGATTTTTTAAAGGTTAAAGAGTAGTGAGAGTTGTTCTTGAGCCAAAAAGGGGTCAAGTGCCCGTTTCCAGCGTTTCTAATATTTTAGCTTACCTAACCTTACGCATTCGCGAGGGCCTTGTCGCCTACGCGAAGAGTAAAAAGTGCCAAAGTTTTGCGAACACAAGGATCTCATCGCGGACGTGAAAGTTTAAATTTTCATAAACCTTCGCGAACGCGAAGGTCCACCGCAAACGTGAAGCATTACATCTGCAGTTTCCAACAGCTACTGGTTTTGGCTGTCCGGTCACCCCAACCTACTCAAATCAACTCAAAAAATTCTAAAACTTGGAAGATTAGTCAAAAATAATATACTAAGCTATTCTAAATAGAAAATTTCAAAAATGACCAAACAATTTGAAAACGATGGGTTGCTTCCCACCAAGCGTTGCGTTTAATGTCGTGGCACGATATAGATCAAATTTACTACTTTTCTCGCCACTTAGACGATATGAACTGGGCACCTAACTTGGAATCAAGCTTTTGACCACGAGCAGTGATGGGTGGTAAGTAGATGATCAAGCCAAGCGTTAATTACTTCATCTTGCGTTTATTGGCTTTCATGTGAGGAATGTCATTTTGCCTTTTTGAATATGCAAATTGCAAAATGTATGGCTCTTGATTTTTTTCTTTGCACTTCCATATGGATTTTCACGGCTCAATTTCCATATCACCATGCAATTCCTAGGTTGAAAAATTCTTGGAATGCAACCTCAAGCCTTCAAATTGCAATTCTTCCCGGATTTTGACATCCTCTTTTTCCCCCGAACTACAGCCAACTTCAACCATATTTTCACTTACTCCGGTTGACTCTAATTTCATATTTTTCTTTTCAACATTAACACTCATGGAGTCTGTTGGCAGATGTTCAATTCTTGATTCCTCAAAATAAAGTTCACTTTCTTCCTCGATGTCAGACTCTTCTTGATCTCTTTTCCACACTCTCAAGTTGATGGGCATAATGAGCCTCAATCAATGATTCCATTTGCTTTTCCAAGGTGCGGATATCATCATCATTTTGAGTCAAGCCTTGTTTCAAGTCCTTGAGTGCCAAGTGGCGCTTCTCCTCATTTTCAATAATGGCCTCCACCATGAGCATCATTTTCGCAGTTTGAGAGTTCTTCTTGGTTTTGATCAAGTGCCAAAAAAGGGATTTTCGGCTTCAACCTCTAAGGTTCTTGGCTATCATTCACTTCTGAGGCTTTTTGGACCTCTAAAGCTTCAAGCATTTTTCCCATTTGTAAGTTCAACCTTTCAAGCACCAAATCATTTTGAAGACTATTTTCCAAAAGCTCCTCCAAGGCATTTTGCTCTTTGTTTCCTCCTTCAAGTAGGCATTCTAACATGAGCTTAAACTCTCCATTTTGATCATGCTCAATTTCTTTCACTTCCATATCCCTATAATTTTCATCACAAAAAGTAGAATCATCATAGCGGGGGCTTGGGGAAGGGAAGGACAAATAAGCACAATTATCCCAATGACTATTTTGACGACTACACTTATCACCAATACTCGACTCATGGGTTTGTGATTGTGCGCACAATCCACCCCTGGGAGAATTTAAAAAATTTTGCCACGAGTGTGGTCTTCCACAATAAGAACAAGGGTCATCAAAGTATGCACAACTACCATCCGACCAATTTTTATTATATGATGCCATTTGTTTTTAAAAAAACAATTAAGAAAATAAACGAGAAACAAACAAGAAGATAAACAAAGATAAGAAAATAATTACACAAATATTCACAAGTTTGGACCAAAGCACTTACGCTTACTTCTCAAACAACCTAAATTATGCTAAATTGTTCCCCGAAAATGACACCAATTTTGATGACGTCCAAATCCATTACTAAAAAGGAAATGGACACGGTCGCATGCAATATAATTTACCCAACTATGAGTCGGGCTCGAATCCCACAGAGAACACTATGTAGACGATTAGGAATGTAAGAGAATTATCACTTATTATGTAATGCCAAACACTTAAAATGACTGTTGAGAAAATATTATAGCTAAATGCGAAAATGTAAACTATCCTAGAAAGCAAGTAAAATGATCAATGGCTACAAGCATGGATGCATCGGGATTTACACTCAAGTAACGATCCAATGTATTTTACGATTTTACAAATATGAGCGAGTTTATGTTAATTATCCTCGGGTAATAATTATATATTAGCTTCTTCCGAAGACTAACAAGACTTCCTAATTGAATTATCCCTAAAACAATTACGAGATTAAATACACCCGAATACGGCTACAAGTAGTTCAATCCTATCCCTAGGTAGAATCTATAAAGTGAGGATTAAAGCCTCAAGTTCTTGTCAATTAATCTTTTCCAACCCCAAATAATCTTTTCTGACCCCAAATAATCTTTCCCAAAATTAATTCGAAGTTAATGGATGAGTCCTAGGGTTAGCTAATCCCTTTGGAAACATTAAAGAACAAGAATAATTAAAGAAACAATAACTCACTATATAATAAATAAAAATCGTTCAATACATAAGCACAACAAGATATTTAATTCACACTTTAAATATGAATATTTCCATAAACAAGATTCAAGTATTGGAAGAAATACTACACACTTAAATATTCAATACAAAGCAAGAAAATGAAGAAATGAGCATAAATGAGTAAGAAATTATCATCCAAAAGTGTCAAATCTTCAAGCCCCAAGTGTGTGTACAAGAACCCTAACTCCAAAACTTGTCTTCTCTAGTCTAGGAGACTGAAAAATAAGCCAAAGTTCTCTTACAAATGAACTAGGTAGTGTATTAAATGGTTTGGGGTCAAAATCGTGAAATTCCAAAACTGCCCAGTTTTTCCGCTAGTTTCTTCTTCGCGTTTGCAAAGGTTTGATTTTTGCTTCTTCGTGTTCACGAAATATCTGTCGCGCTCGCAAAGGTTTGTCTCCTGCTTCTTCGCGTTCGTGATTATACCTTCACGTTCGCTATAGTTGGCTTCCTCCTTCTTCGCGTTCTCGTATAGCACCTCGCGATCGTAAAGGCTTGTTGTCCTAATGCTTCGCGTTCGCATCTAACCCTTCGCATTCGCATCTAACCCTTCGCGTTCGTGAAGGATAATTCACTGGGCGGATTTCTTTTGTCCATTTTAGCTTCTTTTTGACTCGTTTTCACTTGGTTTCTTCACCATCACTTCTAAATCGCTTGATACCTGAAATATGATAATAAACCTCAATAAATTCCTTAGTTTGTCATAAAAATCATACAAAAGCCTAAGTATCAAGAAGAGATAAGTGGGTAAAAAACAAACGTATCATGCCCGTGTCTATTATTTCAGATCGAGGTACTCAATTTACCTCACACTTCTGGAGGGCTGTACAGCGTGAGTTAGGCACCCGAGTTGATATGCTTCGCGCTTGTGTTATAGACTTTGGAGGTTCTTGGGATCATTTCTTGCCACTTGCGGAGTTTGCTTATAATAATAGCTACCAGTCAAGTATTCAAATAGCTCCGTATGAGGCCTTATACGGAAGGCGATGCCGATTACCAATTGGCTGGTTTAAACCGGGAGAGGCTCGGTTGATGGGTACCGATTTGGTACAGGATGCCTTAGATAAGGTCAAGGTTATTCAGGATCAACTTTGCACAACTCAGTCTAGGCAAAAGAGTTATGCCGACCGTAAAGTTTGAGATATTGCATTCATGGTTGGAGAAAGATTATTGCTTCGGGTTTCACCTATAAAAGGTGTAATGAGGTTTGGGATGAAGGGCAAGTTGAGCCCTAGGTATATAGGACCATTCGAAACTCTTGAAAGGGTGGGTGAAGTAGCCTACAAGGTTGCAATAGCACCTAGTTTATCAGCGGTTCATCCGGTGTTCTATGTGTCTATGCTCCAGAAATATCATGGTGATTTGTCCCATGTGTTAGATTTCAACTCAGTCCAATTGGACAAGGATTTGACTTACGAAGAGGAGCCGGTAGCTATTTTAGCCCGGCATATCCGACAGTTAAGGTCTAAGAGTTATCCTTCAGTTCAGGTGCAATGGAGAGGTCAGCCAGTAAAGGCATCTACCTGAAAGTCCAAGTGGGACATGCGGAGTAAATATCCACACCTTTTTATCAGCTCGGGTACTTTTCTAATTCCGTTCGAGGACGAATGTTTGTTTTAGAGGTGGAGAATGTGATGACCCAAAAGGTCATCTTTAAATTTAATAATTAATTCTGTATTCTAAGACCTTGAAAAGCACTATTTATCATTCCTCGACTTGCGTGCGCAGTCCGTATAATGTTTCGGAAATATTTCATTTGAAAAATTGATTAAAATGTGAAACAGAGCCTTAAAACTCAATTGAGTTGACTTTGGTCAATAGTTTGAGCAAACGGATTCGGATCAGTGTTTTGAAAGTTCCAGTAGGTCCGTATCGTGATTTGGGACTTGGTCGTATATCCGGATTGTAATTTGGAGGTCTCCAGCCTTGAATTATCGCCAGTTGGCGAAAACAAGAAGCCTAAAGGCTTAAAGATTTCAAAGTTTGACCACAAATTGACTTTTATTGATATCGGGGTCAAAATCTAGTTTTGAAAATTTTCATAGCTCTGTTATGTCATTTATGACTTGTGTGCAAAATTTGAGGTCAATCAGACTTGATTTGATAGGTTTTGACATCGAATGCAGAAGTTGGAAATTCTTAAGTTTCATTAGGCTTGAATTGGGGTGTGATTTGTGATTTTAGCATTGTTTGATGTCATTTGAGGTTTCAAATAGGTTCGTATGATATTTTAGGACTTGTTGGTGTATTTGGTTGAGGTTCTAAGGGCCTCGGGTGAGTTTCGGACGGTTAACGGATCAAAAGTTGGACTTAAATAGCTGTTGCAAAAGCTGTTGCAATATCTTCTGCTAGAAATTCGGGGGCAAAAATCGAAGGCCAAAGATCGATGCCTAGGATCGAGGCCGAGGTTCGAAGGACGAAGACCGAGGCCTAGGATCGAGGCCTAGGATCGAGGCCCAGGATAGAGGCCGATGATCGAGTCCCAAGATTGAAGGACGAGAATCGAGGCCGGGGATCGAAGGCCCAGGATCGAGGCCCAGGATCGAAGGCCCAGGATAGTGCCCTAGGATTGAAGGCCGAGGATCGAAGGCCGAGGATCGAGGGCCGAGGGCAGCCTGGACAGAACTGTAAGTTAAAAAGCAGGGGACTTCGTCCCATTTTCCATTTTTGAATAATTGGATCTTGGGTATAGGTAATATTTAGGCGATTTTCACGGGAAAACATTGGGGTAAGTGTTCCTTATCCTATATTGATTATATTTTATGATTCCATACTCATTTACATCATGAATCCGTGAATTTACGGAAGAAAAATCAGATTTTTATAAAATCTTAAAAAAAAATATAAAATTAAGATTTGAAGGTCAATCCGGTGTCGGAATTCGACAATTTTTGTATGGTTGAACTCGTATCGGAATTCATGAGTTTTCATGAGTTTTTCCAGGATTCGAGACATGGGTCCCACTGTTGATTTTTGAGATGAATTTTGGCTTTTTAATCCGAAAATTAGTAAATTCATATGGAATTAATTCCTACGATTTTTATTGAGTATATTGAATTATTTATGACTAGATTTGAGGATTTCGGACACGAATTCGCGAGGCAAAGGTTTATTGGATTCTTGAATTTGGTTGCAAAGCGAGGTAAGTGTCGTGGTTAACCTTGACTTGAGGGAATAGAACCCTTGAATTATTTGCTATGTGAATTTCATGTGTAACGATGTATAGGCAAGGTAACGGGTGCCTATACGTTTTCAAATTAATTATTTTCTTAATTATTTAAACATCTTAAATTGTTTTAAGACACGAATTAATCATTATAATGATTGTTTCACTTATATTCCTTGTCTAATATTAATTCTTGAATTCCTTCAATAATTGTTAGATGCTTAATTGATTTATGTGTCTTAATTGCTATTTGACGTTTTGCATAGTAAATATTAAACCGCCTATTTTATCCCTGATTTACTCAATTAATTACTACTTGACATTGTTTGTTTCATAATTAAATTATAATTATTGCATGTCTTGATGCTTAATAGTTTCTTATTAAATGTGGTATTTATTGGAGTATTTCCAATACATTTAAGAGTTGTATAAGTTCAGATAGCTCCGTATGAGGCATTATACGGAAGGCGATGCCGATTACCAATTGGCTGGTTTGAACCAGGAGAGGCTCAGTTGTTGGGTACCGATTTGGTACAGGATGCCTTGGATAAGGTCAAGGTTATTCAGGATCAACCTCGCACAACTCAGTCTAGGCAAAAGAGTTATGCCTACCGTAAAGTTTGAGATATTGCATTCATGGTTGGAGAAAGATTATTGCTTCGGGTTTCACCTATGAAAGGTGTAATGAGGTTCGGTATGAAGGGCAAGTTGAGCCCTAGGTATATAGGACCATTCGAAATTCTTGAAAGGGTGGGTGAAGTAGCCTACAAGGTTGCAATAGCACCTAGTTTATCAGCGGTTCATCCGGTGTTCCATGTGTCTATGCTCCAGAAATATCATGGTGATTCGTCCCATGTGTTAGATTTCAACACAGTCCAATTGGACAAGGATTTGACTTACGAAGAGGAGCCGGTAGCTATTTTAGCCCGGCATGTCCGACAGTTAAGGTCTAAGAGTTATCCTTCAGTTCAGGTGCAATGGAGAGGTCAGCCGGTAAAGGCATCTACCTGAAAGTCCAAGTGGGACATGCGGAGTAAATATCCACACCTTTTTATCAGCTCGGGTACTTTTCTAGTTCCGTTCGAGGACGAACGTTTGTTTTAGAGGTGGAGAATGTGATGACCCAAAAGGTCATCTTTAAATTTAATAATTAATTCTGTATTCTAAGACCTTGAAAAATACTATTTGTCATTCCTCGACTTGCCTGCGCAGTCCGTATAATATTTCGGAAATATTTCATTTGAAAAATTGATTAAAATGTGAAACAGAGCCTTAAAACTCAATTGAGTTGACTTTGGTCAATATTTTGAGCAAACGGACTCGGATCAGTGTTTTGAAAGCTCCAGTAGGTCCGTATCGTGATTTGGGACTTGGTCGTATGTCCGGATTGTAATTTGGAGGTCTCCTGCCTTGAATTATCGCCAGTTGGCGAAAACAAGAAGCCTAAAGGCTTAAAGATTTCAAAGTTTGACCACAAATTGACTTTTATTGCTATCGGGGTCAAAATCAAGTTCTGAAAATTTTCATAGCTCTGTTATGTCATTTATGACTTGTGTGCAAAATTTGAGGTCAATCAGACTTGATTTGATAGTTTTCGACATCGAATGTTAAAGTTGGAAATTCTTAAGTTTCATTAGACTTGAATTGGGGTGTGATTTGTAATTTTAGCATTGTTTGATGTCATTTGAGGTTTCAAATAAGTTCGTATGATATTTTAGGACTTGTTGGTATATTTGGTTGAGGTTCTAAGGGCCTCGGGTGAGTTTCGGACGATTAACGGATCAAAAGTTGGACTTAAATAGCTGCTGCAAAAGCTGTTGCAATATCTTCTGCTGGAAATTCGGGGGCAAAAATCGAAGGCCAAAGATCGATGCCTAGGATCGAGGCCGAGGTTTGAAGGCCAAAGACCGAGGCCTAGGATCGAGGCCTAGGATCGAGGCCCAGGATAGAGGCCGATGATCGAGTCCCAGGATTGAAGTCCGAGAATCGAGGCCAGGGATCGAAGGCCGAGGATCGAGGCCGAGGATCGAAGGCCCAGGATAGAGCCCCAGGATTGAAGGCCGAGGATCGAGGGCCGAGGGCATCTTGGACAGAACTGTAAGTTATAAAGCAGGGGACTTCGTCCCATTTTCCATTTTTGAATAATTGGATCTTGGGTAGAGGTAATATTTAGGCGATTTTCACGGGAAAACATTGGGGTAAGTGTTCCTTATCCTATATTGATTATATTTCATGATTCCATACTTATTTACATCATGAATCCGTGAATTTACGGAAGAAAAATCAGATTTTTATAAAATCTTCAAAAAAATATAAAATTAAGATTTGAAGGTCAATCCAGTGTCGGAATTCGATAATTTTTGTATGGTTGAACTCGTATCGGAATTCATGAGTTTTCATGAGTTTTTTCGGGATTCGAGACATGGGTCCCACTGTTGAGTTTTTAGATGAATTTTGGCTTTTTAATCCGAAAATTAGTAAATTCATATGGAATTAATTCCTACGATTTTTATTGAGTATATTGAATTGTTTATGACTAGATTTGAGGATTTCGGACACGAATTCGCGAGGCAAAGGTTTATTGGATTCTTGAATTTGGTTGCAAAGCGAGGTAAGTGTCGTGGTTAACCTTGACTTGAGGGAATAGAACCCTTGAATTATTTGCTATGTGAATTTCATGTGTAACGATGTATAGGCAAGGTGACGGGTGCCTATACGTTTTCAAATTAATTATTTTCTTAATTATTTAAACATCTTAAATTGTTTTAAGACACGAATTAATCATTATAATAATTATTTCACTTATATTCCTTGTCTAATATTAATTCTTGAATTTCTTCAATAATTGTTAGATGCTTAATTTATTTATGTGTCTTAATTGCTATTTGACGTTTTGCATAGTAAATATTAAACCGCCTATTTTATCCCTGATTTACTCAATTAATTTCTACTTGACATTGTTTGTTTCATAATTAAATTATAATTATTGTATGTCTTGATGCTTAATAGTTTCTTATTAAATGTGGTATTTATTGGAGTATTTCCAATACATTTAAGAGTTGTATAAGTTTATATGGGGGATCGTTATCACGACTCAAAATCCGTTAAAGGTCGTGATGGCGCCGGACACCACTGTCAGGCAAGCCAACACTAAATAGTTAATTAAATTCTCATTTTAATATTTTTGAAATCATAAATTTACTTCAATTTATGTAGCTAAAGAAGAATTTACAGAATAAATAACAATGTTTTCCAATTTCAATACTGAACATCCCATAATCATCCCAGAATCAGGCGTCGTAAGTGCATGAGCCTTTTCTAGGAACTCAAAATAAAATACAATAACTGTCCGGAATACAAATTTGGACAGGAAAGAAAATACAATACTCTGAAGGAGACTTTGCTGGCTGCGGAGCGTCGTATAGAATGCAGCTCACCAAAGTCCCCGCCATAATGATGCCTCTGCGCCCACAAGGTCGCTAAATATATGTGTACCTACACAAAAATGTACAACAAGTTTAGTATGAGTATGTAAATCAACGCGTACCCAGTAAGTATCCCGCTTAACCCTGAAGAAGTAGTGACGAGGGGTCGACTTCGATACTTACTATGGGCTATAAATAGGATATCAATGATAAAATTAAGTATGGATTATATGAACGGTTGCAAGCTCAATATTTTGAAGTAAGTAAGCAGTTCTTTTATAATTAAGAAATTTCTAAATTTATCTCCCATTATTTAACAATTTATCTCAGGCCAAGGAGGCAATATCATTATTTATAAATTTCAAGGCAAGCAATACAAGCTTGCATAAATCATGCCGAGGTCGTACGGCCTGATCCAACAAATATTTAAACTGTGCACTGCCAGTGGGTCGAATGGCGCAAACCATAGATACATCTATTACCCCACTCGCGAATCATACCTGCAAAGCGGTCAAACATAAATTTAACATTTAAGTCATATTTCTTTCTTGATTCTTTTCAGAATAAGGGAAATTCAACTTGAAGCTTTTTAAGGAAATTACCCCGCTCGCGAAACATATATGCGACGCGGTTACACAGAAATTTCTTCAGCTTTTATGATATTCCTCAATATGTTTCGAAATTACTAAGTTCAAATGAAACCTTTTAAACCTTAAGTTCTTCAATTTCAACTCCTTTCAAAACATTTAATAGGCAGACTCAATCACGCTCTCTCTCAATAAAATCACCCTCGGGCCCACATGCCCAGATTCCGAAATTTTTTGAAGATAACCATTACCCATAACCTTATGAACTCAAATATATGATTTCTTCCCAATTCCATGCCCAAATTCGTGGTAAAAGTCCAAAATACCAAATTCTAGGTTTTCTACCAAACCCCCCCACAATTTCTACTAATTTCCATGTTTAAATTCTTATACAAACTATGTATTTAACTTATAATAAGGGGGGATCACTTACGTGAGTTGCTTGCTGAAACTCTCCCCTTGAAGCTCTTCAAAATCGCAAAAACCAAATGAAAATGGGAGACAAATGGCCAAATCCCTGCTTAAAAGCAATCTGCCCAACCCGACCTTCGCACCTGCGGTCCAATAGCCGTCCCTGCGGCTCCGCAGGTGCAGTACAAATTCCGCTCCTACGGTCCTCACTGCCCAGCCAAGACCTCTCACCTGCGAAAGTTTCTTCGCTTCTGCGAGCATCGCAAGTACGACCTGCTATGCGCATCTGTGCAATTTACGCACCAGCGATAGCTACCTCGCGTCTGCGCACACGCAGGTGCGCTTCTATAGTCCGCTTATGCGACTCCCCCATTTCCTGTCCCTTCTCGCTTCTGTGAGAAATTCGCCGCACCCGCGATCTCGCACCTGCGGCCAAAGTCATGCATGTGCGATTACACCAGAAGCTTTAAGCTTCAGAAATTCGTAAGTCCAAAAATCAATCTGTTAACCTTCCGGAATCCACCCGAGGCCCTCGGGACCTCAACCAAATATACCAACACGTCCCAAAATACGTTACGAACTTAGTCGAGCCTTCAAATTACATCAAACAACATCAAATTCATGACTCTCACCACATTCCAAGTTTAATGAAATTTAGAATTTTAACTTCTACATTCGATGCCGAAACCTATCAAATCACTTCCGATTGACCTCAAATTTTGCACACAAGTCATAATTGACATTACAGACCTACTCCAACTTCCGGAATATGAATCCGACCCCGATATCAAAAAGTCCACTTCCGGTCAAACTTCTCAAAATTATCCAAATTTTCATCTTTCGCCAAATGACCCCAAAATGACCTACGGACCTCCAAATCCACTTGCGGACGTGCTCCCAATACCAGAATCACCATACGGAGCTATTCCCAGACTCGGAATCCCAAACGGACATCGATAACATTGAAATGCACTTTAAACTCAAATTAATGAAATTCTTCCAAAATGCTAACTACCGCAATAGGTTCCAAAACCCTCCCGGGGTATCCAAAACCCGATCCAAACATACGCCCAAGTCCGAAATCATCATACGAACCTGCTAGAACCTTCAAAACCAGATTCCGAGGCCGTTTACTCTAAAATCCAATCTTAATTAATTCTTCCAACTTAAAGCTTTCGAAATTAGAATTTTTCTTTCCAATTCAACTCCGAACTTCCCAAAATTCAATTCCGACCACAGGCACAAGTCATAATACCTGAAGTGAAGCTGCTCATGGCCTCAAACTGTCGAACGACGCGCTAGAGCTCAAAACGACCGGTCGGGTCGTTACATTCGCTCCCACTTAAACATACGTTCGTCCTTGAACATGCTAAGAACTGCGCTGGAGTTGTCCGAAATCACTGTTTAGCACCTCATGCACCTACCCGTGCTACCACAACTTAGTCGAGCACATTATCTCGATCAAATCTGAAGATATTCTCTTTTATTTAGGAAAATAAGCCTTAGAGCCCAGTTCCAACATATAGAATTCCCTGCCAGGCCTGCTTCCAACATACGAACATCGTATCAATCACCACATGATGTACTAGAACATGACTGCATACCTTTGCTGAATTCACACCATGCGCCGCATCAATTCACATGACCATAATAACATTCTCTGATCATAATAGCCGACATTCCCCGAATCTGATGCTCACCATGCACCTCATGACATATATAAGTCTGGTTCCAACTCTTGCAATACTGCCACCATGGAAGACACGTGTAGAAATTCATAACCAACTGCCGAGTCAACAAATCATTGAGTCTCTCATCCTGACTAGAATCATCACCCCATTATAACCAAATGACGGTATTTGCTCTTTACTATACTTCATATAATCTGATTGCACTGATCCCGGATCCAATAATCTCGTCTCACCTAGCATAAGTTGTTCGGGCAATAATCCACCTCAAACACTGCCAAAAAGTATCATGTGATGCCACAATGCGCAAATAAACTACAAACTCGACGTGATAAATAAGGAAAATGAACTCTGGAAGGGACTACTCAACACACGTAACTAATTAGACAACTAAAAAGGTGTCGTGAACCTTCCTCGGAAAATGGGACACAAAACACATAAAATAGAATATAGGGGACTGTACTCAACATCACACTGTTGCAGTGCGCAACCCGATCCAAACATAAAATCTATATAAGAAGATACTTACCGAGCTAGAATGCTCATTATTACAAAATACCCGAATATCGGCCACAAGCACGCTAAGTGCTTAATACCATCCTTAGGGAGACAGATAGCACCATACGCTACAAAACTCAAGCACAACTAAGGTGCGATATATGATCTGAATCTCGAGAGCCATCACGCTCCCATCGCTATGCGGAACCTCAACACAGAGGAAATTTATCGAGCCATTTCACAATTCACATGACACAATATAGTATTACATGAAATAGCCGACGACGAAATAACATCCAACGTCTGAATACTCCTCCATAAGGAGCACTATGCTAAAATGAACACATCCGGCCTAACATAGAGCCCATATTCACATTTAAATCCATATATAGACCTCAAGCTGATTCTGATTGCACCGTACTAGGCTAATAACCTTTCAAGGATCCATAACAACCCTCTTCATACTTGGTTTAAATCTTCAATCAATCAAGTGACTACATGTCACACTTATACAATCTTCTTGTGGGACACGCTCCCACGACTTTCCGCATCGGGTAACAAATTTGCACGCCCATAACACCGGCCACACTAATGCTGTGAATCAAATCGAGAATCTGAAATCAGTATGCAAAGCCTTTTACACAATACACCGATCTCAAGTGATGTCAAAGACAATACCAGCTTACTCTAACCATCTGAATCCTTTCCCGCTCATCCGAGCTCTTGACATTCTTGTCGATGCCAAACTGCAAATTTGATCCTCAATTTTCGAATCCCATGCCGATCACTGCACTTAGGCATGCCAATGCGCAAGAGTACAATAATTTCATCTTAACTTCTGAACTACTAGTAGGGTAAACACTTCACCACATAGAAACCTTTTACTTAACTCGTTCCAAGAGAACCATCTCAACAAGCGACTGAATCCTCATATCTGCAGAAAATACCAACCTCAAGTAGTGGTCTAAACCACCATCACCCTTCCGGGGTCCATCTACCCATAACATGCCATAATACTCGAATGCCTCCAAATAAGATCCGTTACGGCGACCGTCAAACAACCTTGCACGTACCGTCACAAATCACATGAATAGCCCAACACACTGAAGGAGCTGATCATTGCCATCATTATGCCGATTCAATCATTGCTAACCGACCCGACTCTTTCTATAATTTACCCTGGACTTGCCTTAGGAAATAATAATAATAATAGCTCTATTCAAAACATGGCAAACTTAATCCGCACTCGTCTTGAGTGATCCTATTTCACAAGACCACATTATCTCAAAACCCACGAACCATTTCATACCTTCCTTGTGCATAATTGCGTCTTCAATTAATATACCCATTCTGATGATACCCCGTAGACCAAAGATAACATGGAACACTCCAAGCTCCTCTATCATAATCCGCTGCAAAAGCTCGATATCCAACCATACTATGAACTCGAAATCCTTAGGCACCCCACTTTAACCTTTGAATCCATTAGGACCGTTGTTGAGAGTCACCCATTCTCACTTGCCCCTGAATATAATCAAACTCCAAGGCCATGTTAGCATATTAACACCCTCTCAAAGAAGCAACCGGCTGAATTTTACACTACTTCCACATGAAGCATAGGCTCTGAGTCTTCCCCAAGCCTGAACACGAGTCGATAAGGCAAAATATAGCCCATATTCCTCAAATCCTTTGCTCGAACTACCACTAATGTTCTCTTTCTTTAGTTGTAAAAACCCACCAATATGCTGATAACCAGAAATCTCACAAATGGATGACCATGCAATTCAACCGTAGGCGGTGGGACTATCCCACTTAGCTTAAAATCACTTATTACATAATTCTGGAACCCACCAAGATTCTTTCTTCATCGTTGACCTGATCTTGAACAATCAACCCGCCAAATTCCCCGAAACCTTTCTGTTAAACACTTCATGAATACTCTGAATCACTAGCCACATGCACATATTCGACCTCTTCCTGGATAGTCAATAGAAATTCTCCGTAGGAGCTTCGTCAACACCACGCAACCGCTAATATGCTCACAGGAGATGACCTACATGTGGAACCTTCATGCCGACATCATCCAACGACGCTGCACTGGGTACATTTACTATAAAATCAGCAACCCATCATGAGCCCATGCTCATTCACCGGCTATCAAATCCATTCACTCCTCATGGACAAGGTGCGACAATATGTTCCAATCCAAGGTAATGTTGTATCTTTCTTCATATCGAGCAACTCATTTCTGTCACACCCAATCTTCCTCAATGTAGCAACCAATATTCCAAATTATGCCCGTAGACCTAGTCATTGTCCACCATGAATCCCAAATCACTCTAAACTTTCCTCAAGGCGTGTAGCTATCCTATCATAGAACCCACATGCTACTATGCCACTCTCCCACTTTGGTCAAACTTACTTCTTTAAGTAACTACCCGACTCCAGTTTTTCACACTTTCCTTCTATGAGTTTATCCACCGCAAGGCACCTCCCACTTGTCCTTCCTCATCCTTTATTGCCCAGTTGTTGCCTTAAATCAAAATCTACCTCTGTAGCACTTGAACTAATAGATCGTTACCAACTTTAAACCTTTCCGGAAACCATCTTTCTCGAGCCATCAATACCAAGAGTGCCGATTCGATCTTGAACCATTGCACACTGCGACCTCAGACAGCCGCTTTCCCGGCACCATTTATAGTACTCTGCCCCAAGGCGAATTGAAGGAAATCATAACACTGGCGAACTTAACACCTTATAACCAATCAAGGACGATGATGCCACATTACAGGCGAAGATTCCACCACGCTCAAAAATATCGAGTCCCGCTACTCCATCAACCCAAGTCTGAACATTCTTAGTTCGATTGCCTTTCCTTCGTCGGAAGTAAAATACCGAATCTCTGAATCAAGCACTGAGTAAAACCTTATTTCAAGTTATTCACTGCCCCGAGACATAGGAAAGCATCCTACCATCACATCAATAATGTGTGATAACAACTTATGAGAATCATAGCAACCTGTGCATAGCGTCAAAGCTCTCAGAAGTACAACTACTGAGCTAAAATGACAGAATATCCTTCCACAAGGCGACGACAATAGCCCAATCAATTACGCAGGGAGAAACATCCCGCACCAAATCTGTAGTACCATTACAATTCCTCAATTCCAGATTTATATCCAGCGCTTCAAATCGCATAAGATTGAATGGGAAAGAAATGAAGACATAAGCCTCAAAGGAATTAACTCGCACGATGAGGAATCAAGAAGGGAAGTGCTCCTACCAGCTCTGTAGCCTCTCGAAGATAAGTACAGACGTCTCTGTACCGATCCGCAAGACTCTACTAGACTCGCTCATGACTTGTGAGACCTACGTGAACCTAGTGCTCTGATACCATGTTGTCACGATCCGAAATCCGTTAAAGATCATGATGGCGCCGGACACCACTGTCAGGCAAGCCAACACTAAATAGTTAATTAAATTCTCATTAATATTTTTGAAATCGTAGATTTACTTCAATTTATTTAGTAAAACGTGAATTTACAAAATAAATAACAATATTTTCCAATTTCAATACTGAACATCCCATAATCATCCCAGAACCCGGTGTCACAAGTGCATGAGCCATTTCTATGAACTTAAAATAAAATACAATAACTGTTCGGAATATAAATTTGGATAGTAAAGAAAATACAACACTCAGAAGGAGACTTTGCTGGCTGCGGAGTGTCGTATAGAGTGCAGCTCACCTAAGTCCCTGCCATAATGGTGCCTCTACGCCCACAAGGCCGCTAAACATATGTGTGCCTACACAAAAATGTACAGCAAGTGTAGTATGAGTACGTAAATCAACGCATACCCAGTAAGTATCCCGCCTAACCCCAAAGAAGTAGTGACGAGGGGTCGACTTCGATACTTACTATGGGCTATAAATAGGATATCAATGATATAATTAAGTATCAATTATATGAACGGTTGCAAGCTCAATATTTTTAAGTAAGTAAGAAGTTCTTTTATAATTAAGAAATCTCCAAATTTATCTCCCATTATTTAACAATTTATCTCAGGCCAAGGAGGCAATATCATTATTTATAAATTTCAAGGCAAGAAATACAAGCATGCGCAAATCATGCCGAGGTCGTATGGCCCGATCCAACAAATATTTAAGTTGTGCACTGCCAGAGGGTCGAATGGCGCAAACCATAGATGCATCTATTATCCCGCTCGGGAATCATACTTGTGACATGGTCAAACATAAATTTAACATTTAAGTCATATTTCTTTCTTGATTCTTTTCAAAATAAGGGAAATTCAACTTGAAGCTTTTTAAGGAAATTACCCCGCTAGCGAAACATAGATGTGATGCGATTACACATAGATTTCTTCAGCTTTTATGATATTCCTCAATTATTTTCAAAATTATGAAGTTCAAATGAAACCTTTTAAACCTTAAGTTCTTCAATTGCAACTCCTTTCAAAACATTTAATAAGCAGACTCAATCTCGTTCCCCCTCAAGGCAAACAATAAACATAAATCAATAATAATATCAACGAGGCATGATGTGAGCCTAAAACTACCCGGACGTAGGCATAAATAGTAGCTACGTAAGGACTCTCGTCACTTTGTATGTATGTAGCCCCCACAAATAGAACCACACAATAATTTAGTTCGCCTATGGGGTTAATTCCCCCTTACAAGGTTAGAAAGGAGACTTACCTCGCTCCGAAGTTCCATAACTGGCTCCAACGCCACTCTAGCACCTCAAACCAATGCCCAACGCTCCAAAATATCTAGACAATGTGCAAACCAATGCAAATATACTCTAATACTCATAACAATTCAATTTACAACAATTCCCAACTCTGCTCGAAAAGTCGATAAAATCACCCTCGGGCCCATGTGCCCGAATTCCGGAAATGTTCGAAGATAACCATTACCCATAACCTTATGAACTCAAATATATGATTTATTCCCAATTCCATGCCCAAATTCGTGGTAAAATTCCAAAATACCAAATTCTAGGTTTTCTATCAATGCCCCCACAAATAGAACCACACAATAATTTAGTTCGCCTATGGGGTTAATTCCCCCTTACAATGTTAGAAAGGAGACTTACCTCGCTCCGAAGTTCCATAACTGGCTCCAACGCCACTCTAGCACCTCAAACCAATGCCCAACGCTCCAAAATAGCTAGACAATGTGCAAACCAATGAAAATATACTCTAATACTCATAACAATTCAATTTACAACAATTCCCAACTCCGCTCGAAAAGTCGATAAAATTACCCTCCGGCCCATGTGCCCGAATTCCGGAAATGTTCGAAGATAACCATTACCCATAACCTTATGAACTCAAATATATGATTTATTCCCAATTCCATGCCCAAATTCGTGGTAAAATTCCAAAATACCAAATTCTAGGTTTTCTATCAATGCCCCCACAAATAGAACCACACAATAATTTAGTTCGCCTATGGGGTTAATTCATGTATTTAACTTATAATAAGGGGGGATCACTTACCTTGGGTTGCTTGCTGAAACTCTCCCCTTGAAGCTCTTCAAAATCGCCCAAACCAAATGAAAATGGGAGAAAAATGGCCAAATCCCGCTTAAAAGCATTCTGCCCAGCCTGACCTTCGCACCTGCGGTCCAATAGTCGGTGCCCAGCCAAGACCTCGCACCTGCGGAAGTTTCTTCGCTTTTGCGAGCATCGCAGGTGCGCCCTGCTATGCGCATCTGCGCAATTTACGCACCAGCGGTAGCTGTCTGTCTGTCTGAGGCCGTTTACTCTAAAATCCAATCTAAATCAATTCTTCTAACTTAAAGCTTTCGAAATGAGATTTTTTCTTTCTAATTCAACTACGAACTTTCCGAAATTCAATCCCGACTATGCATATAAGTCATAATACCTAAAGTGAAGCTGCTCATGGCCTCAAACTGCCGAACGATGCGCTAGAGCTCAAAATGACAGATCGGGTCATTACAATCGGGTTGCACGCCGCAACAGATTTATTTAAAGTTTATATGGGGAATCAGGTTGCACGCCGCAACAGATTTATTTAAAGTTTATATGGGGGACCGGGTTTCATACTGCAACAGATTTATTTAAAGTTTATATTGGGGTATCGAGTTGCACGCCGCAACAGAATTATTTAAGTTTAAATTGGGGGAGCGGGTTGTACGCCGCAACATAATTGATTGAAATGAATATATATTGTGGGATCGGGTTGCACGCCGCAACAGAAACTGATTGAAATATTAATTAGTTATGACTACCGAGTATGCTTCAACTGTTGAAAAGAGACACTTGTTTTATTTCTATTATTGTTGTTATTATTATTATGGCGTACAAGTTAATGCATGTGACCTGCCTTAGCCTCGTTACTACTTCATCGGGGTTAGGCTCGACACTTACCAGTACATGGGGTCGCTTGTACTGATACTACACTCTGCACTTCTTGTGCAGATTTCGGAGTTGGTCCCAGCGGCGTACCGTAGATTTGCTCGGATACAGCTACTAGTGGAGACCTGAGGTATAATTGCACAGCGTTCACGGTTCTGATGTCCCCTTTTATATTATCTCTGTTGTGTATTATATTTCAAATAACTTGAATTTTATTCAAACCTTTATCTGTATTATTCTAGAAGCTCGTGCACTTGTGACTCCAGTTCTGGGATGGTATTGCGATATCGCGATTATTATGGATTGTTCACTTTACTTCAGACTTTACTTCTGCATTTGTATCCTTGTTATTAATTAATTTAAAATTTTGTTAAAATGGCTAATTATATTCTAACGTTGGATTGTCTAGCAAGTAAAATGTTAGGCATCATCACGGTCCCAAAGGTGAAAATTTTGAGTCGTGACAAGTTAATATTTTAAAATAAGTAACTTTGTACAGAGAAAAGTATAGGGAGTTGTCATTTATTTCAACGAATACCAGAAAGAAAATTAATTAATGGCAACTAAATTAGAATATATTTTGTCTTCTAATGTTTCATTGTTATTGTTTTTTAACGTTTGTACTTTTAACAGTTTGACTCTTACTATTATATTATAATCTATTTTATTATAAATTTCAAAAAGAATGACTTGGAGTTTTTGCAAATTATTTAAATCAAAGACTTTTTTGGTTAATTAGGATTGTTCTTAACATTAAAGAGATTTTTTTTTGTTGATTCATATCTTAATAATAGCTCATCCCAAGGTTTAAATATTTAATTATAATTATAATTTTTATTAAATAAGAATTTTATGTTCAATATAATAAAAAAATTGTTCAGGGTACGCACATCGCGCGTGTATCCTATCTCAATGAGTGTTTGAGTTATGAAATAAAAGTATATGTTCCTGACAATAGTCATTAATATTGACATTTTACGTATAACTAAATCAAATAAGAAGAAAACGTCTCATAGAAATCCTCAATAACCAGTTAATAATTTAACTTAAAATTTATGCCACTTTTTTAATAAATAAAGTTAGCATGCTTCCTTTTCAGTTTCAGTAGTACAAATAGTCATTGAAAACATAAATAGTGGATAGAACTTCACACATATAGCAAACAACTAATAACCCATGAATTTTAGATGAACACAAAATCCAAGTGCCCTGAAAATGAGAAAAGACATTCAAAAAGAATACTAAAGTAAGCTAGTAAAATACATCGGAGAATGACTCAAAATTATATTTGAAAGAGTATATTTAGTTTCGATATATCATTATTCAAGTGGAATTAATATTTAAATAATTCTAATATTGATTAACTCCATTTGTCGTTATATTTGAAAATAATTAGTTTTATAACAATTCTAAAATTTAATTTTAAAAGGTAAAATGATCGATACACATTTCGATTGGAGAACACATATTTCTTCTTAAGTTGAAGGGCATATCTTTGGAATTGTTTTTACGAAAATTTTAGGAATTCTGTAAATGCTTGCCGTTGTTGTGATTGATATATATATATATATATATATATATATATATATATATATATATATATATATATATATATATATATATATGTTTTTTGGTAATTAAATTTCGATATTTATTATATATTTTTATTATGATTCTTCAAAAGGCCATCAATAAAAATAATTTTTTTTAGAGTTTTGGAATAAAGAGGGTCGTCATATAGTCTTTAGAAGATAGTGGTTCACACGTAAAACATTTGAGCATATATCTTTTATGTTAATTTGAAGGGCATATCCTTTGCGGTAAGCTTACAAAAATTGTAGTCATTTTTTGTAACGACCCGACCGGTCGTTTTGAGAATTTAAGTCACGTTCGATGGCATAAGGCCCCGAGCAGCTTCGTATTATGTGTATTGACTTGCGTGCGTAGTTGAATTCAATTACCGGGTGGTTCAGAGTGATTTGGGACACTTAATCTCTAAAGACAACTACGGAGTGTACGGACTACGGATCTGAAGTTTGCAGCTGATTTAGGCTTGAAATGGCGAAAATCAAATTTTTGGAGATGTTGACCGGAAGTGGACTTTTTGATATCGGGGTCGGAATGCGATTCCGAGAGTTGGAACAACTCCGTTATGTTATTTGGGACTTGTCTGCAAAATTTGACATCATTCCGGGTTGGTTTGATAGGTTTTGGCACGAGTTTTAGAAGTTGGAAGTTTTGGAAGTTCATAAGTTCGATTCATGGTGTGATTTGTATTTTCGGCATTATTTAATGTGATTTGAGACCTCGAGCGAGTCTATGATAGGTTAAGGAACTTGTTAGTATATTTGGACGGGGTCCCGGGGGCCTCAGGTGTGTTTCAGATGGGCTACGAGCCATTTCCTTCTATTTTTGAACTGTTGTTTTCTGTCATCTGATTTCCTTAATGGCATTCGCCCCTTCCTTCGCGTTTGCGTAGAGTAATTTTGGAGGAGGTAATATTTCTTCTCTGCGTTCTCGAGCTTCTATCCGCAATCGCGTAAGTCTGCCCTTCTCTTCTTCGCGTTCGCAGTTCCATCTTCGCGTTCGCGTAGTAGAAACTAAGAGCTGGAGCTGGGAGCTGGTGATCATTTCCTCTACATGTTCGCACTGTTCTATCCGGGAACGCGTAAGTGTGCTTTCCCCTCCTTCGCATTCGCGTGCCGTTTCACGAGTTCGTATAGCCTAGTTCCTCGGCCATCAATTTCCTTATTCGCGATCGCATATGTATGTTCGCGATCGCGTAGCACTAATTCGGACTGTAATTATCTTCTTATCCGCGTTCGCGAGCTTGGCTTCACGTTCGCGAGCTTGGCTTCGCGTTCGCGAAGCACAACTGGGCAGCTTTTATTTTTCTTCATCGCGAACGTGAGCATTTCTCCGCGTTCGTGATGCTTAAAGACCTGGACAGACTTATATTGTTTCCAAAAATGGGGGTGTTGCCATTTTATCAAAAACTTGAGTTGGGAGCTCAGATTTGGACGAGATTTTGAGGGAGTTTCAGAGATGTCAATTGGTTAATGATTCTACACTCCATTTTGGTTATATTCCACTAATCTATTATTAATTTCCTCTTTAATTTCGAATTTTGGGGTTGAAATTGGGAAAGATTGGAAGAACTTCTTCAACAAAGATTTGAGTAATTTTTATATGGTTACACTCGTGATTGAATGGGGATTTGTGATCGGATTTGATTAATTTTTATATGGTTAGACTCGTGAGTGAATGGGTGTTCGTATTTTGTGACGTTTACCCGATTCCGAGACGTGGGCCTGAGTCGACTTTTTAGGACAAATTTCAGAATATTTGTTTAAGTATTGATTTCATTAATTAGATGAGTCTATTATGATTGTATTTATGATATGTAATTGCTTTTGGCTAGATTTGGGCCATTCAGAGCCGGATAATCGTGGGAAAGGCATTGTGACCGATTGATTGAGCTTGGTTCGAGGTAAGTATCTTGCCTTACCTTGTGTGGGGGAAATACCCCTTAGGATTTGAGTCTTATGTGTTGATTGTAGTCCGTGTACGCGAGGTGACGAGTACGTGCTCGGACTTATTTGTTGGAATTGGCCTTTTAGGGTTCCTAGGTCCTTGCATTCATTGAATAGGCAGTTGTACTTGTTATGATTACGTTCCTTAATTACTAGTTTTACCTTTACCTGCTTAATTAGAATCAATTGCTTCATGATCCACTCTTACCGTTTACTTGATTCATATGTGCCTTAATTGAAATTGTTATCTCTTCCATTGTCATGTTATCTTTTCCCTAACTGCGTATTTTTATTTGATGTTGTAGTTATCCCTTTTTTGTAAATGGTCACCAGCAATTGAGGTTATGGTGATTTTCTCGTTGCTCACATTTATTTGAATTGGTTGTATCTCTTCCATAATTGTCCAAACATAAAAGAAGCTTAGATATTCTATGCCTTAGTGGACTTGCCCTTATTCGGAATTATTTGACTCGTGTTAGTTTCTTGTTGTTGAACCGTACATTGTGGGACCATTGTTACATATTGTTTCCTTCCCTGTTGAGCTGTTCTTATTAAGCCTAGTATTTTTTATTACGGTTATTCCTTGTGAACTAGTTCTACCGTTTCTTGTGATTTAAAGTTCTTGAGTTAACTTACTTGTCGTACTTTGTATTATTGCCATTGTTGTTGTTGTACTTCTTATGGGGTTGCATGAGGTTTCTGCCGTGTCATTGTTTCTATTGATATTTGCACATATGGCGTGACAGGGCGGTATATATATATCTATGTGGGTTGCACATGTGGCGAGACAAGGTGGAAACATTATTACACACATGTGGCGATACAAGGCAGGCACTTACTTTATTATTGCACACGTGGCGAGACAAGGTGTGCTGTGTCAGGGATTGATTTGTGATGATTTACGATGGCCTGGGGTCATTCTTGTTGTTGATATTTGTGTAGTGGTACACTTACCTGTGTGAGCTTTATCTTGTGAAAGTTGTGAGAAAAATATTCTACGTGCTGTCCATTCTTTTTCCTTAGGCTTATTTGCTAGTATGGACTATGTTAGAACACTTGCACAAGCATACATGTAGTTAAGCACTCTTATCAGATAAGAGGTGTTCTTGATATTGTTGATCATAGATACTCACCCTTGTTTACTGACCTTCTATGTGAGAATGGCTCTATTGGCACGTGAGTTGAGTCGTCAGTGCAGTTATGAGGTGTTATGAGGGCACAGGATGCCATGTGTTAGGGCTCGTGTATTAAGACCCTTGAATTGTGATTTGTCCGAGGTTAGGTACCTGGTGGAGTTTGTTGACTAACACCTAATGTAAAAGCTGTTGTAGTTACTGAGTTATTACTTGTCCTTGTTGTATTTGTGATTCCGGATTTAGGTTGTGTTCTATTCACTTTTCTGTGTTATTTTTATGATATTCCGCTGATACATGTTGTTTCCTTTCTTATTGAAATTACCGTATTGTTAGCCACATTGCGTAGTCTTTATGTAGATATTATATTCTGCTATTTCCTAAACTTATACTTGTTCAGTTTATTAGACCAGTGGTGTCACGACCTAACTCCATGCCAGGCCGTGATGGCGTCCAGCACCGTTGCTGGACAAGCCAACAGTAAACAACTTAGTGATTTCCCATTTTCGTTTATTAAGAAATTCCAACATTTAGCTTTACTTACATTTAAAGCATTTGACAAATAAAGGATTTTTAAGGCAAAAAAAATGGAAACATCCAAAAGCAGTTATAACTATTGAATAACAACCAAAAAATCAAAGTCTACTAATACATGCCAAGATCTGGTGTCACAAGTGTGTGGGCAACTAGTAGAATATACAAAAGATGACTATCCTACTGTCTGAAATAGAATAGACAGATAAAAACAAAAGAGAAACTCTGGCATGCTGCTGAACGGCTCAGAAGGGGCAACTCACCGTGAAGCCTCGGTCCAAGATCAAGTATGTGCGCCGGGAGGGTAACTAGATGCACCAACCACAGATCCTGTATAATTAAGTACAGAAGCGTAGTATGAGTACATAAACAATATGTACCCAGTAAGTATCCCGCCTAACCTCGAAAAAGTAGTGACAAGGGGTCGACTTGACACTTACTAGGCCAATAATAATGTAATAAAAGTATTATGCTAAGCATGGATATCATGAATGGTACTATCAGTTCAACAACAAGAAGAGATAAGTCTTTATTTCATAATTATAACTTAAATTTTAGTAATACCATTTAGCAACTTACATTTCAAGGCATTTAAGCAGAATAAATCGTGGAAAATTTCCAAATAATTAGCATGCGCAATTATACCGAGGTCATACGGCGCGATCCAACAAAATATTTAAATTGTGCACTGTCGGAGGGTCGAACAGCGCGAACCATAGATGTATTTATTTACTACCGAGGTACTCGGCCCGATCCACAAATAACAATTTATTTTCAAGAAAACACAAGTTTCTCATTTACAGTCAAGTATATCATACAAACCTTCAAGTAAGTGAATTTAACCTTACACAATTCTTTTATCAATTTCTATCATGACTAAGTGATTATATTAGCAAGTAAGGGCATAAGCATTCCAAGTATAACATGATACAGGTTCTAAACTACCCGGACAATAGCATAATAGTAGCGACATACGGACTCTCGTCATCTCGTACGTACGTAGCCCCCATAATTAGGTACAAACATTTATTTAATTCACCTATGGGGTTAATTCCCTCTTACAAGGTTAGAAAGGAGACTTACCTCGTCTTAAAGCCTACTTCCCAATTCAAGCACGGGCTCAAACCTCCAAATTTGACGCCAAACAACTCGAAGCTAGTCAAACATTACATAAACTAATTAATCTATGCTCAAAAGTTCATAATTCCACCATTTAAGTGATTACCCAACCTAAATTGCAAGATTCCTAAAATTCACCCCCGGGCCCACATGCCCGGATTCCGAAAATTTTTAAAGAAAGTTGTTACCCATAACCTTAGGAACATAAATATATGATTTTTGCTAAATTCCATAACGCATTTCGTGGTTAAATCTCATTTTTATCAAAAACCAAGGTTTTCACCTAAACTCATGATTTTCACTAATTTACATGTTATTACCTACCCATAAACTATGTATTTAACTCACATTGTGTAGAAATTACTTACCTCAAAGTGCTAAGTGAAATCCACTCTCTAAGAGCTCCAAGAATTGCCCAACAATGGAAGAAATGAGCTAAAATAGCCTAAGGTTTCTGCCCAGGTCTACCTTCTTCACGATCGTGGAAGAGGCCTCGTGATTGCGAAGGCAAATGTCATAGGCCCAAGAAAGTTTACCCATCATGAAAGCGATAGGAGCAACGCGAACGCAGAGGCGCGCTTGGCCTACCCTACACGAATGCGAGGGTTTCTTCGCGAACGTGAAGAACGAACAACGGCCACCTGCTAAGCCTTTTCTACGCGAACGCGAGCCAGGTCATGCGAATACGATTCTAGAGGACCCAGACCTCCGCGAACGTAGTCCTGCACACGCAAACGCGAAGGGAAAAGCCTGCCCAGCCCAAAACACCTCAAACCCTTCATCGCGAAAGCGAGGGTCTAATCGTGTTCGCGAAGAAGGAAACGAGAAGCAGAAATCTGGTGTGTTTTAACTCAACCTCGGGCGGTCCGAAACGCACCCGAGCCCCTCGGGACCCCGTCCAACTATTCCAACAAGTCCATAAACATAATACGGACTTGATAGAACTCTTGAAATGCGAAAAACAACAACGAAACCAAGAATCACGCCCCAAAACCAAATTTAATCAAACTTTGAACTTCAAGTTTCTAAATCGCTCCGAACGCGTCAAGTCATACATAGACTACTCGGATTGACACCAAATTTTACGTGCAAGTCTTAAATGACATTACGGAACTATTCCCGGTCTCGAAATTCCATTCGGACCTTGCTATCACCAAAACCTACTCCAAATCAAATTTAAAGAACTTCAAAAACCTTCAAGAACCAACTTTCACTATTAGGTGTCGAAACGCTCCCGGGTAACCCAAACCCCGATCCGAACATAGGCCCAAGTCTTAAATCATCATATTAACCTATTGGAACCGTCAAATCCTAATTCCGAGGTCGTTTACTAAAAATGTTGACCAAAGTCAAACTTACCCTTTCAAGTTAAGGAACTAAGTGTTTCGATTTCAACCCAAACTCTTCTAAATCCCAAACCAACCATCCCCGTAAGTCATAAATCAGTAAAAGCAAGTACGGGAACTCTTATTTTGGGAAACGGGGTTCTAGAAAGCAAAACGTCCAGTCGAGTCGTTACATTCTCCACCTCTTAAACAAACATTCGTCCTCGAACTGGTTTAGATTAATACTTGATGTGCTGAATAAGTGTGGATATCTGCTTCGCATGTCCTCCTCGGACTCGAAGTTCGTCTCCTCGACTGGTTGGCCCCTCCACTGAACCTTTACTGCGTAAATCCTCTTGGATCTCAACTGGCGATCCTGTCTAGCAACAATGGCAAATGGCTCCTCCTCATAACCCAAGCTCTCATCAAGCTAAATAGTGCTGAAGTCTAACACATGTGACATGTTGGAATGATACATCTGGAGCATAGACAAGTGAAAAACTCGATGAACCCCTGATAGGCTGGGAGGTAAAGCAAGCTCATAAGCAACCTCCCCAACTCGCCTTAACACCTCAAATGGGCCTATAAACCTTGGGCTCAACTTGCCCTTCTTTTTGAATCTCATAATACCCTTCATCGGCGAGACCGTCAAGAAAACCTTCTCGCCTACCATAAATGATATATCACGCGCCTTCTGATCAGTGTAACTCTTCTGTCTAGACTGTACTGTGCGAAGTCGCTCCTAAATTAACTTTACCTTTTCCAAGGAATCCTTTACCAGATCAGTACCATATAACATAGCCTCGTCGGGCTCAAACCACCCGATGCGAGAACGACATCGCTGACCATATAGAGCCTCAAATGGATCCATCTTGATGGTGGACTGATAACTATTGTTGTAAGAAAACTTGGCCAACGGCAAGAACTGATCCCACTATCCCCAAAGTCAATCACACATGCTCTCAACATGTCCTCCAATATCTGAACTGTCCGCTTTAACTGCCCGTCAGTCTATGGATGAAACGCTGTGCTGAGCTCTACACGGGTCCCCAACTCACTCTGTACGGCTCTCCAGAAATGTGAAGTGAACTGAGTGCCTCTATCTGATATGATGAAAACAGGAACAGCATCCAACCGAACTATCTCCCTAATATAAATCTGGACTAATTTATCTAAAGTATATGTAGTCACAACCGGAATGAAGTGTGCCGACTTGGTCAATCTGTCGACAATGACCCAAACTGCATCAAACTTCCGCAAGGTCCGCGGCAATCCAACAACGAAGTCCATAGTGACGCGCTCCCATTTCCACTTAGGTATAGTCATCTGTTGAAGTAGGCCACCTGGCTTTTGGTGCTCATACTTGACCTGCTGGCAATTTAGACACCTAGCTACATACTTCACTATGTCTTTCTTCATCCGCCGCCGCCAATAATGTTGTCTCAGGTCACGATACATCTTCGTAGCACCTGGGTGAATAGAATACAGAGAACTGTGTGCCTCCTCTAAAATCCTCTCCCTCAAGCCATCAACATTAGGAACACATAGACGACCCTGGAGTCGCAGAACACCATCCTCGCCAATAGAAACTTATTTAGCACCACCCTATAGTAACATCTCTCTAAGAACTGCCAAGTGCGGATCATCAAACTGGCGGGCCTTGATCTGCTCCAATAATGAAGACTGAGCAACAACACATGCAAGAACTCGGCTGGGCTCTGAAATATCCAATCTCACAAGTCTGTTAGCCAAGGACTGAATGTCCAAAGCTAGTGGCCTCTCCTCCGCTGAAATAAATGCCAAGCTAACCATACTCTCTGCCTTCCTGCTTAAGGCATCCGCGACCATATTTGCCTTGCCCGGATGATAAAGAATGGTGATGTCATAATCCTTCAGTAACTCGAGCCATCTACACAGCCTCAAATTGAGATTCCTTTGCTTGAATAAATGTTGTAACTTGCGATGATCAATATAAACCTCACATGACACCCCATACAGATAATGCCTCCATATTTTAAGAGCATGAAAAATCGCGGCTAACTCCAAATCATGCACAGGATAATTCTTCTCATAAATCTTCAGCTGACGCGAAGCATATGCAATAACTTGCCCCTCCTGCATCAATACACAACCCAAGCCAACGCGTTAAGCTTCTTAATATACCGTATATATCCCCAAGCCGGAAGGCAATACTAGAATCGGTGTTGTAGTCAAAGCTGTCTTGAGCTTCTGGAAGCTCGCCTCACAATCCTCGGACCAACGGAACGGAGCACCCTTCTGGGTCAATCTAGTCAAAGGTGCTGCAATGGATGAAAAGCCCTCCACAAACCGGCGATAATAGCCTGCTAACCCCAAGAAACTCCTGATCTCAGTGGCTGAAGTGGGACGAGACCAACTCTAAACTACCTCAATCTTCTTGGGATCCACTTTAATACCCTCTCCTGATACAACATGCCCCAAGAATGCCACAGACTCTAGCCAAAACTCACATTTGGAGAACTTAGCATATAGCTCATGTTCTCGCAATGTCTGAAGTACCACTCTCAAGTGCTGTTCGTGCTCCCCTAGGCTACGTCAGTAAATCAAGATGTCATCAATGAAGACAATAACAAAGGAATCAATATAAGGCATGAACACCCGGTTCATTAAATCCATAAATGCCGCTAGGGCATTAGTCAAACCGAAGGACATCACTAGAAACTCATAATGACCATATCTGGTACGGAAGGCAGTCTTCGGAACATCTGAGTCCGGAATATTCAACTGATGGTACCCTGATCTCAAGTCGATCTTAGAAAACACCCTAGCACCCTGCAACTGGTCAAAAAAATAACACTGGCGGTAATTATTGCACATCCGCATAGTCCCATCTTTCTTCTTCACAAATAACACAGGTGCACCCTAAGGTGATACACTGGTCTCACAAACCCCTTTGCTAAAAACTCCTCAAACTACTCCTTCAACTCATTCAATTCTTTCGGAGCCATACGGTACGCGGGATAGATATAGGTTGTGTACTTGGAGCCAAATCAACATAGAAATCAATATTACGAAGGAACCGACTAACTCCCAGAAGGAAACACATCAGCTAACTCCCATACTACTAGCACTAAATCAATCATCGAAGACTCTGCGGTGGTGTCCCGAACATAAGCTAGTTAAGCCAAACAACCATTCTCGACCATATATCGAGCCATTAGAAAAGAGATGAACCGACTAACTGTACTAACTGAGGAACCCTTCCACTCCAATCTCAGAAATTCTGGCATAGCTAAGGTAATAGTCTTGGCATGGAAATCAAGAATAGCGTGATATGGAGATAACCAGTCCATGCCCAGGATGACCTCAAAGACGATCATATCAAGCAACAGAAGGTCCTCTCTAGTTTTTTGACCACAGAACGTGACCACACAAGACTGGTAGATCCGATCCACAATCACAGAATCGCCCACAGGAGTGAACACATAAACAGGAGTACCCAAGGACTCATGAGGAATATCCAAAAATTGAATAAACAGAGATGACACATATGAATAGGTAGACACTGGATCAAATAATTCCAAAGTATCCCTACCGCACACAGAAATAGTATATGTGATCATGACATTTGAGGCCAATGCATCTGGTCTGGCCGAAAAAGCATAAAATCTGGATGGAGCACCGACGGGCTGGCCCCCGCCTGACTGAACAGTAGCTAACTTGCCTCCCCCCACCTGGCCTCCACCTCTAGGATGTCCCCTACCAGCCTGCCCTCCGCCTTTGGGTGGCCGGACAACCGGTGCTGAAATCATGGACAGTTGGCCCTGCTGCAGTGCCTTACCCCAAAACTTGGGGCATAATCACCTCATGTGACCGATATCTCTGCACTCGAAATAGCCCCTCGGGGCGGTGATCTGTTGCCCTGATGGCTTGTCGACCCACTGGAAGAAGCATGAATAGTCGGTGGGCGGTATGAACTCTCCGGCATGGCACTAAAATAGGAGCTGGAAGAACCCTAGTGACCTAAGTACCCACTGGAAGAACCCTGGATGGCTGGTGGGCGGTAAGAACTCTCTGGCATGGCGCTAAAATAAGGGCACGTTGGAGAACCCCGAGGAGGTGGTGGTGATGAATATGGAGGTCTGCTAGGCTGAGCCCTCCCAAACTGTCCTGTGCCCCTAGCCGGGGCACCTCTAAACTCTCCAGAGAAACGGGCCCTCTTATCCTGCTGCATCTTCTCTCTCCCTCTCTGACGGTAGCACTCAATCCTCCGAGTAATCTCTACAACCAGCTGATAAGAAGTCCACATCTCAAACTCTCGGGCCATATTGGCCCTAATACCGGATTGCAGCCCCGTACCAAACCTCTGCACTCTCTCTGCGTCCGTAGGAAGTATGATAAGTGCATGGCGAGACAACTCAGAAAACCTCGCCTCATAGTTGGTCACTGACATCTGACCCTGCTCAAGCTGCTCAAACTGATACCGCAACTCTTCCCTCTCGGAGGGTGGAATATACCTATCCAGGAAAAGGTGTGTGAACTGGCTCCAAGTCATGGGAGGAGAACCCGCTGGTCTACCAAGAAGATAAGACTGCCACCATCTACGGGCCCGACCCTCTAGCTGGAAAGTAGTAAAGTCAACCCCATGAGACTCTACTATCCTCATGTTGTGTAGTCTGTCCCTGCACCTATCAATGATATCCTAGGCATCCTCATGACACTCGCCTCCGAAGACAGGAGGGTGTAACATAGTCCATCTATCCAATAACTTCTGCGGATCACCGTCCGCAGTCAGTCTAGGCTCAGGTGTAGCTGCCGCAACTGGCTGGCCTCCACCCACGGGTAGTGCACCCGGAGTCTGATATACCGCAGCTGCATGCCCAGGAGCCTGAGGTGTAGGGGTCTGTGCTTCCCCTCATGCCTGAGATGCAGATGGATCCGCTGGAAATAACCAGCCTGAGTCATGGTGTCCATGGACCGCATCATACGACCCATGACCGCCTGAAAACTCGGTGCTGTCATAAAATCTATCGTGGCTGGCTCAATAGCAGGCACCTTGCCCTGCTCCTCAATAATGGGATCATTCACTGGTTCTGCTGGTGGTGCTACTGGGGCAGCTCTGGGTCGCCTTCGTCCCCTACCTCGGGCCGGTGCCCTCCCCCGGCCTCTGCCTCGGCCTCTAGCAATGGGGGGAGCATCTCCACCCAGGTCTGGAACGTCTGCCCTGCGTCTTCACCATCTGTGAGAGAATAAAGAAGGAAATTTAGTATACCATCAACTACACAATAGGAGATGAATAATGAGTAGTTTCCTAACACCCTATAGCCTCTCGAAGATAAGTACGAACGTCTCCGAACCGATCCGCAAGACTCTACTAGGCCTGCCCATAATTTGTGAGACCTACGTGAACCTAGTGCTCTGATACTATGTTGTCACGACCCAACTCCATGCCAGGCTGTGATGGCATCCAGCACCATTGCTGGACAAGCTAACAGTGAACAACATAGTGATTTCCCATTTTTCGTTTATTAAGAAATTCCAACATTTAGCTTTACTTACATTTAAAGCATTTGATAAATAAAGGATTTTTATGGCAAACAAACGGAAACATCCAAAAGCAGTTATAACTATTGAATTACAACCCAAAAATCAAAGTCTACTAATACGTGCCAAGAACTAGTGTCACAAGTGTGTGGGCAACTAGTAGAATATACAAAAGATGACTATCCTACTGTCTGAAACAGAATAGACAGATAAAAACAAAAGAGAAACTCCGACATGCTGCTGAATGGCTCAGAAGGGGCAGCTCACCGTGAAGTCTCGGTCCAAGATTAGATATGCGCACCGGGCGGGTAACTAGATGCACCAGCCTCAAATCCTGTACAATTAAGTACAGAAGTGTAGTATGAGTACATAAAAAATATGTTCCCAGTAAGTATCCTGCCTAACCTCGAAGAAGTAGTGACGAGGGGTCGACTTGACACTTACTAGGCCAATAATAATGTAATAATAGTATTATGCTAAGCATGGATATCATGAATGGTACTACCAGTTCAACAACAGGAAGAGATAAGTCCTTCTTTCATAATTATAACTTAAATTTCAATAATACCATTTAACAACTTACATTTCAAGGCATTTAAGTAGAATAAATGATGGAAAATTTCCAAATAATTAGCATGCGCAATTATACCAAGGTCATACGGCCTGATCCAACAAAATATTTAAATTGTGCATTGCCGGAGAGTCGAACGGCGCGAACCATAGATGCATCTATTTACTACCGAGGCGCTCGGCCCGATTCACAAATAACAATTTATTTTCAAGAAAACACAAGTTTCTCATTTACAGTTAAGTATCTCATACAAACCTTCAAGTAAGTGAATTTAACCTTACACAATTCTTTTATCAATTTCTATCGTGACTAAGTGATTATATTAGCAAGTAAGGGCACAAACATTCCATGTATAGCATGATACGGGTCCTAGACTACCCGGACAATAGCATAATAGTAGTTACGTACGGACTCTCATTACCTCGTACGTACGTAGCCCCCACAATTAGGTACAAACATTTATTTAATTCACCTATGGGGTTAATTCCCTCTTAGAAGGTTACAAAGGAGACTTACCTCATCTCAAAGCATGCTTCCCAATTCAAGAACACACTCAAACCTCCAAATTTGACGCCAAACGAATCGCAGCTAGTCAAACATTACATAAACTAATCAATCCATGCTCAAAAGTTCATAATTTCACCATTTAAGTGATTACCCAACCTAAATGGCAAGATTCCTAAAATTCACCCCCAGGCCCACGTGCTCGGATTCTGGAAATTTTTAAAGAAAGTTGTTATCCATAACCTTAGGAACATAAAATATATGATTTTTACTAAATTCGTTAACGAATTTCGTGGTTAAATCCCATTTTTATCAAAAACCTAGGTCTTCACCTAAACCCATGATTTTCACTAATTTACATGTTATTACCTATCCATAAACTATGTATTTAACTCATATTGTGTAGAAATTATTTACCGCAAAGTGGTAAGTGAAATCCTCTCTCTAAGAGCTCCAAGAATTGCCCAACAATGAAAGAAATGAGCTAAAATAGCCCAAGTCCCGTATGTTTAAAGAGTTTTTGCCCAGGTCTACCTTCTTCGCGATCGCGGAAGAGGCCTAGCGATCGCAAAGGCAAACGGCCCAGGACCAGGAAATTTTACCCATTGCGAACGTGACAGGAGCAATGCCAATGCGGAGGCTCGCTTGGCCTACCCTATGCGAACGTGAACACCCAGACCTCCGCAAACTCTTGCGCACGCGAACACGAAGGGCAAAAGTTGTCCAGCCCATGGGACCCCAAATCCTTCTTCGCGAATGCGAGGGTCTGATCGCGTTCGCGAAGAAGAAACCCAGAAGCAGAAATCTGGTGTGTTTCAACTTAACTCCAGGCAGTCTGAAATGCACCCGAGCCCCTCGGGACCCCGTCCAACTACTCCAACAAGTCTATAAACATAATATAAACTTGATCGAACTCTCAAAATGTGAAAAACAACAACAAAACAAAGAATCACACCCCAAAACCAAATTGAATCAAACTTTGAACTTCAAGTTGCTTCGAACGCTTCGAGTCATACTTAGACTACTCGGATTAACACCAGATTTTGTGTGTAAGTCTTAAATTTACATTACGGAACTATTCCCGATCTGGGAGTTCCATTCGGACCTCGGTATCACCAAAACCTATTCCAAACCAAATTTAAAGAACTTCGAAACCCTTCAAGAACCAACTTTCACTATTAGGCGTCGAAATGCTCCCAGATCACCCAAAACCCGATCTGAACATACGTCCAAGTCCAAAATCATCATACGAACCTATTGGAACCGTAAAATCCCAATTTCGAGGTCGTTTACTAAAAATATTGACCAAAATCAAACTTGCCCTTTCAAGCCAACCTTAAGAAACTAAGTGTTCTGGTTTCAACCCAAACTCTTCTAAATCCCGAACCAACCATCCCCGCAATTCATAAATCAGTAAAAGCAAGTACGGGAAGTCTTATTTAGGGAAATGAGATTCTAGAAAGCAAAATGACCGGTCAGGTCGTTACAAGTGGGTGTCTTGACTGTTTTTCGTCACTACTCCACCGAGGTTAGTCTTGATACTTACTGGGCACCGCTTTGGTGTGCTCATTCTACACTTCTACATATTTTTGTGCAGATCCAGGTATTTCGAAGTCAGTTGATCATTAGCTAGCTGTGCGAATTGTTGCTACGGAGACTCAAGGTAAACCTGTTGCTGCGTTCGCAGGATTCGGAGTCACCTTCCTATTTTGTATTCACGCTGTTTTACCTACTTCCAAACAATTGTATTTAGAAACTTGTAGCAAACTCTGTAGAGCTTATGACTTGTACTACCGGATTTTGGGAATTACAAACTTTAAGAGATTTCTATTTCAAATTGTTAGATGTTATTTAAATAATGTTGTTGTTTCAATTAATGTTAGGCTTACCTAGTCCCTAAGACTAGGTGCCATCACGATACCCAAACGAAGGAGAAATTGGGTTGTGACATTTTTGTGACATAATATTAAATCTAACATGATCGAAATCGTTATATATTTTTGTTATAATTCTTCAAACAGTCATCAAATTAACACTAATTAAAAAAGATTATATCTTTCCTTTAGAGCTATTGGAATGAACGGCTAGGCCATATAGTTTATAGGGAAAAAATAAATAATTAAGTAACAATGTAAGATCTAAAACTGACTAATACTGAATGTGTATTTTAAAACCAATAACTTATTATGTATACAAAAAACTATACAGGGCCAATTTATTGGAATAGATGAAAAATAAAAATAATAATAAATGTAAACTTACTTTGAATACTTATCATTTCATTCTTATTTCTTCTATTTTGAATTTTAACCAAGTTAATTTTTAATAATATATTATAATTGATTCGACTTTTTATTCTAATTTCTTTCATCATCGGTGGTATTTTTTATTGAAATATATCTATTTAAGCAAAGATTTTTGTCGACCTGAAAATAGTTTAACTTGTATGATGAATTTGAAAAATAATGAAATTAACTGTTTTTGCTAATTAGATATTCCAAATACTTAATTATTTATTTTCAGCAATAAAAGATATAAATTATATTTTATTGATTTAAATTCTTAATATTAGCTCGTACCAAATTTTAAATATTCCATTATAATTATATTTTATAGAATAAATTTTTTTTTTGTCAAATTGTAAGAAAACGAAATGAGTGGGAAATAGTTTTGTATATTTTAAAGTATTTTAGTATAAAAGGGTTTCACCTAAATCTAAACATAAAAAAAGTTACTCCGTCATCTTCCAAGAATGTCGTACGTCCTCTTTTTTTTATTTATTGAATTCTTGGTATATGTTTCCAAAGGTATAAATTTCTAAATACCAAGTGGTTACGTCCTACTTGGTTAGTATTTTTAATTCTTTCCTTTTCTTTCCATTTATATATAATTTAAGTGTATAAATTTATATAAAGTATAATGTTAATATTTTTGAAGTTCTAAATATTAAATTTTTCTACGTAATCCAAATAAGGAAGAATGTAATATATAAAATTTAGTTTATTTTTTAGTCTTAAATATTAGAAAAATAATTAAATGAGTATTCCTACATATTAGGAAAATAATTAAATGAATATTCCTACATATTAGTAAAATAACTAAATTACGATTTTATCCAAATGTAAACTCTACTTTTAAAGGGTAAAAAATGCGAACAACATTTCGCTAATGTAACGACCCAACCGGTCGTTTTGACTCTTAGAACCCCGTATGTGCTTTAATTATTTATGACTTGTGGGGACGGTTGGTTCGGAATTTGGAAGTGATTGGGTTGAAATCGGAACAATTGGTTCCTTAGTTTGGCTTTAAAACTACAAGTTTGACTTCGATGAACATTTTGAGAAAACAACCTCGGAATCGGGATTTGAAGGTTCCAATAGATTCGTATGATGATTTTGGACATGGACGTATGTTCTAATCGGGTTTTTGACAACCCGGTAGCATTTTGGCAATTAATAGTAAAAATCAACTATTTGAAGGTTTAATGTTCTTTAAATATGATTTGGAGTAGGTTTTGGAGTAATCAAGGTCCGTTTGAAATTTCAAGCCGGGGAATAGCTCTATATGGTGATTTTGGTCTTACGGACGTGTCCAAAATTGTATTGGAGGTTCGTAGGTCATTTCGGCGTCAATTGGCGAAAGTTAGAAATTTGGATGATTTTTGAGAAGTTTGACCGGGAGTGAACTTTATGATATCGGGGTCGGATTCCAATTCCGAAAGTTGGAGTAGGTCTGTAATGTCAATTATGACTTGTGTGCAATAGTTGAGGTCAATCGGACTTGATTTGATAGGTTTCGACATCGGATGTGGAAGTTAGAAGTTCAATAGTTTATTAGGCTTGAATCGATGCGTAATTCGTGGTTTCGATGTTGTTTGATGTGATTTGAGGTCTCGAGCAAGTTCGTATTGTGTTTTGGGATAGGTTGGTATGATTGGACGGGGTCTTGGGGTCCTCAAGGTCCTCGGGTGTGTTTCGGGTTGGTTTATGGTCATTTTTTCCATGTTTTTCTGCTGCTGATGCTGGTTCTGGTGTCCTTCATCGCGAACGTGGGGAGGAGATCGTGTTCGCGAATAAGGATTTGTGGGCTAGAGGAAATTACTCATCGCGAACGCAACACAGGGGTCACGAACGCGAAGAAGGAAGGGGAGTTGGGGACCCTGAGGCCATTTGGCCTACGCAAACGCATAGAAGGGAATACGAACGTGAAGGGTCAGGGTAGGTGGCCTTCGCGAATGCGATCAGTGGGTCACAAATGCAAAGGCGATTTTGGACAGTGGCATTTTGGACTTCTCGAATGCGAGAGTTTGAACGCGAACATGAACGGGCAGGGGTCAGAGGCTTGGCGAACGCGAAGTATTGGTCGCAAACGTTAAGAGGAATTTTAGGGGCAGAGTCATTTGGCCTTCGCGAACGCGAGGCGTTGGTCGTGAACGTGAAGAAGGGCAGTGCTGGGCAGTGAGTTGTTTTAAACGGGATTTTGGCCGATCACTTCATTTCCGCCATAGGAGTCTATCTTGGAGCGATTTTGGAACGACCCAAAACCTAACCCGTCGTGATGGCGCCTATCGTGGTACTAGGCAAGCCGACCTTTCCAAACACTTTCAAAATTTGACAGAAATGAATTAAGAAATTTAAAATAACATGAGCTTCTCATAAATACGGGGTAAAACCCAAATAAAACATAAGTGCGCAAAAATAGCCCGACATCGGGGTGTCACTAAGTCATAAGCAACTAGAATCTCAATCTAAAAGACAGTGTCTACAATAATCTGCGTCTAGATACTATTACAGAGAAAGAAAGATAACAAGTAAGGAGCACAAGGTCTGCGAACGCCGGTAGCTACCTCATAAATCTTCGGAAGATCAACTGCGCACGAACTCAATGACCTCCACGTCCGGTCACACCTGGATCTGCACACAAGGTGCAAGGAGTAACGTGAGTACTTCCAACTTAGTAAGTAACAGAATTAAATAAGAAACTGAGAAGCAGTGACAAACTACACAAATGCAGTTCATTTCAGTAATTTCAGCAACAAAAATAGGCATGCTTTCAATTCGGTGTCTTAAATAAGAGCAAGTACAACCTCACAGGGCTATTGTCACTCCACCTATCTCAATAGCTCAATCACTTGGCTCTCAACCTCAATACCCACAATCAAAGGTACCTGCATTCACTGGCGGTGTACAGACTACAGAGGGGCTCCTACAGCCCAAGCGCTATATTGTTGTGACATGCAGCCCAACCCAATACTGTTGCGGCGTGCAGCCCGATCCATATATTGCGGCAACATACAGCTCGATTCATATATTGTTACGGCGTGCAGCCCGATCCAATATATCTCACATAGCTCTCAACCCGACACTCAGGCCCTATCTTAGTCACTAACCTCTCCAGCCCCTCGGGCTCATAGAATATCATAATAATTAGCCCAAACAGAGAATACAACAAGTATCAACAAGAAATGAGAGGGAAAGGAGATATAACACACAAGTAAGACTGTGACTGAGTACAAGACAACAATTAGGAGACAATTCAACAAGTATTCGACCGTTGCGGGTCCCAACAGTGATATCATATGGCCTAAGCATGGCTTCTAACATGAAAGACAGTCAATTTCTCAAGACAAGGAAAAACAAGTAATAAAAATGGCTATTCGACTTTATAGTCTCACGGGACGGATCAATTCACAATCCCTCACGGTGCACGCTCACACGCCCGTTACCAAGCATGTGCGTCACCTGCAAATATTCACATCATACAAATTCTCGAGATTTCATACCCTCAAAACCAGATTTAAGACTGTTACTTACCTCAATCCGAGCAAAATCCTACTCTGCGATGCCTTTGCTTCTCAAATCGGCCTCCAAATATCTCAAATCTAGCCACAAGTAATACAACACAATCAATAAAGGCTAAAGGTATCAATTCCATAAGAAAACTACCAAATTAGAGCCAAAATCCGAAATCGAATCAACCCCCCCCCCCCGAGACCACGTCTCGAAATCTGACAAAAATCACAAAATCCGGAAGCCCATTCACTCACGAGTCTAACCATACCAAATTTATCAAAATCCGACCTCATTTGGTCACTCAAATCCCCAAAAATCTACTCTCCAACTCTCAAGCCCTAAATCCCCCAAATTTCTAGTTCAAATCCCTAATTAGATGATGAAATCAATGGAACAACACCATAACTTAGGATAATTAGTCTCAAGGAACTTACCTTAGTGAATAGTCTTGAATTTCCTTCAAAATCACCTCAAAAGCTCCAAAGTCCGAGTTCAAAATTGTGGAAATGAGGAAAATTCTCGAAGTTCTCTATTTATACATTATGCCTAGTGAAACTGCACATGCGGTCCCTTTTGTTGCTTCTGTGATGCCGCATCTGCGGACCAAGCTCACTCCTGCGGAAAGTCACTTAAAACCCCTGGACCGCATCTGCGATCATCGTAGGTGCGGAAACTACCTCGCCCCTGCGGATTCCCTCTCGCACCTGCGCATGCCTGCCCGTATCTCTCGCAGGTGCGGGAATACCTTTGCACCAGCGGTTCCTACCTAGGTCCTCCATGGATGCATCTGCGGCTCCTCAGTCGCTCCTATGGACTCACACCTGCGGCTCCCACTCCGCATGTGCAAAAGACACCAGAACCAACAACTTCAGCTGCATTTTCCAAGTTCCAAACCTTCTGTTAATCACCTGGAATCACCCCGAGGCCCTCGAGACCTTGACCAAACATACCAACACGTCCCATAACATCATACGAACTTAGTTGAACCTTCGAATCACTCAAACCAACATCAAAACACCAAATTACCCTCGGATTCAAGCCTAAGAACTTCTAAACTTCCAAATTACGCAAACGATGCCGAAACCTATCAAACCACGTCTGAATGACCTCAAATTTTACACACACATCAAAAATGACACCACGAACCTACTACAACTTCCAGAAATCCATTCCGACCTCGATATAAAATTTTTCACTGCTGACCAAAATCGCCAAATTTTCAATTTTCGCCAATTCAAGCTAAATTCACTACGGACCTCCAAATTACATCTTGAATGCACTCCTAAGTTCAAAATCACCTAACGGAGCTAACGGAACCATCAAAATTTAAATCCGAGATCGTTTACACATAAGTCAACATCCGGTTGACTTTTCCAACTTAAGCTTCTAATAAAGAGACTAATTGTCTCAATTCACTCTGAAACCACTCCGGACCCGAACCAACTAACCCTACATATCATAATATAATTGAAGAACACAAAAAGAAGCAGAAATAGGTGAAATGGGGCTACAACTCTCGAAATGACCTGCTTGGTCATTACATTCTCCCTCTCTTAAACAAATATTCGTCCTCAAACAGGTCTAGAAACATACCTGGAGTCTCAAATAGGTATGGATATATGCTCCACATCTACTGCTCGGTCTCCCAGGTGGCCTCCTCCACAGGCGGACCTCTCCATTGCACCTTCACTGAAGCTATATTCTTTGACCTCAACTTCCGAACCTGCCCATCTAAAATGGCCACCAGCTCCATATCATAAGTCATATCACCATCCAACTGAGCCGTGCTGAAATCCAAAACATGGGACGGATCTCCAATATACTTCCGAAGCATAAAAACGTGAAACACCGGATGCACACTCGACAAGATGGGTGGTAGGGCAAGCTTGTAAGCCACCTCCCCTATCCTCTGAAGCACCTCAAAAGGCCCAATGAACCGGGGGCTCAACTTTCCCCTCTTCCCAAACCTCATAACACCCTTCATGGGTGATACCTTTAGCAAAACCTTCTCCCCAACCATGAAAGACACATCACGGACCTTCCTGTCCGCATAGCTCTTCTGCCTAGACTGCGTCGTGCGAAGCCGCTCCTGAATCGATTTCACTTTGTCTAATGCATCTTGGACTAAGTTTGTACCCAAGAGCTTAGCCTCAACCGGCTCAAACCATCCTACTGGAGATCTACACCTCCTCCCATATAAATCCTCGTACGGAGCCATCTGAATGCTTGACTGATAAGTGTTGTTATATACAAACTCCGCGAGCGGTAGAAACTGGTCCCATGAACCCCTAAAGTCAATGACACAAGCGCATAACATGTCCTCCAATATTTGGATAGTGCGCTCGGACTGTCCGTCCGTCTGAGGATGAAAGGCTATGCTCAACTCAACCTGAGTACCCAACTCTCGCTGCACGGCCCTCCAAAACTGCGATGTAAACTGAGTGACCCTATCTGAAATGATGGAAAGTGGGACACCATGTAGGTGAACAATCTCTCGGATGTGAATCTCAGCCAACCGCTCTGAAGAGTAAGTAGTACCCAATGGAATGAAGTGCACGGACTTGGTCAGTCGATCCACAATAACCCAAATAGCATCGAACTTTCTCGAAGTCCGTGGGAGCCCAACTACGAAGTCCATGGTAATCCGCTCCCACTTCCACTCTGGGATATCTAACTTTTGAAGCAAGCCACCCGGTCTCTGATGCATTAGACAAGGTGAAATCGATTCATCCGCCTCCACCAATAGTGCTGTATCAAATCCTGGTAAATCTTCGCGGCACCCGGATGGATGTAATACCGCGAGCTGTGGGCCTCCATAAGAATCAACTCCTGGACCCCATTTACATTAGGCACACATATCCGGCCCTGCATCCTCAACACGCCGTCATAACCATTAGTCACATCCCTAGCATCACCTCGCAAAACCATGTCCTGAAGAACGAGAAGGTGGGGGTCATCATACTGACACTCCCTGATACGGTCATAAAGAGAAGACCCGGTGACCACACAAGCCAATACCCGACTCGAAATATCCAATCTGACAAGCTGGCCAGCTAAGGCCAGAACATCCAATGCCAAAGATCTCTCTACTGCTGGAAGATATGCTAAACTCCCCAAACTCTCCGTCTAGCGACTCAAAGCATCGGCCACCACATTGGCCTTCCCCGGATGGTACAAAAAAGTGATATCATAGTCCTTGAGAAGCTCCAACCATCTCTGCTGGCGCAAATTAAGATCCTTCTGCTTTAACAGATGCTGCAAACTCCGGTGATCAGTGTAGATCTCACAATGAACCCCGTACAGATAGTTCCACCAATTCTTCAGGGTGTGAACAATAGCTGCTAACTCAAGATCATGGATAGGATAGTTCTTCTCATGGGTCTTCAACTGGCGTGAAGCATAAGCAATCATCCTACCCTCCTGCATCAGAACATATCCAATACCTATCCTCGAGGAATCACAATACACAGTGTAAGAACCTAAAGCTGATGGCAGAACTAACATTGGAGCTGTGGTCAAGGCAGTCTTGAGCTTCTGAAACCTCTCCTCACACTTATCTCACTACCTGAATGGAGCACCCTTTTGGTCAATTTGGCCAAGGGCGATGCAATAGATGAAAATCCCTCCACAAAGCGACGGTAATAGCCCACCAAACCAAGAAAGCTCCTAATCTCTGTGGCAGAGGACGATCTAGGCCAACTCTGCATCGCCTCTATATTCTTTGGATCCACCTGAATACCCTCACTGGACACCACGTTCCCCAAGAATGCTACAGAACCGAGCCAAAACTCACACTTGGAGAACTTTTCATAAAGCTTCTCCTCCCTCAATCTCTGTAATACAATCCTTAGATGTTGAGCATGCTCTTCCTGGCTACGAGAGTACACCAGGATGTCATCAATGAATACAATAATGAATGAGTCCAAATAGGGTTGGAATACATTATTCATCAAATATATAAACGATGTTGCGGCATTGGTCAGCCCAAAAGACATCATTAAGAACTCATAATGGCCATATCGGGTCCTGAAAGTTGTCTTAAGAATATCCGAATCCCGAATCTTCAGCTGGTGATACCCTGACCTCAAATCAATCTTGGAGAACACACTCACCCCCTGAAGCTGGTCAAATAGATCATCAATACGAGGAAAAAGATACTTGTTCTTAATTATGACCTTGTTTAACTGCCTGTAATCAATGCTCATCCTCATAAAACCATCCTTCTTCACAAATAGAACCGGTGCACCCCAGAGTGACACACTAGGCTGAATAAACCCCTTATCAAGGAGTTTCTGAAGCTGTTCTTTTAGCTCCTTCAACTCCGTCGGTGCTATACGATATGGTGGGATAGAAATAGGCTGAGTGCCCGGCACCAAATCAATACCAAAGTCAATATCCCTGTCATGCGGCATGCCCGGCAGGTCAGCAGGAAACACATCCGGAAAGTCATGTTCCACCGGAACAGAATCAATGGTAGGAGTATCTGCACTAACATCCCTCACAAAAGCCAAATAGGATAGACAACCCTTCTCAACCATCCGCTGAGCCTTCAAATATGAGATCACCCTACTAGGTACATAGTCTATAGAACCACTCCACTTAACCCTCGGCAAATCCGGCATCGCCAATATCACCGTCTTAGCATGATAATCTAGAATGGCATGGCATGGAGACAACCAATCCATACCCAATATCATATCGAAGTCAACCATACTAAGTAGCAAAAGGTCTACTCGGGTCTCTAAACCCCCAATAGTCACCATACATGACTGATTCATGCGGTCCACGATAATAGTATCACCCACAGGAGTAGATACATGAACAGATGAAACTAAAGACTCACGGGGCATATCTAGAAAACAAGCGAAATACAAGGAAACATATAAATAAGTGGAACCAGGGTCAAATAATACAGAAGCATCTTTGTGACAAACTCAGGCAATACCTGTAATCACAGCATCTGAAGAAATAGCATTTGGTCTAGTAGGGAGGGCATAGAAATGGGCCTGGCCACCCCCTGATCTGCCCCTCTGTCTCGGGCGAATTCCTAGCTGACTGAGCTTCACCCCTAGCTGATTAGGCGGGTGGTGGAGGAACTGATGGTGATGATATAGACTGGCTCCTCTGTGGAGCGGGGCCTCCCACTAGACGGGGACACTCTCTCCTCATGTGACCAAACTCCCCACACTCATAGCAACACCCCGGTGCTGGTGCTGGGGACTGAAGGGAGCCTGGAGCACCGGGATAACTAGTAGAAAGACCCGGCATAGACGAACCCTGACCCGATGGAGCACAAGAAGAACTCTGGGGTGGAAGGGCACCAAGAGATGAACGGACATGCTGATAACTATGAGAACCATGGTCAGATGATGCACCATAGTGAATTGGGCGAGTCGTCTGAGCATGTTTGAATGGACGGCCTCTACCGTGCTGGAACTGACCCCCAAAAGGAGTACCACTAAATCCACCCTGTCCACGAGGCCTCTTGGCCTTTCTCTCAACCCTCTCCTGATTGTGAACCATCTCAATCTGCCGAGCAATGTCGACAACCTCATCAAAAGTAGAACCAGACACTCTCTGGTCATAAGCAACCGCGGCTGAAAAGTTAGGCCATCTATAAACCTCCTGATCCTCTCTCTGTCTGTGGCAACCAACCAGATAGCATGACGAGCCAACTTCGAGAATCGCATCTCATACTGCGTCACAAACATATCACACTGACGAAGCTGCTCAAACTATATGCGCAACTCCTCTCTGCGGGACTGAGGCACGAACTTCTCCGGAAAGATAACGGAGAACTGTTGCCAAGTAAGGGGCGCTGCGCCGACCTGCCTACGCCTCTCGTAAGCCTCCCACCAAGTGAATGCAGCCCGAGAGAACTGAAAGGTAGTGAACGAGACCGCATTGGTCTCCAAAATACTTGTTGTACGGAGTATCCTCTGATACCTATCCAAGACACCTTGTGCATCCTCTCCCTCTGAACCACTGAAAGATGGAGGTTGGAGCCTCCCAAACCTCTCCAATCTACGCTACTCATCCTCAGGCATAGCAGGAACCACATAGTCCTGAGCAGCTGCAACTGGCTGGGCTGGTGGTGCCCCCGGTGTATGGAATCCATGTACCACCTGCTCTGGTGTGCGTGCAGCTCGAGTCTGAGCACCTCCCCCGGCCTGAGAAGTGGTTGTTGCGGCCAGAATAGAGACCACATGAGCAACGCTGGTACACGCGACCAGAATCTAAGCTAAGACCTCCTGAAGGCCTGGAATCACAAGAGGCAAAGGTGGTGCCTGAGCTGATGCATCATCAACTGGAATCTGGTCCTGATCTGGGGCAAATGGTGGATCTTCAGCTACTGCCCCAACTGTTGTGTGGGCTGCACCTCTGACCCTACCGCGGCCTCTACTGCGCCCTCGGCCTCTCGCCACCTTGGATGGTGGTACTAGTGGCTGTATATCCTGCCCGGTAGTACAAGTCCTCACCATATGTGAGAGAATGAAACAACAAATGTTTAGTTAATAGAATCAACAGATTTGAAAGACAAGAATTCAAGAATGTGGAGTTTCCTAAGGGTTCTGAAACCTCTCGAAGATAAGTACAGACGTCTCCATACCGATCCGCAAGACTCTACTAAACTCGATCATGACTCGTGAGACCTATGTAACTTAGGCTCTAATACCAACTTGTCACGACCCAAAACCTAACCCATCATGATGGCGCCTATCATGGTACTAGGCAAGCCGACCTTTCCAAACACTTTCAAAATTTAACAGAAATGAATTAAGATATTTAAAATAACCGGAGTTTCTCATAAATATGGGGTAAACCCAAATAAAACATAAGTGCGGAAAAATAGCACGACATCAGGGTGTCACAAAGTCATGAGCAACTAGACTGTCAATCTAAAAGACAATGTGTATAATAGTCTGCGTCTAGATACCAATACAGAGAAAGAAAGATAATAAGGAAGGAGCACAAGGTCTGCGAACGCCGGCAGCTACCTCGTATATCTCCGGAAGATCAACTGTGCATGAACTCAATGACCTCCACGTCCGGTCACACCTGGATCTACACACAAGGTACATGGAGTAACGTGAGTACTTCCAACTCAGTAAGTAACAGAATTAAATAAGGAACTGAGAAGCAGTGACGAGCTACACAAATGCAGTTCATTTCAGTTATTTCAGCAACAAAAATAGGCATGCTTTCAATCCGGTGTCTTAAATCAAAACATTTCGAGCTGAGGTACAACAATATAAGACCTCCAGAAAGTTTCACAACAACAATAATTAGCAACGAAATGCAACAACAAATAAGATCAAGTACAGCCTCACAGGCCTACTATCACTCATCCTATCTTAACATCTCAATCACTCGGCTCTCAGCGTCAATACCCACAATCAAAGGTACCTGCGCTCACTGGGGGTGTACAGACTACGGAGGGGCTCCTACAGCCCAAGGGCTATGTTTTTTCGGCGTGCAGCCTGACCCAATACTATTGCGGCGTGCAACCAAGATCCATATATTACTGCGGCGTGCAGCCCGATCTATTTATTGTTGCGGCATGCAACCCGATCCATATAATGCTTCGGCGTGCAGACCGATCCAATATATCTCACATAGCTCTCAACCCGGCACTCAAGCCCTATCTCAGTCACTAATCTCTCCAGCCCCTCGAGCTCACCGAATATCATAATAATTAGCCCAAATCGAGAATACAACAAGTAGCAATGAGAGGGAATGGAGATATAACACACAAGTAAAACTGTGAATGAGTACAAGACATCAATTAGCAGACAATTCAACAAGTATTCGACCGTTGAGAATCCCAACAATGATATCATATGGCCTAAGCATGGATTCTAACATGAAATTTAGTCAATTGCTCAATATAAGGAAAAACAAGTAATAACAATGGCTATTCGACTTTACAGTCTCACGGGACAGACCAAGTCATAATCCCTCACGATGCACGCTCACACGCCCGTCACCAAGCATGTGTGTCACCTCCAAATAATCACATCATACAAATTCTCGGTATTTCAAACCCTCAAAACCAGATTTAAGACTGTTACTTACCTCAATCCGAGCAAAATCCTAGTTGGCGATGCCTTTGCCTCTCAAATCAGCCTCCAAGTGTCTCAAATCTAGCCACAAGTAAAACAACACAATCAATAGAGGCTAAAGGGATCAATTCCAAAAGAAAACTACTAAATTAGAGCCAAAATCTGAAATCGACTCATACCCGCCCCTCGGTCCCACGTCCCGAAATCTAACAAAAGTCACAAAATCCGGAAGCCCATTCACTCACGAGTCTAACCATACCAAATTTATCAAAATTCAACCTCATTCGGTCACTCAAATCCCCAAAAATCCACTCTCCAACTCTCAAGCCCTAAATCCCCCAAATTTCTAGTTCAAATTCCTAATTAGATGAAGGAATTAACGGAACAATGCCATAACTTAGGATAATTAGTCTCAAGGAACTTACCTCAATGAATAGTCTTGAATCCTTCAAAAATCACCTCAAAAGTTCCAAAGTACGAGTTCAAAATTATGGAAATGAGGAAAAATCTCGAAGTTCTCTATTTATACATTCTGCCTATTAAAACCGCACATGCGGTCCCTTTTGTGGCTTCTGTGATGCCGCATCTGCGGACCAAGCTCAGCTTATGCGGAAAGTCACTTAAAACCCCTCGACCTCTTCTGTGACTCTCGACCGCATTTGCGATCAGCGTGGGTGCAGATTCCCTCTTGCATCTATGCATGCCTGCCCGCATCTGCGACTCTCGCAGGTGCGGGAATACCTTCACACCTGCGGTTCCTGCCCAGGTCCTCCATGGATGCATCTGCGGCTCCTCAGTCGCTCTTGTGAACTCGCACATGTGGCTCCCACTCCGCAGGTGCGGAAGACACCAGAATCAGCAGCTTCAGCTACATTTTCCAAGTTCCAAACTTTCCGTTAACCACTTGGAATCACCCCGAGTCCTTCAGGACCTCGACCAAACATACCAACACGTCCCATAACATCATACGAACTTAATCGAACCTTCGAATCACTCAAAACACCAAATTACCCTCGAATTCAAGCCTAAGAACTTCTAAACTTCCAAATTCCGCAAACGATGCCGTAACATATCAAACCACGTCCGAATGATCTCAAATTTTACACACACGTCACAACTGACACCACGAACCTACTCTAACTTATGGAAATCCATTCCGACCCCGATATCAAAGTTTCCACTACCAACCAAATCGCCAAATTTTTAATTTTCTCCAATTCAAGCCAAATTCCACTACGGACCTCCAAATCAGATTCCAAATGCGCTCCTAAGTCCATAATCACCTAACGGAGCTAACAAAACCATCAAAATTCAAATTCGAGATCGTTCACATATAAGTCAACATCCGGTTGGCTTTCCCACTTAAGCTTCTAATAAAGAGACTAATTCTCTCAATTCACTCTGAAACCACTCTGGACCCAAACCAACTAACCCGGCATATCATAATATAACTGAAGAACATAAAAAGAAGCATAAATGGGGGAAACAGGGCTATAACTCTCGAAACGACCGGCCGGGTCGTTATAGATTTTGGAGCTCCATCTTCATCATCTATGTCAAGGTAAGTGATTCTCACCTATTGCAAGTTTAATACTTGGATTATATATGGATTTAAATATGAAAATTTGTAGAAATATGGAATTTTGAAGAAAAACCTAGAAATTTATATTTTTGGATTTTAACCATGAAAATGGCTATGGAATTGGATGGAAATGGTATATTTCAGTTCTTGAGATTATGGGTAATGATTTCTTCCAAAAATTTTCAGAAGCCGGGCACGTGGGCCCGGGGTGAATACTTTCGAATTTAATGCCATCGAATTGAGGTTTTACGCGACATTTTGACCTGAAAGCGGACTTTAAGACAAGGTAAGTCTCTTGTCAATCTTGTGAGGGGAAAATTACCCCATAGGTGATTTAAATTAATAATTGTTGCTAATTGTGAGGGCTACGTACACACAAAATGATGAGAGTCCGTACGTAGCACTATTTATGCTAAGGTCCGGATAGTTTAGGACTCAAATCATGAATTACATGTGTAAATTGTACTTTATTTAATTGAATTATTTGATTATTTTGTAAATTGTTAGAAAAAGATAATAAAGAAGGAAAAATCTCATATACTTATTTTTCTGTTTAAATTAATTAATTATTAAAAGAAATTGCTCATCCTCTCGAATTAATTTATAATAAATTTACTCTCCTTCCGGAGGTATATAAGAAAATGTCCTCCTTTCTTGTGGAGCGGGCCGAACTCCTCGGCAATATAGATGCATCTATGGATCACGTCGCACGTCCCTCGGCAGTATACACGATACTTTGGATCGGGTCGTACGACCTCAGCAGAAATCGTGCCTAATAATAATAATAATTATACGATACTTGATATTTTAATTGCAGCTTGTGAATTTAAATAATAGATTGGGAATTGTTGCATTCGCAGGAATTTAATTATTTCTATTGGTTAAATAAAATTATTGTTAACTCTATGAATCGTGTTGATTTAGATATTTCTATTTTTACTTCAATTATTATTATTGACCATTAGTGAGTGTCAAAGTCGACCATCTCGTCTCTACCTCTTCAAGATTAGGCTTGATACTTACTGGGTACACGTTGTTTACGTACTCATGCTACACTTGCTGCACATTTTTATTGTGTAGGTTCATATATGTCTAGCGGCCTTGTGGGCGCAGAGGTATGGTTATGCGGGGGAATTGGGTGAGCTGCATTCTGTATTACGATCCGCAGCCAACAGAGTCTCCTTCAGAGTTATCATTTTTTTTTCCTGTCTAATTTGTATTTCGGACAGATGTTGTATTTCACTTTAACTCCCTAGTAAATGCTCATGCACTTGTGACACCAGGTTTTGGGAGTGGTTATGGGTTGTTTAGTAATTTAGTTGCTAAATTATTTATCACTTACTCTATGATTTCTATCTTTATTATTTAATTGAAGAAATTTTTATTTTAAAAAAAAACTTAAATGGGTAATTAAGTTAATTGATTATGGTTGGCTTGCCTGATAGCGGTGTTAGGCGTCATCTCGGCCTTTAATGGATTTTGGGTCGTGACAATATGGTATCAGAGAACTAGGTTCACTTAGGTCTCAAGAGTCATGAGCAAGTCTAGTAGATTCTTGTGGATCGGTACAGAGACGTCTGTACTTATCTTTGAGAGGCTACACGGATGTTAGGAACACTTCCCTTCTTGATTCCTCATCGTGCGATTTAATTCCTTTAAGGCTTATGCCTTTGTTTATTTCCTATTCAATCTTGTGCGGCGTGGAACGCTTGTTATAGATAGATAATTGAGGAATTGTAATGGTACTACAGATATGGTGCAGGATGTTTCTCCTTGCATAATTGATTGGGCTATTGTCGTCGCCTTGTAGAACGATGTTCTATTATTTCAGCTCAGTAGTTATATTTCAGATGGTTTTTGAGGCTATGCACAGGTTGCTACGATGTTCATGAGTTATTATCTTGCGGAATTGATGTAATGGAAGGGTGCTCGTTTATGTGCTGACGCAGTGAAAGACTTGAAAAAAGGTTATTCTCAGTACATGATGTAGAGGTTCGGCATTTAATCCCAACAAAGGAAAGCTAATCCTACTATGAATGTTCAAGTTTGGGGTTGATGGAGTAATGAGGCTTGATAGTTTCAAACGTGCTAGAGTTTTCAATTGTGATATGGTGTCATCACCTTGTTAAATGCGTTAAGTTCGCCGGTGTCATGGTTTTCTTTAACTCGCCTTTATGGTGGGGTGTTAGGAATTGGTGTCGGGGAAGCAATTATCAGAAATCGCGGTGTGCAGTGGTTCAGGATTGAATCAGTGTCCCTAGTGTTGATGGATCGAGAAGGATGATCTTCAGAGAGGTTTAAAGCTGGTAACGACCTATTGGTTCAAGTGCTACAGAGACGGATTTTGAGTTAAGGCAACAACTGGGCAGCGAAGGATGAGGAAGGACATGTGGGAGGTGTCTTGTGGTGGTTGGGTTCCTAGAAGGCCAAGTGTGAGAAACAGAAGTCGAGTAGTTGCTTAAAGGAGAGGGTTTGACCAAAGTGGGAGAGTGGCAAGGTAGCATTTGGGTTAGGGGGTAGGATAACTACATGTCTTGAGGAAAGTTTGGAGTGATTTGGGATTCATGTCGGACAGTGACTAGGTCTACAGACTTAATTTGTATATGTTGGTTGTTATACTGGGGGAAGATTGGATGCGACAGAAATGAGTTTGCCTGATATGAAGAGGAGTGCAACATAACTTCGGGTTGGGATGTATCGTTGAAACTTTAATTGTTGTCTATGGGGAATGAACGGACTTGTACAGCTGGTGAATGAGCACGGGCTCAGGGTGGTTTATTGGTTTCGTGGTAATAGTACTCGGTGCAATGTTGTTAGAGGATGTCAACATGGATTTTCCGCAGGTGTGATATCTCCTGTGAGCAGGTTAGCGGTTGCGTGATGTTGATGGATCTTCCATGAAGAATTTTACTAAATATCCAGTAAGAGGTCAAGTATGTGAATGTGGCTAATGATTCAAAATGTTCATGAAATGTATAACATAAGGATTCTAAGGAATTTGGTGGTTCGATTATGCGAGATTGTGTCAATGGGGGATAAGGAATCTTGGTGGGTTCCAGAGTTATGTAATTGTAGCTTCAAGCTAAGTGGGAGAGCCCCACCATCTACAATTGGATTCCATGGTTATTTATTTGTGAGGATCGGTGTATTGGTGGGTCATTTCAACTAAAGAAAGAAAACATCAATGGCAATTTGAGCAAAGGATTTGGGGAATGTGTGCCATATTTGGCCTTATCGATTCTTATTCAGGTTTTGGGAAGACTCGGAGTCTATGCTTCGTGTTGATGTGATGTACAAGGAAGGTGATTCGGCCAGGTGCTTCTTTGAGAGAATGTTCAACTGCTAGCAGAGCCTTGGAGTTGATTATATTCGGGATCAAGTCGGAATGGGTGACTCTCAACAATGGTCCTAGTAGATTCAAAACGTTAAAGTGCGGTGCCTAAGGATTTCGAGCTTGTAGTATGGATAAGTATCGAGCTTTTGCAGAAGATTATAAAAAGGGTTTGGGGTGTTATATGTTATCTTCGGTCTGCGGTGTAGCATTGGAGGAATGGGAGAAAATGACTTCGGATTCATAAAGGAAATATCAAAATTTGGCATATCAGTTGAAGATGCGAATGTGCGCACAAGGACGGTATGAGATGGTTTGTGGATTTTAAGACAATGTGGTCCCGTGAAATGGGGTCACTCAGGACGAGTGCGGATTTGGTTTGTTACATTGGATTGGAGATATTGTTACTATTTCTAAGGAAAGTAGAGAATAAATTGGAAGAAGCGGGGTCGGTTAGAAATTGTTGAATCGCATGGTTGTGGCAGTGATCAGTTTCTTTAGCGTGAAGTTATACATATGGTTTGTGGTTGTACTCGTGGGTTTGACAGCCACCATAACTTGATTGATTCGGGAGATATTTAATTCAAATGGTCTTGTTATGTAAATGGATTCCAGAGAAGTCATGGCAGTTTAGATCGCGACTTGAGGTTGGTATATCTCTTTGGTCTGGGAATTCGGTTGCGTATTGCATTGGTTCTTCGGAAATAAGCTAAGTGAAAGGTTTCTAGCCAATAGAGTGACTTATTCCACTAGTAGTTCAAGGGTTATATTGAATACGTGTATTATCGCGTAGCGGCATGATAGGTGCAGTGAACGACACGAAATTTGAAAGTTGAGGACCAAGGTTAAAGTTCGGTATTGACAGGGATGTCACGAGCTCGGACGAGCAGGGAAAGATTAAGATGTTTAGAGCAAGATAGTATTATCTTCAGCGTCACTTGAGATCGGTGTTATATGTAAAAGGCTTTGTGTATTGATTTGCGGATCCTTGATTCTCCTTATAGCATTAGTATGGCCGGTGGTATGGATGTGCTGACTTGTTATCTGTTGCAGAGGGTCGTGGGAGCGTATTCCACGAGAAGATTGTATAAGTGTGAAAAGTAGTCACTTGATTGATTAAATATTTAACAACCAAATATGGAGATTTTTGGTACTATCACTAATGTGAGAATTTATGCCTGAAGGGCGCTCTATTCAGTTGGTTGAGAATTGTGAAAGTTTGTTTCGAATTCGATGGTTGTTCTTCTGTGTCATGGAAAAATGATCAGTGTGGATCCTTGAGAGATTATTTACCCAAGCATGGTATGATCAGAATGGGTTTGAGGTCCATTGATGGGTCCAAATGTGGATGTGTACTCTACACCAACCTGGGTGTGTTCATTCAGCATAGCATTCCTTATGGAAGAATATTCGGGCGTGGGATGTTAAGTTCATCGCCAACTATTTCATGTGATACTACTTTATTGTTCCATGTGAACTGTGAGATGACTTGATTATCTGTACAATGTGTTGAGGTCCTGCACATCAGTGGTGTTATGTGAGCAGGATGGCTCTCGAGATACAGATCATATATCGCACCTTAGTTGTGCTTGAGTTTTATGGCGTATGATGCTACCCGTCTCCCCAGGATTTGCATTATGCACTTGGCGTGTTTATGGTAAATAGTCTGGCATTCATGAGTATAAGCGTTACAGTTCGAGGTATGTTTTCCTTAGATTATTGCATGTGGATTGGGTGGAACGCTGCCACGGGTAACATAGTTGGATCAGGTGGCACGCCGCCACGGGTATTATATGTGAATTGGGTTGCATGCCGAAATATTGTGTTTTGTTCGCATTTTCTGAGAAAGATTCATGACATCTTTTCAGTTGTTAAATTAGTTACGCGGGTTGAGTAGCTCTTTCTAGAGTTCGTTTTCTTTATGTATCACATTCGAGTTTGTAGTTGTTGGGCACATTGTGGCATCATAGGAGATTTTTGGCAGTATCTGAGGTGGCTTATTACCTAAGTAGCTCATGCTGGGAGAGACGAGATTATTGGACCTAGGATCAGTGTGAGCTGATTTATATGAAACATATTAAAGAGCAAATATCGTTATTTGGTTCATAATGAGGCAATGGTTCTTGTCAGAAGGAGAAACTCAATAAATTGTTGACTCGATAGTTGGTTATGAATTTCTACACGTTTCTTCCATCGTGGAAGCATTTCAAAAGTTGGAACAGGACTTATATGTATCTTGAGTTGGGTTATGAACATCAGATTCGTGGAATTTCGGCTATTGTTATCGGAGGATGTTATTATGGTCATGTGAATGGTGCGGTGCATGGTCTAAATTAAACAAAGGTATGCAATCCTGTATTAGAGCGTCGTGTAGTGATTGAAACGGTGTTCGTATGTTGGAAACAGGCCTAGTAGAGAATTTCGGATGTTGGAATTTGGCTCTAAGGCTTATTTGCCTAAATAAAGGGGAGGATCTTCAGATTTGCTCGAGCTAATATGCTGAACTGAGTTATGGTCGCACGGGTAGGTGCACGAGGTGTTAAGCAGTGATTTTGGAAAACTCCGGAACATTCCTTAGCACGTTCGAGAACAAACGTATATTTAAGTGGGAGAGAATATAACGACCCAACCGGTCGTTTTGACTGTATCGACCCCCGTTCCCCTAAATAAGACTCCTCGTATGTGCTTTTATTATTTAAGACTTGCGTGGACGGTTGTAATGACCCGACTGGTTGTTTTGAGCATTTACACTTTGCTCGGTTGTTTGAGGGCATGAGTAGCTCCGTATGATGTATTTTGACTTGTGTGAATCATCGGTTTTGACTTTCAGGTTATTTGGAATCGAAATGGGAGAATGGAATTCATTATTGAAGCTTTAAATTGGGGAAGTTGATCAAGTTTGACTTTTTGTAAATTTGAACCCGGAACGGAGTTTTGATGGTGTTGTTAGCTCCGTTGGGTGATTTTGGACTTAGGAGCGCATCCGGATTGTGATTCGGAAGTCCGTAGTGGAATTTGGCTCGAAATGGCAAAAATTGGAATTTTGAAAAGTTTGACCGGGAGTGGACTTTTTGATATCGGGGTCGGATTCTGATTCCGGAAGTTGGAGCAGGTCCGTAATGTCAAATGTGATTGGTGTGCAAAATGTGAGGTCAATCAGACGTGATTTCATAGGTTTCGGCATCGGTTGTGGAAGTTGAAATTTCAAAGTTCAATGATTTCGAATTGAGGTGTGATTTGTCATTTCAATGTTGTTATGTGTGTTTTGAGGCCTCAAGAAGGTTCGTGTTAGGTTATGCGACTTGTTGGTATACTTGGACGGGGTCCCGAGTGGCTCGGGTGAGTTTCGGATGAGGTTCGGATCATTTTCATTCCATGTTGCATTGCTGAATATTTTCTGGTTATGGTACGACCGCACCTGCGGAGTGTTGAGCACAGGTGCGGAGGCGTAAAAGCACCAGTGCCATCGCAGAAGCGAGAAAGGGAGCTGGGAGTGAGGATCGCATGTGCGGGTGCTTGGACGCACTTGCGCAACCGCAGATGCGGTTCAAGTACGCAAAAACACAATCGTAGAAGCGGATTAAGGACCGCAGGTGCGAGGTTTTACTGAGTGAGGCTGTTTCGCAGAAGCAAAGTCTTTACCGCATAAGCGGTTGTCGCAGATGAGACGATCTATCCGCAAATACGGATTCGCTGGGCAGAATGTTATAATTTCGAAGGTTAGTCATCTTTATCACATATTGAGCTATGGACTTCGGAATGGAGCGATATTTGGAGCAAATTTCATCATAAGGATTGAGGTAAGTGTTCTCTACTTGGTTTTGATTACATTTCAAAATCCATCTTCGTTTTTAGCAATTAGGTGATGAATTTAAAAAGGAAAATTGGGGGTTTTGGCCTAAAGTTTTATAATATGAATTTTTAACTTTTGAACATCGAATTGGAGTCGGAATTGAGTGAAACTAGTATGGTTAGACTCGTAATTGAATGGGTTGTTGGATTTTGTAAATTTTGTCAGGTTTCGAGGTGTGGGCCCGAGTTGGGATTTTAGCCGATTTTGGGCTTTTGATTCAAGATTTAATCTTTTCTTATCGAGATTGGTTTCTTTAACATTATTTGATCTATTTGAGTTGTTTTTGTTTAGTTTCGAGCCGTTTGGAGGTTAGAACACGCTGGATGGCATTTTGGAGCATCGCTTGGCTTGCTCGGTGTTGGAATTGGCTTGTTCGAGGTAAGTAACTCTTCTAATCTTGTAGATGAGGGTATGAAACCCCCAAAATACGTTATGTGATTTGTGTTGAGGTGACGCACATGCTAGGTGACGGGCGTGTGGGCGTGCACTACGTGATAAAGTAATTGAGTTGTCAATCATACTGGATATCATGTTTAGGCATTATGCCGATACTGTTAGGACCCATAGTGGTCGTTTCTTGCTGTCATCTCACTGATTTCATTGATATTTCGTACTCAGTCATATTCATGCATTCATATCATATCTCAGTCTCAGTTGTTATTTATTGATACATCATATCATTGTTGTCGGGCTAGTTTCATGACATTGTGAGCCCGTGAGTGAGACTGGAGAGATTGATGACTGAGTGAGGCTGAGAGCCTGATTATGAGTGACAGTTATGGGATCAGGTTGCACGCTGCAGCATGCTATATTGATTTATGCCTGGATCTGGCTTATGATAGCGCTTGGGCTGTAGGAGCCCCTTCGGAGTCTGCACACCCCCAGTGAGCGCGGTTGATTATATTGAGGGATGGATCTTCCCTGGACATGGATCTTTCCCGAAGCATTTATATACCTGGAGATGGATCTTCTCCATGGGGCCCGATTGGCCTTCCTTGGTACTGAGTGACTGATGGTCAGTGATGTATATATTTCGGGATGGATCTTCCATGGGCCATATACAGTACTGAGTGGTTGAGCATGATGAGTGGGAAGTGTGAGACAGTGAGATTGAGTACTCTGAGAGTGTGAGTACATGATTCATCTCTGAGATACATGTCATTGGCATGCACACATGACATACATGCATAGAGATGCTTTTTTTCTCATTCTGTGCAGTATCACGTCATTTATGACTTTTACACACATTGATATGTGAGCATAGAGAGGTATTTCACACTTGCTATCTGGAAAGGAAATGAAGCATCTTACTTATTTTTGGAAAGGATTTTTGGAAAAAAATATTATTTTCGAACTTATTCATATTTTCGGCAACTTCGGTAAACGATTTGGGTTTTCACTGATGTACTTGAAAGGCAGAACCATTTTCAGAAATCCTGATTTTGCTGAGCATATTTATCTCTGAGTTACTTCTTGTATTATTTGCTTAAAGTTGTTATGGACTGTTGTTGGCTATTGGTGTGGGCATGACCTTGGTACAAGCTCGTCACTACTTTCAACCTAAGGTTAGGTTTGTTACTTATTGAGTGTAGGGGGTCGGTTGTACTCATACTACACTTCTGCACCTTGCGTGCAGATGTTGGCTGTTGATGTTGTTGTGATCGACGTGAGCTGGATTGAAGATGTACTTGCGTCTCGGTTGTAGCTGCCTCTTGTTCGTTATAGCTTTAGATCTGTAAAACTCTGTTTATGTACTATTCAAATAGACTATGTATTTATTTTATTTCCTCTTTGTAAACTCTATACTTAGAAGCTCGTGATTTGTACTACCAGTTCTTGGGGAATGTATTAGATTCAGATATTTCTTTACTTAATTGCTTTATTAATTTTTATTGGAATTGGTTAGTGGTTAATTGGCTTAACTAGCGGGTTGGGTTAGGTGCCGTCACGACAAGTTGGATTTTGTGGTCGTGACAAGGTGATATCAGAGCTCTAGGTTCATATGTTCTACAAGTCATGAGAAAGTGTCTAGTAGAGTTTTGCGGACCGGTATGATGACGTCCATACCTATCTTTGATAGGCTACAGGACATTTAGGATATACTTCCCATCTTTCTTTCCTTATCATGCGGCATTGATTCAGCTTGAAGCGTAACCCTTTGAATTCCTTCCACGCATTTGTATGTGCAAGTGAGCGCTCGGTATCAACTGTGCATCGATGGCTTGTGATTCCCTGGTTGAGGTACGAAATATGATTTTGGCATGCTGATGATGGGCCAGTCTAGGGGACTTGAGGCTGGGTTTTGACTGTAGATAGAGCACTGAGGTATTGATTGTGTGAGCACGTGCTTTTGGATTTATATGTTCGGTAGTGTCCCTATTAGTGGAATTAGTGGCTGGATGGCTACGTGATGAGTATGATGTGACTGCGAGATGTGTTCATATGATTTGAATGTGACGAGAAGGGTTTTCTTGAGGTGTAGAAAGAACTATTTGGTGCTTTATTTACATCTTGATTTGACGTATAGACTCGAGTTATGGGTGTGTTGAAGGATCCTTTTCATGTTGTTTAGTTGAGGAGTGAAGTAGATTTTCATGTCATTTTAATGAGTTCAGACTCAGGAAGATTAAGTGATTGCGTAATAGTTATGACTGTGGAAGGGTACATAAAGATATTAGTTTGAGGCTAAGCAAGTGGGTTATCTCCTGCGGGATGTCCTGAGGTTCTGTGATCCCTATGTTGTTTTGTTGAGAGTTCTCTTTTACCAGTAAATTATATGTAGTGAAATTTGAGTTTGGATCGCTTGTGGAAGTTGGCTTGACTGTTACGAGGATGAATGCGAAATTTGCAAATGATTTAAGGTATTAGGTGGTTGGTGTTACATGAGCTTAGGAAGGATTTAGTTGAATCCTATTGCGGTGTTATGCCAGTATAGGGGTGGCTATTGTAAGTTATCAGATGCTATATCCCTTGTCCTTGAGCCAAGTGGGAGAGTCTGCTGTCGACGGGTTGATTGCACGGTTATGTGTTATATCGATTTTAGTTCGGGGTATACTGGTGAATCAGTTATGACTTGCAGAGGTCGAGATCGAGGATGACTCAGGTAAAGGAAATTCGGGATGCAGGTTGTATTACACTCTATGGGTATATGTGAATCATAAAATAATTGAGTGCTTATTCGTGAAGGGTGTAGTATACATGGAGTAGGAATATGCCCAGGTGCTTAGGAGTGTGGGTTACTCCCTTGGGTATTGGTGTACTAATGGAGCACAGGTCGTTCAGTCCGTTTGGTCAGTTTAATTGTGATTTGAGTAGAGTGGATGACTCTCGATAATGGTTCTAATGGATTCGAGATTTATATGTAGCGATTTAGAATTTTCAAGATTTGTATATGGCTAGAAACTGAGAGTTACATTGGATCGTGTCGAGACCTGTGGTATTTTTATACTATTGTGGATTATGTATTTCAGCATCAAGAAGGTGAAGAAACAGTTTTAGGTTCACATAAGGTCTCCTTAGAGTGGGTGTCATGGTTGTGGTGCTTTGGGGTGCTTAAGAGGGGAGTCAGCGGCTTATGGGCCTTAGGGCGTTGTGGTTTTATACTAGGGTCTCTTGTGTGGTGAATTTTGGTTAAGGATCAGGGTGTTCAAGCAAGGAGAAGTATCAATTTGAAGGTAATTTGGAAGGGACTTGGATAAATAGGACTGCGTGATAGTAGGTTGGATCAACACAGTAATGGATATAATCAGTTCTTTGGGTACTTATAATGTGACTAGTCTCCACAGGTGTTTCGTGGCAATGCTCTTAGGTTTTGGCGACCTAGGTGGCTGGGTGAGTTAGAGAGATTTAGTTCTGCTAGCTTGGTTGTGTGCAAATGGTTTTCAAAGAGTTCCCACTGGGTTTTACCACAGTTCGAGGAGTATATTTCCTACCGGCGTGAGGAATATGTTGCGTATTGGGATTTTCTCCGAGATGAGATCAATGGAAGGTTTCTGACTGATCGGGTATGTATTCTTCTTGTGACTCAGAGTTGATTATGGGATTCTCGTACTCTTCATATGATGGCATGGTAGATGTGGTGTGTTGTGTGGGATTGAGATTTGCATGTGCAAGGTCACAATTCAGTTTTGAAGGGAAGGACATAAAGTCGTAGGCAGCATGGACGGTTTCAGATGACTAGGTAAATGATATTACTAATCGTTATGGCCTGATGAGAGTATACATTTCAGAAGGGGCAATGTGTTTTGATTTATGGGTACCTCATTGGTATTGCGGCTCTCTCCTGGTTTATCGACTGTTGATATTCAAATTTTGCTATATGGCACGGAAGAATTTTAGAAGTATTTCTCGTTGGATGATCGTGTATGAGAGATGTGTTAGACATTCTAGCGGTGGAGATGGAATCAGATATGGTGATTCGTGTGTTTTATGGATTTGGAGGCTGGGAGTTCTCGGGAGCAGATTGTTTCATGGTTATGGACTGTGAGGTTATGGCCGGAGCTAGCCAGATGATAGTATGTGTTATGATTCAGTCATTGTGGATTTTCCGAGGGTTATTTATCTATTTGTGGGTGATCAGAATCGATTTGGGGGTCCATTGGTAGGCCCAATTAGGATGTGTATTCTACACCGAGCCGGATTGGTTGGCTCTATACTGCTACGGTTGAGGGATGTGCCATTCGGTTGTTGTTGAGCTTATTCGTGTTCTAAGATGATCTGTGAGTTACTCTTCTATGCTATGAGGAGTTGTGATTTGTTGGTTATATACACATATGGTGCAGTTCTATTTGGGCTTTATAGCGAAATTTGAGCGAGATGAGTATTTGCGTATTTCATGATTGATTGCGCGTTGGCTATGTTCCTTCCGGATTGTGGTATTGTGTTATTTTCTCTCCGTAGTTATGGTGATGCACTTTGGGTACTTGATGTCAAATTTCGCATGGTTATTGATTTTGAGCATGGTGGCTGAGGCATTTCATATGGATCAGTGTTTGGATGGGGTCACGCATTGCGTCGGAGTTGTATTGAGATATGATCCCATATGTTAGATTCATGCATTTTGGTTCTACGGTGTGTGATAGGTTCTTAGCATTGCGTTGTGGTGGTACTTGTTAAGCTTGCGGGACAGTTCCCCCGTCTGAGTCAGTTTTCCATGATTTGAGTATATTTGGAATGTTGCTTATTGGTGCACGGATTGCACGGGTTATGGCTTTAGATTGTATTGATGTGGCATGTCACTAGAGTGGTCGTGTTGGATGAGATGAGATCATTGGACCTAGAATGGACACTATTGGATTTGATTACGGCATGTTTGGAAGGATAATATTGAATGTCGGCTTAGAATTTGCTATAGTTATTGTCAAATGAGAGGGAATTCCATGACTGGTTGATCTGTTGAATGGTTATGAGTTCTGTGTGTTTCTTTCATCATCGGCAGTGTACGAAGGTTTTAGAACGAGTTTTGTTTGATATGAGGTTTATTACCGGTATTGGGTTGTTTTGAGCAGCTACTGTGATTTGAAATTATCGCTATGAGTATTTAAGTTATGTGGTACATCATGTGATTACATCTTGGGTTATAGTGAAGGCTTGTTACAGCTTGTTCAGACTTATACAGTGTGTAGATGCGAGATTCTGATCTTATAGAAATTCCGGATATTTGAAATTGGATTCTAAGGTTTATGGGCTAGGTTGAATTAAGAAAACTATAGTTATGATGTGTTGTTGGGCCTATATGGGATAGGGTGACATGAGATCACCCCCGGGTATGTGCATGGTAAGGTTACATGGTGATTTGATGGCTTTTGGAACAACTCTTGGCACGTTCGAGGACGAATATATATTTAAGTGGGAGAGGATGTAACGACCCAACCGGTCGTTTTGAGCATTTACACTTCACTCGGTTGTTTGAGATCATAAGTAGCTCCGTATGACGTATTTTGGCATGTGTGAATCATCAGTTTTGACTTTCAAGTTATTCGAAATCGAATTGGAAGAATGGATTTCATTATTAAAGCTTTAAATTGGAGGAGTTGATCATGTTTGAATTTATGTGAATATGAACCCGGAACGGAGTTTTAATGGTCATATTAGCTCCGTTGGGTGATTTTGGACTTAAGAGCACGTCTGGATTGTGATTCGGGGGTCCGTAGTGGAATTTGGCTCGAAATGGCGAATGTTGGAATTTTGGAAAGTTTGACGGGGAGTAGACTTTTTGATATCGGGGTTGGATTCCAATTTCGGAAGTTGGAGCAGGTCCGTAATGTCAAATGTTACTGGTGTGCAAAATGTGAGATCAATTGGATGTGATTTGATAGGTTTCGGCATCGGTTATGGAAGTTGGAGTTTCAAAGTTCAATGATTTCGAATTGAGGTGTGATTCATCATTTCGATGTTGTTATGTGTGTTTTGAGGCCTCGAGTAGGTCTGTGATAGGTTATGGGACTTGGTATATTTGGATGGGGTCCCGAGTGGCTCGGAAGAGTTTCAGACGAGGTTCAGATCATTTTCATTCCATGTTGCATTGCTGAAGATTTTCTGGTTCTTGTATGACCGCACCTGCGGAGTGTTGAGCGCAGGTGTGGAGACGCAAAAGCGGCAGTGCCATCGCAGAAGCGAGAAAGGGAGCTGGGCATGAGTATCGGAGGTGCGGGTGTTTGACGCACCTGCGCAACCGCAGATGCGGTTCAAGTGCGCAGAAGCGCAATCGCATAAGCGGATTAAGGACCTCATGTGCGAGGTTTTGCTGAGTGAGGCTGTTTCGCAGAAGCGAAGTCTTTACCGCAGAAGCAGTGGTCGCAGATGCGACGATCTGTCCGCAAAAGCGGATTCGCTGGGCAGAATGTTATAAGTTCGAGGGTTGGTCATCTTTATCACATATTGAGCTGTGGACTTCGGAATGGAGCGATTTTTGAACAAATTTCATCATAAGGATTGGGGTAAGTATTCTCTACTCGGTTTCGATTACATTTCATGAATCCCTCTTCATTTTTAGCAATTGGTTGATGAATTTAAAGAGGAAAATTGGGGGTTTTGGCCTAAAGTTTCATAATATGAATTTTTGAGATTAGAATATCGAATTGGAGTCGGAATTGAGTGAAACATGTATGGTTGGACTCATAATTGAATGGGTTATTGGATTTTGAAAATTTTGTCGGGTTCCGAGGTACGGGCCCAGGTTGGGATTTTGGCCGATTTTGGGCTTTTGATTCAAGATTTGATCTTTTCCGATCGGGATTGGTTCCTTTAGCATTGTTTGATCTATTTGAGTTGTTTTTGGTTAGTTTCGAACCATTTGGAGGTCGAAACGCACGAGATGGCATTTTGGAGCATCGCTTGGCTTGCTCGGTGTTGGAATTGGCTTGTTCGAGGTAAGTAACTCTTCTAATCTTGGAGCTGAGGGTATGAAACCCCGAAATACATGTTATGTGATTTGTGTTGAGGTGACGCACATGCTAGGTGACGGGCGTGTGGGCGTGCACCATGTGAATTAGGACTCTGTTGTTTTCATGGCACTGTATAGTGGTCCTACTTTGTTGGATACTGTTGGGACCCATAGTTGTCGTTTCTTGCTGTTATCTCGCTGATTTCATTGATATTTCATACTCAGTCATATTCATGCATTTATATCATATCTCAATCTCAGTTGTTATTTATTGATACATCATATCATTATTGTCGGGCTAGTTTCATGACATTGTGAGCCCGTGAGTGAGACTAGAGAGATTGATGACTGAGTGAGGCCGAGAGCCTGATTATGAGTGACAGTTATGGGATCGGACTGCACGTCGCATCATGCAATATTTATATATGCCTGGATCGGGCTTATGATAGCGCTTGGGCTATAGGCGCCCCTCCGGAGTCTGCACACCCCCAGTGAGCATGGTAGATTATATTGAGGGATGGATCTTTCCTGGACATGGATCTTGTCTGAAGCATTTATATACCTGGAGATGGATCTTCTCCATGGGACCAGATTGGCCTTCCTCTGTACTGAATGACTGATGGTCGGTGATGTATATATTCCGGGATGGATCTTCCCTGGGTCGTATGGGCCATATACAGTACCGAGTGGTTGAGCATGATGAGTGCAAAATGTGAGACAGTGAGATTGAGTACTCTGAGAGTGTGAGTACATGATTTAACTCTAAGATACATGGCATTTGACATGCACACTTGACATACAGGCATAGAGATGCATTTTTCTCTTGTTGTACGGTATCATGTCATTCATGACTTCTCACACATATTGACATATAGGCATAGAGATGTATTTCACATTTGTTATCTGGAAAGAAAATGAAACATCTTATTTATTATTAAAAGGATTTTGGGAAAAATTATTGTTTTCAAACTTATTCATATTTTTGGCAACTTTGGTAAACGATTTGGGTTTTCACTGATGTACTTGAAAGGCAGAACAATTTTCAGAAATCATGATTTTACTGAGCATTTTTATCTCCGCGTTATTTCTTGTATTATTTGCTTTAAGTTATTATGGACTGTTGCTGGCTATTGGTATCGGCACGACCTTGGTACAAGCTCGTCACTACTTTCAACCTAAGGTTAGGTTTGTTACTTATTGAGTACATGGGGTCGGTTGTACTCATACTACACTTCTGCACCTTGCGTGCAGATGTTGGCTGCTGATGTTGTTGTGATCGATGGGAGCTGGATTGAAGATGTACCTGCATCCCGACTGTAGCTGCCTCTTGTTCGTGGTAGCTTTAGATCTGTAAAACTCTGTTTATGTACTATTCAAACAGACTATATATTTATTTCATTTCCACTTTGTAAACTCTATTCTTAGAAACTCATGATTTGTACTACCAGTTCTTGGGGAATGTATTAGATTCAGATATTTCTTTACTTAATTGCTTTATTAATTGTTATTGGAATTGGTTAGTGGTTAATTGGCCTACCTAGCGAAGTGGGTTAGGTTCCATCACGACTAGTCTAATTTTGGGTTGTGACAAGGTGGTATCAGAGTTTGGAAGTGATTGGGTTGAAACCGGAACAATTGGTTCCTTAGTTTGGCTTTAAAAGGGCATGTTTGACTTCGGTCATCATTTTGAGAAAACGACCTCGGAATCGGGATTTGAAGATTCCAATAGGTTCGTATGATGATTTTAGACTTGGGCGTATGTTCGAATCGGGTTTTTGACAACCCGGGAGCATTTTGGCGATTAATAGTAAAAATCAACTATTTGAAGGTTTAATGTTCTTTAAATTTGGTTTGGAGTAGGTTTTTGAGTAATCGAGGTCCGTTTGAAATTTCGAGCCTGGGAATAGCTTCGTATGGTGATTTTGGTCTAAGAGGCATGTCTGGAAATTTATTTGGAGGTCCGTAGGTCATTTCGGCGTCAATTGGCGAAAATTGGAAATTTGGAAGATTTTTGAGAAGTTTGACCGGGAGTGGACTTTTTGATCTCTAGGTCGGATTCCGATTCCTGAAGTTAGAGTAGGTCTATAATGTCAATTATGACTTGTGTGAAAAAGTTGAGGTCAGTCAGACTTGATTTGATAGATTTCGACATCTGATGTGGAAGTTAGAAGTTCAATAGTTTATTAGGCTTAAATCGATGCGCAATTCGGGGTTTCGATGTTGTTTGATGCGATTTGAGGTCTCGACCAAGTTCATGTCGTGTTTTGGGACAGGTTGGTATGATTGGACGGGGTCCCAGGGGGCCTTGGGTGTGTTTCGGGTTGGTTTCGAGTCATTTTTCCCGTGTTTTTCTGCTGCTGATGCTGGTTCTGGTGTCCTTCATCGCGAACGCGCGAAGGAGATCGCGTTCGCAAATAAGGATTTGTGGGTGGAGGAAATTACTCATTTCAAATGCGACACATGGGTCGCGAACGCGAAGAAGGAAAGGAAGCTGGGGACCGTGAGGCCATTTGGCCTATGCGAACGCGTAGAAAGGAACGCTAACGCGATCAGTGGGTCGCGGACGCAACAGAGATTTTGGGCAGTAGCATTTTGGCCTTCGCGAACGCGAGAGTTTGAACGCGAACGTGAAGGGGCTGGGGACAGAGGCTTCGAGAACGCGAAGTATCGATCGCGAATGCGGAGAGGAATTTGAGGGGGCCAGAGTCATTTGGCCTTCGCGAACGCGAAGAAGGGCAGTGCTGGGCAGTGAGTTGTTTTAAACGTGATTTTGGCCATTTTCACTTCATTTCCGCCATGGGAGCCGATCTTGGTGAAATTTTATAGCTCCATCTTCATCATCTATGTCAAGGTAAGTGATTTTCACCTATTGCAAGTTTAATACTTGAATTTTATATGGATTTAGATATGAAAAATTTTAGAAATATGGGATTTTGAAGAAAAACCTAGAAATTTGTATTTTTGGATTTTAACCACGAAAATGGCTATGGAATTGGATGAAAATGGTATATTTGAGTTCTTGAGGTTATGGGTAACGATTTCTTCCGAAAGTTTTCGAAATCCGGGCACGTGGACCCGGAGTGAATTTTAGAAATTTTACCATTTTGGGTTGAGTAATTAATTTAATAGCCTAAATTTGAATTATTTATCATGTATTAATTATTTCATATAACTTTGGATAGTTTCGTATTTTTCGGCATCGAATTGAGGTTTTACGCGATATTTTGACCTGAAAGCGGACTTTGAGACAAGGTAAGTCTCTTGTATAATTTTTTGAGGGGAAAATTACCACATGGGTGATTAAATTAATAATTGTTACTAAATATGGGGGCTACTTACGCACGAGGTGACGAGAGTCCGTACGTAGCTACTATTTATGCTAAAGTCCGGGTAGTTTAGGACTCAAATAATGAATTACAAGTGTAAATTGTACCTTTTATTTAAGAAGGAAAAATCTCATATACTTACTTTTCTCTTTAAATTAATTAATTGTTAAAAGAAATTGCTCATCCTCTCGAATTAATCTATAATAAATTTACTCTCCTTCCGGAGGTAAATATGAAAATGTCCTCCTTTCTTGTGGAGCGGACCGACGCCTCGGCAGTATAGATGCATCTATGGATCACGCCGCACGTCCCTTGGCAGTGTACACGACACTCTGGATCGAGCCGTACGACCTTGGCAGAAATCATGTCTAATAATAATAATTATTATTATTATTATACGATACTTGATATTTTAATTGCAGCTTGTGAATTTAATTAATAAATTGGGAATTGTTGCATTTGAAGGAATATAATTATTTCTGTTGGTTAAATAAAATTACTGTAAACTCTATGAATCATGTTGATTTAGATATTTCTATTTTTATTTCAATTATTATTATTGACCTTTAGTGAGTGTAAAAGTCAACCATCTCGTGTCTACCTCTTCGAGATTAGGCTTGATACTTACTGGGTATACGTTGTTTATGTACTCATGCCACACTTGCTGCACATTTTTATTGTGCAGGTTCATATATGTCTAGCGGCCTTGTGGGCGCAGAGGTGTGGTTAAAATGCGGGGGACTTAGGTGAGTTGCATTCTGTATTACGATCCGCAACCAACAGAGTCTCCTTCAGAGTTATCATTTTTTTTTTTCCTGTCTAATTTATATTTCGGACAGATGTTGTATTTCACTTTAACTCCCTAGTAAATGCTCATGCATTTGTGACACTGAGTTTTGGGAGTGGTTATGGGTTGTTTAGTAATTTAGTGGCTAAATTATTTATCACTTACTCTGTGAGTTCTATATTTATTATTTAATTGAGAAAATTTTGATTTTAAAAAAAAATAATACTAAAATGGGTAATTAAGTTAATTGATTGTGGTTGGCTTGCCTGACAGCGGTGTTAGGCGTCATCACGGCCTTTAATGGATTTTGGGTCGTGACAGCAAAAGGTCTTCGTGCTTTTAATATAACTAGTCTTAGTGTAGGTGTGTTACACGTGTTTTGTACGTCTATCAATAAAAAATGTATTGAACAAGAATGAATTATATGTAATAAAAAATTAATATCGAGATAAATACAATGTTTATCTAAATAAGATAATAAGTATTATTACATTGACGTATGCAACAACTTGGATTAGAAAATATAACTACTAATTATGGGATTAAAAAATATAAATCCTACGTAATGACTTAATATCGTCCACCATCACTAAATCATTTCAAAAAGGAAATTACGAAAGAAAAAAAACAAATAAAAGGAGTATACTGAGTTGGAGGAGAGAACAAAAACATTGAACTGAGTACAAAATAAAGTATTTATAACTTTAATCATAGCTTTAAAGAAGAAAAAGGATAAATATTGGCTTTAAAAAATAGTTCAGTGAAGAAAGTAAAAAATTTAACGCACTAAACAAAAGAACTTAAGAATCCACACTAAACCACAAATATTCACGAGAAGTGCAGACAAAAAGATATACCCTAATATCATTCTCATTACTATCTTCAGAATATACGTACAAAAAAAGGACCCTTTACTTGAATATAGTTAAATCATCTGTGAAATAGATCAGAAATACTGAAATTATAACAGAGATTCATAAAAAGAAAAATAATATTAAATTACAAAGTTCTTTTATTGATAAATCTCAGATCAGATGTCTAACTAATTTCTATTATGGATTGCAATGGTCCAATCAACCTATAAAAATATTGTAAATTAAGTCAGATATAAAAGCCTCAAAGGTCCAAAACATGAAAACAAATCAATGCACCACTCAAATATAAACACTGAAATCAAGTAAGAGGAAGATATCTCAAAATATATAAATAGAGAAATTGTACGATGTAAAAATAAAAGCAAGGATTAATCACCTGATTCTTCATTAAATATAAAGGTTATTATTTTTCAATTTAATTTGCTTGCGCTTTACGATATGAATTACTATTTACTGATTTTAGTAAAAAGGAATTAAAAAGCAATGTAAACTATTATAAGGCCTTATATTATGAATTAATAAATTAGTAGTGAAATCTCTTGCGTGTTCTACATCATATCTAAACTATTCAGAAGGCCTTATATTATCATAGCTTTCATATCTGCTCTTCTTCCCTATTTCCTTTTGTCACGACCCAAATTTGGTTTTCCTTCGTTTGGTATCGTGATGGCACCTAGTCGTAGGAACTAGGTAAGCCTAACATTAATTGAAATAACATTATTTAAATAACATCTAACAAGTTAAATAGAAATCTCTTACAATTTCCAAAACCGGTAGTACAATTCATAAGCTCTACAGAGTGTTTGCTAGAAAAATTTTAAATACAACTGTCCAGAAATAAGAATAAACAGTGTAAAATGAAAACTTGAAGGTGACTCTGAAGCCTGCGAACGCAGCGCCAGGTTTACCTTGAATCTCCGCAGCAACAGTCTACACAGCTAGCTAACGAACAAATACATGGATCTGCACAAAACAAAATGTGCAGAAGAGTTGCATGAGCACACCACAGTGGTGCCCAGTAAGTATCAAAACTAACCTCAGTGAAGTAGTGACGAGGACTAGTCAAGACACCCACTGATATAATAAACTGAACAAGCATAAGTATAGCGATGACAAGACAAGACATCTATCTAAGGACCCCGCGATATGGCTAACGACATAGCAACTGCAATAAGGAAGGAAAAATAGCAAGTAACAGCGGAACACCAAAATAAGACAAAGAAGAATGAATGGAAACACAACCCAATCCGAAAAATCACGATACAGTAAAGGCAAGTAGTAACTCAGCAGCTGCAATAGTTTTCACATCAGGTCTCAACCAACAAATACCAATAATTTAGTCAAATCCTTCAAGTGTAAACTTTCACCCGTAAGTTTTTAAATTGAGGTCTTTAGAATATAATCCTTTCCAATAAAAAATTATTTTTGAAATATACTTCCTTCAAATAAATATCTTTCAAACATAGTTTTTTCAAGATAAAAACCTTTCAAATATAAACTTTTCAAATAATTAGCCTTCAAACATAGTTCTTTCAAGATAAATACTTTTCAAGTATAACCCTTTCATATAAATATTCTTCAAACATAGTTCCTTCAAGATAAATACTTTTCAAATATAAACTTTTCAAGTAATATCTTTCGAGTATAAGTCATCATGTGACACCTAAGAATGAAATATTAGCAGCTCCGAACACAGATATAATCACAGAAGAAATTTACCGGGATACCGTCCCGTAGTCCCGAATTAATTATGCAGTACAGGGAGGGGGGATCTCCCGAAATACGTCTGTAGTCCCAAAATAAATATGCAGTGCTGGAGGATCTCCCGGAATACGTCCGTAGTCCCAAAGTAATTATGCAAGACAGGGGGATCTCCCCGAATACGTCCGCAGTCCCAATTTAAATATGCAGTACTGGGGATCTCCCGAAATACGTCCGTAGTCCCAAAGTAATTATGCAAGACAAGGGAATCTCCTGAAATACGTCTGTAGTCCCAATTTAAATATGCAGTGCTGGGGGATCTCCCGAAATACGTCTGTAGTCCTAAAATAAATATGCAGTGCTGGGGGATCTCCCGAAATACGTCTATAGTCCCAAAATAAATATGCAGTGCTAGGGGATCTCCCGGAATACGTCTATAGTCCCAATTTAAATATGCAGCGCAACAACAAAGTTAACAACTATAACACGACAGAAACCCCGTACATCACCACAACGAGTACAAAAGCAATAATGACATAAATGCAAAGTACGGCGAGCAAATCATCTTAAGAATTTAAATCACAAGAACAGTAGAACTCATTCACAAGAAATAACCACAGTAAAGAATGCTAGGTACAAGGAGAACAGCTTAACAAGGAAAAACAAAATTAAAAAAAATGTAGCAACGATTCCACAGTATTCAAGTCAATAATAAGAAGCCAACACGAGTCAAATAGTTCCAAATAATGGCAAGTCAACTAAGATATAGGTTATCTAAACTCCTTTTAAAGTTGAGCAATTACGAGGAATATTCAACAATTCAAGTAAGGATAAGCAACGGAACATAATCATAACTCCAATTAAGACTAAACAATTTTAGGATGAGAAAATAATGATTTCAATTAAAGATAAGCAGATATGAAAAAATAGCATGACAATAGAGGAGGTAAAATCTTCAGTTAAGTCAAATAAGAGTCAGATAGGTAATAAGAGTAAATCCTGAAAATAATTAATTCCAATTAAAGCATGTAGAGGTGAGACTAGTAAATAGGAAGTTAAATCATATCAAGAACAACTTCATACTCGGTAAATATAAGGACCTAAGAATCCTAAAAGGCCAACTTTTCACAAATAAGTCTGAGCACGCACTCATCACCTCGCGTACATGGACTACAATCAACATAGAAGACTCAAATCCTAAGGGAAAAATCCCCCACACAAGGTATGGCAAGATACTTACCTCGAGTCAAGCTCAATCAATCAGTAAGAATGCCCTTTCTACGAATATCCGGCTCTGAATGGCCCAAATCTATCCAAAAGCAATTACATATCATAATTACAATCATAATAGACTCATCTTATTAATTAAATCAATAATTTAACAAACAATCCGAAATTCGCCCTAAAAAGACAACATGGGCCCATGTCTCGGAATCGGGTAAAAGTCATAAAATTCGAAAGCATATTCACTCACGAGTCTAACCATATCAAATTTACTAAAACCCGATACCAAATGGTCCTCCAAATCCACAATTCAAACTCCCAAATCCCTAGCCTCCAACTTCCAATTTTCACCTTAAATACACACTAACTAGGTGGGAAGATACATGGGGAAGCATGATTATTGATCAAAAATAAGCACAAGGGACTTACCTCAAGAAATCACTCGAAAATGCTCTCAAAAATCGCCCTAAACCGAGTTGCAAAGTCCAAAAATGACAATAATCGCGAAGCCCTTCGGTTTTAACCACTGCCCAGGTATTTCTGCACCTGCGGAGCTTGAGCTCGCACCTGCGGGTGAACTTGTGCAGCAAAATGTGCGCATCTGTGCAAATCACTTACCTCCTCCGCCTTCGCACCTGCGATAAAAGGGTCGCACCTACGCGTGCGCGCCTGCGAAAATCCCTTCCGCTTCTGTGGACCTTGCGCACTTGCGATGACCCTAACGCATCTGCGGGCATCGCAGATGCGGAATTCAACTCCCACCTGCAACCTTGGCACTCTTCTATTTTTCCTCTTCTGTGCTTGCCTCTCCACACGTGCGATCACGCACCTGCGGTCTCTCCACCGCAGGTGCGAAAATGACAGATGCCTGAAGACTTCAGCAACAACTCAAACACTTCCATCCTCTACCCAGCTAAGCCTACACGATCGCGGATCACCCCACGCGATCGCGTATAAGGAAACCAGAACTCAGACACTAAAAAATTCAGCAACCTCCTAAGTCCAAAATTTGATCCGTTGGGTGTTCGAAATTCACCCGAGACCTCCGGGACCTCAACCAAACATAACAACCAATCCTAAAACACCATACGAACTTAGTCGAGCCCACAAATTACATCAACTAACGCTAAAATCATGAATCACCCTCCAATTCAAACTTAAAGAACTTGAAACTTCAAATTCCTACAACCGATGTCGAAACCTATCAAATCAACTCGGAATGATGTCAAATTTTTTAGGCAAGTCCCAAATAACATAACGGAGCTGTTCTAATTCTCGGAATTGCATTCTGACCCCTATATCAAAAAGTCCACTTCCGGTCCAAATCTCCAAAAATTCGACTTTCGCCATTTCAAGCCTAAATTAGCTACAGACCTCAGATTCACAGTCCGGACACGCTCCTAAGTCCAAAATCACCCAACGGAGCTAACGGAACTGACAGAACTCTATTCCGGAGTTATTTTCACATAATTTCAACTACGGTCAAAATCCTAAGACTTAAACTTCCGTTTTAGGGACTAAGTGTCCCAAATCACTCCGAATCATCCGATAATTGAATTCAACCACGCACGCAGTCAACACACATAATACAAAGCTGCTTAGGTCCTTATGCCGCTGTACGTGACTTAAATTCTCAAAACGACCGTCCGGGTCGTTACACCTTTATTCCCTCATTTCCAGTATCTCAAAATAAAAAACACAACCAAAAGAAAAGGACAAAAAACCCAAAAGCTATGCCAAACGATACAGAGTTGCATAGAAATTACAGTTTGCATAGGTGACTTCAGGGCCAAGAATTTAGTTTAATCAATTTCATGTAATAAGCTTGTTAATTATCGGATTAACTCGAGAATCCGAATAAGATGGAGTATATGAAAGTCGATCATACTTAATCAGACTTTGAGCTTAAATCTATGAAAATATAATTGCCCAATATATCGAAGTATTTTCATTAAGTTTTGTATAACCAAAATCATCAGCCTGAACACAAATAAAACACCAACAAAAAGGCCAACAATAATTCAAATTTTATCACATGTATCTAAAGGAACACCAAGAATTCAATGTACACCGTACCAACAAAACAGATAACAAAATTAGAATGGAGCTGATAGAATTATGTCATTGAAATCTAACCTGAAAGTTATTGTTAGTAGTAATACATAAAAACACACCACTCCTATATAGAAGAAAGCAAACGGAAAAAAAGAAGTAGCTGCATGGTAGATTATAATTATGAGCAAGAGGACATATAGGTTCATACAGGATATAATTACTTGTAAAAATAGGAAGAAAATATCATAGATGAGAGTGATAGATAGGAGATGACAACCTGAAGTTTGTGATAAGTGAAAATTGAAGCAGCCTCCGAGTACTTGTTTTGGCACTAAACTGGCATCACAAAAGTGTATTGATTTAGAACGTAATTCTTGATTAAGGAATTATCATACTACTAAAATAAGAAAGATAAAATTTAGGGTTATATAATTGTAACGACCGAACTGGTCATTTTGAGCTCTAGAGCGTTGTCCGACGATTTGAGGCCATGAGCAACTTCATTTCAAGTACTATGACTAGTACGCGTGGTCAGAATTGAATGTCGGGGAGATCGGAGTTGGTATTGGAAAGAAATTCCTCATTTCTAAAGCCTTAAGTTGGAAGAATTGACTATAATTGGATTTTTAAGTAAACAACCTCGGAATCGAGATTTGAAGGTTCCAAAAGGTTCATATGATGATTTAGGACTTGGGCGTATGTCCGGATCGGATTTTGGATGACCCGGGAGCGTTTCGGCGCCTATTGTGGAAAATAAAATTTTTAGAAGGATTTTATAAATTTGGGATGAAGTGCATTTTAATGTTATCGATGTCCGTTTGAGATTCCGAGTCTGAAAATAGCTTCGTACGGTGATTTTGTTATTGGGAGCGCGCCCGAGAGTGAATTTGGAGGTCCGTACGTCATTCTGGAGTCATTTGGCGAAAGTTAGAAATTTGAAGGTTTTTGAGAAGTTTGACCGGAAGTGGACTTTTGATATCGGGGTCGGATTTCTATTTTCGGAGGTTGGAATAGGTATGTAATGTCAAATGTGACTTGTGTACAATATTTGAGGTCAATCGGGCGTGATTTGATAGGTTTCGGCATAGAATATAGAAGTTTGAAATTCTAAAGTTCATTAAGCTTGGAATGGGTGCGATTCATGAATTCGACGTTGTTTGATGTGATTTAGAGGCTCGACTAAGTTCGTAATGTATTTTGGGACATGTTGGTATAATTGGTTAAGGTCCCGAGTGCCCCGGGTGGATTCTGAGTGGTTAACGGATCGAATTTGGAATTTGAAGAAGAATTGAGGCAGCTGATATCTGGTGTACCCGCACCTGCGAGGTGTTGACCAGGTGAAGGACCGCAGGTGCGGAGCTTTTGGCCGCATCTGTGCAAGCGCAGAAGCGGAAAGTACCTCACAAAAGCGGAAGCAGGCGCAGAAGTGGAAGGTTTCTCGCACCTGCGAAGCCGCAGGTGCGGCTACTTGACCGCAGGTGCGAAGGACGGGGTTAGGCAGTGTGTTCTTTTCAAAACAAGGGCTTGGATAATTTTCACCTCATTTCCTCCATGAGAGCCAGTCCTGAAGCGAGTTTGGAGCTCATTCTTCGTCATCAATGTCAAGATAAGTGATTTTCACTTATTATAAACTAACTACATGATCATATATGGATTTGAATATGGAAATTAGTAGAAATTATGGGTTTTGGTAGAAAATCTAGAATTTGGTATTTTTTGATTTTGACCACGATTTTGGACATGGAATTTGGAATAAATTACATATTTGAGTTCGTGGTGCCATGGAGTAAAGTTTATCTTCAAAATTTTGGATTCCGAGCATGTGAGCCCGAGGGTGATTTTTATCGACTTTTCGATCGGGGTTAGAAATTATTATAAATTAGATTATAATGAGCATTAGAGTATATCTTTATGGGTTTGTATGTTTATTGTCTAGTTTTGGAGCGTTGGGCATCGGTTTGAGTCGTCGGAAGGGCTTGGGAACCGGTTAAGGAGCTGCGGAGCGAGGTAAGTCTCTTTTCTAACCGTGTAAGAGGGAATTTATACCAGGGGTGAAATAATTCAATATGTGCTTCTATTTGTGGGAGCTACGTTCGTACGAGGTGACGAAAGTTCGTGCGTAGCTACTATTATGCTTATGTCCGGGTAGTGTAGGACCCAAATCATGTTATACTTGCGATGTTTGCATCCAACTTGTTAATTTAACCGTTTAAAATAGATTGGAACTTGATAAAGGAATTTCAAAAGGGTTAGACTTCACCTACTTGGGTTTTGGATGGGTCACTTGACCGTTAATGAGAATTGATATTTCTTTAAACATCAAACCTAAATAAATCCATGATTTGGTTATCTGAATGTGTTTATCTTTTGTGGAACGGGCCGAACGTCTCGGCAGATTAAATAGATGCATCTATGATTCGCGCCATTCGACCCTCCAGCAGTACACAGTTTAATATTATGTTAGATCGGGCGGTACGACATCGACATGATTTGCGCATGACTTAATTGATTGTTTTGGAATTATTGATAATTGATATGGCCTTATTGGCCGGAGATATAAATTGTTAAAAGATGAAAATAAATTTAGAAATCCCCTATTAACAAAAGAATTATTTACCTGTTTCATATTATTGAGTTATGGTTGCCTTATAAAATCCATAATTTATTATATTATCGGTATATTATAATTGGACCACTAGTAAGTGTCGGAGTCGACCTCTCGTCACTACTTTTTCGAGGTTAGACTAGATACTTGTTGGGTACACGTTGATTTACGTATTCATACTACACTTGCTGCACATATTTGTGCATGTGCATATATGTCGAGCAGCCTTGTGGGCGCAGAGGTGTGGTCAATGCGGAGACTTAGGTGAGCTGCATTTCCATCTACGATCCGCAGCCAGCAGAGTCCCCTTCAGAGTTACTTATGTATTTTCCTGTCTAATTTGTATTCTGGACAGGCGTTGTATTTTATTTTATCTTCCTAGTAGATTCTCATGCACTTGTGACGCCGGGTTCTGGGATGATTATAGGATGCTCAGTATTGAAATTGGAAAATATTGTTATCTATTCTGTAAATTCATCTTTTACTAGTTAAATTGAAGTAAATTTAAGATCTCAAAAATATTAAAATGAGAATTTAATTAACTATTTAGTGTTGGTTTACCTGACAATGATGTCCGGCTCCATCACGACCTTTAACAAATTTTGAGCCGTGACAAGAACATACCTTCAAACCAATTCTAATCAACCTAAAATTAGTGAATCTTTCTTTCCCTAATGCACAAGGAGAGAACTCTTTTATCATCCATGCTATATAGGATCATAAACTATAGATAGTTCAAATGAATCACAGATAAATATTTGCAACAAAAATTGGAAGAAAGATTCGAGGAAATACGACACAATATATGCTTATTATCGGCAAAAAAATTCAGATTCACACTAAAATACAGAAGTAGTCAATAAAAACGAAATAACAAGCGCATGAAGAAGAAACTAACGTAAAAACAGATAAAGAAAAAAGAGGAAATATAACGAAAAGCTTAAAACTCATCGTTAACTTTGAAAATAGTTAACAATATGTGTCTGCTTTCCACAAGTTAGCCGCAAAGGTTATGTAAGGCCCCGTATAAATTTTAACCAAAAACTGGGGGTTTCGTGGTACCAAGATAGATTCCAGCGTTATTATAGTAGAAATGCTTTTTGGATTGAACAATATCCTACGGACTTAGAGAAAAATATTTCGCAGAAGAACGCATTTTTGCGGCCCATTATGCGGCTGCATAATCACTCTGCGGACCGCATAATGGCCGCAGAGTGAAGTAGAAAGTTTGGCCAATTTGAGGTCAGCTTTGCGGTCGATTATGCGACCGCATAATCGATATGCGGACCACATATTGGTCGCATAATTCCTCTTCGGTTCCTGCGAAGGGAGTTCTGCGGTGCATTATGCGATCGCAGAACAAGTATGCGAACCGCATACTGGTCGCATATCTGGGCCGAAAGTTTAGGCCCCTGAGGGCCATTTATGACTTTGTGGACCGCATAACCATTATGCGGTCGCATATGCGACCGCAGACCTATGTCGGGGCACCCTTTTTCTTAATTTAAAACCCGACCCCTATTCCGTTAAAACACCTTTTTTGTCTATTTTGAAGCTCATTTTCTGATATTTCTAGAGTGAGAGAGAGAGAGAGGGTTCAAGAGGGAGGGCCTAAGTTTTCATCAAATTAATGTTCCACCATCACTCGAAGCTTTGGAAATATTCAAGTTAGGCACCAAATTCTTCATCCAAAAAGGTAAGACTTTATCACCCCAGCTCTTAATTTCAAACATAGCTATAATGGGGTACTAGTGTGATACTTCATGGGTATGAGGATGGTTTATCTTGCATGCATATATGATAAGGAGTATGGGAAAAAAGTGAGCTAGAACCATGAACATTTTCCTAATTCTGGGTTCAATTTATATATTGCTAAAATAGATTGAGGTTGCTAAGGGTTCCGGATAATTGTAGAGTCTAAAGAAGCGCAATTAAGGTATGTATGGCTAACTCTCTTCTTCTTAGAATCGAACTCCTGGTGTCCGAATAATTGATGTAAGTTCCAACTTGATCATACTAGAATTGTTTGCCTTAGTGTGTTGGATTGAAAGATTCATGTTCCCTAATTGTTTTAGATGGTTACTATGTCATCATGCTATTTGAGAACATAATTATGATTTTTCAAGATCCTTCCCTTATGTGTGCAATGCCCTATGTGATGGTACTTATCGACATGAATGATGATGTTATTTGAACGAATAAAAAGGGAAAGACTTGAATTGTAAAATGTGCCAAAGTGCCAAGAACTACTTAATAAATGAGGTTGTTTGTGCCATGTAATGAAAGATGGGAAAGAAATGTGAATTGAGTGAACAATTGAAAGAGTTTATGTCTCAAGTGAGATGGCTTAGCCGATCGGGCCGAGATCGGACGCCATGCTGTACACATGGTGGCATTTGTGTTGGAATTATTGATCTACATTGTGGATATGGATATGTCTCACTTGAGATGGATTAGCCAATCGGGCCGAGACCGGACTCCGTGTAAAAACACGGTGGCATTGTGAGTTGTGGCATTTGGCACTAATGATTATTAACCTAAGAAGATGGAAAGATTGAATCGGAAACTATGTGATCCTTACTTGGTGTTTCTTTATATTTCTGTGAAGCACTTATTGATTATTATGACTTCCTTCTCTTTGTTTCATTGTTCATTCTACTAAGATTAGTGTTTGCCTTACATACTACTACTATTCGACAGTACTAACGTCCTTTTTGCCGGGGGCGCTACATCTTTAAATGGATGTAGGCGTTGATCGCATATAGTGGTGTTCTCCCTCACACTCATCACAGCAGTCTTGGTGAGCCCCATTTCTTCCTAGGGTCGTATAGTTCTTCTTTTGTATAAGTTTTCACATTTTGAGGTATAGCCGGGGCCTTGTTGCCGGCATTGTCATGTTGGTCTTTCGTATCATTAGAGGCTCCGTAGACGTTTATGTGGGCCATGTATGTATGTTGGGGTGGTCATTGGATCGAGTTGTATTTTGAAAACTTAACTATGGCATAATGTATATAATGAAAAATGGACTAGCAACGTTTATGCACATATATCTGATATCTCCCCTATTTAGCAGATGGTACCACGTCCACTTTTTGTATCATGAATGAGTCGGGTAGGAAAGGTCTAATAGGCTTGCTCGACCGGGTTCACTCGATTGAGCGCCGGTCGTGCTCCCTGAGGTTGGGGCGTGACAGTTTCAAACAAACAGATTCCTAAACCTAAACACTTTCATGTGTTATGTATTATTATGTTTCCTTTACAAATATAGTATGTTACATGTTCAAATAAGAAACAAATAGATACAAAAAATTTAATTGATTTTGAAGTCTTAAATACTAAAAAATTATTAAATGACCATTATCCGGTATGAACTCTATTTTTTAAGGGTATAAAGGACGAACGATATTTTGCTTTGCCTTTGTGCTTTTAATATAAAAGTCCCACGTTACGCGCGTTGCGCGTGTACCCTATGTCGATGGGTAACAAATTTTAAAAAATTACATAAAATTTATTATAACGACCCGACCGGTTATTTTACTTGCTAGAACCCCATTCTCCTAAATAAGACTTTCCGTACTTGCTTTTACTGATTTATGACTTGCGGGGATGGTTGGTTCGGGATTTACAAGAGTTTGGATTGAAATCGGAACACTTGGTTCCTTAAGGTTAGCATGAAAGGTCAAGTTTGACTTTGGTCAATATTTTGAGTAAACGACCTCGAAAATGGCATTTGACGGTATTAATAGGTTTGTATGGTAATTTTGGACTTGGACGTATGTACGGATTGGGTTTTGGATGACCCGGGAGAATTTTGGCGCCTAATAGTGAAAGTTGGTTCTTGAAGGTTTTAGAAGTTTTTAAAATTTGGGTTGGAGTGGATTTTGGTGATATCGAGGTCTAAACGGAATTCCAAGACCGGGAATAGCTCTGTAATGTAATTTAAGACCTGCACGCAAAGTTTGGCGTCAATCCGAGTAGTCTAAGTACGTTTCGGTGCATTTTGAGTGAATAGAAGAACTTGAAGTTCATAAGTTTGATTGAATTGGTTTTGGGGTGTGATTCTTAGTTTTAATGTTATTTCGGGCGCTCTGAGAGTTCGAGCGAGTCTGTTTTATGATTCCAAACTTGTTGGTATATTCGGGCGGGGCCCGGAGGCCCCGAGTATTGATCGGATGAGGCTCGGACCATTTCGGGAGCTGAAGCAACAACTTAAGCTCCCCAGTTCTGTCATAACCGCACCTGCGGTTGGCCAGTCGCAGGTGCGAGACTAGCCTACGAGGCAGCCAAGTTCTGCAGACGTGACCACTTTTCCGCAGAAGCGGGAGCTCGTCTGCAGAAACGACCCCAGCCGGCCCAATAAATTCCGCGAAAGCGGACCCTTTTTCCGCAGAAGCGTGATCAGCAGATACGGCCAATGCATCGCAGGTGCGAAAATCCCTGGGGCAGTGTCTTCATTTATTACGGGACTTGAGCATTTTTCTCCCATTCTTTACTTACTTGTACGATTTTAGAGCTTCAAAAGGGAAAGATTTCAACCTGGCTATTGAAGGTAAGTAATTTCTACCTTGTTGTGAGTTTAATATATAGATTATGGGTAGATTACAGCATGAAACTTTGGTAGAAATTATGGGTTTAGGTGAGGAACCTAGGGTTTAATAAAAATGGGATTTTACCACGAAAAAGATTATGAAATTTAGCAAAAACCATATATTATGTACTTAAGGTCATGGATAACAACTTTCTTCAAAATATTTTGGAATCCTGGCGTGTGGGCCCGGGGTGAATTTTAGGAATCTTGCAAATTGGATTGGGTAATCACTATTATAGTGGAGATATGTAATTTTGAGCATAGATTGATCGATTTATGTAATTTTTGGCTAGTTCTGAGTCGTTTGGCATCAATTTCGGAGGTTCGAGCGCATTCTTGAATTTTGGAAGTACGCTTGAGACGAGGTAAGTCTCTTTTCTAACCTTGTGAGGGAAAATTTACCCCATAGGTGAACTCAATAAATATGTGTTATTATTTGTAGTGGCTATATACGCACGAAGTGACGAGAGTCCGTACGTAGCTACTATTCTTGTTTATGTCCGGATAGTTCTAGGTTTACACCATATTTTATGCAAACCATTATTTGATGATATTTGTTAATTGTATCGAATGAAACTAAGTCAAGGATTTCTAAGGATTTAAAAGCTTCAATGTAAAATTGTCTTTATTTTGAAAAGAATCAAGAAAGGATTATGATTTATTAATAATTTATAATTGACCGCGTCGCAAGTATATTCCGCGAACAGGGTAATTTTTTCTACTACTCTCATGGAAGCAGGCCGTTCGCCTCGGCAGGTTAATAGATGCATCTATGGTTCGAGTCGTTCGACCCACGGCAGCGCACAGTTTATATTTATGTTGGAACGGGCTGAACGTCCTTGGTGAAATTTTGTACGTGATAATAGAAATGGAAGTCCCTTTTTCTAATCGGTGCCAGTTTCATTATTCGAAAGAATTATTGTTTTCAATGAAGGAAGTGATTTGAGCTCTTAAATATGGTGACGAATTGTTCGGTTATTTATTTTTCTGACTTTCATTGTTATATAACATGTTTAATTAGAATTTTATATTACCGTATAGTTGGCCCTAGTAAGTGTCGGAGCCGACCCCTCGTCACTAGTTCTTCGAGATTAGACTAGATACTTACTGGGTACATATTGTTTATGTACTCACTCTACACTTTTGTACTTAATTATATAGGATCTGAGGCAGGTGCATCTGGTTACCAGTCTGGTGCGCAGTTTTGATCCCCATCTCGAGACTTCATGGTGAGCTATTTTCTGAGCCGTCCTGTAGCAGCTGGGGTCTCTCTTATGATCTATTTTCTTTCAGGCAGTAGGCTAGTATTCTTTTATATATTCTACTAGATTGCTCACATACTTCTGACATCAGGTCTTGGCACGTACTCTAGTAGACTTATGATTTTAGATTTGTTTACTTGATTTTGATTAGTACTTGTTATTCCCGTTGAATTATGTCCCATTTGTAAATTTCTAAATCTTTTTAACAAATAAGGAAATGTATCCACTTAGTAAATTTATTTAAACGAGAAACCACTATTTTGATTAGTGTCGGCTTGCCTGACAATGGTGTTGGGCGCCATCACGGCCTAAATTGGAATTGGGTCGTGACAATTATCTATTGAATTGTAAAATAAAAGTAAAAATTATTAAGAATTATCTACTGAGTTATAAAAAGTAAATTAAATTCCTTGAAATAATGGATATTGATTCTACTTAGCAAACTCAATAACGGAAACAATATTATTCCACATAAGTCCTCATAGCCTCAACTCAAATTATTTAGTAATTTATTTTTTGTCAGAATATTTTATTTTTCTAAGAGAATGATTTGAAGTCCGAATTGGATATATATACAAATTTTCTCTACAGTGTGTTTGTTCAAGTGGGATTTTTATTTAGAAAATTCTTTTAGTGTTAGTTAAATTCAAACCCTAAACATTTGTTTTCTATAAGTTTTGGACTTTGAAGCCCGTCTTTGTAGTTTTGTAACCACGTATCATATTAGTAGACTCTATCATTCCATATTATTGAAAATTGTTATAGATATTTGTCAAAAATTAAATCAAAACGTACAATATCTAATTTTGCAAACAAATCTCTATTTTTTCCTTATAAATATTGTTCTCGCAAAGAAGTATTTATTTGAACATATAATATGTAAAGACATGTAATAAAACCTTAACAATATAAATGAGAAATAAAATTTGAAAGAAAAAACTTGCCTTTAAAATCCCGTCCTAGTCGGCTCTAAGCCTCAATCACACGCTCCACGTGAATCTTCCTTCATCTGCACAATAATATGAATGGCTCAATCAAAAATGGCTTACATAATTAAATTTGTTAAATATATATTGTTTGAAGAAAGTGAGAAGTCTAATAACTTTACAAAAATAAAAAAATATTGATAAGGAAATAAGTAGAAAAAGAACAGCAGTATCCATAGAACATTAGATAAGGGGAAAAAATTAGATCAAAACGTACGATAGCTAATTTTGCAAACAATTCTCTATTTTTTCCTTATAAATATGGTTCTCGCAAAGAAGTATTTATTTGAACATATAATATGTAAAAACATGTAATAAAACCTTAAAAATATAAATGAGAAATAAAATTTGAAAAAAGAAACTTGCCTTTAAAATTTCGTCCTAGTCGGCTCTAAGTCTCAATAACATGCTCCACATGAATCTTCCTTCATCTGCACAATAATATTAAAGACTCGATCTAGAATGGCTTACATAAATTTATTAAATATATATTATTTGAAGAAAGTGAGAAGTCTAATAACTTTACAAAAATAACAAATATTGATAAGGAAATAATTAGAAAAAGAACATGAGTATCCATAGAACATTAGATAAGGAAAAAATTAGAAAAGAGTTAGCTTGTTTTGCACCTTGAACTCATGTCGATGGGGAACTAAAAATAGGATGAAATATTCCAACAAAGTCAAACCTAAAGAAGCCTAAACCTAAAAGAAAGTAACACGTTAGTAAAGACTAAAGAATGCTAATCCTAAACAAATAAAGCCTGAAGAATCCTAAACTTAAATAAAGTCATCCCCAATAAAAACGGTGATACACGGCAATTTTTGTTTTATCTCCAAACATAAAATAAAAAATTAGTAGTGATTACAATTATAATTATATCCAACATAAAATATATTTACGAATAATAAAAAAGGCAAACGATATTTCGATAGGGGCTTCGTGCTTTTAATATAGTACTAGTCTTAGGGTACGCGCTTTGCGCATGTACCTATATTAATGAATACACAAATTTTAAAAATTACATATATATTATTAGATAATTTGTTTGATTTATAAAATATAATTTAAGTTTTTTTTAAAATAATAAATATTATTCTCATTTAGTTAGCTTAACAAATGAAGGAATTTTATTTAGATGCCTTATTGTTATTTTATCCGAACTTATATCGAAACTAATAAAAATTGTTAATATTTACAATTCTTTAAAGATTTATCAAATAACACAAATTAAGAGGGCTCCAAAAGCGAATGCGATCGGGCAAGGGTAGCTCTGAAGGGAGAGTTGAGCGGAACCAGGCATAAGGAGCAACAATCGCTATTGATAGTTCCCGTGCAAAAATTGGGGGGAAAGACAAAGGAAAGAGCGATGGAAAACCTATCTTTCTACTCTTTCTTTCTCGTCTGAAGGCCTCTTTTTGGCTTCGGCCAAACACTTTTTCTCTAACCCAAATTCTCCATTTTGGTACACGCCAAAACGTTCCATTTCGGCGGATTGAAAGAGCCATAAATCACTATGATCGATCTCTTGGTCTTTTAAAAATTTGTGAATGAAAAAAGATTGGCATTATAACTTCTAAATATTTGATAGTGACAATGTAAAGTTTAAAGAATGACTAATATTGAATTAATATTGTAATGACCCGGCCGGTCGTTTTGAGTATTATAATCCCATTTTTCCATTTACTGCTCAATTTATGCTTTATAGTTATTTTATGACTTACCGGATTAGTTGGTTCGGGACCGGAAGGAATTCGGAGTGAAATGAGACACTTAGTCTCATAATTAAAAATTTAAATTAGAAAAGTTGACCGGATGTGGACTTATGTGTAAACGACCTCGGATCTAAATTTTTATGATTCCAATACCTCCGTATGATGATTTTGGACTTAGGAGTTTGTCCGGAAAATTATTTGGAGGTCCGTAGAGGAATTAGGCTTGAAATGCCGGAAGTTAAATTTTTGAAAAGTTTGACCGGGGGGTTAAATTTTTGATATCAGAGTCGAAATAGGATTCTGAAAATTTTAATAGGTCTGTTATGTCATTTGTGACTTGTGTGCAAAATTTGAGGTCAATCGGACGTGATTTGATAGGTTTCGACGTTGTTTGTAGAAATAGAAAGTTTCAAGTTCATTAGGCTTGAATCTATGTGTGATTCGTGTTATTGGTGTTGTTGGATGTGATTTGAAGACTTAACTAAGTTCGTATGATGTTTTAGGACTTGTTGGTATATTTGGTTGAGATCCCGAGGGCCTCGGGTGAGTTTCGGATAGTTAACAGATCAAAATATGGACTAAAACAGCTGCTGGAATTTCCTTCTGCTAGAATTTCCTTCTGCTGGAAATTCCTTCTGCTGGAAATTCGGGGAGCCCAGAATCGAACCTAGGATCGAGGGTCATGATCGAAGCCATGATCAAAGGCCAGGATCGAGGGCTATGAATAAAGGTCAGGGTCGAGGGCCATGAGCGAAGCCAGGGTCGAGGGCCATGATCGAAGCCAGGGTCGAGGGCCAAGATCGAAGCCTGGATCGAGGTCAGAGTCGAGGCCCAGGATTGAGGACCACGATCGAAGGCCAAGATCAAGGTAGGACCGAGGGCTGTCTGGGCAGAATTATAAAGCAGGGGACTTCGTCCCATTCGCCATTTTTGACAAATTGGAGCTTGAGGAGAGGCGAGTTTTGATAGATTTTCAAGGAAAACTTGAGGTAAGTTCCTTGTGATCATTTCTACTCTATAATATTCAATTATTATCGAATAATCCGACTAGATTATATGTTTTTGAGGTGTAAATCGGAGATTTGAATTTATAAATTTGGAAATAAGATTTGATGATTTGGAGGTCGAGTTGAGGTCGGATTTTGGTAAAATTAGTATGGGTAGACTCGTGGTGGAATGGGCTTTCGAATTTTGTAACTTTTGTCGGGTTCCGAGACGTGGGCCCCACGGACGATGTTTGAGTTAAATTTCGAATTTTTGTGGAAAATTGTATTTTCATATGGAATTAATTCCAATAAATTTTATTAACTTAATCAAATTATTTATGGCTAGATTCGAGGCGTTTGGAGGCCAATTCGCGAGGCAAAGGCTTATTGGAATAAAGAATTGCTCGGATTGAGGTAAGTAACTGTTATAAATCTGGTCCTGAGGGTTTGAACCCCCGGGTTTTGTATCATGTGATTGTTTTGGAGGTGACGCACATGCTAGGTAACGGGCGTGTTGGCGTGCACTGAGGGGATTGTGACTTGGTCCGTCCCGTGAAACTGTAAAGATGAATAACTTGTTGTTAGCTATATTCTCTCTATGTGTTGAAGGAATTTGACTGTAAATCATGTTAGAAATCATTCTTAGGCTATGTGATAGTATTGTTGGGACCCACAGAGGTCGCGTACTTGTTGAATTATTTGCTAATTGTAGTCTTGTACTCAGTCATGATTTTGCTTGCGTATCATACCTTAGTCTTTCTTGATTTTTGTTGATACACTATGTTATCTTTGTTTGGATTGATCTTTGTGATTTCCGAGAGCGGAGAGACTAGAGAGGTTGAGGAATGAGTAAGGCCGAGGGCCTGTCGGTGAGGTAAGGATACTATAGCACGTGAGTTGTCCGTACAGGATATTATAGCACGTGAGTTGTCCCTGCAGCACGTGAGTTGTCCGTGCGGATTATGGAGCTTGGGCTTTAAGAGCCCCTCCGGAGTCTGTACACCCCCAGTGAGCGCGGGTACCCATTAAGTGTGAGTGCTGAGGGCTGGGAGCCCAGTGAGTGATTGTTGTCGTGAGAGACTGTACTTGCTTTTCATTTGCTGTTGCACTTAGTTGCTATTTGTCATTGTTGTGAAATTCTTTGAAAGATTTTATATCCGGATTACATGAACTTGAACTGTATAAAACTGTTTTGACTTAAACTACTGGAATTGATAGCATGTCTACTCTCTGCTGGAATTACTGAAAATGAACTATAACTGTGTAGCTTGTCATTATCTTCGGTTCCTTAGTTATTATCGTTACTTGCTGAGTTAGTTGTACTCATACTACACCCTGTACTTCGTGTGCAGATCCAGGTATTTTCCGACACAGCGAGTGTTGATTCTCTCATACAGTTGACTTTTCAGAGATTCAAAGGTAGCTGTCGTATTTCGCAGACCTTGTCTCTCCTTCCCGATCTCCTTGTTTACTGTATTTGGTCTTAGATTATTATAGACCGTATTTTTCATACTTGTATTCATATTAGATGCTCATGTACCCAGTGACACTGGGTTTTAGGAGTGTTTATATATGTATTTGTGAATTTCTTTTGCTGAATTTAATCATTTTGTTTTTAAATATAAAAGATATGGGAGTTTATTGAAATTGTCAACTTGCCTAGTATTGAGATAGGCGCCATCACGACAGGTGAGATTTTTGAGTCGTGACAAGTTGGTATCAGAGCCCTAGGTTACATAGGTCTCAAGAGTCATGAGAAGGTTTAGTAGAGTCTTGCAGATCGGTACGGAGACGTCTGTACTTATCTTCGAGAGGCTGTAAAACCTTTAGGAAAATTTCACTTTCTTGTATTCTGTCGTGCAAATTTATTGATTTCGAAAAACTAAATTTATGTTATTCTATTCTCTCACAGATGGTGAGAACACGCACTATCGGATCGGATGGTCAGCTACCAGTGCCACCAGTTAGGGTCGCGAGAGGCGGGGGCCATGGTAGAGGTCGCGGGCGAGGTAGAGGTCGAGTTGTAGCTCGTACCACAGTTGGACCAGCACCTGCAGTACCACCAGTTGCTACATCTCAGGAGTAGATTCCAGATATAGCTTAACCAATAGGACCAGCTCAGGCACCAGCTGTGCCCATTGAGATTTCAGGCCTTCAGGAGGCTTTGGCCCAGATATTGACAGTTTGCAGAGGTCTTGCTCAGGTGTTTTCGGCTCAGGCCGCACCTGCCACTTCTCGGGCCGGGGGAGGTACTCATACCCATGTTTCCTGTACTCTAGACCAGGTAGTATAGGGACTTCATATAACGGGGGCACTACCAGCCCAGCCGGTTGCAACTGCTCAGGCCCCGGTAGTTCCTGTTATGGAAGATGGTCAGCAGAGGAGACTTAAGAGATTTGAGACGCTTCGACCTCTACCATTTAGCGGTGGTGAGTCAGAGAATGCTCGAGGTTTTCTGGATAAGTGTCAAAGGATTCTTTGGACAACGGGTATTCTGAAAACCAGTGGGGTCTCGTTTACTACTTTTCAGTTTTCTGGGGCTTCCTTCAGATGGTGGGAGTCTTACAATAGGTGTAGGCCGGTCGGCGCAGCACCCCTTACCTAGCAGCAGTTCTCCGGTATATTCCTGGAGAAGTTCATGCCTCAGTCCCGTAGAGAGGAGCTGCACAGGCAGTTCGAGCAGCTTTGTCAGGGTGATATGTCTGTGACGCAGTATGAGATGAGATTTTCAAAGTTGGCCCATCATGCTATGTGGTTGATTCCCACAAACAGGGAACGGATAAGGAGGTTCATAGATGGCTTCACTTTTCAGCTGTGATTACTAATGACTAGAGAGAGTGTGTGTGTCTGGTGCTACTTTCGACGAGGTGGTCGACATTGCTCATCAGATTGAGATGATTTGAGGTCAGGAACGGGTTGAGAGGGAGGCTAAGAGGCCTCATGGTTCAGGATAGTTTATCAGTGTTCCTTCAGGGGGTCAGTTTTACCGCAGTAGGGGTCATTTTTACAAACATGCTCATACGGGTCGTCCTGCTCATCGTGGTACATCAGCTAGCCACGGTTCTTACAGTGCTCATTCAGGCCAGTCTTCATTCAGTGCATTACCAACACAGAGTTCTCATCATGCCTCGTCCGCTCAGGCTTCTACATGTAATTCCTCGGGTTATCAGGAGTAGCAGTTCCGTCAGAGGAGGGGTTGTTTCGAATGCGAAGAATTGGGACATTTCAAGAGAGATTGTCCTAGGTTTTTGAATGGGGCTCTACAGCAGAGTTCTCGAACAATGACACCAGCACCAGCAGTTACACCACTCGCCCAGCCAGCTCGGGGTGGAGGTCAGGCAGCTAGGGGTCACCCAAGAGGGGGAGGCCGATCAGGTGGTGGTCAGGCCGGATTCTATGCTTTTTCTACCAGGCCAGATGCTATTGCTTCAGATGTAGTTATCACAGGTATTGTTTCAGTGTGCCACAGGGAAGCTTCTATATTATTTGACCCCGGATCCACTTATTCATATATATCATCATATTTTGCTCATTATCTGGACATGCCCTGTGAGTCCTTAGTTTCACCTGTTTGTGTGTCTACACCGGTTGGCGATATTATTACTGTGGACCGTGTGTATCGGTCGTGTGTGGTAACTACTGGGGAACTGAATACTAGAGTTGATCTCTTATTACTCGGTATGGTTGATTTCGATGTAATCCTGGGTATGGATTGGTTGTCTCCATGTCATGCTATTCTGGACTGTCACGCAAAACCTGTGATGTTGACAATGCCGGGGTTGCCAAAGGTTGAATGGAGAGGTTCTCTAGATTTTGTTCCTAGCAGGGTAATTTCTTATTTGAAGGCCCAACGTATGGTTGGAAAGGGATGTTTGTCATTTCTGGCCTTTGTGAGAGATGTTGATATTGATACTCCTATTATTGATTCAGTACCGGTCGTGCGAGACTTTTTGAATGTATTTCCTGTGGACCTGCCGGGTATGCCACCCGATAGGGATATTGATTTCGGTGTTGACTTGGTGCAGGGCACTCAGCCCATTTCTATTCCTCTGTATCGTATGGCACCAGCTGAGTTAAAATAATTGAAAGAGCAACTTCAGGAACTCCTTGAAAAGGGGTTTGTTAGGCCTAGTGTGTCACCTTGGGGTGTACCGGTTCTTTTTGTGAAAAATAAATATGGTATTATGCGGATGTGCATCGATTATAGGCAGTTGAACAAAGTTACTATCAAGAATAAATATCCCTTGCCGCGTGTTGATGACTTATTTGACCGGCTTCGGGGGCGAGGGTGTTATCTAAAATTGATTTGAGGTCTGGGTATCACCAGTTGAAAATTCGGGATTCGGAATTCTAAAGACGGCATTCAGAACTCGTTATGGCCATTATGAATTTCTTGTGATGTCTTTTAGGCTAACCAACACCCCAACAGCATTTATACATTTGATGCATTTAACCGGTTCAGAGTCTTATACTGTGTATTGGGACACGTCGCGTACTGGTCTTGGCACAGTGCTTATGCAAGACGGTAGGGTGATTGCCTATGCGTACAAACAGTTAAAGGTATATAAGAAGAATTACCCGGTCTACGATCTTGAGTTAGCAGCTATTGTTCATGCCTTAAAAATTTGGCGGAATTACTTGTACGATGTCCAGTGTGAGGTATATACCTATCATCAGAGCCTACAGCATTTGTTTAAATCGAAGGATCTTAATTTTCGGCAGCGAAGGTGGTTGGAATTGCTTAAGGATTATGGCATTACCATTCTCTATCATCCCGGAAAGGCCAATGTGGTGGCTGATGCCTTGAGTCGTAAGGCGGAGAGTTTGGGCAACTTCGCAAACTTACCGGTAGCAGAGAGGTCTTTAGCCTTGGATGTTCAGGCCTTGGCCAACCAGTTTGTTAGATTGGATGTTTTCGAGACGAATCGAGTTTTGGCTTGTGTGGTTTCTCGGTCTTCTTTATATGATCGCATTAGAGAGCGTCTGTATGATGATCCACATCTTCTTGTCCTTAAGGACACGGTTCAGCATGGTGATTCTAAGGAAGTCACTATTGGAGATGACGGTGTATTACGAATGCATGGCAGGCTATGTGTGCCTAATATAGATGGTTTGCGTGAGTTGATTCTCTATGAAGCTCACAGTTCGCAGTACTCCATTCATCCAGGTGCCGTGAAAATGTATCAGGATGTGAGGCAACACTATTGCTGGAGGCGAATGAAGAAATATATAGTTGGATTTGTAGCTCGGTGCTTAAATTGTCAACAGATAAAGTACGAGCATCAAAGACCGGGAGGATTACTTCAGAGGCTTGAAATTCCGGAGTGGAAATGGGAGCGTATTACCATGGACTTTGTAGTTAGGCTTCCACGGACTTTGAGAAAGTTTGATGTTGTTTGGGTAATAGTAGATCGGTTGACAAAATCCGTGCATTTTGTTACAGTTGGTACTAATTATTCTTCGGAGTGGTTGGCTGGGATTTATATTCGCGAGATCCAGTGTCCATCATTTCAGATCGGGGCACACAGTTTACATCATAGTTTTGGAGAGCAGTGCAGCGAGAATTGGGCACCCAGGTTCAGTTGAGTACAGCATTTCACCCTCAAACAGACGGACAGTCCGAGTGCACTATTTAGATATTAGAGGATATGCTACACGCTTATGTCATTGATTTTGGGGGTTCTTAGGATCAATTTCTGCCACTCGCGGAGTTTGCTTACAATAACAACTACCAGTCGAGTATTCATATGGCTCCGTATGAGGCTTTGTATGGGAGACGGTGTCGTTCTCTGGTGGGTTGTTTTTAGCCGTGTGAGGTTAGGATATTGGGTACTGACTTGGTTCAGGATGCTTTAGAGAAGGTCAAAGTGATTCAGGAACGGCTTCGCACGGCGCAGTCTAGACAAAAGAGTTATGCTGACAACAAGGTTCGTGATGTTGTTCACATGGTTGGAGAGAAGGTTTTACTCATGATTTTACCCATGAAGGGTGTGTTGAGGTTCGGGAATAAGGGAAAGTTGAGCCCTCGGTATATTGGGCCTTTTGAGATACTTAAGAAGATTGGAGAGATGGCTTATGAACTTGCTTTGCCACCTAATCTATCAGGTGTTCATCCAGTGTTCCATGTAACCATGCTCCGAAAGTATGTCGGGGATCCGTCTCACATTCTGAATTTCAGTACGGTACAGCTGGACGGTAATTTGACTTATGATGTGGAGCCGGTGGCTATTTTAGACCGGCAGGTTCGAAAGCTAAGGTCAAAGAGGATAGCATCAGTGAAGGTGCAGTGGAGAGGCCAGCCACTCGGAAAAGCTACTTGGGAGATTGAGTAGGAGATGCGGAGCAAATATCCACACTTATTTGAGACTCCAGGTATTATTCTAAACCCGTTCGAGGATGAACGTTTGTTTAAGAGGGGGAGAATGTAACGACCCGGCCGGTCGTTTTGAGTAGTATAACCCCATTTTCTCATTTACTGCTCAATTTATGCTTTACAGTTATTTATGACTTACCGGGTTAGTTGGTTCGGGTCTGGAAGGAATTCGGAGTGAAACGATACACTTAGTCTCATAATTAAAAATTTAAGTTAGAAAAGTTGACCGGATGTGGACTTATGTGTAAACAACCTTGGATCAGAATTTTTATGATTCCAATAGGTTCGTATGGTAATTTTGGACTTAGGAGTGTGTCCGGAAAATTATTTGGAGGTCCGTAGAGGAATTAGGCTTGAAATGTCGAAAGTTGAATTTTTGGGAAGTTTGACCTGCGGGGTTGACTTTTTGATATCGGGGTCGAAATTCAATTTTGAAAATTTTAATAGGTCTGTTATATCATTTGTGACTTGTGTGCAAAATTTGAGGTCAATCGGACGTGATTTGATAGGTTTCGACGTTGTTTGTAGAAATAAAAATTTTCAAAGTTCATTAGGCTTGAATCTATGTGTGATTCGTGTTTTAATGTTGTTGGATGTGATTTGAAGACTCGACTAAGTTCGTATGATATTTTAGGACTTGTTGGTATATTTGGTTGAGGTGCCGAGGGCCTCGGGTGAATTTTAGATGGTTAACGGATCAAAAGATGGAAAAAAACAGCTGCTACAATTTCCTTCTGCTAGAATTTCCTTCTGCTGGAAATTCGGGGAGCCCAGAATCAAGCCTAGGATCGAGGGCCATGATCGAAGCCAGGATCGAAGCCATGATCGAAGCCCAGGGTTGAGGGCCTCGAAGGCCAGGGTCTAGGGTTGTGATCGAAGCCAGGATCGAGGGCACGGATCGAGGGTCAGAGTCGAGGCCCAGGATCGAGGACCACGATCGAAGGCCAAGATTGAGGCAGGACCGAGGGCTGTCTGGGCAGAATTATAAAGCAGGGGAATTCGTCCTATTCGCCATTTTTGACAAATTGGAGCTTGAGGAGAAGCGATGTTTGATAGATTTTCAAGGAAAACTTGCGGTAAGTCTCTTGTGATCATTTCTACTCCATAATATTGAATTATCATCAAATAATCCGACTAGATTACATGTTTTTGAGGTGTAAATCGGAGATTTGAACTTAGAAATTTGGAAATAAGATTTGGTGATTTGGAGGTTGAGTTGATGTCGGATTTTAGTAAAATTAATATGGGTAGACTCGTGATGGAATGAGCTTTCGGATTTTGTAACTTTTGTCGGGTTTCAAGATGTGGGCCCCACGGATGATTTTTGAGTTAAATTTCGGATTTTTGTGAAAAATTGTATTTTCATATGGAATTAATTCCAATAAATTTTATTGACTGAATCGCTACTCTCTGCTGGAATTACTGAAAATGAACTATAACTGTGTAGCTTGTCATTATCTTCGGTTCCTTAGTTATTATCGTTACTTGCTGAGTTGGTTGTACTCATACTACACCCTGTACTTCGTGTGCAGATCCAGGTGTTTTCGGACACAGCTAGTGTTGATTCTCTCATACAGTTGACTTTTCAGAGATTCAAAGGTAGCTGTCGTATTTCGCAGACCTTGTCTCTCCTTCCCGATCTCCTTGTTTACTGTATTTGGTCTTAGATTATTATAGACTGTATTTTCGAGACTTGTATTCATATTAGATGCTCATGTACTCAGTGACACCGGGTTTTTGGAGTGTTTATATATGTATTTGTGAATTTTTTCCTCTGAATTTAATCATTTTGCTTTTAAACATAAAAGATATGGGAGTTTATTGAGATTGTCGGTTTGCCTAGTGTAACGACTCGGCCAGTCGTTTTGAGTGTATTAGCCCTGATCCCCTATTTACTATTTCCCTCGTACCTTTTTCTGCTTAAGTGACTATTTCCCCGAAAATAGGAGCTTAAGTCTTAGGATTTTTACCGTAGTCAGAACTGTGTTAAGACGACTCTATAATGGAGTTTTGTTAGCTCCGTTAGGTAATTTTGGACTTAGGGGCGTGTCCGGATTATGTTTTGGAGGTCCGTAACTTATTTAGACTTGAATTGGCGAAAGTCAAATTTTTGGAGTTTTGGACCGGTAGTGGAAATTTTGATATCGGGGTCGGATTCCGATTCCAGAAGTTGGGATAGGTATGTCATGTTGAATATGACTTGTGTGCAAAATTTGGGTTCAATCATATGTGGTTTGATAGGTTTCGGGATCGGTTGTGGAAATTTGAAGTTTCAAGTTCTTTAAGTTTGAATTGGAGGGAGATTCTTGATGTTTGCGTTATTTGATGTGTTTTAAGGGCTCGACTAAGTTCTTATGTGTTTTAGGATTGGTTGGTATGTTTGGTTGAGGTCCCGGGGGCCTCGGGTGAGTTTCGAACACCCAACGGATCGAATTTTGGACTTAGGAGGTTGCTGAATTTTTTAGGGTCTGAGTTCTGGTTTCCTTATACGCGATCGCGTGGGGTGATCCGCGATCGTGTAGGCTTAGCTGGGTAGAGGATGGAATTGTTCTTCACGTTCGCAGACATGTGCATGCAAATGTGTAGTGATGTGAGGTGGTGCTTCACGAATACAGAGACAAGGTCGCATTCGCGTAGGGTTAAGCGGACTAAAGTTGGGCCACACGCTTTGCTCATCGCGAATGCGTGAGGACGTTCGCAATCGCGTGAGTATGGGAGCCAGAGCATCACGTTCGCGTGGTGTTATACGCGATCGCGTAGAGTTAATTCTATGGCAGCAAAGTTGTTCTTCGCGATCGCGAGGCTATTTCCACGATCGCGATTAAGGAATCACTCGGCAGTATTAAAGTTTCCAAAAACGGGGGTTTTGCCATTTTATCAAACACTTGAGTTGGGAGCTTGGATTTTGGATGAGGTATTGAGGGATTTTCAGATATATCGATTGGGTAACGATTCTTAACTCCTTTATGGTTATATTCCATTAATCTATGGTTGATTTCATCATTTAATTTCGAATTTTGGGGTTGAAATTGGGAAAATTTTGGAAGAACTTCTTCAACAAAGATTTTGAGTTTTGAAAGGGGATTTGTGGTCGTATTTGAGTAATTTTTATATGGTTAGACTCGTCAGTGAATGGGTGTTTGTATTTTGTGACTTTTACCCGATTCCAAGACGTGGGCTCGGGTCGACCTTTTAGGACGAATTTCGAAATTTTTATTAAAATCTTGATTTCATTACTAGTCTATTATAGTTGTATTTATGATATGTAATTATTTTTGGCTAGATTTGGACCATTCGGAGTCAGATATTCATGGAAAAGGTATCGTTACCGATTAAATGAGCTTGGTTCGAGGTAAGTGGCTTGCCTAACCTTGTGTGGGGGAAATCCCTTAGGATTTGGTATTGTTTTGATATATGAGCGCCGTGTACGTGAGGTGACGAGTACGTACATGGGCTATTTGTTGTAAAACTCCGTTATCCACTAAGTAATAACATGTTTCTCCTTATTTGAGCTACACTAGAATATGTAACTAATCTATTTAGTTTAGAATAATATGCCTACGTGTCTTAACTGCCTATCTGAACTCTGTGCAGCATGTTTAGTGAAATTTGTTGTTTTTCCTTGACTTGAACTTAGAATCAATTGTAGGTTTTCTTGTTGTAACAGTTATTTCTGTTGGTTGAGCTGCATATTTACTTTGGGACTACGGAACGGTATTCCGGGAGATCCCCATGCACTGCATATTTACTTTGGGACTACGGAACGGTATTCTGGGAGATCCCGTTGCACTGCATATTTACTTTGGAACTACGAAACAGTATTCTGGGAGATCCCCCTGCACTGCATATTTACTTTGGGACTACGGAATGGTATTTCGGGAGATCACCTTGTACTGCATATTTACTTTGGGACTACGGAATGGTATTCCGAGAGATCCCCCTGTACTGCATATTTACTTTGGGACTATGGAACTGTATTCTGGGAGATCCCCCTATACTGCACATTTACGTTTGGAACTACGAGACGGTATCTAGGGGATCCCCTTGTACTGCACATTTACGTTTGCGACTATGCGACGGTATCTCGGGAAACCCCTAATTGTTATCTCTGTGTACTGGGTTGTTGTCTTCTATGATTTAATTCTTGTTAAATTTAAGTCTTTATTTTACTGCGGAATTATGTTCTATCTTGTGTTATTATATATATACCAGGCTGGCCGACCTAACCTCGTCACTACTCGATCGAGGTTAGGTTTGGCACTTACTGGGTACCGATTGAGGTGTACTCATGCTACTCTTTGCATATGTTTTTTGTGTGCAGATCCATATACTTCTTATCTTCCACACTATCAGTGAGCCAGGACAGCTTTGGAGAGTTCAAGATATATCTGTCGTGTCCGCAGACCTCGGAGTCCCCTTCTACTCTTCCCCATGTCCATTATCTTCTGTATTTTCTTTTGATAGACTCTGATATATAGAGACACTAGATTTACCTTCTGTAGTTTGTGATTCACGATGTTTCGGGGTTTATAAATGTTGTGTAGTATATTGAGGAGTTGGTTATTGTACATGCCAAGTGGCATGGTATCTAGTCATGTTGTTATTTCTACAGTTAGTTGTTAAATTTATGTTTTTATTTTATTATTTCGCAAATGTTAGGCTTACCTAGTCGTAAAGACTAGGTCTCATAACAACGTCATACAGAGGAGAAATTGGGTCGTGACAAGTTTGTATCAGAGCTCTAGGTTCGTAGGTGTCGTGAGTCACAAACCGGTTTATTAGAGTCTCGCGGATCGGTACAGAGACATCTGTACTTATCTTTAGGAGGCTATGGCCGGTAGTTTTGAGTGTATTAGCCCCGATCCCCTATTTATTGTATCTGCTTAAGTGACTTGCCGAGAGGTTTTGTTTTTGGTTTCGGAGTGTTTCGGGACACTTAAACCCTAAAACGGGAGCTTAAGTCTTAGGATTTTTAACCATAGTAAGAACTGTGTGAAGACGACTCCGAAATGGAGTTCTGTTGGTTCTGTTAGCTTCGTTAGGTGATTTTGGACTTAGGGGCGTGTCCGAATTGTGTTTTGGAGGTCCGTAGCTTATTTAGACTTGAATTGGCGAAAGTCGAATTTTTGGAGTTTTGGACCGGTAGTGGAAATTTTGATATCGAGGTCAGATTTCAATTTCGAAAGTTGGATTAGGTCCGTAATGTTGAATATGACTTGTGTGCAAAATTTGGGGCCAATCAGACGTGGTTTGATAGGTTTCGGCATCGGTTGTGAAAATTTGAAGTTTCAAGTTCTTTATGCTTGAATTGGAGGGCGATTCTTGATTTTTCCGTTGTTTGATGTGTTTTGAAGGCTCGATTAAGTTCGTATGGTTTTTTAGGATTGGTTGGTATGTTTGGTTGAGGTCTCGGGGGCCTCGGGTGAGTTTCGAATGCCCAACGGATCGATTTTTGGACTTAGGAGGTTGCTGAAGTTTTCTAGTGTCTGACTTCTGGTTTTCTTATACGCGATCGCGTGGGGTGATCTGCGATCGAGTAGGCTTAGCTGTAAAGAGGATTGAATTGTTCTTCACGTTTGCGATCGTGTGAGTATGGGAGACAGAGCATCGTGTTCGCGTGGTGTTTTACACGATTGTGTAGAGTTAATTCTGGGGCAGCAAAGTTGTTCTTCGCGATCGCGAGGCTATTTACGCGATCGCGGTTAAGGAATCACTGGGCAGTATTAAAGTTTCCAAAAATAGGGGTTTTGCCATTTTATCAAAAACTTGAGTTGGGAGCTTGGATTTTGGACGAGGTATTGAGGGATTTTCAGAGATATCGATTGGGTAACGATTCTTAACTCTTTTATGGTTATATTCCACTAATCTGTGGTTGATTTCATCATTTAATTTCGGATTTTGGGGTTGAAATTGGGAAAAAATTGGAAGAACTTCTTCAACAAAGATTTGAGTTTTGAAAGGGGATTTGTGATCGGATTTGAGTAATTTTTATATGGTTAGACTCGTGAGTGAATGGGTGTTCGTATTTTGTGACTTTTACCCGATTCTGAGACGTGGGCCCGGGTTGACTTTTTAGGACGAATTTCAGAATTTTTATTAAAATCTTGATTTCATTAATTGGACTAGTCTATTATAGTTGTATTTATGATATGTAATTATTTTTGGCTAGATTTGGACCATTCGGAGTCGGATATTCGTGGAAAAGGCATTGTTACCGATTGATTGAGCTAGGTTTGAGGTAAGTGGCTTGACTAACCTTGTGTGAGAAAAATCCGTTTAGGATTTGGAACTATTTTGATATGTGAGCGTCGTGTATGTGAGGTGACAAGTACGTACACGGGCTATTTATTGTAAAACTCCATTCTCCACTAAGTAATAACATGTTTCTCCTTATTTGAGCTACACTAGAATATGTAGCTATTCTGTTTAGTTTAGAATAGCATGCTTATGTGTCTTAACTGCCTATCTCAACTCTGTGCAACATGTTTAGTGAAATTTATTATTTTTCCTTGACTTGAACTTAGTCTCAATTGTAGGCTTTCTTGCTGTAACTGTTATTTCCGTTGGTTGAGCCGCATATTTACTTTGGGACTACGAAACGGTATTCCGGGAGATCCCTCTGCACTACATATTTACTTTGGAACTACGGAACGGTATTCCGGGAGATCCCCATACACTGCATATTTACTTTGGGACTACGGAATAATTTTTCAAGAGATCCCCCTGTACTGCATATTTATTTTGGGACTACGGAACGGTATTTCGGGAGATCCCCCTGCATATTTATGTTTGGGACTACGAGACAGTATTTCGGGAGATCCCATGTTGTTATCTCTGTGTACTGAGTTGTTGTCTTCTATGATTTAATTCTTGTTAAATTTTAGTCTTTATTTTACTACGGTATTTCATTCTACCTTGTTTTATTATATATATACCAGGTTGGCCCGACCTGACCTCGTCACTACTCGATCGAGGTTAGGACCGATTGAAGTGTATTTATGCTACTCTCTACACATGTTTTTCGTGTGCAGATCCAGGTGCTCCTTATCTGCCGCACTTTCAGTGAGCCGGGACAGCTTTGGAGATTTCAAGGTATATCTACCGTGTCCGTAGATCTCGGAGTCCCCTTCTACTCTTCCCCATGTCCATTATCTTCTGTATTTTCTTTTGATAGACTCTGCTGTATAGAGACACTAGATTTACCTTCTGTAGTTTGTGATTCAAGATGTTCCGAATTTTAGAAATGCTGTGTAGTATATTGAGGAGTTAGTTATTGTACATGCCAAGTGGCATGGTATCCAGTTATGTTGTTATTTCTACAGTTAGTTATTAAAATTATATTTTCATTTCATTATTTCGCAAATGTTAGGCTTACCTAGTCGTAGAGACTAGGTGTCGTCACAATGTCATACGGAGGAGAAATTGGGTCGTGACACCTAGTATTGAGATAGGCGCCATCACGATAGGTGAGATTTTTTGGTCGTGACAAATATTTTACAAGAAAAAACTTAGTATAAAAATTATAGCGAGACGTTTTCATTTGTTGGACTGAATGCAAGAAAGAAACAAATGACAACTCATTTATAATCTAGTTGCCTTCTATAATTTCACCTTATTGTTTAAATTAGTTTTTTCACCTATTTGAATCTTCATTTTTTATTATAATTAATTTTTCTATATTTTATGATTTTTTTAAATATCAATATTCTTATTACAAAAATAAAATTTATTTACTTTAAATGTTTTGTCAATTTAACAAAAAATATTTCTTATATGATTAATTTGTAAAATAATTGAATTGGATTAGTTTGCTAATTAGCTAATTCAACGACTTAATTATTTGTTCTCAACATTAAAAAAAAATAACTTAATTTTTATTGATTCAAATTCTGAATATTTTGCTCATTCTAGTTTTTAAATATTTGAGAATAATTATAATTTTTCCAATAAGAATTCGATTTTCAAATAGTAAGAAAAATCATATGTTTTGATCTTTATGTTTTCAGAATTCGTTGTGTGTTTGACTCCTACAGAATTTTGCTAACTCACGTTTTAAATAATAAAGAATCTTATAGGAATAGTTCAATACAACTCTAATATTAATGGGCTTTAAATAATAAAAAATTTAATAATAAAATTTTAGTTGATTTTAAAGTCATAAAATTAGAAAAATAATTAAATGACTATTTTATTTAGTATAAAATTTATTTTTAAAGGGCAAAATAGGCGAATGATATTTCGCTAAGGGATTTTATACTTTTAATATAATATAAATAGATAGATAGATATAAATTTTAATGCTCTAATGAGATGTAAAATTGCTCCAACTACAACAAATATGGTTATGATATTTTGAGACGGTTCTAATTAAATATGTCAAAATGTTAACGCAATATTTCAATAAACGGAGAGAGAAGAAACCAAATTTCAAAAGAACAATTTGTTTAAAACTTATTTTGCTTGTTTTTTCGCTTTTGGTTACCAAATTAGACGATAAGTCTAACATAAATAAACTAAAAAGGTGTAAAACTTATGTATAATTTGGATTTGGCCAACGATGAAATTTTATTATATTTAACTATTAAAGTTCAAGCATAATTTATATTATTTATAACAAAACAAAAAGGGTAAAGACTTGAAAAATAAATATGCCTGACGAAAATTCGGACAAAGATAGAATTTTATTATATTTAACTATCTAAGTTTGATACTAAATATGATTAAATTATTTTTTATCAAAATAAAAAGGCCAAAGACTTGGAAAAAGAATTGCCAAACGGTTTCTGGCATGGTTTAAAAAACAACTTGGAAACATAGAAGGATTTAAGAAGAGTCCTAATATTTAGGATCTTGTACATAGTTAAAATAAGGAAGTATTTAATAAATAAATTTTTAGTTGATTTCAAAGTCCAAAATTTTAGATTTTTAGTTCATTTCAAAGTCCAAAATTTTAGAGAAATAATTAAATGACTATTTTGTCTAGTATGAACTCTTATCTTTATAGGGTAAAAAAGTCGAACGACATTTCGCTAAGAGCCTTCGTGCTTTTAATATTGTACTAGTCTCTATGTTTGTGCGATGCACGAGTATCTTATGTGAAATATAACAAAACGCATACGAAAGTAATAAGCTTTTAGTTTGTAATTGCAACACTTTTGATTATGTGGTATAAACATGTTATACGGTCATATCTTACCTTATATATGTATCTATAAATGATGTTCTTATCGTGTCGTTTTAATGACTCTGTCATGACCAAATTAAAGTCGTATTTTCAATATGTCTATGTGTGTGCGCGCAAGAGAATATGTTGCGTCTAATACAATTCGGTATTGGGAATTGCTTGACCATATTCTTTATATACTTTTGCTGCAAAATACAAACACTCTTTAAAGTTTTTGATTCCTGGTACTTGGAACTATTTTGGATATATCTATCTATCTATATTTATTATAAAGACACGAATAATTTATGCTAAATGTTAAAATATTAGTGGACTTTTATGTCCCTCGATATTAAATATTTGCAATATTAAATATTTTTGTTCTGCAATTTAGGAGTGATTGTTTATTTACAAAGGATGTGTGCAATGTATTTTCTAGATGAAATCAAAATGTATATGCAACATCTCAGACTTGCAAATAAACAAACAACTCAAACTCAAGATTTTACATAGCATGAAAACTCCAATTTCCGTTTATATACAATGTAAAACTTAGTCTCTTGATGTCGAAAAAAGTACGTCAATGAGGCAACACAACTAAAGATTTATTCAACGTATCTTGTTCAACTGGGTCTTTTTTTTCTTCTTAAAGAAACTGAAATAGTTAGTAATATAACTCTTAGCAACAATACATGTTGGCATGGGTTATTATATGAGTACATGAATAAATATTTAATACATGCAATGAATGAAATTAATTTACCTCTAGAAAGCTCAAACGTCGTGCTTGAATGAATGAATTGATAAAGCCGATTATACAAAAATTCAATGAGGCAACTAAAACCTTTATATACTGGTTAAAACAGAGTTCAATATCCTTACCAACATGGAATTGATATGATTTAGAACATCAAAACTAGGTAGGACATTGCAGCTAAGCGTTGAACCTTGTTGGTTTTAGAATTCCATACAAATTCTTATTAGGAAGACGTTTTAATATTACAACTTTGTCCAACTTTTTAATGAAATAATTAATGTATTAAAGGACATAAAAATCGGTTAATATTGCGGGGATACTTTGGTCGTTCAATATTTAGCATGGAACATTCGTACTTTTATAATAATACTAGTCTCTATGTACGTGCGTTGCACGTAAATCTTCAGTCAATTATTTATGTGACAGGACAAGAATTTAATTTATTATAAAATTATATACAACAACAAAGAATCCTTGAAAAGCAATTGACATGGATGCAATGCAATTATATAAATTTGTTGTCTATTGGTAAGAGGTAGTTAAAAGTATTTATCTAATTCTTTTCTGAAGGGAGAATTATTATTTATTGGACGGTAAGCGCTATCAGTAAAAGAGTATATAAAATGCGACCTACATATGACCCTAAACCAAAGCACCATAATTGAGAATAGGACAAAAATAGTTATTGCGTCAAATTCATATATATGATCCTAAACTAAAGCATTACTCAATTTCGAAAAAGAAAAAAGAAAAAAAAATCAATAATATCTTTGGAAAACTTTGCTTCTTTCTATCGAGAGTATCACAATTATATCCAATAGCCAAACCCTACAAACTAAAGATTTCAGCATTAAGAAATAAAGAAATAAAAAGAAAGCAAAATAGAACCATGTTAGAATTATCTTTCTTTAGCATATAAAGACATTATGGGAGAGCGCCACAAGAAACAAAAAGGCAAAGCTTTTGATATGCTTAATTATAGCCAATTACAAACTGTAAATATAGTAGTAACAAGGATGTAAACTACTTGTTAGTTTGAAAGTTTAAACTTTTTGTTGGTTTGGAACTTCCCCGGCAAGAGGCTTATGCAGCTTTACTCTCTGAATATTTGCATCAAAAAAGTTTATTATGATGAATAATGTGGAACAATACCCATACAAACTGGAGAACCAAATATCAAGCATAACCCAAGAATTATACGCAATATCTTGTAGGAACGGTGTATGTAGTTTAGATTGGAAAATTTTTTTAGCCTTGAATAATTTACAACTACATCCTTAAATTATATATAAATAATTAAGGGCATAAAAGTCTATCAATATTTTTAAAATATTTTAGTCGTTATTTATTCATCGGTAGACATGAGAAATATTCTATAAACAAATATTATCCTTTTCCAGATCTAACTCCACATCACAGAAAACTAAAAGATTTTAACATTAAGAAATAAGGGAACAAAAAGAAAGCAAAACAAATCTTGTTAGGAAAATGTCACGACCCCAAATTCCCTTCGTAGGAGGTCGTGATAGCACCTAGTCTCTAAGATTAGGTAAGCCTATCAATGCGGAATAATCATAAATATCTGAAATAAATAAACCACAATTCAAATAATTGCAACTCCCAAAACCCGGTAGAAATAAGTCACAAGCTTCTAAAAATTTTATTCTCAATTTCTCTATGTATCAAGGTCTAAAGAAAAATAAGGAAACAACATAAAAATGATAGAAGGGGACTTCGAAGTCTGCGAACGCTGGCAGATATACCTCGAAGTCTCCGTGCGCAGGTAATTCACTGACGTCTAGACTAGTAAGATGTACTTGGATCTGCACAAAAATATATGCAGAAGCGTAGTATGAGTACACCATAGCGGTACCCAGTAAGTGCCAAGCCTAACCTCGGTAGAGTAGTGACGAGGTAAGGTCAGGCCCTACTGGATAATAGATAATGACATGAAAAAATATTTAAATAATTTAATAAGATAAAATGACTATGGAAATGAATCAAATAGTATGTCACATTTAATGACACCAAATAATTGCAAATAATATCTCGTGGAATCAAAACAGAATTCCTCTCAACTTTATGAAAATCACAACAATGAATCGAAGGCAACTATGGCCATAAATCAATATCAACAAGGACACTACCGAAATACTGCCTCATAGTCCCAAATTATAAATAAATTCACAATATCTCATTTCCTTATCTCACCGCGGGAGCCTTCACAATTTATTTTAAAGAAAATATTTTTACCGAAATAGCATACCGCGTTTTAGCCATTCTTATCACACCGCATGACTTCTAGTAGTTCCCCCTACTAGCCACGCGTATCAAGCCACCCTTATCTCACCGCATGCGTTTCAATACCCAAACCTTATACCACCGCATGCGTATCAATATCACAATATATCACAATTTGCACCTCAAGTGCTCAAATAATTTAACGTGCCAACATAATTCAACAACAATGTTTTCCAAAATAAAGAGCTCACGGCTCATGCCAAAATAAGTCATCAATAATATTTTTCCACAATAAAGAATTCACGGCTCCATCACAATGAGTACAAAAATCTTACAAAAATATTCAGGAATAAATAATTTAGCAAAATAATATTTCAAAATCTTTAATACGTTGCTTCAATACCAAATTTAAAATGTCAAATACTTCATATTAATAATATTTAATTTAAAGAAAATCAATTTCAAATAATGCACAGAATAAAAGAAACCAAGTTTCAACCAAACAGGTAAAACAATTAGCAGGAAAAGGTCAAGCAAATTTAAAGTATACAAATCAAATCAATGATGGAGAATATAACAAGATTTAATAAATTAATTAATATGCAACAGTGATCTTCATAATTTAAAAATATAATCCTTCATATTTAGTCCGTGTACACACTCGTCACCTCATGTACACAACTTTCATCACATTACAATTAATACCAATCCTAGGGAAAATTTCTGCCACACAAGGTTATAAGACAAGTCACTTACCTCGACTTGCTCCAATTTAACTAAGTAGTATATTTTTTTCTCGATTTTTCGATTCTGGTCGACTCGTATCTAGTCATAATTAATTCGATACAGTCAACAAAAATTATAGAATTAATTATGTAAGAAAATACTATATTTTTCAATAGAAATTGTCACACCTCCTTTTTCCCGAAAGGATAGGGGATAGGGGAGTTTTTTCAATTAAAGTGACAATATTCGAAATGGGATTATTTATTTGATCAGAGTCCACACTTGGAATAAGTTATGGTGTCTCAAGTCACCGGTTTATTTTAAATCCCAAATTGAGGAAATTTGACTCTATTTATGGTTTGCGAACACAGAAGACCGGGTAAGGAATTCTGTTAACCGGGAGAAGGTGTGAGGCACTCCCGAGTTCTGTGGTTTTAGCACGGTCGCTTAACTAGTAATAATTGGCATAATTATCTGATTTATACATATTTGATACCTATTGTGCATTTTAATCTTTTAACCGCTTTTAATATTTATGGAATTTTGTTTGAACAAGTCGCGATGTCGCGCGCTCGTTTGTTTTTGTACACATTACGAATCGCACCACGTGTAACGTACCCGCGATTTACAACATGTAAATTTTTATTATTATTTGAAGTTCTGGTCGAGTCACGTGAAACGCACACTCGAATTGGGATTTATGTATCGTGGCCATGCCACGGGAACCGTACCCATAACCACGATGATTTATTAATCGCGCCTAAAGCAAGTTACGATGTTCAAAATTGCTCTTCCTGCTTTGAGATTATTGAAGACGGCACAGTACGACAAAAGAAGTATTGGAGTTAATGTTTGATCTATTCATATGATTAAAGAATTCTTAGTACGTTCAAATTAATTCAAAGGCTTGTGATGATTCTGGTTCTTCGATTCACGGCTGGAAATTCCATTGGAGCCCACACATTTGGGATTACACAGTAGATGACAAAATAAAATATGCCACTAAATAAACTAACTACATATTTCAACAAATTAATACTAAGGAGATTAGCTTTTTTATGCCATTATCTAACATTAAGGCGAGAACAGGTCTATGATAGACCTTGAAACTGATGGACCATATTTACTTAACATACTCAAAATGAACCTTTAACAGGTCACCCATGAGCACAAAAATGGTCTCACAATAAATAAATAAAAACTGTGCAATCAGCCACTCTATATGCATGACCCAAAGGAACAAACAGAACAAAATGATCCTCGCTAAGCTGAATTTCACATTGAAACAAACTTATAGCACATTTAATCATAATAAACCATTAATTTCAACAAGGATGCATAGGCATAACTTATTTCAATAACACTCAATCTACAATAAGCACGGTCCATGGATTTACACACAATTATAAGATCAAAGTTTAAGGAATACCTTGAAACAAATGAGTAAGGAAGAAAAGAAAACAGTGGAGAAGTGAAGAAGTGGCAGTAATTTTAGCAGAACAACAGATCCCAATCAAACTGATAGCCGTTCTATAGCTCAAATCCCTTTGAAATCCCAAAAAATATCAACCAAGTGTGCTAAACATCGATCAAAACAAGGTAAGGTCTGAACAGAAGATGAAGTTCAGCAAATAGCAGTCCTAAATCGGAGGGAGAAAAATTCGAAACCCAGGCGAATCAATTCGAAATCAGCAGCAAACAAACACAGCTTCGATTCTAAATTGTTCGAATCCAAAATACGAAGCAATCTATCAAAACTCTATTGTTCTTCCTTTGTTTTTCAAGCTTTGTGATTTTAAGATCTTCATTCGAATTATCCAGCTTTATTTCAGCCGTTTGTGTTCAAATCATGAGTAGGTGAGCCTTCATCTTCGTGGGAGTGTGATGGTGAGTTTGTTTTCCGATAGGAATCGAGGGAGGGGGGTCGTGAGAGAGAAGATGAGAGATGGGGCAGGTAGGGTTTTTAGGAAGGGGGTCCAATTGTGTTGTTCTTCTCGTTCTCCTCCAAAAAAATGAGAAAAAAATTATGTAATTAAGGGGGGATTTAGGGCAAGCTTGTGGAGAAACTGGGCCACCGAATTTGCTTAGCCCAATTCTAAAAGATGTGCACCAACAACCCTTTCTTTCCTTCTCATCTTTCTTTATTAGACGTTTTGCAAAATTAGCCACTATGGACTCAAATTTTAATTAAAACTAATTTGTGTGGCTAAACTATTTATATATTTCACTCATTAATTGACTAATGACCTAATTAATTAACTAGCCTAAAAATGCATGTAGAGTTACTAATGTATTTTTTGGTATTTTAGTGTTTTACAAATGCAATTGATTATGCATTTAAAATCTAAAAAATATAAAAATTAAAAATATTTTTATATTTTATTTAGGATTTAAAATGCAACTTAAAAATGCATTAAATATGAATACGTACGAAGCAAACTAAGTAAAAAAATATAGAAAAATAATTTAAAGCTATTTTTTAAATTTTTTAGGAGTAATTTTATATTAGGACAAAAATTAGGTGCTCACAGCTGCCCCTATTTGCTCGGAAACATGAAGAGTTTTCGGGCAAAGATAAAGTGAGCAATTACGAGCAATTTTTGCCCGTTTGGATACTCCATGGGAAGCGTTTTTGAAAAGTTTGACCGAACCTTGCTTCGGAGGTTGCCTACATATCCTTGGCTATAAAGGAATCAGGTCAGTGTAGTTCTGGAAGTTTAGGTAGCTGGGACTACCGAGAAGCTGTGATTTCACTGTCGTTGCTGCTGCTCTTTGTTGCTGAGCTCCCTATTACACCAAAGTCAAAATGAAAAAGAAACTAACTAAGCCTATCAGCTACGAGTTACATGATTCCTATCTATGAGTCTTCTGAAACTTGATCTTGAGTCTTGAATGGTTCTTCATGCGGACTTTTGATTTGAACCTTGATGCTTGCTAGTTGCAGGTGCTAGTTCTTTCTTCTTTAGCTTTTCGGATCAAGACGGGACATGCAAAGCTTGTGACTTCAGCCATGTCTTGAGCAGTTCACATCTTTCATCGGCTTCTGTATTTTGGATTCACTTCTCTTTTTTTTCTTTTATTCTGGATTGAGACTTCTTCCTTTGGTCATCTCAGACTGTCAGCTCGCATTCTTGAGGCGAGCTTCTGCTACTTCTAACTTGAATTGAATTCTGAAATGACTTCCCTCGTTCTTCAGGTGGGCGCCTGCAACTGACTTGAAATTTGAAACGAATTCCCTCGTTCTCCAGGTGGGCGCCTGATGACTTACAACTGAAATGAATTCCCTCGTTCTCCAGGTGGGCGCCTGATGACTTAAAACTTGAAATAAATTCCCTCGTTCTCCAGGTGGGCGCCTGATTTTGACTTAAAACTGAAATGAATTCCCTCGTTCTCCAGGTGGGTGCCTGATGACTTAAAACTTGAAATAAATTCCCTCGTTCTCCAGGTGGGCGCCCGATGACTTAAAACTTGAAATAAATTCCCTCGTTCTCCAGGTGGGCGCCTGATGACTTAAAACTAAAATGAATTCCCTCGTTCTCCAGGTGGGCGCCTGATTTTGACTTAAAGCTAAAATGAATTCCCTCATTCTCCAGGTGGGCGCCTGATGACTTAAAGCTAAAATGAATTCCCTCGTTCTCCAGGTGGGCGCCTGATGACTTAAAACTGAAATGAATTCCCTCGTTCTCCAGGTGGGCGCCTGATTTTGACTTAAAGCTAAAATGAATTCCCTCGTTCTCCAGGTGGGCGCCTGATGGCTTAAAGCTAAAATGAATTCCCTCGTTCTCCAGCTGGGCGCCTGATGACTTAAAACTGAAATGAATTCCCTCATTCTCCAGGTGGGCGCTCGATGACTTAAAATTTGAAATAAATTCCCTCGTTCTCTAGGTGGGCGCCTGATTTTGACTTAAAACTTGAATTAAATTCCCTCGTTCTCCAGGTGGGTGCCTGATTTTGACTTAAAGCTAAAATAAATTCCCTCGTTCTCCAGGTGGGCGCCTGATGACTTAAAACTGAAATGAATTCCCTCGTTCTCCAGGTGGGCGCCTGATGACTTAAAACTTAAAATAAATTCCCTCGTTCTCCAGGTGGGCGCCTGATTATGAATTAACACTTGAAATAAATTCCCTCGTTCTCTAGGTGGGCACCTGCTGACTTAAAACTGAAATAAATTCCCTCATTTTCCAGGTGGGCGCCTGCTGACTTAAAACTGAAATGAATTCCCTCGTTCTCCAGGTAGGCGCCTGCAATCATGACAACACAGACAAAACAGAGAAAATTTTCTGCCCCAGTTTGTACCAGGAACATTCATTGATTGTTAGTTGCATCCCATTATCCAGGAGGGTCCTGAAAACTTAAAACTAGATCCCATTATCCAGGAGGGTCCTGAAAACTTAAGACTGAACTTATCTGGAACATGCTTTCCTCATGGGGATTTCCTGGCAAAGCGAAAAAGATTTCTTGCCCCTGCTTAAAACAAAGAAAAAATTTGTCAGTTTGAAAATGTGGCGGTTAATTTGTGGCATCCTTGCTGAAAGTGTCTGCTTCTGCCACTATCCCGCTTCATTCTGATTAGATGCTTCGGGCTACAAAGAATTGTTTGACCTTTCAATCGGACCTCGACCACAAAACCTCTGAATGACTTGAATCCCTTACACTCAACTCGTCGTATGGCACTTTCATTCTGACAACTGTTGAACCTTTGCATTTCCTACAAATTCACGAATCACTTGACCACTCGAACTTCAGTTACCACCGCATTGCTCATTCTAAATCTTGTCCCTTGTGATGTGCCTGGCCGAATTTCGCTTGGTGCAAATAAAAAGCTGGTAATGAGCTTTGAAGTCCTTTCTTGCTTTCTTAACAAAAGACTAATTTGACAGACTTAGAAAAATAGACCCAAAAGAAACGAAGCGAAGTGACTTCAAGAATTAGGAATAAAAAAGAAAAAAACAGAGATGACTATTTGAAGAAAAATGGAAAAGAAACTTATCTGAATGAAGCAACTGGCTCCAATGATCATGACATGCATTTCGGACTGATCAGCCTAATCCATCCAACTAATCACATTTCAGTTCATGCCATGTCTTCATACTTCAAAACTGGATTTTCCATAATTCAATTTCTCTGTAAAGTCATGAACCTCATTCGGCTTGTAATGCCCCGAGGGGTTTTCACCAGCAAACCTCTCTCATTTGCTCCTCTCTCAACTCATTTTCGCCTTACAGTACCCGTAAGGGTTTTCACCAATAAGACTCTCATTTGAATTTTCTCTCGACTCACCATCGCCCTATGGTGCCCATGAGAGTTTTCACCAATAAGACTTTCTCATTTAAATTTTCTCTCGACTCACCATCGTCCTATGGTGCCCGTGAGGGTTTTCACCAATAAGACTCTCTCATTTATTCACTTTTCCTTGTGCCCATGAACAAAGGTGCTACCCATGATGTAAATAATACCTCCATCTCACTTGACTTGGCATCCTCAAAGTTGATCAGAAGGTCTTTCTTTGGACTGTAGTGTAGGTTTTGGACAGGGTTAGAAAGAAAGGGTGGCATGCAGGCTCAAAATAATTTAAGATGAAGGGGTTCAAAATTATAACTTTTGGAATCAGATCCTTTTACAAAACCAAAACTTCTGCCCCAGTTTCTTCGAATCTGGGGAATTTTAAATTTTTATTTTGATGGGACCGAACCGTGTAAGGCTGTCTACGTATCCTTAAAAGGAATCAGGTCGAACGTAGTTCAAACATAAGAGTTTTGTTTTGTTACCTTGCTTTTCTTTTTCTCCTTTCTTTTCTCTTTTCTTTCTTTGCTTTTCTCTTTTCTTCTCTTTTTCCTTTTTTTTTCTTTTTTTTTCTTTTTTTCTTTTTCTTTTCTTTTATATTTCTAACTCTGCTTCTGATTCCAAAAGAGGGGTATGAAAGAAAATAAATAAGGCTCAAAAAGGGGTAACAAATGATAAAAGTATTTGGGATAGCAGAACAAAATGCCTTCGTCATTCAAACTTTGAACATGCCTAGTGCAAAATGCGATTGAAGATAAGCAAAGAAATCATACATAATATCTCTTGACTGCATCAGAATTGATAGCCATATCCACACATTTACCTTCTATGTCTATTAAATACAAAGCACCATTGGGCAACACCTTTGTCACAATGAACGGCCCCTTCCAGTTTGGGGCGAACTTGCCTTTAGCTTCAGCCTGATGTGGAAGGATGCGTTTCAATACCAGCTGACCCACCTCAAATTTTCGGGGACGCACCTTCTTGTTGTATGCTCTTGCCATTCTTCTCTGATACAGTTGACCATGGCATACTGCCGCCAATCTTTTTTCATCAATCAAACTCAATTGCTCTAGCCGGGTTTTGACCCACTCATCATCATCAATTTCAGCTTCAACAACGATCCGCAGGGATGGAATCTCAACTTCCGCAGGTATAACTGCCTCGGTTCCATATACAAGCAAATAGGGAGTTGCCCCTATTGAAGTGCGAACAATAGTGCGATAACCCAGTAAAGCAAAAGGTAACTTTTCATGCCATTGCCTGGAACCTTGCACCATCTTACGAAGTATCTTCTTTATGTTCTTGTTAGCAGCCTCAACAGCTCCGTTTGCCTTAGGATGATACGGAGTGGAGTTTCGATGCATAATCTTGAACTGTTGGCATACCTCTTTCATCAAATGACTGTTGAGGTTAGCAGCATTATCTGTGATGATTACCTTGGGAATTTCGAACTGGCAAATGATGTTTGAATAAACAAAATTTACCACCGCCTTCTTGGTCACGGACTTGAAAGTTACAGCTTCGACCCACTTAGTAAAGTAATCAATGGCCACCAGAATAAACCTATGCCCGTTTGACACTGCCGGCTCAATTGGTCCAATGACATCCATGCCCCAAACAATGAAGGGCCGAGGTGCAGACATTGTGTGCAACTCAGATGGCGGGGAATGAATCAAATCACCGTGCACCTGGCATTGATGACATTTGCAAACGAAGCTGATGCAATCTCATTCCATGGTGAGCCAATAATAACCTGCTCGAAGAATCTTCTTTGCCAGGACATACCCACTCATATGCGGCCCGCAAACTCCGGAATGCACTTCGGCCATGATAGTCGAAGCTTGTTTAGCATCTATGCACCTTAGTAATCCTAGATCTGGAGTTCTCTTGTACAATATTCCCCCACTTAAGAAAAATCCACTAGCCAGATGTCGAATGGTTATCTTTTGATCACCTGTGGCATGTACCGGATATACCCCCGATTTGATGTATTCCTTGACATCATGGAACCAAGTCTCACCATCAGGTTCCTCCTCAACCACATTGCAATAGGCATGCTGATCACGGATTTGGATATGCAGAGGGTCGACATAATTCTTATACGGATGGTGTAGCATTGACGCCAGAGTAGCCAAGGCGTCGGCAATCTCATTGTGAATCCTGGGAATATGCCTGAATTCTACCGACCTGAATCGTTGATGAAGATCATGCAGACATTGTCGATACGGTATGAGCTTCAAATCTCGAGTCTCCCATTCTCCCTGAATCTGGTGAACCAACAAATCTGAATCTCCCAAAACCAATATTTCTTGAACTCCCATGTCTATAGCTAGCCTCAAACCCAGAATGCATGCCTCGTATTCAGCTATGTTGTTAGTGCAATAAAATCAAAGCTGAGTTGTTACGGGGTAGTGATGCCTTGTTTTAGAAATGAGTACAACCCCTATTCCGACACCTTTCATATTCGTAGCTCCATCAAAGAAGAGTTTCCAACCTGGCTTTTCATCATGATCAGCCTCGTCAACATACATCACTTCTTCATTAGGAAAATAATTCTTTAGTGGCTCATATTCTTCATCCACCGGATTCTCGGCCAAGTGATCGGCCAGGGCTTGGGCTTTCATTGTGGTCCGAGTCACATAGATGATGTCAAACTCTGTGAGTAAAATCTGCCATTTTGCCAATCTTCCTGTAGGCATAGGCTTCTGAAAGATATACTTTAGAGGATCCATGCGAGAAATGAGGTAAGTAGTGTAGGATGACAGATAATGCCTCAACTTTTGTGCCACCCAAGTCAGGGCGCAACATGTCCTTTCAAGAAGAATATACTTAACCTCATAAGGAGTGAAATTCTTGCTGAGATAATAAATGGCTCGCTCTTTCTTGCCCGTGATGTCGTGTTGACCTAACACACAGCCGAAAGAATTATCCAATACCATCAAATAGAGAATTAAAGGTCTCCCAGGTTCTGGCGGGACCAGCACAGGTGGGTTTGACCGGTAACTCTTGATCTTATCAAATGCTTCCTGACACTCATCAGTCCACTTAACCGCAACATTCTTCTTCAGCAACTTAAAGATGGGCTCACAAGTTGTCGTGAGTTGAGCAATAAACCTGCTGATGTATTTTAACCTTCCGAGAAGGCTCATTACCTCGGTTTTGTTCTTTGGCGGTGGTAATTCTTGGATGGGTTTGATCTTTGATGGGTCCAACTCAATACCGCGTCGATTGACTATGAATCCCAACAGTTTCCCGGACGGGACACCAAATGCACATTTTGCCGGATTGAGCTTGAGGTTGTACCTGCGGAGCCTTTGGAAAAACTTTCTCAAGTCTCCAACATGGTCGGATTGCTTCTTTGACTTTATGATCACATCATCTACATAAACCTCAATTTCCTTGTGTATCATGTCATGAAATATGGTAGTCATTGCCCTCATGTAAGTTGCCCCAGCATTCTTCAAACCAAATGGCATTACCCGGTAGCAGTATGTCCCCCGTGGTGTGATGAATGCTGTCTTTTCTGCATCTTCCTCATCCATCAGGATCTGGTGATATCCTGCGTAGCAATCCACAAAAGACCCAATCTCGTGCTTGGCACAATTGTCAATCAGAATATGGATGTTCGGCAATGGAAAGTTATCTTTTGGACTTGCCTTATTGAGATCACGATAATCAACACAGACCCTGGTCTTACCATCCTTCTTTGGTACTGGCACGACATTAGCTAACCAAGTGGGATATCGAGTGACCCGAATGACCTTTGCGTCAAGCTGCTTTGTGATTTCTTCTTTGATCTTCACACTCATGTCAGTCTTAAACTTCCTTAACTTTTGCTTGACTGGAGGGAATGCCTGATCAGTTGGCAATTTATGAACTACCAAATCAGTGCTCAAACCCGGCATGTCGTCATATGACCATGCAAAAACATCTTTATATTCAAACAGTGCTTTGATTATTTCTTCTTTGATTTGTGGTTCCAGATGCACACTTATCTTGGTTTCCCTGAGATTATCTTGATCTCCTAAATTGATTGCTTCAGTTTCATTCAAATTAGGCTTGGGTTTTTCTTCAAAGTGATTTAGTTCTCTACTGATTTCCTCAAATGCTTCTTCTTCATCATATTCTGTTTCATCATCACACTCTACTTCTTGGATTATTGTTTCGGAATTAGATTGGCTTTTAAAATTTGGCTGAAAATTCCTCATGCATGTCATGTCATTGAAACCAGCATAAAAAGAACTGTACAGAAAAAAGAAACAAAACAAAAATGAAACGCTATCAGGAATAATGGAAAACGGGAAATTGTATTTCATTGAAAATAAAGGATAGAAGGGTTTGTACATCAAAACAAGCAAAAAATAAAAAATTTGGATTACAACCCTGGAATAACCCAGATAATAGAAAGGAAAACAAAGCAAACTACCAAAACTCCTTCCGGGTGGGGAGAGGAGTAGCTTTCCAATTGCTAAGCTTCACATTTGGCCCAACGAGCTGCACATCGGCATTACTGGAACCTTCCCCGATTTCCACCATGTTAACCTCATCAAACAAACTCTGGAACCTCTTGATCAGCTCTTCATCAAAGTCGACCAGAGGTTTTGGGACAGCTGATATTGAGCGTTTTGCGACCCCTGGCTTGACAAAAGATTTGGAGATATGTGGAACAGGCTTAGGAAGTGACCATGCCTTTCTTTTCAAATTTTTAGCCTTTTTCATGTCCTTCCCTGTGAGTGTGAATCCCAAACCAAATGTACCGAAACTTTCACGTGGATACACCGGATGTGCAATATCCTACAAAGACAAACCCAGTCCTTTGCCCGGCACAAAACTATTCTTCAACATTTCATTTGCTACCATGACGGACGCGAAGGATAGCTTTGGACCTGGAATGCATTCTCCTTCAGGAATCTTCTCGACAGACACTGTTTCAAACGTTTGGTACACCCAAGGCCCTTTATCATCTTCAACTTCAATAAATGGAACAATTATGTCATTGTAAGCGGATAAGTTCTCATCACCGTGCACAACTATTTCCTGCCTGTCCCATTCGAACTTTACCATTTGATGCAGAGAAGACGGGATTGCCTTGGCAGTATGTATCCATGGCCTGCCCAATAACAAGTTGTAGGAGACAGCCACATCTAGCACTTGGAACTCCATAGTGAACTCAACTGGCCCTATTGACAATTCGAGCATTATATCACCGACGGAATCTTTCCCTCCTCCATCAAAGCCTCGAACAAATACATTGTTCATGTGAATCCTTTTAGTGCCGATCTTCAACTTTTGCAAAGTGGACAGAGGGCAGATATTTGCACTAGAACCATTATCAACCAATACCCTTGAGACAGCAGAATCCTCGCACTTCACTGTAAGATAAAGAGCTCGGTTGTGCTCCGTACCCTCCATAGGAAGTTCATCATCTGAGAAAGTGATCTTGTTTGCTTCGAAAATCTTGTTAGCAATCTTTTCCAAGTGGTTTACCGTGATCTAATCAGGAACATGGGCCTCATTTAAAATCTTCATCAGGGCTTTGCGGTGTTCATCTGAATGTATCAGCAAAGACAAAAGAGAGATCTGAGCTGGTGTTTTCCTTAACTGCTCTACAATGGAATAGTCTTGCATTTTCATCTTTTTCAGGAACTTTTCAGCCCCTTCTTCGGTGACCGGCTTCTTTACTGGGATGTGGCCATCCTTGAATGGCTTAGCTTTCCTTAGTTCTTCTGGGGTAAAACATCTCCCAGAACGAGTCAGTCCTCCGGTTTCATTGACTTCTTCCTCTACTTCTTTCCCTTTATATGTTACTATCACCTGTTTGTAATTCCACGGGACGGCTTTTGTGTCAACCATTGGTAATTGGGTCACTGGCTTAATAATAATGGGGGTAATACGAGCCCCTTCCACGATTATGACAGGCTTGCCCGGGACCCCTGGTACGATCACTTTTTGCTTTTCCTGGTTCGCTTCAACATCAATCGGAGGCCCTTTCACAACCAATACAGATGCTTCACGTTGAGCGTGCTTAGCTTCTTCGACACCCCTTCAACTGTCAAGGGCATTGCTTTTGCAGAATCTGGAGCTTTAACTGGATTACTTTTGCTAGCCCGGATCATCATGACAGACTTGGAAGAATTCTTGGCCTCCCCATCCTTATGAACTATCTCAATCATATGTGCCTCTGCATGGGCCGGCAAAGGATTTTGGTTGATGTTTGGTGCCTCCGGGATATGGAGCACAATTTGATTTGTATCAATAAGCTCTTGGATTGCCCTCTTCAAATGCCAACACTTCTCCGTGTCGTGCCCTGGGGCATCAGAACAATATGCGCATATGAGGGAATAATCAAGGTTCCTTGGAGGTGGATTTGGTGTCTTTGGCTCAATCGGCCTTAAAACATCCAACTGCCTCAACCTTTGAAACAAACTGGTATATGACTCTCCAAGAAGGGTGAAGGTTTCTTTCCGCTGCTGCCTCTCTTTTCTATAATCTGGCCTTGATCGAAAGCTTGGACCAGTAGGGTTTCGATATGGTTATATGGGTGGATAGGGATTTTGTGGAGTTGGAGCACGCCATTGCGGGTAAAGAGGGGGTTGCGCATATGACTGTGCATGGTGAAAATGGTATTGAGGTGGTCTGACTGAATATTGAGGGTCTTGTGGTAGGAAATAATATTGGGATGGATTATATGGAGCTTGGGTGTAGGCTTGAGGTTAGGGTCGAGGTTGGGTGTACTGGTGAGGCGAACCCCTTGGGCCACGCCCTGATCCAGAGACAAACATAGCGATATCATCTTTCTTCTTTTTGCCTAACAGGCTTCCGGTGCCACTTTGAATTGCTTGTGTGGTTGCTTTTATGGCGGAGTAGCTCATGATCTTGCTTGACTTGAGTCCCTCTTCCACCATTCCTCCCATCTTTACCACATCGTTAAAGGACTTACCTATGGCTGAGATCAAATGGCCAAAGTAAGTAGGTTCTAAGGCTTGAAGAAAGTACTCGACCATCTCATCTTCTTCCATTGGAGGATTGACCCGTGCAGCTTGTTCTGTCCATCTGAAACCATATTCCCAAAAGCTCTCACTGGGCTTCTTCTCTACCTTGGTCAAAGATAGGCGATCCAGGATAATGTCTATATTGTACTGAAAGTGCCGAGCAAAGTCCTGAGCCAAGTCGTCCCATGTGTACCACCTGCTAGCTTCTTGGCGGGTGTACCATTCTAAAGCTGCCCCACTCAAACTCTGACTGAAATATGCCATTAATAATTCATCTTTCCCACCGGCGCCTCTCATCTTGCTGCAAAAGCCTCTCAAATGGGCCACGGGATCTCCATGTCCATCGTACAGGTCAAACTTGGGCATCTTGAACCCAGCGGGCAGTTGGACATCAGGGAATAAACATAAATCCTTGTAAGCCACACTTACTTGGCATCCTATCCCTTGCATGTTCTTCAAAGATTGCTCTAGACTCTTCACTTTCCTGAATATCTCATCCTGCTCCACGTTCCGGGATGGTTTCTCAGTTTCAACAGGAGGTTCAAAGTGAGGGTGTAGGAATTAGGATCCGTGACTTTGAAAGTTGGTTCCGGAGCATAATATTGGGTATCTGGAGCTTGGAACGCGGGTTCACTAGAAGATCGGTGGAGGGTAGCTCGCGGAGGGGCTACGAAAACAGGAGCAGATGTCGGAGCCGGGTATGCGATTGTTTTGGCTGGTGGAGCATGGAAAGTTTGGGACGAGGTGCCAGGGTAGTGGTGGAAAGGGGTAAAACCCGGTGCATGCTGAGGGGAAAGATCAACGGTAGTGGGATTCTGGGCATGTGCCAGTGGTGGGATGAAAGCGGGATTTTCTGTGTAGTTAGCGGAAAATGAAGGTGGAGGATGCCCCCTGATCCAGGCTTGATACATTTCAGCCATTTGATGCTTCAACCTGTGGACCTCCTCTTTCAATTCAGACTCTGATTCTACAATCTCCCTCGGCGGGTCAACAATACCCGTGTCCGACTCTTTGCTAGTCATGATTGTCTTGCGCTTTGATTTGGTATTATAGGGGTGACTTGCCAGGATGCCAACAAACTAACCACCTGAACAGAACCTGTCTTATTATGCACACACAATAACTTGGTCAGTTTTGAAGCATTTAACAGATAGGGAATCGCATATTGGGGATGCAATGCACCTGAGCAGTTAAATATTTCTAAATGCTTTGCGACGGCTTATGTGCTTCATCCCGGCTCTTTTCCCAAATTTCGAATCCTGATTTTTTCCTCTCTCCTTTTGTTGTGTTTCGCTCTTTTAATTCTCATTCTTTTTTTTTCTTTTGTTTGGCCCCTCTTTTCTTTCTTCCCTCCTTTTATTTTCCTCTTTTTTTTTTCTTTTCTCTAATTTCTTTTAAGACTATGATCAAATCCTATGGTGATTGCCTACATATCATGACACCGCATGAATCAGATCATTACGTAGTTCAGGGAAATAAATGCAAAATGAATTTTTTTTCAATATTTCATTAATAAAAGACATCTTTTTGGATTTTCTATTACAAGGACTTAAAAGTAGTGATGACTACAAAAGAAAAATCTACAGACTTGAAATAAAGCAATAAGCAGCCTTGACAAGGACGAACAAAACTCGAGAAAATTAAAATACAGACTCAAAAACTAACTAAAAAAATCAAAAATACATAAGAGCCTCCACTGGTACTCCGGGGGCTTGCGGGACATCAGCCGGTCTCCGCACGGGCCTACGGGCAATATCTTCTTGAAGGTGGTCTAGGTCAACCATCACCTGTCGAACGAATGTCATTACAGAAGCAAAAAACATAGACTTGGTCATGTCTTCACATTCATGGCATTTCATTACAACATAATCAACTATCTCTTTAATCCTCATTCTGATGACACCCTTTTCTTGAAGCAAACGTCCAATCTGCTGGGCCCGAGCCTCTAACACTTGTGTATCTGTGTTGTTTGGTCTTGTAACTGTTGCAGGCTTTCTTGTAGTTGGTAAATCAATGCACAGCAATGCTCTCTTTCTGTCTTGAAATCCTTTATTTGCTTGACCATTTTATTTTCCAGGGCAACCAGCTTTTTCTGTAAAATTGCTACTTCTTTGTCATATTTCGGCTTCAACTGGTGGGCTAATCTAGCATGTTCTTCTGCACTTTTGGCCAACTTTGCTTGAGCATTTAACAAGTCCTTTTCGGCCTCTGTCAAGTCAAAACCATAATCATGCACTTTCCGCCTTAGGTTGGTTATAATTTTCTCATCTCTCTCACTTCTTATCGGTGTCTCGGCGGCTATTTTCATTCTCTGGATTTGGGCTCGAAGGGCTTCATTTTCCCTAGCCAACCTCTTCTTTTCCCCTTCATCTTCAGCTGCCTGCAAACTACTATCAAATTTGATTTTTTCAATTTGTTCTTCTAGTTTGTTTATAGTAGTCCGGTATTCCTTTTCTTTAGCTAACCAAACCCATTGCTCTCGTGCTCCATTGGTGAATTGTTGGACATAGGGCCTTTTGACGGGCTGTTCTGGCTCTTGATCGACCCGGCTTCTTTTACCATACCATATGGCGTAGTTGGATCCTACTTCACCCATGGACAAATCTCGTACTTGAGTCTGTGGTTCCAAGAACCTACATTGGTGCCAAATCTGACGAACCCTTTCTTCTGGAAATGTGGCTTTTGGGCATAGTTCAATAACCCTGTGGACTCAAATCTTCGTCATAGGGGACTGTTTGGTATCTGCCCAATTGGCGTAGGACCCGATGCAGGGCATATGGCTGAATACTCCGAAGACCCATTAATAAAAGAAAGCACACTCCGGCGGACATGTAAATAACTTCATCGACTGGGAGCCAACCGAAAGTCCACTCAATTCGATTTGCGTTTAAAGAACCCAAATACGCGAACCATGCCTCAGTACCTTCTGGCAACTCATGACCGTTTACTCGGTTTTCATATTCTTCGATGCAATTGAGTCCGGTCAGACCGTAGTTCATGTAACCTGGGCGATGACAAAGATGTTCTACTAACCACATTTGTAAAAGCAAGTTGCAACCCTCAAAAAACTTTGTCCCGGCTCGACAAGCGGTTAAAGCTCGGTACATTTCTGCGAGAATCATCGGTATGATAGTGCCATTGGCCTTTTTGACCATAAAGTCGGCCACTCCTGCGAGCCCCAATTCTATATGTCTGTCACTCCTTGGGCATATCAGAGTGCCTAAAAATGCCACCACAAAGGCCAAACCCCTGCGTGCTTCCCATTTGTCTTTATTTCCCTGATGATTCAAACCAGTGTCCGGAGCCTCAAATCCGTGGGGGTCCCCATACCGGCTGTATAAGAAACGGAATGTGCAGAATCCTCCGGCTAAATTTTCATCTTTACCCTGCCGGCTAATACTGAGGAGGTCCAAAAACTTATGAGGGGTTACAGTTCTTGGCGCTACTGGATATTGATACCTTAACTTCCCTTCGAAACTAGCATAACCTGCTATCTCCTCTAGTGTAGGGGTCAACTCGAAATCAGAGAAGTGAAAAACATTGTGTGTCAGGTCCCAAAACGGTATCAAAGCTTCGATTATATCAACCTTTGGTTTAATTTCTAGAAGACCAGTGACCCCACTTAAAGCCTTTGTCACAGAACGCTTGCTGACCTCCCCCAGGTCATTCCACCACATATGGAGTCCTAGTGGAATCTCGTCTACGACTCGAAAAGGTATATTTTCAACAGTGCTCATCCTGTACATTTTTATTTAAGGCGACTGGTTAAAAACAAGTAATTTTTGATTTTTTTTTATTTTTGACCCCAAAAGAAAGATTATTTATGCAAAATAAAACTCAAACAACTCAAGGTCACCTTTGCAAATATGGCCCTTCAGCCCTTCAGAAATGAAGATTTTAAAGTTGTGCTTGCTAAGTTGCCAAAATTAGGAAAAGAGCCATAGGTGGCTATTCTGGTAAAACAAACTTCCTGTGTCCGGTCGGGACGTTTCTGTCTATTTGGACAGAAAGTGACATCCCCTAAATTTATTTATGACAAAATGACGCATTTTCATATTTTTTGGTTATTTTTGCAAAAACGGGGCCGGACCCGATGAGGGTTGCCTACGTATCTCACATCCGGTGAGAATCAAACTTGCGTAGTTCGGTCCATCTTGATGCACAAAAAGATATGATTTGTTTTGAAATGATTTTTTTCTTTTTTCTTTTTTGAAACTTTGGCAGAGTAACGGGATTTTTGAATATCGGGATTATCAAAACCGTACATTTTTCTATCCTACCTCACTCTTGGTTTTTCTTTTTCTTTTTTTCTTAATTTTCTTTCCTTACTCTAGAAGCCGGTCAACATACAAGCCAAGCAAATTAATGCACAAGTAGCACGTAAAGAATGCATCAGGATGGTCTTTTGATTTTCGGGTGCACCTATCCTAGACGGACCCAACCCCTGTGTTGAGTCCCTTAAGTCAAATGCACGTGATGCAAGCAAACGTACCTACTAGGGATCCGGCATGAGGCTGTGTTATTCTAAGTTTTAAATCCTAGGTGTATTGTTCTAGACCTGGCTTACCCGAGCGGACAACTCGAGCCGAGGGGGGGCAGCGTACCGGGAATACAGAAGCTTCACCGGCTTTGCAACTTGTCTGAACCTCATTCTAAAATTAGGATATGACTCTAACAGAAAAGAAGCCACGCGAAGCGCACGCTCCCCAGAAGATTTAGAAGACTCAGAGAGAAGGAGGATTTCGTAGCAGTTTATATACAGTTCAAACAATATCAAAGCGGTAAAAAGCGGCATTTAGCACATTAAGCTCAAACACATAAAAATCAGATAATAAACAAAAATCAAGTATAACAGTTATTCTAAGCTCGAATTCTGAACCCTGAACCAGAGATTCTTGGTTCGATTCCCCAGCAGAGTCTCCAGAGCTGTCACACCTCTTTTTTCCCGAAAGGATAGGGGATAGGGGAGTGTTTCCAATTAAAGTGACAATATTCGAAATGGGATTATTTATTTGATCAGAGTCGCCACTTGGAATAAGTTATGATGTCCTAAGTCACCGGTTTATTTTAAATCCCAAATCGAGGAAATTTGACTCTATTTATGGTCTGCGAACACAGAAGACCGAGTAAGGAATTCTGTTAACCCGGGAGAAGGTGTGAGGCACTCCCGAGTTCCGTGATTTTAGCACGGTCGCTTAACTAGTAATAATTGGCATAATTATCTGATTTATACATATTTGAAACCTATTGTGTATTTTAATCTTTTAACCGCTTTTAATATTTATGAAATTTTGTTTGAACAAGTCGCGATGTCGCGCGCTCGTTTGTTTTTGTACACATTATGAATCGCGCCACGTGAAACGTACCCGCGATTTACAACATGTAAATTTTTATTATTAGTTGAAGTTCTGGTCGAGTCACGTGAAACGCACACTCGAATTGGGATTTATGTATCGTGGCCATGCCACGGGAACCTTACCTATAGCCACGATGATTTATTAATCGCGCCTAAAGTAAGTTACGATGTTCAAAATTGCTCTTCCTACTTTGAGATTATTGAAGACGGCACAGTACGACAAAAGAAGTGTTGGAGTTAATGTTTGATCTATTCGTATGATTAAAGAATTCTTAGTACGTTCAAATTAATTCAAATGCTTGTGATGATTCGGGTTCTTCGATTCACAGCTGGAAATTCCATTGGAGCCCACACATTTGGGATTACACAGTAGATGACAAAATAAAATATGCCACTAAATAAACTAACTACATATTTCAACAAATTAATACTAAGGAGATTAGCTTTTTCATGCCATTATCCAACATTAAGGTGAGAACAGGTCTATGATAGACCTTGAAATTGATAGACCATATTTACTTAACATACTCAAAATGAACCTTTAACAGGTCACTCGTGAGCACAAAAATGGTCTCACAATAAATAAATAAAAACTGTGCAATCAACCACTCTATATGCATGACCCAAAGGAACAAACAGAAAAAAATGATCCTCACTAAGCTGAATTTCACATTGAAACAAACTTATAGCACATTTAATCATAATAAACCATTAATTTCAACAAGGATGCATAGACATAACTTATTTCAATAACACTCAATCTACAATAAGCACGGTCCATGGATTTACACACAATTATAAGATCAAAGTTTAAGGAATACCTTGAAACAAATGAGTAAGGAAGAAAAGAAAACAGTGGAGAAGTGAAGAAGTGGCAGTAATTTTAGCAGAACAGCAGATCCCAATCAAACAGATAGCCGTTCTATAGCTCAAATCCCTTTGAAATCCCAAAAAATATCAACCAAGTGTGCTAAACATCGATCAAAACAAGGTAAGGTCTGAACAGAAGATGAAGTTCAGCAAATAGCAGTCCTAAATCTGAGGGAGAAAAATTCGAAACCCAGGCGAATCAATTCGAAATCAGCAGCAAACAAACACAACTTCGATTCTAAATTGTTCGAATCCAAAATACTAAGCAATCTACCAAAACGCTATTGTTATTCCTTTGTTTTTCAAGCTTTGTGATTTTAAGATCTTCATTCGAATTATCCAGCTTTGTTTCAGCCGTTTGTGTTCAAATCATGAGTAGGTGATCCTTCATCTTCGTGGGAGTGTGATGGTGAGTTTGTTTTCCGATAGGAATCGAGGGAGGGGGGTCGTGAGAGAGAAGATGAGAGATGGGGCGGGTAGGGTTTTTAGGAAAGGGGGGTCCGATTGTGTTGTTCTTCTCGTTCTCCTCCAAAAAAATGAGAAACAAATTGTGTAATTAAGGGGAAATTTAGAGCAAGCTTGTGGAGAAACTGAGCCACCGAATTTGCTTGGCCCAATTCTAAAAGATGTGCACCAACAACCCTTTCTTTCCTTCTCATCTTTCTTTATTAGACGTTTTGCAAAATTAGCCACTATGGACTCAAATTTTAATTAAAACTAATTTATGTGGCTAAACTATTTATATATTTCACTCATTAATTGACTAATGACCTAATTAATTAACTAGCCTAAAAATGCATGTAGAGTTACTGATGTATTTTTTGGTATTTTAGTGTTTTACAAATGCAATTGATTATGCATTTAAAATCTAAAAAATGTAAAAATTAAAAATATTTTTTTATTTTCTTTAGGATTTAAAATGCAACTTAAAAATGCATCAAATGTGAATACAAAAAGCAAACTCAGTAAAAAAATATAGAAAAATAATTTAAAGCTATTTTTTGAATTTTTTAGGAGTAATTTTATATTAGGGCAAAAATTAGATGCTCACAGAAATCTGAAATTAACTCAAAAATGGCCCGTGGGCCCACATCTCGAAATCCGGCAAAAGTTACGAAATATGAACGCCCATTCAACCACGAGTCTAACCATACCAAAATGACTAAATTCCAATAACAGTTCGACTCTCAAATCCTCAAATCTATCCAAGAGGGTTTTTAAATTTTTCCAACTTAAATCATCAATTAAATGTTAAAAACAGTGATAGATTCGGGTAAACTAACAAAGATTGAGATAAGAACACTTACCCCAATGTTTTCTCTTAAAATCTTTCAAAAATCGCCTCAATCCGAGCTCCAATTCGTTAAAAATGAAAGTCCCATTTTTAGAACTTAAACACTCTGCCCAAGCTTTTACTCATCGCGATCGCGAACATCCATACGCGATCGCGAAGAAAAAATTACCACTGCCCAAATTAACTCTATGCGATTGCGTATATCCTCACGCGGTCGTGGAGCACAGAATTCCCAGCTCTACGCGATCACAGTCCTCTTCACGCATTCGTGAGTCACAAGGTCTCAAAGCTACGCGATCGCACCCCGCTTCACGCGATCGCGAAGCACAAAACTTAGCAGCCCTCAATTAACCTTACGCGATCGCAAACAATGCCACGCGATCGCGATGCACGACTTGCCAAACCTATGCGATCACGGTTGACCTCACGCAATCTCGAAGAACAAAATTAACACTTCCGCAACTAAGCCTACGCGATCGCGTTCCAATCTTCGCGATCGCGAAGAAGGCTTAAAATACCATAAATCAGCAACTACCAGCAGTGCCAAAATGAAGAAAAATACTTCGAATACCATCTGAAATACGCCCGAGCCCCTCGGGACCTCAACGAAATATGCCAACAAGTCCTAAAATACCATACGGACTTAGTCGAGTCTTCAAATCACATCCAACAACACTAAAAACGCGAATCACTCATAGATTTAAGCCTAATGAACTTTGAAACTTTCAATTTCTATAAATAACACCGGAACCTATCAAATCAAGTCTGATTCACCTCAAATTTTGTACGCAAGTCATAAATGACATAACGAGGCTATGAAAATTTTCAGAAATGGATTCCGACCCCGATATCAAAAAGTCAACTTCCCGGTCAAACTTCCAAACTTAAATTCCTATTTTAACTATTTCAAGCCTAATTTCACTACGGGCTTTCAATTAAAATTCTGATCACGCTCCTAAGTCCAAAATCACCATACGGAGCTGTTGAAATCATCAAAATTTTATTCTGGGGTCGTTTGCACATATTTCGACATCCGGTCACTATTTGAACTTAAACTTTTTATTTTTTATCAAAATTCCATATTTCGGGCTAGGGACCTCAGAATTTGATTTCGGGCATACGCCAAAGTCCCAATTCATGATACGAACCTACCGGAACTGTCAAAACACTGATTCGAGTCCATTTGCTCAAAATATTGACCAAAGTCAACTCAGTTGAGTTTTAAAGCTCTAATTCATATTTTTTCCATTTTTCATATAAAAACTTTTCGGAAAATTTTACGGACTACGCACGCAAGTAGAGGAATGATAAATAGTGCTTTTTGAGGTTTTAGAACACATAATTAATTATTAAATATAAAGATGACATTTTGGGTCATCACATTCTTCATCTCTAAAATAAACGTTCGTCCTCGAACGGAGTTAGAAAAAGTACCTGAGTTGGTGAATAAGTGTGGATAACGGCTGCGTATATCATGCTCGGTCTCCCAAGTCGCCTCCACAACCGAATGACCCCTCCACTGAACCTTCACTAAAGCAATGTTCTTTGACCTCAGCTTTCGAACCTGCCTGTCTAAAATAGCCACTGGTTCCTCAACATAAGATAGATCCTTGTCCAACTAAACCGAACTGAAGTCTAACACATAAGACAGATCGCTGTGATATTTTTGAAGCTTAGAAATATGGAATACCGGATGAACTGCAGAGAGACTAGGTGGTAGCGCAAGTCTGTAAGCCACATCTCCAACTCTTTAAAGAATCTCAAAAGGCCCAATATACCTAGGACTCAACTTGCCCCTCTTCCTGAACCTCATCACACCCTTCATAGGCGAAACCCGGAGCAATACTCGCTCACCAACCATGAATGCAACATCGCGAACCTTCCGATCCACATAACTCTTCTGTCTAGATTGGGATGTACGAAGTCGATCCTGAATCAACTTAACCTTTTTCAAGGCATCCTGAACCAAGTCTGTACCCAATAGTCTAGCCTCGCCCGGTTCGAATCAACCCACTGGAGACCGGCACCTCCTACCATACAAGGCCTCATACGGAGCCATCTGAATGCTTGACTAGTAACTGTTGTTGTAAGCAAACTCCGCAAGTGGTAAGAACTGATCCCAAGCACCCCCAAAATCTAACACACACACACGAAGCATATCCTCCAGTATCTGAATAGTGCGTTCGGACTGCACGTCCGTCTCAGGGTGAAATCTTGTACTCAACTCTACCCGAGTACCCAACTCACGCTATACTGCCCTCCAAAACCGTGAGGTAAACTATGTACCCCGGTCAGAGATGATAGATACTGGTACACCGTGAAGTCTTACAATCTCGCGAATATATACCTGAGCCAGCTACTCTGAAGAGTAAGTAGTAATCACAGGAATGAAATGAGCTGATTTGGTCAGCCTATCCACAATCACCCAAACTGCATCAAACTTCTGCTGAGTCCGTGGGAGCCCAACAACGAAATCCATAGTGATTCGCTCCCATTTCCATTCTGGAATCTCTAACTTCTAAAGTAATCCACTCGGTCATTGATGCTCATATTTCACCTATTGATAATTTAGACACTGAGATACATACCCCACTATGTCTTTCTTCATCTGCCTCCACCAATAGTGTTGTCTTGAGTCCTGATACATCTTTGCAGCACCCGGATGAATGGAGTACCGCGAACTATGAGCCTCCTGGGGAATCAACTCACGCAAGCTATCTACATTGGGTACACATATCCTGCCTTGCATCCGTAGTACACTGTCATCTCCAATAGTGACTTCCTTGGCATCACCGTGCTGAACTATATCCTTAAGGACAAGCAAAAGAGGGTCATCATACTGACGCTCCCTGATACGATCATAAAGAGAAGACTGAGAAACCACACATGCCAAAACTCGGCTCGGCTCGGAAATATCCAACCTGACAAGCTGGTTGGCTAAGGCCTGAACATCCAAGGCTAAAGGCCTCTCTGCTACCGGTAAATATGCTAAGTTACCCAAACTCTCCGCCTTACGACTCAAGGTATCGGCCACCACATTGGCCTTCCTATGATGATAGAAAATTATGATATCATAATCCTTAAGCAACTCCAGCCATCTTCGCTGCCGCAAATTAAGATCCTTTTATTTAAACAGATGTTGTAGACTCCGGTGATCGGTGTAGATCTCACAATGGACACCGTACAAATAATGCCGCCAAATCTTTTAAGGCATGAATAATAGCTGCTAACTCTAGGTCATGTACAGGATAATTCTTCTCATGCACCTTTAACTGTCTGGACGCGTAGGCAATCACCCTACCATCTTGCATCAACACTGCGTCGAGACCAGTACGTGACGCGTCACAATACATAGTATAAGATCTTGTACCTGTAGGTAATACTAATATTGGGGTGGTAGTCAAAGCTTTCTTGAGCTTTTGGAAGCTCTCCTCACATTCCTCGGTCCACCTGAACGGAGCACCCTTCTAGGTCAATTTGGTCATAGATGCAGCAATAGAAGAGAAACCCTTTACAAATCTGCGATAATACCCAGTCAAACCAAGGAAACTCCGGATTTCCGTAACTGAGGACGGTCTGGACCAATTCTGTACTGCTTCAATCTTCTTTGGATCTACCTTGATCCCCTCGCATGAAACTATATGACCCAAAAATCCCACTGAATCAAGCCAGAATTCACACTTTGAAAATTTTGCATATAACTTCCTTTCTCTCAAAATCTGAAGCACAGTCCTCAGGTGTTGTTCATGATCTTCCCGACTCCGGGAATACACAAGAATGTCGTCAATAAACACAATGACGAAAGAATCAAGATAGGGATGAAATACATTATTCATTAAGTGCATAAATGTTGTTGGGCATTGGTCAGCCCAAAAGACATCACAAGGAACTCGTAATGACCGTACCGAGTCCTGAAAGCAGTCTTCGGGATATCTGGCTCCCGAATCTTCAATTGATGATAGCCTGAACGTAATTCGATCTTAGAGAATACTCTGTCACCCTGAAGCTGATCAAATAGGTCATCAATACGTGGCAATGGATACCTGTTCTTCACGGTAACCTTGTTCAGCTAGCGGTAATCAATACACATCCACATAAAACCATCCTTCTTCTTTACAAATAAGACAAGAGCACCCCAAGGCGATACACTGGGCCGAATGAAACCCTTATCAAGTAACTCCTGTAACTGTTCTTTTAATTCTTTCAACTCTATTGGGGCCATACGGTATGGTGGAATAGAAATGGATTGAGTACCCGGTAATAGATCAATACCAAAATCAATATCCTTGTCGGGTGGCATACCCGGAAGATCTGCTGGAAATACATCAGGAAAATCCCTTACTACAGGAACTGACTCTACAGTAGGAGTATCAATACTAACATCTCTCACATAGGCCAGATACGCATCACACCCCTTCTCAACCATTCGTTGAGCTTTAAGAAATGAAACAACCCTGCTAGGAACATGATCCGAGGTACCTCTCCACTCTAGCCGTGGTAGACCTGGTATATCCAACGTCACCATATTGGCGTAATAATCAAGAATAGCGTGATAGGGCGACAGCTAGTCCATGCCCAAAATAATATCGAAATCCACCATACTGAGCAATAATAAATCAGCTCTGGTCTCAAAACCACTGATAATAATTAAACACGACCGATACACACGGTCCACAATAATAGATTCACCCACGGGTGTAGATACATAAACAGAAGAACTCAAGGAATCATGTGATACGCCCAAATACGGGGCAAAATAAGATGACACATAAGAGTAAGTGGAGCCTGGATCAAATAAAACTGATGCATCTCTATGACAGACCAGAATAATACCTGTGATAACAGAATCGGATGCAATGGCATCTGTCCTAGCAGGAAGGGCATAATATCTGGCCTGGCCTCCCCCTCTAGGGCGACCTCTACCTGCCCGAACTCCACATCTAGCTGGCTGTGCAGGTGGAGTGGCAACTGGTGCAGTAATCATGGCCTGAGAAGCCTGAGGACCCTGTGGAATAGGTGGGGCCTGAGAAATCTGTGGAGGTGCATCCTTCCAAAATTTGGGGCAATCTCTCATAATATGACGAGTGTTACCACACTCAAAATAAGCCCTCGAAGGACTTGGCTGCTGGGACTGGCTCGGGCCTGATCGACTAGACTGCCCGCTGAAAGCACCCCGTACAGGAGGTACAGAAGACACTGGTGGTGCATAATATGGAACCTGAGGTTTGGGAATAGTCGGAATACCACTGGAAGCTTGAAATGTTGAATGAATAGGACGGCTCACATAACCTCTACCATGACGGGCTGCAACTGGAGCACGAGAATTATTATATGTGCCAGAATCTCGGGGTCTCTTAGCTTCCCTCTCTTCCCTCTCCCGAGTCCGCATACCTTCCAATCTCCTAGCAATTGACACCACCTGTTGGTATGTGATATCCATCTCTAGCTCTCGGGCCATACTGTATCTGATACTAGGGTGAAGACCCTCAATAAATCTGTGAACCCGCTCTCGAACAGTAGCAACTAAGGCTGGTGCATGCCTAGCTAAATCACTGAATCGGACCGCATACTCTGACATGGTCATAGAACCACGGCGCAACTTCTCAAACTCTGCGCGCCATGCATCCCTAAGACTCTGAGGAACATATTACCTTAAGAACATATCCGAAAATTGAGTCCAAGTAAGTGAAGATGCCTCAGCAGGACTATCCAACTCATATGCCCGCCACCACTAGTAGGCTGCTCCTCTAAACTGGAATGCTGTGAAAGAAACCCCATTGGAATCCACAATACCCATAATACGAAGGATACGGTGACATTCCTCCAGAAAACCATGAGCATCCTCTGAAGCTAAACCGTTGAAAGTGGGAGAGTGGTACTTCTTATACCTCTCGAGCCTGAGCTGCTCCCCCTCTAAAACTGTTGTCCTAATCTCAGGCCGAACTGGGACAACTGGCTGTACTGGTATAACCTCTGGGGCATGGTCAACTTGGATCCGTGGTTCTGGAGTACGGGCGGCGGGAGTCTGTGCTCCTCCCCCGGCCTGAGATGTGGCAGGAGAAAGTGGAATTAACCCTGCCTGAGCTAGAGTGCCAAACATGCTCAAACACTGGGCAAGAGTCTCCTGAAGTGCAGGAGTAGTAACAAGCGTCTCGCGTGCCTGTTCTCCAACTGGAGCTACTGGTGGCTCTGGTGCAGCAGCTCGTGCAGGTACTCTGGCTGCACCACGTGGTCTTCCTCGGCCTCTAACTCAGCCTCTGCCCCGACACTGGCTTCTTGCGGCTCCAACAGGGGGCGCGAGTGTCTGATCATCAGATCAAGTTGTGCGTGTCCTCACCATCTGTGAGAGAATAGAAAGACAATTGTTTAGGACTTTGAAATCAACAAAGGCGCACGATAAGGAATCAAAGAAGTGAATATTTCCTAACGGTTCCATAGCCTCTCGAAGATAAGTACAGACATCTCCGTACCGATTCGCAAGACTCTACTAAACCTGCTTGCGACTCATAATACCTATGAACCTAGTGCTCTGATACCAACTTGTCACGACCCCAAATTTCCTCCGCAGGATATCGTGATGGCACCTAGTCTCTAAGACTAGGTAAGCCTATCAATGAGGAATAATGATAAATATCTTAAATAAATAAACCACAATTCAAATAATTGCAACTCCCAAAATCCGGTAGAAATAAGTCATAAGCTTCTAAAAATTTTATTCTCAATGTCTCTATGTATCAAGGTCTAAAGAAAAATAAGGAAACAACATAAAAATGATAGAAGGGGACTCCGGAGTCTGCGGACGCTGGCAGATATACCTCGAAATCTCCGTGCGCAGGTAACTCACTGACGTCTAGACTGGTAAGATATACCTGGATCTGCACAAAAAGATGTGCAGAAGTGTAGTATGAGTACACAACAGTGGTACCCAGTAAGTGCCAAGCCTAACCTCGATAGAGTAGTGATGAGGTCAGGTCAGGCCCTACTGGAGAATAGATAATGACATGGAAAAATGTTTAAACAACTTAATAAGATAAAATGACTATGAAAATGAATCAAATAGTATTTCACATTTAATGACACCAAATAATTGCAAATAATATCTCGTGGAATCAAAACAGAGTTCCTTTCAACTTTATAAAAATCACAATAATTAATCGAAGGCAACTATGGCCATAAATCAATATCAACAAGGGCACTATTGAGATACCGCCTCATAGTCCCAAATCATAAATAAATTCATAATATCTTATTTCCTTATCTCACCGCGGGAGCCTTCATAATTTATTTTAAAGAAAATATTTTTTCCGAAATAGCATCCCGTGTTTTAGCCATCCTTATCACACCGCATGACTTCTAGTAGTTCCCCCTACTAGCCACGCGTATCAAGCCACCCTTATCTCACCGCATGCGTTTCAATACCCAAACCTTATACCACCGCATGCGTATCAATATCACAATATATCACAATTTGTACCTCAAGTGCTCAAATAATTTAACGTGCCAACATAATTCAACAACAATATTTTATCAAAATAAAGAGCTCACGGCTTATGCCAAAATAAGTCATCAATAATATTTTTCCACAATAAAGAACTCACGGCTCCATCACAATGAGTACAAAAATCTTACACAAATATTCAAGAATAAATAATTCAGCAAAATAATATTTCAAAATCTTTAATGCGTTGCTTCAATACCAAATTTAAAATGTCAAATATTTTATATCAATAATATTTAATTTAAAGAAAATCAATTTCAAATAATGCACAGAATAAAAGAAACCAAGTTTGAACCAAGCAGGTAAAACAATTAGCAGGAAAAGGTCAAGCAAATTTAAAGTATACAAATCAAATCAATGATGGAGAATATAACAAGATTTAATAAATTAATTAATATGCAATAGTGATCTTCACAATTTAAAAACATAATCCTTCACATTTAGTCCGTGTACACACTCGTCACTTCATGTACACGACTTTCATCACATTACAATTAATACCAATCCTAGGGGAAATTTCCCCCACACAAAGTTAGACAAGTCATTTACCTCGACTTGCTCCAATTTAATCAAGTAGTATGTTGTTTTCCTCGATTTTCTAATTCCGGTCGACTCGTATCTAGTCATAATTAATTCGATACAGTCAACAAAAATTATAGAATTAATTCTGTAAGAAAATACTACATTTTTCATTAAAAATCTAAAACTAACTCAAAAATGGCCCATGGGTCCACGTCTCGGAATCCGACGAAAGTTACGAAATATGAACGCCCATTCAACCACGAGTCTAACCATACCAAAATGACTAAATTCCAATAACAGTTCGACCCTCAAATTCTCAAATCTATCCAAGAGAGTTTTTAAATTTTTTCAACTTAAATCATCAATTAAATGTTAAAAATAATGATAGATTCGGGTAATCTAACAAAGATTGAGTTAAGAACACTTACCCCAACGTTTTCTCTGAAAATCTCTCAAAAATCGCCTTAATCCGAGCTCCAATTCGTTAAAAATGGAAGTCCCATTTTCAGAACTTAAACATTCTGCCGAGGCTTTTACTCATCGCGATCGCGAACATCCATACGCGATCGCGAAGCAAAAATTACCACTGCCCAAATTAACTCTACGCGATCGCGTATATCCTCACGCGGTCGCAGAGCACAAAATTTCCAACTCTACGCGATCGCAGTCCTCTTCACACGTTCGCGAGTCACAAGGTCTCAAAGCTACGCGATCGCACCCCGCTTCACGCGATCGCGAAGCACAAAACTTAGCAGCCCTCAATTAACCTTATGTGATCGCAAACAATTCAACGCGATCGCGATGCACAGCTTGCCAAACTTATGCGATTGCGGTTGACCTCACGCGATCGCGAAGAACAAAATTAACACTGCCTCAACTAAGCTTACGCGATCGCGAAGAAGGTTTAAAATACCATAAATCAGCAGCTACCAGCAGTGCCAAAATGAAGAAAAATACTTCGAATACCATCTGAAATACGCCCGAGCCCCTCGGGACCTCAACCAAATATTCCAACAAGTTCTAAAACACCATACGGACTTAGTTGAGTCTTCAAATCACATCCAACAACACTAAAAACACGAATCATTCATAGATTTAAACCTAATGAACTTTGAAACTTTCAATTTCTACAAACAACACCGGAACCTATCAAATCAAGTCCGATTCACCTCAAATTTTGTACGCAAGTCATAAATGACATAACGAGGCTATGAAAAATTTCAGAAATGGATTCCGACCCCGATATCAAAAAGTCAACTCCCCGGTAAAACTTCCAAACTTAAATTCCTATTTTAGTCATTTCAAGCCTAATTTCACTACGGACTTCCAATTAAAATTCCGATCACGCTCCTAAGTCCAAAATACCATACGGAGCTGTTGAAATCATCAAAATTCTATTGCGGGGTCGTTTGCAGATAATGCGACATCCGGTCACTATTTGAACTTAAACTTTTTATTTTTCATCAAAATTCCATATCTCGGGCTAGGGACCTCGGAATTTGATTCCGGGCATATGCTCAAGTCCCAATTCACGATACAGACCTATCAGAACTGTCAAAACACTGATCTGAGTCTGTTTGCTCAAAATGTTGATCAAAGTAAACTCAGTTGAGTTTTAAAGCTCTAATTCACATTTTTTTCCATTTTTCACAAAAAAACTTTTCGAAAAATCTTACGGACTGCGCACGCAAGTAGAGGAATAATAAATAGTGCTTTTCGAGGTCTTAGAACACATAATTAATTATTAAATTTAAAAATGACATTTTGGATCATCACAGAAAATTATCTTTGATTTGCAAATGGAAAGAAAAGAAAAATAAAAAAGAGAAGCTTTTGACATGCCTATAACCAACTACAAACTGTAAATACATGAAGTTATTATATAACGTACCTGTCCGTTTGGAATTTACCCGGCTAGAGGTCCATGCGGCTATTCGTTTGTGAGAGTATCTACGGCAAAAAAAAAAAAAAAAAAGGCACGGTAAAACCTTTTTTTATAACAGTAAGGTGTAGTTCCAAGTATTTTTATTCAGGTAGGATTTGTATGGAATTAGGATGTATTCTTATTCAGGTGGGACTTGTATGGAATTAGGATGCCTGATTGGTATAAGAATTCAACACAAATTTGTTTTACGGTGAGATTTTTGATGTTAGAATTTTAGTTTAGATCGGAAAAGAATTTCAGTGTTGGAAAATTTATAAATACATTCTTAAATTAAATAAATATTTAAAGACATAAAAATTGATTAATATTTTATGAATATTTTAATTGTTTAATATTTATCAAAAAATATTTATAATTTTATAATAATATAGATATAGATATCGATAATAATGCTTCACTTCTTTTCCCTCACGAGCCGTCTATGTACAGTAGGAAATTAGCCCTATAATTGCTAGCCAATCATTTTACTTTTCAGTCTAAAGATAAGAACAATGTTACGCAACGTCATGCCTACAAAAACCCAGAATCATTAATTACATACATGGATTAGTCATTAGCTCGTCGGAAAAGGGTCAAAAGAATATCCCTCTCCGCGAAAATATCATTTATACCCTTCGTTATACTATTAGTCCATCATTATTCCGACATTATAAAAGTTATGCGAAAATACTCTTTTTCCGTTGGTACCCTCCACCATGACAATATATCCTAAATAGACTGACATTTTGGTGAAATAGATGTCACGTGGTATGCCACCTTATCCGGCCCCATTCTTTCACCCTTTTCTTTATTTTTCATTCATCACCTCCGATTGGATATTTTTGTACCACTTTTATAACGTTGGGCTAATGGTGCACCAATAATATAACTCAGAGTATAAATGATCCAAAGTTATTTTGACCCTTTACCGTTAGCACAAGGTCCAGTTGGACAAATTCATGCATATTTACCTACATCAACAGAAGTAATGACAGTCAACGTTGGCAAGTTGGTAGTACGGCTGCTGGCTGCTGATAAAGCTAAAAGCGTTTTCTACCTTCCAGAGAGAAGCCATTGGCAAGTTGATGAGAAAGACCAGAGGATCACACTTGAACTGTTCAAGAGTGTCGAATAAGCCGTAAATTTTCAGGAAAAGTACCGTTGTTGTCGTAAACCAAGAACCATTGTCAATTGAATTTATGTTCTACGCACTTGATAAAAAATACTTAACTGAAGTAGTAACTTTACAAGGTAATTAATTATAAATAATTTTTTTATAATTAATATTGGTATTTCGTAATATAATATACTTGATAATCAAATGTTAACCTAGTGTGAAAGAAGTTCAGCATTATAACTCAATCTTTTTCTATTATATTAATTTCTAACAATAACTTGTGGGAGAGATGTTTTGACTTTTGAAGGAGCCCATAGTCTACAACGGAGTAACATATTCCCCATATTGCACTCTCGCTTAGCCGTCCTTGTTGAGAGTTGAGACTTCAGTCACCAACTTGTATGCTAATTACGTAAACAACTTCCACTTGGCCATTAATCAATCTCTTTCTCAAACGTGCTCCACTCTCCTTCCATTTTTCTATTTCATTCAATTACTTAAGTAACCACCTAATTAAGTACCTTCCTACTACTCCTCCCGCAACTTCCCTCCCTTTCTCTTCCTTTACTCCATCTCCCCATATATACTAACCACTTCACTCAATTACAATCTCCAAGTTCTCAAATCTATCTCTTTTCTCTTCTCTCAAATTCTTTACTGACTACTTCTTTGAACAATATCTCTGTTTAGTTCTTTCAAGAAAAACCAACTAAGGATACATATGGCACTTGAAGCTTTGAACTCTCCAAGAGCCCCAACCCCACCATCATTTCAGTATGAAAACACCACTCTCAACTGCCTTGAATCTTGGACAAAGGGTAAGAGATCAAAAAGACCACGTACTATAATGGAGCAACAGCCTACTGAAGAAGAATACTTAGCTTTCTGTCTTCTTATGCTTGCTCGTAGTAACGGTAATTATACTACTTCAACAAAGAATCAGCAACCCCCACAGCAAATATCAACTTTGACATCGGATTCCAAGAATTTGTACAAGTGTTCAGTGTGTGGTAAGTCTTTTGGATCTTATCAAGCTCTAGGTGGACATAAAGCTAGTCACCGTAAACAGCTCATTAACGGAGACGTCAATGAGAACTCCGCCACAACCTCCACTATCACCGCCGGTGCCACATCAGCTACCGGCGGTAGTGGGAGGACTCACGAGTGTTCCGTTTGCCACAAGACTTTCCCAACTGGACAAGCTTTGGGTGGTCACAAAAGGCGTCACTACGAGGGAAAGGTGACGTCATCCGACGGTGTGGGGTCTTCGAGTAGCCAGCGTGGATTTGACTTGAATATTCCGCCCTTGCCGGAATTTTGGCCGGGATTTGGCTCCGGCGAGGATGAGGTGGAAAGTCCTCATCCAGCTAAGAAATCGCGACAATTTCCGTCAACCAAACTTGAATTATTCTGAGAAGTTTAGTTCGTTGATTAGTTAACTACTATATAGTACTATGCTTTTGGGTGGGCCGGATTTATTTTTTTTGGTTTTCCTTTTTTTGGGGGTAAATATCAAATACACTTGGTGAGAGTGATTATTTAATTGATTCAATTTATTTTTTAAACTGGTCTCGCTCTCGCTATGATTTCGTTCTATTAATTAATTGTACACAAAGCGAGTAGTCAGTCTCATTGTTTGTGTTTTAAAAGCGTTTTCTAGACGATTTGTGTTTTAAAAGGCGTTTTCGAGAGGGCGAGACACGCCAAAAACGCCCTGAGGCGATGGTGTGGGGTGAAAGTCTCAAGAGGCATACGCCCAGCAATTCGAGGCGTACGCCTGAACGTTTGAGGCGCGTTTTCTTAGTAACGTATAAGTCTTAGAGACTTTTTCAAATTAAAACAAAATTTGTTGAATAAGTTCTTCATTTAAAACTCAAATTCTCAAAAGTCAGCTTGATAATTATTCAAAAGTTTTAAAAAGGAACTGAAATGTATTAAATTTAAAAGTCAAGACCTATTTTATTGATTGAAGCCATAATTCATGATATTTTTCAATTCTTTATCTTGTCCGCTAGTCTGCTAATATCTCCTAAAAGTAACGAATATTCAATTTCTTTTTTATAAATACAAAGAGAACTACATTCTTCTTCATAATAGTATGTTCAAAGTTCAAATTGCAGGTTAGCCATCATTTTTGTTCCTCCATGTAGAAAACTTTATTCTTTTCAACTCAAGTTACTTGTGCTTATGAGTAGCGTATAATACACACACACACACACACACACACACACACACACACACACACACACACACACACACACACACACACACACACACACACACACATATATATATATATATATATATATATATATATATATATATATATATATATTTCACATATTTATAGTTTTCTTCAATTTTTATGCAATTTTACATGTTTATAAATATTTACTATAATTATATTATTTTATAAAATATTAAAAATTAAATACCTATAGGGCTTACGCCCCGTGCCTCGGGGCTTATGCCTCGCTGAGGCATATGTAAAACGCATCGCGTTACGCCCACGCCTTTTAAAATACTGATCAGTCTATATTGTTAACGCGTTTATTATTTATATACGACTTTTCACGATTCACATTTATAAATCATTATTATTCTAATTTTTCTTTGTAGAAAAAGATAGAGTTAATTTTTAGAAATTTACAGGCGCATTGAAAGTGGTCAATTGTGATTTCGCTATATAAACCCCATATTTTACCAAGTTAATGTTTTAAATAACTAGAACAAAAGATTAAGTTAGTATAGCTTCAAAAGAACGATGTTTTATAATTAATACCCACTCTCATTCCCTCTACCAAAGAGAGATGCAAATTTCCTCTTCCATACTCCTAAGATTAAAGAAAAAACTAGACCCTTAGAATTCAATGTTGACAATTATAGTATGATGTGAATAATATAGGTCGTGGTTGAGAAGTAGCACGTTGTATTTAAATGTCAGAGCTAAGTAGGTTGACAAATGATTGCCGCCCTTCGTTTAATAAACTGTAATCCACTAGACTATTAATACACCGACCTATTTGCCAAGAAAATTGCAGTTTATGCTGGCAACTGAATGGTCCAATACGATGCCGCCTATGTAAAGAGTATACCCTTGCCAGCCTAATTTGTTTGATCATTTTTCTCCGAGGAACAGTCAAAATAGAATTAACTTGAATTCGGGAATTCGAACTGCTATGCGAACTCTTGAATTTCTTACCGTCATGTCTAATTTTCGTGAACAAATATAATTGAAGTGGTGGATTCTTCAAACAAGGGACTGATGGTGTGGAGTATTTTCCATCTCTTCTCGATAAAGAAGTGGGCTATAATTGTGCTCGATTTTATATGCCCTAATTCCGGCATCTCTTCATTAGTAGGGGCAAGAATCCACCCGAATTGGATTTTTTAAGAACGTTTCAAAGGAAATTGAATTTGGTTAGATAATGAGCCTGTTTGGTCAAACTTTTAGGAGGCTAAAAGTATTTTTTTTTTGTCAAAAAAATATTTTTTTGAAAATTAAAGATGTTTGGCCAAAACAAAGAAGTGATTTCGAGCACCAGCGGTTTTTTTTACTTTTTAGAAGAAGTTACAAATTATAGTTTCTTTCAAGAATCAGAAGCAGAAAACTAACTTTCAAGATAAAAGTATCCTTGCCAAAAAATTATATTTCTCAAATTATCCTTCATTAATTTAATTTTTTTTTCTTTTTTTAATTTCTACCATGCATTTCTTTATTTTTCTTATTTTTTATCATTTTTTATTCTTCTTTGAAATAATCTATCTACTATTAATAGATCTCTTTTTTATGTAGGATTTAAAGAGTAGATTTTTAGTTTATACTAAACGAAGTATATCAATATATTAGAATCTCCATGTAAAGAATAAGTAATATCATATACCAATATTATTTATTTGGATAACTATATTTTATATTGACTAAAATCTTTAATATATATTTTTACTTTATGTTTTATAAACTCAATTCTCTTTTATAAATAATACTAATAGTAAATTGAATATTTACTGTCCTTTTTCGTAATTTGATACTCAAAAGTACTTTTTAGAAAGATTGGCCAAACACAATTTGCTTATCAAATACTACAAAAAACACTTCTAAAATATTATTCTCCAAATATTCTTTCGAAAAGTATTTTTGAACAAAAATACTTTTCAAAATAAACATTATCTTTTGGCCAAACTGGCTCTATATGTGGTTGGGAAACAAGGATGAACTAACTTCATTTACTTTAGCATTTAATTGGTCACATAACTCCTTGTGGAGAACGAGATTAATTTGAAACAAGCATGAAGCATCTCATCCTTGTCCAAATGGAGAAACAAAAGCACGAGCAAATTTCTAAATTCTCGCAACTAGAATTCTCTTATGCATGCATGTGTATACCACCTGACAAGAAACATAGTCACCAATTTCATATCACAGATAATATGATCGACGCCAACCCCCCAGCACATCTCAAAGTGAATACATCAGCATTACTTTAGGTACAGAAGCTAGAATTTTTAAGGGGTCAAAATATAAAAACTAAACACATAAAAAAATCTAGAGAATTCAACCTATATATAGTATGCCTAACAATATTTGCGTAGCTATTGAAGACCATCTATAAAGCTATTGAAGACCAAGGAGGCTCCGCCACTGCAACTACCACTATAAAGCTATTGAAGACCATCTATAGTAACCAACCGATCGAGGTAAGCTTGCAACTAGTAAATATATAAAAAGACTGAACATATTCACAACAAGTTTCATGTGTACTCTCTATTCTAAAATTTTAGTTAGTCGAATGATTTATGTTGCCAACTGTTTACCCGAAAAACGGATAGAGTTGAATTTATGCGTAGTCCTAAGGATACGTGATATGAATTGATACAAATCGGGAAAGATAAATAAATGTAAGTTGAAATTAGTTACTAAAAGAAATGAATGTAAACCATATGAACTAATTAGCCTAAGCCTTCAAGTTTAATCACCTCCAAATCGGGTGAAGAACGATTGATAGAGGAAACAATTTGACTAAAATACCAAAAGCCACCCAAAAAATAGTATTAGCTCTGTTTACTGTATATCTTAGAATGAATGTGTGTGTCAATCAATATGCTCTTACAAATGATAATCACTCTTAATATAGTGAGAGAATCTCATTTTGGGTATAATTAAAAATACATAGTGGGGATCCCATGATGAACTAATTAATTAACTTTTCCTTAATTTTCGCCGAGATTCTCTCCCCAAATACGGCTATAACGGCTCTTTTGTCCCTTGGCTCGATTTCGATCTCGGCCGGTCTCGGTATGGGTCGGTCTCTGGGTCTCGAGCTCGATATTGACTCGGGCTCGATATTGATCGATTTCTGGGTCTCGAACTCGATATTGACTCGAGCTCGATATTGATCGGTCTCTGGGTCTCGAGCTCGATATTATGGTAACGAACCTCGGTCCATTATGCTCCAATCTTGATTAATCACATGAGGGGCAAACTCGGCTTTGACCGTATACAGATAGTCCCTTCGTTTCTCGAAAAGAAGATGGCGAGAAACGATATGATTTTTCAACCTCCGACTACATGAATGCTGACGTCTGCGACGAGCTCGATTGTGATATATGTGACAAACGTCCCATCGGTCCAGTTACCAAGGCATTAAATGCTTGTCAGTCGATGGTCGGCCACTGGCAATTTTGAACCGTCATTGTGAAATCTATAAATAGCCCTTTTCTTCACTATTTCAAAATTTTACCTTTAAACCTTCTTCATTCCAATCTTTACAGTCCATCGCCTTCTCCAAAGTTTCCTATTTTCAGGTTTTGAAATTTCTTTGCTTGTTCTTCTCAAAACACCAAATACTTCAATCTCCCTTCTTCCTTGTTCACAAATATTTAGATGGCCAAAACATCTAAAATCGTTCCGCAAAAAGAGGTCGCTTCTTCATCACGGTCTGCTGGCGGTAAGGATGCGGCGGAGCCTCGCCCTGAGAAATTCATTCTGGTAGGGTGTTCAACTATCATTGATTTTAAGGTTGAAAAACCTTCATCGGTACCAGGCCGATGTAAGACGATGTCGAGGTACCAGTGTACAATCACCGATAAAATTCTCGAGAAAGTCAAACAAGAATGCAATTGGGGCGATAAGTACGTGGTAGTACCATCACCTGATGAATCAATTACTACCCACGTGGAAGGGTTCCTAAGTATTTATACTTATTCTTTCACGTTGGGTCCTTTAGACCCTGTCATCGTCGCCTTTTGCAAGAGATACGACGCGACCCTTGACCAGATCCATCCTTCTTTTTGGAGAATAGTAATTCTTCTCCAAATTTCTCGAGCAAAATCGAGGGGTGTCTTTTCACCCTCGACCACCCTATGCGCCTTTATAGCCCTCGACTTTATCGAGGAGGGTTAATCAAGCTTGCTCGCCGAGCCACCAAAGCGTCGTTCTCGAGCATAGACGAGACTCGTGATCGAGGTTGGATGGGACGATTTGTTTGAGTCAAAATCTCGGACCTGATCCCTGTCGATGACCTGCCATTTCCTGAGAAATGGAATATGAACCGTGAGCACTTATTTCCATTCATTTGTTTTAATTTTGTAATTGCCTTTCCTTTTCTTGATCCATTTTTTCTTGCTTGTCACAGTTGTGGCTCGGATGCCTGAGCCAATTTCAGATCTTAAACAATGGGTTGAAGGTTTGGTGCTGTTGAGACTATACTCTGAGCGCGCTTGGGTGGAATTATCAAAGGGTCGATGGGAGGCCCATAGTCATGGTAAGTCTCTTTCTTAATTTGTTTGCCATTTGCTCTTCTTTACTTGCTTAACCCTCTTTTCCAGTTTTGTAGGACTTGGGAAGGACATTAGGTGATGAGGAGGTTTCTATCCCTAAGCAGGTTAAAGAAAAGAAGAGAAAAGATGCACCGAGTTCCCCTGTCTCGGAAAAGAAAACACCGGCGAATAAATATCGCAAGCTAAAGGAGGGCCTTGGTGTTATGCTTCCGGAATCGATCTGCCGATTAAGGGAAGAACCCGAAGAAGGAGAAGAGGAATTAGCCGGTGTACGGGCTAATGTTGTGATACAACAATCTTCCGAATCGGCAAAAAAGAATAAGGGAACACTGGCCATAATTTTGGAACAAGAAAAAGCAAAGACTATTCGGTCTCGAGCTTGGATGGTTGAAAGGGAGACCGAGGGTAGGACTTCTCGAGCAGTAGAAGATATCTCGAGGGATGAGCTCGGGATAGTTGATATCAGTGGATCCACTCAGATTTCTGATGCTATGATCCGTAAGGCCAGCATGATGGAAGGTCGATCCTACCAGGGCATTTAGGAGCCGACTGATATCCACAGTTTTCTGGATGGGTTCGAGTCAGCTTCTTCGGAGGAGGTTATCGGGTTCGGTGGATTACCGATACCAAAGAAAACATCATGGTCGGGCTCTACCAGGTCTTCATCAGTTTCAAAACTGGTGGACCGATTCCTGGCTCCGAGTATTGATCCTGATCGTAGGCGGAAGGTGGTGCTCTCTGTCATGGAAGATACCCGAATGTTTTCTCCCCCGTGGGGATTGCTAGTTACCTTCGGTCCCTAGTGACCAAAGAGGATCAAACAGTGATGAATGCAGTAGGACCCGCCTGCCTTTTCAATGAGGCCCAGCATGCTCTGAATCGGGTAACTTCGATAGCATTTATGCTGTTTCTTTTATACTTGTTGTAGATAATTCTAAAATGTTTTCCATGTTTATAGGCTTTGGTGTTGCATCACGAGGCTTTCCTCCGAATCCGAGAGGAGCATGAGACCGAGATTCGGGACCTCACTGAGAAGAGTGACTCCTATAAACTCCTTAGAGAGAAACTTCGAGCAGATTTGGCAATGGATCGGGATGAGCACGAGGAGATGGCCGAGCAGGTATTCCGAATTCTTCACGATAATGAAGCCGAATTGGAGATAAACACTGACAATCTAATTCTGCAGGTTCGGGAGAGGCTTGAACAGATCGGACGGCTCAATTCGCAGGTAGATGAGCTAATGGCCAAAGGGGGAAAATTCAAAGAAAATATGGATATCCTCGCCTCCAAAAAGGAGACCGTTCAAGCGCAATTGGAGTCGGATGAGGCCTAGCTTCGGGCTGCAAAAGAAAATACCCCGGTGCAGATCGAGAGGGTTAAATAGATTCATAGTCGGTTAGATTTGGCCACTTCCGATAAGGAAAGCTTGGCTAATAAACTTGAAGTGGTCAGATCTGAGGTGACCGAGGCTAATAAAAGAGCTGATGCTAAAGTGGCCCAGTTCAGGATCGATGTTGAGGTTAATCAGGCCAAGGCCAAGAGCATGGTCGAACATGCTAAATGGTAGGCTCGGAGAGAAGCTCTCGAGGAGGTCAGTGCTCAGGGCTTAGATTTTGAGGCCGAAATTGAAAATGCTAAGGCGGAGGAAAACAGGGCTCGAAGGCTGGCCTTTCCTGAGGAAGACTCCAATAGCTCGAACGAATCTGAAGGTGAGGAAGATCCCGAGGACGTGGTCTGCGATGAAGACCAAGCCATTTAGGATCTTAACTAGTTTTTGTTATTTCTATCGAGGCTACTTCGGCCTTTGTAAATAACTTCTTTCGGGCTGTGTTGCCTTTGTAAAAGATTTTGATGTATATATATAACTTTTTCCCTTCCATGGCTTCTGAATCTGTTGTCTTTTGTTGATTTATACAAAGGTCAAAGCGCCTTAGCATAAAACTATGAAGTTGTATTCAAAGGTCCAAGGTTGAGATGGTAAGGATTGATAGTAAGTACTGCCCTCGACCGCTTTTGGTCGGTAAGCCTTGAGTGAATGTTCGAAGTCGAATTAAGGTAGCCCTTAGGCTTGATACGTAGTCCCAGATTCAGGGTAATAATTCGATCTTGAATCGAGGTGGCCCTTGGGCTTGATAGATAGTCTCTGAGTGGGAATGGTTGCTCGAACTCGAGTTAGGGTAGCCCTTAGGATTTATGGTAGAGTGATGCTCGAACTCGAAATAAGGTAGCCCTTGGGATTTAGCAGTCGAGTGAGGATTTACTCGAACTCGAAGTATTGCAGCCCGTAGGCTTTGTAGTCGAGTGAGAAAGATTTCTCGAAATCGAAGTAATGGCAGCCCTTGGGCTTGATAGATAGTCCCCGAGTTGCTCGAACTCGAGTTAGGGTGGCCCTTGAGCTTTATACTAGAGTGAGGATTTGTTCGAACTAGAAATAAGAGTATCCCTTAGGTTTAGTGGTCGAGTGAGGACCTGCTCAAACTCTAAATAAGGTATCCCTTAGGCTTTAAGGTCGAGTGAGGACTTGCTCGAACTCGAGATAAAGGTAGCCCTTAGGCTTTGTAGTCGAGTGAGAATGGTTGCTCGAACTCGAAGTAATAGTAGCCCTTGGGCTCGATAGATAGTCCCCGAGTGAGAATGGTTGCTCGAACTCGAGTTAGGGTAGCCCTTAGGCTTTGTGGGCGAGTGAGGATTTGTTCGAACTCGAAATAAGAGTATCAGGCTTAGTGGCTGAGTGAGGACTTGCTCGAACTCGAAATAAGGTAGCCCTTAGGCTTTAAGGTCGAGTGAGGACTTGCTCGAACTCGAGATAAAGGTAGCCCTTGGGCTTTGTAGTCGAGTGAGAATGGTTGCTCGAACTCGAAGTAATGGTAGCCCTTGGGCTTGATAGATAGTCCCTGAGTGAGAATGGTCGCTCGTACTCGAGTTAGGGTAGCCCTTAGGCTCTATGGTCGAGTGAGGATTTGCTCGAACTCGAAATAAGGTAACCCTTAGGCTTTAAGGTCGAGTGAGGACTTGCTCGAACTCGAGATAAAGGTAGCCCTTGGGATTTGTATCATTTTATCTCGTTGTTTTTTCGGATGGCAGTCCCCGATTTATGGGGTAATCATTTTGAACTTCGGTCATGGTCGGCTCTTAAGCCTATTTGCATAACATATCGAGAATATGAAGTAGGAGAACCTTTCTGAGGTTTGAGATATTGGTAAAGATGAAATTTCTCTTTTATTGGTCATTATACATGCGTACATGTTTTGTGCCAGAGCTCGAGCAAACTATGTGGGCATGGTTCGTTTGACCATTTGGCCCTTACAAATTTTCCGTATCGAGACCTTGTTGCCATGAAGTAACGATCTTGCCCGAACTTGATAAACTTGATATTCGAGGGCAATGCCCCTCAGTATTTGAGGTTGATTGTAAATAGGTCTCGGATACTGTTGAATTGTTCTAAGTTAGCACGATCAATGGTTGCCTTATTAAAAACCTTGTCGGAAAACCTATTTGGGACAAAACCGGTCTAAGGGAAAAAGAGTGCAATGCGCGCTTTCAGACCTAAAGGCTCCATGTTGAAGAATACATCCCTGTTTCTGCTCGAACACCTGCAAGGGTTAGTTTCGAAATACAAATGAACATGGGAGGGTTGTACATTTAGTAGTAGTATAGTTTTAGGTGCGATACGTTCCAATTGCTCGGTAGTTATTTGCCGTTTATCATACCGAGCTTATAGGATCCTTTTCTGACGATTTCAAGAACCTGATACGGTCCTTCCCAGTTCGGACCCAGTTTCCCTTCATTTGGATTTCGGGTATTGAGGGTGACTTTTCTTAGCACCAAGTCCCCGATGTTAAAATATCGAAGATTGGTTCTTCGATTGTAGTACCTTTCGGTTTGCTATTTTTGGGCGGCCAATCGGACGAGAGTGGCTTCTCGTCTTTCGTTCAACAATTCTAGGCTCGTATTCATGATCTCGTTATTTGACTCCTCTGTTGCATATCGAAACCTGATGCTAGGCTCTCCGACCTCGACCGGTATAAGAGTTTCTTCACCATAAACTAACGAGAATGGTGTTGCCCCGGTACTGGATTTCGATGTTGTGTGGTATGCCCATAGGACCTCGGGTAGTATTTCTCTCCATTTTCCTTTGGCGTTGGTCAATCTCTTCTTAAGATTTTGGATGATGGTTTTGTGGGTTGATTCAGCTTATCCGTTCTCGCTGGGATGATAAGGTGTTGATAGAATCCTTTTGATCTTGTGATCCTCGAGAAATTTAGTTACTTTGCTACCGATGAATTATTTTCCATTATCACATACAATCTTGGATGGCATCCCGAATCGACATATGATGTGGTCCCAAATGAAGTATATTACTTCCTTTTCCCTGACTTTCTTGAAAGCCTGTGCTTCAACCTATTTAGAGAAATAATCAGTCATAAACAAAATAAACTAAGCTTTACCTGGGGCCGATGGGAGGGGGCCGACGATGTCCATTTCCCATTTCATGAAAGGCAATGGAGATAGGACCGAGTGGAGTAGTTCCCCGGGTTGTTGAATCATGGGCGCATGCCCTTGGCATTTGTCGCATTTTCGAACAAACTCCCTTGCATCCTTGTCCATATCGGTCCAATAATTTCCTGCTCTGATTACTTTGTGGACCAGCAAATTGGCACCGGAATGATTTCCACAGGTGCCCTCGTGAATTTCACGTAGGATGTAATCGGTATCTCCCAGTCCCAAACATATTGCCAACGGTCCATCGAACATCCTCCTAAATAGCGTTCCGTCTTCGGACAAGGTGAACCATGCTGCCTTTGTGCACAGAGCTCTCGATTCCTTTGGATCTGATGGAAGTTTCCCGTTCTTGAAGTACTATATGTATTTATTTCTCCAATCCCAGGTTAAACTTGCGAAGTTTATCTCGGCGTGACTTTCTTCGATTATCGATCTCATGAGTTATACCACAGTCCCCGAGTTGAGTTCATCATCTTCGACCGATGAACCTAAGTTTGCAACGGCGTCGGCCTCGTTGTTTTGTTCTCAGGGTACATGTTGCAAGGTCCATTCCTTAAATCGATAGAGTCACCTGTAGTTTATCTAAGTACATCTGCATTCGATCTTCTCGGACTTCAAAAGTCCCGTTAACTTGGTTTACCACGAGGAGGGAATCACACTTAGCCTCTACGACTTCCGCTCCCAAGCTTCTAGCTAATTCGAGACCTTCAATTATGGACTCGTACTCAGCCTCATTGTTAGTCAATTTTGCAGTTTCGATAGATTGTCTAACTACGTTACCTGTGGGTGATTTTAGTACTATGCCTAGTCCGGACCCCTTCCCGTTCGAGGCATCGTCCGTAAAGAGGGTCTAGACTCCCGAATAGGTACCCGATTTTATAAGTAGTTCTTTTTCAATATCGGGTACGAAGTCCGACGTAAAGTTATCCATGAAGTCAGCCAATATTTGAGATTTGATGGTGGTTCGGGGTCGATACTCAATATCGTACCCATTGATTTTAATGGCACATTTGGCCAATCGACCCGAAAGCTCGGGTTTGCGCAAAATATTTTGAAGAGGATAAGTGTTTACCACACATATTGGATGACACTGAAAATATGGTTTTAGTTTCCTAGAGGCGCTTATTAAAGCAAGCGCTAATTTTTCTAAGTGTGGGTATCTAGTTTCGGTCTCGCCTAAGGTTCGACTAACATAATAAATAGGGAATTGCGTACCTTGTTCTTCTCGAACCAGGACTCCACTTACCGCTCTCTCCGAGACTGCCAAGTACAGGTAAAGATGTTCGTCCACTTTCGGGGTATGAAGCAGCGGCGGGCTCGATAAATACCGCTTTAGTTCCTCCAAAGCCTGCGAATCGTCCTAGGGCGGCTATCCATCCCGTTAGCCTCTGCACGGCCTTTACATTATCCACTACGGTGATATCCTCGATAGCTTTGACTTTTTTGGGATTGATCTCGATTCCCCGATTGAATACCATGAAACTAAGAAACTTGCCCGATCAAACTCCGAATGCACATTTTTCGGGGTTGAGCTTCATATTGTACTCCCTCAGTATATCGAAAGTTTCATGAAAATTTTTTAAATGGTCCTCTGCTCGCAAGGACTTAACTAACATGTCATCAATATAAACTTCCATTGATTTTCCTATTTGTTTTTCAAACATTCGGTTTACTAGGCGTTGATAAGTTGCACCAGCATTTTTCAGTCCGAATGGCATTATGTTATAACAGTAGGTACCGTACTTAGTAATAAACGAGGTCTTTTCTTGGTCCTCCGGGTTTATCTGTATCTGGTTGTACCTGGAGTAGGCATCGAGAAAACTGAGAGTCTCGTGGCCGGCTGTGGCATCGATCATACGATCGATATTAGGCAAAGGGAAAGAATCCTTAGGGCATGCTTTTTGCAGGTCTTTATAATCTATACACATTCTAAGTTTGTTTCCCTTCTTAGGGACTACCACCACGTTTGATAGCCATTCGGGGTATTTTACCTCTCTAATGGATCCAACTTTAAGAAGTTTGGTTACCTCGTCCTTGATGAAGGCATATTTGACCTCAGACTGGGGCCTTCTTTTTTGCTTCATCGGATGGAATTTCGGATCCAAACTTAGTCTATGAGTGGTTATTTTTGGTGGGATCCCTATCATGTCAATATGGGACCAAGCAAAACAGTTCATGTTAGCTATAAGAAACTGAATAAGCTTTTTCCTGAGCTCGGGATTTAACCCCGTGCCCAGGTATACCATTCGCTCGGACAGATATTCGATTAGCGTGATTTGCTCCAGTTCTTTGACCGTTGATTTGGTAGCGTTGGAATCATCTAGGATAATGAAGGATTGAGGGATCCCATAATCATCATCTCGGTCAGTCCTTTGATTCTCTAATTGGGTTGAGGCTGACATTTGTGATTGCTATTTGGTGTCCCATTTCTCGTTCGAATCTGATCCATTTGTCGATGATAGTGATGGTATCAGAATCACTTCATCGACAGCAAACATTTCCTTCGCAGTCGGTTGCTCCCCGTAGACCATTTTGATTCCCTCTTGTGTTGGGAATTTTAGAACCTAGTGAAGGGTTGAGGGTACTGCTCTCATGTTATGGATCCAAGGCCTCCCGAACAGGGCGTTATATCTCATATCGCCCTCGATCACGTGGAACTTCATTTCTTGGATGGTCCCGGCCACGTTTACTGGCAAAATTACCTCGCCCTTAGTAGTTTCACACACCATATTGAATCCGTTTAGTACCAGGGTTGCAGGCACGACCTGGTCCTGTAGACCGAGCTGCTCTACGACCCTTGATCGAATGATGTTGGACGAACTACCTGGATCAATTAACACACGTTTAACTTGAGTTTTATTCATAAGTACGGATATTACTAGTGCATCGTTATGGGGCTGCATGATTCCCTCCGCGTCTTCGTCACTAAAGGACAAGGTTCCTTTAGGTATGTAATCCTGAGTCCGAGATCGCTTCTCTCTTATAATCGATATCTTAGTGCATTTAAGAACCGGCCCCAGTTGTGGCTCTTCTTGTTCGTTTTGTCTGTTGAACTCTTTGTTTTTTAAATGGTTCTTGGCCCGGTCACTTAAAAACTCTCGAAGGTGCCCTTCATTGAATAACTGAGCTACCTCTTCTCTCAACTGCCTGCAATCTTCTGTTCTGTGGCGATGGGTGCCATGATACTTGCACATTCGATTGGGATTTCTATGGGGTGGATCGGACTTTAGAGGTCGGGGCCATTTAGTATCTTTGATGCGTCCAATAGCCGATACGATGGCGGATGCATCAATGTTGAAGTTATATTCTGATAACCGTGGTGCTTCCTTAGGTTTGGTATGCCTATCGAACCCACTTTTGTTCATCAGCCCTCGAGACCCTTGGCCTTGATCACTTCTCCTTTTGCCTCGTATGGGGTTGCGCCCCGGTTCGCTACCCCTACGATCTTCGTTATACGGCCGGTATCGGACCATGTTCGACCTTGCTTCTCGGTCGGTGTCCCTTTTAATAATGGACCCAAAACCCAACTGGTCGTCTTCGACTCTAATCTTTGATTGATATCGATTGTGTACGTCAGCCCAGGTAACAGTCGGCTACTCGATCAAGTTCTGCTTCGGCCATCATGAAGCCATCGAGCTTCGTTCGTTCAGTCCTTGGGTGAAAGCTTGAACGACCCAATCTTCTGTGATCGGTGGTAGATTCATTCATTCCATTTAAAAACGAGATACGAACTCTCTTAGCATCTCGATATCCTTTTGTCTTACCTTGAAAAGGTCCGACTTCCTGGTTTCGACTTTTATGGCTCCGGCATGTGCTTTAAAGAAAGAATCTACAAGCATAGCAAAAGAAGTCGATAGAGTTAGGCGGTAAATTATGATACCATATCATCGATCCCTTTGACAGGATTTCACCAAACTTCTTTAATAATACTTATTTGATCTCGTCATCTTCTAGATCGTTCCCTTTGATGGCACATGTGTAAGAGGTGACATGTTTGTTGGGGTCGGTCGTTTCATTTTATTTAGGAATTTCGGGCATGCGGAACTTTTTGGGGATCGGTTTTGGAGCCGCGCTTGGGAGGAAAGGCTTTTGCACAAATTTGTTGGAATCCAAGACCTTCAATATTAGTTATGCCCCCGGGATCTGATCAACCCTGGAGATATAAGTTTTCATTTTTTTGTCGTTTGCTTTAATCCTCCTTTCTCCTCACTCTATTCGTTTTGTCATCTCTTCGAGCATTTTAATAATTTCGGGCTTAGTCCCTGATTCTTGTTCATTTGACCTTACTGCAGTTGGCCCCGTTTTGTGGGTGACTTCTTGGGGTGGACCAGGCTAGAGCCTAATCGGTGCCTGGGTTTGGGTCTGCAACTGAGCTATCACTACTTGTTGAGCTTGCAATATTTCGAAAATCATATGCAGGCAGATCCCGTCTTCTCCAGCATTTTGGGTATTTCGAACTGATCGAGATCTACCATGAATGTTGTTTTCGAGGTCGGAACGTTGGTTTGCCTCAATGGCTACATGTGAATTAACATCAATTGTATCTACGACTTGAGTTCCAACTGGGTCGACGAGTGGCCTTTCATCCCCGGGCGTCAGGTTGTTATTCTTATCTTGAAGGCCAGCTTCGTTAACGATAGGTAGGGCCATTAATCGGGAGCTCGTCGTTTTTAACCTGAAATCAAAGACACTTCCAAGCGCAAGTGTAAAATAGTGTGTTTCATAGAGATTTGTACCAAATAACCACTATTGTCCTTAGCCCCATAGTGGGCGCCAAACTGTTTACCCGAAAAATGGATAGAGTTGAATTTATGCGTAGTTCTAAAGATACGTGGTATGAATTGGTACAAATCGGGAAAGATAAATAAATATATGTTGATATTAGTTATAAAAGAAATGAATGCAAACTAAATGAACTAATTAGCCTAAGCCTTCAAGTTTAATCACCTCCAAATCAGGTGAAGAACGATTGATAGAGGAAACAATTTGACTAAAATATCAAAAAGCCACCCAAAAAATAGTATTAGCTCTGTTTTGTGTATATCTTAGAATTAATGTGTGTGTCAATCAATATGCTCTTACAAATGATAACCACTCTTAATATAGTGGGAGAATTCCATTTTGGGTATAATTAAAAATACATACTGGAGATCCTATGATGGACTAATTAATTAACTTTTTCTTGATTTCCACTGAGATTCTCTCTCCAAATGCGACTAAAACGGCTCTTTTGTCCCTTGGCTCGATCTCGGTCTCGGCCGATCTCGGTATGGGTCGTTCTCTGGGTCTCGAGCTCGATATTGTCTCGGGCTCGATATTTGATCGGTTTCTAGGTCTCGAACTCGATATTGACTCGAGCTCGATATTGATCGGTCTCTGGGTCTCGATCTCAATATTATGGTGACGAACCTCGGTCCATTATGCTCCAATCTTGATTAATCACACGAAGGGCAGACTCGGTTTTGACCGTATACACCAACAATTTCTACCCCGTGTGTACTCTCTATTCTAAAAGTTTAGTTAGTCGAATGTTTTATGTTGCCAATAATTTCTTCTCTAATTACTTCTCCAATGTGAAAAAAAGGTGACAAAATAATAACGTTTCCCTCGTGATTCATGTTACAAACAATTTCAAAGATTAGTAATTGACTAGATGTGTGCGTGTGTCCTGTAAATCTCCTACAAAATCTTTCTAACTATAGTGCTATATTAGCCTTGTAGGAACTTTAGAGATATGATAGACACCCATAGGCCTTGCATGGTTACTTTACTTGAAACTAAGATGTACTCACACCTCCCTTCTTAATAATTTTAATTTTACGAATATGATCGAGGTCCCCGCAGAGGGAAGATCTGGAGGAATGATTATTCTGTGGGATCACAATATGGTCACTGTCCAAAACTCTATTAGGCGAGATCAGGAAATCCATGCTATGGTTGAGATACTTACTAAACGCTACTCTTGGATTTTTTTTCTTCCATTTATGCTAGTACTAGTAAGACTAACAGAAATCTACTTTAGAAGAAGTTGGAAAATAGTTATGACTCCTATAAAGGCTCGTGGTTAGTTGGGGGTGATTTTAACGATGTTTTAATGGCTGAGAAGAAATTTGGTGGTAAACCTGTTAGTCTCAATAGGTCATACAAACTATGGTCCAGCAAAAATTATTGTAACCTTTTTGACTTGGGATTTAAAGGGAGTAAATTCACTTGGTCAAATCATAGGAAAAGGAGAAAAAGTCTAATTATGGAACGATTAGATAGGGTGTTCTGTAATGATAAATGGGCTACTCGTTTTCCTGAAGCCTCACTTACCCACCTGCCCAAAACCCACTCAGACCATAGACCTTTGTTGATCAAGTTGAACTCTATGCCTAATAGGAACTACGAGAAACCTTTTAGGATAAAGACAATTTGGTGCTCACATCCTGATTTCATTAATGTGCCTAATTCTAGTTGGAAAGATAATGACTGGTGTAATGTTACTCGATCTTTTAGAAACGATATTTTGGAATGGAAAAGAAAAATATTTGATGACCTCTTTCACAGAAAAAAGAGACTTTTAGCTACACTTAACGATATCCAAAATTCTCCTAAATTTCCTACTAGTAGATTTTTTCAACAATTAGAACAAGATCTAATGTATGACTATAATAACATCCTTAAGTTAGAAGAAGACTACTGGAAACTTAGACCTAGAATTCTGTAGTTTAATGAAGGTGAAGCTAATACTAAATTTTTTCATATCACTGCCACTAATAGGAGACGAAGAAATCATATTACTTGTTTTAAAAATGACGAAGGTCAATGGATTGATGATCACAATTCCTTGAGGGATCACACTTTGAATTACTTTTCAGAAATATTCACAACCTCTCATCTTCAAACAAATTGGTCCAAAATCCTTAATGACCTAGTCTCTTTCAATAATCTAAATCTGTCCTCATTAGACTATCCCATATTGAGTAATGAAGTCATTAGAGCTATTTTTTTCCTTTAAACTTTTTAAAGCTCCAGGGCCTGATGGCTTACACCCATTCTTCTTTCAAAAATATTGGAAAGTGGTGGGGCAATCAGCTCTACAATTTTGCCACAATATTTTCTCTACACAATCCTTTCCTGAATCTATCAATAATACCTACTTATGTCTTGTTCCTAAAATTTCTAATGCTAACAACCTAAAAAACTTTAGACCCATAGGCTTATGTAATACTATTTATAAAATTATTACTAAGATCATTTCTAACAGGATCAAGCCTTTTCTAGATAATATCATTAAACCCATCCAATCAAAATTTTTGAAAAATAGAAGGGCTTGTGACAATGCTATCATTATTCAGGAAATCCTTTCTAAATTCAATCACTTTAAGGGTTCCAAAGCTTTTATGATCCTTAAAATTGATTTAGAAAAAGCTTTTGATCGACTTGTGCGGTCTTTCGTTTATCGAACCCTTAGACATTTCAAATTCCCCCCTAAGATTACAAAGCTTATCATGACATGTATTACTTCAAGTAACATCTCTATCCTAGTAAATGGATCCAAGACTGACTTTTTAGTCCTAACAGAGGCATAAGACAAGGCGATCCTATGTCTCCGTATATCTTTATACTATGCATGAAAATGTTGTCTAGATACATTAGTCATCAAGTAGATATTAGGAATTGGGATTCTATATGCCTCAATAATAGAAGTCCTTCATTTTCACACCTCTTCTTTGCAGATGACCTCACTCTTATGGCTAAAGTCAATAATACCTCATGCACCACTATCCTTAGTTGTCTCAATATGTTCTATGACTTATCAGGCCATAAGATAAATTATTCCAAATCCAAAATTATTTTCTCAAAAAATTGTCCGAACGACACTGCCAAGCATATTTCTAAATTGTTCAATATGAGAATCAGTGATAACTTTGGTAAATATCTTGGCTTTCCTATTTTGCGACAGAAGCCAAAAGCCGTTGATTATCAAATCATTCTCGATAACATGCGCAACAAATTATCTAATTGGAAATCAAAGTGTTCTGGTAGAACTACTCTTGTCTCCTCGACTCTCAATACTATTCCCAATCATGCCATGCAATATACTCTTCTCTCACAAAAAGTTCTGAATGTTATTGATTAAATTCAAAGGAATTTTATATGGGGTAGCACTGAAAGTAATAAGAAACTGCACTTCCTTAGTTGGAAGGTAGTTACTAGTAGCCAATCCAATGGGGGTCTAGGAATCAAGAAGGCTAAGTCAAAAATTTATCCCTCCTTACAGGTCTTACATGGAGACTACTAAACTTTCCTCATTCTCCTTGGTCCAAGATCCTTATTGCTAATCATGCTACGAAGGCCAGGAAAGCTAACACCTCTTTCATTTGGAGTGTTGTCGTAAAAGGTTGGTACTATTGTAATAAAGGGACCCTTTAGACTATCAATGAAAGGTCTGTTATTGATATTTGGAATTCCAGATGGATTCCTAACACTCCTTGTCTAAGAAATTCCATTCAAGGTCCTCTCAACAAGAGTGATAACAATCTAAAAATTAGAGATCTAAGGAAGAAGAATTTATGGAATTTTTCTAAGTTGTCTTTTGACCTCCTCAATTGTATTACTGATAACATTATGACCTTAAATCTCCCCCAATATGATAATACTCTTGACATTCCTATTTGGTCACTTAGTAGCAATGGCAGGTTTACTATAAAATCATGTTACACTTTCATTGATGATCATGAGAAAACTGACAAGGATTTCACTTGGATTTGGTATCTCAACTGTCCTAACAAGATAAAATTTCTCTTGTGGAGGTGTTTTCATGATTAAACTACCATGTAGATCTTATCTTAGGCATATTGGTATGAATATTGACGCTACTTGTCCAATGTGTAAGATTGAGGATGAGATCATTATGCACATTTTTCTTAATTGTCCTATAACTAATGCATTCTAGAAGAATTTAGGCATTACTCACATCTCAGTCAATGGTATAACTCACTGGCTTCTTGTAATAAAAAACTTGAATCTTATGTTAAAGCATAAATACCTTGACTGGGAGGATTTCTTTCCTTTGGTTATCTGGAATATCTGGATAAATAGAAACAATAACAATCATAACAATACTAACCATGCTCCGTCCTCTAAGATCATTTTTCAACAGGCTATAGAATACAAACTCCTCATAGTCAAGGAGTCAAACCCAAATTTAAAGAAGGCCATCAGCATAATATGGCATATGCCCCCTGATGGTTGGTACAAACTTAACATAGATGGGGCTTCAAATCTAAGAAGTTGTGTTGTAGTCTAAGTGGAGTAATTCGCAACAGCTTGGGAGATTTAGTTGTTGGTTTCTGTAATTACACACATGCAGCAACCCCTCTCAACGCAGAACTAGTGGCTCTGAAGCATGGACTTCAACTCGCATGGTATTTTGAAACGGATGTGCTCAAATGCTTTGATCATGGTTATCCAACGTATAATACCATTATTTGTGATTGCAGGTGATTGATGCTCCAACTAGAGAAGGTAACAGTCAGGCATAATTTCAGGGAAGCAAACCAAGTGTCGCACCTTTTAGCAAAGGAAGCTTCCAAGCAGTCCAACCTAAACCAAGTCAAGAATTTTGCTCTTCCTCCTCCCTTTGTTGAAACTCAGTTTTTGGCAGATAGAGGAGGAACTTCCTATGTCAGACTACTTTCGGATAATATATGTACTAAGTTGGTTGAACTTGGCAATTATAATGTCGTAAGTGGCATATCTATGGCATGTAATGTGACTAGTTCTTAGTATTAATAATAAGTATTCCAATTCCTCAAAAAACAACTATAGTGCTATAAGCATAATTGATGTTCGACTAAAAAATACATATATTTAACCACTATTGCTTCACATTTTGGTACTTTTAATCATCTTTTGAGTATTAATTATATTATTTATGCTTAATATTATATTTTAACTATATAGGAATAAAACAATGTGAAGATGAAGCGATTTGGAGAAAAATTGAATAAAACGCAGAAAGAAAATAACGAAAATAAACAAATAAAAAAAAGGAGAAAAAGGGAGGACACCCTTTGGTGTTTGTTCCCCCAAGTTGAAGACAAGATAAAAAGAGAAATACAATTCAAAGAAAAATATAAAAGAAGGCAAAAATGTACCTGGGAGGAAGGATTGAAAGAGGAGGCGGAAACTCAATGCTTCCAGCGCTAGGCCAACGCCTCGCACTGGTCTGGATGCTGTGTTGCGAGTTTTCCTATTTCGTTCAGGATAATGTTATTTCGGTCCTACACGATCTCAACTCGTATAAAAGGGGCCTTAAACCAAATTTGTAGGGGATCTAACATATTTTTAGGAGGAGAAGACGCCACTTTGAAAGGAAAACACAAGCACGGAACACTCGGGAGCGAGGATTCCCAGTCTTTATTCATCTTTTTTAGTATTTTTAACTATTCAAACACTTGTGAAATTATTTAACTTTATCATGAGTGGCTAAAACCTATAAGTTCTGGGGTTGATATTTAGCCATGAATATTGTTGTTTGGAATTGACTTTACCTTGATTATAATTTGTTAATATATGGTTGTTTCTTCAATATTGTGATTAAATGCTTAATTGTCTGGCCAACAGTTAGGTTCTATTTACTATACATGTTATGCTTAGGAAAAATACGTCTAGATTAGAGAATAATTGAAGAGGGCATGATCTTAATTCTGAGTGGGGGGCAGATTTGTGGTTTGGATAGGAATATACCTAGTCACCATGCTTAATTGAATATTGTTATCTTAATGTGTTCTTAATAGATTGATTCCATAGGAATATAGGCGTTAATCTATTTTAAATAAGCGAGTAGTAATTTGGGAGAATGCTACGAGAGCAATTACTCGATTAATTAGCAACTATGAGCGAATTGTATGAAAGAGAGAGTTAATAAGAACGCAATAGGATTGGTATATCGATCATCACCCTGGAATGTGCATCTCTACTGAATTCTCAACAACCATTTTCTGCTTGATTAATTAGTTACTTGTTACAGTCATAGCTTAGTTATAACCACACCATTAAACTCTGATTGACTCGACTGAATAACAATTTTGGTGAAATTAGTAGGTAGTTAACACAAGTCGTTATGGGTTCGATACTCTTTTATCATTATATTACTTGCACTGTCACATATACTTGCGTATGCGATTGGGAGCAACAAGTTTTTGGCATTGTTGTCGGGGATTTAGAAATTAACTATTTTACTAGATTAAACTTTTACTTTTATCTATTCAAGTTTTTAATTTTAGTTTCGTGTAGTTAGTATTACATTTTTTTAAATGGCATCTTTAAACGTAAAGTGGTGGAATGGTGAGTATTCTTGTTTTTGTGATCCTTATCCATATTGTAAAGGACCCCTTATGCAACAATACAAAAATATTTTGAGGACCGAGTTGTGTGCACCATCTCAATCATGTACTAATTGTGATGGTAATATGCATAATTGTTCTAAGTGTTATTATTCTACTCCATTCCCTTCTTAGGATGATTCTAATAATGCTTGTGAGTTTGACAGGAGTAACGAATTGGATGATATGAATATGATGTTCGCATTCTTGATATGCACAGAAAATTATTAGAGGAATATGGAGGTCTTCCTGAGATATTTATGAATGAGATGAGACACTTTATAAATGAAATAGCTGAACTTAGACAAGAGATCGACCAATTTGGTAGTTCTATTCGTGACTTGGATGTTGATTTGAGTACAGGGGTTGATGCATGTAATGTCCAACAATTTAGTGATGAGTTATGTGAAGCTGAAAAAGATCTTCTAGACTAAATTGAAGAGCTAAAACGAGAATACCAATCATTAGATCATGTTCTTGTTGATGATGCCGAGGTTGAGGGAGTATATATTATTGAGGATGTAAAAAATAATGCAGTTTTGGAGTTGGGGCGTATTGGTCCTCATTCTAAATATCGAGCCTTTGCAGAGATGTATAAATGAAGAATAATACCCTTACATTCTAAAATTTGTCACACCAAAAAGACAAAACGACATATCTTACTTAAGGGCCAAGAAGTGCAAGATACAATATCTATTGCTTGGTTCCTTTATTTTCACACCACCGCCCCAGGAACGTAACAAAAAAATTGATGTAAAATTGGCGGCACAATTCATATCCTCAAGATGGAGGAAAAAGTGGTGAACATGATCGTGTCGTGTCGCGACGTTAAATAAGAGGTTTCTTGGGAGGCAACCCAATTATATCGTTTCTTTTTATTTTGTTTATTTTTTTATTTTTTTATTTTTTGTAGTATTATTTTTGTGTTTATGTAGGAGTAAGAGCATAGAGTCAAAGCTAATAGGAAGTATGTTAAAGCGAGCATATAGTTAAAACTAAGTGAGAGGTGCCCGCACAAAGGACCATCATTGGGGGAAGCCTGAGTATCGCGTGAGCTGCTAATGCTTCGAACTTGGGCCTACTAGGGAGTCTCTTTTACTCTCTTGTTATTTTTTGTATGCATTGAGAACATTGCACAATTTTAAATGTGGGATGAGGAGATTGTCGGAATTATTTTCTGTGCTATCTTAGCTTAGTTGTAGAACTTTTTCTTAGTGTAGCGGTTTGTGTAAACAAAATTGAGAAAAAAAGTTAGAAAATTTGGACTTGTACCGACGATGAATTTTGTGGACAGCTTTCTTGAGGGATTAAGGTCCAATAAAAAATACAAAAAGATTTTTTTTTTGTTTCTAGTTAGTTTTAGTTAGGTAATAATCACCTTTGATTTTTCTTTTTGTATCGGTTCTTTTTCAGGGGATGTAACTTGAATCGAGTAAGTTTTTTTATTTTTAGGATTAGATTTTTTTTAAGAGTAGTATAAGATGGAGAAGAAAAACACTTTGTGGCTTGTTTGATACTATCGTATTTAGGCATGAGCTTGGGTAGTCCTTTCCTCTGAGTGCTTGAGTAATGAATAAAATGGCAGATTTTCTGACATCTAAGCTTAGGGTTGTGACTCTGTATATAGTTTATTCTTATTTTGTCGTTCGCTATGATATTTTCTGTCTTAGAATAGAATTAATCCATTTTGATTGATATTTTTGCCATGTGGGGTGAGAATTTCTTACATATATTCCATATTTTGCATCTTAGTCCAAAACTTGTCCTGCATGTTATTGAAGTGAAATAAAAATGTTGCTCTGTTTAGAAGATGATAATAGACTTTCTTTGTTATGTCTTGTGAATTTTAGCCTTTTCAGATATTGTACCATTAGTTAGTCTTTTGAGCCTGTAGCCTTATGTTTGGAAGACATATTTTTGCCTTGATTCTTTTGTTGAATCCCTAATTTTTGCATCCTGCTTCCTTGAGCACTATTGCTTAGACTGTGATATTAATTGATAAATTTGAAGAAATAGATGATTAAGTAAAAAATGGTGACCAACAACAACTGAAAAGTGATGAAAAGCCTTCTTGAAAAGAATGTGACATGAAAAAAAGAGAATAAAAAATATTGCTTTGAAAAAATGAATCGTTCTTGATATGAGGGAAATACTTGTGAAACAATTAATGAAGAGAGGGAAGAAAAATAAAATTAAGAGATAAAAATAATGGGTGATGAAGTCTAAAAGTGCAAAGCGCTTAGAGAAGTATAAGTCACTATTATATAGTTCTCCTACCCATCCCATAGCCAACATTATAATCCATTAAAGTCCTATTTGATTTTATTCGAGCACACTTAATTAGTAAATATGTACATAATTGGCAAGCCTATGGTTCATTGTGCATACATATGGATTTCTTTTTGAGTGCGAGAGTTTTGCTTTGATGCTAAGTCCTTAATTTTTATCCGATTCTTTGATTTGAGTGTAGACTATTTCTTCTTGTGAGGCACTTATTTCATGATAGATAGGTGATGTTATTAGCTTCTTTGACATAGTAGGTGAGCAAGCTTAAATTTGATAAGTTAGAGTCCGTCTCTGAGGTTAGGAGGTTAGAAGTTAGTTATTTGTTTGTGACTTGTATATCTTGCACGATGATTAGAAAGTGTATAAATGATGGTTTGAGTTGCTATAGGGCCTAATTGTTAGTATCAACCAAAGTGATGATGTTTCTAGGTTTGATGTTTCAGAGTAGTTTTAATGCTTACTCGAGGACGAACAAGAGTTTAAGTGTGGGGTGGTGATGTTCGGTAAAAAAATGCATATATATATATATATATATATATATATATATATATATATATATATATATATATATATATATATATATATATATATATATATATAAGGAAAAATTTCACATAAGAACAACTAGGCTCCGTACTTTTTAATTTTATAGCTCACATTTCAATTTACAACCAACTAGCCCAAAAATAATAGGCTAATATTCAATATCCAACTCCAATATGTTCTCGAAATTATTATTTAATTTTTTAAAAAGATTGCTCAAGTTTTAAAGTTAATTTTCGAATCAGTAATTGTGACTCAAATATTAGTTCAACAAACCAAATCCATTTGGATGGTAAAAATTAGATTTTTAAGCTTAAATATGTGGGTTTAAATTTCGAATTTGATTTTGTGAGAAATTTGGAGTGTGTGTTATTTAGAGTTGTTAGAAATAGTATAAGGAGGTTGTATATAAAATTTGAAGTCATTTAATGGAGATTTGGACTGGTTTTGAACAAGAATTGCAATTGAAAATCGTGGAAGAAGTTCGTCTACAGACGCTTGTATAAAGGTGTATAAAAATGCATAATAGTGTATAAGATGTGTTTATACACTCATATACACTATTATACAAGATTATACATAATTATACAAAAAACTGACTCCGTCTTCTTCCTTGCTTCTTTTTTGAAATTTAGCTCAAATCTTGCTCAAATCTACTTCAAATCACTTCAAATTTAAATTTTGAACTCCTTTTGATATTTTCAATCAATTGGAACAACACCCAATCCAAATAACTAACAAACTCAAAAATCCTATTTTCGAAAGCAAAGCTTTGAATGGCCTTCAATGGTGGACTTCTACTCTTCAATTTTCTTACATTGCAACCAGGTAACACAAGGGGGGAAGCAAAAAATACACGGCCCCTTGAAGCATATGTAGAAGATGTGAGAAGAAGAGAGAGTGAAAGCAATGGTTGTGAGAACACAGATTTAACTCCATAGCTTTTAGAAGCAATGGTTGTAAGAACACAGATTTTAAATTTGCTAGTGCTTTCAAAATATGTACAATATGGGCTAGGTCAGGTAAAACTTAAATACGTGGGCCATTTTTTGTTATGTTGTGAAGTCACGTGTATTTTCTTGTAATTCTTTCTATATTGAACTATTGTTGCCTCACATTCTGGTACTTTTAATCATCTTTTGAGTATTAATTATATTATTTATATTTAATATTATATTTTAACTGCGTAGGAATAAAGCGATGTGAAAAAGAAGAGATTTGGAGAAAAATTGAATAAAACACGAAAGAAAAAATGAAGGAAAATAAACAAATCAAAAAAGGAGAAAAAGGGAGCAACCTTTGGTATTTGTCCCCCAAAGTTGAAGACAAGATAAAAAGAGAAACACACAAGAAGGCAAAAACGTACATGGGAGGAAGGATTGAAAGAGGAGGCGGAAACTCACTGCTTCCAGCGACAGCGCTTTGGCTGGTCTAGACGATATGTTGCAGGTTTTTCTATTTCGCCCGGACAATGTTATTTCGGCCCTACACAATCCCTACTCGTATAAAAGGGGTCCTTAACCTAATTTGGAGGGAATCTAACATATTTTTGGGAGAAGAAGACGCTACTTTGAGAGGAAAACACAAGCACATAACACTCGAGAGCGAGAATTTTCATTCTTTCTTCATCTTTTTTAGTATCTTCAACTATTCAAACACTTGTGAAATTGTTTAACTTTATCATGAGTGGCTAAAACCCATAAGTTCTGGGATTATGGTTTAGCCATGAATATTGTTGTTCGGGATTGACTTTACCTTGATTATAATTAGCTATTATATGGTTGTTTCTTCAATTCTGCGATTAATCACTTAATTGTATGGCCAACAGTTTGGTTCTATTTACTATCTATGCTATGCTTGGGAAAGCTACGTCTATATTAGAGAAGAATTGAAGAGGGCATGATCTTAACTCTGAGTGGGGGCTGATTTGTGGTTAGGATAGGAATATACTTAGTCACCATGCTTAATTGAATATTGTAATCTTAATGTGTTCTTAATAGATTGATTCCATAAGAATATAGGGGTTAATCTATTTTGAATAGGCGAATAGTAATTCGAGAGAATGCTACGAGAGCAATTACTCGATTAATTAGCAATCATGAGTGAATTGTATGAAAGGTAGAGTTAATTAGAATGCAGTAGGATTGGTAAATCGATCACAATCCTGGAATGTGCATCTCTACTGAATTCTCAACAACCATTTTCTGCTTGATTAATTAGTTGTTACAGTCATAGCGTAGTTATAATCACACCATTAAACTCTGATTGACTCGACTAGATAATAATTTTGGTGAAATTAGTAGATAGTTAACATAAGTCTTTATGGGTTCGACGCTCTTCTTATTATTATATTACTTGTACGACCATGTATACTTGTGTGTGTGTTTGTGAGCAACAATAACTAAACACCTTTCTCAACCCAAAGAAAAAAAAAAGAATAAATAAATGAGTCTATTCGGCCGAAAGAAACCATTGTGTTAACATGAGCCTTATTTGATCAGAATTAGAGTTCTTCCAAAAACTGACAAAAAATAATTTAGAAGAGTAGCACAAATTCTAAACTCAACAATGGAACACATAGTTCACTTGGTTCTTCAGTTGTTCCATAACTTACAGTATTCTGATCACAAGCTAACATCAGTTGGACCTACGTCGTCACATACAAAACCTACATAACTCAATACAATCTTTTAATAAGTTGGCATCTCATAGCGACAAATAGGACAGCTGCCCCTTCTCTCAAGCCAAGTCCATAGGCAGCGAAGATGAAAGTAATGCGAACAAGGCGTGCGAACAACTTGAGTACCCACTGGTAAATCTCCCAAACAAATCACACAACAATTCTCAGTACTATCACCATTCTTCTTCTTCTTCTTCTTCTTCTTCTTCTTCTTCTTCTTCTTCTTCTTCTTCTTCTTCTTCTTCTTCTTCTTCTTCTTCTTCTTCTTCTTCTTCTTCTTCTTCTTCTTCTTCTTCTTCTTCTTCTTCTTCTTCTTCTTCTTCTTCTTCTTCTTCTTCTTCTTCTTCTTCTTCTTCTTCTTCTTCTTCTTCTTCTTCTTCTTCTTCCTTCTTCTTCTTCTTCTTCTTCTTCTTCTTCTTCTTCTTCTTCTTCTTCTTCTTCTTCTTCTTCTTCTTCTTCTTCTTCTTCTTCTTCTTCTTCTTCTTCTTCTTCTTCTTCTTCTTCTTCTTCTTCTTCTTCTTCTTCTTCTTCTTCTTCTTCTTCTTCTTCTTCTTCTTCTTCTTCTTCTTCTTCTTCTTCAGTGTAGGCCAACTTCTTGGCCTCGGCCTCGAGCCCCTTGTCCTGTCACAGACATGATATTGGTACAAAAAGACATCACCTGACACACGAATTATCTCTTTGTTGTGTCCTATTAAACGATACTTAGCGTTTTCTTGAAAGTCAAGAGAACTAATTATATTGTAGGCCAGTTGTTAATGACCTCCGACACCATTATTTCTTTATATTTTTCCTGGGACTTGACGGACATCATAAACTCTTCGTAGCTTAGCCATAGACTAAAAGCTTCTTCTAATTCTTCCTCTTCTTGGTAAGGGACGACCTTTTGTGTTCCATTGCTGTCAATTCCAACCCATCGGTGTATGGTTTTGCTGGCAAATCGGATATATGAAATGTGTAGCAGGACAAGAGTGAGTTGCTCTAGTGGTGAACACTCTCCACTTCCAACCAAGAGGTTGTGAGTTCGAGTCACCCCAAGAGCAAGGTGGGAGTTCTTGGAGGGAAGGATGCCGATGGTCTATTGGAAACAGCCTCTCTACCCAGGGTAGGGGTAAGGTCTGCGTACACACTACCCTCCCCAAACCCCACTAGTGGTATTATACTGGGTTGTTATTGTTGTTGTTGTTGAACAAAATATGAAGATAGGGATAAGTGTTTACTCGAGCATAAGCCTTTAATTTGCCCTTCTGTAGCGTATTCCTTCTTTCCTTTTTATTTGCTTGATGATAGTTTAGGAATCCTGGAAGAAGTTATATATATATAGCTTGACTAGTATCCAAAGTTATTCAGATTCCTACTTCAACTATGAAAAAGAATATCCACTCTAAAGTTATAGCGATAATCCATATTCAAGTAGGAGATGGACAAGTTTCTACTTTAATATATTGTCTATTTCAAGTAGTATTCCGTTAAATATATTTTTCTATTTCAAATGCTGTTTGTATACTTCACAACTAGCTTACCACTAAGATATTTATTGTTGAAATTTGAAAAGGTAATTACTTTACAAATAAATTATTAAATAATCAAATAATTTTCCCTCCAATTTATGGCTTTTTCTTTTTTATCTACTAGTTGGGATATGTTTTAGACTTTATAAGAGAATTGGAATCACATTCGAGCCCTCGGAAACAAAAGCATACTTAGCAATTTCAATGCTACGTTTAAACCACTGGGCTACCTCTCCTACATAATAATTATGAGCGATCCTGCCCTATTTTCATTTCTGTTCCTGCAGGAGATGTATCGTTAGTTATTACCTAATGCCAAAAACTCATGGATGGGGTGACCAACTCAATGTAAAGTAGTTCAAAGTCAACGAGAAATTCGTGCTTCTTCCCCTTTCCTTCGATTTTTTATTCAGAACCCTGCCGTGCTGAGTGTACTTGGCACCACAAAGCCAGCATACTAGGAAACAGATTCAACACAACTTATCCAATAACAAGTTTAATTCACATAAAGTTCTTTAAGGTTAAAAATAAAAAATAAAAAAGAAGAGCAATATCTTAAGTGCCAAAAAGACTAACTGTCAGGTAAACCATAATTGACTTATCTACACTAGATGGGACTTTGAGGCATTGGTTAATCATGGATGCATTCTTAAGAAGAAATAAAGTGTCATGATTATCAAATCATATGGCTTAAAATGAGGCATCTCTATAATTAAACTTCATGTAGGCGTGAAACATATAACTGCACACTAAATAGGTGCAAGGAGTGGCATAATATTCACTACTGCTCTTGCAATATCTAGCTAAGAACTACACCAGTTATGTTATTCAAAAACTGAAATATCTAATAATTTATGCAAGTATCGCCTAGAGGCATACGTATTATAAATAACGTGTCATAGTAATATACAAGGTTTCGACAAAAATTTTACAAGGAAAACACAAAATAGTAGAGACAAGGCTTCTTTGAAGTTTCTACATTCGTCCAACTTCTTCTTTTTTCCTCAACTTGTAGCACATCAGTGGAAGTGGAATAAAGATGAGCTTACGGGAGCCCATAATTGGTGCTAATAGGAGGAGGTGAAGGCTTGGGAATATAAGGCATAAGAGGAGTACCATGCTCAACTGGTCCTGGTCTTATAGAAGCTTTTGTGCTAGGAACTGGATCTATCGGGCGATAATCTTCCAGATCTAAGTTGCTTGGACCGAAGCCATTGCCCTGAGAGTGGGAAATAGTGGAGAAAAAGATGTTTTTAGTAAGAATTTAACTTTTATACAGGTGACTACCGATAAAAATGGAATTAGTAACCTGAAAAATATGGCAAGTAATCTTCTATAGTAGGTTAAACGGCACTGATAGTGTAAATTTTCATTACAATGTTAGTGGATTATAAGTTAAATCCTTTTAGTGATACATCAAACACAACTGGAATAGTTACGAGTAAACACTATTTCTGCATTTACCTTATACTAGGTTGCAATGAAACAACTAACAAGCCAAAGATGGTTGATCAAGTGAAAGTACCTGCAGCTTTCTGCTTCTTATAGTCATCACCATATCATTACTTTGCCATTTGACGGACATTCCTGTGGTTCATTTATGAGAAGGCTAAGTCAATACCCTTGTGTGAATACAGCTATCCGCTTAATTCTGTTGTTTTAGCCTCAGTATCTCGCTAGGTACATGTCTCATATGATTCCTCTAACAGCAGCAGAGTGCATATTAACAAACTGAAATGAATTTACCACAGAGAAGAAGCTGAGCGCAAAAGGGACTGCTATTGGCTTCGTCAATAATCCTCGGATAACAACTTTGATGAATAACTTAAGTAGCTGAATAACAGTAAGATGCCTCAACACGTGCAAGCATAAACACAGAAAGAATTAAATAGGCAGGCTTCTCTTCTAACTGTAACTGTTAGTTTACTGCTTCCATTGATATCAAATCTGATCCTCAATCAATTGAATCTTTTGGAAAGAGAAAGATATATTACAAAGTTTAAGTTTCTACAACATTCATTATTCAGATTAACCACTCATATACCTTCTTTTCCTTCTCATTCAGCAAATTTAGGCACACATTCTAAAAGAGAGATGCAATATACAAAGAACTTTAATAAATAAACAACGTTAAAAGCGAATGAATATATAGAGTATAGAAGTCATTTCTAGCGTTATATTTCCCAACCTGATCATTTAGCAAATCCTTAGACTTCAAATGTCATGTCAGGACCAAATAACATATAGTATAAAGTACCAATCACTTTTGTTTGTGGAGTTCTAGCTTAAATATGTTCACTTTTATGTGTATCATATATATATAGTACAAGACTTGTGACAAGAGAGAACCATTCGTGGTCCAATCCATTTGTCAAAGATTAGAGTGAACTAGAAGTATAAGGAATATAAAACCACTTAGGAAAAGAAGTAGAATAAATTGTTGGCGAGTGAAAGTCTTTTATGGAGAGCAACCAAGAAGGTTAATTTGCACGGACGAGTAGTGGTGACAAGGTGAACAATCATAAGCTATATAAGGGATTATTCCCAGGTGATACCAACTACAAATGAGTGAAAGTTTGATTATATCTCAAAGGTAGGGAAAATGAAGTTAAAATATAAACTACCGGTGAAAATACTTTCAAATCCCTCCATTTGAGAAAAAATCCTTCGTTAGATTAATAAAATTCTCCGACAAGTCAATCAATCAACTATTCCTCAGTCTGAAACTAGTTTGGGTCGGTTATATCAAACCTCTGTATAAGTTCACTCTATAAGGAACCATTCTTTCAAATACTCAATAATTTCTCTTTAAGGGGTTCTTTAAGTAAGACTAGCCCTTACATGTTTCCATCTTTTACAATTACACAATACAAAAGGAATTGAATAAACTGAAGTAACAAACTAAAGCATATTATAAGAACTTAAGTTCAATAATGGAAAAATTCAATGTCACAGAAAAAATAGCATGAGTCCAAGGCCAAAATAAGAGGTACCTCCAGTGCTGAAGCAATTAAAGGACACAAAAGCTGTCCCCATCACCAAGAACAGAACAAAGAAACCAAAAGCCTTCATACTGCAAGTACAAATATTCACCAACTGACAAAGTAAGATTGATATTTGATTTTTTTCTTCACACCCTTTTCAAGAAAAGTGAAGTTTTTGAATAAAATCAACCCATTTGAAACGTTTGTTCAGAACCCGCCTTTCGTAGATGAAAAAGAAGAAGAACAATGACTCATTCAAGCCCATGTTGGAGTATATAATAAAGAGAAGCATTAGAATAATAAAGAAATGATATAGTGAGGATGAGTCATGGAGAAGATAATGTGGGGTGGCATTGTAGTAACAATGCAATGTGTATAGGGGACAGTAAATGAAAGAGAGTTATTAATGCACTTTGTTAGAGTAGTTTTGTTTTTGAGTTGCAGAAACAGTGGGGAATGAAGCCAATTGAATGCTTAACATGGTGGAAAACGAGCCTTTGCAGCCTTTCATCTTAGAACATTGGTTTCCCGATCACCGCAAAAGAGAGCTTTTTGGCTTCTTGTAAGTTGTAACATGTGGGAATATTATGATAAAAAAGAATTAATACCGGATTTAGAATTTAAATGTCACGAATTCTAAATTGGAAATTGAGAGTGTAAATTCTAAAATATATATGGTATAAATTTCATTAATATAGTCAAACCTCTCTGTAACTGTTTACCCGTAAAACGTTATGATATTTGGCTATAATTATATAATTTTAGTGCATTACTTACCTTACATTTAGGTGCTTTAATGGTAAATTGTATTATATGTGTGTTTAATTGGGTTTATTTTATATGTAGGTACGTTGGAAATAAATTGGGAGCAACTAAAAATTTTATGTGTATTTTATACATTACAAGAATGAATTTATGATTATTTAATTATGGAATATATAAGGATTAAAGTTAACAAATAAAGGAAGAGAAAATAAACAAATGCAAAGAATTGAAAAGAAAGGAAAAGAAGAGAAAACGTGAAATGCAGAAGTTAGGCACAAATTGGTAAATGAAGCAGCAGCAGGCGACGCGAGGGTATAAGCTCGCGTTAGAGCAGGCGAAGCGAGACCATTTCCTGGAGTTTTGCCTCGCGACGCGAGGGGTGCAGCGAGGTTCACCGCGCGTTTTGCCTCGCGACGCGCGGTCTATCGCGAGGGTGTTCCTGATTTCAGGCCTATTTTGTCAACTATTTAGTTTTGGACTTGGTTATTTCGTCTAGGTTTTTCTCTACACATATAAATAGTCATTAAACATCATTTTGAGAGGGTATTTGACCTAAGGAGGCAAGAACACACTACGAGCAAGGCGGAGAATTCTTCTACGAGTTTTTCACTTCCTTCTTCCTATTTCCACTATTGGTTATGAATTCTAGTATTGTAGTTTTGCATACTATTATGAATAGCTAATTTGTTATCTAGAGTTTTGATAGAACCTTTTGTAGGATAAATTCTCGTTATGTTTCTATATAATTGAGTCGTTGGATTTCTCTACTTGTTCAACTACGTGTTTATTGTTATTGATTGAATGGTCATCAATTGACTGTGCCTATTTAGTATGTATTGCTTGGAAAATGGTATATATTTAGATAGTTGTTGAACAACATCACTCCTGATGTATGTGAGGAATCAATACGAAGGGTTTAAAGGTGGGATTAGGAATAACGAAACCTTGGTGCGATCTTAGTGAGCAGTAAACTAGTCCCAGCTAGCGTAGTTCGGAAGAATATGTCTAGCAAATTGTGGTAGTTTTTCGGAAGAGAATTATGACACCCGAAGTACTCACAATTGGTAGAAAATACTTAGGTGAAATTATAGAAGGCATGGCGGGAAGGATTCCGACAATTGAAAAAATCATAACTCTAGATCTCCTTAGTCTTGTCTCAAATTTCATCCTTGTTAGTTGATAATTTTACTGCTTTATAATAGTTGTTAGTAAATTAGTTAGAAATAAATATTATAATCTCTATAATTAGGAAATTGTTTGGACTTGTGTTTCTTAGCAATATTGAACAGCTGTAGCTAAGCCTTAGTTCTCTTTGGGATTCGACTCCGGACTTGTAAATCGAATTATATTTGCAACGACCGCTTAGTCCTTTTTATAAGGCATAGTTGGGCGTGATCAAATTTTGGTGCCGTTGCCGGGGAACTAACGGTATAGCTGTAGGTGTAGGTTTCAAGTTTGAACTTTATTTTGTTTTATTTTATTCTACTTGTTGATTTGAGAAACATGACATCTTGGAATTTTGGGAGTTTAGGTGTTGGTAATTCTACTATTGATCTTTATGCATATTGTGGAGAAAACCACCAATTGCAAAATTATCAAAATATTTTCGAGAGCGAATTTTGTGCACCAATTCAATCTTATGTGTGGAATGTGTGTGATATGTGTGGTGGTCAAGATGGTCACTTTCATGGTCGTGTTTATATGTCTTATCCTCCCCTAACCCCTTACTTTGATGGTTCGTCGTTTTCTTGTGAAGTTAATAGGAACAAAGAACCCAGGGATGATGACCTGAAAGAGATCAAGGATATGCTAAAGTGCCTTGTGGAACAAAATAATGAGAAACAACTGCACATACAAAAGCAAGATACTGCTATTCGCAACCTGGAGGCACAAGTGAGTCAACTAGTTGAAGCATGTAATGCTCAACAAGCTAATATTGTGGATAGTAGCCAAGAGAAGCATGCATTAGATAACGAAATTGAGGTTCTAATGGAGGAGGTCAAAGTAGAACACCAACAATCTATCCAATTAGATGTTGAAGATGCCGTTGTTGTAGAAAAGATACTAGAGTCAACCAAGGATATTGAGGATACATATTTAGTTGACTCTAGTGTCATTGGTATTGAGGGTGTAGACAGTCCCAATGTTCATGTAGTTGAGCGCATTGGTCCACACTCCAAGTATTTTTTCACATTGTGTTTGGATGATGATATAGAAATAGAGTCATTCGAGCCACTTGAGGAGTCAAGGAATGAGGAACAAGGTGCCTACATTCTGGAATTCTTCTTGCCAGAAAGTCGAAATTACACACCTCATCTAAAAGGCCAAGAAGTGCATAATACTACATTGTTTCCTTGGGCCAGTTAGATTCGTTCCACCACCCCAGGAGCATAATCATACGCTTGAATCAAAACTTGGGGTTCAATTCATAAGCTCGGAGTGGAGGCAAAAAGTGGTTCATGTCGTGCCGCGACGTTAAATCAAGCGCTTGTTGGGATGCAACCCAGCTTTTTTTTTTATTATTATTATTATTTTATTTATTATTGTATTATTCTTGTAGTGTCGATTTTTAATTTTCTAGGAGCATGGAAAGCAAATCCATTGGAAGGATGCAATAGCAAACCAGATGGTTGAAACTAAGTGTGAGGTACCCGCACGAAGGACCAAGCCTGAGAGAAGTCTGAGTACCCCATGAGCTGCTAGTGCTTGGGTCTTTGGCCTACCAGGGAGTTTCTGTTAACCTCTTATATTTATGAGTGTGCATTGGGGACAATACACAATTTTAAGTGTGGGGTGAGGAGATTGTCTGGGTGACTTTCTATGCTATTTTAGTTGTGTTAGTTTAATTCATTAAAAAAAAATCAAAAAATAGAAAAGATTGAACTTTTCCCGACGATGGATCTCCTAGACAACTTTCTTGAGGTATTTAAGTCTAAAAAAAAGAATTTTGTTGTAGGTAGCGTAATAATCCCCCGTGGTTTTTCTTTGTGCCTCGGTTCTTTTCCATGGGATGTAGTTTGAACCGGGTCATAGTTTTTTATTTTTAGAGTAGAATAGGATTTAGAGAATAAAAGAAGGAAGATGAAATTCCTAGGCGCTTTTTGACTTGTTTGATAGTAGCATATTTAGGCTCTAGCATGTGTATTGCCTTCCCTATAGCTTGAAACTGCTTATGATGCCTTATTGAGTCGGATAGCAGGTCTATTAATGCCTATGTCTCATTTTCTTGGCTCGTATTCACTTTGTGCTTAATACTTAATATTTTGTGGCTCCGTGAATACTTATAATTATTTAAGAATCGGAATGGAACCGTACTTAATGAGTCATGTGCCATGTGTGGTGAGAAATTATATAGTCCGTGTCATTGCATTAGAGTCTAGAACTTTTCCGGCATGTGAGTTGAAGCGAAATTTTAGGTTTTGCTCGATTTGAAAAATGATTTTAGGCTTTATTTGATTCTTTTGAACTTAATGCTTACCACGAATAAAAATTATCCATAGTCAATCCTTTTGAGCTTATAGACTTTTATTTGGCAACCACATTACAATCATATACCCCTTTGTTCTAAATTTTTATTATTTTGATCTTTTTACCTCTTAAAGCACTTTAATTGTGAAATGAGCGCTAGAAGAAGTAAGGGCTAAGTGTGGGGTGGCTTTCGAATGGAACCAATTAAAGAAAGAATGGTGCACTTATTTTTTTAAAGTAATACACCACTAGCGGAAACTGAAAAAGGAAAAACAAGAGTAGAAAAGAAAAGAGAAGAAAAGAAGGAAAAATATAGATGAATAAATTATTGTCTTGTTCTTGCTAGTAGGATATAAAGTAAAGTGCTTAAAGAAAGAGGGAATATTTTTTGGGTGTGATCTTGTTTGTGAAATTGAAGTGGATTAAGGAATTTGCGCTTAAAGTTATTATGTGATGTGTTAAAGTGCTTGGGAGGATGAACCACTAATCCAACATATATCTTAACATTCCCTTAGCCCACATTACAACTATGAAAAAGTCCTAACTGATTTTAGATTGAGCAAGCCTACATTAGTGGAGGTTTACATAATGGGCAAGCCTATGGTACTTTTTGCATGCATGTGACTTCTTTGTGAGAGTGGGGAATTTATTTAATTTATCTGAATCCTTAAAATATATTTGAGCATTTGATTCGAATGTGTGGATTCAATTTACTCATTTGTTCTTGTTGTGAGGGCACATGATTTCGCGAGGGATAGGTGACGTTATTAGACTTCTCTAAATGATATTGGGTGTTCAAGCCATGAGTGCATTGTGACTTTTGAGCCGATTTTTGAGGCTAGGATTGTTATGAGCATGTTGTCTTTATTTTGAATATTTGTGAAGTATGGTATAAGAAAAGTGAAGTGTATGTGATTACATATGCTAAAGTTGAATTGGTGCAATTAACCATGGTCATTGGTGTAGTCTGCCTCAATTGTGTAAAAACAAAGTGCTCAAGGATAGTGTGAATTGTTAGTTGACTCGAGGACGAGCAACGTTTAAGTGTGGGGTAGAGATATTTGGTTATAATTATATAATTTTAGTGCATTACTTACCTTACATTTAGGTGCTTTAATGCTAATTTGTATTAAATGTGTGCTTAATTGAGTTTATTTTATATGTAAGTACGTTGGAAATGAAATTGGGAGCAACTAAAGATTTTATGTGTATTTTATACATTACAAGAATATATTTATGATTATTTAATTATGAAATATATAAGGATTAAAGTTATCAAATAAAGGAAGAGAAAATAAACAAATGCAAAGAAAGTAAAAGAAGAGAAAACGTGAAATGCAGAAGTTAGGCAGCAAATTGGTAAATGAAGCAGCAGCAGGCGACCCCAGGGTATAAGCTCGCGTTAGAGCAGGCGAAGCGAGACCATTTCCTGGAGTTTTGCCTCACGACGCGAGGGGTGCAGCGAGGTTCTCCGCGCATTTTGCCTCGCGACGCGCGGTCTATCGCGAGGGTGTTCCGGATTTCAGGCCTATTTTGTCAACTATTTAGTTTTGGACTTGGTTATTTCGTCTAGATTTTTTCCTACACATATAAATAGTCTTTAAACACCATTTTGAAAGGGGATTTGACCTAAGGAGGCAAGAACACACTAGGAGCAAGGCGGGGAATTCTTCTATGAGTTTTTCACTTCCTTCTTCCTATTTCCATTGTTGGTTATGAATTCTAGTATAATAGTTTTGCATACTATTATGAATAGCTAATTTGTTATCTAGAGTTTTGATAGAACCTTTTGTAGGATAAATTCTTGTTATGTTTCTATATAATTGAGTCGTTGGATTTCTCTACTTATTCAACTATGTGTTTATTATTGTTGATTGAATGGCCATCAATTGATTGTGCCTATTTAATATGTATTTCTTGAAAAAGGATACATATTTAGGTAGTTGTTGAACAACATCACTCCTGACGTATGTGAGGAATCAATACGAAGGATTTAAAGGTGGGATTAGGAATAACGAAACCTTGGTGCGATCTTAGTGAGCAGTAAACTAGTGCCAGCTAGCTTAGTTCGAAAGAATATGTCTAGTAAATTGTGGTAGTTTTTCGGAAGAGAATTATGACACCCGAAGTACTCACAATTGGTAGAAAATACTTAGGCGAAATTATAGAAGGCATAGCGGGAAGGATTCCGACAATTGGGATAATCATAACTCTAGACCTCCTTAGTCTCGTCTCAAATTTCATCTTTGTTAGTTGATAATTTTACTGCTTTATAATAGTTGTTAGTTAATTAGTTAGAAATAAATATTATAATCTCTATAATTAGGAAATTGTTTGGACTTGTATTTCTTAGAAATATTGAACAGCTGTAGCTAAGACTTAGTTCTCTGTGGGATTCAACTCCGGACTTGTAAACCGGATTATATTTGCAACGACCGCTTAGTCCTTTTTATAAGGTATAGTTGGGCGTGATCACGGTACAGTTAAATTTATAACGTGATTTATAAACACTTGAATTAGTTTGATCCAAAAATATGAAATCAACAAGAACATAAATAAGATTATAAAATAAACTTAAAGGAAATACAAGCCCGGCTATGAACTTAATTAGCCTCTCTGGAAGCAGAAGCGAGAACAATATTAGTAATAAAGTCAAAGAATAGTGTTATATAATGAGAGTTGATTCAAACTTTTGTGTACAGAATATTTCGTATCCTACAATAGATATCAATACTCATATTTATAGCTTTATTTTAGGAGACAAGATCCCTAAATCAAACTCCTCTTGAATGAGAATAAAACTGACACTGGTGACTGCATAACGGTTGGGTATAAATGCAGATATTCTCTATAATGGTTGTTCATTGAATGTTATCCGATATCAGTTCTTCAAATATTTATTATTGGTTACCCTGCCTTCGAAATTTATCAGGCACCAATCGCATGCCTCCAACCGGTATTAACTACTTGCAGACTCACATTTTACCTGTCTTCAGCTCCACGTGTCATCTCCTCATTCGTCCAACTGTCACTAACCAATTTTACCGCATACAGATAGTCCCCTTACTTTTCGGTGGCAATACTTTAGTGTTACCGAGAAGTAGATAAAACCCTCTTTCCTTAGCGGGAAACAGTTTCTGACACTTGAAAGGATGCACGTCTCTTCGCATTTAATGACCCAAACACGTGTTACCCCACGATTTGGTAAATAATTTCGTCAGCTTTTGAAGTAATCATGACTATGATTTTGCCGTCTATAAACTTCTCCACTACTCATCATTTTTACTTTCTACCGTTACAACTTCTTCTTCTTCGATTTATTTTAGAACCCTACTTGCAAAATTCAACTTTCGCAATAAAAGCTTTCTTCATAAATTTCTTACCATCATGTCTTCTAACATTTCTGCCCTAGGAAACTATGGCCTTCTCTTTGGTGGAGGCCCAAAAAATAACAAAACAAATGAGGTTGGTGTCGAGTCTAAACCTCCTACCGTGAACTCCAGCATACCCCTTCATCTTAACACTAAATCTTACCTTCAAGAACAAAAAGAACTCATTAATCCCAAAAGTGACAGACACTGACCCGTTCGAAGATACCCTTCTTCCATTCGTCTTTCTACCATCCCTATTGTGAAGGAAGACTGTGAATGGAACAATATTGAAATCTTCGCCCCTAATGAAGTATAAAGGGTCACCTTCTCCAAACCAGGGTTCGTGTATGTTTATACACACCCTTTCACTTTGAAAGTGGGTAAAGAAATCGACCCAATAATTTTGAATTTTGCCACCGGTACCAAATATGTTTGGCACAAGCTGGCCCGTCAGTTTGACGTACAATGGCCTGCCTCCACCAATTGTGCTCTGAGACCGAAAAAATCCTAACTCTTACTCACATGATGAATCTTTACTCCCTAAAGGTCTTCCGTGAGGGCGTGCTAAAACTTAGCAAATGCGGTCATCATGTCCTCCTTACCAACGTTGACGATGATAACGACCGTGAATAGATTGAACAGTTCGTTGTTATTGCCACTAGGGACATCCTCCCGACCACAACACCTTCTTTTCCTGAATCAGGGAATCTTCTTTATAAGTCTTCCGATATTTTTCCTTTCCATGTTTGAAAAAGAATTTCCTCATTTGTTAACTTTGCATTTTTCTTATTTTAGTTGCTCATTCGGAACCACCACTGGTTCAGAACCTGGCCCAATGGATACATAAAAGTTTGGACATTACTATGCCGGAATCCCAAAAGTGAAAAGAAATGGCTCCCATCTATGGGTGGAAAACCAAAAATTATAGTAAACAAAAGTTCTTTCTTCCTTCTTTCAATCTTTCAATATAACTTATAAACAATTTGTTAACTTTTTTTTTGCACCACACAGGACTTCCGAAGGGATCCGTTATTTGCCCCGACATCAAGGCTCTAGATGACCTGGAGGAAGCTCAACAGGTGTTATAAAGTGCCCTTAACCGGAGGAGAGCGCGTGAATCTACTCTTACTTCCGGTGAAGGCGCCTCTTCATGGAGTCCCCAGCCCAAAAAATAAGAAACCAAAGAGAAAATGTACCTCTTCGGCTGGGACTCGGGAGAAGAAATTGAAAAGAACACCAACCGGACCAGCCATAGTGATCCTCGATGACGAAGAGACCGATGATGAAGTGGTTGCCCTTCAGAAAAGAAAAATACCTTCATCAACTCAACCGGATGCTTAACCGAGAGAGCTTCGAATACCACCACTGGGGGAAGTTTAGAGATTCTTTAAGGAAATGAATTTGGGTTAAAATGACGATTCCCATTTTTGGGCTCCTGTCGATGCCTACGGTCAAAGGAGTTCAAGCCCTGACCTTCCTCCACCACTAACTTCTGAGCTGATAACAACCGTTTCTACTTCTACACCAGCTGCCACCTCTCCACCGGTATCATCCGAATAGATGGAAGATGCTCCTTCCCACGGTTACCCGACCATGGAAATTAAGAAATACTTACTCGGCACCCACTCAAGACCCTAATGGAAAATGAAGCGTCATCCTTACGGTTTCGAATGAGTACCATATACTTTCCAAGCTGGTAGAGCTTGCTAATTATCTAAAGTCGCTGGCAACAGAAAATGATTGGAGAAAAATGGACTCTCTTTCTGCGGAGTGTCTATTAAACAATATTATGCACTGCTCGGCGCATGTATCAATATGATCATCTCCCATCACTCTTCATTTGTTATATTTTGAATCAATAACCTAAGATTTAACCACTTCAATCCAACCTTCTTGCTTCTGAAGGCCTGTAAAGGTTAATTTTGGATAAATAGGCCCCTACTACAGAACGAGATTAACTTTTGGCTAAACGGAATAAGCTTGTCGTGCGCCTCCCGATGCTAGAAGAAAAAATTGCTCAAATGGATGATCTTGAGGCTCAGTTAGAGCAATATGAGCAAGATAGAATTGCTCACAGGCAGGAAGCCGCTCAGTTACAAGAAGACCTTAAAGATGCAAAGGCTAAGTGGGCTGAACGGCATGATACCGTAATTACTGTTGCCGAGCGCGAGTCTGCCTTCATGGATCAAGTCAATAACTTGAAGGCTAGCTTACATTCCAAAATTGAGAAAGCCAATGTTGTCAATGAGAAGAGAACAAAGATGGAGGAAAGGCTAAAGAGGGTCATGGAGCATAATCAACTTCATTCAACCACCAATATTGAGCTTGATTCCAAAATCAGCATTATGAAAGCTGAAAATGATAAGCTCAAATCTAAGATTGAAAACTCCAAGTTAAACTCCAAGACCAGGAAGATTTTATCCTCTTGGAGAAGACTTATGCCATATATCACACGAACAGGAAGACTTTGAAGGATGCCAAGGAAGGCATTGCTAACATCGGTGAATGCATTGCCAAAGCTCGGTAGCTGGAGACAACTGCTCTCAAAAACCTCCTTGCTCGGTCCACTGCCTCTGACTCCTCGAATACTAACTTTGAGTATTCAGTAACTGAAGAGAAAAACAAAGAGGAAACTGAAGAAGATGGAGATAAAGATGAAGGCCCCGAACCGGAAGCGGGACCGCCTTCTCCTGATAAAGAAAACAAAGACTTTTCTCTCCCTTCGGGTTCTAGTAAGCAAGAATTAATGTATATATTTTTCTTTTCTTTTGTAACTATGCCAAAACTTCTTTAAGTTTGGCATTTTAATGAAAGAAATTCTTTGCTTAAGTATTGTACAAAAATACTCTTTTTCATTTAACTGATAAAGCTTCGGAAATTCTTTTCACATTCGATAGCTTTTGATTTCGGGCATCAATACTTTCGGAATCTACCCTTTGACTATGAGGGTTTCATAAGAGAGAGACTTTAGGACGTCTCGTGTTCATTTCGGCACAAGCATTTGAAGCTTTTGTTAACTTTCAAACGAAAAAATTAACTTATCATTCAGATAAGAAATAAGATAAAAATAAAAGGACTTTGATTTATTTTCTCTATCTTTAAAAGTGCATTTACATAAACATTCTTTTGCTTAAGTAAATAAAGTTGTCAATTCATGTGGCTAACTTGTATCACTTATTTCTACAGGGCTGATCATGCAGTGCCTGGTCCTAATAAGACATTGATCCCGGTTCTTACCGTCCACGATCTTCTTAACATATTTAGTGCCTTCATACATAATGGTTCCCCCACCCCCAGTGTTCGGATGGTAAGTAAGAGAATTCGAACACTGAAAGTCTTATTTTTGTTGATGATCCTTTCTTCATACTATTCTTTACATTGTTGCCTCATTAAAAACCATGCCAGAAAAACCCAATTAGGACAAAAACTAGACGAAGGGAAAAAGAGTACAGCATATACTTTTAGTACCAGCAAGGATCTTTAGCAATAATACCTTTTGAGGTGAGTCACATTCCAATTGCTTGTCAATTTAACTCCATCTTGATTTTTCAACTGATATGAGCCTTTACCAGTTATAGCTGAAACCCGGTAAGGTCCTTCATGTGTTGGTCCCAGCTTCCCGAGTATTTTGAGTTACCTTCCTCAAAACCAAATCCCCGACTTTGAAGTATCGAAGATTTGCTCTACGGTTGTAATACCTTTCCATTCTTTACTGTTGTGCCACCATCCTTACATATGCCAGATTCCGGTGCTTTTCAAGCAAATCTAGTTTAACCAGCAATGCTTCATTACTTGTCTCCTCGTTTGCTCGGGAAGACCTTAGGGTTGGTTCCCCCACTTTTACCGAAATCAAAGCCTCTGAACTGTATGGAAGTGAGAAAGGTGCTTCACCCATAATCGACTTCATTGTGGTCTGATATGCCCACAATACACCCAGTAACTCATCTGGCCACTTGCCTTTAGCATCTTCTAACTTCTTTTTAAGGTTTTGAATTATTACCTTGTTTGTTGACTCTGCATGTCCATTAGCACTTGGATGGTATGGTGATGATATAATTTGTTTGATCTTCAATCCTTCCAAAAACTTTGCGACTTTGGAACCTATAAACGGTGGCCTATTGTCATAAGCGATTCTTTTGGTATTCCAAACCGACAAACGATGTGATCCCATATAAAGTCAATCACTTCTCGTTCTCCGATCTTTTGGTAAGAACTTACTTCAACGCATTTAGTAAAATAGTTAGTTAAAACAAAAAGAAATTTTACCTTTCCGGGACCTTGTGGTAAGGGACTGACTATGTCCATCACTCATTTCATGAATGGCCAAGGTGACACCACCAAATGTAAAAGTTCTGCCGGTTGATGCACTAAATGTGCATGACGCTGATATTTATCACATTTTTATACAAATTCCTTTGAGTCTTGCTCAATCAGGGACCAATAGTAGCCAGCCCTTATTAGCTTAAGAACTAATATATCTGCACCAGAATGGTTCCCGCATACTCCTTCGTGGACTTCCCCCATCACCTAGTCAGACACCGATGCCCCTAAACACCAAACTAATGGTCCTTGGAACGACCTCCTGTACAATTTACCGTCAACAAGACAATAACGAGATGCCTTAGTCCGAAGTGCCCGGGATGCTTTTGGGTCTTCGGGAAGTTTTCCATGACTTAGATAGTCTATGAACCCTTTCTCCAATCCCAAATTTAGTTGGTTGAGTTAACTTTACTATAATCGTCCACATCCAACACCAAATGTAACAATTGAACTACCGCACCGGAATCGGACCATTTCATTTCTGTGGACGAGCCCAAATTGGCAAATGCGTATGCCTACACATTTTCCTCCCTTGGAATGTGAATGCTTGACCACTCCCTAAACGGGGAAAATAATACTTGAACCTTGTTCAAGAACTGTTGCATGGGCTCCTCCTTGGTGTCGAAAATTCCATATACTTGGTTTAGCACCAATTGGGAGTCACACTTTATTTCGATGACCTCGGAACCTAGTCCCCGAGCTAGTTCAAGTCCTACCACCAAAGCCTCATACTCGGTTTCATTGTTAGTTATTGGTACGGTTCTAATGGCTTGCCTCAAAGTTTTCCCGAATGAGTGATTAATACTACCCCGAGATCAGACCCTTTTACGTTAGAGGCTCCATACGTAAACAAGGTCCAAACACCTGATTCAATTCACGATACCAACATTGCTTCTTTAGCAGCTAAAGGCATTAATCCCGGGCTAAAGTCAGCCACGAAGTCGGCCAAAACTTATGACTTGATTGCAGTCCTGGGCTTGTACTCAATGTCAAATTCACTAACTTTGACTACCCATTTAGACAAACGACCCGATAACTCAATCTTATGAATAATATTCCTCAAGGAAAAGGTTGTCACAACGGCTATAAGATGACATTGAAAATAGGTCCTAAGCTTTCGAGAGGCGACTACGATATCTAGGGCCAATTTTTCAAGGTGCAGATAACGTGTCTCCGCTCCTGATAGAACTTTACTAACATAATAAATAGGAAATTGCGTACTTTATTCCTCCCGGACCAGAACAACACTTACCGCTACCTCCGAGACTGCTAAATAGATTAAAAATTTCTCACTTTCTACCAGTTTTGATAGCAACGAAGGGCTAGACAGGTACCTTTTTAGATCTTTCAATTCCTGCTGGCATTCCGGAGTCCATATGAAATCGTTCTTCTTTTCTAAAGTGAAAAAAAGTGATTGCACTTTTCTAAAGACCTCGAGATGAACCTGCTTAGAGCCGCCAATCTACTGGTCAACCTCTATACTTCTTTCACACTTGTTAACTGGTTCGGGATATCCTCGATGGCTTTGATTTTATCGGAGTTGACTTTGGTTTCCCTTTGAGAGACCAGAAACCCCAAAAACTTACCGGAACCAACTCCGAAGGCGCACTTCTACGGGTTGACCTTCATGTTGTATTTCCTCAGAATGTCAAATGTTTTTTGAAGATGTTTCAAATGGTCTCCTGTATTAAGAGACTTAACTAACATGTCGTCAATATAAACTTCCATTGTTACCTATCTGTTTTTCAAATATTTTGTTAACAAGCCTCTGATAAGTGGCTCTGCATTCTTAAGCCCAAAAGGCATCACATTATAGCAGTATGTGCCAAAATTTGTGATAAAAGAAGTCTTCTCTTGATCTTCCGGGTCCATCCTAATTTGATTATACTCGGAATAAGCATCAAGAAAATTCATTAACTCATGCCCGACCGTAGCGTCAATCATTTGATCGATGTTTGGCAACGGGAAAGAGTCTTTAGGGCATGTATTATTTAAATCTTTATAATCTACACACATTATAAATTTATTATTATTTTTAGGCACTAGCACTATTTTAGCTAGCCAATCGGGGTAATTTACCTCTCGAATTGAACCTATATTTAGTAATCGGGTTACCTTTTTCTTTACAAACCTGTTTCTGACCTTTGCAATCACCTTACCGGAGGAAAGTTAGGATCCAAACTCAGCTTGTGGACAACTACTTCCAATGGAATACTTGTCATATCTAAATATGACCATGCAAAAAATCAACGTTAGATTTTAGAAAATCCATAATTTTTAACTTGAGTTTGGGACTCAGACCCGTTCCTAAGTGAAATTTTCATTCTAAGAACTCCTCGAACAAAGCCACTTGTTCGAGCTCTTCTGCGGTTAATTTAGTCGCATTTGTTTCCTCTAGTGCCTGGAAAGACCTCGGTACCTGATAAAATTATGATGACTCGTCTTCTTTATCATCTACAGTCGAGGTGGAAGAAGACATCGGTTCCTGTAATTGCTATTTGCTCGTTTCTTTGCCCTTGCTACTGGAAACGGTCACTATGTTCAGCTACCTTGCAACCGGTTGATCTCTTTTGATATGCTTGATCCCTTCTGGTGTGGGAAATTTCAACAGTTGATGGTATGTTGAAGGTACAACCTTCATTTCATGTATCCATGTCCTTCCAAGGATTACATTATATCTCATGACGCCATCTACCACTTCGAACAAGGTGGTCTTCATTACTCATTCGGCATGTGTGGGCACTAAAATTTCTCCTCGGGTTGTAACACTTGTTAAGCTGAACCCAGCTAAAAGCTTTGTTAACGGAACTATGTTTCCGATTAACTTCGCTTGCTCCAAAACACTCCCTTGTATAATGTTGGTTGAACTTCTTGGATCAACCAAAACATGCTTAATTTTGAAATCTAAAACATTAAGAGAAATTACCAAAGCATCGTTGTGTGGTAGAAAAAGTCCATCAGCATCCTCTTCTGTAAAGGTAATGTTATCTTTTGAGAATTCTCGGATTCTCTTGCCATGGGTTTCCAATATCTTAGTCTTCTTTGCTACCAAAAATGTCACCCCATTTACTTCGTCTCCACCGAAGATCATGTTTATTGTCATACGAGGTGACCCTATAGCTGGTTTTTATGGTTCTGTGACATTTTAATTTTTTCCATAGTTTCTCTTAGCCCGGTCGCTTAAAAACTCTTTGAGGTGACCATTCTTCAGCAAAGTTGCTACCTCTTCACGAAGGTGTCGACAGTCCCTAGTCTTGCGGCCGTGAGTTTCATGGAACTCACACCATAGATTAGGATCCGATCATATTGGTTTCGGGAACCTAGATTCTTTAATATTCCTCATAATCGACACCAGTTCTACCAAATTGATGTTAAAGTTGTAGTCGGATAACCTTGGATATGTTAAATCTCGGGACCTCATCGCCTCTTTCTCCTACAATGATCTACTACTTCGACCACGATTCGCCCTTCTATCAGAAGTGAACCTATCAGATGACTTAAAACCTTTATTTCCACACCCATCGGCCCTCTCGTAAGGTTGAAAATGACTCTGAGGACCACCGATCTGCATCAAAATCATTTTTGAACTTATCTTGATTCCGATCACAATTTTGTCCTTTGGGAGATATCAAAGAACCCAATTGATCATCTTCTATTCTGATCTTTGACTCGTAGCGATTGTGAACGTCTGCTCATGTGGTTGCCTAAAATTCAAGCAAGACTTTCTTCAATTTTGGGGAGGCATCGAAACTCAACGGGTTGAGACACTTTACAAATACCTTCGCTGCCCACTCATTCGGTACTGCCGGTAACAACATCCTTTCCTTTTTTGAAACCGGATCATGAACTCTCGCAATAGTTCGGATTCTCCTTAAGATATTCTGAATTTATCTACCTTCCTTGATTGGACCTTTCTTGCTCCAGTATGAGCTTTGATAGACGAATCTACAAGCATTTCAAAAGAATCAATAGAATACTCAGGTAAAAGGGAATACCAAGTTAAGGCACCCTTCTTCCGGGTTTCGCCAAACTTCTTCAATAAGAAAGATTCAATATCATGCTGGGCCATGTCATTTCCTTTACAATCATAGTGTAGGTTGTGATATGTTCATGTGGATCCAAAGTCCCATCATACTTCGAAATATCTGGCATCTTAAATCTTTTTCAAAATTAACTCTAGAGACGCACTTGGTTTGAACGGCAACTGCGTATACTTTTGGAATTCGGTCCCTTTAACACCGGCAGCGCTCCCGGGATCTGATCCATCCGAGCATGAAATTCCTTTGTATTTTGGTCCATTCGTTCGTTCATTTTCCTCATGAATCTAATGAGCTCGATTTTGAAATAGTCGTTTGCGTTGTTGTCATTCCCAAATCCACTACCTATACCTCCTGCCTCGTTAAAACCAAACTCCTTCCTTGGAGCGTCGTTACCAGTTCTTTGAACTATTTGATTTACAGGGACGCCGAGTGGAATGTGAGCTCTTCCGTTAGAAGTATTGGAAGCACCCGATAACGCCTGTTTCAACTCTGTCATCACCTGATCTTGTCTTGAGAGGTGATCTATAATTGAACTTTGTTTCTCTCTCATGATTTTGACCGTTTCAACAACGTGTTCATCATCCGCATCATCAGGAGTTGGACTCCTTACATATGAGGATTTTGACCTTCGCGAATTGGAGTTGTATCATCTCCTTCATTACGGATTTCGCTGGTTGAATCATCACGTTGAAATACATCATCACATTTATCATGTGCTCCGACATTATTGGAATTGTTGACACTATTAGCTGCCATATATTAATTTTTTTTTCTAACAAGGGAATCAAAATTTATTAGTAACAGATGAATGGATCAACGCAATTACACAATTGTCTATGCCCCACGGTGGGCGCCAAACTATTTAACTATAAAACGGCACAATTGAATTTATAGCGTGGTTTATAGCCACGTGAATTAGTTTGATCTTAAAATATGAAATCAATAAGAACAGAAATAAGATTATAAAATAAACTTAAAGGAAATACAAACCTGGCTATGAACTTAGCCTCTCTGGTAACAGAAGCGAGAACAATATTAGGAATAAAGTCAAAGAATAGTGTTATAGAATAAGAGCTGATTCAAGCTTTTGTGTACAGAATATTTTATGTCCTACAATGGATACTAATACTCTTATTTATAGCTCTATTTAAGGAGACAAGATCCCAAAATCAAGCTCCTCTTGAATGAGAATAAAACTCACATTGGTGGCTGCATAACGGTTGGCTATAAATGCAGATATTCTCTGTAACGGTTGTTTCATTAAATGCTATCCGATATCAGTTCTTCAAATCTTTATTATCGGTTACCCTGCCTATGAAATTTACCCAGCACTGATCACATGCTTGCAACCGGTAATAACTACTTGCTGACTCACATCTTGCCTGTCTTCAGCTCTACGTGTCATCTCCTCATTCGTCCAACTACCACTAACCAATTTTACCGCATACAATAACAGCTTCATTTGTTCTGATACTTTTTAGCTTTTATAGTGAATGGTTGTTATACACCTATACATAATTTGCCGTTCAAATATATTTTGGTTGTTATAAACAAAAATTATCCAAAAATCATAGTATTTTTTAATATTACATTTAAAAGATAAAAAATTATTTAAATATAAATACTCAAAAAGATATGTAAATTTTACTAATTAAATATTAAAAAAGCCAACACATTATTAATAAATTCGTGACTAAATGTATAAAGATTTAGACTCTAAAGCATATATTTTAAAGTACTAGAAGATTAAATTATTTCAAGATTGATGAAAAACTCTGTAATTGTAGCTTGTTCCATAGATTTCAGTCTCTTACTAGCGATATAACGCTTGAATTAGCGAAAATTTGTGTCCAAACTTTAAGCAAAAGGATATCTAATAGTTTTCCCTTGAAAGAAATCTAAGAGGTTAACAATTGAATCATCTATCTCGGTTCAAGTAGCAGTAGGTTGAGGTCAAAATTCTACATGGATGGAATAGAGGGTAATTTTGCAAAGAGCGTACTGCTATAAAGATGGATATTACTTTTATAGGTAAAAAGCTGTTATAGAGAGGTAAAATAAGAGTATAACATAAAAAAAATTGGTTTCGAGAAAAACTTGTTTCAAACGTTTAATAATTTATTAATGGTTAGTGATGTTTCTCAAATCCAAATCTCTGTTTACCCTAATACTACTTATTGAATGTAAAAGGCATTACGTATAAGTTTAAACCGTTAGAGATTATACTTTTATGTTTTTGTTGTAGTCTACAACAAAATAAAGTGTTATACTTTATCTGTGTAGGTGAGAGGTAAGAGGTATCTCAAGAGATTAGTCTATCATTAGTGATCAAATTGAGGAATACCTTAAATTGAATTCATGGTAAAATAGTCTATTGCTAGTCATTTTGGTCACAGGCTTCTCCTGACATTTGAAATTAGAAAAAAAAAAGACAACTATGTCAAGTTAGCATGGCTAATAGACGACATGAAAATGTATACTCAATAGATATCAACAGTACTACAAACTGCTGAGTCCATAAATGCACCCAGACCTGAATAGAAGCATGATGCTTCTCTACAGCATTCTCGAATTTGTTTTACTTTATTTGATGTATAGAAAATCTAAGGAAAAAAAATTATTTTTGAAACATATGGTCATAAAAGTTTAAATGATAAAAGTTTTGTGGAGTCATAATATTTATGTAGCTATAAAAACTTCTCATTAAAGGTAAAATAGGTAAAATTAAAAAGTTTAAAGTCAAATTGTTTTCAAATATAGAAATATGTCCTTTGCTGAACGGACTAATAAGGAAAGTGTGTCGCATAAATTGAAACGGATCGAGTACAAAAGGAGGAAGTGAAGACCTAGAACTGGAAGTCCGGAAGTGCCATAAGCGGAAGACGAACAAGCAGTATGCATGCTTGCAACTCCTCATACTTTGCTCGATTAAAAACATCACGTCAAATTACAAATGTTTACTAATGAAAAGTTCAAAAAAAAAATTGAAAAAGTTATGTAAAATGACATACAGTGTAATGCAAAGACTATGAAATGCAACTTTTTATAAGTAACAGACGTGGAATATTCTTAACGACTCTCCTTCATCAATACAGTGCAAATTTAAAATAACGGAAATAAATGTAAGAATGAATCAAAATCTACTCTAGACCCTGTTTTTTTCCTTCTGCTATCATTGCTGAGAATCAAAATCCACTCTAGACCCTGTTTTTTTTCCTTCTGCTATCATTGTTTTTTTCCTCAATATGCAGCGCTTATCGGCAATCATTTTCTCTTAAATTCTATCCTTGCGCGCTTCGAGACTTCCAGAGCAGAGCAGGGCTTACAAACTAAACAGCAACAGCTTTCTTTAAACTTGCCACATACGTCAAATATATCGACCATGCATATGCGAATGCACTATTGGCCAATGGCTGCCAAAGAGCATTACCAAAAACATTAAACCTCATAAATGTTTAAAATACCAGGTTCAGAATAGTTGAAGCTGTGAATTGAGCAATTTAGATGAATGTGAAATTGATGAAAAACGCAGAGTAATATATGCTACCCATAAGGACAGGTAGTCAGACCCCAGAAACTGTGGATCATCTCATTAAAGATAATGCACTAGCTGTCACTAGAAAAAACGAGTACAATATAGTACCTGCAAATGGACAGGGATTACTTTATATGTCAAGAAATCACAAAACGGCCAGTACATTAGGCCATTCATCATTGTTGGGAGCAGGTCACGCTTCAACCTTGCAGCGATTTCCTCCCCATTCTCACCTGAATGTGACAAATGAGAATAGTCAAAGTTGTACATCATCAAATAAAAATCGAGTAAATCATGTTGAGCCAATGAGACAGTAAGCGAAAAGGCATATGCAATAATCAGACTTGGTGAAGCGGACAAATAATCCTATATCACATATGCAGATTTCCTACAGAGAACTTCTAACTCTATGAGGCAAAAAAAAATAGCTTCCTATATAATTGATAGTATAGTCATGAAACTCTCCGGGTTCGAGCCGTGGAATCAGCCTCTTGCAGAAATACAGGGTAAGGCTGCGTACAATAGAACCCTTGTGGTCCGGCCCTTCTCAAGACCCAGCTCATAGCGGGAGCTTAGTGCACTGGGCTGCCCTTTTTTAATAGTCATGAAACTCTCATAAAGTTTCGTTAGTGATGGATCCTTAGCTTCACATCTATAGCACTGCCAACAGCTAAGAATGATGCCAAAGCTCTGTTTGATGGTAGAAAGCAGAAGCTAACCATCTTATCCTCTTTAATCATATTTACAAATATGTATTGGCAGAGATTCAAAAGAGATGATACCTTAAGAACAAACAGATCCATTAGTGTAATATTCAGAAGCTCAGCCGTGTACGTGGTAAATTTAGATGATACCATTCAACTAGTCCCACAACTTAAACATCTTGATAGAATAATATGCATGCAGTTAAGAAGATTGTTGCAACAATGCTACATGCATCAGCGGGCAAAAATATGTTTCCTTAGTTCAGGTGGAAAGACGCACCAAGAATAGCAAAAAAGAAATCACAACTAGAATATAACATCCCTATTGTGCCAATCAAGTTTTAGGCCCAGATCAATGTATCTTCTTAAGTTTCTCAAGAGATCAAATCTGATGATTGATAATCAGAGTCTACTTATATTGAATGGATAAGAGCTGAATGTCCAGCCAACCCTTTAGTATTAGTAACTCAATGGCAAGAAATAGATATACTCCAGTCAAAGGTCCTTCCATTTTTAATTGGGAAAAAGGCCAAATTTACCCCCATCATATCTGATTGGTCTTATAGATACCCTCTGTTAACCTACTGGGTTATCAGAGCCTATACGTTTTCGTTTGACTTAAAATTGCCCCTACGCTGTATTTGTAATAACTAGTCTTGAATTTTAAATGGTGATGGAAAAGAACCATAACTATGTAACCCAATTCCTAACACATTGACCCCTTTGTTCGAGTATGTAAATAAATTGCAAATACGATCCAAGTAATAAATGCCCAAGTCTCTTTTGTGTCCCAATTCCAATATGATCTCTTGCTACATTAGCAAATACCACTCATGAAAGGATTCCTATGGTTAAAAGAGTAAATCCTAAACTAATAAACCATTACTCCAATAATTCAATTGTTGAATCGATTTAGACCTGTAAAAAGTTTAGCAGGAAAAAAAGTATTTTGTAAAACATTTTCACCCAAGAAAAATCACTCGTTTAAAAAAACCATTGCTCTTATAAAAAGGTTTTCTGAGGAATTTTTTTTTAATCTTTTCCCTCTTCAAAATTATTCTCCAATGAATGACTTTTAGAGTGATTCGGATATAGCTTTTGTCCATTTACAATTTACTTAATTGGCTGTTCACACTTCAACCAACCCTCCATGAATCAAGATTGAGAACCACAAGATACAGAATGAACATTTTCCTCCTCAACCTCTCACGAACCCACTCCCCTAGCCCCAATCATTAGCAACTTCTTTCTGGCCACAGAACTCTCTTGCAGTCATGCTTCAACTTCCTGCCTGTGTTTACCCATGACAATTGTCTCTAAGCCCCCTCAATCTTCTACAAGACCCCACCCCCTTCACCTCCACCCTCACCCGGTTTCCTTTTTAGCGATCTCAAGATTTCAGTTAAGATGGCAGAAGATTGCCTTTACTATGTTTAGATGAAGAATATTACGGCTTTTCTTTCAATAATTAGAAAGAGTTACAATAGGTATAATTGCACTTTTGATCCCTCAAATTCCGAGTTTGTTCTTGTGATGTCAAAAATAAGGACATTTAACCTTCAATTAATCTAAGTGTTTGCTTTGGTCCTTTGACCTAATGCACATCCACAACTTTAACGAACTAGCCACTAAACAATGTGACTGCCCGTATACAATTTTTAGTAAGAATTAAATTGGTACTTTTACCTTTTATTTTAAAGGGGTTATTTGTATTATGATAATTTTTTAAACTATATCATCCACAAAATATGGAGTAAATGTACTAGAATAAGCTCCATTTAGAAACACAGAGATAGTCACCATACTTCCGGAAAAGGCAAGTTTGAAGCACCCACATAGAGGTGTAGTATTTATCAATGGTCTAATCGTCCTAATGCTGCTTTCTGGACTCTGAACTGCTATTCTGAACAATTCCCCACATGTTTTCCTGACTATCAGTACATTAAATTCCCCTCTTTTAGCTTTTTCAACCAACATTCTCTTATCCAATTCCTCATTGATGACCCCAGATATTGTCGCATACTCGTATGACATTTCTACTACAATTGCTTTGGCAGTCATCCACTTTCCCAATTTGAGGTGCATATTCATACTCAAGATGTATAATTATATGCCTATTAGTATGAAAAAATGCATAATCGAGAAACAAATTACCTACTTCACTACCAGAAAGCAAGAGTTAGGCAGAAAGTGAATTTAACAGAAAAGAACTTAGTGTGTACCTTGTAGGGCAGCATTGAAAGAGAAGAAAACAGAGTTAATCACAGGCCCAAAAGCAAGCTGTCCCATCAACAGTTTCTTCAACGTACTAACGATATCCCGATTTGGCAATACCCTCCCCATAAAGTTAAACCAATGATGTTGAGCTGTTCCTAAAATTAATAGTCCAAAGCCAGCCATACGCAGAGTCCTGATTATATCTAAAGAATCTGAAGGTGACATCGTAATCATCTGGCAAAATGCAAACCATATAACTCATGAGTCATGTTTAACCAATTTCATTGCATCAAAAATTCAAACTTGCCAGTTCTTTTACCTAATTAAATTAAAAATCACACTATATAGTGTGTTTGGTATGGTAAAAAAATGTTTTCTGGGAAACTGCTTTCCATGATGAAAACACTGGCAGAGCCAGGAGTTCAAATAAAAAATGCCACACCTGGAATTGAACATGCATTTCTCTTATGTTAAGGGGATTCAAAATTCCATTTAAGTAGAAAAAGATTTATTTTTACCCTATTTACGCAATATAACTTTCCGATGAAGGTGATTCAACTTGCATGTGGCTCCCCGCACGAGATGAAATGATTATCTAGTTTGGTCACTTTGAATTGTTTAAAATACTCTCTCTCAAAAGACAGGAAAATGCAAGTCCTTCTTTACATATATACCTCTCTCTTACTCTATCTCACTTGCTTCAATCATTGCTTAGACATTATCCTCAACATACAACACAAAATATCACCAAATAGACTATCTTGATATCATAACTTCCAATTTGTACCATTATCATGTATTACCTGCTTAGATATCCAATCAAACAAATATGGTCCAGAATATAGCTTCATAATCTAAAACATTTTCCACTGAATAATTTTTGTATGACGGTGGTGTTCGGGCCACCCTGTGTGCCCAGGTACATGCTACCTCCCACCGGTACCGTGTAACTCTTCCCACCGAGGCTTAAGGGAAAAGATCACTTAGTGTTTTTTGCTTCTGAGGGGATTAGTTTCCGCTGTAAAAATATTCTCTCTGGAAAACGTTTTATGTATACTATGCATTACTTAAGTCAAAAATTAGACAAAGAAAAGTGAAAAATACCTGGGAAGTTAGGTCAGCAGCAGCATAAATAATAGCAGAGGATACGCTTTTTGTAATAATTGGACGAGACTCTAAAGCTCCTAAATACCATCTCAAAAATCCCAGTTGGGTTTTTGAAGAGGCAGATGAATAGGATTTTCGAAGAATAAACAAAGATGAGAAAGAAGAAGGGGTTGTAGGAATTGTAGTTGTTTTGAAATTGTTAGTACAAGAATGAGAATCAGTCCATATTCTGGAAACTGAATTCTTGGAAGTGAAGCAGCGTTTTGAATGTTGAATTATGGTGCGTTTAGCTAAGCTTGTTAGAAAATTAAGTCCCATTTTTGGGTTTGAATGAATTGTATGATTTTGAGGTTTTGCGGATCAAATTAGTGACAAAAGTAGTGGGGTTTTAAGGGTATCGGGTATTTGGGTGAAAGGAGGGGTTTTGAGTACTTTTGATTAATGAGGCAATTGGCCCCCCAAAAGATTATGGATAGTACACATAGGTCACCGGTTTACTTCCTTCTTCTTCCTTTTTTTTTTCTCCTTTTTATTCTTTTTAAATTCCTCACATAATCTATTTTATGATTTTGAATCCACTCCTAAGGATTTATATTTATTCAAATACCAGATATTTTGTCTTTAAGACATGCCGTAGAATAGAAATGAGATCAGGTAGCCGCTTTGAGCATCCTTATTTAAAATATATTTAGTTATTAATAATTATTTAAAGTTTAACTAATTTCGGCCCTTCTTCTTCTTCGTTCAAATCTTAAGTCAATTACACAACTTCGAGTATGAAGTTAGACTTTAGTGGAGCCTAACTTCAGACCTGCAATTTCAACTTCACACTCAACGATCTAAAGTTAATTTTGAGATGACTAATATAAAAAACTTATAAATTTCGATTATTTTTTAAATAAGGGTCCTAAAAACGGCCATTTATGCACTTCCCCCAACTAAAAATTCTTTTAATCGAAGGGAAGAATTATTTTTGTAGTTGATCACGTCCAACTCTAGTTCTAAAAAGGATAAGCGGTTGCTACAAATATAATCCGGTCTAAAAGTTTGGAGTTGAATCCCACAGAGAACTAAGGTTTAGCTACGACTGTTTACTATCACTAAGAAAACAAGTTCGAACAATTCCTAAGTTATAAATATTAAGGTTCTTGTATCTAATTAACTAACAAATTAAATTAGTAGATCAACAACTATGGATACTAAGGGTTGGAGACAAGATTAAGTAGGTCTAGAGTTATGATTTTTTCAATTGTCGGAATTCTTCCCGCTACGTCTTCTATAATTTCGCCTAAGTATTCTCTACCGATCGTGACTACTTCGGGTGTCATAATTCTCTTTCGAGCAACTACCACAATTTGCTAGACATATTCTTCCGAACTACGCTAGTTGGCACTAATTCACCGCTCACTAAGATCGCACCAAGATTTCGTTATTCCTAATCCCACCTTTAAACCCTCCGTATTAATTTCTCATATACGTTAGGAGTGATGTTGTTCAACAATTATCTAAATATGTACCCTTTTTCAAGCAATACATACTAAATAGGCACAGTCAATTGAGGGCTCTTCAATTAACTAAGATAATCACATAGTTGAACAAGAAGAGAAAATCCAATGGCAAAATCATATTAAACACAAGAGAAAATCATCCTTCAAAAGGTTCTATCAAACCCTAGATAAAAGAGTTTAGCTACTCATAACCATACTAATAATCATGATAATAATTAAAAGCATTAAAATACATATTAAGAAAGAACGGAAGAGAAAACTCTTGTGATTCGTTGCTTTCAAGTGTTCTCGTAGCCTTCTTGCCTCTCCAATAATGCCCAACCCTTTCTCAACTCGTTTGGGGAGTATTTATATGTTAGGGCCGAAATTCCTCAGTCCAAATCCGGGTTGGAGTCTTTTAACCCCGCGACTTTTAATTACCTGGCTATAGACCTCGCGAGGCCAGGCTTATAGCACGGTCAGCCTGGCTACGCCTGGCCTGTAGCGTGGTCAAGCTGGCTATAGAGCAGGATTTACTTGGACTGTAGCACGGTTTGGGTACTTGATGATTTTATGCTCTTTTCTTGCATTTTTGTCTTTTTTTTGTGCAACTTTCATTCGACTCTTTCTCCTGATACTCCTACACATAAAACAACACAATTTAGATCAAATGTCGCATAATTAATCACTAAACCAATAAAATATAGGGTGAGTAATGTACTAAAAGTATAGCATTTTGGCCGAACATCACCACCCCACACTTAAACGTTGCTCGTCCTCGAGTCAACCACCAATTCAGATTAACCTAGAGCACTTTATTTTCTTTTAGCACATCCGAAGTACACCATACCTATGACTATGGTTGATAGCAATAATTAAGCTTTAGCATATGCTTTAACACATACTTCCCTTTACTCTATGTCATACTTCAAAAATTTATTCAACAACAAGACAACATGCTTATAACAATCCTAGCCTCACAAACCGACTCTATATCACAATGCATTAATGGCTTGAACACTTAATATCATAGAGACATCTAATAACGTCACATATCCCTTGCGAAATCATGTTCCCTCACAACAAGAACAAAAGAGTAAGTTGAATCCACACATTCGAATCAAATGCTCAAATATATTTTAAGGACTCACATATATCAATGAAATTCCTCACTCTCGCAAAGAAGTCACATGCATGCATAAAAAACCATATGCTTGCCCATTATGTAAACCTCCACTAATGTAGGTTTGCTCAATCTAAAATCAATTAAGACTTTTTCATGGTTGTAATGTGGGCTAAGAGAAGGGTAAGATATATTTTGGATTAGTGGTTCATCATCCCAAGCACTTTAACACATCACATAATAAACTTCAAGCGCAAATTCTTCAATCCACTTCAATTTCACAAAGAAGATCACCCCAAAAATATTCCTTCTTTCTTTAAGCACTACTATACTTTATACTCCACTAGCAAGAACAAGACAATAATTTATATTCATCTATATTTTGCTTTCTTTTCTTCTCTCTTTTTTTATCTACTATTATTTTTTCCTTTTCAGTTTTCGCTAGTGGTATATTATTTTACAAAATAAGTGCACCCTTTTTTCTTTTATTGATTCCACTCGAAAGCCACCCCACACTTAGTTCGTACTTCTTCTAGCGCTCATTTCACAATTAAAGTGCTTTAAGAGGTAAAAGGATCATAATAATATTGAATAAGAACAAAAGGGATCAAAATAATGTCAAATAAGAACAAAAAGGTATAGGCTCGTAATGTGGGTGTCAAATAAAAGTCTATAGACACAAAAGGGTTTAGGGATAGATTTTATTTGTGGTAGACATTAAGTTCAAAAATATCAAAGAAAGCCTAAAATCATTTTTCAAACCAAGCACGCCTAGGATTTTGCTTCAACTCACATGCCGTCCAAGTTCTAGACTTAGTTACAATGATATGGACTACACAAGAAGATCTCACCACACATGGTACATAATTCACTAAGGACGGTTCCATTTCGATTCTTAAATAATTGCAAGTATTCACGGAGCCACAAAATATTAAGCATCAAGCACAAAGTAAACATGAGCCAAGAAAACGAGACATAGGCGCCAATAGACATACTATCTAACTCAACAAGGCATCATAAGCATTTTCAAACCATAGGGAATGTACTACACATGCCAGAGCTTAAATATGCTACTATCAAACTAATCAAAGGCGACTAGCAAATCTCATTCTTCCTATCCCTTTATTTCCTAAATCCTACTCTATCTAAAGATAAAAAAAAACTACTACCCGATTCAACTACATCCCATGAAAAAGAACCAAGGCACAAAGAAAAACTACGAGGGATTATTACTACCTAAAAGATTAAAAAGACATATTTTTGGATTTTTCTATTTTTTTATTTTTTTTGTGTGTGTTTTTAGTTAGACTTTAGACCCTCAAGAAAATTGTCTAGGATATCCATCGTCGGAAAAAGTCCAATCTTTTTCTATTTATCTAAAAAAAAGATTCTTCACTTAAACTAACACAACTACAGTAGCATAGAAAGTCACCCAGACAATCTCCTCACCCACACTTAAAATTATGCATTGTCCCTAGTGCACACTAAAAATAACATGAGGGTGAAAGAAACGCCCTGATAGGCCAAAGACTGAAGCATCGGCAACTCATGGGATACTTAGACTTCTTTCAGGCCTGGTCCTTTGTGCGGGTACCTCACACTTAATTCCAACCATCTAGTTTGTTTTTGCTTCCTTCCACTAGCTTTTTGTTCCATGCTCCTACAACATAACAAAAAAATACACTACAAAAATAACATAATTTAAAAAATAGTAAACAAATAATAAAAAAAACAGTAAAGTTGGGTTGCCTCCCAACAAGCGCCTAATTTAATGTCGCAGCACGACGTGAATCACTTTCTGCCTCCACTTCGAACTTATGAATTGGACCCCAAGTTTTGATTCTGCTCTATGATCATGCTCTTGGAGGCGATACAAATTGTTGCAAGCCAATAATTAAGTGATTCTTTATGCACCTTTTGGCTTTCAATCGAGGAGTGTCACCTTGCCTAGACGGCCTTGAAAATTTCAGAATATAGGGCTCATCTACCTCTTCCTTTGACTCTTGCATTGGCTCATACAGATCAATTTTCATACATCCTTCCGAACACAATGTCAAAAAATGATTAGAGTGAGGACCAATGCGCTCAAACTGAAAATTCAACTTGTTATCGACCTCCTCTTCTTGCCACAAACTAGAATCAATTAAAATTGTATCTGTAAAGTCCTCAGTTGACTTCAATACCACTTCTTCAACATCGACATCATCAAATTCTAGTTGGTTGGTTTGGTCATATTCTACTCTCAACTCCTCCATTATAATGGCAATTTCTGCAGCCAATTCATGCTCTTCTTGGCTACTATCCACAATGTAAGCTTGTTGTGCTTTACAAGGTTCAATTAGTTTATTCGCTAGAGCCTCCAAGTTGTGAATAGTTGCCTCTTGCCTTTGTATCTGCAGTGATTTCTTATCATATTATTCCACAAGGCACTTCAACTTATCTTTGATCTCCTTCAAGTCAGCTTCCCCGGGTTCTTTGTTCCTATTAACTTCACATGAAAATGTAGAACCATCATAATAAGGGGTTGTGGGAGGATAATAAATACAAGCACAATCATAAAAGTGACCATCTTGACCACCACAAATATCATATATATTCCACACATAAGATTGAGTTGGTGTACAAAACTCGCTCTCGAAAATATTTTGATAATTTTGCCAAAGGTGATTTTCTTCACAATATATATAAGGATCAATAGTAGAATTACTCCCATAATTCCAAGATGTCATGTTTCTCAAATCAACAAGTAAAATAAAATAAAATAAAAAATAAAAGAAAACAAAACAAAATAAAGTTCAAACTTGAAACTTAGCAACATGTACTCCTACAGCTACACTGTTAGTTCCCCGGCAACGGCGCCATAATTTTATCACGTCCAACTCTAGTTCTAAAAAATATAAGTGGTCGCTGCAAATATAATTCTTAAATCCCACAAAGAACTAAGGTTTAGCTACAGCTGTTTACTATCACTAAGAAGACAAGTTTGAATAATTCATAAGTTATAAATATTAAGATTCTTGTATCTAATTAACTAACAAATTAAATTAGTAGATTAATAACTAGGGATACTAAGGGTTAGAAACAAGATTAAGGAGGTCCAAAGTTATGATTTTCCCAGTTGTCAGAATCCTTCCTGCTACGTCTTCTATAATTTCGCCTAAGTATTCTCTACTGATCGTGAGTACTTCCAGTGTCGTAATTCTCTTTCGGGCAATTACCATAATTTACTAGACATATTCTTCCGAACTACACTAGCTGACACTAATTCACCGCTCACTAAGATCGCACCAAGATTTCGTTATTCCTAATCTCACCTTTAAAACCTTCGTATTGATTTCTCACATACGTTAGGAGTGATATTGTTCAACAACTATTTAAATATGTACCCTTTTCCAAGCAATACACACTAAATAGGCACAATCAATTAAGGGTCCTTCAATTAACTACGATAATCACGTAGTTGAACAAGAAGAGAAAATCCAATGGCAAAATCATATTAAACGCAAGAGAAAATCATCCTTCAAAAGGTTCCATCAAACCCTAGATAAAAGAGTTTAGCTACTCGTAACCATACTAATAATCAGGATAATAATTGAAAGTATTTAAATACAGATTAAGAAATAATGGAAGAGAAAACTCTTGTAATTCATTTCTTCCAAGTGTTCTCGTAGCCTTCTTGCCTCTCCAATAATGTCCAACCCTTTCTCAACTCGTTTGGAGAGTATTTATATGTTAGGGCCAAAATCCCTCAGTCCAAATCCGGATTGGACTCTTTCAACCCGCGACTTTTAATTACCGGGTTATAGACCTCCCGTAAGGGTGGCAAGTGGGCCGGTCCCGAGCCTAAGTGGGCTAAGTGGGCCGGTCCAAACGGTCCCAGGCCGGTCCCAATTTAAACGGGCCAAACGGTCCCGGTCCTGACGATCTTTTTGTAAGAACAGGTCCGGGACCGGGCCCACGAACTAATGGTCCCGGGCTAAACGGTCCTGAACCGCGGGCAAAGTGGGCCCAATAGATACTTTTTAAAATTTTCTTTATAGAAATTAGAGAAAAATAGATGTTAATAAAAATATCTGAGGCAATCCTTGTAAATTTTATTATAGAAGTGTGACCTAAATTTTTAATTCAAATTTAAAGACAAAAATATTGTAAAGAGATATTCAAAATAATGCATTATAATTTTATTATAGCATTAAAAAAATATGACAATATCTTTCTTAGTCTTCCTCCCCCCTATGGAATGAGCACAACAAGGTGCTAATACCACCATTGAGAAGAAAAAGAAACTAATCAAGATGTGCCAAAATATAAGTTATATAATACATACTAATTTTTGTTCATACAAGTTATATGGTATCTCTTTCAAACTTCATAAATCCATCAAGGTCCGGAGGAATTTTCATTGGTGGTGGCGGAAAAGAAGCTTGGTCATCACCGCTTCCGGACGAAGCAGTATCCTCTGCAAGTTCAGCAGGTTCGTCTACCTCTGGTTGTGATTCAGCAAGTCCAAAATTTCTTCTTTCCGAACGGATCCAATCTCTGAAAAGTACTGATTTTTCCAACCTCTCCCTCATAGACGCTCTATAATCACCGAGTTGAAGTCTTGCTTGACTGAAAGCGCTCTCTGGTGCCACTGTTGAAGCTTGAATAGTTAAAATATCTCGGGCCATCCTTGAAAGAATCGGAAAGTATTTTTCTTTGTCCTTCCACCATTCCAAAAGATTAAAGGAGTCGTCGGGATTCACTTCCTTAATTCCCTGTGACAAATAAACTTCAAGCTTATTTAGTTGTGAAAAAACACTACTACTAGAACTTTGAGAATCCCTAAAACCTGCCCAAGCACTAAGTGCTCTTACTCCCGCAGTTCTTTTAGATGATTGAGAATCAGAAAAAGAACGAGTTATAACATTTGGTTTAGCATGATCTAATGCAACTTGATAAGCATTATAAATAGTTTGAGCATTTGTTCTAATTGAGGCTATTACTTCCGGAAGTTTAGACAACTCCTCATCTTCAAGTGTTAAACCTTTATAAACAGTTTCATACCAAAATTGAGGACCTCCTAATGTCATACAAGGATTTAACAAAGCAGCAACACCATAAATAGGAAAAATATGGAAAAAATATTTTTTAAACTTTTTTCTCATAGAATCAATAGCAAGTTTATAAATCTCTCCACCCTCTGAAAAATGAACAAACAAATTTGCAAGTTATGCAATATAAATTTAACAGTTAGAAATAGTAGGATAATATTGCCCAGAAAATTCATTTGTAGAAATATGAAATTTTTCTAAAAAATCTACAAGCATTTAACATTAGTCCAATCCGTATTTGTAAGGTGCTCATCATCATCACTTACATGAGCATTAAACGTTGAGTTTATGGGGTTTCTATATTCATATGCAACAACTAAACTTTCATACATGTAATTCCATCTAGTTGGACAAGGTTTAGGAACCTTTCTTTCTCTTAGGCCAAATTCATCGTATTTTTTAAAATATTCTCTAATTCTACTTCTACGGTTTGAATAAAAAAGCCAGTTAAAAGCCATTTTAACCTTTTTAATTTTAATATTTAAAATTCTCATACCATCATCCACAATTAAATGGTAAATATGACAAATACATCTAACATGAAAAATGTTACTAAATGCAGGACTTAGTGTAGTGGTAAGCAAGGCTATAACATTTGCGTTACTAGTAGCATTATACATTGAAACTGACATTATTTTATCACTAATGCAAAAATATCTACAAATATCACATGCTAGCAATAAATTGCCATGTGTGACATGAATTAATTATTCTATAAGCAATAATGCGCTTTTGCATTATCTAATCCTTATCAATCCAATGATTGGTAACAGTAAGGTAATCACAGTCGTTACCACTTCTACCAATATCAGTTGTAATAGCAACGATAATTTATATGAGTAAATAAATAGCACAAATATTATTCATATTCATGTTTATATTTATAAATATCGCTCTTTACGGTTGTGCGAGGAAAACCTTTATAAGTAGGATTAAAATAATTTCTAATATAATGCACAAAGTTAGGATCAGAAGGAAAAATATAGGGTAAGCACATAACGGTAACCATTTTTGCCAATTCTTCCCGATCTTTTTTGGATCATAATATAAAATACTACCGGTAACAGTGTTAATTTTCGGTTGAAATTGATTTGACATGGTACTAGGGTCAGCCTGACTAGGAGTAGGTACACTTGTCCCCTCGGCCAAAGCTTTGGCACGAAGATATTTGACTTTATCTTGAGGGTGTATCAATATGTGTCTAGCCAAAGTTCTCCCCCCCGTACCCTCCCCCCGACCATCAAAGTATTTAAAATCTATCTTTGCCATAAGTTTTACACTTAGCCTTATTTTGTGGAATTAGTTGAGTAAAAAATGGCCAAACAAGAGATGTTTCCGTCCGTTTCGTACGTTGTCTAGAAAAAGTAGGGGCATTAATAGGAGTATCAGACGGGGCATCATTTGGATTATCACTAGTTGGATTAACTTCTGGAGCAGGACTAGTGGGTGTATCGTCATCCGGTTGAGTTTCATCAAAATGTATTTCCTTCTCATCATTTTCATCAATAGTTGGATTAGAATAAAGAGTATTCATTAATTCATGCAATTGTTCACCAGCTCCAACATTATGGCAAAATTGACTCTTAGTAAATTATAATAAACTATTATCGCTATCAAGAATAGCAGGTGTAGGACGGATATGGGGTTTGGGTCGGGGAACCGGGGGAAGTGGAGGAGGAATAAATTGGCCACTAGATTCGCCACTCTTGGATTTTCTCTTATTTTTACCAAAAATTTTTTTTAAGGAAGCCATCTTAATTAATCAAATAATAGAAAATAAATAAAATAAATAAAACTATAATATTAAAAATTATGAGTTGGAAAGAGTTTACCGAATTGACGAATAACTTGTTAAAAATTGATTATCGTTGAAGACTTGAAGACTTCAATTCACCAACTTCACAATTTTTTCACAAATTGTAATAATAATGTAAGCAATAGTAAGCAATTATAGAAGAATATTAGAGAGAGATTGAGAGAGATTGATGATTTTGTGAGAAAAATAAAAGAATGAGGGGGTATTTATAGTTGAAAATAGGGAAAAAGTGTAATTATAAAAAGTTTGGGGTTAAAATAAAATTTGGGGGGTTAAATGGAATGACTATTTTGTAAATAGCCAACGACTATTTTTTAAAGGCCAACGGCCAGATTTATCAAAGCCCAATAGGCAAGTTTTATTTTTTGAATTTTGACTGTTGGGACCGTTTGGGACCGCCAAGGACCGGTCCGGTCCCAAATGGTCCCGGGCCTAGCGGTCCTAAAGTGAAGAATCGGCTCGGAAGACTAGACCAGGCCCACATACATGGTTCTAATCGGTTCAGGCCCGTTTAGGCCCAGAAGACTGTTTGGTCCGTGGTCCCGAGACTGGACCGCCCCACTTGCCACCCTTAACCTCGCGAGGCCAGGCTTATAGCGCGGTCAGCCTGGCTACAGAGCTGGCTACGCCTGACCTTTAGCGCGGTCAAGCTGGCTATAGAGTTGGCTTTACTTGGTCGGTAGCACGGTAAGGCAGGCTATAGAGCTGGCTTTACTTGGTGTGTAGCACGATTTGGGTACTTGATGCTTTTATGCTCTTTTCTTGTATTTTTGTCCTCTTTTTGTGCAACTTTCATTCGACTCTTTCTTCCGATGCTCCTATACATAAAACAACACAATTTAGCTCAAATGTCGCACAATTAATCACTAAACCAATAAAATATAGTGCGAGTAATATACTAAAAGTATAGTATTTTGACCGAACATCATTAGTCCACTATAAAGGTTATTTTAGTGATATAATCTTTCACAAGAGTTTAGGAAAAACAATAATAGAAGAAATTTCTAAATAAAATACATAAGATCTTTGCTGGATTATTTCTTTCGATTCAAATTATAAATGGATTATGAGTCATTTCCTCTCATCTCACACTTGTGCCTACATGTACATGTTCAATTACTTATACCATAGTAAAATTCAATGGGAAAATAACGCCCAGTCCCTATCGGTCGGCAAATTTCCAGGTAATTAGTAGCTGGTTAGTCGATCAATTCAGTATGTCATGTAATTTATTTCTGTAGCATGTTACTAGTTTAGAGTTTAAGACTTTGTGCCTTTATTTCCGTTAGTTACTTGTTACAAGCTAGAAAATCTTTGGACTTTTGACAGATGCATAGAAAAGTCCAGTATAAAGTGCAGTAAGGGACGGATTTGTTAAATTTATGATCGGTAATTCTATAGTCACATGATTTGAGTTATGTTTGTAGAACTTCTTTTTATTATGAAGTAGTAGTATATAGTGAATTATATCCTTTATTACAAAAAATCAACAAATGCAATCTTAAGTTGCTTTTTCATTTAACATTAACGCTCTAATATCAATCACCCTACATCCTGTATTTAAAAATGCTTGCGCTGGTCACATAACACATAAGGTTAGTCTCCAGAAGAAAAATATTTCTTCTAATTCGATGCATACATTATATCATACTAATTTATCATAATTATAAGTTAAATAGAGATAAATATACATATTAGTGAACTATGATTAAATAATAAACCATACTACTATATGTTTTCTTGTTTTGTTTTGGTGTTCCATCTTACTTCCGGTAATCGCATTGAAGTCTCGGTTAATTTGAGTTCGCATAGTATAAAATTCATTAAAGGGGTAGGATTTTTTTATTTTCAAAAAAAATATATAAAAATATATAGGTAGTGCATTTTGAAGAAACTTAGTAGGCGTTTGGACATAATAACTGTAAGTTTTGGAAAAAAAATAGTATTTGGAGTTAAGCTGAAAAATGGTATTTGGAAATTAAAAATTATGTTTGGACATGCATTTCACTTGAAAAAGTGTTGCAGTTTTGTGAGTGGGAAAAAAGAGTTTTCTGATTTTTTTTAAAAAGTGATTAAAGTTTTTTCAAAAACTTGCAAAATTTAATGGACAAACACATTTTGAAAAAAAATCGAAAAAAATGAACAAACGGGTCCTTATAATGTGGTCTTTACACAAATAGCCGGTCATATTTACTGTTTACTTTTTCAAGCCATATATATAGGTTATACATTGATTATACATAATTATACACATATAATATATAAATTATGCATATATTATACTATTACCGGGTAATTTAGTTTAAGCAATTGAGTAAGCGGCTATTTGGGTTAATTCTTCCCTTATAATCTCCAAAATACGAAAGTGCACGTCTTTATATTTTTGGACAGTCAAAATATGGGGAAAGTACATAAATAACCAATTTAAACTCAAACTTACCAACCTCTAGTCGAAAATTCGAGATACACGCAAGGAAGGATTCTTCCATTCGAGAATCACGCTAAAGATCTTCCTTCCTTCTTTGTTTTTCAAGCGTATCAATTTCATAGAGACATACATTTTGTAAATCACGACATTATCACCCAAAAAATTCTCAAAAGGAGTTCCAAATTTCACTCAAAAATCGATCAATTTCACTGTAGAAGCAACAATTTCCTTTCGTGAATTCTCTGTAGATACAGCTTTGATGAAGGAACTACGAACTACAATCAAAATCAATCAAGGAATTAGTGAGTTTTGACCTAATTTCAGCTACTTCAATGGCAAATTTACCAGTTTTTATTCAGTATGGTGGCCGATGGAATGTTGACAACAGTTTTGTAGATTACAATGTCGATGTTGTAATAGTTACTCCAAAAATATAAGTTTTGAAGATTTTATAGACGTGATTTTGAAACAACTTATGATAGATACTTCATTGAATGTTATTGAAATCAAATACACTGTCCAAAACGGTTCTCCACCAATAGTGATACATAATAATATGGGTGTATGTGTATATCTTGACCTGAAAAAAGCTTGGAATTTACAATGTATCCCCTTTGTATAATATCAAGTGAAAAGGATATGGATATGATCTGTTGCAATTCAAATTGTGTTGTGATTTCCTCAGAGTGTGCACAAAGCTCAATTATACAGGAGAGATAAAATGGCGATACAATTAATATGATTGAGTTTGGGGATGGAGAAGACTAGCAGGATACAGAATCTGATGAAAATACAATAATAACTGACCCTCAACACATAGATGTAGAAGAAGGTCAAACTTATAAAGACAAGGCTACGATAGTCAAAGTCATGAATCACTTGGCAATAAAGGAAAACTTCCAATTTAAGGTGCATAGATCAAGTGAAAGCAGGTATCAGAATATTTACTGTATAATTATGTATGTCAATGTATATCATAGTTGATGTTAAAAGCATAATTATGCAGAAAATAAGTTGTTGCTTGTAAGTTTGTGGCTGTACACTTTTAAGTTGTGGTTGTCACCATGTAGTACTGTATAATCGTTGTATTTTTTTCATCTAGTATTGCTGATGGCAGTGTGTATCACTATATATCATTATATTTTATGCCGCTCTGTTTATTGATGAAAAAGTTTATATCCTTGTCGTAGGTACTGCCTAGTGTGCATCAACAACAACTGTGATTGGTATTTTAAGTCTTCGAGCCTGAAAAAAGCAAAACTTTTCAAGGTCAGAAATTTCAGCAAGCTGCACTCATGCCCGCTGAAAGACAGATCTTACGCACAATGTCAAGCTACTGCAAAACTCATCGGCAGTCTTCTGATAGACAAGTATAAAGATCCAAAAATAATATATACTCCTAATGACATAATTGGAGACATGAACAAGCAGTATGGTATTTAAATGACATATATGCAAGCTTGAAGATCGAAGGAATATGCAGTTCAACTACTGAGAGGGAACCCGAGCAAATCATATGAAAAGCTGCCAAGCTACTTTTATATGTTGGTTCTTACAAATCCTATGTCGCTGGTAAGTTTGAAAAAAATAGAGGAAGACTTGTTCATGTATGCTTTCGTTGCACTATATCCGTTTATAAAATGATGGCAGTATTGCAAACCAGTTGTTGTTGTAGATGGAACCTTTCTTAAATCGACATACAGAAGAACATTATTGATAGCATCCACACAAGATCCAACAGGTAAAAATAAGAATAATATATATATATATATATATATATATATATATATATATATATATATATATATATGCTTATATGTGGGTTGTATGATTTAATTTATTAGGTAGTATCCTACCACTCGCATATGCCATAGTAGATTCAGAGAATAATGCTTCATGGGAATGGTTTTTCGCGAGGTTCAAGGATGAATTTGGGGAAAGGGAGGGAATGTGCATAGTCTCGGACAGGCATGAAGGCATAGAAAATGCAGCGGCAACATTGTATCCACAAGTATTTCACTGTGTCTGCATATGGCATCTATGAAATAATGTAAAAACAAATTATAAGAAGAACCATTTGCAGCTCAATGACATATTATTTGATATTGCCAAAGCATACACGGTTAAGAAGTTTGACTACCACATGGCAGAGGTGGAGAGAATTGATAAGAGGGTCAAATATTACTTAATCAACGTTGGGTATGAAAGATGGTCCAGAGCACATTCTACTGTCAACAGAACATTGACAATGACTTCAAACATAGCGGAGTCGATCAATGCAGTGCTCAAGGCTGCTAGGGAACTCCTAGTACTACCTTTGCTGGAGTACATAAGGCAATTGATCGGACGATGGAACATTACAAACCAAAAGAATGCAATAGAGTCATTTACTGATCTTGGGAAAAAATATGATACAATGCTGATGGACAATCTAGAATTGTCACATCGGATAAAGGTATGACTAGAATCTGTAGATACTTGTGCATATAATATGTAATCATGTCGAATTCACGGATCTGTTATATCTTGAACCCTTTATGTGATTATGTTAAACTAGTATCCACTTGCACGGCACAGGAAAACCAAATTGATTAAAGTTAATGTTTTCTAATATTCATTGTTTGCACAAAGGCAATATTATAGTGTTCAAGTAATAGAGGGTCTTATCTCTATTACTCGAGGCTTCAGGTTTTCTGTTTCTTTTCAAAGTTGGTTGGTCTAGCTCTATTCTCTGTTTCTTCTGGGGCATGCAAGAAATTAGTCATTATGTAAGCAGATTGTTCAACTTTTAGGCGACCACCAACATGTATATAAGGCTTTCAATTTAATGTAGCATCTATGCCTACCCTACTGCTGAAATATTAGTTAGTTTGACATGATATTAAGCTATTTTGAATCTTGTAGGCTCTCCAGTATATGTGTTCTGAGGGCATATTCTTTGTCACCACTAATGATAGTTGATAAATTTTGTAGGTGACCCCTTCGACGAGTTACTTATATTCAGTACTTGACAAGGGTAAGCAGAGAATGGTGTTCCTAAAAGATCGAACTTGCGGCTGTAGAAGGTTTCAGTTAGATGAGCTGCCACGTGCATATGCTTGGGAAGTGTTAAAAATACAAATACATTGATCACATTAAGTATTGCTCGGTGTACTACACTAGAAATTACCTATTGAAGACCTCTGAAATTCTAATTTATCCGATTCCTGATGAAAGCACAAGGAAAATTCCTGCAGAAGTTTTAGATGAAAAAGTCTTGGCACCAGACGTGACTAAATCAATAGGAAGGCCAAGGAAGGGGAGGTGCAAGCCAATATCTGAAAGGGAACGAAAAAGGTCGATCATGTGGACAGTGTGGAGAACAAGGTCAGAACAGGAAAACTTGTAGAAATAATCCAAAGAGAGGATGAAATATGTCAAACTTAGAATTACTTGTTATTTTACTTTACTGAATATCATAGAGATTTAGAAGAATCCAATATATCAAGAACTGTATCAATGCAGAATGTCATTTGAATTTTAGATATAAATAAATATTTGATCTATCATTTAAAATCGTGTTGCAAGTGTATTTTTTGAATTATACACCTGTTTGATTAAAAACGAAGTTGTATCAGCTATGTATCATATTTGTATCTCTTATGTATCACCTATGTATCATCTATATATCACATTTGTATCATCTATGTATCTCTTGTGTATCACTTATGTATCTTTGTGTATCGGCTCTTACTCATGTCTGTATTTATGTAATAACAAAGCTAACTAATGGAAATCAGTCGTAGCAGCTAGAAAACTGTGCAAATAGTTTTAGAAATTTGCATATAACAGTGTGGCTTCATCAATACATATTTCGAAACCAAACAAACTGCAGAACTCGTTGTGAAAAAACTAACTATGCAGCAATCCAAAACGACCGTATCATCTATGTATCATGTGTGTATCATGTCTGTATCATGCATGTATCTGGAAGAAATAATGTATCACAAACTGCCGTATATTTTTCATATCTTGAATTCACAACACAAAATCAAGGGAGGAAACACCAAAATAAACTAAACTACAACACTCCAATATTGCACTAAAACTCATTAAACCTTTATAACAGAGCAGGCATCTCATTTGTCGTACAAATCTTAAATGTATTCATAAAATTCAAACACAAACAAATCTGATCCGTCTTACAACAATGACAACATAACATAACACAATACAAAACGAAATTATTGAGTTCATCCTACTACAATGACAAAGGTAACTACTTCCGCTTCCGTGACTTATTCTGTCGACCAATAATCTCATCATCACTTTGTGCATTCAGTTCCATCTTCTTTCTAGCATAATCCCACAAGAGAGCACCAAATCTGCGCAGGTGTGCATAGGCATTGAATATTTAGGGAGGCGTCTTGCCCTCAATGAAATACTCGAAAAATGATGCCGCAAATACATCGCAATCACTACAAAAATAAAAATAACAACAATTATCAAACTGCAGAATATAAAAACAAAACAGATTGTGTTGAAAGAAATTCATACACTTCGACTTGTTGAGGCAGTCTTTCAACCAGTTTTACATCAAAAGGGACAATCAAATCCTTGATTTGTAGACACCAATGCGCTAATTGATATCTTTTTTGCTTAAATAGAAATGCGTGTGTACGAAAAAATGAGGCAGCAACACAGAATTCTTGCGCATTGTGTTATGAACTTTAGCTTGATGAGCAGCTCCACCGCGCATAGAGTCATACACATAAATGCACTTATCCTTGAAGGACATCACAACTATTATCCAATGCCATTGTTTTGCAACATTAATTGGCATTAAGACGTGCTCGACAGTGTACCATGGAACATTGGCAGCCAAGACACACCCCTGAATATACTCTGCAATGACATGTTTCGGATTGCACACTTCACTATCTCCATTTGTATCAATAAACGCCTGCCACAACTTATTAATTTTCGTCGAAGTACCAATTTGTGGTGGTGAATGTTGCAAGCAGGTCTTTGTCATACTTCCCCTTCTTCCTCAAATAATAGAACAAAATATCAATGTGCTGAAACAAAACATAACAAATAATTAATCACTGAAGTCTTGTAAGCTTTAAGCAGCTACACATTTTCAAACAAAATTCACAGAAAATAAAGGAAAATAAATGCTCACTACTTCTCTTGTGCCAGGCAAGATAGAAATTAATAATATGTTCTAACTTAAGAGTCCTGATCACGTGTACCCTGGCTAAAATTTAAAAAAAAACTGCAAAAGTAACTTCTTAGATACCGAGTCATCCAAAGGCTGGCCATTTTATGCCAAAGTGTAAAACTAATTTTTGTCTTCAACATGATATACCCCAAGATCATAAGCAGGATTGAGTTCACTAACATGGTTCAAGTAAATTTCATTCCTGGTAACAGCTATACACAAAAGAGATGCAGTGATTTGATATAAAATAATGCTACAAATGACAATATATTAAAATATAAAACTGAACAAAACTCAGAAGTTGGAAACATATTTCCTTATGGACTTCCCTTGTTTGACCCACGCAGCAAATACATTCAACAAAGAGTTGTTAACGTCAACTCCGATTTTGCTTCGAAAAGGATGGTTAACAGAATAATTTGCTTTTTTTTCTTTCGCTGCAACAACACCAGTACGGGATCCTAAATCAAATACAGTAATGAACGGAGACTGCATGACTTTTGCAGGACATCTCTTTCTTTTCTCCATTTGCGGCGAAACTTCAGGAAGTAATTCAGGCTAGTATAGAACAATCTGAGTGTAACGACCCAACCGGTCGTTTTGAGCATTTGCACTTTGCTCGATAGTTTACGGACGTGAGTAGTTCCGTATGATGTATTTTGATTGGTGTGAATCATCGGTTTAGATTTTCAGGTTATTCGGGACTGATTTGGAAGAATGACTCTCAACTAGGGAGCTTTAAATTTGAGAGAGTTGACCAAGTTTGATTTTTTAGCATTTGAACTCGGATTGGAATTTTGATGATTCTATTAGCTCATTTGGGTGATTTTGGACTTGGGAGCGCGTCCGGATTGTGATTTGGAGGTCCGTGGTTGAATTTGGCTCGAAATGGCGAAAGTTAAAATTTTGGAAAGTTTGGCCGGGAGTGGACTTTTTGATATCAGGGTCGGATTCTAATTCCGGATGTTATAGAAGGTCTGTAATGTTGAATGTGACGTGTGTGCAAAATTTGAGGTCAATCGGACGTGATTTGATAGGTTTCGGCATCGGTTGTGGAAGTTTGAAGTTCAAAGTTCATAGATTTCGATTTGAGGTGTAATTCATCGTTTTGATGTTGTTATGTGTGTTTTGAGGCCTCGAGTAGGTCTGTATTGTATTGTAGAACTTTTTGGTATGTTTGGACGGGGTTCCAAGGGGCTCGGGCATGTTTCAGATTGATTTCGGGTCATTTTCTTCAATGTTGTTATTGCTGGTTCTGGTGTGACCGCACCTGTGGCTGGTTTGCGCAGGTGCGATGGTCGCAGAAGCGACAAAGGGGTCGCAGGAGCGGAAACATTGTTGGGAGCAGGGTTCCGTAGAAGCGGAGATTGCTTCGCATCTGCGAAGGCGCGGATGCGGTGAGTTAAGCACATAAGCGATTGGCAGCGCAGAAGCGACATTTGGGCGCGCACCTGCGAGTGCGCAGATGCGGGTATTTTACCGCAGGTGCGAAAGAAGGCTCCAGTGCTTCTCTGCAGAAACGTGATTTTGGTCTCAAAAGCGACACTGCAGAAGCGACTAATGTGTCACAGGTGCGAAAGTGCTGGCAGAATGATAAATTCAAGGATTTGCGATTTTGGCTTCATTTTAACATTTCCAAGCTCGGATTGAGGCGATTTTTGAAGAAAATATCACCGTATGAATTGGGGTAAGTGTTCTCTATTTGGTTTTGGTTATATTTCATGAATCTACCTTTGTTTTGGTAATTAGATTGTGAATTTAAAGAGGAAATTGGGGGGTTTGGCCTAAAGTTTCATAATATGAATGTTTGAGTTTTGAACATCGAATCAGAGTCGGATTTGAGTGAAACTAGTATGGTTGGACTCGTAATTGAATGGATTGTTGAATTTTGTTAATTTTGTCGGGTTTCTAGGTGCGGGCTCGGCTTGGGCTTTTGGCCGATATTGGGCTTTTGATTCAAGTTTTGATCTTTTTCGATCGGGATTGGTTCCTTTAGCATTGTTTGATGTATTTGAGTTGTTTTTGATTAGTTTCGAGATGTTCGGAGGTCGCAACACGCAGGATGGAATTTTGGAGCATCGCTTGGCTTGCTCGGTGTTGGAATTGGCTTGTTCAAGATAAGTAACTCTTCTAAACTTAGTGTTGAGGGGATGAAACCCCGAAATACGTGTTGTGTGGTTGGTATTGAAGTGACGCACATGCTAGGTGACGGGCGTGTAGGCGTGCACTATTTTCATGGCACTGTATAGTAGTCCTATTTTTTTAATATCCGTGTTTTCACCATGTGATAAAGTAATTGAACTGTCAAATATGCTAGATATCATGTTAGGATTTATGCCGATACTGTTGGGACCCATAGTGGTCGTTTCTTGCTGTCATCTCACTGATTTCATTGATATTTCGTACTCAGTCATATTCATGCATTCATATCATATCTCAGTCTGAATTGTTATTTATTGATACATCATATCATTATTGTCAGGCTAGTTTCATGACATTGTGAGCCTGTGAGTGAGACTGGAGAGATTGATGACTGAGTGAGGCCGAGATCCTAATTATGAGTGACAGTTATGGGATCGGGCTGCAGCCGCAGCATGATATATTTATTTATGCCTGGATATGGCTTATGATAGTGCTTGGGTTGTAGGAGCCCCTCCGGAATCTGCACACCCCCAGTGAGTGCGGTTGATTATATTGAGGGATGGATCTTCCCTGGACATGGATTTTGTCTAAAGCATTTATATAACTTGAGATGGATCTTCTCCATGGGGCCAGATTGGCGTTCCTCGGTACTGAGTGACTGATGGTCAGTGATGTATATATTTCGGGATGGATCTTCCCTAGGCCGTAAAGGCAATATATAGTACCGAGTGGTTGAGCATGATGAGTGAAAAGTGTGAGGCAGTGAGATTGAGTACTCTGAGAGTTTGAGTACATGATTCATCTCTGTGATACATGGCATTGGCTTGCACACATGACATACAGGCATAGAGATGCATTTTTTCTCATGCTGTATAGTATTATGTCATTTATGACTTCTCATACATTTTTACATATGGGAATAGAGAGGCATCTTACATTTGCTATCTGAAAGGAAATATGGAATACCTTATTTATTGTTGAAAGGATTTTTGGGAAAAATCACAGTTTTCAAACTTAATCGTATTTTGGTATTTTCGGTAAAAGATTTGGATTTTTCACTGAGATACTTGAAAAGAAATGAATATTTTTTTGGAACTGAGAACGAACTGAGCCCTTTTATTTCTGAGATACTCGTTTGTTACTTGTACTATGCTGTTATGAACTATTGTGGAATATTGGTATTGAACCCGACCCCTTTTTGTTAGCTCGTCACTACCTTCAACCTAAGGTTAGGTTTGTTACTTATTGGATACATGGGGTTGGTTGTACTCATACTATACTTCTGCACCTTGCGTACAGATGTTGGTTGCTGATGTTGTTGTGTTAGATGGGAGCTGGATGGAAGATGTATCTGCGTCCCGGTTGTAGCTGCCTCTTGTTCGTAGTAGCCTTAGATCTATAAAACCCTGTTTATGTACTATTCAAACAGACTATGTATTTATTTCATTTCAGTTGTGTAAACTCTATTCTTAAAAGCTCATAATTTATACTACCAGTCCTTGGGAAATGTATAAGATTTAGATAATCTCTTTTGATTAATTGTCCTATTAAATATTACTGAAATTGGATAGTTATTAGTTGGCTTAAATAATAGATTGGGTTAGGTGCCATCACGACTAGTGGATTTTGGATAGTGACCGGTGGTATCAGAGCTCTAGGTTCATAGGTTCTACAAGTCATGAGCAAGTGTCTAGTAGAGTCTTGAGGATCGGTATGATGACGTCCATACCTATCTTCGAGAGGCTACAAGACATTTAGGATATACTTCCCATCTTTCTTTCCTTATCGTGTGGCATTGGTTCAGCTTGAAGTGTAACCCTTTAAATTCCTTCCACACATTCGTATGCGCAAATGAGCACTCGGTATCAGCTGTGCAACGACGGCTTGTGATTCCATGGTTAAGGTGCGAGATATGATTTTGGCGTGCTGATGATGGGCCAGTCTGGAGGACTTGAGGCCGAGTTTTAACTATAGCTTGAGCATAGAGATTTCAATTATGTGAGCACGTGCTTTTGGGACTTATATGTCTGGTGGTGTCCATATTATTGGAATTTATGATTGGATGACTATGTGGTGAGCATTATGTGACTGCGTGATGTGTTCAGATTGTTCGAATGTGACGAGAAAAGTTTACTTGAGATGTAGAAAGAACTATGGGGTGTCTGATTTCTGTCTTGATTTGGCGTATGGTCTCGAGTTATAGGTGTATGGAGGGATCTCTCATGTTATTTAGTTGTGGAGTAAAGTAGATTCTTACGTCTTGATTGATGAGTTCAGAATCAAGAAGGTTAAGTGATTGCATAGTAGTTGTGACTGTGGAAGGGTATAGAGAGATGTCAGTTTGAGGTAGAGCAGGTGGGGTTACTCCTTTGGGTGTCATCGTGCCAATGGCCCACCAGTCGTTTGGCCCGTTTGGGGTGGTGCAATTGAGATTTGAGCAGAGTGGATGACTCTCGAGAATGGTTCTAATGGATCCAGGAATTATATGTAGCAATTGGGAATTTTCAATATTTGTATATAGCTAGAACTAGGAGTTTCATTGGATGGTGTCGAGACTTGTGGCATTTTATATGATTGTGGATTGTGCATTTTAGTTTCAAGAAGGTGAAAGAAACAATTTTAGTTTCACATAAGGTCTCTTTAGAGTGGGTGTCTCGGTTGTGGTGCCTTGGGGTACTTAAGAGGGAAGTCAGCGACTTATGGGCCTTAGGGCATTATGGTTTTATACTAGGGTCTCTTGTATGGTGAATTTTGGTTAAGGATCGTGGTGTTCCAGCGAGGAGAAGTATCAATTTGAAGGCAATTTGGAAGGGACTTGGAGAAATAGGACAGCGTGGTAGTAGGTTAGATCAACACAGTAATGGATATAATCGGTTCTTTGGGTACTTATGATGTGGCTAGTCCTTACAGGTGTTTCGTGGCAATGCTCTTGGGTTTTTTGACATGCATGACTGGGTTGAGTTAGAGAGATTCGGTTCTGATAGCTTGGTTATGTGCAAATGGGTTTTCGAAGAGTTCTCAATGGTTTTTACCAAGGTTTGAGGGGTATATTTCCTGTTGGCGTGATGAGCATGTGGTGTAAAGTGAATTTCTCCTGGATGAAATCAAATGGAAGGTCCTTGGTGATAGGGTCCAAGCCTGCACTACTATTGAGTAGCGAGGATGGTCGGTGCAATTTTACCCAACAAGCTCGGGATCGAATCCATAGGGAGTTAATTGATTTGGAATTAGGTTTATATCTAAGTCTAGATGCGTGTTTTTGTTCCTAATTATGCTTCCACACATTTTGGTTTTGATTCTACTTCTAATTTTATTCAATTGTATACAATGATTAAAGCTAAGTACAATATTGTTTTGATGTTGGTTTTCAAGTGTTTAAAAGGACTAGGGTAGTGACTTTCGCCTAGGTGGATATCTAACGGGTAGCAAGAATCTAGGGCAAGCTTGATTAATTTGGGGTCGTAATATAGCTATCACACCCAAGTACTCACTCTATACCTCTTGATAGTTTGAGTGATTTTGCCCAATTTGGCTTTCTCAAGTCCAAATGGGTATTCATGCAAGTCACGTGATATTAGCTCAAGTCGGGTATCACTATCTCTAGACCCTTTAATTGGGGCTATCAATTTCTTGAGTCCACCCCAATTCCTTGTTAGCCTAGTTTTCCTAGATTTAGTCCCTCTTTCTCAAGAAGAGACTAAGTCATAAAGGCATGAATCAGTATTTGCAACCACTAATTTTACAATTCTAGCAAGAACTAAGCTAAATATCACTAACCCATAAACATTCAAGCTCTAAAATTTAGTACTCATTAAATACCCACACTAGGGTTGGGTCACAACCCTAGCTATGGGTCTAGCTACTCATAGAAATAGCAGAAATCAAAGATGAAAAGAAGATAAAATTCATAATATTAGATTAAAAGATGAAAATCTAATGTTATAAGGTGAATCTAATATAAAATTGCCCAAAAAGGGAAGTTCCAGCCGTCTCAGGTGCTCAGCTAATACACCGCACCCTAAAAATGACAAAAAGTTCTATTTATACTAAGCTAAAATTTTCGGACAAAAATACCCTTACGGAGGTTATGCGGCAGTGTAATTCTAACCGCGATCGCACTCTTGCTTTAGCGGCCGCGTAATTCTAATCGCGGTCCGCGTTCTTCAATTCTGGATATGGGTTGAGCATGGTTTCGCGGACCGCGTAATTTCCATCGCGGTTGCGTATGAAACTTCCGCAGCTGCATAATCTTGACGCGGACCGCACTTCTTGTTTTTGCTTAAAATGTAAGCTCTCTGAACCTCAGCAACCACGGTCCGCGTAATTCCAATCGTGGTCGCGCAGGTACTTTCACGGAGGCACTTTTCTGTCGCGATCCGCGTTCATGTTTTGGCCCAAAAATCCATCTCTCTGAATCTTCCTTTCACGAACCTCGAAATAGCACTCGCGACCGCGTTGTAGCTTTCTCGGCTGCACAATATTTGTGCGGTCTGCGTTTCATATCTTTTGGCCAGTCTTGGTTTTTGTTCAAGTTTTTACTCCTTTATGGGTTGATTTTGACTCCTTTAGCTCATTTTGAACAATCCCTGCAAGCAAGCATATTACATTAGTTTCCGGGAATACCTTCACGCATTTTGGCCCTAAACACATGTAAAAGAGAGCAAATAATAGGTTAAAATCCCTACTTATCAACTCCCCCAAACTTAAGCTCTTGCTTGTCCTCGAGCAAGTAGGGTAATTCCCACCTCCACCAGAAAAAGAAAAGGATATTTCAGCTGGCCTAAGGTGACTCCATCAAGCATCAATTGGGACTAACAATTAACCTCAACACAAATGAATTATCAACAACATCATGTTATGACTTTTTAAGTACTATAGTTCTAATGTGACACTAGAGCATCAAGAGTTAACTCAATTCATCAAGGAAGTTTGCTCTATCACATAGGTCATTGTGGATCCCAAACTCCTCCTCCTCTATTCTCCATGAGCAAATCTCACTTTTTAGAATGTACCACTCAAAATAAGGATTGTGAAGAAGTGCGCTCATCACTCTCAAAAGAATGCCACAAGTCCGGCTCTAATTACCATAAGCTTGCCCCTTATATAAATCACCACTAATGTAAGCTCACTCAACTTGAAATCATATAGGGCTTTAATGGGATGTAATGAAGGCTTTTGGATCAAGGTAGGACTTATCGAACTATGATGTTTCATCTTTTCTTAAGCACTCTATTTTCTCATTTCGGCTCATACTTTCTTGACTCTTTGAGTCATTTTCTTCTTCCTTAGGGGAACTAGAGAGACACACTGTCACTCTTTCTTACTCATGACAATCATTTTTCTCCTTATCTCATCATTTCATGCCTTTAATCATTGCGTTCTTTGAATCCCTTCAACCTTCACTTTCTTTTTGACGTATTTCTTTTTGGCTTTTCTTCCTTTTCTTGCCTTTCCTTCTCATCAATTCTTTTTCTTCTTTGAACCTTTTATCACTTTCAAATTCCTCGTCTCTCCCCCAAATATATTCTTTTGCCAATTGTTCATCATGAATGCTAAGGAAAGATTGGGTGCCAAGAGAGGGTCATTATAGAACGGATAAAGGCTTGTAATGTGGCTATTGAATAAAAAAGGATTAGGCTCAAAGGGGTTGACTAGGGATATCATATTAGTAGGATATGGAATCTTTCAAAGTTCAAATTGGACCAAGGAGAACCTATAATCATTTCTTAAGTTGAGCTACACTTAGAATTTCGCCTAGACAAACATTCAGGGCAAGTTCTAGACTTATTGGCATGGGACTTGGACTTGCAATTCAATACCTCACCTCCCAAGCTGCTGGATTATTAAAGAGAACAGAATCAAGGGCCCACAACAACCCTAGCTAAGATTGAAAATCACAAATGGCTCAAGGAAACCACTTGATGATTGTTTTAGCCAACTCAAGAGTCTAAAGGTCACAACTAGAGCTAATCTTTGCCAATCAACTTGTCTCTAACTATAAGGTCGAAGGTAAATGTGTTAGTACCAAGTGAATCCTGCTTGAGACACTTTTATTCATTATTACTACTATATACACCAAAACAAAAAGAAAACGAACTTGATCCCTTAAGAATATTGTCACGCTATCCATCATTAGGAAGAGCCACCCGGTTCACACAACATCCACCTTTGGAAAGAACCGTGTCATTAAGAAAACCAAAGGTTTATTGTTCACACAAAATATAAAAAGAATCTAAAAACTTAAAAAGAAACTACTAGAGGAAATAAGAAGTTAAGCTATTAAGGAAAAATAACGAAAGAAGTTATGAAGTAAACTACGGAAAGTAAACTGAATATGTATAAAATGGATTAAACGAATATATACATAATGGAAATAAATATATACATCGAATGGTAAAATCATATACATACCCAAAGTGAAAATAACGGTAAATAAAGATAAAAAAAATAGCATCATAGTTATTACATACCGAATGTCATCACAAATCAAATCAAAATAGACCCCCCCCCAAATAAAAAATAACATTGTCCTCAATGCTAATATCAAAATAAGATTAGGGAAAGGTTAGAGAGTAAAGAGAACTCCCTATGTGGTCTTTGTCTGTATCGGGTCAGGAACATGAGTGGGGTCCTTAGACTACATAGGATCATCAGCTCCCTCCGTGTCCTCTAACTGGATCTCCACATCCTCTGACTGGGGGACCACGGGGTTGCTGAACATCTGGATCATCTCCTCAGCAATATGTGTAGTGGCAGCTGGTTCCTCAGACTGGCCAGCTGTTGCATCTGATGCCTCATGCTCTGCTACTGGGGTTGTCTCCTCCATGAGCAGGTCCGGTGGGATATCTCCAGCAGAGGCAATCTTCTCTACCTCCCTTTTCAACATCTCCACTGACTCTTTTGAGGCGTGAGTCTTCCTCATCTTCTTCACCTGCTTGCCCAGATCCTTGATAACCTTACTATGTGCATCCAAAGTCTCCAGGATCTTCTTCTAGTTGTCCAGGAGCTTCTTTTGGTTGCCCAGAAGTTCCTTCAATGAATCCTCCACTGATGGAGGTACCTGAAGTTGTGTTGGGGCTGACTGTGTTGCTACTACACTGGATAGGACAGTCAACTTTGTGGTAGCTGCCTGCATCCAGTTGTTGAGGCTGGATAGTGTCTGTGAAACCTGCAGTGCAGTCTGAGGGTAGGTGGAAGATAAAGACACAGATAATGTCACTGTGATGGATAGCCCGGAGGAAGGAGAAGGCATGGCAACTGAAGAACCTTCTGCTGTGAAAGGCTCTGACCCGGTGGCCACTACCCCTGGCTCTTCAGACTGGCTAGTGGAGGTAGTGGCTTTACCCTTGGCTTTAGGGTTGTCCGCTCCTTGGAGGCTATACCATGAGAAAGGCTTTTTAGCCTTCACCTCCACATCAAAATGTCTCGGCTCTACCCCTTGGTCTTGGAAATACTCTGTGAGTAAGTTGGAGATGTTGTAGGACATCAAGTTTCCCACATTAATAGGATAGCCGGCCATTATGGAAGCTACTAATACTGCCCGGGGGAGTGGAAGGATATTCTCATGTTGGCACGGGTCAAGAAGGCTACACACGAATGTTACCCACCCTTTTGATTCAAAGTTAAGGGTGGCTCTGATAATTTGAACTCCTGTTGTGAGCTATGCAAGTGTTGTCCCCGGAATAGCAAGTATCTCAGCTAGCCATGGGCGAACTGCATCATCCAATGCTAGCTTCTCCAGTTATTACACTGCCTCGACATTCTCAAACCCTACATATGTGTTCAGTGTGTGGCTATCAAACCGGATTTTCATGTTCCGGACCTTTGTACCCCTTTTGATGTGGGCAACATTGGCATAAAATTCCTTGAAAAGGTATTCATTTGCATCATGCATCCGGCAGGTGAACCATTTCCATCTTTTTCTCTCCGTAAATTGCTGTAGGACATTCGGATTGTGTTGGCTTAGGTCTTTGGTTATGAATTATTGCTCAAGAGTGAGCGATCTTTGGGGCCACCATTCCCAAAATTTTCCATACGCCTTCTCACTTACAAATCTATCAGCCCACACCTCCGGCCTCTTTGATCTAGCCAAGCCTCTCATAATTGTGTCACCCCCTCTCCCGTTATCTGGGACCTCATCATCCTCATCAAAAATTATTGGGGTAGCTATTGGGGCAGTTGTTGTAGCAGGTGGGAAAGATGGTTCGAATGCCTGACTACCTCACTTTGAGCCATCAGAAGAACTAGAGGAGGAGGTATGTTCATCGACTAAATGGAATCTGTCGGGGAATTATTGTGATTGTGCCCCCGGTTATGGTTGTACGGAATCCCCCTCAGACGTTTCCCGGGATGGGAGGTATTCACTGATGTCTGAGGATTCCAAAGGTGGTCTACTGAGAGTAGTCTTTTTGCCCACGACCTTCTGGACTGATAGTGGCATGTTAGGTTTTCCTCTACTCCGGCCTCGGGAGGATTATGCCCTCCCTTTGGAAGTATCACCTCGACCACGTGAGCGCATCATTGTCTGTAACAAACTAGTAGTGAAAGTCAGTTAGAACTGTGGTTCAACCTGTGTTATTGAATTATAGTTGGAAAGAAAAACACTGCTTCTCGGAACAGGGCAGCGCGGACTGCATAAAATTAAGTGCGGTCGTGGACTGCCCATCGCGAACTGCGTCAAAGTGAACGTGGCCGCGAAGAGGCCAAGCTCAGACTACTGGTTCTCTGAACTTGATCAACCACGGACCGCACAAAAATGAGTGCGGCCGCAAAAGACCCATCACGGACCGCAAAAAATAAATGTGGCCGCGAAGGCAAATGATAGAGTCTCTGAAGTTCAAACGCGCGGACTGCGAAAAATTAGGTGCGGCCGCGAAAGACCAATCGTGGACCGCACAAAAGTGACCGCGGCCGCGAATTCTAAACAACCATCAGTGCCTTGAAGCTAGGGTATCGCGGACCGCATAATTTTGGACGCGGCCGCATACCCTATCGCAGACCGCGGAAAAATGACCGCGGCCGCAACATTCAAAATAAATCGGCACTGATGAACAATAAAAACTAAGGTTTTTACTAATTACCCAAGAATTATAGCAATTAAACATGCAAAGCTACTAACCCCAACCCCCATTATACATACAAACACTACCCATATATTGTTAATAAAAAATTAAGCATTAATTTGATATTTTGGCATGATTCTAACCCTATCTAAAAAGAAAAATTAAAAAAAAAAGAGAAAAGAAAAGAAAAAGATAAAATCAAATTATTGAAATAAACATACCAGTTGTAAAATATGGTAGGAAATCGACAATTGATGAGAATAGGATGAGTTTGAAACCAAGTAAGGATGCACAGTGGTTTAGGTGAGTTTGAGAGGTTAGGGTTCGTAAAGTGTGAAAAGTTTCAAGAACTCCTATTTATACTTAGAACCCAGTGATCCCACTGCCTTACCTGAGTGCGGTCGCAAACTTTTGTCGCGGACCGCACTCTTTACCTTTCTATAGATCTACCTCAGATGCACGGGCGCGGTCTACGAAAAACTGGCCGCACAATTTGTACGGACCGCGAAAATTTGAACACGGCTGCGAACTCTGAAGGAATTTTGACAGGTCAACTTCAGAGAGTTGGCATTTTTCCCATTTCAGCTATGCGACCGCGTGCAGAATTGTGTGTCCGCGAAGTGCTCATGCGGTCCGCGAAATTTTGAGGGCGGTCCGCGAAAGTTCACCACTTAGCCAAATATTTTCCTTGTCAATTTCCTGCACTACACAACCAATTCCTACATACACTTCACAACCAGTTAGTCCAAAACAATGTCTAATCTACGAAGAAAATTAAAAGAAAGAAAAACACATGGGTTACCTCCCAAGAAGCGCCTGATTTAACGTCGCGGCATGACGCATGTTACCATCATCATTTGAAATGGATCAATGCCAAAACGTGGCTATAATCAATCTTGCCAAGTTAGTGCTTCACTCGGTGCCCATTAACTATAAAGATCTCACCATTCTTGTTTTTCAAATCTAGAGCACCGAAAGGAGTCACATGTACCACTTCGAAAGGACCACTCCACTTCGACTTGAGCTTTCCCGGAAATATCCGTAACGAGAGTTGAATAGAAGAACCAAGTCACCTTCCTTGAATTCTTTGTTCTGGATATACTTATCATGTAAGTACTTCATCTTGTCCTTATACAAGGACGAGCTGGAATAAGCATGGAACCGGAAGTCACCAAGTACATTTAGTTGCTCTACTCGGAGATTGACAGCTATATCCCATTCAAGGTTCAGTTTCTTCAGCGCCCACATGCCCTTGTATTCTAATTCAACCGGAAGATGACATGCTTTCCCAATACCAACCAGTGCGAAGACATAACAATTGGAGTCTTGTAAGTTGTTCTATAGGCCCATAAAGCATCGTCAATTTTCCTTGACCAATCAGTCTGGTTTGCATTGACAGTCTTGGATAGAATGCTCTTGATCTCCCTGTTGGAGACTTCAACATGTACGCTTGCCTGGGGATGATAGGGGGTTGACACCTTATAATTGACACCATACTTGGAAGGTAAATTGTCAAAGGCTTTGTTGCAAAAATAAGAACCCTATCACTAATGATATCCCTTGGGGTGCCGAACCTTGTGAAGATATTTTTCTTTAAGAAAGCCACTACACTCCATGCCTCATTGTTGGGCAAAGCCACAACTTCAACCCATTTGGAAACATAATCCACAGCAACAAGAATATAAGTGTTCCCACATGAACTCACAAATGGCCCCATAAAGTCGATGCCCCACACATCGAAAATATCAATCTCAAGGATGGTGGTGAGAGGCATTCATTCTTCTTGGAAATTCCACCGGCTCTTTGGCACTCATCACAATGCCTAACGAGCTCGCTAGCGCCTTTGTACAAGGTAGGCCAATAGAATCCACAGCTTAGGACCTTTGTAGTAGTTCTCGCCCCACCATGGTGACCACCATAGGGCGAGGAATGGCAAGATTCAAGAATACTCAATTACTCTTTTTCCGGAACATTTCTACGAATAACACCATCATTGCAAACTTTGAAAAGATATGGCTCGTCCCAATAATAATCCAAGCAACCCCATTTGAGCTTCTTCCTTTGGTTAGAAGAGAGCTTATTCGGGACAATGCCGGTCATAACAAAGTTAGCCACATCGGTGAACCAAGGTATCCCGATCAAAGACACAGAGAGGAGTTGTTCATCCAGAAATGAATCATTAATCTCGAGGCCATCATGGGGCGTCCCCTCCTCTTCCAAGCGGGACAAGTAGTCTGCCACTTGATTCTCACTCCCTTTTCGATCTATGATTTCAAGGTCAAACTCTTGTAGAAGAAGAACCCATCTCATCAACTTAGCCTTAGAGTCCTTTTTACTCATCAAATAACGAAGTGCCATGTGATCGGTGTGCACAGTCACTTTGGTACCCATGAGGTACAGGAGGAACTTTTCCATGGCGAAGACAATGGCTAATAGCTCTTTCTCAGTCACCGTATAGTTGACTTGGGCATCATTCATTGTTTTGATTGCATAATAGACTAGATGAAATATCTTGTTGATTCATTGCCCCAATACTGCTCCTACCGCAATGTCGCTAGCATCACACATGAGCTCAAATGGTAAGCTCCAATTGGGTGCGATAATGATGGGAGTGGTAGTCAACCTATACTTGAGTAGATCAAAAGCTTTCATGAAATCATCATTGAACACAAACTTGGCATCTTTTTCCAACAACTTGCACAAGGGGTTCACCACTTTTTACAAATCCTTGATGAACCTACATTAAAACCCCGCGTGATCAAGAAAGCTCCTCACTCCCTTGACGGAAGTCGGAGGAGGGAGTTTTGATATCACTTAAATTTTTGTTTTGTCCACTTGAATACCGTTCTTGGAGATCTTATGGCCAAGGACAATGCCTTCATCTACCATAAAGTGTCACTTCTCCTAATTAAGCACTAAGTTGGTCTCTTCACATCGGGCCAACACGTTATCAAGATTATCTAAGAATTCTTCAAAGGAATCCCCCACAACACTAAAATCATCCATGAACACCTCGAGGAAGTCCTCTACCATATCCGTAAATATTTCCATTATGCACCGCTGAAAAGTAGCTGGTACATTACACAAACCAAACGGCATCCTTGAGAACGCAAATGTGCCATACGGACAAGTGAAGGTGGTTTTCTCTTGGTCTTCAGGTGTAATAAGAATCTGGTTATATCCGGAATACCCATCCAAAAAGCAATAATAAGCACGTCCAGCAAGTCTATCCAATATTTGGTCAAGAAATGGCAATGGAAAATGGTCTTTTAGGGTCACTTTGTTCAGCTTCCTATAATCCATACATACCCTCCAACCGGTGACAGTTCTTGTGGGGATTAATTCATTTCTATTATTTGTGATCACATTCATGCCCCCCTTCTTTGGGACACATTGTACCGGCGAAGTTCATGAACTATCATAAATAGGGTACACAACCCCTGCATCTAGCCACTTGATGATCTCTTTCTTGACTACCTCTTGCATGGCCTCGTTCAACCTCCTTTGATGTTCCACGGAGGGTTTGGCATCTTCCTCCAATATGATTTTATGCATGAAAAAGGCAGGGCTTATATCCCGAATATCCGCCAATGTCCAACCTATTGCCTTCTTTCTTCTTTGAAGCACCGCAAGGGTAGAATCTACCTACATGTTAGTTAAGCACAAAGAGAGAATAACAGGTAATGTGGAACAAGGGCCTAAGAACTCATAGCTGAGGTGTGAAGGCAAGGGCTTCAACTCCAATGTGGGTGGCTCCTCGATTGAGGGCTTTGTTGGTGGAGTCTTCCAATTCTCAAGGTCGAAGGAAAGTTTTCGTGGTCCATATGTGTAGGATCCCAGTCCTTGCAAAGCATTTGCACATTCTATCAAGCCTTCCTTCTCATCCTCATCATTATTCAACAACACAACTTCCAAAGGGTCTTTCACATTAATCATAGCACTTGTGTCATCAACAATTACCTCAGTCACAAGATCCACAAACGAACATACTTCGTTGCTATTAGGCTGCCTCATTGATTTGCACACGTGGAACACAAGGTTTTCATCTCCCACCCGGAAGGTGAGCTCCCCAGCTTCCACATCAACTAAGGCCTTCCCTGTAGTTAGGAAATGTCTCCCCAATATGATTGGCACCTCATAGTCAACCTCACAGTCAAGTATCACAAAATCTACACGAAGTATAAACTTATCGACCCGAACTAGTACATCATCAATTATCCCCAATGGACTCTTCATTGTTCGGTCCGCCATTTTCAACCTCATGGAATTAGGTCTTGGTTTCCCAATCCCAATGTCTTGAACACAGAATATGGCATCAAATTAATGTTCGCTCCCAAATCACACAAGGCTTTGGCGAAATCGGCACTACCAATAGTGCATGGAATTGTAAAGGCACCAGGATCTTCTAGCTTTGGAGCCATGGAATGCACAATGGCAACTCACTTGTTGTGTCATTTTGATCGTCTCACACTTCAGTGACCTCTTCTTTGTTACCAAGTCCTTCATGAACTTGGCATATCCCGACATTTGTTCTAGAGCTTCAACCAAAGGCACATTTATGGACAAACTTTTCATCATATCAATGAATTTATTGAATTGGTTCTCATTGTTTTGATTTGCGAGCCTTTGAGGATATGGTGGAGGAGGCCTTGGCAAAGGAGCCTTGGCTTTGGGCACTACCAGATCCGGTATGTCTATCACGTGTTCCCTAAACAGGTTCACATTATCTTGTATCTTCTCTACGTTTTCATCAATGTCTATACTCACTTTATCATTCACATTCTCATCATTTCTTGGCTCATCCTCTTCTTGCACAACCACATCATCATTCATGATCTTTCTTGGATTGGAGGTACTAGCAACTCCACCTCTACCACTTCTTGTAGTCACCGCCATAGCATGGCCCGTATTGTTTCCACCCTTTGGGTTTACTACCGTATCACTTGGTAGTGCCCTCTTAGGGAGAGTATTCAAGGCTTGAGAAATTTTACCCATTTGGACTTCCAAGTTGCGGATAGAAGTGTTGTGGGAGGCTATTTGGGCATCGGAGTCGGCGTTTCTTTCCATCATTTGCTTGAACATACTTTTTATCCGTCCCATCTCATTGTTGGAAGAACTTTGCCCTTGTGGTGTATATGGAGGTGGGTTGTTGGGTTGTTGATACATCATGGGCCTTTGAAAGCCCGACCCCCGGTTCCCTTGATTATTATTGTTCCAACCCCCTTGGTTTCCATTGCCTCCCCAATTACTATTATTGTTGCCACCCCAATTGCCTTGGTAATTTCCTTGATTCCCCCAATTTTGATTGTTGTTCCCCCAATTGTTCGAATTGTTGTTGTTGCCACTATTCCAATTCCATTGGCCTTGGTTGCCCCAATTTTGATTGTTTCCCTGTGATCTCCACTATTGTTGATTTGCAGCATTGCTCCGTTGACCTTGGTAATTGTTCACATATTGAACCTCTTCACTTTGATCGTCATAAGAGTCATCTTGGTTGTACCCACTACCACTTTGCTAAAATTGATCCTGATTGTGTTGAACTTGTTGACCTCTTTGTCTTCTCTTGTTAACCATTACATTCACTCCTTCCATGGCATTTACTTGCTTTGGCCCCTAAACATGCTGAAGTTGTGCCTTGGCTAACTGATTCATGGTAGTTGTCAACTCTACTATGGCTTGTCCGTGATCATGAAGTTCCTTGTGAAGGTGGATAACATTAGGGTCACCCTGAGGAACGTTGGCCCGACTTTGCCAAGCTGAAGAGGTGTCCTCCATCTCATCTAATATTTCACATGCTTCTGAATATGGTGTGTTCATGAAGTTATCCCATGCGAGCTGATTCACCACACACTAGTTAGTTGGTTGATACCCCTATAAAAGGTTTGCTGGATCATTGCTTTAGTCATATCATTGTTGGGGCATTCTTTGACCATTGTCCGGTACCGGTCCCAAATCTCATGTAACGGTTCATTTGGCTCTTGTTTAAAAGCAAGGATTTCATCTCTCAATGTTGCCATATGTCCCGGAGAAAAAGAACTTTGTTATGAACTTCTCGTCCAACTCATCCCAAGTGGTGATGGAATGGTTGGGTAGCCTCTCAAGCCAATCTAAAGCCTTCCCTCTAAGTGAGAAAGGGAAAAACCTTAACCTCAAAGCGTCCTCAGATACATTCATCTGCTTGCTCCCCCAGCATGTGTCTACAAAACCTTTGAGAAGCTTATATGCTTTCTGATGTGGAGCTTCGGTGAAGAAACCCCTTTGTTCCAATAAAGTAAACATGACATTGGTTATTTGAAAATTGCCCGCCCGAATCCGGGACGGGACAATTGCACTTGCGTAGCCTTCATTGGGCAACACCCGGTGTGCTTCCCTTGGAGGAGGTGGGGGAGGGTTTGGAACGTTGTCATGAGGCGGGCGGCCTCTTCTTTGTACTTGAGGTTCAATATGAACCTCATCCACTTTATTTTCATCTACCTCCTCCCCCTAACGAATATGCCAGAGGGCCTCGTTAAGAGCCATTTGGTACCTAAAAGCAATTGACACATAAAATTAGAAAAACGGAAGGAAAGAAGAATAAAACACACAAATAGTTAGATATATAGCTAAGACTGTCTAACTCCCCGGCAACGACGCCAAATATTGATCGGGTCCAAGCCTGCACTACTATTGAGTAGCGAGGATGGTCGATGCAGTTTTACCCAATAAGGTCGGGATCGAATCCACAGGGAGTTAATTAATTTGGAATTAGGTTTAATTGATCGGGTCCAAGCCTGCACTACTATTGTATGCAATGATTAAAGCTAAGTACAATGTTTTTTTTATGTTGGTTTTCAAGTGTTTAAAAGGACTAGGGTAGTGACTTCTGCCTAGGTGGATATCTAACGGGTAGCAACAATCTAGGGCAAGCTTGATTAATTTGGGGTCGTAATATAGCTATCACACCCAAGTACTCACTTTATACCTCTCGATAGTTTGAGTAATTTTGCCCAATTTGGCTTTCTCAAGTCCAAATGGGTATTCATGCAAGTCACGTGATATTAGCTCAAATCGGGTATTACTATATCTAGGTTTAACCCTTTGATTGGGGCTATCAATTTCTTGAGTTCACCCCAATTCCTTGTTAGCCTAGTTTTCCTAGACTTAGTCCCTCTTTCTCAAGAAGAGCCTAAGTCACAAAGGCATGAATCAGTGTTTGCAATCACTAATTCTACAATTCTAGCATGAACTAGGCTAAATATCACTAACCCATAAACATTCAAGCCCTAAAATTCAGTACCCATTAAATACCCACACTAGAGTTGGGCCACAACCCTAGCTAAGGGTCTAGCTACTCATAGAAATAGCAAAAATCAAAGATGAAAAGAAGATAAAAATCATAATACTAGATTAAAAGATGAAAATCTAATATTATAAGGTGAATCTAATATAAATTGCCCAAAAAGGGAAGTTCCAGTCGTCTCACGTGCTCAGCTAATACACCCCACCCTAAAAATGACAAAACGTTCTATTTATACTAAGCTAAAAATTTTGGACAAAAATACCCCTACGGAGGTTATGCGGGCGCATAATTCTGACTGTGGTCGCACTCTTGCTTTAGCGGCCGCATAATTCTGATCGCGGTCCGCATTCTTTAATTCTGGATCTGGGTTGAGCATGGTTTCACGGACCGTGTAATTTCCATCGCAGTCGCGTATGAGACTTTCGCGGCCGCATAATCTTGACGCGGACCGCACTTCTTGTTTCCGCTTAAAATTTAAGCTCTCTGAATCTTCCTTTCGCGGACCTTGAAATAGTGCTCGCGACCGCGTTGTAGCTTTAGCGGCCGTACAATATTTGTGCGGTCCGCGTTTCACATCTTTTGGCCCAGTCTTATTTTTTGTTCAATTTTTGACTCCTTTATGTGTTGATTATGACTCATTTGGCTCATTTTAAACAATCCCTGCAATCAAGCATATTACATTAGTTTTCGGGAATACCTTCATGCATTTTTGGCCCTAAACACAAGTAAAAGAGAGAAAATAATAGGTTAAAATCCCTACTTATCACTTGGCTAATTGAGTATGTAGTTGCTTATGACTCAGAGTGGACTATGAAATTCTCGTATTTTTCATATAATGGCATGGTATATGCGATGTGTTATGTGGAATTGAGACTTACATGAGCGGGATCACAGTTCTGTTTGGAAGGGAAGGTCATAAAATTCGTAGGCAGCATGGACGGTTTCAGATGACTAGGTAAATGATATTACTATTTGGTATGGCTTGATGAGAGTATACATTTCAAAAGGGCAATGCATTTTGATATATGGATACTTCACTGGTACTGCGACACTCTTATGGTTGATCGACTGATGATATTCAAACTTTGCTATATTGAACGGAAGAATTTTAGAAGTATTCCTCCTCGGATGATCGTGTATGAGAGATTGTTTAGACATTCGGGCGGTGGAGATGGAATCGGAAATGGTGATTCGTGTGTTCTATAGATTTGGAGACTGGGAGTTCTCAGGAGAAGACTGTTTCATGGTTGTGGACTATGAAGTCATGGCCGAAGCTATCCAGATGATAGTATGTGTTATGATTCAGTCAATTGTAGGCTTTCAGAGGTTTATTTATCTATTTGTGGGTGCCCAGAGTTAATTTGGGGGTCAATTGGTAGTCCCAATTAGGATGTGTATTCTACACCGAGTTGGATGGTTTGGCTCCATAATGCTATTATTGAGGGATGTGTCATTTGGTTATTGCTGAGCTTATTCGTGTTCTAGAATTTTCTATGAGTTACTCTTCTATGCTACGAGGAGTTGGGATTCGTTGGTTCTAGGCACACATAGTGCGATTCTGTTGTGGTCTTATAGCGGAATTTGTGCGAGATGAGTAGTTAGGTATTGCATGATTGATTGCGTATTGGTTATGTCCTTTCGAGTTTTGGGTGGCATTATATCATTGGCTTCTCCGTGGTTAAGTTAATGCACTTTGGGTACTTGATGTCGAATTGTGTGTGGTTATTGATTTTGAGCATAGTGGCTCGAGATGTCTCATATGGGCCAGTATTTGGATGGGGTCGCGCATTACGGCATAGTTATGTTGAGATATGATCCTTTGTGTTAGATTCGTGTGTTATGATTCTACGGTGTGTGATGGGTTCTTAGCATCACATTGTGGTGTTACAAGTTGAGCTTGCGGGACGGTTCTCTTGTTTGAGTCATTTTCGTGATTGAGTACATTTGGATTGTTGTTTATTAGTGCATGGATTGCACGGTTTGTGGATCTGAGTAGTATGGGTATTGCGTGTCAGTAGAGTAGTTGGTATCCGATAATATGGAGTCCTTGGATCTAGGATGGGTGCTATCGGATTTGATTGCGGTATATTTGGAAGGATAATATCGGAAGTCGGCTTAGGAATTGACTATAGTTCTTGTTGAAAGAGAGGGAGCTCCAAAGCTTGTTGATTTGATGAATGATTATGAGACTCTACATGCTCTTTCATTATCGGCGGTGTACGAAGGTTTTAGAAAGGTTTTGTTAGGTATAAGGTTTATTACCGGGATTGGGTTGTTCTGAGCAGTTACTGTGATCAGAGATTTTGCTATGGGTATTTGAGTTAGGTGGTATATCCTGTGATTGTAGCTTGGGTGATGGTTGCGGTTCAGACTTATACAGCATGTAGGTTGCGAGATTCAGATCTTATAAGAAATTTCGAATGCTGGAAAATTGGATTATAAGGCTTATGGACTAGGTTGAATTGAGAAATTTCAGTTATGTTATGTTATCGGACCTAAATGGGATAGGGTGATATGGGATCACCCCCGGGTATGTGCATGGTAAGGTTATACGGTGGTTTGATGGCATTGAGAACAACTCTGGACACGTTCGAGGATGAATATATGTTTAAGTGGGGGAGAATGTAACGACCCAACCGGTCGTTTTGAGCATTTGCACTTCGCTCGGTAGTTTACGGGCATGATTAGCTCCGTCTGATGTATTTTGATTTGTGTGAATCGTCGGTTTTGGTTTTCAGGTTATTGGGGACTGATTTGAAAGAATGATTCTCAACTAGGGAGCTTTAAATTTGAGAGAGTTGACCAAGTTTGACTTTTTAGCATTTTACCTCGGATTAGAATCTTGATGGTTCCGTTAGCTCCGTTGGGTGATTTTGGACTTAGGAGCGCGTTCGGATTGTGATTTGGAGGTCCGTGGTTGAATTTGGTTCGAAATGGCGAAAGTTGAAATTTTAGAAAGTTTGACCGGGAGTGGACTTTTTGATATCGTGGTTGGATTCCGATTCTAAAAGTTAGAGCAGGTCCGTAACGTTGAATGTGACTTGTGTGCAAAACTTGAGGTCAATCGGACGTGATTTGATAGGTTTCGGCATCGGTTATGGAAATTAAAGTTCAAAGTTCATAGATTTCGGTTTGAGATGTGATTCGTCGTTTTGATGTTGTTATGTGTGTTTTGAGGCCTCGAGTAGGTCTGTATTGTGTTATAAAACTTGTTGGTATGTTTGGACGGGGTCCCGAGGGGCTCGGGCGTGTTTCAGATTGATTTCAAATCATTTTCTTTAATGTTCCTTTGCTGGTTCTGGTGTGACCGCACCTGCGGCTCGTTTGCGCAGGTGTGATGGTCACAGAAGCGATGAAGGGGTCGCAGGAGCGGAAATATTGCTGGGAGCAGGGTTCCGCAGAAGCGGAGATTGCTTCGCATCTGCGAAGGCGCAGATGCGATGAGTTGAGCGCAGAAGCGGTTGGCAGCGCAAAAGCGACATTTGGGCGCGCACCTGCGAGTTCACAGATGCGGGTATTTTACCACAGGTGCGAAGGCATGCTCCAATGCTTCTCCGCAGAAGCGTGATTTTCGTCGCAAAAGCGACGCCGCAGAAGCGGCTAATGTGTCGTAGGTGCGAAAGTGCTGGGCAGAATGATAAATACAAGGGTTCGCGATTTTGGCTTCATTTTAATATTTCCAAGCTCGGATTGAGGTACGTTTTGAAGCAAATGTCACCATATGAATTGGGGTAAGTGTTCTCTACTCGGTTTAGGTTATATTTCATGAATATACCTTCGTTTTGGTAATTGGATTGTGAATTTAAAGAGGAAATTGGGGATTTTGGCCTAAAGTTTCATAATATGAATTTTTGAGTTTTGAACATCGAATCAGAGTCGGATTTGAGTGAAACTAGTATGGTTGGACTCGTAATTGAATGGTTTGTTGAATTTTGGATATTTTTCAAGTTCTGAGGTGCGGGCCAGTGTTGGGCTTTTGGCTGATTTTAGGCTTTTGATTCAAGATTTGATTTTTTTCGATTGGGATTAGTTCCTTTAGCATTGTTTGATGTATTTGAGTTGGTTTTGGTTAGTTTCGAGCTGTTCGGAGGTCGGAACGCGCGGGATGGCATTTTGGAGCATCGTTTGGCTTGTTCGGTGTTGGAATTGGCTTGTTCGAGTTAAGTAACTCTTCTAAACTTAGTGGTGAGGGCATGAAATCCCGAAATACGTGTTGTGTGGTTGGTATTGAGGTTACGCACAAGCTAGGTGAAGGGCGTGTGGGCGTGCACCAAGTGATTTGGGACTCTGTTGTTTTCATGGCATTGTATAGTAGTCCTATTTTGTTAATATCTGTGTTTTCACCATATGATAAAGTAATTGAATTGTCAAATATGCTAGATATCATGTTAGGCTTTATGCCGATACTGTTGGGACCCATAATGGTCGTTTCTTGATGTCATCTCACTGATTTCATTGATATTTCGTACTTAGTCATATTCATGCATTCATATCATATCTCAGTCTCAGTTATTATTTATTGATACATCATATCATTGTTGTGGGGCTAGTTTCATGACATTGTGAGCCCGTGAGTGAGACTGGAGAGATTGATGACTGAGTGAGGCCGAGAGCTTGATTATGAGTGACAGCTATGGGATCGGGCTGCACGCCGCAGCATGCTATATTGATTTATGCCTGGATTTGGCTTATGATAGCGCTTGGGTTGTAGGAGCCCATCCGGAGTCTGCACACTCCACAGTGAGCGCGGTTGATTATATTGAAGTATGGATCTTCCCTAGACATGGATCTTGTCCGAAGCATGGAGCCGGATTGGCCTTCCTCGGTGGGGTGGATCTTCTCCATGGGGCCGGATTGGCCTTCCTCGGTACTGAGTGACTGATAGTCAGTGATGTATATATTACCCGATGGATCTTCCCTGGGCCGTAAGGACCATATACAGTACCGAGTGGTTAAGCATGATGAGTGAAAAGTGTGAAACAGTGAGATTGAGTACTCTCAGAGTGTGAGTACATGATTCATCTCTGAGATACATGGCATTGGCATGCACACATGACATGCAGGCATAAAGATGCATTTTCCTCCTGCTGTATAGTATCACGTCATTTATGACTTCTCATACATTTTTACATATGGGCACAGATAGGCATCTTACACTAGCTATATGAAAGGAAATATGGAACACCTTATTTATTGTTGAAAGGATTTTTGGGAAAAATCACAGTTTTCAAACTTACTCGTATTTTGGCTTTTTCGGTAAAAGATTTGGATTTTTTACTGATATACTTGAAAAGAAATGCCTATTTTTCTGGAACTTAGAACGAACTGAGCTCTTTTATTTCTGAGATACCCATTTGTTACTTGTACTATGTTGTTATGAACTGTTGTGGAATATTAGTATTGGACCCGACCCCTTTTTGTTAGCTCGTCACTACCTTCAACCTAAGGTTAGGTTTGTTACTTATTGAGTAAATGGGGTCGGTTATACTCATACTACACTTCTGCACCTTGCGTGCATATGTTGGTTGTTGATATTGTTGTCTTTGATGGGACATGGATTGAAGATGTATCTGTGTCCTGGTTGTAGCTGTCTCTTATTTGTGGTAGCCTTAGATCTATAAAACCCTATTTATGTACTATTCAAACAGACTATATATTTATTTCCTTTCAGCTGTGTAAACTTTATTCTTAGAAGCCCATGATTTGTACTACCAGTCCTTGGAAAATGTATAAGATTCAGATAATTTCTTTTGATTAACTGTCCTGTTAAATATTATTGAAATTGGATAGTTATTAGTTGGCTTACCTAGTGGATTGGGTTAGGTGCCATCACGACTAGTGAATTTTGGTTCGTGACACTGAGATTCAGGAACCTCTTTCTCAGATTGTTCCTCTCCCCGGTCGCCTCATCAACACTTGCAGTCACACAAACAGTGCCAGTCTGAGATTCAGGAACCTTTTCTTTCTCAGATTCTGCCTCCATCTCCCCTGCCGCCTCCTCTGCAGTCTCACCAATAGTGCCATCATGCGCTACATCTGGTGTGAAAGTTACTTCAGCAACAAATATGTTAACTTTCACACCAGAAGGTTCTTTCATGATATTGGCACCTAACTGATATGTTGCATCGAGCATAATGTTGTTACGATGATGCGCACTGGTATCTCCTTGAGAATGTGGAACATCTTTGCCTTCACTTCCACTGACCTATTTTTTAAAAAAATAATCGAATTATCAAAAATAACAAAGAAAAGAAAAAAGGAAAGTGCAGAATGCACAACTAAACACATCTTACAACCATCCATGTCAAAATCTTCATTGCCACCAAATTCCATATTGCTCGCAAAATCTTTATTGTCTTGACGACTACCGGTGTCTTCCTCTAGATGTGCACCATATTTGTCTTTGCTTGTACCAAACTATTTTTAAAAAAAGGATACAATAAGTTAACTAAAAAAATAAAAGGAAATGCACAATGGAAACGAAACACATACCTTGAAATTTATCAACTCAAAGACTTCCTTGAATTTATCAAAGACATATTCCATGAAGGACTTTAACTGCTTATGGAGCTACAAAAGGAAACAAATAAGAAAAATAATAGACATTGGGTATACATTTTTAACAAAACTTTCAAAAAATATATATATAAAAAACCAATACAAACATGTTTAACATCAACTTTCAACTTCTGCAACTCATAGTCATAATCAACAAATTGGACACCCCGCACCTTTTTTGGTGGGACAGGCTCCTTAATCTGTTTCGGGGGTGGCGTGACAAAATCATCACTATCATCGCTAGGAAGTTTTCCCATGTTACGTGATGTCAAATATTTTCGATACTCATCGTTAACTTCAACAAGCAAAGTAAATCTCCTTAGCTCTTCAGTTGTAGGAGAAATATTTTTAAACTGCAAATGTAACAAAAAGTGCTTCAGTCCTAGATGTATCAAAGATGTATAAAAACTGTATATTTGATGTATCACAATAAATTACAGTGTATCATATATGTATAACCCATCAATACATAAAAGCTGGCACCTTATTCCCTATGTTGTTGAAGAAACCAGTAGAGAAGTCCTCACGTGTTGGCATGTCTGTCATTTCCCAATTCAATATGCGTGGTGTATGATCTCCAACGCGAACATCAAACTTTTGATCAACTACAGTGCAACATTCATAGAACCACACATGTAGTGCAAGAGGAAATCCACCAATCCTATAAAACTCAGACTTTCCCCTCAACCTGTCCCTCACCAACTTCATTAAAGCTCGAAACACAATCTTACCCCAAAGAAAGGACACATACTCACCACGCTCGACAAGATGGAAATTGCGTTTACTTATAAATGTCTTCTGAGCCTGAGTGGACATTAAAAATGTGTTTATGAAATAAATGATTACAATCTTAATTGCGTCTTCATCAGACTGCCATTTTTTCTTCTCAAAACAATCAATAAGTGACTTCTTTGACACCGCTTCAAAATCAGGAAAATAAGTATCCACCAACATATTGGGTCCACTGAAGTTACCCTCAACATATTCATTGCCACAAAGTTTAAACCACTTATAACACTAAATTCCCGAAGACCAAAATGTAAAACACACTCGTCATTCAATTTCATATAAAATTGATCACACTTATCTTGAACCAACTCCCTAAACATTAAAGAACGAATAAGTTCTACATGGATAGCAACTCGAGGTAAATTAAGGAAATAGCCAAAATAGCTTTCCCTAAACATCCGAAACTGGACATCAGTCAACTATGACTGTAAAACTGATACGATGTCCACATTAGTGTATGATGTCCAATGAGTATCAGGAAAAGGCTCACCAACTGGAATATAAAGCTTCCAAGGCTACAAATAAATGACACGAATTTAAAACAAACAAATACAAACTAAATCCAATTTTAAAAGAAGATTCAACAATAGAAAAAAATATAACTGAAATTGTATGTACCTTACAAACTTTGTCAGGAATTTTAACTTTTTCTGCCTTCTGAACCTTACTTTTTTTTTATTTGACATCCAAATTCACTTCTTCTTCCACGACACGTTTTCTCTTACCTTCAACATTATCCACTCTAACCCTTTTGCTCTTCTTTTTCTCAGATTGTCCAACAACATCCTTTCGAGATTCTAACACTTTAACACTGTTGGAACGATTTTGTCTTCCCATATTTCGTTCATCAATCGATTTTTCAACTAAAATCGGGGTTGAATGAGGTGATAAACTCATCGACCTAGTCTCTCTTCTCATGTTGCTCGATTATTCAATTGAAACCGACTTTGAATAAGGTGATGAACTCATCGAACGAGTTTGTCTTGTCATATTGCTCTGTTTCACAATTGAAACTAGGTTCAATGAGAAAAAAGATTTTAAAAAATTATACGAACAAACAATTGCAAAATTTTGTGAAGAAATTGAGACAAACTCGACCAAAACTAACAAAATCGTCTATAACAGATACATACGATGAACTCTAACTAAACAATTCGGTCGCAAAAGCCTAAAAAAAAAAGCAACATCGCTTCTCCAAAAATACACGCACGAAAAAATATACAAAATAAGAGATTTTCTACTCCTAATTACCTGGAATCAGAAGAAAATAACCGCAAATGTTTCTTATTTTGTCGTCAATTTCAGCAATTTTAGTTCAATTTAGCAAAAAATCGCATATATATATATAGAGAGAGAGAGAGAGTGTGTGAAAACTCGGTGTCTATATTACAAAAATAACGGATACAACATTAATTGAAAATATTTGAGCCCAAAATGACATTTGGGCCTTTTTTTTAGTAGATTGAATTGACACCATGTGACAACATGTAACATGAATTGGAAAATGTTTAGCCTTAGATTACATTTGGCAAAAGGCAGCCCCAAATATTAGTATTATATAGCCAAATTCTTAAAAAAACTACTTCCCTATTTATTCTCTCTCCCTGTAACCTCCTCTCTACCTCTGAAACACGACATATTCTGAACTCTAATTCTTAACATCCAATACATCTAATTGCCTTAATAGGACCGTTCGATAGAGGGTGACGACATAACCGGCTTTGATGAAGAAGCACAAAAGGTGATCAAGCCGACTTGTTGAAGGATTAGTGGTTCTTGATGTTGCCCCGATTGTGGGTGTTCCCGGACTTGACAAAACGACATTAGCAAGAATAATCTGTACAATTCTCAGATCTCTTATGAATTTTTCACTAGCATATGGGTTTGCGTTGGTCAAGAAAAATAAATGATATCTTTCTAGGATTTTGGTGGCCAGAACTTCGTTCAGTTTTAGAAACTTCATTCATTTTTCTTCCCACCTTTTTTTTTAAAAAAATTAAAAAATTAGTTCCAATTCTCGTCCTGCACACACACACACACACACACACACACACATATATATATATATATATATCTTTCGACACCACTAGAAATTATATTTATACACCGAAATATACAGAGAAGAAAAATAAATTTTTGATATACATATTAATATACAAAGAAAGATTTTTTTTTTTTGATATACATAAAAAAAGAAAAAGAAGATGTGATATACATTTCGGCATACACATTATTTGATGTGTTATACAATGTGATATACAAATAATATAATTATTTTTATATTATTTACTTGGATATAGAGACAACAATAAATTATAGACAACTATATTTATAATTTCATATTTTAGATATACCAAGAAGGAAAATAAAATTTTGATATACATAAAGAAGATAAAGTTATAATATATATTTTGATATACACATATATACATTTAGTGGCTACCTTATGCCAATATCTATAACTAGGACTTTTTTTGCTAATTTGAAGGACATTTTGGGTAATTTTCCCTCCAAACACCAGCAAAATGAAAGGTAGAGAGTACAGTAAATGTGATAAAGCTAAAGGTAGAATCATCTGACATCCGTGCCAGTTGCCACCGACACCCCTCACTTCCATTTTCCTAAATTCACACTCCAAACACAAAGACCCCCCAAACTCTTCAATCCATTTGACAGAGAAAATGGCAATTTCAGACAAAGTAACAGGAAATTTAACAACGTTGTACCTAGCAATGATAGGTGCAATGAAAGCCTACGGGTTAATGACCGGTCGAAACTTCAGTGGTTGTTTTGTGCTAATTTTTTCGACAGCTGCAGTTGTTGTGGTCTTGATTGCAAGTCTAACGTGGGATATATCTCTCAAGGCTAGAAATGCTATGACTCGTGATGATCATCCTCAGGTTTATCAACATGGTCATGAATTTTGTCGAGGTGGCATCTGTTGGCACGGCGTCGCCGTCAGTTCCCCGGCGTCTCAAGTCCGGTTTCAGCTTCCTCAGAACCACATCTAAACAAATTCAGAATTTAACTAAACGATGTGAGTTTTGAATTGAAAATGTCGGCTCTGAAATATCTATTTAATATATATTGTATACATAAAATCTGTCAAAGAGAGTAGAATGTAAATTTGCAGAGTGGTGAAAAGATGTTATTGTAGCAGCACTACTTCCTTTTTTTTCCTCATGATATATAGCAGTAGTACTAGTTCAATGAAAAAAAGTACTCGTAGTAATTAATATGTTTTTTTTAGTTGTTTATTAGCCATGGAATTGTTAGAAGATAATTCTTATATCTCAAAAATAAAATATAACATATTCGTTGTCATTTACTACCCATGATTAATAGCCATTATTATAATATGATAACTAACTTTTTATTAGCATTCATACCAAATCATCTATAATTAGCTATTAATGGTTTTGAATTAGTTTGGTCAAATTATCATTATCCGTTGCTTTGAAAGTTACAAAACCATAAACTTTGTTTTGTAACAGTCTTTCTCATTAATTCTTAATCATTCAATGCTATAGACGTTGGAGCATTTCAGCAAGGATGATTATTTTCTTATCTATAAAATCCCAAGTTCCTTTTGCTTTCAAGAGAGGAAAAAACTAAGAGTAAAACCTTTTGCTATATATATATTTTATTTTTTTTAATTTTTTTCAGTGCTGGGTTTTATTTTGTTAATCTTTGTTGTTTCTGCTCCTAGTTATACTAGAAGAGCTTGTTGAATCCAGGGGATACGTCTAATTTTATTTATCACGATGTGACGAAATATCCTTAAAGACAGTGTTCTTGACACGCCTCAAGCTAAACCTTTTATTCTCCATAATCATCCAATTTTTTCCAACAATCTTAAGGATATTTTTTTCACGATGCTATGGAGAATATCAATTTTGGAATCTCGAGAGATAGATGATAGACGAACAAATATTATTATTATTATTATATTTGTATCATATATCGTTGTTGCTGGTTATACTTTGGCATGCACTCTTGACAAATTGTTATTTCAATTTCGTACACTATTGCATTATGAAGATCAAAATGCACCACAAAATTAAGGTACGCTTTTTCTAGTATTTGAATGTGCCTAAGCCTACAGAAATGTAGACTTTTATTGTTATCCATTTTTGAAAATCTTGATAGCTCTAAGACAAGTGGGTTTAAATTGATTCTTCAATTTCAACAAATTTGAGTTTTGAATTTGGAGGGTTATAAATAAAAGCACAATTAATTTATATACCTAAATCGTATAAGTTCTTTGCTAATTTTATGAGAATGAAAGAGTGAATAATTTACTATACATGATAATCATTCATGTCAAACAGAATTTGACAAATCTTTTTTATGGAGGGGAATATGATGATTAATGTGTTAGATTTTGTAAATCCCTTCTCATCATATTTGAATGTTTTACATATATTTGTTAAAGCATCTCACAATATATTTAACAGCTTTTTAAGATCTTGAATTTTGATGAATTTGCATTTATTCAAATATAACATAACTAGTTTTATTTGAGTCATGAGAATATCAATTTGGTCCTCTAAATAAAGTTATTTAAAATAATTTATAAGTGACACATTAGCTACTCTAAGGTGCTATGAGGTCTTGATCCTTTTGTATGAAAAATAATTAATGTGAGTAAACTACTACGATGATGTGATGTAGTCAGAAATTGTCACGACCCGAAATTCTCACCTTCGAACCGTGATGGCACCTAACATTTCACATGTTAGGCAAGCCAACGTTAGAATAATATTATCTATTTTTTTTTAAATAATTTTTAAATTTATTAATAACAAAGAACAAATGCGGAAGTAAAGTCTAAAATATAGTGAATAATCCATAAAAATAACGGTGTCTAAATACCATCCCAGAATTGGTGTCACAAGTGCACGAGCTTCTAGAATAATACAAATAAGGGTCTGAATAAAATAAAGTTGTCTGAAAATAATTACACAGCTAAAATAAAATAGACGGGGACTTCAGAACTGCGGACGCCATGCAGTTATACCTCAAGTCTCCTCTAGTAGCTGAAATCCGAGCAAGTCTATGGTACGCCGCTGGGACCAACTCCGAAATCTGCACAAGAAGTGTAGAGTGTAGTATTAGTACAACCGACCCCATGTACTGGTAAGTGCTGAGCCTTACCTCGACGAAGTAGTGACGAGGCTAAGGCGGGTCACTTACAATACTTGTACGCCATATTAGCAACAACAACAATAATAGAAATAAATCAGGTAACTCATTTATAATAATTGAAGCCAACTCAGCAGTCATAACCAATTATTCTTTCCATCAATTCAGTTGCAGCGTGCAACCCGCTCTCACAATATATTCACGTTCAATTCTGTTGCAGCGTGCAACCCGCTCTCACAATATATTTATTTTTAATCAAGTTTGTTGCGGCGTGCAACCCGATCCTCCAATATAGACTTTTAATAAGTCTGTTGCGGCGTGCAACCCGATCCTCCAATATAGACTTTTAATAAGTCTGTTGCGGCGTGCAACCCGATCCTCCAATATAGACTTTTAATAAGTCTGTTGCGGCGTGCAACTCGATCTTCCAATATAGACTTTTAATAAGTCTGTTGCGGCGTGTAACCCGATCCTGCAATATAGACTTTTAATAAGTCTGTTGCGGCGTGCAACCCGATCCTCCTATATATTCATTATAATCAATCATGTTGCGGCGTGCAACCCGCTCCTCCAACATATTCATTTACCAATTCTTATAAAAGAAATTTTCTCAATAAATGTAACAATTAATATAAAATTATAAGACAACAAGTATACAATAATTATTGTTTAATTATGAAGCAAACAATGACAAATAACAAATTATTATGGAAATCAGGGAGCAAATAGGCAGTTTAATATTTAATATGCTAAATGTCAAATAATAATTAAGGCACATAATTCAAATAATATGTAACAATTAATGCAGGAATTTAAGAATTAATATTTGACAAAAAATAAGAGAGAAATAATTATTATAATATTTAATTTATGATTTTTCAAGTAAGCAGGCAAACAATTAATTTGACGACGTATAGACACTCGTCACCTCGCCTGTACGTCGTTCACATGTAATTCACATAACAAATAATTAAAGGGTTCTATTCTCTCAAGTTAAGGTTAACCAAGACACTTACCTCGCTTTGCAATTTTCAATCAATTATTCAACCACAACTTTTCTTTTAAATTTGCCTCCAGAAACTTCAAATCTATTCACAAACAATTCGATATATTCAATACGAATCATAAGAATTAATTACATATGAATTTAAAAAAAATTCAGATAAAAATCTGAAATTCATTAAAATATTCGGCAGTGGGACCCATTTAAAATCCCGGAAAAACTCGTGAAATCCGAACACCCGTTCCGATACGAGTTCAACCATACAAAATTTGTCCAATTCCGATATCAAATGGACCTTCAAATCTTAATTTTTCGTTTTTGAAAGATATTTTTAAAAAATCTAATTTTTCTTCCATAAATTCTCGGATTCATGATATAAACGAGTATGAAATCATGAAATATAATCAATATAGGAGAAGAAATACTTACCCCAATGTTTTCCCGTAAAAATCGCCCAAAAATCGCCTCTCGAGGTTTTAGGTTTTGAAGATTTGGGAAATGAATCAAAAATTCCGTCCAAAAGTCATTTTGTTCAGCTGCACGTGTCGCAATTGCGACCCGAGCTTCGCAAATGCGAAGAAAGACTCGCAATTGCGATGCCCTTCACAATCCCGCTTCTTTCGCAAATGCGAAGATTATGTCGCATTTGCGACAATTGGCCCTTCGCAATTGCGAAGATAAACTCGCAATTGCGAGAACTGCTGGCCTAGGCTTTCTTCGCAATTGCGATAAAAATCTCGCAATTGCCATACCTTCTTGGTTCGCATTTGCGATGCCTGATCTCGCAATTGCGAGATCAGAGGCCTGCAACAGGTTCAGTTATACCAGCAAAATTTTCTAAGTTCAAAACATCATGTGGCATATCCGAAACTCACCCGAGCTCCTCGGAACCTTATCTAAATATCCCAACAAGTCCCGTAACATCGTACGGACTTACTCGGGGTCTCAAATCACATCAAATAATATTGTAATTGTAATTCATACCTCGATTCGGACTTTGAGTTTTTTAAACTTTTTAATTTGCAAACCTCGTGCCAAAACATATTAAGTGAATCCGAAATGACTTCAAATTTGGCACACAAGTCATAAATGATATAACGGAGCTGTTTAAATTTCCAGAATCGGATTCCGACTCCGATATCAAAAGTTAACCCCGTGGTCAAACTTGGAATCTTTAGCCTTTAAATTGCTAGTTCCGTTAAATGGTCATAATTTGAGCTAGGGACCTCCAAATTAAATTTCGGGTATACGCGCAAGTCCCAAATCACGATACGGAGCTACCAGAACTGTTAAAATACTGATCCGGGTCAGTTTGCTAAAAATATTGACCAAAGTCAACTCAGTTGAGTTTTAAAGCTTTATTTCATATTTTAATCCATTTTTCACATGAAAACTTTCCGGAAAATTTTATGGATTGTGCACGCAAGTAGAGTAATGATAAATGGTGCTTTTTGAGGTGTTAGAACACATAATTACTTATTAAAGTTAAAGATGATATTTTGGGTCATCATAGAAATAGTACATGAGATAAGACCTTCATATTTTTTTGCATATAACAATGTAGCTAAATAGAAGAGAAATCTTCGGGGTGAAGATATAGTGTTAGCTTGTTATTTATTAAGTAGAACTCTTTATGAGTTGTGAAAAGATTTTCTCCTTATCCTGAAATTTTTGGAAATGTGGGAATCTGTGGTGTTCAGAGTTATATAGCCTGATCCTAAGAATGAAAAACTTCGGGAAAAAAAATGTTGTTAAAATTATAATGAAGCCATACAAAATTGAGATATTTTGTGGCAATAATTTGTATTGAAAAAGAAAAAGAAAAAAATTGCCTCTGAAAAGTTAGTTGACTTTTGGTCTCAAAGCCATTTGGGTGATGAGAAATTATTGAATTATGACTTCTTACTAATTTGAGATATTTTTGTAGAAGTTAAAGTTACTTTTATGTTTAGAAAATTTTACCATTGGTATTTGAATATGAAAGATACCAAACGAAAATAAATTCTTATATGTGTTGAAAGATGATTCAAAAGGCACTTGTATAGAAGTCAAGTTTCATTTCAATTGAGATGATTTTATACCTTACTCGAGAAATACTATGAGTTAGTATTATGTATGTGAATTTTTCATTATATTAGAAGGATAGAATGATGATAGTGAATCTCTGATTCAGATGTAAAAAATTCACTAGTGATTGTGTGATCACCTTTTGGTGGGGTGTTACGATATTAAAATTGCCTGGCAATGAGGCTGATTAAGCAACCTCTTGGTGAGTATTCCACTAGGAATTAAACCGACAATATTTGTGTTGATGAATTGTGATTGTCAATGTGCAATGTTCCATTAGTAATTAAACCGACAATTGTGTCGATGAATTGTGATTACCAAGGCGCAATAGCCATTGTAAGAAAATAAATCTTTCAATGGCAAGAGTAGACACATTCTCTTCAGACATAATGTGATAAAGCAATTGCTTAGATAGAAATTTTTATTCATATTATGTGTAGACAAAAGAGGATTTGGCCAATCCTTTGACCTATAAGTGAAACATCGAGGGGTTGAGACTTTCGCCGATTTGAGATGTATCAACAATGATGGTAATTCAACCTATGTGATTGGAGATCCCATGAAATAGGTTCATATGGGTAATAACAAGTCATTAGTTGATCAAATACGCACTATCAAATTATGTCTCTGCCTATGGTGTATGTGTATATAGTGCAAGACTGCAAGGACTGTGAGGCTGAGTTATTAATCTCTTAATCCAATAATCCATAGCTTTTTATAGGTAGTGTATTGTGCTGCAGAATACACTTGATGGATGGACCTTTATGAGTGTGGAGTGGAGCCACTCCTATGAAATTTATGGCAAAATTTCTAGAGCACTCATGAAAACCAGGCGCGCGCATTGCCTATTAGCGCAAAATCGCGATAAACAACAAAGTGTGTGCGGGTATAATGTGATAGATAAGACATTAAACTTACAAAAGAATTCTTGGTTCATAGAAGTTTTGAACTTCACCAATTATTCTGTAAGTTTAATCTTATTTTATCTAGGTCTGGTTCATAGTCCAAGAGACACCAGATTCGATGCATTATGCTCATGTGTGAAAACCCAACGAAACTTCTTATTTTGTTATATTCATTAGAATTATTTTTGAGATATGTGGGGGATTGTTAGAAGATAATTCTTATATCTCAAAAATAAAATATAACATATTCATTATCATTTACTACCCATGATTAATAGCCAATATTATAACTGACTTTTTATTAGCATTCATACCAAATTATCTATAATTAGCTATTAATGGTTTTGAATTTATTTGGTCAAATTATCATTATCCGTTGCTTTGAAAGTTACAAAACCATAAACTTTGTTTTGTAACAGTCTTTCTCATTAATTCTTAATCATTCAATGCTATAGACGTTGGAGCATTTCAGCAAGGATGATTATTTTCTTATCTATAAAATCCCAAGTTCCTTTTGCTTTCAAGAGAGGAAAAAACTAAGAGTAAAACCTTTTGCTATATATATATTTTATTTTTTTATATATATATATATTTCAGTGCTGGGTTTTATTTTATTAATTTTTGTTGTTTCTGCTCCTAGTTATACTAGAAGAGTTTGTTGAATCTTGGGGGATACGCCTAATTTTATTTATCACGGTGTGATGAAATATCCATAAGAACAGTGTCCTTGACACGCCTCAAGTTAAACATTTTATTCTCCATAATCATCCAATTTTTTTCAACAGGAATTTCATCTACTCAAATGAAAAGTGTAAAAAGTCACCAGCAAGAGAAATTGGCATGGTTATATATTATGGGATATCAGCAACAGTTCTAGCGAAGAAGGATGTAACATAAGTGGATGAACTCTAGACTTGAATTGTACGGCACCATAATTGATACTCTATCAAGTAGTATCAACTACTGTCACAGAATTATATAGTCATAACCACACCAAATATTTACTTCATAGTCAAAAATTATAATGAGAATACAAATTAAATTTATTGATTTGAAATTTTCTGCTTACCAATTACCACTGATATACAGCTGAAAAGAGGTAAGCGCAACGTTTATGGCTGAATCTAGGCTTCAATAACATTAGATTGAGGCGGGTTTTCGGACCGATGTTATAAATTTTATCACGAATTTTAGTTAAATATGGACCAAAACTATAAAACTAGGATTTTTTTTTAATCTAATGTAAATGCAGATTCGTTTGGCAAAAAGACGGTCTACTTTTGCGTTGTGTTGCCTCAAAATTTTGTGTAATATTAGCAATTAGTTACTTTTTTTACCCTTGCTATTACCATTTAACCATGATTAAAAAAAACTATTAGACTTTAGCTATTAAACGTGATTTTACACTAGCAAAGGCTCAAAAATCAGAAATCATTCTTAGGGCTTCGAACTCTAGTATTGATTGATGAAATTGTATTTTGTGATTTAGCTGGGGGCAAAAATGTTAATTTAGTCGGATCGGTGGCTACGTTGCCAATGCATTTGAAAATGCGGCCAAACTCCAATAGAGGTGGATTATGGGTTTGGTTGGTTTGATTTGGTTAAATTCTGAATATCTAAGGTTTTGAAATTTTATGGAACATAATTTTAAGGAAAAATTGTATGTCAGGATTACTTCTTCAAAAGTATTTTCCTATTAGTTTCCATGACATCTGGTCCCGAATAGCATATCTTTTATTCCAGAAAAAAATAACAAACATGATCATTATTTCAAATTAAACTTTGAAAACATTTCTAGATACTCATAATGTGGAGTAAAGGGAACACTAACTATATTTATCAAACACAAGATGCTTGATGATATAGACGAACAACGGAATGGTATATCAACCATATCTTCTGACGTTTCGAATATAGAAGATGTCACATCCACTAACTAAACAAGTTAAACAAAAAAAATTAAGCAGCAATATTTATTTCATTTCAAGAATTGAATTTTTTTATTTTTCAACAAAGTCAGAGCAATGAGCAATTTCTCTCTCTTTGAAACCGCTAGATAAAGATAGTGCGAAAAAAATATTAGTATTAAAGAATTGTTGCGGAAGCCAAATGTATATAGTGTGAATGAGTCACAATTACTATACCAAAAATTATGACAACCACTAAATAATAAACAAGACAATAAGATAACAATAAAAGAACACCAGAATTTACGAGGTTCGGCCAATTTTGCCTACTTTCTCGGATACAATCAATATTTTATTCCATTCCAAAATTACAAGTTAAATAATACTAAAGAGAGAAGATACAAATGCCTTAAGAAGATAAAAAGGCAAATGAGAGGTATGTCTAAATCCTAAACATTAGGCCTCCTTTTATAGGGTGAAATTCCCATTCAAAATTGTCATCCACCGATGTGGGACTTTTGACAATTTTAACAAATCTCCACCTTGGCAAAATTCCACATCTTCAATTTTCTCTCAATAACAAATTTTGGTTGTGTCTTCATCTTCAATCTTTAGTGTTCAACAATGTTGATCAAATCCAAACAATGTTGAAACTTGACCGCAGTCACCACTTTTGTCAGCATATCAGCAGGGTTCTCCGTAGTATGAATTTTCTTCACCGTGACTCCACCTTCTTCTATGATTTCTCGTACGAAATGATACCGAACATCAATGTGCTTTGTCCTTGCATGATAAACTTGGTTCTTCGCTAATTGAATAGCACTTTGACTATCACAAAAAATTATAATATTTTTTTTGTTCAATACCAAGCTCCTTTAGCAACCCCTGAAGCCAAATTGCCTCCTTCACAGCCTCTGTAATAGCCATGTACTCTGCCTCTGTTGTAGACAAAGCAACTGTTGACTGCAAAGTAGACTTCCAACTAACTGGTGCCTTTGCAAAAGTAAACACATAACCAGTAGTTGACCTTCGTTTGTCCAGATCACCCGTAAAATCTGAGTCACAATATCCAACTACAGACCGATTGCCTTCCTGCTCAAAAACTAACCCAACATCTACAGTACTATGAATATACCGTAGAATCCATTTCACAGCTTGCCAATGCTCCTTTCCTGGATTATGCATATATCTGCTAATAACTCCAACGGCTTGTGAAATGTCAGGTCTCGTACAAACCATTGCATACATCAAGCTACCAACAGCATTTGCGTATGGTACCCTTGACATATACTCCTGTTCAGTTTTATCCTTTGGCGACATAGTAGTACTTAGCTTAAAATGGGGAGCAAGTGGCGTACTAATTGGCTTAGTCTTCTTATCTATGCCAAAACGCTGTAGTACTCTCTTCAAATATTCTTTCTGAGATAAACAGAGTTTCTTTGAATGTCTATCTCTTATTATCTCCATGCCAAGAATTTTTTTTGCCTCACCCAGATCCTTCATCTCGAACTCCTCCTTCAGTTGAATCTTCAACTTATCAATTTCTTCCGAATTCTTGGAAGTTATCAACATATCATCAACATATAGGAGAAGATATACAAAGGAACCATCATTAAGTTTGCGCAAATACACACAATGATCGTATTTGCTTCTCTTGTACCCTTGCCGCAACATAAATATGTCAAATCGCTTGTACCATTGTCTAGAAGATTGTTTCAATTCGTACAATAATTTTTCAAGTTTGCATACCATATTTTCTTTTCCAGCAACTTTGAATCCTTCTGGCTGATTCATGCAAATTTCCTCCTCCAAGTTTTCATGTAAAAACGCAGTTTTTACATCCATCTGAACTAGTTCCAAATTCAACTGTGCTACCAAAGCCAACATAATTCTAATGGAGGAATGTTTTACAACTGGAGAAAATACTTCATTGTAATCAATTCCCTCCTTTTGAGTATATCCTTTGGCCACCAATCTTGCTTTGTAGCGAACATCTTCTTGGTTAGGAAATCCTTCTTTCTTTGCAAATACCCATTTGCACCCAATTGCTTTCTTTCCCTTCGGGAGATTGGCCAATTTCTATGTATGATTCTGATGAAGGGACTGTATTTCTTCATTCATGGCAATCCTCCACTTATCTTCTTCTGAACTTTGGATTGCATTTTTATAAGTGATAGGAACACCATCAGCTACAATTGAGGTTGCACAAGCAACCGTCTCTATGAGACGAACAGGTTTCGTTATTGTCCTTTTTGGCCTGTTGGTTGCTATTGATTCAAGTTGTTGTCGAGGTTCCTGAGTTGGAATCTCCCTCTCTACTGGCTCTTCTTCCAGAGGGTAATCTTCATGAGTTTCCTCCTCTGCTTCTTGTGTAGGAAAAATAAATTTTCCCTCAAACTCCACCTGCTTTGACGCACCACCAGTTTGTTTGACATCTTCAACTGTCACCTTATCTGTTATGGCAGATTCATCAAAGGTAACATCTCTGCTGAATATAATATTCCTTGTCTCTGGACACCATAAGCGGTGTCCTTTGACTCCAGAAGTAATCCCCATAAATATAGCCTTCTTTGCTCTCGGATCCAATTTTGACTCTTTCACATGATAGTATGCAATTGAGCCAAACACGTGCAAAGAGTCATAATCTACAGCAGGTTTTCCATACCATTTTTCAAATGGTGTCTTGCCATCAATAGCAGCAGATGGTAGACGATTAATGAGGTGGCATGCATATGTAATTGCCTCAGCCCAAAATTCTTTGCCCAAGCCAGTATTGGACAACATACACCGTACCTTCTCCAGTAAAGTCCGGTTCATACGTTCTGCCACTCCATTCTGTTGTGGTGTATGTCTGACAGTGAAGTGTCGGACGATGCCATCATTTTCACAGACCTTATTGAAATGATCATTTTTGTATTCACCTCCATTGTCTGTGCGAATACACTTGATCCTCATGCCTGTTTGATTCTCCACCATCGTTTTCCATTTGAGAAAAATTTTCAACACTCCATCTTTCCTCTTCATTGTATACACCCACACTCTTCGAAAACAATCATCAACAAAGGTTACAAAATAGTGCTTTCCACCCAATGAAGGTGTTTTGGAAGAACCCCAAACATCAGAGTGTACATAATCCAAAATGCCTTTAGTATTAGGATCGCTGTACCAAATTTAACCCTTGTCTGTTTCCCTTTGACACAATGCTCGCAAAACTCCAAGTTGCAAGTCTTTACGCCTTTTAACAATCCTTGATTAGATAGAGCTTTCAAGGATTTCCCTCCAGCATGTCCCAAGCGCATGTGCCATAGCCTGGTTGCTTCTGCCTCTTTGTTATCACTTGATGTCACTGTTGCTGTCCCAATAACTGTACTACCACGATAGCAGTACATGTTATTGTTCTTCCGATTGGCCTTCATTACCACTAGTGCACCGGAGCATATTCTCATCACTCCATTTTCTACAATGATTTTGAACCCTTTTGATTCTAGGGCTCCCACAGAGATGAGATTCTTCTTCAAACCCGGTACATATCGAACATCTGTTAATGTTCTGATCATTCCATCATGGCTCCTTAATCTTATTGAACCAATGCCATATGAGGTAAGAGGGCTGTTATCCGCTGTGTGGATGACTCCATATTCTCCTTCTTGAAAATTCACGAACCAGTCCTTGTTGGGACACATATGATAGCTACAAGCCGAGTCCATCAACCATATGTCTGATGATGTTGATAACTCTGTTGTAACTAATGAGAAGTCTGAATCATCACAATCAGCTACATTTGAATCCATAATGGCCTTTCCATTGTTATTTCTAGCCTTATTCTTCAACTTCGGACAGTTTTTCTTCCAATGCCCCTTTTCTCGACAAAAGGCACATTCATCTTTGCTGGGTCTAGATCTCGACTTGGATCTTCCCTTCTTAGTCCTCATTTGATTTTGAGGACGACCCCTCACAATTAGTGCTTCTCCTTCTCTGCCCTTCTGTTTTTCTCCCTTTCTTTGTTCATAGCTGTACAAAGCCGAACAAACTTCTCTGAGAGAAATTTCGTCATTTCCATGGAGTAGAGTAGTTTCAAGGTGCTCGTACTCATTAGGAAGTGACCCCAACAACATCAAGGCCAAGTCACCATCATCAAAAGTTGCATCCATATTTTGCAAATCTGTGACCAACTTATTGAAACTGGTGATATGTTCATTCATTGTGGTACCAGGAACATAGGTGAAGCGAAATAGTCTCTTCTTCATGTATAATTTATTTTGACTGTTTTTCTTCAAAAATTTATCCTCCAGTGCTTTCCATAATTTACTTGCAGAAGTTTCCTTTGTGTATGGATATTTCTGCTCTCTAGCAAGGTAAGATCAAATGGTACCGCAAGTAATACGATTGATAATTTTCCAATCTTCTTCTCCAATAACATCTGGCTTCTTTTCTTCAATGGCAAGATCTAGCCCTTGTTGAAAAAGAACATCCAGAACCTCGCCTTGCCACATCCCAAAATGTCCTGACCCGTCAAAAATTTTTACCGCAAATTTCGCATTTGACACAATTCTTGTCATAAGCGAAGATGCCAACGATGACGTATTATTGTACTTGATGTAGATTCTTCTTGTTTACTGTCTCCCATTTTGACACAAATATTATTTAGTAGCTGACGACACAAATCAAGATTATTTCCTTTCTGGTGTGGAAGATCAGACTAAGCTGCAACCACAGAGCATACTCAGACAGAACCTTGACTCAGTTACCAAGATAGATCTTTTCTGATGTGGAAGATCAGACTATGCTGTAACCACAGAGCATACTTAGACAGTATCTTGGCTCTGATACCAATTGTTGCGGAAGCCAAATGTATATAGTGTGAATGAGTCACAACTACTATACCAAAAATTATGACAACCACTAAATAATAAACAAGACAATAAGACAACAATAAAAGAACACCAGAATTTACGAGGTTCGGCCAATTTTGCCTACTTCCTCGGACACAATCAATATTTTATTCCACTCCAAAATTACAAGTGAAATAATACTAAAGAGAGAAGATACAAATGCCTTAAGAAGATAAAAAGGCAAATGAGAGGTGTGTCTAAATCCTAAATATTAGGCCTCCTTTTATAGGGTGAAATTCCCATTCAAAATTGTCATCCACCAATGTGGGACTTTTGATAATTTCAACAAGAATATCTATTAGCATTTACAAAAACAACGATTGCCCATTTTCAACCGCAGAAGTGTTTGGTGCTAAAGAGATGATAAAAATTTACGAAAAATTATCAAAATATTATAATACTAGTATTAGCACCCGCGCGGACACTAACCATATCAAATATTTGAATTATATATAAATAATCTTAAAACTTAAACGTTCTCGATAAATATAGATAATAATTTGATATTAATTAAGAAACACTACATGAAAAAGATTAACCATTTCTCAAATCTTCTAGTTATAATTCTATTTTTCTTTTTTTGATACAATTCTCATTGGTGTTATTGGATCCTAAAAATAGTCAGGAAGCAAAATAATAACTCATATTTATGGAAAACAATCAAAGGTTGAGACTATGAAAGATTCTTTGGATACTACTTGGCTCCTTTACTATTGCTTGAACTCTTATTTGGTGTGTTGATATCTTTTAAAAAATATTTCTATTTTAAAATTTCAGTTTCTAAAATTTTATTTTTCAATAATAATTATTTTTATAATAATATAAGTGAAAATATTATCCTTAATTCAAAATTCATTTTAGTCGGCTATCTAAAAATTTAAAAAATTCTTTAGCCAGTGAAACTTTTTTCCCAGTATGACTCTATTTTGATATTTGACATTAACCATGTTAAATATCTGAGTTATTTGAATTATACGTAAATAACCTTAAAATTTAAACCTTCTAGATAATTATAGATACTCGTTAGATATTAATTAAGAAACACTACATGAAAAAAGACTAACAATTTTCTCAAATCTCGTAGTGATAATTTTATTTTTGCATCATTCTCATTGGTGTCATTGGAACCTAAAAATAGCCATAAAGCCAAATAATAACTCGTATTTATGGCAAAGCACAAAGGTTGACATAATATGAACGATTCTTTGGTTACGACGTGACTCTTTTACTACAACGTGAACTCTTATTTGGTATGTTGTTATCTTTCAAAAAATATTTCTATTTTAAAATTTCAATTTCTAATATTTTATATATATTTCAATAATGATTATCTTTATAATGATGCAAGTGAATATATTATCCTTAATTTAAAATTTACCTTAATCAACGTACTATCTAAAAATTTAAATAATTCTTTAGCTGGTGAAATTTTATTTTAGTATGACTCCATTTTGAGTTTATAGATATCTCTAGCCACATATTTTGAATTTTGAATATCCTATGTATACAGAGTTTTTGTTCTTTGAATAATTAAATGTTAAATTAGTTAATTATTATTATATAATATTGCATATATTGTGTTAAAATTGCCAAGTAGTTTTTTCTCGATACTATACTTGGCTTAACCTCAATGCAAACTACTCAAATTGCATTTAAATTTAAATTCAAATATCATATCAGTTTATTAGTAATAGTGGTTTTTTAAAATCGACACACAATGTAAATTAAAAAAAACTAAGATATCCTTATCTTATAATCTATGTATTTGAGTTGAAAATAATATTTGAAATCGATGAGATCGGCTTCCAAATTTTTTATACTCAACAAAGATGAAACAAAAGAAGAAATTCGTTGTCATCTCTTATTTCTTGTTTTAGATTTTTCATACATTTTGTTCTATATTTGTTTTCTTTTATCTTATTTTTTATGTCTTTCTTTATTTTGTTACAAAAATAATAATTTATTTCACTATAAAAGGATGAGTTTTAATAAAAATTGTCTACATAAGAACTTTATTTATATTTTTAGTCTTTGATTGAATTTATTTCATATTTTTCTTTTGGTTTTATCTAATCAACCTAAATAGGTACTCACCCAACCACTTAAATTAAAAAATTGAAGGGTGTATAATTTATATATAATCCATATATAATATGTGTATAAGCGTGTGTTCTCGGTATATCATCTATGTATATTAGCTATATGAAGTAAACAATAAATCTGGCCGGATATTTATGTAAATATTCCATAAGATTTCGGTTTCTTGATTTTATCCATGATATGACTTCTATTATAATAATTTTAAAAACTCTCTACTAAAATTCAAAAATATCTTATATTTTTATTCTTAAAATAAATTATATTTTAAAATATAATCTCATTTCGAATAATTTGTTTACATTTTTTTAAAAAATATTTTACATCATACCAATTTTTTTTTTTAGAAATATACTTTTGTTACACTTGAAAATCGGTATAGAAACTATCAATTAGAAACCAATATCCCTCTTGTCGAGAAAAAAAAATCTTTCACATAATCTAATGATTCAAAACTAATATTCTTTAACGAAAAAAATATTATACCCTTATAATATTAGATTGATTGCAGCTAAATGAAGAGGTTTCAGCTTATACCCTTAAATTCCTAAACGGTGCTAAATTAAAATTAATAATAGCAATTGTATAGCCACAGTTGTGTTATTTGTTTGATGTCCATTTGTACAAATTGACTCTTCAAAGTAACATTCTTCAAAAAGAAAAAGAAAAACAATTTTTTTTTAATATTGACTAATTTTGTGATGTTTCTTTCTTCAGCATGTAGGTTTACTTCATTATATATGTAAGTAAACTTTTATTCGATTTTAAAACTCTTTTTTGTTATCTGGATGAACATAGACGTGTACCCTATATATTACATTTATTTTTTTAAAAATTGCTTTATTCAAATCTAGCTATAGTGTTTTAAAGAACTATAAGTATATAGTTTTAAATGTGAAAGAGTTTTATAGTTATATGGAGTAGTTTTTTTTTTCTTTTTTGCCAGAGCCGAAGTAGTATTTAAATAATTAGATAAGATAACAAAAGTTCCTAACATGATTGCATATGATCATTAACCGAATTAAGTATGATAACATGATAAAAAAAGATAAATTTTATTTTTAATTTAAATTCTAATTTATAAATAATTTCTTTTTTATTTTAATTCAAATTTAAAAACTTTATCTATAAATTTAAAATATCTTTTAATTCATATTCAGCTTTTTTTAGATATATATGTATTTGACTAACATAGTTAAATATAGAATAAAGTTACCATATACTATTGATATTTATTAGCTTGCCATATATATATATATATATATATATATATATATATATATATATATATATATATATATATATATATAGAGAGAGAGAGAGAGAGAGAGAGAGAGAGAGAGAGAGAGAGAGAGAGAGAGAGAGAGAGAGAGAGAGAGAGATTTGGCTAATGCCTCTGGTTTAAGCACAACTTGAGAAGAACAAGCATCACTAAAAATTACAATAAGATGGTAAGTAGTCTTCTATTTTTAACGAGAATTTTCAAGTTCTAGTCATAGAAATAAAGTTGCTTCTGATAGAAAATGCTTTACTCCTAATATTGATGCTACCAAGTCAATCTGAATTAGCCGTATCCATCCCAAAATGGATATCGAACACCAAATTAGTAAATAAATAAATAAATAAATAAAAAAAGAGAAGGACGATGCTAGAGCACAAGGCTTCTGCTAAAGAGCATTCCAGGACATAAAACCATATTCTGAAGTGAAATAATCGACAAAAAGACAAAGGTGCAGCAGTCAATTTTAGAGAAGAAACAAGAAAAAAAACCTTTAACTATCAATTTTTTGTGAGTTACCTATTTAAATTATAGGGTGTCCCAAAACTTTTCTAAACTATTTTTTCCTTCATATTAAAAACTCTGGTTGCTTACCTAGTATAATATGTGTAATAACTTGCCAAAAAGCGTGCGCAGACTAAAAAAATGTCATCAAAATAGCCCACATGACAGTGTATAATGACTAATTAGTCATACACTTTTAAATTTTTTTTAAAAAAATAATTTTCTTCCTCATTTGCTTCATTTTCACCTTTTTTCTTCATTTTTTACATTTCTTCCTCACTTTGTCATATTTCCTCTTCAATTTTCCATATAGATTTCCTCTGAAAATTTTTCAACTCTCTTGTTCTTCTAAAATTGTTTGTTCTTTTTTTTAGTCTTCTTTTATTTCTTACCCATATTATTGAAATAACACATATTTAAATCTTCTTATTAAACTCAATACTTTGTAGAGAATAAAGTTGAATTTCTTGGACCTTGTTTGTATAATTTAGAATTAGAAAATGCAGTCATTGGCCGATTGGTTTCTTGTTTATGGAATGCTAGTTTGTGTAATCTTGTTTCTATAATATAAAAAGGTTTTTTTTAGAAGTGCAACACTATTTGCCTTCATTTTTTTGCTGCAAAATGAATATAAATAAAGACTTGTTCAATTGGAATCTAACATACCACAACTACAATTAAAGCTAAACCTAACACATTTGTATTTGGATTTGGCAAAAAATGCTCAGAATCAGTATCTGAAAGTAATATACAACGAGTAGTTAGCTTTGTCAAAAACTTAATACAAACTAAAGTTAATATAGTTAATCAGACACATCTTAAGAATTCAACGAGGAGATTTTAATATAGAGGGAAATATAGTTTAAGGGGATTTTGGGGACAACGAATAGTTTGGAAAAATTTTAGGCTGAGTTAAATAGCCACGTGTAGTGCCACATGGTACATTTTTAATAAATTAAGAATGTATACCAGACACATCTCTAAGAATTCAACCGAAGGGTTTTAATATAAATGAGGATATAATTTGGGGAGTTTTGGGGTAAGTAACTCACAACAAATTAATAGTTTAAGAGAATTTTATGGTATTAATTCAATTGATTTCCTTGTAAATTGATTTTCACTAGGTAACAACCACAAAGTGACAAGAAGGCAGCGGCACACTGTTTATTCTTTAGTCCAAAGTCCAAACCTCAAAATTGCATAAAATCACCATTCACAGCTATAGTCAACCAACTCGGACAGAGAACCTTTCCCTTATTTTTATGCACACTTGTTTTGACCGCACGCCTAATTCCCTAGCCTACTGAGAGGTCATTCAAACCACGCTAATACAGTATTATGTTCGGCTAGCCATTCTATTGAAAACGTGTGAATTATCTTATGTAGAATTTGTATGATTAAAAAGTATATTTCTCATTTATTTGTCTTTTAGATTTACAACACATTTTCAACATGTCAAAATTATTTACTTTGGACAGAGTCAAATAGAGACTTATGCTTACACTGTTTTGATATTTCGGCCCCTCAACTTCATGGAATTTAATTTAGACATTTCAATTCATTTAAAATGAATACTTTAAATCCCTCTTGTTTCGTGTTCGCTGAATTGGACGTAGTGGGTGATATATATATTTTTTAGGTCATAGTGGGTGAGTTTTTGTTTTTTCAACTAACAAAAAGAAAATAAAATAAATTAATTTTAAAAAATTATTTTAACAGAATCATTCTTCCTGGAAACTCTTACGCGTGTGGCACGATTAATTTAAATAAATCATGTGTTTTACGGAAACCACTAACCATTATCTTATCTTCCCAACTAATAAAAATGAAATCACAATTACTAGTACTTTTCTAGAACATCTTTCTACTTTAAATTTGATCCAAGCAAATGAAAATCTACGTTTACTTGGATTAGTTCAATATTCGTAGATTTTGTTTTGCTTAGAAAATCATAATCTCTTAGAATATTTTCCGTAGTAATTGTCAATTGAACCAATTTTGGGTTTTCTCCCATTTTTCTGCCAATTATTTGTAAAAATTCGATTTTTGGAGGATATGGGGTCGTATTTCGATAGGTGGGAGAAAGATCCGTTTTTTTCTGCTGCAGAAGAGGTTCAAGAATCTGCTGATAGGTAATTTAACATTTCCTTTGTAATTTCCTTTTCCTGAAAAATTTCTAATTTGTTTTGTAGTTTTTTTAAACCCCTAAAATTCATTGAAAGACAATTTTTTTAATAGTATTGGAAAAATGAAATGAGCTCTAATAGAGTGGAAAGGATATATGTGATGTTTAATTGATTTTTATTATTTTGGTATGTTTAGGTTAGTTTTATTAGAGTTAGTATTAGATTTTAGTTATAAATATGTTCTGTGTGAATTTTTCTGTGAGTAGTGGTGCAAAGATTGAAGCCTTTCTTGGTTTTTCATTTGTGGGGTTTTGCCATGTTCATTGATATATTTGTTTAATTTCCTTTTAAAGGATGGAGTCAACTTATAGAACATGGATTCATGCATTGAAGGATACTTCTGGTCGTTGGAATTCGGATGAGCTATGCAGAGACCTAAGGACTACCCTTGGCACTGCTAAATGGCAGGTACTACCCTTCCCCCGCCCCCAAATAAAAAGCACATCAATCCCAAATTAGTTGGGGTTGGCTATATGGATCCTTTATATTCCACCCTAGGACAAAGGCCTGAAAAGAAATGATTGATTTACATGTATACTCTCATATGAGGTGTAATTGTCGAATGTAATAGAAAGATTAAAGCTGAATTTTTGGTTGTTAATGCAGTTGGAGGAATTTGAACGGGCAGTTAGTTCGAGCTATGATAATGCTTCAACTGATGATGCTAAAGAAAGGCACCGTGAGTTTGTTATTGCAATAGACAATCAAATTAAGAAAGTAGAGAAGAGTCTAAATGAATCAGCTACTTCACAAGGAGATCAATGGGTGCGCTTAGATGAGAGGGAACTCAATGAACTGGCTGCGTTTCTCTCAGGACCGCCGGCCTCTTCCTCTTTTGCAGAGAAAAACTCTGTAAAAGTTCATGAAGCAGAGCAGAAACCAGCATTGTGGGAAGAGGATTGTAAGCAAGGAATGCCAGAGTATTCAAAGAGTTCGTCTCATTTAGTGGACGCGGGTCACATTGAGGATGAGAAGTTCTCAGGGCACAGGAAGACAGCAAGTGCTTGTGCTGACGTTGGTGCTTGGAAGATCGCAGTTGCTGATGACATTTACGGCAAACAACCTGCACCATCCACTCGCAAGATCCCCAGTATTCAAGGGCTGTTGAATTGCATGGAATCTGCAACGAAGTTGAAGTGGTCGAAGAATGGTTACAGGAAGTTGAAATTCAATCCCGATGATGACCAAGAAGCTGATAGTACATTGCCGCAGTCTCAGCCATTGACAAGGGTGTGTATTTTTTTCTGCAGTATCCGGCATGGATGACTCCCTCTGTCCTATTTTATGTGACATAATTTGACTCTCTTTTTCAAGATTTAACAATTTATGTTAATATTAACACTAGTGGATTCAAATTTGAAAATGAAACTTGAACAATTAAAAACTAGATTAAGAATTCTATCTATAATAAGGACTATAGTAAAACTATTGAATATAAAATTTCTAACGAATCATGATCAAAATCATATAGTTTTACCTTTTGAGGTCAAATAAATTTGAATAAAGGGATTTGATTTGTTAATCTTCTAAATACTTTTATATTTACTTCATCAATTAATGATGTCCTTTAATTCTTACTTAAATCTGATTTTTCAATAAAGGGCATCAACACATGTTATGAGAGGAGTAAGATTTGCCTTGATGGATGCGATGAAAATTATGAGAAGCAACTCAATGGTTGGTATGGAGCAGTGCAACGACAGCTGCAACGGTCTCAGTATTATATGAAATATAATCGACCTGTTCAAATGCTTTCTTCTGTGGTTCTTCTAATTTTCTTGATTGGTGAGTCTGCTAACTTAAGCTTGTTTATCCATAATTACCTTATCTTTCCGTCGTAGAAAAAACCTAAAATTTTATTTTGAGTTTTCACAATTTTGAAAGAAAAATTTACCTTATAAAAACAAGCAATAATTGTTGATAGACATGGTTGGATTTTCTTAATTGTAGGAATGTATTTCTATTGCTACACTACATGAAGCTTTCCAGAGTTCATTCTGTTGATTCTATAGTTTCACGGCTGTTGTGGTTTTCTTTTTTGATCTCTTTAAATTTGAAAAATTGTTGATAGACATGGTTGAGTTTTCTTAATTGTAGGAATGTATTTCTGTTGCTACACTAGATGAAGCTTTTTCTGTGCAATTGATGTCTTTTTAGTTTTCTTTTTCTTTATTTTTGTTTGGGCTTTCTGTTCCTTTGTTCAACCCCCCCCCCCCCCTCTCTCTCTTGTGTGTGTGTGTGGGTGGGGGGGGGGGTGTGTTCCCTTCATTATTCTGTAAGGATTGCAGATTCTGCAACTATCAACAAACTTCCAATCTATCCGATAAAATGGATAACCTAGGAAGTCTGGTTCCATATATGGTTTTTGCTTGCGGTGATGATTCTTCTAATTTTCTTTCTTTCTTTCTTTCTTTCTTTATTCTGGTACATGGTAATTTGTTACATAAGATATGGAGTACCATCTTGGTACCTTTTTAATAAACTTTTACCTTATCAAAAAAAAAAAAAAAGATACGGAGAAGCGAAAATATAAGAAATTACTAGTGGCACCTCAATACAGTTTGTTGGCTGCAGAAAAGTGTTATTCCCCTCAAATAAATCTCTTTCTCTTGTTTACTTTTTGACATAAAAGCTTGACTAAAAACTACAGCAGATTTGTTGTTCTTTGTATTTCCCATGACCTATTTTATATGCTATTGATGTTGTCCCAACTATAGTGGTTCTGCCCTTCCCTGGACCTGTGCATAGCCAGAGCGAAGTGCACCGAGCTACCCTTTTAGTGACTTATCATGTCTATGTTAAGATCAACAGTTTTTTTATGTCTACCTCCACAATTTCCAATAGTACTACTTGTCTATGACACTGTTCGTACCAGCCTAACTATTTTATGCTTTGCATTTATTTGAGCAAAAGATATCAGGATGGGGAAGAGCTCAGAGATCAGTCTTTATTTTCTCTTTCCTTTCACCTATGTTGCTCAAACTCTCCGAAAATGTCACCGGCTGTGTGTCGTATCCTCCAAAAGTAGTGCATTTTTTGAGGATCCAACACGGTGCAACAACATTTTGGAGAGTCCGCGCAAAATAGCCTTTCACAACAAATGGGAGTTTTTTTGCAAGAACAAACATTCAATTGGATAATCACTGTAGACTCGGGAATTTTGCATATTCTTTAATTTGGAGTTGGCAAATAGAAATTTTTGTTTGTCAGGATGCAGTCAGTAGAGACTTTTCCCTCACTTTTTCTGGGTGAATACTTTCTTTGGTTCCAATCTGTCATTCCTATCTTCTCCTCCAGACAGTAATGGGGATCAGAAGTTTTTTATGCAAGAAGGTAATTTGCTCCTTGTAGCCTAGGTATACAAGTCCTGCAGAAAGAGCCAGCAGTTAACACTATGCATTGTGAGGTTTCTCAGGTAAGTTTTAGGAATAGAGGAAGGAGTTGAAAGTGAAACATTGATAACCTTTTACTTGAAATTGTGCTGTTGCACCTAGAAGAGAACTAATTGTGCCTTTCATCTATTGTAATCCACTGTATTGGCAGCAACAGGTGTCATCACCACTTTTTACTTTGCAAATCCATAGTTGAGCTTCCCCCCCCAAACCCCCCGGTGATGCGGAGGGATTGCAATCTCCAAAGTCTTCATTTAGTTTAGCCATTGCAGCTGCCATATCTATTGACACAGAAAACCTGAGCAAAAATTGCCAGCGTCTACTACCTCATAGATCAACCTCATATCATCACTATCAAATTTATGCAAACATGTATAAAACACATGTTTACAGAAGTGTTGTGTACTGTGTACTACTGTACAATCTTCTTGATTCAACTCCTCTTTCTCTCTCACTCTCTCTCCCCAAATTAAGGATCAGTTGGTGAACCTTAGTGTAGATTTTAAGGCTAGTATTTTTTACATCATCAAGACATGGAGGTTATAGGTTTGGAATTTGAAGCACATAGAGCCACAACTGGGCACATTTAACTCTTCCTACTACACAATGAGGGATTGTGGTCACCTTCTGGTTGGGTCTTGATTCATCCACCCCATTTTGCTCCCTTGTATTAAGTTGGTAGAAAGAAGTTAAAGTAGCTCATTGTTATCTTGTTTAACTATTAGCTCTTTGTTATGGTCTTGTTTAAGTCAATATCTCATTAGGGGGCATCTTGGGAATATCTTTGTTTTGTATTTGGTGAATGGAGAATGTTATTGGATAATGTTAACATTATGCTTCTCCAGGACGCACTCATGGGATATCATGAGAAGTCCACAGTAGATATTGCAATATATTGGTATCTTAATTTGCTTGACTACTCAGGAATAGATTACCCCTCTTACTGATAGGACAAGGAGCCATATTTCCTTTTTGGTTTGTTTTCCAAAATTTTCATAGGTTTTAAGGTAGAACTATGTTGTTATACGTCGGATAAAGCTGAAAGATTCATGTTCCTTCCATTTAATGTGGTGGTGTGTTGAGCTCTCTTTATGTATATCTTGAAATACTTAGCCTTATGCTTGTTGATGATTGTGTTACGCATTGCTAGTGTAGTTTCGTAGGACCCCATGGCTCAGTCAAAATTGTGCTTGAGTTGTTTCTACTTGTTGGGTACTCAGATAATTTTTTCCTTCTTGCTGCAGTTCTATTAGCATTCCATATTTGAGTGATGAGCCTTTGTTCCTGCAAAAGAAGAAAGTGTGTAGGGTTGAAAAGATCAAGGAACAATTGCCTATCAGCTGTTTTGGCAAGGTAGGTGATTTTTCGAGTCATATGAAGCTGAAGCTGATTGCACAAGAATTGTCGCCATAATACCTTAACCTCTGTCCTCCCCGTTTAGGTTCCATTGGTGGTGGCTAAATGCTGTTGTAATATAAGATGAATCCTGTGGACTGCAGATAATGTTGTTCCAATCTTGCATCCACAGAAATGAACCATTTCAGGTCTATTTGACCTGCTAAATCTTGTATAGTGTGCAAATGCTCATGATTTTACTTGTTAGTCTAAGCTTCCGCTTCTTTTTCTTGTCCAGGCTTCTCTCACCATTCTTTTGTCGGTTGCAGTAACACTTCATTTGGTATGATGGATAAACGAAAATAATCTTGGGATAAAAATTTTGTACTGCCTTATCCCTTATTTGGTTACTAATTCTGGGATAAGTTAAAGTTATCCCATGATTAAAAATAACACCGGGATAACTTATACATTCTAGAGGGTAGAATAGTATCCTCAAAATAAAATAGTAAAATTAACAATCCAGGATTAATATAACATACCAAACAGTCAATAAGAACTAATTCTAGGATAACTATTTCCAGTATAATTAATTCCAACATAACTTGTTTTCAAACCAAACAACCCTGTAATTAATTTTGTGAGGAGGGGGGCAGGTGGATTGGAGGGTTGGTTCTCTTTAATGTATAGGGGCAGCATGGAATAGATCCATCTTACTTTTGCACTAGTCCAATTATTGGCTCTCTGGTCCTGTTTTTCGCTTGGGCATTTGTAGTTTTGATTAATTAGAAGTGATTGAAATGAAAACATTATGAGCAGGATTTTCTCAATCGGCCTTTGACCCTTCAATACGCGGCATCAAAGTAGCAACTACTTGTATCTGGCTACATTATTTGACGATGAATATATCATATCTTGCTTTGGATGTTATGGTCGAGAAGACCAGCTATGATAAAGGAAGTAATAATATGAACTCACTATCGTAGACGAGCTAAGACTAGAAATGCAAATAACTTTCTGATTACGAGCGCATTTTTTTCCCTTCCTAATTACTAGTATATTAATAACTTTTTCCTTCTTGTTTTTCGCTTTTCCTAAAGTAAAACTTTTACATATAAACGCAAGTTTGTATGCCGTTTTTACTATTCAATAGGAGTAATTACTAGTGCCCTTTCTATTTTTTAAGGGCAGGAGTTTCAACCATTGCCAAGAAAAAAAGAAAGAAAAACAAATCATTAAACCAACTGTAGTCAGCTTGGTGAGATTGTCAATGGCCAATTTATGAGATCAAATTTAAGGAATAAGTGAATGCCGATCAATTTTCTAGAGTAATTAATTAAAAACTAATAACTGGAGTAAATCTGAGTAGTCTAGCATTCAGAAAGACTGAGTGAGAAGAGGTAACAAACAATTCATCAGCTTATATCCAATCGTTATTTATAGGGGTGCCAATGAATCTTTAAAAAACCGTCTAAACCGACCGAACTGAATCGTACCGAACCGATTATTAGGTTTGTTTTAATAAAATCGTAGGTTTTTATATAAATTATAACCATACCGAATAATAGGGTAGGTTTTTAATTTTATAAAAATAAACGAAAAAATACCGAACCATATCAAATAACTTTTTATATATAAAAATATATTTTATATACTAAGTTTAAAACTAACAAAACATTAAGTTCTTTTTTTGGGTCTTGAAATTATAAAAATGGCTACAAGTGACCAAATAATTAATATCCAAAGTCTCAACTTTCAAACCTATTCTACTACTCATATCGAAACTAAATTAGTTCTAACATCTTGAGTAACAAGCACTAGGTATTCCAGCTATCTTCAGTAGCAAGCCACAAAGTATTGGATATCTTTCCTCCCGTGTGATTTTGATTTCTTTTGTTGGATACTAATCTTTTAATAAGCTCTATTCTTGAATCCCAACTTGATTAGTATCTTTCCACCCATATGACTTATATTTCTCTTATCATTGCTTAATTTATTTTACGCTACCATACAACAATGTGATGAATCTATCTTTCATGTTCCTTTGATCATCACTTTTAAAATATTAAAAATGTCTAGAGAGTTTTGTCAAAGTTCTATGCAAGTAAACATTATCACATTCTAACTTCGATTAGCGACTTTTGCGTGATATTTTTTTATAAAAAGTCGAAAAATTAACCAAACTGTAACGATATCGAAGAGAAACCAAGATAATTGGGACAGTTTCAAAAATTTTAATTTTTGTTATACAAAATGGAATAACCGAAAATTTGGTACAACAACATATCCAGTATAATCCCACATTGTGGGGTTTGGGGAGGATAAAGTATACACAAACCTTACCTTTACCTTATGGAGGTAGAGATATTATTTCCGAAAGACCCTCGCCTTAAGAAAACAAGATAAGAACACGAGAACAGTAATAAGAAGGTCATGTCGGAAATACTAAAGGTAAGAACATTAATAACAAAAAATAAAGCATTGATATAACCAAACAAGGGGAACAACATATATTACTAGACACCACGAATAAGTAAACACTAAAATGATAATACTAGTATTGGTATGTAAAACAAAAAACAAACAACCAAAACAAACATAACAGATACAGAGTCCGGAACTCGACGACCTACTAACCCTCAACCCTAATCTTCGACCTCCATAATTTTCTATCCAGGGTCATGTCCTCGGTAAGTTAGAGGTATACCATGTCCTGTCTAATCACTTTTTCCCAATACTTCTTCGGCCTACCTCTTCCTTTCTTATACCCACAATAGCCAACCTCTCACATCTTCTGACCGAAGTATTTGTGTGTCTCCTCTTTACATGCCCATACCACCTTAACCTCGCTTCCCTCATCTTTTCGTCCACAGAAACCACTCACACTTTATCCCGAATAACTTCGTTCCTAATCATATCTTTCCTACTATGTCCACTCATCCACCTTAGCATTCTCATCTCCGATACTTTCATCTTCTAAGCATGATAACTCTTAACTGACCAACATTCCGCCCCATACAACATAGCTGGTCTAACAACCACTCAATAGAACTTACCCCTTAAGTTTTGGTGGCACATTCTTATATGATTTCATCTACCCACTCCAATACGATGTGTGACGTCATCCTCAATCTCAACATTCGCTTGGATTATTGACTCAAGATCTTTGAAACTCTCTCTTTTAGGGTTGACTTGCTTATCAATCTTCACTTCCAAATTTACCTACGGCACAAATTTTATAAAGTAATGGTCGAATCGAACCATTGACGCTCCTAATTATTTAGATCATTATTCCAACCCCCGCTTATTTTCGTATATTACACCAACTTCCCTACATGTTTCCATCAAATCAAATCCGACGCCGCACAATTTTCAATTCAGGTTTGCAGCAAGCTCGAACTTCAGCAAACAACGACCAAGCTCCTCTATGGCCTCTCTCTTCCAGAAATTTCAAGAGGTACCCTCATCCCCTCCTCCCCCCCCCCCCGCGTCTGTCGCTCAACTTAGACTTCTTTCCTTCATTTGATGTGCTGTTCAAATGTGTAAACTTGGAACTGGATATGTAATTTTATTGGATACTAAAAGGTTCATATGTAAGAGTTTTAAATTTTTAATCTATGTTGGGTTTTTGGGTTCTTCCTCCCTCCCAAAAAGACTTTTTTTAATTTGGAGAGTTAAAAAAGCATTTTTTGACTAAGATTTTTACAAATGCTTTTAACTATTGAAGATTGTGATTTATAATGCTTTTCCTAGTTCAACGATTCTAAAATATGGTATGTACTTATTGTAATGAATATTAATGCAATTCATATCTTGATAAAATTCTGGAACAAATTTTAGGCTGTTAAAGTTCTTGCAAAAAGCCCCACATTTGCTAAAGATCCAAGGCATCTTCAGTTTGAAGCTGATATAAACCGTCTCTTCCTTTACTCTAGGTAAGAATCATTTTACATACTAAAAAAAAAGGTAATGCTGCTATATAGGATGCTTTTTATTTTTAAGGATTGAAGTTATCCATTGCGAAGATTTTCTTACACTATAAGTGTATTTTGACCTCTTAGAGAAGATTGCTTCCCATCTTTTTAAACGTACCAATTAGTGTTTGTAAAAGAGTTACTTGAAGTTGCCTTTTAAGTGACCTGATGGTGTAAATCTTTTTTACGCTATGCATGTGCATCAAACTTATACTCTTCGTGTAAACAGACTGGTGACAAATACAACTTGGTGTATTATCTATAATTCGGTCAATAAACTAAGGTAGGCTAATTTAGGTTTTATCTGCACTCTTTGAAATTTACTGCAAAAACATAGCTTTAGCATTGATGTTTGTACCAAGAATTGGCAGATCTAAGCTGTTCAATTGGCTGTAATTATTTGCACTTTTCCTTGTAAAACCATTTTCTATGAGTAATTGACCGACCAGGTTGCGCTCTTTCATGTCTATCGAAAACAACCTCTCTACCTGCACAAGGTAGGGGTAAGGCTGCGTACACACTGCCCTCCTCAGACCCCACCTGGGGGATTACACTGGGTTTGTTGTTGTTGTTGTCGCTTAGCTCTTTCATGTAAATACAATTCTACAGGCTATTCAGTTTTTTATTTGTAATTTAAATATGCACTTTATGAGATTGAAATGGATTTGTTTTAACATGTGCAAAGGAAAGGTTTTGTTAGGATATTTTATATTTTTTTCTGGTCATTTCATCTTTTGTTTGAATGACGGAAGTTAAAATTTTTCTGTTGAGTAAGGTTTTGTGTCCGTGCTATCAAACTTGTGAGGAGCTGGTTGGGTATTTTGATGAATGTTTTGCTGCTTTCAGTTCTTAGGAGCTAGGACATTACTTGAGTCATCAACCAGCAATCCATGTTCTACATTTTCCTTTTTGTTTCTTTTTTAGATAACTGTATTCAACACTAGTTGCAATATTGACTGGTCCAAAGAAAAGGGGGGGGAGGGGTTGCGGAAATTGCATTGTATTATTGTCATCTAAGGCTCTTGTCTATCTCGGATCAGTTGAAACTGTAAGCTGTAACTAACTTCTTTTATGGCTGAATCGCTTATGAAACATATGATAGTAAAAATTGCATACATCTTTTCTGCAAGTTTTATCCTTGCCATGATAAACTTCACTTTTCAGTTACAATCGTTTGGGAAAGGATGCCATTGAAGCTGATGCTGAGGAGATTATTGACATGGCTGGCAAGGCCTCCTTAGCTGATCAACACAAGCAGGTCCAAGATAATGTGCATAACCAGATTACAAACTTTTGCAATTATATGGATCACATATTACTCCCTGATCTTAATGTCAAGGACAAACAGGACACATCATCTTCCGAAAATAGTCCTTCTCCTCGTCGCAGTGGGCTAGGCCTTGCTATTGGTAGGACTGCTCCATTAAAGGACCACATCGGTAAGAATCTTGAGCTGAAGTTTCCGCAGCACCTTTTATATTTGTCGCTTTTCTAAAATTTGTTTAGAATTTTCATTAGTTCCCAACTTTAGCAACGTGTTGGCAACCCTTTATGTCCTGCTTTTGTTATGTTATGTTGTATTATGAAGGTGAATTCTAACTCCTCGCCATATTGTTGGTTGTTAACTATTTTGCTTACCAAAAATAGAATTGAAACAAATATTATGTTAATGGTGTTTCCTAGGACTTTTGGAATTCTTTAACTAAAAACTTTTGTCTTAACATTTTGGTAGGGACATAAGAGTCCATGTCCTGGAAAATTGGACCCATAGGTAATTGTAGGACGGTTCTCATGGATTGCGTTCAATATAAGCCCTTGGAAAGTGGGGTATAACATAGAATTATAGTTGTAGAAACTTTTTTGTGGTCTCACATAGATTATATTTAAGCTTTTTGGTCAACTTGGATAAAGATTTTCTTTCTCACTGCTAGTTTTGATGACTTTGATTAGCTGCATTGCCCCTGGATTTTGATTACTGATATGTTTTCAGCACAGCTATACCTGAAACCAAGCCATTAACGCGCATAGAGGTTTCACAGAGTTTAAAGAATCTTATGGGCTACACTCTGGAGGTCAAACCGTCGCGAATTCCACATGAGGATGCTGGGCAAGGTTTATTCTTACATGGTGAAGCTGACGTTGGTGCTGTGCTAGCACTCTATCCTGGTGTAATCTACTCCCCCGCATATTACCGCTATATTCCTGGATATCCAAGAGTTGATGCCCAAAATTCGTATTTGATCACACGGTATGATGGAACTGTGATAAATGCGCAGCCCTGGGGTGCTGGTGGTGAATCTCGGGAAATATGGAATGGTTCGTCCCTTCCTGAACCTAAGTACAACATGCAAGTTGATGAAAAGGGTTCTGAGCGAATTTGGAGAATGCTCAGTAAACCATTGGATGGAACACGTCTAGGTGGCAACCATGAAGTTTTGGAAAGGAGAAACCCTCTAGCCTTTGCTCACTTTGCCAACCACCCAGCCAAGGACATGGTCCCCAATGTTATGATATGCCCTTATGACTTTCCCCTCCCGGAGAAACACATGAGACCCTATATACCAAATATTTCGTTCGGAAATGGTGAAGAAGCAAGCATGAAAAGATTTGGCTCCTTTTGGTTCAAGTGGAAGTCCGGCAAGAATGGATCAGATGTCCCTGTTCTAAAGACGCTTGTTCTTGTGGCAACTAGAGCAATTTGTAATGAAGAGATTCTCCTGAACTACAGATTGAGCAACTCAAAGCGAAGACCGTCATGGTACACTCCAGTAGATGAGGAAGAAGATCGAAGGAGGTGGAGCTAAGATGATAATGATGAATGGTGCGTGTTGAAGTGTACCAACCATGAAAGCAAATGCTTTTGTATACACGAAGCCGAGAAGGCAGTGAGGATATTTATTTTGGTGACTACCATCTGGTTCCCTTTTAGTTTAGTCTTTTTGAAAGGTTTGCTTGTATAACCTGTTCAGAAAATATTCTACTGAGTTGGGCAACATAGTTATTGTGCTTTGCACTAACGGTGAATACTGATTTTTACATGAGTTACAGAATAAACGTAAAAGGAATCCATCATTCTGATTGCTTTTGAAAGTTAAGCGCCTTCATTTTCTTGTTAAATGTTGGATAATTGTTCCTGCTTCTGTGATTATATATATTTCTTAATGATTGGTAACTCACTGATCTACTCTACAGCCACAAAAAATTGATGGGAATGTTGATCTGGTGCAGTCATCAAAACTTTGTTATACACTAAGAATTTCTTTGTTCATTCTTCATCGCCTCCTATGAGTGGTCAAACATGGTCAGCTTCAATTACATTTTGAACATACATGGCGAGTCATAACCACTATAACAGTGAGCTCTTGTTTGATGAATGCTGATGCATGCACATACGCGAGGATCAACTTCAATGCATTCATAAAAAGAAATTGAGCGATATTTGTATTCAAGTTTTGCATATAATATCTACAAGTGGATTAGTGTTTTCTCTTTTCATTTTTCCGTTATTAGCAACTATGGGCTCGTTTGGTACAAGGGATTGGTACGAGGGATAAGAGATAGTTATCCCAGGATTGTAGTGTTATTTTTATCCCTATGGGAGGGTTGGGTAACAATCGCGGGATAACTAATCCCGAGATAACTTATTTCCCAACCAAACGTCCCCTAAAAGTTTGGGATTGCAACGTAGTAGTAGTCGTGTATTAGCAACTAAGAAGAGATAAGCTACTACAGGAAGCCTGCCCTCTGCAATACTTATTGAAATGAAAGTAGTAGTGTTGTTTTTCTGTGTTTATTAGTTTTGTTTGAAAAGAAAGCTCAGGGAAGAAACTTGATTACAACTGAGCAAGAAGGTTAACAATATATTTTGTCGTGGCATACATCTTGCTAGCAATGGTATAGCCTTAGGCATAGTGAGTCCAGGTCCTCCAGTCATGTCAACCAGCTCTTCACTTGTTCTCTCCCATTCAAAACACTGAATAAGTGATCCCAATGCCAAACTAGCTACATGCATTGCCAAATTCTCACCTGGACATCCTCTCCTTCCATATCCAAATGGCATTAGCCTGAACCCATCTCGTTGCCCTTTGATATCGATAAACCTCTCAGGCTTAAACTCATTTGGCCCTTCCCATGTCTTAGTATCATTCTGTATTGCCCACATATTCACCAGCAACATTGTCCCACGGGGGACACGAAAACCTCCAACGACACACTCATCCGAGGACTCATGTGGCACAAGAATCGGGACAACTGGGTACATTCGGAGAGTTTCGTTTATGATCCCATGGAGATAAGGGAGTTGAGCAAGGTCTGAGTCATCAAGTAATCTTGGTGACTGTCCTATGTGAGTGTCTATTTCGTTTTGAGCTTTCTTTAGTGCCTCAGGATTGTTCAGAAGAAGTGATAATGCCCACTCCATTGTGCTAGCTGTAGTATCTGTCCCTGCTGATAACATGACTTGTCCCATGCCCCTTATCACTTCATCTGTGTAATAATCAGGTTCTGAATCTTGGAGTGATAGAAGAACATCAATCATGGTGTTCTTCTTTTGCTCACAAGAAGATCCCTTTCTGTTGTTCTTGTGCTCTTCAATCAAATCTTGCATGAAGTTGTCCCTCTTCTCCTGCAATAGCTTCAGCTTATCTTCAAGTTTGTTTGCTCCTATCCAGTTAAGAAGTGGCACAAAATCTCCTATATTTGTTGCACCACTCAATTGGAAAGTTTCTGCAACAATCTCTTTAAAGCTCCTAGATTCCTCCACAGCAGAACCACCATAGTATCGTTTCCCAGCAATCATCATCATCAGAATGTTCAGTGTCATCTCAAAGAAAGCCGCTTTCATATCCACTGTGTAAGAAGCTCCGTCATTGGTTTTACCCCTAACGAGTCGTTGAAGCAGCGATCGAACCTCAACTCTATAGATGTCAGCGAACATTTGAATTCTCTGAGTGGACAAGATTTCATGAGTAGCAATCCGTCTTAGGTTGCGCCAATGTTGGCCATAGGAGGCCCAAACAAGGCTGGTATAATTGTAACCAAGATGTTTTCCAGCAAGCAACCTTGGACGGTTAGCAAAGACGACGTCGTTTTTGGTGAAACATTCCTCTGCAAGAGAAGGGGAAGAGACAAGGAGGACATGGCGCGATCCAAATCGGAGGAAAAGCAAAGGACCATGTTTTTCTGAGATCTTAGCCAATGTTTTAATCAGTGGTTTCTTGAAGAGATATAGATGGCCTATTATGGGTAAAGAAATAAATGGACTTGGTGGGAGATTATGGAATTTTCTAAGGAAATGGTTCTTTAGCAAGTAAAGGAAAGTGAAGATGAGGATGTAGTATGAAATTTCCATGATTGATGCAGACACAATCAAAGAAGACTTTGCAGTAACTATAAGTACCGTTTGGTTTTGCCAAAATAAATTTGGGTTTTATTTGTCAAACACATATTTGGCCATAGATTTTGCCTACATTTTGACAAAATCCCAAATCCCAAATCTCAAAACCAGCTCAATAGCTTGTTTTGGGCCAAAATATCATTATTATATTTTTAAAAAATTGCCCCAAACTTTTATATTTTATAAAAGAGCTCACCATTTATTATTTTATAACAATGTTGTTTCGTCTTCTTGGTCACCTAATAATGTATCATGTAGTTCATTATAAAAATGATAATTTTGTATCAAATTTATTTATGTTCAGGATTATGGTTTGCGACAATATAATGAATGTTATTGATAATGATATTGTTGGGTATTTGTGATAGTTTTTAGAACTTGTGGGTATAAGTCATGTTTCATGTTTTTCCAAAATAAATTTGGGAAATATGTTTTGAAAATTAATGTCCAAACATATTTTCATCTTCAAACCAAACTTCACCCAAATCAAATTTTTCACAACAAATTTGGAAATCTATGGCCGAACGCTAGCTAAATAACAAGAATACTCAACTTTGCTTATTGGATTCCCTATTTGATGGGTTTTTAGACTAACTTAGTTTCTGGTTCGAGGCTTAATTCTTGTCCAGGAATTGAATAAGGCCAAAGTTAGGCTGATAATTTATGGAGTGCAGTTCTGATGCAGGAAGCCTTTAGTTTATACTATGTGTAGTTAGCAGCATATTTGACATTTCATCTTTGGACGGCTAGGTGCCACTTATATGTAACAATTATGGTTGATGATAATTTGTTGTTGAGTTTAATTTTTGTGCGCAGATAATATGTATAACTTTTTTATACAATCAAGTCCATATAATAACTTTATAAATGACATGTTATAACAAGTTAGAATGCAGGGTAAAAGTAAATTAATGTATATAAGCTATGCTTGTCTGCAGTGGTCCCGGAACAATTGTAGTCCGTCAATTAAGATTCCTTTCTTGTCATAGGAATGAATGAAATTTTGGCCTTTACTCTTGTACTTCAACTTACTAGGTATGTTATGGGCGTCATGTCCTATGTCACAATGCCCCAGTTGCTTGTTTTCTAATTTCTGTTACAGTTTCTCATTACCAAAATTGACATGCTACTTGACATCTCAGAATCTTTTCATAACCAGACGTTATATTAAATAAATTAATTTGTAAAACGGACTGCCGGTACTGGAATTTCCAAATACATGACCTAACAAGAAATACTTTCCTGGGTACTGCAATTATTGTTTTTGACCCTATACTTCAATTGGTTTAATTAAATAATCTTACTAAAATCCTGATGACCAATTGGAGAAGTGGTTTTCTTTATGTAACAATGTTGTACGGACAATTCCTCAATATCTTGTTCATTCTCAAAAGAATATATCTTTGTGCATCTTGGTTAACAGAGAGGCCCCTTATATTTACCTTGTATGTGCCCATACAGTGACAATACTAAAAAGCTCACCAATAAGTATTGCATCTTTAGAATTGTAAATCTCCCATGGGCTAATATGACTAAATATGACTTAGAAAGAATAATCCATCCCCTACCACAGCAGGGGTAAAAAAAACAGGCCAAACTTCTAACCCGTTCGCTTCCACAAACGACAACCTGTATTTCAAATAACTGGTCATCTCTCTAGGAATCATTAATTTTTCTATATGATTCTACAGTTTACTGTTTACAAACCTATGGAATTGCTAACAGTTCATAGGTACTGATTACACATGTCCACAACTTTATTAAAAATTTCCAGAAAATTGAAAAATCTCACAAAATGTTCCTGTTTAAGAAATGATCAACTTTCTAACTTTATGAATTGGCCTTCTGCACACCGGGCACACCTTACTTTCAACATCCATGATCCTGCAGGAAACTACTGATCTTATGAGAATCCTCAAAACTTCTTTTATCTGTGAGGAATTGGACTCTGTGAAAAGAATAATTTACCTCTGAGCACATTCTTGACAAGTTGCACAATGACCACAAGGAACAAAGAAGCAGTTTCTTGGATTGTCATAGCAAATAACACATATTTTCCCATCATACAAATCCTCTGAAGAGCTTGATCTTCCAGAATTTGCATCTTCTGCATATGTTCCATAAGTTGATCCTAAATCCTTATGTGGCAACATTGGATCGGTCTCGGTTATTATTCTTGTTACTGATGTTTCTTCTGCATAGCTTTCATCATCACAAGCTCCCAAAGATTTCAGTATAAAGCAAATTATTATTACAGCTACTCCTGCCACACATTATTAGGTAAGGCCAACATTTTAACAACTAGTCAAATTCTTGATCTTACTAACTTTTAATATAACATAATGGTAATTATCTTGAGACTTTAATTGCCTGAGAGATTACCTAAAATTCCAACATAAGTGACAAGACGGGCAATGTAAGATATTGCAACAGATACTCCAGACAGGTCATACTGCAGCGGACACATCGTTCATTAAGCTCTTAAATTTCACTAAACGATGTCTTACATTCTTGATGTTTTAAAGAAAAGTTTGGACTTACAGTATCAGGTGTTGCAAGAACAACGTATTGGGTGGAAGGGTATGACAGATCGAGGCGACAAGGTCCATTGTTTGTCGAACAAATACTCTTTGCTTTCTTTATGTTGTAAATTGTTGGTGAAATGTTCACATTCATGAGCAGTGTGACACCTTTGGAATTTTGATTTATGATGCCAATGTTGTACCTGTCATCTTCCTCAATTCTATATGCAGCTTCTATAACAAAAGAAAGCAAGAGGAATGTTTACTCTAGCCAAGTGTGTATAAGTTGCGCACTTCATTTTTTTATTTGTTACTCTCTTGGTTCCAACTTACATGCCACTTTCCATTTGGGAACGTCTATTTGACACCATTTTATTTCCATACAATTTTCAAGATCTAAAATTCATCAAACTATTCATACTTTAATTCTCATGTAACGTTGGCTCTCTTTTTCAACTGCTTCTTTAATATTCTCTTCCATTATCCTAAATACATTATATAAATGTAAATTAGCTTCTTAAGCTCCTTGCCAAGTCAAACACCATCGCAACAACCCAGTGAAATCCTACAAGTGGGGTCTGGGGAGGGTAGTGTATACGCAAACCTTACCCTTACTCCGGAGGAGTAGAGGTTGTTTCCGATAGACCCTCGGCACAATAAGATGAAACGAGATAGTGTAGTAGTAACAACAAAAGAATCCAGAAAGATAATACCAGTAACATAATAACCAGAAAATAGAGAAAAAAGTAATAACACTAAACAATAACACTGGCACGAAGTACTACAAACACCATCACATAATGTGAAAATGAGATAGTACATAGTTACAGAAAGCATATACTTGTGTAACTTTAAGCTGTTACCAACTTACCATATGTTGTTCCATTTGAAATATCAAATCTAGCAGAGTTTGTTGACAGCAATTTTTCATGCTTTCGCTCTCCTGTTGAAGACAAAAATGACATACTTATTATTGGCATATCCAATCTTCGACTTCATAACGTATACCAAACTCTTGGTACCTTTCATTAAAGACACTTCAAGTTGACTCAAAATACTGCTTTGAGCTTGCCATTTTATTCTGATTCTTGAACCTTTGTTCAGCCACAGAGAAAACCCCTGTATACAAATTACCTTATAAAATCAGTGACTTTTAAACATACCCTTTAAATGGATGATAACAAAGCACAAGATTAGTTCATGCAAACCTTCCGACTGTATGATCCAACAAGCACAGATTTCGACGAGCTCCATTTGGCTTCTACACTTAATTCAGGCTTCTCTGAGAACCCATAAAGGGAAATTCCTGTCTTGTCATCATCTCTTACTTCAACTTGCTTCACGAACAGAGAACTCACCCTAAGTAATCGCGATGAGTCAGGTCCAAGAACCATGTCACAATCGCCATAAAGCCCATATCTTATGCTAAGCAACACTGAAATAGAAAAAAACAAAATGAGTGTGCATTAGAAAGGAATTTACTGAAGAGACAAAAGCATAAAAAATTGGATATTATATGCCACAAATACATATAGAAAGAAGGGCGAGCAAACGAGTCAATTTCTCTTGCCACATCCAACAATGATAGCAATAACGATAATGCTAATGATGCATTAGAAGAGGGTAATCCCCTCTGTGAAAAATGAAACTTGAAGCTGCAGAAGGTGGCATGGAAGATTATTGATTGATAAGGGAATCATCAAATGCTGATAACTCCAAATTATAGGAGGAAAAAGAGAATGGCTAGCTAATTAATATGGCTGATTCACCTTTCCTTTTTTGCGCAACTAACTGTTCTATGTAAGAAAGGTAGGTATTACGAATGTTAGGTATTAGTAGTTCTATCAGAATTCTAGTTGAGAACTGTACTTTACATTCAACATTATAAAGGACCATTACTTCTTTTTTCTTTACTAATAGTCATTTTCAGAATATAAACAAACACGAGTCCCCGTTATCACTTTTCTATTTCAAAGGAATTTGAATGAATTCAAGTTTGCCAAATATAAGCTAATGAAAAAAGTAAAGGTTTACAATTTAGAGGATAGACAAGATTTTGGCACAAATTGCTTTTTGCTCCATTCTATGAGCTTAACAAAGAAAAAAAAAACGACTTTTGACGCATAAACTAAATATATATGACTTAACAAAGGCACCATCTAGAATCTTTTGATTTTAGATATGTGAGGTTATTTCTATAAAGCATATCTTTTTTTTTGGTAACTATCTTTTGTATTAATCACCTTTGAATCTTTACAAAGCCATAGCTAACTAAAACAAAAACACAGCTAGCTATCTAAATGATACTAACATTAATTCTGGCCTATACAAACCATTGTCTAAACTGGACTTAGAAAATAAAACTTTGCATAAGGTCTTAACTCTCATTGATACTCTCACATGACAAATATATGCAATTTCTTTCGCGATTGTCTCCCAGTTTTGATACTTATTTTCAAAGATCCTTTGGTTCCTCTCCATCCATATAGCATAAACGCATTCAACATATACCATTTTGAATATTTGAGCCTTCTGTGATTTACCTCTGGCACTTTGGATAGCCCAAGCTAGGTGATGTTCCCAGGTTTGTGTAACCTTCTCCTTTCTTTGCAGCCACTGCTGTAATCTGTTCCATAAGGACTTAGAGAATTCACATTCAGCAACATATGCTCCCTTGTTTGCACATGCTTTTGGCATAGTATACATTTCAGATCAACTGTTAGACCCATGCCACTAGTTTATCAGTTGTTGATAATCTTCCTTGTAGTTCCAGCCACATGGTAAATTTAGCGTAATTAGGCCTAGCATCATTTCTAAACATGAGACACTTCCAAGGCACCTGCATAGAGATAGGAAGTAATTGCTTGTACACTGTGCTGATCATGCTTCTGTAAGTTCTAACATGTTGTAGCAGTCCCAGGTTCTCCTTGGCTTCCAAAAGCTTCCTAATGATCCAACATGCCTATGAGGGGATTGTAATGTCCCTCAGTTATTGACCTTTAATATCATAAGTGTGAATCCATCTGATCCATATTTTATCCTGTTTATGTTCAGTGTCCAACATGTTTTGATTTGGGCAGCTTTGTTCCACAATTTGATGTTGATGAGGTTCAGGCCTCCCATCGACTTAGGAGTGCAAACCTTATCCTGGGCTAATAAAGCTTTTTTCGTGATTGTGTTGCTTCCGGACCAAACAAAGCTCCTACATTAAGCATATATAGTTTTTAGCACCTTAGCAGGTATTAAAAACAATTGAGCCTAGTAAGTCTGAATTCCAAAGAGCACTGATTTGACCAGCTGTGTTCTGCCAGCATAGGATATGTTTTTAGCAGTCCATGATGTTATTCTGGCTGTGATCTTCTCTATAAGGGGTTGCCATTAGTGCGAGCTTCTTTGTGGATAAAGGGACCCCAAGGTACTTGAAAGGGAGAGTACCTTGTACAAACCCCAGGTGGATTAGTATGCTGCCCTTATCTTCCTAATTGACTCCACCAAAGTAAACACAACTTTTGCCAATATTAGCATGCAGACTTGATGCTCCAGAGAATTGACTGAAGCACTTGTGTAGAGCAGTAATAGAGGATAAGTTTCCTTTGACAAAAAGGAGCAGGTCATCTGCAAAGCTAAGGTGTGTGATTCCTAGCTTTGCACATCTTGGGTGGAACTGAAAAGTTTTATTATCTTTCAGCTCATTGAGCTTCCTGCTTAAGTACTCCATAGCTATTGCAAACATGAATGGAGATATTAGGTCCCCTTGTCGAAGACCTCTTGTAGCATTGAAGGGTTCACTAGGTTCTCCATTTATCAACACAGTATAATTAAACGTTTGAACACACTCCATGACTCATGCCACAAATTTATCAGGAAAATCTAACTCCACAAGGGCCTGCCTCAAGAATGGCCATTCAACAGAATCATAGGCTTTTTGTAGGTCAATTTTAATCATGCACATGGGGGATACATTTTTCCTAGTGTAGGACTTAATGAGCTCATGAGCAATGATGATGTTGTCAGCTATTTTTCTGCCAGGAATAAAACCTGCCTGGGCTTCATAAATGATGTCTGTTATCACAGCTTGCAATCTAAAAGCTATTATCTTAGCTATCATTTTGTATAAGACATTGCAATATGCAATGGGTCTAAACTCCTTCACTGAAGTTGGATTAGCAATCTTTGGAATCAGAGTAATGACAGTACAATTTATTGCCTTGTACAACTTTCCAGTTTTGAAGAACTCTTTGATGGCTTCCACTACCTCTGCCTTCACTATGTGCCATACTTTCTTGAAGAATTAGGCATTATACCCATCCACTCCTGGTGATTTATCATTCCCTATCGAGGATAAATCTTCAAATATCTCATGTTCAGTTACCTCTGCACATAGACTGAGTTTTTGTTGATGTGAGATAATTGACCCTCTCCTTATCGTGTCCCTGTTGACTGCAGGTAATGTTTGAGCAGCGCTGAGCCCATCAGTTCTTTGTAAAAGCTCACTATTTCCTCCTCTATGCCCTCAGGTTCAGACAGCTTCTTGTTAGTGAGAGATGTGAGCTCTAGTATCTGTTTCTTTTGAGCAACTAACTGTTCTATGTAAGAAAGGTGGGTATTATGAATGTTAGGTAGTGGTAGTTCTACCAGAATTCTAGTTGAGAACTGTACTTTACATTCAATATTAAAAAGGACCATGATGTAAACTAAGAGTCCACCAAACTGTATAGAGAACCATCAGTTCTCACATAACATACACAACAGTAAGTAAATAATACAACAGTATTTTACGTAAAAAACTCCCAGCTCACGGGATTAAAAACCACGACCTACGCTCATAGGATTTCAACTTCACTAACCGAAAAACTTTAGATTACAACCTATTGTAACCTAGGGATTAAACTCTTAATCCCTCTCCTACTTGCAATAACTCTATTGCAAACCTCTTTGTAATAACTGTATTACAAAGCTCACCACTTTGACTAACTCTAGTCAAACACAAACACAAGGTTTATGGTTTACAAAAATATCCTACGAGATGCTTCTAGCTAAGCTGAGTAGGAATTACAAATGGATAACATTAACAAAGATACAACAATACTAAGGATACACGATAAACTCAGTGCTGGAATCTGGTCCTTTGTTCTGTTACTACTTTGATCTTCAAGCCTTGGAGAGAATGAAGACGGCTGCACACTTGAGAGGAAATTAATGTTTTAGGGTTTGCAAGTCTGTGTAATCCGTTGCCTCATATTGGTAATATATAAGTGAGGTCAGTGGGATGATGTAAGCAAGTATCTGGTACATAACATGCTTCAAAAAGCGACTGTTGTACTGTTGCGTGTGTAGTGCAACAGTGCAACAACTTTAACAGCTGTAAAGAATTGACTTATACCGTGTCCGTAGGAACTGATAGCCATCAGTTCCCTCCGTTGTTCCTTTGACTGATATCATTGTAACTTGTACCAAACCTGTGACTTGTTGTTCCGAGCACTTTGAGGCTTTGTATCAAGTTCCCTATCTGGTTCGCATATAAAGTTTGTTAAATCATCAAAACACAAAGGCATGTACCTTATTAATTTCTCCCTTTTTAATGATGACAAACTTAGAATTGAAGCTCCCCCTGAAAATCAGATCTCCATATGATTCCCCCTGCAGATTAGTTATATTCCCCCTGAGGACCTGTTTCTCCCCTTCAATTTTTCTTTCCCCTTTTGGCATCATAAAAAGAATTTATGCAAGTAAATGCAAAAAGAAGTCCAGCGAAGTTAACTCATACCACTTGTGTGCACACAATATAACTAAGAACAGAGCACAAGACTATAACATGCATAGCAAAAGACTGAGATGCTCATTGATTAATTAGAGAAGAAAAACATAGGCAGTAATACCATTATTACAAAACATCCACACAATAAACAAACTGAAAGTACCCTAGTCATAAAAACAACAAGCCAAAACAGGACACTGGGACTAAAACAAGTACGAATAAACTGGACACTGATAAGTGGACCGTTTAAGGGGAATTGGAAGAGGGAATGAAGGGGCAAGGGCTTTGAGAAGAGCATCCACTCGAGCATTTGCAGACCAATGCTCATTTATCAACTACTCTTTCAGGTTCTGAACATGTTTCCTCAGGTCTGTATTTTCAGCCGTCAAGCGAGCAACCTCTACACCCTCTGTCCTTCAAGAATGTAATTCCTAGCTTTCAGCCTCCTTATTTCCTTGTTAGTAGCAGTCTGAACGTCAATCAACTAAGAAATCATAGAATTGCTGCCAACTCCCCCTTCTTGTTGATACACTCGCACTCCTCCAAGGTAGTCATTGAGAATGTTTTCTTTCAAGTTCCCACAGATTCTCTTCCCAAAGGAACTTTGAAATATTCAAACACTCTAGTGAGTAGGAACCCATAAGGCAAACCATGGTTCCTATCCTTGAAGTCTGCCACCTTTTCTATATATTCAATCATGATTCCAGGCAGGTTGATAGTAGTGTATCCATTCAATTCTTCTAGGAAGAACAAGTCCGCTATTGAAGTAATGGAACATCTTTCCACGCGAGGGAGCAGGACCTTGTTCACCATCTCAAACATGAGATGGTATTCCGGAAGCAGGGCCTTCTTGTGCACCCGTTCCCTCTCTGAACAACCTGAGGTTTTAGAATGACCTTCCTAAAATCGGAGGAACGGGTCCCTTCAATAGACGAGAGCCCCTCAGTGGGCACACCTAAGATACTCCCCGGTACAGCTTCATCCATCACAAAATCCAAATATTGACCTTCATGCAGATATTGTCATCTTTCACAGTGAACATATCCTCGTAGAAACTGCGAACTTCCTCTTCATAGACTTTGGGACTCTGAATGGTAAAGAGATGAGTCCACTTCTGAAACTCACAAATTTCAACCAGCTGTCTCATGCCTGACGTATCAAGAATGTTAGCATCAAACACTCTGCCCCACAACACTTTTTGCTTCTTCAGCTTTTCTCTTCTGTCAACTTCAGACACTTCCACCTTGGCAATCTTGGAGGAACCAGGTTCCTCATTATCACTTGTCTTTCTCTTCTAAAATTTCTTATTCTCAACACTTTTATCCTTCCTCTGAGACTTACTTTTCTCACCAGACTCATTCTGTTCAACACCCTTCTCTTTATCAATCTCAACACCTTTCACAGACGACCCTTTATTGGACTTCATAATCACAGACTTCTTAGAAGATTTACGAACAAGGGAAGCAGGTTCCTCATTCACCTCTTCGTCCTCAACATCCACAGTATTGGCCAGAGGCAGATCCTCCTCATTCAGTAGTTTTCCCCCTTTTACCAATCTTCTTCTTTTCTTTTTCTCCTTATTCCTTTTCAAAGCATTTTCAAGGGCTTCTTTTTTCTGCTGCCTAGTAGTGGGTATTTTAAGAATGGGCCCTTTGGAGACTGCCCTACCACTTCTAGCAGCTATAACCTATGTTACATGCATATCATCATAATCCTCCTCACTTTCATCATCTTCTTCTTCAAATAAAGGCTTCATCTCAGGAATCACAAAATCTAATGGAACTACATCTAGATGAGGGGAAGGGAGAGGGTCAGTACTGTCTAACGGCTTTTTAGTGGAGCATGGAGTTTCATCCCAAGTAGGAGCAGAGGGAGAAGGTCCCACTATTGGCTCCTCTATAGTACTAACTTGTACTAAGTCACTTGAAGGCACTTGTTCTCCACTTCCATCCCCATTCCCTTTTTCTCCCCCCCGAGTCTCAACACGCACATCATCAGGCACTTACTCCCCAACCAAACTCCCTTTAGTAGCAATAAGCAACATGTTCTCTATTGCTTTCTTTTCACTTACATCCAATAATGTAGAATCAGTAGAGGCGAGAGAGGCGTTATCTGACGTTGATACAATATTTAGATCAAAAGTTGGAGCAGAAGGAGTAGTAGACACACCAGATGCTTCACCAAGACCAGTAATAGGCTCTTGGGCTACAGTTGCCTCCTCAACCCGCTGACTCAAAACCTCCGTTCCCTCTTCTCCGTCTACCAGTCCATTTTCTGCCATTTCTTTATATAGTAGAGGGAGAGGTTGTCGCGACAGACATCTTGGGTGTTTGATTTTTTCGGCTACGGTGGAACCAGAACTCGATGAAGTCAGAGAAGAGACAGTGAGTGGTGGTTGGTCGGAGATGAGGGTTTCACTGGGTGAAGGTTGAGACTCAGATTCAGGCTGTTGTGCTTTGTGAGATGAAGACATAGTAGGAATGACAGTGGTGACTTTAGGAGACTCTGTTGAGAAGACATGGTAATTGTATAGAGCAAAGACACAAGAAAGAGGGTTTTTTGAGAGAAGAGGAAAGTTGGCTTTGATGTTGACAGTTGTGAGAGAGATATGTCTTTTGGAGTTATCTAGAAGGAAGGAAGGACCGATTACAATTGGATGCAACGGACTGGGTAGTCGGGTCGATTTGTAACGGGTGTGATGTTTGGGCTTAAAAGGTGTGGGAAAAAGGGCGGACACATTTTAATAACGTGACACTTTTAACAATTTAAAATGTGTACGAGTGTAAGAGGAACTACTAACCTAAGTCAAAGGAACCAGGTCCCCTGACTGATTTTTGCAAATATGAACCTTATCCTTCTACCAAATTGCAATGTCATTAGATGCTTGTTTTTCATGTAATTGCCATGCGTTTTTACCTGTAACGGTATAGAATTTAGTTAAAAGTTACCAGAAAACACTTTTTAGCAGTTGATCTTGCCATTCCTTCATAGCCAGTCACTGAGGAACCAGGTTCTCAGTTTAATTTGATTAGTCCCAACTCCAGTTGATTCTTTTCAAAATGCTATATGCTTAATGCTTTGGTGAAGATATCAACTACCTGGTCCTCTATTTGCAAAACTTCATGCAGATAAGACCCTTTTCAACTTTGTCCCTGAGGAAATGATATCGCACATCAATGTGCTTTATCCTCTTATGTTGAACCGGGTTCTTTGCCATATTGAGAGCACTTGTGTTATCACACAATAGTGGCACATAGTCAGAGAACACACCAAAATCTTATAATTGTTGCTTGATCCACAATAATTGCGCACAACAGGAAGCAGCTGCCACATATTCAACTTTTGTAATGGTGAGGGCTACAAAATTTTATTTCTTTTTACCCCATGAAATCAAGCACGACCCCAAAAAATGTGCCATCCCAGATGTACTCTTTCTATCCACCAAATAACCAACATAATTTGCATCAGCATGCCCAATTTAGTCAAAATTATCTCTTGAGGGGTAATAGATGACCAGGTCCTGTGTTCCTTTGAGATACCTCAGAATTCTCTTAGCAGCTTTCAGATGAGATTCTTTTGGACTTAATTAGAATCTAGTACATAACGCCACATTAAACACAATGTTAGGTCTACTGGTTGTAAGATACAAGAGTGAACCAACGATGCCCCTATAAATAGTCTCATTCATATGGGAACCAGGTTCGTCCATGTCTAGACGAGTGGATGTGGCGATAGGAGGATCAATGGTCTTTGAACTTTCTATCTCAAACCTCTTTAGAAGCTATTTAATGTATTTATGCTAACTTATCATCGTTCCCCTAGAGGTTTGCTTAACTTTCAATCCTAGGAAAAAGTTCAGTTCCCCCATCATACTCATCTCAAACTCGCTTCCCATAAGTTTGACAAACTCCTCACATAAGGAATCATTTGTTGCACCAAATATGATGTCGTCAACATAAACTTGCACAATTAGCAGGTTCCTCCCTCTTTTCTTCAGAAAAGGAATTTTGTCAACTTTCCCTCTAGTAAAACCATTTTCTAGAAGGAACATGGACAACCTTTCATACCATGCATGATGGGCCTGTTTTAAACCATATAGTGCCTTGTCGAGCTTGAATACATGTTCAGGATGCTCATGACATTCAAATCTAGGTGGTTGTTTGACAAAGATTTCTTCCTTTAAATATCCATTCAGAAATGCACTCTTGACATCCATTTGGATCAATTTGAATTCCATATTAGATGCAAAAGCAATGAGAATTCTGATGGCTTCCATTCGTACAACTGGAGCAAAAGTCTCATCATAGCCAATTCCTTCTTCTTGATTATAGCCTTGAACCACCAACCTGGCCTTGTTTCTTGTTGTATTTCCAAACTCATCAAGCTTGTTTTTGAACATCCACTTGGTTCTAATAACAGTTCTATCTAAAAGTCGGGGAACCAGGTGCCACACACTATTCCTCTCAAATTGATGGAGTTCATATTGCATAGCACCAATCTAATCAACGTCTTCCAATTCTTCCTAGATATTTTTGGGCTCAATTTAAGACAGGAAAGCTGAGAAAGCAAACATGTTTCTTATCTTTGATCTAGTCTGAATTCCTAAATCCAGAGGGGTAATTACATTCTGGAGAGGATGTGAGCTTTTGTGCTTCCAGTTAGACACTTGAGTCTCATGGTGAGAAGACACAGGTTCCACCGTGTGGGATCCATCATTAGCATCCATGGAAGAGTGAGTGCCACTTCTTTGCTCAGCATCAGGAGTGCCTCACACTGCATCAGCAACGCTGTTTTCTGCTTCAGTTACTGTAATGGAGGAACCAGGTTCCTCTGAATCAGCTGAAGGTTCTGTTTCATCTTCTTCATTAGACTCATTGACCTGACTCGTCAGATCTGCCTTCCCTAGCCATATCAATGACTTCTCCAGGAACCTTTGAATGCTCTTCGTCTTGATCATTCTTATCATTAGAATATTTCCCACTTGAGTGGTGTGATTCATCAAAGATTACTTGTATGCTTTCTTCTACACATTGGGTTCTTTTGTCGTAGACCTTGTATGCTTTGCTTTGTGAAGAATATCCAAGAAAAATCCCTTTATCACTTTTGGCATCAAATTTTCTCAGTGCTTCCTTACCATTATTGAGAACAAAACATTTGCAACCAAATGTTCTCAGGTAAGTCAGCTTGGGTTTTCTCCCGTTTAGTAATTCATACGGGTCTTGTTTAGGAGGGACCTGGTCATGCACCTATTTATTAGATAGCAGGAAGTGTTCACTGCCTCAGCCCAAAAGCTCTTTGGTATATCACTATCAATTAGCATTGTCCTTATCATGTCTTCAAGAGTCTTATTTTTCCTCTCCATAACACTATTTTGTTGGGGTGTTCTAGGAGCTGAAAAATTATGACTTATACCATTTTTAGCACAGAATTCGTCAAATTTTGCATTGTCGAACTCAATTCCATGATCAGATCTTATGCTTACAACATTATGGCCCATCTTCACTTGAATCTGCTTCACAAAGACAGCAAAGACTGGAAAAGTTTCATCCTTGGTTCAAAGGAACAAGGTCCATGTGAATTTGGAGTAGTCATCTACAATGACAAAGATGTACTTCTTTCCTTCTCTGTTGCGCATCCTCATAGGTCCACACAGATCCATATGGAGAAGATCCAGTGGCCTTGAAGTGATTACTTCCTTCTTTGGCTTGAAGGAGGACCTGACTTGATTTTCTTTTACACATGCATCACACACCTTGTGGTCTTTGAACTTTGACTGTGGCAGCACACAAACCAGGTCCTTCTTGACTAGCCTGTTCAATAATGAGAAGCTTCCATGTCCCAATATTTTGTGCCACAGTTCAGCATCATTATCAATAGCACTCAAACATGTAAGATCCCCACTGTTTGGAGACTCAAAGTCAGCAACATAGATGTTTTTGAATCTTTTCGCCACCAGAACCACTTCACCAGTTACAGGATTTGTGACTGTGCAAGACTTTGATCAGAACTCCACTTTGTTTCCTTTGTCACAGATTTGAGAGACACTCAGGCTGTATTTCAGGCCATTCACATAATACACATTCTCAATTGAGTGAGTGAGTGTCTTCCCAATTTTTTTATCTCCCAGAATGTATCCCTTTTTTCCATTGCCAAAGGACACATTCCCACCTTGTAGGCTTTGAGTGAAAGGAAATCTTTAGTACTTCCAGTCATGTGTTTAGATTAGCCGCTATCCATGTAGCATTTTTGACTGCTTCCTTTCACTATTCCCTGCACAAGGAGATCAAAGATTAGACTTAGGAACCCAAACAAGTTTGGGCCCCTTGTATTGAAGAAAAGGGCGAATTAAACTTCTTCTTGTCCAATCAGGCATCGCACGTTTTTTATTCAAGGGACCAGGTTCCTTAGCAGTAGATACTTTTTTAATGAAAACTTTATTTTTCTGTTGGGATTAAAATCTAGCTTTACAGGAATCTTTGAAATGACCAGTGTTACCACAATTAGTGCAAAGTCAGTTATCAGGTACAGTAACATACTTGCTATATGGGTTGTAAGGAGACTTTTGCTTTTGGAACTCAATTCCCTGCATGTTCCCTCCGTTACTTTTATACATGGAGGTGATTGTGTCAGAGGACCAGGTCCACTTCAGATATTTATCTAGATCCTTTTTAACCCTGCTTAGATCTTTCTGAAGTTGTCTATTTATTTCAAGTTCAGCACACATACTCAATTTTACCTTTTTGAGTTCATTTTCAAGCTTAAGGTATGCCTCACTCGCCACTTCCTTTCCTTTTAAAGAGTTAATATAATTTTCTATTAAAGTTTTTACAGAAATTTTGTCCCTTTTTAATTCCTCTATTGTTTCCTTTAGATCCACAACTACTACCAACAAGTCATCTCTCTCATGTTCTACTTTTTCAATTTTCTCACTCAGAACATCATTTTCATTCTTTAAATCCTCAATGGTTTCTTTTAAATCAACAACTACGACCAATAAATCATCTCTTTCATGCTCTACCTATCCTAATTCCTTAGTTAAAGCATTTTTATCATTGATAAGGTTATGGTAAGCATCAATCGGGACATTAGCTAAAGATACAAGCTTCTTTTGAGAGTAAGATTTTAAATTTCTTTGAACGTCTAGAAAGTTTACCTCATCTTCATTCTCATCAGATTTTGCCATCAGGGCAAAAATGGAGTCATATTCTGCTGATTCATTTTCAACCGCCATCATGGAGGTGTCACCTTGTTCATCATCGCCCTCAGATTCACTAGAGGAATATCCACGTGTAGCAAGAGCTTGTTTCATAACATTATCAGCGACATCTTTTCTCTTGAATTTCCTATTAGGAACCAGGTTCCTCTTGGTCGTCTTGTCTGTGTTGTGCTTGTAATGGTTCTATTTGTGGAGAGGACAGTCTTTGATGAACTGTCTTGGATTCCCGCATTTGTGATAGCAATCATAGCCTTTTGTTCAGCTAGAGCTGTCCTTTTTTGGAATACATCCATTTCTGCGAATCATTTTTTGAAACCTCAGTGTTAGATAGGCCATGTAAGCATCATCACCACTTGAGTTACTGTTGTCTGCTTTGAGAACCAAGTTCTTATCCTTTTTGGGTTCTTTTCTTTCATGGTCCTTCTTCTTCTTCTTCTTCTTCTTCTTCTTCTTCTTCTTCTTCTTCTTCTTCTTCATTTCATAGGTCTTCAGATTTCCAATGAGTTCATCAATCGTCAGCTTTTGTAGATCTTTTGCCTCCGTGATAGCATTGACTTTGCTCTCCCAAGAACCAGGTAACACACTGAGTATTTCTATCACAAGTTTGTTCCTTGGAATGATCTATCCTAGAGAATGGAGCTCATTGATAATGGAAGTGAAACGAGTATGCATGTCCTGAATGGACTCATCATCCTTCATCTTGAGGAGTTCATACTCAGTGGTGAGCATGTCAATCTTTAACTGCTTGACTTGAGTTTTTCCTTCATGTGCGGTTTGGAGAGCCTTCCAGATCTCTTTGGAAGATTGACAAGCTGAGATTCTGTTGTACTCGTCTGGTCCAATACCACATACGAGGATCTTCTTTGCTCGGAATTTTTTCTCGATGGCTTTGCGATCGGCATCATTGTACTCCGTCCTTGCTTTTGGGACTATCCCTGCTGTCTCGCCAATGGTCTTCATAGGGACAAAGGGTCCATCACAAAAGACACTCTAAAGCTCTGAATTTTCAGCCATGATAAAACCATGCATTCTTGTCTTCCACCAGCCATAGTATTGTCCATTGAATCTTGGTGGTATGTAGGTTGATTGACTTTCTTCAAAGCTTGGTGGAGCAGTCATTTAGATCATTTCTAGTTGTTAGCTTTATAGAAAGAACCTGCTCTGATACTAATTGATGTAAACTAAGAGTCCACCAAACTGTATAGAGAACCCGGTTCTCTATCAATTTCCACAGAAGACACACACAACAATAAGTAAATAACATAGCAGTATTTTACGTGAAAAACTACCAGCTCACGAGATTAAAAATCACGACCTATACTCGTAGGATTTCAACTTCACTAACCGAACAAATTTAGATTACAACCTATTGTAACCTAGGAATTAAACTCTTAATTCCTCACCTTCTTGCAATAACTCTATTGCAAGCCTCTTTGTAATAACTCCATTACAAAGTTCACCACTTTGACTAACTCTAGTCAAACACAAACACAAAGTTTATGGTTTATAAAGATATCCTACGAGATGCTTCTAACTAAGTTGAGTAGGAATTACAAGTGGATAACATTAACAAAGATACAACAATACTAAGGACACACAATGAACTCAATGCTGGGATCTAGTCATTTGTTCTGTTGCTACTTTATTCATCAAGCCTTAGAGTGAATGAAGGCGACTGCACACTTGAGAGGAAATTAATGTTTTAGGATTTTCAAGTATGTGCAATCCCTTGCCTCATGTTGGTAATATATGAGTGAGGTCATTGGTATGATGTAAGCAAGTATCCGATACATAACATGCTTTAAAAGGTGACTACTACACTGTTGCGTGTGTAGTGCAACAGTGCAACAACTTTAACAACTGTAAAGAGTTGACTTGTATTGTGACCGGAGGAACTGATAGCCATTAGTTCCCTCTGCTATTCCTTTGATTGATATCATTGGAACTTATGCGAGATCTGTGACTTGTTGTTTCAAGCACTTTGAGGCTTTGTATCAGGTTCCTTATCTGGTTCACATATGAAATTTTTTAAATCATCAAAACACAAAGGCACATAACTTATCAGACCAATACTTTTTTCTTTACTAATTATCATTTTCAGAATATAACAAACACGAGCCCCTATATCAATTTTCTATTTCAAAGGAATTTGAATGAATATTAAATTTGCCAAATATGATAATGAAAAAAGTAAAAGGTTTACAATTTAGAGGATAGATAAGATTTTGGCACAAATCACGTTTTGCTCCACTCTATGAGCTTAACAAAGAAAAAAAAAAGACTTTTTGCACGAGTCCCTATCGCGCCCCTTTTTCTCTCGAAAGCGGGTTTCGACATGTGATAACTCTTTTAAAGGGTATTAAAATAGAAGAGTCGTCACCTAACGATTTTTGAGGTGCGCTAGGGCTCCTATTCATGAATGACTCTGTTTGAACTAGTCTGTATTACCAAAGATTGGGTAAGGGCTCAATTTACCTTGAAGAGAAGGTATTAGGCACTCTTTGAGGTCTACAATTGTATGTCCCGACCGAAATTACGTTACGTGAGATTATCGGATTATAAATCTCCTATGTGATAAGGTAAGTGAAGGAAGACAGAAAATATAAGACAAATGTAAAGAAGATTTGTAGAAAAAGGAATTAAACTATATTGGCAAATGATTAGTACAAGTCTTTAGAGGTTACAAGAAACGACCTAATTTTTCTAAGTTAAAAAAAATAAAGGCGCGAACAATAAGCATATAAAGGGGGTTCCTAAGTTTTTTAGCCTAAAGGATCACCCCGTGCAACATAAATAATACTTCGCTACTCCCTTAGGGTAGGGGTTGCTCATATTATTTAGCGGGCACGACTATCATCTCCTACTACCCAATTACTATGTTAAAGTTGTTTACCTAAAGCGTTCTAGTTGAATTCTAAACCGTGTCCTATGCGTGCACTATCTGTCCCATGCCTACGATCTAGGAGGCTTTGGACCTACTATTTGGGTGGTTCTAGACTTTACTTAGGGTGCTCAAAACGATAAAACTAGACGCACATTTAAAACATGTAGGACTACACATAAAGACAATAAATGGCTCAAGTTAGCCTCCACACATAAGCAACAAAAGCACGCTCACTTAGTGGCTTTTTGACCACTTCATGGGCTACCACGTGGGGGCCTTTGTCCCCACTTATTAATTATCCGCAAATCCTTAATTATATGGTTAATCTTTCATTAAACCAATAATTAACCAATTATTCACATAATTAAAAATTATCCCAAATTACTTAAAATATTGCTCATTTTTAGCATACCTTATACACCTCACTATCATGGCCATGTGGTACCTTATAAGGTATTAGTCCATAATGACAGATTTTATATTAGGCAGTAGGCAATTTCAGAATCAAGGCATATTAGAGTCGTTAAGTCCTATAGACATGGATTCTATGTGATCCCAGCTCATGAAACATCTTACGGGCAGTGTTGCTATCAAATTTACAGATTACATATGTTATAAACCTATAGACATGATCTCTAAGTTATTTGTGCCATGGGGCAGCGAAACGCCATTAGAAAACTCGAAATTATTCGTGTTTGGTCCTATATGCATGTTTTCTAAACGAGTAACAGTATCCTATAGGCAGGTTCTCTAATAGTTGGTACTTAAACACAGATTCATCATGCATATTCCTATAGACATGTTGTCTAGGTGAGCAGTGTAATAGGAACAACAGAAGCAGTCGACTAGTTAATTAATTAAAGCCATATAGACATGGTATCTAGATGAGTATTAGCAAAGGCATGTATTAGTGCGATCTCATAGGCATGTTATCTAATAATCATATTGCAATTACATAACTAAGCAAATAGTTATTGACATTTGATTCCTATAGACATGCTGTCTAATGGCGCATAGAAGTAGACATGGGAGCAAGTAAAGCATTTATTCAAACAATATGCTTTTGATAATGTACGGGTATTAGACAAGTTGAGTAGGTGAAGTGTTCAATTTCCTATAGGCATGATTTCTATTAGTGAGTAGAATTAAAGCACATCAAACAAATAGCAAACAAAGCAAATAAGCCATATGGATAAGTTTTCTACCCATTTAGGCGAAAATTAAAGTATACTAATTCCCCAACCATTTGTTTACAAATTATTAAAGACCCAATAAAAGAAAAATAAGCTCAAACATTACAAAATTGAAATGACTACGGGCCTAACAAATAGCGCATGCCCAACAAGAGATAACCCAGTACCGTCTGGGCCTTCAACAGGCTTATCCTTTACACGAGTAGCAAATCCAAACCCAAATTCAACTCAAACATTAGAATGTATCGAATGCACAGCTCAGGCCCACTCTTGGGCCCGTATCAAGCCCAGATATAAGCTCTACTTACTCAGCAGTTTGCAAATTAACAATCTAACTTCATAAACTAACGAATCACATATGACAAACATTTAAATGATTCTGGAACCTACTGACAGCAACTCCCAAGAAAGCATGATTTATAGGAAAATATATTTGCATATCATAAGTAAGAGTGACAGGATTGATTAAACAAAGAACATGAGAACTAGGAGAATCAGTAGGTCTTAATTTCAACATGGTAAGTTTGACATGGCAAACTAACAACACAGGTTCAATCATTCAGCAGGTGATAGCATGCTGAGCATAAACATAACATTAGAAGAGTTGAGGAGATATGCCACTTAGAGTTAACAGGGTAAGCATACCAGATACATACAAGATGAATATGCTAAGCTTTCCAAAGTGAGTTTAGAGGAATTTTAAAACTAGGAATCTAAGTCATGAAGGTCTAATAGAATTATAGTCAGAGAATGGCAATTACACATAGTAAACAAGTAAGTAAGCATGATATATAACAGCCAATAAGAATCCTAGTCATGCTGAGTATAACACAAAGATTCCTAAGTCCAAAAATATAATGGTAGGAAGACACATCAACTTGAGATCAAATAGAATAGACCAACTCCAGAACTTAAGCCAGTCAACCATGCATAATAATAGAAACTAAATGTATTGGGACTCAACTAGAAGCCTATGCAATACTAAAGAGTGCAGGATTGACCAAATACCACATTGAAGCTCTCAATAACAAGGCCACATGTTTGGTTAAAGCAATGAGACAACAATAGAGTTCATATAGATAAGGAAAATAATAAAGCCCACATAAAAGATTCAGTAGAGGGAGACTTATTCATGCTCCAGGCAGGCAGTAATCCCCTAGGAGTTTCAGTGCAAGTATTCAGATTGGAATATGAAAAGGATGCGGTATTAAATAGTGAATGTAAGAAATTAAGGATATATAAACATAAGAACTTCAAAAAAGTATCACAACCTAGAAATCTTCTAAATTCACTACACTGATTGAACACATGCTAACTTATACAAGTTCAGGTGAAGGATTACATGAGAAACTCAAAGCAAAGTTTGACACAGTATCATATTGGCTTTGAAAAAGTCCACATAACATGGATATTCAGAAGCATGAACACAAACAGGGAAGAAACATAATTGCGAAAGTTTGAACACTTACTAATTAATAGATTTAACAAACAAACAGAGGAGAAAACCAAGTGTCAATAACTGCTTGAGTATTAGTAGCAAAGAGAGAACAAATGAGACCCCAAACCCTAATGCATCAGAGTTCACAAGAGCCTCAAATGGGGCCCGAGCAGTGCTCGTACTAGGGTTGTCGATAGAGAGAATTTCGGTGGCCTTGGCTTTCAGCCTACCACAACCAAGAGTGCAGAAAGTATAGAAAAGTAATAGTTGAGAGAGTAACAGTAGTGGTAGCAGTAGGTAAGTCTTAGAGGAGAAATAGGGATGGGGGTTTATGTAGTAGTTAAATAAAATGAGTAAACAAGGAAAGAAAATTAAGCAAACATAAACAAGGAAAGAAAAATATACATGTAATCAATAAAGTAATTGGTGAGGAAAGAAATCAAACTCCAAACCTTAGTAAGGGTTCAAGGCTTAAAATCGGCCAACTAGTGTGAAGAATCAGGCCTTTCTTCATGTATATGGACGAAATACTGTTCAAATCTCAAAGATTAAGGTCGATTCCAGTTTGATCTAGGAGATGGTACTTGCCAAATTTGGGCAAGTACCTAAGTAATACCAAAAACGCATGACCAATGGCAGAGGACCATAGATATGGTAAGCGAATAATGGAAGAATCCCATTATCAATGGGATTAGGAGAGGGATTTAAGGGGGAGGCGGCTAGGGTTCTTCAGAGAGAACACAGAGGGGCTGAACGGGGGGAAGTGGGTCTCTAAGGTTAGGGGTGAAGGATATAAGGAGAATGAGGGGTTTATTATAGGTCGTTGATCATTTAAGATCAACGGCCAAGATCGAAGGGGAAGCGGGACGGGTTATTCAACGGGCGTGACCGGGTATAGTAAAGGGTCATTTGTTTTGGGCTGCTGAGATGTGAGATGATATGGGCTTAATGTTTTGGGCCTTGAATTTGTCCCAAAAAAATTGGCCTGTTTTGGGCCAACTCTTGAAACCCTCCAAAATTAATTAAAAATAAATTATTAAAGCATCTAATAAATAGTAAAAATATTATCTATGCTGTAAAAAAAGTTTAAAAATAATAACTCAATATTATAAAAATATAAAATGCTACTTTGGTATAAATAATCTAATAAACGCAATTATTGGTAGAATATATGCTATTATTGTAAATAGTAAAGATAAAATAGAAAAAAAATACAAATATATTATGTAAAAAGAGATAAAATATTATAAAATACATAATGGAATAGAATGATAAATTGGATGATTAAAACACCTTAACAAATAATTTAAAGGGATAATTAATAAATATTTAAACAAATTAAATGCAAAAAATCAACTTTAAAGCTTTAAAAACTATAGAAAATGCTTATATAATTTCTGTAAATTGAATAATAATGCAAAATAATATTTTAAAAATATATGGAATACTTTATAAAATATGAGAGCAAAATTGGATATCAACACTCTCCAAAAGCACTCTTTAGAATCTTTTTATTTTTATGTTATTTTTATAAAGCATATCATAAAGGGTAAAATCAAAATACCAAAATTAAAGAGTTTACAAATATGAAAAAAAAATACTGAATCATATAAGCACATGAGAGAAAATGTGATGCATGTGGGTGCAAGATTGAAATTTTTGAATCAAGCTGCTCAAGATGCTCCTGCTCCAAAGGCCAATTCCCACACTTGAACCACGTGTCGTTAATATAAAGAAGTATGTTAGAAAGACGAAGAAAACAAAGTAGTAGGAAGTGTGCTTACTCCACTTTGGAAGTTCGTATCTTCTGACCGTCTTTAGACATGCCTAAAATATTCTTTTGCGGTGTTGGTAATCTGTACAGTTGGCTAACTTTGGATAGATTAATATGTTTAGGGTCCTTATTTCTTTTTAAAAGAATTATGGAATCCTACATTAGAAATGAATGGGTTCCTTAGACTCTTTATATGCTTGGGAGCTCCTAACCCTTTAAACTAGCTTTTGTCAGTTTTCTTTTGATATTTTGTACATGTTATTTGAATAGTAAGTATCATGACTTGAACCTCGTCACTACTCCACCGAGGTTAGTTTTAATATTTACTGGATAACGATTATGGTATATTCATACTATGCTTCTGCATATTCTTTATGCAAATCCTGGTACTTCGGATCGAGCTGATCGTTAGGAGGCGTGCTAGAGTTTGCTGGAGATTTCAAGGTATCCCTGTTGTTCCGTTTGCAGGCCTCGGGGTCACCTTCTTTACTTTATTTTCTGTTGTTTATGTATTCTAAACAATATTGTACTCATCGAGACTTGTTATGTATTCCATGTAGAGCTTATGACTCAGTATTATCGGGTTTTGGGATGTTGCTTATTGTATCCATGTTGGTAGTATTATCATATTTTGCGGTTTTTATTAAATTTAAAGTTATTATATTTTGATTGACGTCAATGTGTGATAGGTTTACCTGGTCTTAGAGATTAGGTGTCATCGCGATCACTATGGTGGAATTTTGGTTTGTGACATGATGCAAAACTAGTTAAGCAATTTGCTTATTCTACGTCACAAACCAAGTTTTACTGCATGCCATATAAGCTAATTTTATTGCTTTGCTTATATTGGAAAGAAACAATGAAAAAGGCAGCTAAATTACGATATTTCAATTGACTAATGGGGTGCTAACTGGTTGTAGTATTCGAAGTGAAATCTCAAACAAATATTAACAAATATGTTTCGCTCTCCTCCCCCCCCCCCCCACCCAATTTCTAAGAACTTATGATCACTCAGTTAAATGTTATTTGGAAATCTCAAACTATATTATATAATTAATTAGATTATATTGTATAGCATTAGATTAAACGATTTTATGCCTATAACCAATATAAGCGATAATATTTTTAAGGGCTTGAGGGTGAGTCTTAGTATATTTTGACTTATTATGATATTTTATTGAGGGTAAGACGATGGGTTCAAGTCCCGACATACCATGATAATATAAGATATTGGGCTTGAGTCCCGACTTATTATGGCCTAACACGCCTTTGTATGAGTAAGGTATTGGGCTCAAGTTCAATACAACATATTGATGATATAGTGATAATTAACGCAAAAATATTGTGCTTTTGATGAAAAATCATCAAGTTTATCCCACTTGATTTGCTTCATAGCAGTATATATAATAAGTCTGAATGAAGACAAGTGGTTGAACGAATGAACGTGTGCATGGCAAATAGCAAAATAATAATTCTGAAGGTGAGTTCTAAAGTTGCATTGAAAAGATTGAACTATTTCAGATCCGTGCGGGTACACTTGGTAAAAATTTGTACAATACGGGTATAACTTCAATGTTGCCCCAAAAGTGGGTATATATGAAAATGCCCTTAAACAAGTAACGTGTAAAATGAAGGGATATTTAGACAAATAGTCATTCGGATTCACTATTAACATTTCATAGTCGGCATACATAGACTATATATTGATTATATAGTATACACTATTACATACATATTATTATCACGAACCAAAATTTGTCTGGTTGTGATGGCACCTAACCCAACCCGCTAGGTAAGCCAAGTAACATTCAACACAACTCAAATGAGAATAATAAGAGTAAATGAGTAAACTAACTGAATTTCTTTATAAAATTTCAAGGATTGGTAGTACAATTACAAAGCCGGTACGAAATAAATACATCATCTGCTCGAAATATATATAAACGGATTTTGCAATTCTAAAGCTACCAAAGAAAAGTGGCAACTATATCTGGAAAGCAGGAACATCTTTAATGCCAGCTCCCTCCTTACACATCAACATCAGCCCCAAGATCTGCATGCAAGGTGCAGAAGTGTAGTATGAGTGCAACCGACCACATGTACTCAAAAAGTAATAAACCTAACCTCAAGTGAAAAGCAGTGACGAGCTCAGAAGAAGGTCAGATCCCAATACCAATGGCCAATAACAATAACAACACGGGATATAATGATGACAGTAACAACAAATAGCTCAAAGGAATTAACATGCTCAGCTCATTCATAGCTACGGGAAAGTAGACATGCCTTTTAAGTATAGCAGTCAAGACCAAATTTTACCACTGAAATTAATTAAACATGTGTTTATCAAAACAACTGTGTTTTCCTAATTTACAACTTTGGATAAAACTTTTCGTTTACCAAATAGCATGAGGAAAGTACATCTCTATGCCTACATGTCAAATATACGTGTCATGTCATCAAATATCATATTATTGTCCATCATGAGGAAAATGCATCTCTATGCTTACATGTCAAGCATGCATTTAAAATGAATGATATCACGGTGGTATCCCTAGCTGTCCTTACTCTCAACGTACTCAAGTTGTCTGCCTCAAATGCCCACTTCATCACACATACACACCCAATCACTCAGCACTGTACGGGTGCCTGGCATCAATGCCCCTCAATAAAGCATGTGTATATATATCACTGTGTATGCGCTCACTACTGTATGCCAGACTCCGAACGGGCGGATCCTGCCCAAGCGCTAATCAAAAGCCAATATGGCTTGTTGCGGCGTGCAGCCAGATCCAATAATAATAATAATAATAATAATAATAATAATAATAATAATAAATAAATAAAAAAAGAAAAAAACCTATTGCGGTGTGCATCCCGATCCACAACAACAACAACAACAACAACAACAACAACAACAACAACAACAATAATAATAATAATAATAATAATAATAATAATCAATCCAGTATGGCTTGTTGTGGCGTGCAGTTCGATCCACAACAACACCCTGAACACGGCTCTAAGGCCCATCTCAGTCATCAATCTTTCAAGTCTCAAAAGCTCACAATCTCATACAACTCAACCCAACAACTCCATATACGGAAAAAACAATTATAACATATAACGTAACAATGAATGATGAATAGAGATTGAGATATGATATGCAATGAAGAACTATGACTGAGTGTACAATTACAGTTAAATCAGATAACTCAAGAAAACATAAATAGCCTTATTAAGTCTCAACCGAATAAGCACATAGCCTAAACATGATTTCTAACATGAATCACAACTCAAGTAATAAAACAGGTAGGAAAAAATACGGATATATCAGGATATGATAACAGAACAAGTCTGGTACCAGTCTAAAAGTCATCTTGAATCATGATTACCCCGGTGCACGCCAACGCGCCCATCACCTTGCATGTGCGTCACCTCAACACATCACAAATAACAAGGTTCCCAGGGGTAATTACCCTCAATTCCAAGTTTAGAAGTGTAACTTACCTTGTTCAAGCCAAATCAAATACCGAACAAGCCAAACAATACTCTAGAAATGTCATCTCGCACGAATCATCCTCCAAAACGGCTTGAAACTAGCCAAAACCAACGCAATAACATCAAATAATGCCAAAGAGAGAAAACCCAAACGATAAAGGTCGAATCTTTAATCAATTACTCAAAGTCAACCAAAAAGTTTACATCGGGCCCGCACCTCGGTACCCGACAAAATTTATAAATTCCGACAACTCATTCAATTACAAGTCCAACTATACTAATATCATGCAAATCTGACTCCGAATGAGTGTTCAAATCTCAAATATTCACTTTAGAAAGATTTAGACAAAAAGAATCGCAATTCTCTTCTAAAATCATCTATCAAATGCTAAAATCGAAGATGGAATCATGGAATATAATAAAAATAAAGTGAAAAATACTTACCTCAATCCATGTGGTGAAAATCGCCTCCAAAATCGCCCATATTTGAGCTCCATAACTGAAAATGTGATAAAATGACCAAAGCCTTCGAAATAGAGTACTTTATACAGTGCTCCAGGGGTACACTTCGCGAACGCGGAAGAAACCTCGCGTTCGTGAAGCACAATTCACTTCCCACAGAAAACTCGTACAGGTAACAACCCTCATATCAAATAAAACCTTGTTCTAAACCTTCGTACACTACCAATGATGAATGAAACACGCAAAAACTCATAACCACTCATCAGATCAACTAGTGGTGGAGCTCTCTCACCCGATAAGAACCATAGCCAAATTCTAAACCGATTAATGGCATTATTCTTCCAAACATACCATAATCAAATCCGATAGCACCCATCCTAGGTCCAATGATCTCATCTCATCAAATACAAGTTGCTATACTGACATGCTACACCAATACAGCCCAAAGCCACAAACCGTGTAATCCGTGCGCTAATAACAACAACTCAAATGTACCCAAAAATGAAAAAGTGACTCAAATGAGAGAACCGTCCTGCAAGCTCAACAGATATCTCTATGAGTGCAATGCTACAAACCCATCACCCAAAGGAGAACCAAGACACATGAAATCTATTCAAAGGATCATTTCCCAACATAACTCTGTTGTGATGCATGACCCATCCAAACCCGGTCCACATGAAATACCTCAAGTCACAATGCTCAAAATAAACAACCATACGCAAATCAACAACGACCACACGAAATGCATGACCATAACCATGGAGAAACGGATAGCACAATATGCCAAAAATAAGAAAAGATCATAACCAAGGCGCAATCAACCATTCAACACCCCAAGAACCATCTTGCTCGAATTTCCGCCATAAGGCCCAAACAGAAACACATCATGTGTGTAAATAGTCAACAGTCTCACAACCCATTGCAGGATAGAAGAGTAATACATGGAACCCAACATATACGAACAAGATCAACTCTATTCGATGATGCATCCTTCAACAATAGTTATGCTGAGTAAACAAACTGACCCGATGTAGCATACACATCCTCATTAGGCCTACCAATGGGCCTCCAAATCAACTCCAGTCATCTGCCATTAGATAGATACCCTCCAAAAGGCCACAACCACCTAGCCATAACACATATTAACCTTCACAATCCGCAACCAAGAAACAATATGTCTTTGAGAACTCCCATTCTCCAAATCCTTGGAATACCAGAGTCACTATATCTGATCCTTACTCGACCACTCAAGTGACTGACACATCCTTCCATGAGAAATACTTCCATAGTTCTTCCGTTCCACATAGAAAAATCATCACATCAGCATTCGATCAACCAAGCAAGTACTGTAATACCAATGAAGCATCCGTAAGTCAAAACACAATGTGCCTTCCGAAATGTGCACTCTTCTCGGGTGATACCAGATAGTGCCAGCATTCTTCTAAACATCAGAAAATATCCATACTGTCTAGAACTCATGACCTCCCCGTCGAAACTGAACCGCAAACTTGCACATGCAAATCTCAATCTCATACGACACACCTCATCTATCATGCCATCATATGAAAATAAGAGAATCTCATTATAAACTCTTAGTGACAAGTAGGATATATACTCAATCAGTCAGAAACCTTCCACTTGATCCCATTCAAGAGAAAATCACAGCACGCAACAAACTCCCCCGTGCCTGTAGAGGACATCCATCTCAAGTCATGGTAGAAATCATCGAGAACTCTAGTAAACCCTTTGCACATAACAAACCATCAGAACTAAATTCCTCTAGCTCGACCAAGTCACGCACGCTGCCAAGCCCAAGAGTATTTCCACAAGACATCGGTAAAACCTCAGCTCGTCACAGGAACCAAAAGAACCGATCAAACCATTACAATAATGATCCAACCTACTACTATAATGTCCAATTTTCTTTGAGTTCCTTCTAAATTGCCTTCAAGTTAACACTTCTCCTTGCCACTGCACTACAACCCTTAACCCAATGCTCACCACAAGAGATCTTAGCATGAAACCACATCGCCCTAAAGCCCATAAGTCGTTGTATTCCCTCTTAAGCACCCCAAAAGTACCACAACTGAGACACCCACTCCGAAGAGACCTTCTATGAATCTAAAGTTGTTTCTTTAACCTCTCTGATACTAAAACATAGAACCTCTAACGATACAGATATATTGCAAGTCCCAACACCATCCAATGCAAATCTCAGATCTCATCCATATACAAATTCAAAAATTCATCAAATACCATATATGAATCTTGGACCCATTAGAACCTTCTCGAGAGTTATCCAGCCTACTCTAATCTTAACTGCACCGCCAAAACGAGTTGAACGACCTGCGCTTCATTAACATACAAAGACCTGAATGAGTGCTCCATATCTCTAAGCAACCGAGTGAATCCTTACTCCACACACACTATCTCCACCACGAATAACAAACTCGTTAGTATTCCCATAAAGTATAGTATATCACGCATCCAACAATTCCCTTACTCAAGTCATCCTCAAAGCCAACCTCTTCAAGTCACAACTGATCCTCAAATATGCCTTAGACCGAAATCAACATAACACATAACCATGCAATCTGATCGTCGATGGAAGACTCCCTCACTTGGCTCAAAGCCATAGAACATAATATCCGACGATCCCACAATGTCCTTACTCCACAACTGACATGCTCCCATTCTATAATTCAGCTAAATCCTCAATAAGCTCTTGTAATACAAATTGTAAGATACCTCAAATCATCTACTAAGCTCACATTCATCCTCGTAATAGTCAAGTCAACTTCCTCAAGAAATTCAAACTTAAATTGCAATATATATGGCCCACTGATAGAAAGGAACTCTCCACACAAACCTCACAAGGATCACACATTTGTAGACTACCCCCAGGAGATATCCCACCTTCTTAGCCTCACACTGGCATTTTTCTACTCCCTACCATGGTCACAACCACTATGCAATCGCTAAACTTTCCCGAGTCTAAGCTCGTTAACAAAACATAAGAATACATTTCATTCCACAAACGAACAACTAAGAGATCCCTAACACACTCGTAACTCAGGACTAACAACTACTATTTATTTACCCCTTTTTAACATTTAAAACAAAAGTTTTCCTTTTAAAAGAACAAAATAAGTAAGATCTCATGCATCCGTAACTACTCTTTTCTTAACCAAAATACCAGCATAATAAGTACATCCACTGTAGTGATAAAAATTATAAGTACAACATTACATAAATGCTAAAAGTCCCCAAAACCCGGCTCCACAAGTATATGAGCAATCTAGAGAATATACAAAACTACCACAACTATTGTCTGAAAGTGATAGACAGAAATAATAAACAAGGTAGAGGTAGACTCCGGTGCCGCAGATCGTAGCAAGGCAAGCAGCTCACCACTAAGTCTCCGTAGATGATCGGCTACGCGCCAGCTTGACCACTGGTAGTACCTGTCTCAGTACTTGTACATCAATGCAGAAGAGTAGCGTGAGTATGGAAAACAACACGTACCCAGTATATATCTCGTCTAACCTCGAAGAAGTAGTGACAAGGGGTCGACTTGACACTTACTAGAAGTCAATTAATAATATAAATACAGAAAATAGACATGGTGAGTGTACAACAAGTAGCAATAAGAAAATAAAAGTAACTACAGTAATTCCACACAAGAGTCCATGTAAAATTACTAAACATATCATAATCAGTCGTGAAGGCGACAACTCAAATGTTACCAAACCCAATTCAATTCCAATTATTAAGCACGAAGCTGCCGAGGCAAATGGCCTGATCCCATATGAATAGTGGTACTCAGTACTGCCGAGACGAACGACCCGATCCCATAAGAATAGTGTTACCATCTTGCCGAGGCGAACGGCCTGATCCCATAAGAGTAATTTATGTCACCGCTGAGGCGAACGGCCCGATCCCATAGGAGTAGAGAAGTTTACCTCATTCACGGAAGCACTTGCGAGATGAGAAGACACGGATTTATAGTTTATCAAGCATTTCCCAATTTTTCTAAAGTAAGAAACTAAGTCGATATCTCAAATTTAAATTCTCAGTATCAGTCCTAATCAAGAAAAATAATACACATGATAGGCAAAAACAGTACAAATAAAGGCATGATGTGAATCTAAGTCTACCTGGACATATCATGAAATGTAGCACGTACGGACTTTCGTCACCTCGTGCGTATGTAGCACCCCACAACTAGTAGCACATGACAATAATATACCTAAGGGGATAAGTTCCCTCTTAAAAGGTTAGGCAAGAGACTTACCTCGATTCCAAATCCTCAATCCGGCTCTTCAACCCCACTAGAACTCTTTAAACGATGCCGATGACTTTGAAACTAATCAAAAGTCGTATAAACTAAATAATATATGCTCGAAAGTTCGTAATTTAGCTATTATAGTAGTTACCCAACCCAATTTGGAAGATTCATCAAATTCACCCCCGGGCCCACTTACCCGTATTCCGAAAATTTTCGAATATAAATGTTACCCATGACTTTATGAACTCAAATATATAATTTATTCAAATTTCCATCATCAAATCCATGATCAAATCCCAATTTTACTTAAACCCTAGGTTTTTCACAAAATCTCACAAGTTTCACTAATTTTTCATGTTTAATATACCTATAATCTGTGTATTTAACTTAAAAATGGGTGGAGTTTACTCATCTTGTGATGTTGATGAGAATCCCCCTCAAACGTGCTCTCAAAGTCACCCAAGACCAAGTGAAAGTGGGGGGAAAATAGCCTAAGTCCCGAATTAAATACACTCACTGACCAGCGATTATCGCACCTGCGGCCACTTGACCGCATCCGCAGTTGCGCGGGTGCGGCCCAAAGATCGCATCTGCAAACAGCCCCCGCCTACATTATTTCCACTTCTACTTACAAGGAACCGCTTCTATGGGTTTTCACCGCTCCTGCGCGCACGCATCTGTGGACCAAGTCCGCTTCTGTGCCCCCAGGCCCCCTTGGCCATTTCCGCATTTACGGCCTTTCCTCCGTATCTGCGACCTCGCAGGTGCGGAATATTCCTCGCACATGCATTCCCAGGCCATCTCCACAGACCTCGCACCTGCGACGATCCCACCGCACCTCTGTGATCGCACCTGCGGCCACACCCTCTGCAGGTGCGATGAAACCAGATTTTAAGCAGCAACATCAACTCTCCAAGTCCAAGTTCCAATCCGTTTTCAATCCGAAACTCACCCGAGGCCCTCGGGACCCTATCCGAGTATACCAAAAATTTTCAAAACACATAACGGACCTACTCGAGGCCAAAAATCACATCAAACAACATCGATTTTACGAATCACAACCCAATTCAAGCCTATTGAAACTATGAATATTCGACTTCCAAAACCTCGCCCGAATCATGCCAAAACAACACTGATTGACCTTAAATTTTGCACATAAGTCATAAATGACATAAAAGACCCATTCCAAATTCCGGAATCAAATTTCGACCCCGATATCAATAAAGTCAACTCCCGTTCAAACTTCTCAACCTTCCAAACCTTTAACTTTCTAACTTTCACCAATTCAAGGCAAAATGACCTACGACCCTCCAAATCAACATCCGGACACGATCCTAAGTCCAAAATCATCATGCAAATCTATTGAAACCTTCAAATCCTAGTTCCGAGATCGTTTACTCAAAATATTGACTCAAGTCAAACTTGGCTACCTTAGGCCACTATTAAGAAAATAAGTGTTCCGATTTCAACCCGAACCCTTCCAAACCTAAACCAACCATCCCCGCAAGTCATAAGACAATAAAAACACATATGAGGAATCTTAATTAGGGGAACGGGGATCTAGAAAGCATAACGATTGGTCGGGTCATTACATTCTCCACATCTTAAACAAATATTCGTCCTCAAACGGGTCTAGAATCATGCATGGAGTGCTGAATAAGTGCGAATATCTGCTCCTCATCTCCTCCTCGGTCTCCCAAGTTATTTACTCGACTGGTTGACCCCTCCACTGGACCTTTATGTATCAATCTTCTTGGACCTCAACTGGCGAAACTACCTGTCAACAATGTCAATTGGCTCCTCCTAATAACCCAGACTCTTATCTAGATGAACCGTGTTGTAATCTAATACATGTGACATGTCGGCATGGTACCTCCGGAGCATGGACACATAGAAGACCGAGTGAACTCCCGATAGACTGGGAGGCCAAGAAAGCTCATAAACAACCTCCCCAACTCAACTCAACACCTCAAATGGTCCAATAAAGCTTGGGCTCAGCTTGCCTTTCTTTCCGATCCTCATGATACCCTTCATCGACGAGACTTTCAAGAGAACCTTCTCGCCCACCATAAATGATAAGTCACGCGCCTTTTGATCCGTGTAAATCTTCTGTCTGGAATGTGTTGTGCGAAGCCGCTCCTTAATCCACTTTACCTTCTCCAAGGCATCCTTCACTAAATCAGTGCCATATAACTTAGCCTCGTCGGGGTCAAACCATCCGATGGGCGAACGACATCGCCGACCATATAAAGCCTCAAATAGATCCATCTCGATGCTAAACTGTTAACTATTATTGAAAGTAAACTCCGTCAAGGGAAAGAATATATCCCACTGCCCTCTGAAGTCGATAACATATGCTCTGAGCATATCCTCTAGAATCTGAATTGTCCGCTCCGACTGCCCGTCTGTCTGTGGATGAAAGGTTGTGTTGAGCTCTATTGGGGTACCCAACTCGCTCTGTACTGCTCTCCAGAAATGCGAAGTTAACAGAGGGCCTCTATCTGATATGATAGAAATAGGCACACCATGCAATCGAACAATCTCCTGAATGTAAATCTGGGCCAGTCTCTCTGAGGAGTAAGTAGTTACCACCGGAATAAAGTGCGCCGACTTGGTCAGCCTATCAACAATGACCCAAATGGCATCAAACTTCCTCAACATCTACGGCAACCTAACAACGAAGTCCATAGTGATGCGCTCCCACTTTCACTCCGGTATAACCATCTGCTAGAGTAGGCCACCTGGCCTCTGGTGCTCATACTTGACCTGCTGGCAATTTAGACATCTCGCTACATACTCAACTATGTCCTTCTTCATTCTCCGCCACCAATAATGCTGCCTCAGATCGCTATACATCTTCGTATCACTTGGATGAATAAAATATCGAGAACTATGCGCCTCCTCTAGAATTTTCTCCCTCAAGCCATCAACATTAGGAACACATAGGCAACCCTAGAGTCGCAGAACACCATCGTCACCGATAGTAACCTCATTGGCACCACCTTATAGTACCATCTCTCTGAGAACCAACAAGTGCGGATCATCGTACTAACGAGCCTTGATGCACTCAAGTAATGAAGACTGAGCCACAAAACATGCAAGAACTCGACTGGGCTCTGAAATATCCAACCTCACAAATATACTAGCTAAGGACTGAATGTCCAAAGCCAATGGTCGCTCCTCTGCCGAAATGAATGCCAAACTACCCATACTCTCGGCCTTTCTGCTCAAGGCATCCGCAACCACATTCGCCTAGCCTAGATGGTAAAGGATGGTAATATCATAGTCCTTCAGTTACTCAAGCCACTTGCACTACCTCAAATTATCTATTTAAACAAATACTGCAAGCTACGATAATCGGTGTAAACCTCACAGGACACCCAAAAGACATAATGCCTCAAGATTTTGAGAGCATGAACTATCATAGCCAACTCTAAATTATGCACGGGTTTTTTCTTCTCATGGGGATTCAGCCGACGTGAAGCATATGCAATAACTCGCCCCTACTGCATCAATATGCAACCCAAGCCAACACGCAAAGTGTCATAATACACGGTATAAATCCCTGATCCGGAGGGCAACACTAACACTGGTGTTGTAGCCAAAGCGGTCTTGAGCTTTTGAAAGCTCGCCTCGCAATCATCAGACCATCTGAATGGAGCACCCTTCTAGGTCAATCTAGTCAAGGGTGTTACAATAGACAAGAAGCCCTCCACAAACCGACGATATTAACCTGATAACCCCAAAAAACTCATGATCTTGGTCACTGTAGTGGGACGAGGCCAACCTTGGACTGCCTCAATATTCCTGGAATCTACCTTAATACCCTCACCTGATACAACATGCCCCAAGAAATCCACAGAATCCAACCAGAACTCGCACTTGGAGAACTTAGCATAAAGCTTCTGTTCCCGCAAGGTCTGGAGCTCTAACCTCAAATGCTGCTTGTGCTCCTCCATACTACGCGAGTAGATCACTATGTCATCAATGAAGACAATGACAAATGAGTCAAGATACAGCCTGAACACTTGCTTCATCAAATCCATAAATGCCATCGGGACGTTAGTCAAACCGAAGGACATCACTAAAAACTCATAGTGGCCATATCTAGTCCGGAAAGCCGTCTTCAGAATATCCGAAGCACGAATCTTTAGTTGATGATACCTAGATCTCAAGTCAATCTTAGAGAACACCTGGCACCCTAAAACTAGTCAAACAAATTATTAATGCGTAGTAACGGGTACTTATTCTTGATGGTGACCTTGTTCAACTGGCGGTAATCAATGCACATCTGCATACTCTCATCCTTGTTCTTCACAAACAATACTCGGTGCTCACAAGGCGACATGCTGGGTCTAATAAATCCCTTCTCAAGAAACTTTTGAAGTTGTTCCTTTAACTCTCTCAACTCCTTGGTAGCCATACGATAAGGCAGAGTAGAATTAGGTTGGGTGCCTGGAACCAAATCAATACCGAAATCGATATCCTGATCCGGTGGCATACCTGGTAGATCAGCAGAGAATACTGATGGTAGGATATAATCTCGTATTTTATTCATTTATTTCTCTCTAATTCACTGCACTTTAGTTGTGTTTGAGCTTTAATTGGTAGTGTTTTGCACTGATTGTGTGTTTTATGCCTTGTAGGAGTAATGCCAAGCTATGTAGATGTTGTGGAGCTAATTTGAGCTATTTGGAGCTTTGAAGTCTGAGTAAAATCCCAAGGGATTAAGACGGGATCGTGTTCGGGGGTCAAAGACCAAGTTTGGAAGTCAAAAATCAAGCAAAAATCCGTACTCTAAGAAAACTCCACAACCGCGACACGTGGTGCGCCGCGACTGCCCAAATCCTACTGCCTGTCAATTGTTGAGCTCTCTGGATTTCCCCACTAATGCCTCGCATGGCGTGTCACCCCATGCGGCGCACATGTGTAATGTTTACAAAGCCAATGTCCTATTTCGGCTAGGAGAAGGTAGTTTTATCTGGGCCCGACCCTACTTGGTATAAATATATGAAAAATATTATTTTCTAGACTTTGGACATACTTTGGACCTAAGGAGGCTAAGGAGGAGTTGGAAGAACACAAGCACAAGGATTTCATCATTCCTTCATCACTCAAGACTCGAGTTTGGATCGAATTTATGTTTTCATATACTTTTATTTTATTTGTGATGAATTTCTCCATGTCTATGGATTAGTTCTATTTAGGGTTTGATGAATTTGGTGTACTGCTGATTGTTTGTGTATTATAACTCTACTTTTATGTAATTGAATCATTTTTAGATGAATTAATTGTTGCATCTATATTCACTAGTTCATGTAATCGAGAGAGGCATAACTTGTGATATCTTTGCATTATATCGTTGGTTGAGTTCATTAATTCTTCTTAGTAATCGAAAGAGGCTACTTGAATCATTGATTAAACCTAGTTAGGATAATAATCGAACGAGATTTTCCTAAAGACCAATCCACTACGCATTCTTGCATATCTTTACGTGCTTAACTTGGTTCATCTTGTGAGGTTAAGACTTAATCGAGAGAGGAGTTTTTTCTGAACGTTTGAAATAATAATCGAGTGAATTTGAGAGACTCACTTGAACATTAGAAGTGAATTATCTAGAGTTAGATCTCAAACAATTATCTTGCACATATCCTATCATCTACTCCCATTGATAACCTCCTTTGTTTATTCCTTATTTTGATTGTCATTAGTCAATAGCCTTAGATTCTTAGTTAATTTTAGTTAGACATCCTATCAATCTCAATTAATGATCATCTTGGATAGCAACCAAGCTAGAAACTACGAGAATACTATTTAAATCCATTTTTTGTGGATACGATATTATATTATACTATATTTAATTAGCGAGCAGAATTTAAGTGTGTATTTTGCACTCGTTAAATACATCGGAAAACTCTCGTACCACCAACACTGAATCTAACGCGGAAGTCTATGCATTAGTATCCCGAACAAAGGCCAAGTAGGCCAAACAACCCTTCTCGACCATATGTCGAGCCTTCAAAAAAGAAATAACCCAGCTGGAGGTACCGACAGATGAACCCCTCCATTCTAATCTGGGCAACTCAGGCATCGCTAAGGTAACAGTCCTGGCAGCAATCAAGAATGGCATGGTTAGGGGACAACCAGTCCATGCCCAAGATAACCTTGAAGTCAACCACATCGAGCAATAAAAGATCTGCTCTGGTTGCATATCCATAAAAAGACACCGCACAGGATCGGTAGACCCGATCCAACACAATAGAATCACCCACTGACGTGGACACATATAAAGGAACGCCCAAGGACTCCCGAGTGTAGCACTCCTCAAATCTATAGAAGTTTAAACACTCGCTAAATATAGAATTAATTTATTCTTTCTTAAATTATACTTCTATTATGAATTTAAACCCTTGTGATTGATTTTTGAGTTACTTCTCTATTATAAAGAATTGGATATACAATTAGGAGAATATTAATAATTTTAATATTAGTAATTTTTAAAAGTGGGTATCATTAATTATTAGTTAAGGAAAAACAAAACAAAAAGAGAAAAATAATAAAACAAAAAAAAAGGCTTAAAACCTTGGAATGGAAAAAACGTATTTCACATTTAGAAAGGCAAAAGGAAGAAGCCTTAATCGAAAAAAAACATAAAAGAAAAAGCAAAGCAAACACAAGCCTACGAAACAGAGGAATCGCTGCTTACACATGGAGGCAACGAAAAGATTCTAGGGTTCTTTACAAATCACTAATTCTTGAACTTAGTTATATAAAAATTCTCTATTTTCAATTATCCTACAGTAGTAATAGGTAAGAATTGAATAGTTAATTCCCTTCTTCCTCTGTATCAACAATAAGTTCCATGTTTAGGTGTGAAACTTTAAAATTAATTCAAATGCACTGGTTGTTGTAGAATCAATTATTTGACGTGTATAAATTGGACAGGGGCATGCGTATTGGCTCGAGAAGTTTTGAGGTGAGTTGATATAACCCTTTACCAAAGTGGTTTAACTCACAAAAGCATGCATACAAGATGTTTGATGAAATGCCGGAAAGAGTTAATATGTACTTAATTGGAGCGAGTACAATTGCTCGTTTCTCTCCTCAATGCTTCTAACAAAAAGATAGTTAAATACTTTAGTAACAAACATTACTCGACAAGTTGCCTTTTGATTTAACTAGAAATTGAATTATAATATAAATAAGCACGAGCAAATTTTGCTACTGTCATTAGATAGGACTAGCTCCAGCTACTTTACAAAGCATAATCTAATAGTTTGTTGAATACTATTAAGAAGTTTCTTGGTTAAGATCCAAACTGCCTTTGACACTCATAGTATTCTTGAAAAGTTATAGAGTATTTATTTTTGTTAATGAACAAAAGGAAAGAAGCTACAGATGGTATGCCTAATAAAACTTTTCCCTTTCTTCTTCAACCAACCTCTTTTCTGTCATCATCCTCTGTAAGGTAACATGTACACAATGTTCATTAAAAAGTTAGTTATCTCTATTCTTTACCATACCATTTAAGTACAAATATTTTTTTAAGCTCCTGTCATAATTCCTGTGCAATTGAGATTTGAAAACATATTAACTTAGAAGTGTTCTAGCTAAAGTTTATATGATTTATTATGATATATGTGCATAAATTTTCAGATTTTTGTGTTATTCTTATATGCCATTTTTATGTTGAAAATTTATGAAGAATCAAGAATCTTCAGAAATACTTTTGAATGTTTGTTTCATTCTTATGCCATGATTTACATTTAAGAATACCAGTAGGAGGATGTATGGGATGTTCCAGAAAAGATTTAGACTTGAAAAGTCACAAGAAGAAATTTTAGAAAGAAAAGATTTTTGGGAGTATCCTTTATTCTGAGAAGGGGTCATCGTCCAGGCCGAGGGTCTTGACCAAGGCATTGACTTCCTGAAACTACTTGTGCCAAAGTAGGGATCACACGAGCCGAGGGTCTCGTTGATGAGAATTTACTTAGCCAGGCTAACATATGATATTTGAGCGCTGAGAACCATGAAACGAGTGGCACCTCGTGGATTGGGCCTATTCGATTAGGTTGGGATCGAACCCGTGCCGATCACACGGTGACTAAGACAGAAATAAGTCAGGATAGTTGGAACTCCCGAAGTATAAAGTGAAGTATGTTTTTTATAAGAAAGAAAAAGAAAAGAATTTCTTTTAGAATATTCATAAACTGCTGTTATGCAATTATTTTAGAATTGTTCTTAGAAGCTTTATGTTTTTCATGCATTTAGAACATTTACTCGAAATGTAAATTTTATTAAAGTTTCGTCCCCAGTCGTTGAGACTCACTAAGTACAATGGATGGTACTAACGTTCTCCTTTGGGAACCTACGTTGGTCTGCGGTACAACGTAGGCACCGGTTTTGCAGGCGAGCAGGCTACGGGCTAGGGCTTCCCTCACTTCCAGTGCTATTGGTGAGATCCGCTTTTGTTCGTGGAGTACTCCTTTGATTTGACATTATTTAGCTATTTCTTTGTTTACTTAGAGAACTTGCCAGGAAATCTCATGTCCTGAGCACTGCGTCAGTTTATCAGTAGAGGCTTCATAGACACAGTCGGTGGGTTAAGATTCAGAAATACTTTTGAATGTTTATTTCATTCTTATGCCATGATTTAAATTTGAGGATACCAGTACGAGTATGTATGGGATGTTCCAGAAAAGATTTATACTTGAAAAGTCACAAGAAGAAATTTTAGAAAGAAAAGATTTGTGGGAATATCCTTTATACTGAGAAGGGGTCATCGTCCAGGCCAAGGGTCCTGACCAAGGCGTTGACTTCCTAAAACTACTTGTACCAAAGTAGGAAGCACATGAGCCGAGGGCCTCGTTGCTGAGAATTTATTTAGCTAGGCTAAGGTATGATATATGAGCGCTGAGAACTATGAAACGAGTGGAACCTCGTGGATTGGGCCTATTCGATCATGTTGGGATCGAACCCGTGCCTATCACACGGTGACTAAGACAAAAATAAGTCAGGATAGTTGGAACTCTCGAAGTATAAAGTGAAGTATTTTTTTTATAAGAAAGAAAAAGAAAAGAATTTCTTTTAGAATATTCATAAACTGTTGTTATGCAATTATTTTAGAATTGTTCTTAGAAGCTTTATGTTTTCCATGAATTTAGAACATTTGCTCGAAATGTATATTTTATTAAAGTTTTGTCCCCAGTCGTTGAGACTCACTAAGTACAATGGATGGTACTGACATTCTCTTTTGGGAACCTACGTTGGTCTGCGGCACAACGTAGGCACCGGTTTTGCGGGCGAGCAGGCTACGGGCTAGGACTTCCCTCACTTCCAGTGCTATTGGTGAGCTCTGCTTTTGTTCGTGGAGTACTCCTTTGAGTTGTCATTATTTAGCTATTTCTTTATTTACTTAGAGAACTGGCCAGGAAATCTCATGTCCTGAGCATTGCGGCAGTTTATCAGTAAAGGCTTCATAGACACAGTCGGTGGGTTAAGATTCAGATGTTTTTGATAATAACTTAGCAGTATTTCATTGGTTACTATGAATAAAGTTTTGGAGTTGGTCTATTTTAGAATTTTAAATTAAGTAAAAGTATTTGGTTAAAGAATTGCCTGGTTGAATATAAAGTTTGAAGTTATAATAGATTTGATAGGCGCAGATGGTCCACTCGGTCACGTTTAGTGATCGGGTGCGGGTCTCGGCTTGTTCAGAAAATGGGTCGTGACAAACTTGGTATTAGAGCCTCGGGTTTATGGAGTCCTAGGAGTCTATGAAGCCGTGTTAGTAGAGTCTTGTTTATGGGTATGAAGCGCGCCATACTTATAAACAAGAGGCTACAAGCATTTAGGAAAAGTCTCATTTTTTCATACTTTAGATCGTGCAGTAGAGCCTACCTCTAAAATATTATCTAATGTATTCGTTTCTCCAAAACTCGCAGAAATGGCTCTTACTCGCAACTCTGACACTAACACTCAGGATGATGCTCAAGAAACTATTGCTACTATTGTGGCTTAAGGTAGAACTAAGAAGGATTCAACTTAGAAAAGGAAGGGTAAATCCACAAAGGGGGTTCAAGTACCCCGGGTTGAACATGAAGGAGGGGTGGAACATGATGATTCAGTACCTCAGGATCCAATGTCGCCCCCAACAGCAGCTCTAGCTCAGACAGCTATATCTACAGAGGTGGGTCAGATGTTTAATGTTGTCAATAGTGCTATGGAGATGTTTAAAGCCTTCATGGCCAGCCAGAACGAGAGAAGAGATGAGATTCCACCTCAATCAAATAGACAGAACAATTCTTAGTCCTCAAGAGTGATTGAATTTTTAAAGTTGAGTCCTCCATTATTCCATGGTTCTATAGCCGATGATGATCCAATGTTGTGGATGGAGGGTGTCAAGAAAGCCCTCCGAGCGATGAAGGCATTTGATGATGAAGTTGTGGAGTTGGCTGCTTACCAGCTTAGAGATGTTGCTGGAGCTTAGTTTGAGATGTGGGAAAAGGAAAGAGATGAAGATGATGGTCCGCCTACTTGGGAAGAATTTGAAGAGGCCTTCATGGCTAATTTTATCCCGGAAGAGGATATGGAAGCTAAGGCTCAAGCAAGGGAATAAAAGTGTGTAAGAGTACTACATGGAATTCATAAGGTTGGCTAAGCAAGCTCCCCACATGGTTAAGACAGAAAAAGCAAAGATTCGCAGGTTGTTGCCAGTTTGGCTTACTATATTAAGGATACGACATCAGCTGTAGCGGTAGGAATGCCAGCTTTCTCCTCTGTTGTGGGATTCGCCAAGCACTTAAAAAAAGACAGACAACAAAGGAGAGAAGAAAAAGAGCATAACAAGAAAGCCCGGACAGCAGGCAAGTTTAATGGTACATCCAACGGAGGTGGAAGAGGTCCCTCCAATAAGGAGTCATTAGCACTAGCTCAGTCTAGTCATCAATCAGGTGGTGGGTCTTTCTTCAGACGTCAATAAGGAGTCATTAGCACTAGCTCAGTCTAGTCATCAATCAGGTGGTGAGTCTTTCTTCAGACGTACTTAGAGTTATGGAAACCAGTCTCACCAAAATCAGAATTTTAGGACATCATCCTCACATAGCGAGAGTCATGCTGAGCAACATTCAGAACAATAAGGTCTTTGTGGAACATGTAAGCTGCAACATGTAGGTCAGTGCAAGCTCGGGTTTCATGGTTGCAATCATTGCAGAGACATTGGTCATATAAAGGCCAACTGCCCAAAGTTACGACGTAATTTTAGTGGTGGATCAACTCGTCCTTCTAGTTCCTCAGCTACTACAGTTGCACCACCTCAGGCTCATGGTTCTCATAATCAGACAGGGCATGGGGCAGGCAGAGGTGCAAATCGAGTTGCTCAGGGATTGGGACAACCCCATTTGTTTGCTACACTTGATCGTCAGAGTGTAGAGGCATATGCAGAAGTTATTACAGGTATACTTCTAGTCTGCTCATATAATGTGTATGGCATAATTGATCCAGGTTCAACATTTTCATATGTGACTCTATACTTTGCAATTAACCTCGGTCAAGAACCGGAACAACTTAGTGAGTCATTCCTAGTATCTACTCCAGTTGGCGAGTCAGTGAAAGTCACAAGAGTCTATAGAGGTTGTACAGTTTCAGTCCAAGGTCGCAGCACCGAGGCCGATCTCATAGAGTTAGAAATGGTGGATTTCGATGTGATCATGGGTATGGATTGGTTGTCTTCCTGTTATGCCATGTTAGATTGTCGTTCCAAGATAGTCGGGTTCCAATTTCCAAATGAAGAGTCTTAGAGTGGAAGGGTAGTTCAACATCGCTGGTAGGTAAGTTTATTTCTTACCTTAAGGAACAACGAATGATCGATAAGGGGTGTCTCGCCTATTTGGCTCACATCATTAATCCAGAATCAGAACCACCAGCTCTTCACTCTATGCCGGTTGTTAGAGAATTTCCAGAAGCTTTCCCAGGTGACCTTCCCGGACTTTCTCCTGAAAGAATCATAGACTTTGGCATCGATCTCATGCCAGACACTCAGCCCATATCTATACCTCCTTATAGGATGGCTCCAGCAGAACTTAATGAGTTGAGAGAACAGTTGAAAGACCTTCTTGAAAAGGGCTTCATCAGGTCGAGTGTTTCACCATGGGGTGCCCCAGTCTTGTTTGTCAAGAAGAAGGATGGGTCTCTCAGAATGTGCGTCGACTATCGGCAGCTGAATAAAGTTACCATTAAGAACAAGTACCCATTGCCAAGAATTGATGATTTATTTGATCAACTTCAGGGTGCAAAGTACTTTTCAAAGATAGACTTGAGGTCGGGGTACCACCAGTTGAGAATTAGAGAAGAGGAAATATCTAAAACAGCCTTTAGAACTCGTTACGGGCACTATGAATTTCTAGTGATGTCCTTCGTGTTGACAAATGCTCCAGCTGCATTCATGGACCTCATGAACATAGTTTTCAAGCCATTCCTTGATACCTTTATTACCATGTTTATAGATGATATTTTGGTATACTCTAAGAGCAAGGAAGATCATGCAGAACACCTCAGGATAGCCTTGCAGACGTTGAAGGAGAATGAGCTTTATGCCAAGTTTTCAAAATGTGAGTTCTGGTTGCAGTCAGTGGCATTCTTAGGACATGTGGTATCTAATGAAGTCATAAAAGTAGATCCTTAGAAGACAGAAGTAGTCAAGAACTGGCCTAGGCCGACAATGCCAACCGAAATCAGGAGTTTCTTGGGGTTAGCTGGCTACTATAGAAGATTTGTAGAGGGATTTTCCTCACTTGCAACTCCATTAACTAAGTTGACTCAGAAAGCAGTTAAGTTCCAGTGGTCAGATGCTTGTGAGCAGAGTTTTCAAGAGTTAAAGAAGAGGTTGACCACTGCACCTATGTTAACCTTGCCGACAGGTTCGGGTGGATTCACAGTGTATTGTGATGCCTCTAGACAGGGTCTTGGTTGTGTTCTGATGCAAAATGGAAAAGTTATTCCTTATGCTTCCAGGCAATTAAAGAATCATGAAAAGAACTACCCCACACATGATTTGGAGCTTGCATCAGTGGTGTTTGCATTAAAGATATGGCAAAACTACCTTTATGGCGAGTATTATGAAGTGTTTACAGATCACAAAAGCCCCCAGTACATTTTCAAGCAAAAAGAATTAAATATCAGACAAAGAAGGTGGCTCGAGCTATTGAAAGATTATGACATCAATATCCTTTATCACCCGGGCAAAGCTAATATGGTAGCAGATGCACTTAGCAGGAAGTCAATGGGTGTCCTGGCCCATCTTGCAGTACAAATGCGAACTTTGGGTTAAGAAATTTAAAAACTGGCAAATGATGGAATTAGATTGGATTAGACCGAAGAAAGAGGTATAACTGCTTATGCCTTAGCGCAATCCTCTCTTGTTGTGCATGTTAAGGCTAAGCAAGACGAAGATCCGTACTTAGTGAAGTTAAAAGAAGGAGTTAGAAACAAATAAATCACTGCTTTCACTCTAGGAAGTGACAGAGTTTTGAAGTTGAATGATCGGTTATGTGTGCCTGATGTAGATGGTCTTAGAAAGGCCATAATAGAAGAAGCTCACAGCTCGAGTTACTCTATCCACCCAGGTGCTACCAAAATGTATCTGGGCTTGAAAGGGTTGTATTGGTGGAAAGGCATGAAGAAGCAAGTAGCAGATCATGTGGCTAAATGGTTGAATTGCCAGCAATTTAAAGCCAAGCATCAGAGGCCTGGTGGCCTAGCTCAAGATATAAAGATACCATAGTGGAAATGGGAGATGATTAATATGGATTTTGTAGTAGGTCTACCTCGCACATACCGTAAGCATGATTCAATTTGGGTTATTGTAGACCGACTCACAAAGTCCGCGCATTTCCTACCAGTAAAGACGATAGATTCCACAGATCAGTATGCGCAGTTGTATATCAAAGAAATAGTCTGATTGTATGGTACTCTAGTTTCAATCATATCTGACAGAGGCCCTCAGTTCACGACGTATTTTTGGCAGGCATTTCAGAAAAGATTAGGTACCAAGGTCAATTTGAGCACCGCTTTCCATCCACAGACTGATGGCTAGGCAGAAAGGACGATTCAGACACTCGAAGATATGTCGCGTGCATGTGTTATAGATTTTGGAGGTAATTTGGATGATCACTTGCCACTTATAGAATTTGCTTACAATAACAACTATCGGGTCAGCATTGGTATGGCTCCTTATGAATTATTGTATGGGCGAAGATGTAAGTCTCCAGTGGGTTGGTTTGAACCAGAAGAGGTGTCGTTGATTGGTCCAGAGTTTGTTTGTGAGGCCTTAGATAAAGTCCAGCTAATCAGAGAAAGATTGAAAGCGGCTCAGAGTCGTCAAAAGTTCTATTCTGACATGAGGCATCGTGACTTAGAGTTCATGGTTTGGTGACAAAGTATTTTTGAAAGTTTCACCATTGAAAAGAGTTATGAGGTTCGGTTAAACAGGGGAGACTTAGTCCTAGATTTATTGTACCTTATGAGATTATAGAAAAGAAGGGAAACGTGGCTTATGAGCTAGCATTGCCCGTTGAGTTGTCCTTTGTTCATCCTGTCTTTCATGTGTCTATGCTTAGAAAGTACATTCATGATGAGTCACATATAATACTTGCTGATACCATAGAAATTAAAGAAGACTTGACTTATGAAGAGGTACCTATAGAAATTCTCGATAGGTAAGTAAGGAAGTTGAGAACAAAAGATATAGCATCGGTAAAAGTTTTGTGGAGTAATCAAGATTCAAAAGAGGCAACGTGGGAGATCGGGGAAGATATGAGGAAGAAATATCCATATTTATTTGAGGATAAAGGTATGTGAACCTAGGTTTGGCTTGACATTTATATTTTATTTATTAAATACAAGTTAGCATGTGTTTATGTCCTTGCTAGATTATACTTAGTTGTTGAAGTAATTTAGTTTCTGTCAGAGTATATTTAGTTATTTAATAATTTAGTGCCATCCTAGAGTATATTTAATTCATTATAGTTATTTACTTTTTGCAGAAGTGTTGTGCTTTAGATTTTGGTTGGTTATTGTGGTATCTCCTTGCCGGAGTATGAGTAATTAGTTTATGAGATGTGTATGGTGCCTATAAATAGCATGTTATGGTATATTTGGCTGTTGGTGGTGTAGTTGTGGTATTGGTGGCAAGAATATTTTTTTTGGATAGTCCAACTTAGAGGGAAGACTCCGCCGAAATTTTTGAAAATTTAGGAAGTTAGTCAAAATTTTGAGTCCCTTGGGAACGTTAGTAGTGCTAAGAAAACTTAAGAAGTTCAAGGACTGAAGGAATGATTATTAGCTTAAGAATAAGGCCCTAGAAACATTCGAGTACGAATGTTTTTAAGGAGGGAAGATAGTAACATTCCTCAAATCTATAGAAGTTTAAACACTCGCTAAATATAAAATTAAATTTTTTTTCTTTAAATTATACTTCTATTATGAATTTAAACCCTTATGATTGATTTTTGAGTTACTTCTCTATTTATAAAGAATTGGATATACAATTAGGAGAATATTAATAATTTTAATATTAATAATATTTATAAGTGGATATCATTAATTATTAGTTAAGGAAAAACAAAACAAAAAGAGAAAAATAATAAAACAAAAAACGTCTTAAAACCTTGGAATGGCAAGAACGTATTTCACATTTAGAAGGGCAAAAGGCAGAAGCCTTAATCTGAAAAAAAAAACAAAAAGGAAAAAGCAAAGCAAACACAAGCCTACGAAACAGAGGCATCGCTGCTTACACACGGAGGCCACGAAAAGATTCTAGGGTTCTTTAGAAATCACTAATTCTTGAACTTAGATATATAAAAATTCTCTATTATCAATTACCCTACAATAGTAATAGGTAAGAATTGAATAGTTAATTCCCTTCTTCCTTTGTATCAACAGTAAGTTCCATGTTTATGTGTGAAACTTTAAAATTAAGTCAAATGCACTGGTTATTGTAGAATCAATTGTTTGACGGGTATAAATTGGACTGGGGCATGCATATTGGCTCCAGAAGTTTTGAGGTGAGTTGATATAACCCTTTACCAAAGTGGTTTAACTCACAAAAGCATGCATACAAGGTGTTTGATGAAATGCCGGAAAGAGTTAATATGTACTTAATTGGAGCTAGTACAATTGCTCGTTTCTCTCCTCAATGCTTCTAACAAAAAGATAGTTAAATACTTTAGTAACAAACATTACTCGACAAGTTGCCTCTTGATTTGACTAGAAATTGAATTATAATATAAATAAGCACGAGCAAATTTTGCTACTGTCATTAGATAGGACTAGCTCCAGCTACTTCACAAAGCATAATCTAATAGTTTGTTGAATACTATTAAGAAGTTTCTTGGTTAAGATCCAAACTGCCTTTGACACTCATAGTATTCTTGAAAAGTTATAGAGTATTTATTTTTGTTAATGAACAAAAGGAAAGAAGCTACAGATGGTATGCCTAATAAAACTTTTCCCTTTCTTCTTCAACCAACCTCTTTTCTGTCATCATCCTCTGTAAGGTAACATGTACACAATGTTCATTAAAAAGTTAGTTATCTCTATTCTTTACCATACCATTTAAGTACAAATATTTTTTTAAGCTCCTGTCATAATTCCTGTGCACTTGAGATTTGAAAACATATTAACTTAGAAGTGTTCTAGCTAAAGTTTAGATGATTTATTATGATATATGTGCATAAATTTTCAGATTTTTGTGTTATTCTTATATGCCATTTTCATGTTGAAAATTTATGAAGAATCAAGAATCTTCAGAAATACTTTTGAATATTTATTTCATTCTTATGCCATGATTTACATTTAAGGATACCAGTAGGAGGGTGTATGGGATGTTCCAGAAAAGATTTAGACTTGAAAAGTCACAAGAAGAAATTTTAGAAAGAAAAGATTTTTGGGAGTATCCTTTATTCTGAGAAGGGGTCATCGTCCAGGCCGAGGGTCCTGACCAAGGCATTGACTTCCTGAAACTACTTGTGCCAAAGTAGGGATCACACGAGTCGAGGGTCTCGTTGCTGAGAATTTACTTAGCCAGGCTAAGGTATGATATATGAGCGTTGAGAACCATTAAACGAGTGGCACCTCGTGGATTGGGCCTATTCGATCAGGTTAGGATCGAACCCGTGCCGATCACACGGTGACTAAGACAGAAATAAGTCAGGATAGTTGAAACTCTTGAAGTATAAAGTGAAGTATGTTTTTTATAAGAAAGAAAAAGAAAAGAATTTCTTTTAGAATATTCATAAACTGCTGTTATGCAATTATTTTAGAATTGTTCTTAGAAGCTTTATGTTTTCCATGCATTTAGATCATTTGCTCGAAATGTATATTTTATTAAAGTTTCGTCCCCAGTCATTGAGACTCACTAAGTACAATGGATGGTACTGACGTTCTCTTTTGGGAACCTACGTTGGTCTACGTTACAACGTAGGCACCGATTTTGCAGGCGAGCAGGCTACGAGCTAGGACTTCCCTCACTTCCAGTGCTATTGGTGAGCTCCGCTTTTGTTCGTGAAGTACTCCTTTGAGTCGTTATTATTTAGCTATTTCTTTGTTTACTTAGAGAACTGGCCAGGAAATCTCATGTCCTGAGCAGTGCGTTAGTTTATTAGTAGAGGCTTCATAGACACAGTCGGTGGGTTAAGATTCAGATGTTTTTGATAATAACTTAGCAGTATTTTATTGGTTACTACAAATAAAGTTTTGGAGTTGGTCTATATTAGATTTTTAAATTAATTAAAAGTATTTGGTTAAAGTGTTGCCTGGTTGAATATAAAGTTTGAAGTTATAATAGATTTAATAGGCGTAGATGGTTCGCTTGGTCACGTTTAGTGATCGGGTGCCGGTCTCGGCTTGTTCAGAAAATAGGTCATGACAGCAAGGTGCGTCCAAATAAGGAGCAAATAGAGAAGAAACATAGGAGTAAGTAGACTCTGGATCAAATAATACCGAGGCATCCCTATGGCAGACAGAAATAGTACGTGTGATCACAACATCAGAGGTGATCACCTCTGGCCTGACGGGGATAGCATAGAATCTAGCCGGAGTGCCACATGACTGGCCTCCACATCTAGGGCGACCCCTACCTACCTGCCCTCCGTCTCTGGCCGGGCGGGCGGTGTGGTAGATGGTGCGGTAATCATGGGCCGATGGTCCTGCTGCTCGACCTTGCCCCGAAGTATGGGACAAAAACTCTTCACTTGACCAAAATCCCCGCACTCGAAACAACCCTCGGAGCAGTGGGCTACTGAGCTGAAGTCTGACCCTGATAGCCCGAATATCCACTGGAGGAACGCTGAATAGCTGGCGGACGGTAAGTACTCTCTGGAATGGCACTAAAGTAGGGTCGTGCCGGAGCACTCTGAGTAGGCGGTGGTGGTGACTGCATGGGCCTGGTGGGCTTACCCCTCATGAATTGACCCCTGGCCCCAGGTGGGGCACCACTGAATCCTTCAAACTACTAGGGCCGCTTGTCCCTCGGCGCAAACTCTTCTTAGCGGTTGCGAATACACTTGATCCTCCGAGCTATATCCACAACCTGATGAAAGGGTGCCCCCATCTCCGCCTCACGGGCCATAGAAATCTGAATCTCAGGGTGCAGACCTGCAATGAACCTCTGCACCCTCTATGCGTATGTGGAGAGTATAATAGCTGCATGGCGAGACAAGTCAGTGAATCTCACCTCATAGTCGGTCACAGACATATAACCCTGACTGAGTCGCTTAAACTGACCCCGAAGCACCTCTCTCTCTCAGAAGGTGGTATGTACTCTCCAAGAATAGATGCGTAAACTGATCCCAAGTCAAAGGAGGTGAACCTGCTGGCGTGCTAAGAAGTTTAGCCTGCCACCAATGTGGGCCTTGCCCTCAAGCTGAATGGTGGTGAAGTCCACCCCGCTGGACTCCAATATTCCTATGTTCCGGAGCCTATCCTTACACTGGTCAATGAAATCCTGGGGGTCCTCTGACCGCTCACCCCCAAAGTTAAGGGAGCGAAGTCTAGTCCATCTACCCATCTTCTGCTGATCAACGGTCGCGACTGGTATAACCTCTGGCACACCGCTGCAACTGGCGGGGGTCTCCCCGTTGGTAGTGCACCTAGGGTATAATAAACGGCAGCGGCGTGCCCTAGAGCCTGAGCGGTAGGGGTCTGTGCTCCCCCTCCCGCCTGAGATGTGGCTGGGTCCACTAGAAATAAACCAGCATGAGTCATAGAGTTCATGAACCGCAACATACGACCCATGACCTACTGAAATCACGACGCAATCATGAAATCTACTGGGGCTAGCACAGCTGCAGGCGCCTCATCCTGCTCCTCAACAACAGGATCCTCCACTAGATCCATTAGTGGTACAACGGGAGCAACTCTAGGATGCCCTCGTCCTCTGACAAGAGCTGGGGCCCTCCCCCGACCTCTGCCTCGGCCTCTAGAAATGGGGGGAGCAGCTCTTCTATCGCATGGTACATCTGCCTCGCTTTTTCTTACCATCTGTGAGAGATCAATAGAAAGATACTTAGCACAATATCAACTACATGATAGGAGATGAAGAAATAAAAGTTTCCTAACACCCTATAGCCTCTCGAAGATAAGTACGGACGTCTCCGCAAGCCTCTATTAGGCATGCTCATGACTCGTGAGACCTATGTGAACCTAAAGCTCTGATACCAAACTGTCACGACCCAAAACCCATAAAAGGTCGCGATGGCGCCTAACGCCGCTGTTAGGCAAGCTTATAATTGAAACTACTATTTATTTACCCCTTTTTAACATTTAAAACAAAAGTTTTTCTTTTAAAAGAACAAAATAAGTAAGATCTCATGCATCCGTAACTACTCTTTTCTTAACCAAAATACCAGCATAATAAGTACATCCACTATAGTGATAAATATGATAAGTACAACAATACATAAATGCTAAAAGTCCCCAAAATTCGGTGCCACAAATACATGAGCAATCTAGAGAATATACATAAGTGTAGCGTGAGTACAAAAAACAACGCGTACCCAGTATGTATCTCGTCTAACCTCGAAGAAGTAGTGACGAGGGGTCGACTTGATACTTACTAGAAGTCAATTAATAATATAAATACAGAAAGTAGACGTGGTGAGTGTACAACAAGTAGCAACAAGCAAATAAAAGTAACTACGATAATTCCACACAAGAGTCCATGTCAAATCACTAAACATGTCATAACCGGCCGTAAAGGCGACAAATTAATTGTTACCAAACCCAATTCAGTTCCAATTATTAAGCACGAAGCTACCGAGGCAAACGACCTGATCCCATAAGAATAGTGGTACTCAGTACTGTCGAGGCGAACGGCCCGATCCCATAAGAATAGTGTTACCAACCTGCCGAGGCGAACGACCCGATTCCATAAGAGTAATGTTACCATCATGCCGAGGCGAACTGTCCAATTCCATAAGAGTAATTTATGCCACTGTCGATGCGAACGGCCCGATCCCATAGGAGTAGAGAAGTTTACCTCGTTCGCGGAAGCAACTGCGAGACGAGAACACACGGATTTATAGTTTATCAAGTATTTCCCAATTTTTCTAAAGTAAGAAACTAAGTCGATATATCCAATTTAAATCCTCAGTCTCAGTCCTAATCAAGACAAATAATACACATGATAGGCATAAATTGTGCAAGTAAAGACATGATGTGAATCTAAGTCTACTCGGACATATCAAAAAATATAGTTACGTACGGACTCTCGTCACCTCGTGCATATGTAGAACCCCATAACAAGTAGCACACGACAATAATACACCTAAGGGGATAAGTTCACTCTTACAAGGTTAGAGAAGAGACTTACCTCGATTCCAAGTCCTCAATCCGGCTCTTCAACCCCACTAGAACTTCTCAAATGACGCGGAGGACTCCGAAACTAATCAAAAATCGTATAAACTAATAAATATATGCTCGAAAGTTCATAATTTAGCTATTATAGTAGTTACCCAACCCAATTTGGAAGATTCATGAAATTCACCCCCGGGCCCACGTGCCCGGATTCCGTAAATTTTTGAATATAAATGTTACCCATGACTTCCCGAACTCAAATATATAATTTATTCCAATTTCCACCACCAAATCCATGATCAAATCCCACTTTTACTTAAACCATAGATTTTTCACAAAATCCCACAAGTTTCACTAATTTTCCATGTTTAATATACCTATAATCCACGTATTTAACTTAAAATGGATGGAGTTTACTTACCTTGTAATGTTGATGAGAATCCCCCTCAAAAGTGCTCTCAAAGTCACCCAAGACCAAGTGAAAGTGTGGGAAAAATAGCCTAAGTCCCGAATTAAATACACTCACTGCCCAACGATTGTCGCACCTGCGGCCACTCGACCGCATCTGCGATTGCGCAGGTATGGCCCAAAGATCGCATCTACGAATAGCCCCCGCCTCCAACATTTTTGCTTTTGCGGACAAGGAATCGCTTCTGCGAGTCTGCTTTTGTGGCTTTTCTCCGCTCCTGCGCGCACGCATCTGCGGACCAAGTCTGCTTCTACGCCCCCAGGCCCCCTTGGCCATCTCCGCATCTGCGACCTCATAGGTGCGAATATTCCTCGCACCTACATTCCTAGGCCATCTCCACAGACCTCACACCTGCGACGACCCCACCACACCTGCGTAACCGCACCTGCGGCCACACCCTCCGCAGGTGCGATGACACCAGACTTCAGCAGCAACAACAACTCTCCAAGTCCAAGTTCTAATCCGTTTTTAATTCGAATCTCACCCGAGGCCCCGGGACCCCGTCAGAGTATACCAACAAGTTACAAAATACATAACGGACCTACTCGAGGCCCAAAATCACATCAAACAACATCGATTCTATGAAACACAATCAATTCAAGCTTATTGAAACTATGAACATCCGACTTCCAAAACCTCTGCTGAATCATACCAAAACAACTCCGATTGATCTCAAATTTTGCTCACAAGTCATAAATGACATAACAGACCTATTCCAACTTCCGGAATCAAAATCCGATCCCGATATCAATAAAGTCAACTCCCGGTCAAACTTCTCATCCTTTCAAACCTTTAACTTTCCAACTTTCGCCAATTCAAGCCAAAATGACCTACGGGCCTCCAAATCAATATCCGGACATGATCCTAAGTCCAAAATCATCATACGAACCTAATGGAACCTTCAAATCTCGGTTCTGAGATCGTTTACTCAAAATGTTGACTCAAGTTAAACTTGACCACCTTAGGCCACTATTAAGGAACTAAGTATTTTGATTTCAACCCGAAACCTTCCAAACCTAAACCAACCATCCCCCACAAGTCATAAGACAATAAAAGCACATACGGGGAATCTTAATTAGGAGAACAAGGATCTAGAAAGCATAACAACCGGTCGGGTCATTACAAAGTATGCATGTCAAATGAATAATATCATGGTGGTATCCCAGGTTCCCTCACTCTCAATATACTAAAGTTGTCTACCTCAAATGCCCACTTCGTCATATACACCCAATCACTCAGCATTGTATGGGTGCCTGACATCAATGCCCCTCACCAAAGCACATGTGTATATATATCATTGTGCATGCGCTCACTGTTGTATGTCAAACTCTAGAGGGGCGGATCCTACCCAAGCGCTAATCAAAAGCCATAATGGCATGCTGCGGTATGCAACCCGATCCACAACAACAACAACAACAACAACAACAACAACAACAACAACAACAACAATAATAATAATAATAATAATAATAATAATAATAATAATAATAATAATAATAATAATAATAATAATAATAATAATAATAATAATCAAGCCAGTATGTCCTACTGCAGCGTGCAACTCGATCCATAGTAACACTCTCAACACGACTCTAAGGCCCACCTCAGTCATCAACCTCTCAAGTCTCAAGGGCTCACAATCTCATACCACTCATCCCAACAACTCCACATATGAAAAAACAATGATAACATGCGATGTGTAATAATAAATGATGAATAAAGATTGAGATATGATATACAAATGAAGAACTATGACTGAGTGTACAATTACAATTAAATCAGATAACTCAAGACAAAAGAAATAGCCTCATTAGGTCTCAATTGAATAAGCACATATAAACATGATTTCTAACATGAATCACAGCTCAAGCAATCAAACAAGTAGGGAAAAATACAGATATATCAGGATATGATAGCAGAACAAGTCTGGTACTAGTCTAAAAGTCAACTTGAATCATGATTACCCCGGTGTACGCCCACACATCCGTCACCTCAACACATCACAAATAACAAGGTTCCCAGGGGTAATTACCCTCAATTCCAAGTTTAGAAATGTTACTTACCTTGTTCAAGCCAAATCAAATACCGAGCAAGCCAAACAATACTCTAAAAAATGCTATCCCGAGCGAATCATCCTCCAAACGGCTTGCAACTAGCCAAAAGCAACTCAAAAATATTAAATAATGCCAAAGAGAACAAACCCAAACGATAAAGGTCAAATATTTAAGCAATTACTCAAAGTCAACCAAAAAGTCAACCCCGAGCTCGCACCTTAGAACCCGATAAAATTTATAAACTCCTATAATTCATTCAATTACGAGTCCCACCATACTAATTTCACTCAAATTCGACTCCGAATCGATGTTCAAATCTCAAATATTCACTTTAGAACGATTTAGACAAAAAAAATCCAATTTCTCTTCTAAAATCGGCAATCAAATTCTAAAATCGAAGATGGAATTATAGAATATAATCAAAATCGAGTGAAAAATATATATCCCAATTCATGTGGTGAAAATCACATCCAAAATCACCCAAATCCGAACTCCATAACTCAAAATGTGATAAAATGACCAAAGCCTTCGAAATAGAGTATTTTATACACTGCTCCAAGGGTCCACTTCGTAAACGTGGAAAAGCCTCGCGTTCGCGAAGCACAAACTCGCTGCCCACATAAAACATGCTTCGCATTCGCGTCACATACCTCGCGAATGCAATAATAACATCACGGGCGCGATGAACAATTCCACCAACTCCCAGCTCCTCAACGCGAACGCAACACCACGTCGCGAACACAGTGCCCCATTCCTATCAAAGCTACACGAACGCGATCATCCAGTCGTGAACGCGAAGAAGAAAATCAGCCAGCCCCATAAAATACTTCGCGACCGCGGCCTCATCTTCGCGATCATGAAGAAGAACTGAAACAACATAAATCAACTTAACACCAACAATGCATGCAACTCCGAAAATTGGTCCGAAACCACCCCGAAACTCACCCGAGCCCCTCGGGATCCCGTCCGAACATACCAACAAGTCCCAAAACATAGCACGAACCTACTCGAGGCCTCAAATTGCACATAACAATATCAAAACCATGAATCACACCTCAAATCAAACTTAATGAACTTTTGAACGTTCAACTTTCAAAACTCGTGCCGAACCATATCAAATCAACTCAGAATGACCTCAAATTTTGCACGCACGTTTTAAATAACATAGTAAACCTATTCCAACTCCCGGAACAATAATCCGAACCCGATATGATCAAAGTTAACTCCCAGTCAAACTTATGAACCTTCCAAACTTCCAAATTGCCAACTTTTGCCAATTATGGCCAAAACTTTCTTGAAACATCCAAATATAAATATGGTCATACGTCCGAGTCCAAAATCACCATCTGGACCTAATGGAACCATCAAAACTCTAATCCGGGATCAAATACACAAGTCAAACTTGGTCAACTGTTCTAACTTCAAGCTTCTAAAATGAGAATCATTCTTCCAAATCAATCCTGAATCACCTGAAAACAAAAACCGACGATTCACACAAGTCATAATACATCATATGAAGCTACCCATATCTTGAACCACCGAACGGAATGCAAATATTCAAAACGATCGGTCGAGTCGTTACAATTATGCATGGACTATACATATATTATATATTTACCGGTTATTTTTAGTTTAAGTGTTTGGGTGGATGACTATTTAGCTTAATTCTTCTCAAATGAAAAGGGAAATGAAAGTTAAAAAAGTACCAAAATTATGCTGTGATTCATTGGGCTACCACATAGATGAAGTCCAACTGGCTCAACTGAACAAAAAGCCCATCTCTCTACATTGGATTCCCAAAGCGTGTGTGTGTGGAGGGAAACCCAAAATTCACTTTTAAATTCAATCTAAAAACCAATTAATATTAACCAAACTGAAATTCTTTTTCAGAGACTGCCGAATATGGCGCCATGTAATATATGTAGCCATCTCTTTTTCCCTTCCTCTACTTTCTTCTCCCTAGAATAAAAGTTTGAAAAGGAACAAAATTGTGCTGGCATTTGTGTAGAAAAATGACAATAGGTGCCATTTTTAATAGTGCTATTAAAACATAGACACAATTTATAATGTATTTAAACTTTAGCTACTTTACTGTCTCCTCCTCTAGAATTTTGTTCAAATTTATTCAATTTAAAATCAAACACATGTTTTAGATTATAAATCATATATTTCAGCTTTTAATGCAATGAACCAAATAAGTCATGAGTATTAAATAGTTTAAAATTATTAATCTCAGCATGTAATCTCAACATAATTTTGTGGACAAAGTTTTTGATTTCGCTATAAATAATCTTGAGATTTGTTATACTACAGATTTGGTACTAATACCATATTTAGTGTAAAATAATAATTCCGGGATAAATAATCAAATGGCAAAGATTTCTTTCTCTCATGTCATTAAAGAAGTCAAGTGGTAAAAGTAAAAATAAAAGTTTAACCAAATTTATCTAGTGTAACGTAAGACCAAACACATGTTTTATGTCATACACGGTATATTCCGTTATCAATTTAATCTCAATGAACAAACATCTATCAAAAATATATATTCACTAAATAATTATGTAATTGTTAATTTTCATGTAATAATTCCCAGATTATAATTATAGAATAATTTGTTCACAAACTAAAGGACCCCGTTTTTTTAATACATGTATTTTTGTATATCCATATTCTATCAGGCAAATAAATATTTATTATAGATTCTTGCATAATTTAATGTCCATAGATTTTAATGCAAGGGTAAAACAAACAAAAATCCTTACTTAGAGGACGAAAAAATAATTAAAGAGGCATCTGAAAATGTGGGTGGGATTTTCCAAAGCGGGTGTGTGTGGAGGGAAACCCAAAATTCACTTTTTGAAACTCAATCTGAAAAAACAATTAACCAAAAATTTTCCCCGACAACCCCACTAAGCAACAATTTCCAAATCTTAAAACTCAAAAACCGTATGCCAGCGCCCAAACTCAAAATTTTTCCAAAAACATTCCGCTGAATATGGCGCCATATAAATATACACCCCCATCTCTCTTTCCCTTCCTCAACTTTCACTTCGTTCTCGCTACACACTTCTCTGCATCACTTCACTCTGTGTGTGTGTGTGTGTGAGAAAGAGAGAGAGTAGGAAGATATGGCAGACCAAGAAAATTGTGTTAGAGTGACTCGATTAGCCAAGAAAAGAGCAGCAGAAGCAATGGTTCAGCACCTGCAACAGCCCAACAAGAAGAGAGTGGTGTTGGGTGAGATTCGGAATTTGTCCAATCAGATTCAGATGTTTGATTCTGAGCCTCTTAAGCCCAAATGTAATAAGCAGACTACTAAGAGGAAGGTGAAAAGGTCTGTTAGTGTGAAAGAGAGAGAATTTAGGGAGGAGGATGTTGATTCTAAATTGGATGATGATCCCCAGATGTGCAGTGCTTATGTTTCTGATATATATGAGTATCTTCATCAAATGGAGGTTAGTTGAGTTTCTTTTTTCATTAGATTTGAAATATAGCTGTAAAGATGTTGATTTCTAATACTACTACTCGTTTAGTTTCTAAAAATTTGATTTTTGTTTCAAACAAGAGTCTTATCATTCTTTTAATAATGTTGGAAGTACTATATTTTGCTCTATCAGGTAAAGTTTATTTAATTGGTCTTTGTTAATAGAGCTTGATTTTTCTTATGGCTGATTTCCGAATGAACACGCTAAAGATTGGATTTAGGCAATTGAAGTTAGGTTGATATCATTGGCTGAAAATCTGGAATTTTAAGCTATCTGAGATTGTTTGGTGTTTGTATGCATATCATAATGTTGTTGGGATTTAGACAAATTGTGTGAATTCAAATTAGATCTATATTTTGATGTAGCAACTAAAGGCTATATAATTGGTCTTTCTTTGATACATCTTGATTTTTCTAATGGTAACATTAAAGATCGAATGTTTGGTAACTTGGTTGTGGTTAATATCATTGAATTATCGAATCTTGATTTTCCATCCATTTAAACGCCTTCATGTTTGTGTGCAGTAGTGTAATGTTACTGACATTGGATTTTTGGGATTTTGACTAACTCTGTCTTTTCACAAATCAGATTGAGAAAAAGAGAAGACCATTGTCTGATTACCTTGAGAAAGTTCAGAAGGATGTAACTGCAAACATGAGAGGGGTTTTAGTGGATTGGCTAGTGGAAGTTGCAGAGGAATACAAGCTTCTTTCAGACACTTTATATCTCGCTGTAGCCTACATCGACAGATACTTATCGATAAAGGTCATCCCTAGACAAAGACTTCAGCTATTGGGTGTTTCTTCAATGCTCATTGCCTCGTAAGTTTCATAGCCAAGATTTGATTTTATTCATCTGATAATGTGTGTAATTTTGCTTATGAATCTAATATAATCTGTTGCTTATGATCAGGAAGTATGAGGAGATTAAGCCTCCACGTGTTGAGGATTTTTGTTACATTACAGACAATACATATACAAAGAAAGATGTGGTAAAGATGGAGGCTGATGTGCTACAATCCCTTAAATTTGAAATGGGCAATCCTACAACCAAAACATTTCTCAGAAGATTTACTAGGGTTGCTCAAGAAGATTGTAAAGTAAGCGCACAAATATAACATGAATATTATGATGTATAATTCAACTGTGTTTCTGTTAAGTGGTTGCTTATCTTATTTGTTTCTGCTTTTTTCAGAACTCCAATTTGAAGTTAGAGTTCCTGGGGTGTTACCTAGCAGAGTTAAGTTTATTGGATTACAACTGTGTGAAGTTCTTACCTTCTTTGGTAGCAGCTGCTGTGATATTCCTTTCAAGATTCACATTGCAGCCAAAGTTACATCCTTGGGTGAGAATCTTGTTTCAATGTTCGCTTAGTTTTAGTTCATTGATAAATGGAAGTGTTGAATTAACTCTATCCATTTTTTAGAGTGTGGGCCTCGAACAAAACTCGGGATATAGAGCAGCAGATCTAAAGGAATGTGTTCTTATCATACATGACTTGCAATTAAGTAGAAGAGGAGGCTCTTTGGTAGCTGCGAGGAACAAATACAAGCAACATAAGGTATCAATCCGTGTTTGTTAATTGATAATTTTGTTGTAAACATCTTAGTTCATTAGTCTAATGTGAACTGTATGATTTTCTTGTAACAGTTCAAATATGTGTCAACATTGTCTTCTCCTCTGGAAATACCAGATTCATTCTTTGAAGATACAAGACAATGATTACTTGGGCATATGCTAGGGAATTGGAAGCATTCTTGGATCGTTAAGTTGGAAAGCTGGTTCAATGCTGCTTGATGCTTCCAAATTTAAAAGAAGCCTTCTTAAGTTTGTTGAATAGATCTTTTTGTACTATTTTATTTGGAGTTATTCTTATAACTTCCTATAATGTAAAATAATGAATTATATTTTTGTAATCAATTTCTTTTTAATTGGCTATTGTTGACTTGACTAAGATCTTATTATTTTTAGTGTTTAAAAAAAAATTCAACTGATGTAATGATTATAAAAAAATATTAAAATTATACTTTAAGCAATATACCTTCAGTGTTTGCTTCAGCTATATTTCGGTTGTATTTATAATTAAGGATAATTTCAATGAAGCGGAGGGAGTAGTTTTCTTGTCTGTGTATACCTTCAGTGTTTGCTTCAGCTATATTTAGGTTGTATTTATAATTAAGGATAATTTCACGGACCTTCCTCCAGATTTTGCTCCATCACACTCACTTCTCTTATGGTTTATGATATTTCGCATCTCACTTATTTTAATTTTCTAGTAACCATTCTTTAAACCTATTTATTACTAATATAAATAAAGTACCATTTGACAAATTTGCCATTTTTTAAAATCAATCCCCTTTTAACAATTTAAGAATAACAACTTAATTTCCTTAGCTAAATCTATGAAATCCAAATGCAGGTTGCTACCAATTACTTTAAATGCTGCCGAAAAGGTATTTACAGCTAACCAAAACGTCTTTGGTGATTTATAGACTGGTTGGCCAAGTTGGAAAAATTTGTTTATTTTGAGAAGTGCTTTTCGAAAAAGTACTTTTGGAAAGAAGCAATTTGTGTTTGGCTAATCAATTTGAAAAATACTTTTGAGCAATAATTTGTGTTTGACCAAGTTTTTCAAAAAGTACTTTTAAATATCAAATTATGAATAAGGACATGAAAAGATTTACTTAATAGTTAATATTATATGAATAAATAAATAATCTCAAATGTTTATTATTAAAGATAATAATTAAGTTTTTTCATTTTATTTAAGTAAAACATGAAAATAAAATTAAAAAGTACTTTAATTATTTCAAGATGATTTAAATATGTCAGAAAATTATTTAACAAATATAAAAGTATTCCTCCCAAAAGTTATCATATATTAGAAAGTTATCCAAGAAATAAAAATAAAATATTTATACATTAGGAGAGTTCAATAATATAATCTCTAATTGTAAGTATTAAGTTTAAAATAAGCAATGTTATTTTACTATATACCATATTTTGCTAAGGGTATTTTTGGTTAAAAAAAAAGTCAAAACTGCTTCTGCTTTTGCTTTTGAGAAGAAATTATTTTTTTCTTCTTTTTTAAAACTGATTCTGCTTTTTCTCAAAAATATTTTTTTTCCTCAAAACAATTTGGCCAAACACCTCAAGTTAAAAAAAATATATTTTTTGAGCACTTTTGGGATGAGGAGAAGCTTGGCCAAATAGGCTACTAATCCGCTTGATTCCTACAGCCCAGAAGCACCTTTCAAGTTTTTTTCAATGGCATTTTCATAGTTATTGCAAACTTAAGGGCCGTTTAAATTATTGGCGGTCGATAGGAGACCGACGCCGCTTTAAGTTGCGGCTACAGTTTTTCTATGGGTAGGAGTGTCTTTCCAAAAATCTTTTGAATTTGCTTCGACGCCATGGCTGACCGACCCTGAGAGATCCTCATATGTTATGTAATTTCAGAATAAGAGGACTAATTAGTATGAAGCTCAACGTAAATTTGATCGAAGATCAAAGGTTGCACATCAAAATATCTCCTATGAAACACTTTTTTGTAATTCCTTTTCTCAAATACAACAAAAGTAGTTTTCCAGCTTTAAGGTGTCAACATGTATTTGTTAAATTTTTCTCAAGTTTCCATTAATGAATAATATCCATTGATCGTAAGTAGTTTTGTTTTTAGGTTGGGGTTAATGTCAAATTGATTTACTTTACTACGATGCTTAATGATACCCCGAAGCTAAATATACATGTGTTCATTATGTATTACTCCCTCCGTTCAGTTTTACTTGTCCAATATTCTAAAAATGTATCACTTTTAGCATATTAGGATAAAATAATTTCTTTTTTCCTGTTATACCCACAATATTAATTATTTATTTTAAATTATTTTCTCAAATTCATTAAATATATGTATCAATTAATATGGGTATCATGATAAATTATGTTTTTCATTTATTATTTTTTAAGGGACGTTCAAAATTCATAGTAGACAAGTAAAAGTGAACGCATGGATTAAAACATAAACCTTTTAAACTCAAGTATAGGTCATTGGAAAAGCAAATATCCTCGCTTCAAAATGTTATTAATTAGAACATCTATGCATTTGCTTATGCAACACACTTAGCACATTATTGTTTAGTATAATTACAAATTTATTTTTTGTTTGGAGCTAATTCTTGAGTCCAAAAGAGTTGGGGTGTAAATTGATACATTTGGTTTGAATAAATTTTTTTCCTTATATCTTTTCTTTCCCATTTCTATTTGCTTGTTTGGTAGGTAAACCTCTTTTTTTTTGTTTGCAAAATGCATAGTTTACCATTAAACTCACGACACACATACGAAGAACTCCATGAATTTTTCCTTCAGATTTGGCTACCCAAGAAACACATCCATGACGCCGTCATTCAGCGATTAACCATGTTGAATGTGAAACTCTGATTATTTTTATCCTCCTTTAAATCTTGGCAAAAATATTTGGTGGTATGGTGGTAGAAGAAGGTGATAGTGCAGTAATTGGAAAAAGATGAAAAAGACTTGGTAGAATTTTATCTAAAAACGAAAGAAAATGATTTAGAAAAATGAAAAAATAAAAAGGATGGACAACTGGAGTCAAAATGAGCCTTTAGACACAAAATTTTAATTGTCCACTCGCCTCTCATGTGTGTAAAACACGCGAGTGACACGTAATAAAAAATGTGTGTCTTAGACACACTTTTAAAAGGTTGAGTGTGTAAAAGAATTTCGTAAAAAAAAGTGTATGTGTGTCTTAGACACACTTTTGAAAGGTTGAGTGTGTAAAAAAAATTTCGTAAAAAAAAGTGTAACAGAAATTTCGATGTAAGTTCAATGGGTAAAATATATATATATATATATATATATATATATATATATATATATATATATATATATATATATATATATAGAGAGAGAGAGAGAGAGAGAGAGAGAGAGAGAAAAGAGATTAGGGAATAAAGTTTACACCATTACCTATGTCCGTATGGACATTTCCTACTTGGCTATTACAAAGCTTAGATATGTCACGTAGGACATTTTGATTTCCTACCGCTGCAAGCTTGGTGCATACATCCTTACTAAGATATTTAACTAGATAAACAGTTCCTTCATGATCTGAAGTCAAAGCAGTAGTTACAAAAAGAGGAGGATAATACATAATCTTAAGATCCCTGCCATTAGCCTCCTGTAAAGCCCTTCTAGCCAGCTTGTGAGCAGGCCTATTAGCTTCCCTGAAATTGTGATGGACTGTTTGAAGCTTCGCCTGAAGCATTAATGACCTGCAATCATGAATAATACTGTTAAATATTGTGTTTCCTTGGTCTATGCAATTTATGACATCGGTTGAATCAGTTTCCACTTCTATGGGGGAATATCCTTGTTCATGAGTAATACGCAGACCTTCTTTTAGAGCCATCAGCTCAGTATGCAGGGGTGATAAACCAGTGTTTGAGCCTTGAAATTCAAGTATCCAGCGGCCCAAGCTGTCCCTGAAGAGGCCAGCGAAGCCGCAGAGGGATGTGTTTTCCTTATAGGAGCCATCAATATTGGGTTTGATACATCCGCGTGATGGCTTGAGCCATGTAACAGTGATAAGGACCTTATTTTAGGAATGTATTCCTTCTCTGTAAGGAGCTTGTATTCCTCAGCTTGTTTGTAGATATTTTTTAAGTAAAGCTTGTAGGCAGTGTTGTCATACATATTATTATTTCTATTGATCCAAATGTTCCAAATAGCAAACGGAAAAATATCCTTCCAGCTAATAATATTGTTTCTTAGATTAAAATTATGATTGCGAATATTGGTGATCCAGTTGTTATTATTATCCCAGGTATGAGTGTCAAGACCTAAGAGGAGCCAAAATTCCCTAACAGTTGTGCACTCAAGAAAGATATGTTTAATGGTTTCGTTGTTTAATTTGCATATCGTGCAAACAGGATCAATATTCATGCCAATGTGATTTAAGTAGTCTCTAGAAGGCAGTCTCTCACGGTAGCATTTCCAGACTAAGAATTTAATTTTATTTGGGCAATTTAGGTCCCAAATACAACTAAAGTCTTTATCTGAAGGAGAGTGGCTATTGATTAATTTGTAACAAGACTTGGTAGTAAACAAACCATTTGTATTTAGCGAGAGTGTCACATGTGTTTGGGCTCGGTGTAATAACATTTACTTTGTTTGTCAAAGTTAGGGGAAGGATCATAGATAGTTGGGACACGTCCCATTTATTATTAATCAAGATATTCTTAATGTGAGATTATCATTTTTTTGAGTTAGAGGCTCATTTATATACTGGCGTAAGGGGAGGTAGGGGATTGTAAATTCATTGACTATTCCAAACACTAAGTCTTGAGGAATTATAGGGAAACCAATGATTCATTTGTTGAAAATATTCCAACCTTGGATAATGCTATTCCAACCTTGGATTGTAATGACCCGACATCTCGTTTTGATATAGCGCGTCGTTCGATGGTTTGAGGCCTTGAGTAGATTCACTTCATGTATTATGACTTGTACATATAGCCGGATTTGAATTTCGAGAAGTTCGGAGTTGATTTGGAAGGAAAATTCTCAATTCGGAAGTCTTAAGTTGAAAGAGTTGGCCAAGGTTTGAACTTTGAGTAAACAGCCTCAGAATTGGGATTTGAAGGTTCCAATAGGTTCATGTGATGATTTTGGACTTGGGCGTATGCTCGGGTTAAGTATCGAATGGTCTGGGAGCATTTTGGTGCTTATTGTGAAAAGTTAGCATTTAAAGCTTTGGAAATTTTTCTACATTTGACAATGGTTTGAATTTAAGGCTATCAGACTCAGATTTTGGTTTCAGGACTTGGAGTAGGTCTGTTTCGTCATTTAGAACATGTCTGCAAAATTTGATGTCATTTGGAATTGATTTGATGTGGTTCGAATGTTTGATTGCAATTCAAGAAGTTCTTGAAAATCATTACGATTTTTGAGCGTTTTGGCATCCTATTCGTGATTCTAGAGTTTATTTTGTTGTTTTGATCACGCGAGCGAGTTTGTGTTATATTTTTAGACTGGTTTGTGTGATTGGACAGGGTCTTGGGGGCCTCAAATGTGTTTGGGTTGTGTCGCGCTCTTATTTGATGTTTCGACATCGCTTTCTTGGGTATAAAGGATACTATATTAAGAAAACAGACTTTGATTTGTGATTTGATTGAACCATTAGATCAGTATCGTAATTACGGAGTCATGGAAATAAGAATCATCGAATTCCGAAGTCGTATGAAAGAGTTATGCCCATTTTCGGGTCGGAAAAGATTGGTGGTGTTGCTGGTGCTTAAGTATCGCAATTGCGAAGATCGTAGATTTTTGCCTTGGGTCGCAATTGAGAACAAAGCTTGTATATGTTTGGGTTGGTATTGCGAAGCCTGTAGATTTTTGCCTTGGTTCGCAATTACGAATATTTGTTTGCAATTGCGAGGGTCCGTAAATGCGAACACTGAGTCGCAAATGCGACATCTGCACATGTTAAAAGGGCTGGGAGACGAGATTTTGGAGACATTCTCTCATTTTTGGAACCCTAGGCTCGGTAGGAGGTGATTATGAAGAGGGATTTTCATCAACAATCTTTGGATAAGTAATTTTGTTCAATTTTCAATTATTTTACATGATTATATTTAACATCAAAATTTTGAGAAACTTTGGCTATGTTTTGAGAAATGAGGATTTGAGTATTAAGAGTTGATTTGAACTTGGATTTTGAAACAAAATACATCCATGGACTCGTGAGGTTATGGGTAACATTTATTTACAAAAAAATTTAGAATCTGGGTACGTGGGCCCGAGAGTTGACTTTGTTGACTTGGAAATTGTTATAAATTAATTAATTATGAGTATTAGAGTATATTTTTATTGGTTTGTACATTGTTTGACTAGTTTTGGATCGATGGGCATCGATTTGAGGTGTTAGAGAGGCGTTGGAGTCGGTTATGGAACTTCAGAGCGAGATAAGTCTCGTGTCTAACTTTGTGAGGGGAAATCTACCCCATAGGTGTTATATCTTTTATGTGCTACATGTTGTGGGACCTACGCATGTATGAAGTGACGAGTGTCCGTGCGTATGCTAGAAATCCTGATCATGTCCGGGTAGATTTAGATTCACGCCAAGCCTTAGTTGTACTATTTGAGTTATTCTTGTTTGTTTAATACTTTAATTCTCATTATGACATGTGACTAGACTCGCGTAGAGTAATGGACTCGCCGATTTAGATATTTGACGAGCTACTTGATTAACCATAGAAATTGTGCTTCCCATACGAATTTCTTTCGCATTGTGCGTATTCATCGAAAAACTCCCTTGATTTCATAACTTAAAAGTATATTCGTGAGTGGGGTCAAGAAACCCGTTAAAGCTTCTTATTCTAATGGGATCGGGCCGTTCGCCTCGGCAGGATATTGTAACACACTCCTATGGGATCGGGTCGTTCGCCTCGGCAAGATATTGTAACACACTCCTATGGGATTGGGTCGTTCGCCTCGACAGGATAGTATAACACACTCTTATGGGATCGGGCCGTTCGCCTCGGCAGTATCATATATCATATTCTTATGGGATCAGGCCATTCGTCTCGGTATTTCTATGAAACACTCTTATGGGATATGGTCGCTAGCCTTGGTAGAATCGTGCGAATACTTGATAAGAAGTCTGCGTACTCATGAGTTTTCTTACTTGAGATGTGACCGTTGATTTGGTATTGACCATTATGTATTCTCTTTTTGGAGGTATCCGATAATTGAGGACTTTGAGTTTACCGTTGAGTTGTAGACCATATTATTTACCTAAATCTGTACTCATTGTTTACTTACCATGTTTTGTACATGTCTACTTTATTATATTTGTTTTATTGGACCACTGATAAGTATCAATGTCGACCCCTCGTCATTACTTCTTCGGGATTAGGCTAGATACTTACTGGGTACGTGTTGATTTACGTACTCATGATGCACTTCTGCACTAAATGTGCAGGATTTGACAGGTTGATTTGGTGGTCGTTTGGGCGCGTGGGTGCAGTTGTTGAGGGGACTTTATGGTGAGCTGCATTTCCATGCTACGATTCTCAGCACATAGAGTTTTCATCATATTTATTTACTTTATCTTGTCTATCTTGTATTCAAGACAGATGTTGTATTGTTATTGTACTTTCTAGTAGATACTCATGCACTTGTGACACCGAATTTTGGGGGTTCCTAGTGGATGATCATTATTGTAGTTCACGTTATTTTATCATTTTACTTTGCGATTTATTTACATTTGAAAATTGGTAAATAAAAGCAAAGGTTCATATGAGTGCCACGTTTTATTCTATTTATTTAATAAAATTTCTGATGTTAAAAATTAAAAATGGAAAATTATTTAGATGATTTCCGTTGGCTTGCCTAACGGCGACGTTGGGCGCCATCACGGCCTATAGTAGGTTTTAGGCCGTGACATGGATAATGCTATTCCAAATCAAAGAGGAGGATTTGACATTATTTCTGGATCCATGAAGCCCTAGGATAGTTTTTGCCCAAGGAGATTGAGTATTTGTAAGAAGTCTCCAAGAGAGGTTAGCTAGGTTGACTAGGTTTTTATTCTTAGTGGAGTGGATACCTAAGACACCATCCTTCTTATGTTTAGTGATGGTGTCCCAGTTGACTAAGTGAAGTTTTTTGGAAGTTGCATGTGTGCCCCAAATGAAATTACGTTGGATTTTGTCTATATTGTTTAGCACCTTGGAGGGGAGTAGTGAGTATTACATTACATGATTTGGGAGGGAGTTAAGGCATGAGGCAGCCAAGATGCTTCTACCAGTGATGTTCAGGCAGTTTATACTTCCTAGTAGATACTCATGCACTTGTGACACCGAATTTTGGGGGTTGCTAGTGGATGATCATTATTGTAGTTCACGTTATTTTATCATTTTACTTTGCGATTTATTTACATTTGGAAATTGGTAAATAAAAGCAAAGGTTCATATGAGTGCCACGTTTTATTCTATTTATTTAATAAAATTTCTGATGTTAAAAATTAAAAATGGAAAATTATTTAGATGATTTCCGTTGGCTTGCCTAACGGCGACGTTGGGCGCCATCACGACCTATAGTAGGTTTTAGGCCGTGACATGGATAATGCTATTCCAAATCAAAGAGGAGGATTTGACATTATTTCTGGATCCATGAAGCCCTAGGATAGTTTTTGCCCAAGGAGATTGAGTATTTGTAAGAAGTCTCCAAGAGAGGTTAGCTAGGTTGACTAGGTTTTTATTCTTAGTGGAGTGGATACCTAAGACACCATCCTTCTTATGTTTAGTGATGGTGTCCCAGTTGACTAAGTGAAGTTTTTTGGAAGTTGCATGTGTGCCCCAAATGAAATTACGTTGGATTTTGTCTATATTGTTTAGCACCTTGGAGGGGAGTAGTGAGTATTACATTACATGATTTGGGAGGGAGTTAAGGCATGAGGCAGCCAAGATGCTTCTACCAGCGATGTTCAGGCAGTTTGTACTTCCTAGTAGATACTCATGCACTTGTGACACCGAATTTTGGGGGTTCCTAGTGGATGATCATTATTGTAGTTCACGTTATTTTATCATTTTACTTTGCGATTTATTTACATTTGGAAATTGGTAAATAAAAGCAAAGGTTCATATGAGTGCCACGTTTTATTCTATTTATTTAATAAAATTTCTGATGTTAAAAATTAAAAATGGAAAATTATTTAGATGATTTCCGTTGGCTTGCCTAACGGCGACGTTGGGCGCCATCACGGCCTATAGTAGGTTTTAGGCCGTGACATGGATAATGCTATTCCAAATCAAAGAGGAGGATTTGACATTATTTCTGGATCCATGAAGCCCTAGGATAGTTTTTGCCCAAGGAGATTGAGTATTTGTAAGAAGTCTCCAAGAGAGGTTAGCTAGGTTGACTAGGTTTTTATTCTTAGTGGAGTGGATACCTAAGACACCATCCTTCTTATATTTAGTGATGGTGTCCCAGTTGACTAAGTGAAGTTTTTTGGAAGTTGCATGTGTGCCCCAAATGAAATTACGTTGGATTTTGTCTATATTGTTTAGCACCTTGGAGGGGAGTAGTGAGTATTACATTACATGATTTGGGAGGGAGTTAAGGCATGAGGCAGCCAAGATGCTTCTACCAGCGATGTTCAGGCAGTTTGTCTTACAAGTAGCCAATCTATATAGCATGCTATCAAGAATGAATTGATAGTCAGATGCCCTTGGTTTGGAATTTGTAATAGAAAAACCTAGGTATTTATCAAAGGAGTGGCTAATAATAATATTAAAAAGGCTATAGCCGGTTAGAGTTGGGAATATATTAGGCCTTATTGAGACTTTATGAATTGTTATCCTTGCCTTATTGATGCTTTGACTACATGATTAATCTTAAAACATGCTTAGAGAGTATGTTAGGATTATGACTTGATGATTTGAACTTTACAGACTTCTTTCACCATGTTGGACTTTCTTCTTTTTTCTATAGTAACCGGGTCGCAACATCTATTATCTACTTTATGGTTGATTAGGGTATAAAATATTTCCATACAAAGAATAAATAGATATGGGGACATAGGATCACCTTACCTGATACCTCTACTAGGAGTGAAGAAATTTGTTCTTGAATCATTGATAAGGACAACTATTCTACTAGTTGTAACACAATTCATTATAAGCTTACAAATATTGGGTGGGAATCTAAAATAGGTAAGGGATCTATGGACAAAGGATCATTCAAGGCAGTCAAAGGCCTTTTCTAGATTGATTTTTAGAATCATGTTATGCTTTTTACCATGATATTTATTCATTTTGAGGATAAGCTTCTGGATGATGATAGCATTATCACAAGCCTTCTATTTTCAAGAGCTAGATAGGTAGGGACTGATTATAGAATCTAGGAAAGTCTATACTCGATTTGTGATAATTTTGGTGATGATCTTCTAAATGGTGTTACATAATCCTATAAGTCTAAAGTTTTTTAAGTTATTGGCATTAGGGATTTTGGGGATTAGGCAAAGAAAAGTATCATTAATACCATCCGGGATGGTTCTACTATTAAAATCTCCTTGACATAAAATAATCACTGATTTCCCTATTGTACCCTAGTAATTTTTTAAAGAAAAATGAGTGGAGGCCATCTGCGCCCGGTGCTTTGTAAGTTTTAAAAGAGAAGCAAGCTTTAGTAATCTCAGATTCAGCGATAGGGTTATCAAAGGAGGAGAGATCAATATTATTGAAGCTTTTAGGATCCGTTTTAATGCTATTCCAGTTGCTGGTGACGTGGGAAGTTATAAAAACATTCATAAAATAACTATAAGTATGATTTATGATGGCATCTGGGGTCATCAATCCAGTTATTGTTATCATCCTTAAAGAAAATAATTTTATTTTTTCTTTTCCTATTTGTGCCATAATTTGATAGAATTTGGTATTGGCATCACCTTCATTTAACCAATAGATTCTAGATCGGAGTTTCCAGTAGTTTTCCTCAATTTTTAAAATACTATTGTAATCATTTTTTAGGAAAGATTCTAAACCTTGTAGGAAAGTACTAGACTGATAAGAAGGAGATATTTGGATGCCATAGAGTCTGGATAAGATGTGTTTTCTATTTTTGAAAATGTTACCAAAAACAGTATTTTTCCAGTTAATGATTTTGTCTCTAAAAATGGATGTAGCCATGGTGATCAAGGCGGAAAGGTTTTGGATATTAAGGGATTTGTTTAGGAATGAGATTAGCTAGCAAAGGATTGTGGTCCGAGTGAGTTCTTGGCAAGTGAGTAATAGAAGCATTTTAAAATGTTTGTATCCACTGTTCATTACCAAAAACATTATCAAGACGTTCCATGATTAGGCTATTATTAGAGAATTCATGGTTGGACCAAGTATATTTGCAACCTTTAAAACCAAGATCAATTAAATTATAATAATTTAACTTGGATCAAAGCTGGACAGCCCTTTTATGATTTATTGGCCTACCACCTAGTTTCTCATTATCTTTAAACACATAATTAAAATCACCTCCAACTATCCAAGTCTCTTTGTAATTATCCAAAATATTTTCCAATATTTTTCCACATTTGATCCCTAATGATTGTATTAGTGCTAGCGTAAATGGAAGAAAATAGCCAAGTAAGTCTAATAGGGAGAATCTCAATAGTAGCATGAATTTTATGGTTTCTACGGACAAAGTTGTGGACATTTATTTTAGTACGATCCTAGAGAATTACCATACCACCTGCCTGGCCTTCCACTGGTATCTCAATCATCTCAGAAAAACTAAAGTCGTTCAGAAGAGCAATGTGGTTATTCATTCTGGTTTTAAGGAGAGTAACCATGCATGGCCTGTGTTGATCCATAATTTCCCTAAAATTTCTCATGAAATAATCATTATTTTCACCTTTAATGTTCCAAATAATGAAGTTTGTAGCACTATTCATGTTAACATTATGTGGTGGTGGGTGACCATTCTCCATTATTCTCCTGGGTGGAGATGAGTTCCTCCTTAAAGAGGGGGCTAGGATCATTGCCCTGTTGCCCACAATTTTGTCGGGGAAGAATGTCCATTGTACACTTGTAGAGGTTCTGAGGACATGCAAGAAATATGCCTCTTCTCTTGAATTTCCTCGAAGAGAAGACTTTTACCTCGTCTAGGTTAGATAATTCTTCCACTGATTCTCCCACTAAGTTTATTTGTTCGATCATTTCCTCTTCCACTTGATTGCCTATATTTGGTACCACTGGGGGATTGGGGTTCATGTCCGCCATGGGCACTAGCATGTTGGGATTTTGTGGTTGCATCTGAGGTTGTCGTATCTCTGATAAGTATGGATTTTGACCACTTATTAGTACCTTTTTTCTTTTATTTTAGTCCGAAAGTATTAATATATGTTCCCAAAATAAATAAAACTGTGCAAATTGCAGGAATATTGGAGAATTGGGCTAAAATGAAGAAATCCAACTCAAAAAAGAGTGTTTCGGCTCACAAGGCAAGAAGGGACGCAACAGACTAAAAGTGCGGTCCGCAAAATTCTCCTTGCGGCCGCAGATCTATTATTGAAGCTCAGATATGGAATGAAGAGAAGTGCGGACCGCACACAGTTTGTGTGGCCGCTAAAACATGGTCGTACTGACAAGAATGCAAAAAGTTCAGAGAGTGTGCAAAATGTCCAACACTGAAGCCTTGCCTGAAGTGCGGACCGAATATAAATTGTGCAGCCGCAAAAGCTAAAGTGCAGCCGCAGATCAAATTGTGCGGCTGCAAAATCTATCCCCTACAGACTAAAGCAATATGCGGACTGCACATGAAATTGTGCGGCCACAGAACCTCTCGGAGGGCATTTTTGTCAGCAAAGTTTTGGTAACTATAAATAGACGGGAATCCCTTTTTAGGTCAAATTTTGAAATTTTCTTAGCTGTAGCCGTTGTAGTTTACCATCTTGGGTAATTGGTGACCATTTTGAGACAAAAACATCACAATTTATCATTTTAATTTTATATTATGGCTTTAATTAGTGTTTCTTCTTTGTTTTCTTTATTTTCTACTATGAGTAGCTAGATACTTACTAGGGTTGTGACCCAACCCTAGTGTGTAAACCTTATGGGTATTTAATTTAATGCTTGTTTATGATTTGGTATTTGTTATTTAGCCTTGTTCATGCTTTAATTTTAGAATTAATGGTTGCAAGCATTAATTCATACCTTTTGACTTGGTCTTTACTTGAGAAAGATGGACTTAGTTTAGAAAAACTTGGCTAACAAGAAATTGGGCTAGTTAAGGATTTGACTAGCCTAATTAAATGGTTTGAACTAGAGATAGGGAAAACCCGACTTGAGATCATGTAAACTATTTAGCTTGATACCCATTTGGATTTGAGTAAGCCAAATTGGGTAAAATCACTCTATGACCGAGAGGTATTGAGTGGGTAACTTAGAGTTGAGAGCTATAATACACCCAATTAATAAAACAAGTGTTAATATAATTAACCCTTTAGGCGAACAACTAGGCGAAGGTTACATCCTTAGGCTTTTTATATATTTGAAAATAACCAAAAACAATTAGTCAATCTCTAGTTTCATTTCTCTAATTGAGCATTGATAGTGTAGTTTATAGAAGTAATTTACAAAACCAACTTGATTGGAAGTGTATTTAAACTGTTTCATCTTCACGCATCACGTATACACTCTAACACCCAATGTTAGCTCCCTGAGAAAATCAACCCCGACTTATAGCTGGGTACTATTTTTCCAACGATCTCTTCCACTCATTGTTGAGTGTGGATTGGGAGTTGATCAATTTTTGGCACCATTTTCGGGGAGTTAAAATGGTGTTAGCTATATATTTGAGAGTATTTGGAATATCTTCTTTCCCTTCCGTGTTACTAACGTGTTTAAGAAATCTTAGGTACAAGCATGGCAAACAATGAGCTTAAAAATATGCCTTTGGGGGACTTGGACGGTGAGGAGGAATAACCCGATGAGGTACCTTAAGTGCCACAATGAAGAGGACGGGGACCGTAAAATAATGTGCTTGTTCCACCCCCACCTCCACCATATCCACCACAAGCAGCTCCACACCGGATATTGCCCAACGAAGGTTATGCTAGTGAAAAAGTCCCTCCCCGTATTAGGGCGAGCAACTCTCAAATTACCAATGTGATGCTCACTTTTCTTGAGCAACGAGGTTTGTTTACCGGTGCTCCAACTCAAAATGCTTACAAGTCCACATGGGCTATAACACACGTAAATATAGAAATCAGGCCGAATTCCAATTTTATGGCCCTAAAATGCCAACAAACGAAGAACAGTCATGGCGGGGCGGTGACCAATGTTCCTTAGGTAGTTATGGATACATATTGGGGGAGTAAGCAAACTAATGTTTTCGAGGATGTTTGAGGCTAAGGTTTTTCCCTTCTCTCTATGGGGGAAAGCTTTAGATTGGTTGGAACGATTGCCGAACCATTCAATTCACACTTGGGATGAGTTGGAGGCCAAGCTCATTGCTAAGTTTTTCTCTCCCGGGCATATTGCTACACTTCATGATGAGATATTGGTATTCACACAAGAGCCGAATGAACCACGACACGAAATATGGGAGCGCTATAGAATAAAAGTTAAGGAATGTCCCAACAATGATATGACGGAAAATATTTTGCAACAAACCTTTCATCGTGGGATTAACACAACCAATCAATGTGTAGTGAATCAACTAGTCGGTAGAAACTTTATGACTACTCTTTATGCGTAGGCGTGTGAAATCATAGATGAGATAGCGGAAACGTCGTCGGCTTGGAAATCCCTGACCAATGTTCCACAAGGTAATCCGAATATGATTCACCTCCACAAAAAATTGCAAGACCAAGGGCAAGCCACTGCCAAATTAACCACTACCATGACTCAACTAAATCAAGTGCAACCCCTAAGCAAGTTCATGCTATGGAGGGAGTGAATGTTTTGGTAAACAAGAAGAGGACTAAGGGTCCACAAGTGAAAACTCGAGTGGAGAACTATATGCAAGATGATGGCGGTTTTGATCAAGATGATTCTTATAATGAGCAAGTGTAATATGTGAACAATTTTCAAGGGCAAATAAATAACTTCCAAGGCCCAAACCAACAACAATGGTGACCACAAAACAATCATGGAAATTGGAATTCTAACAATCAAGGGAATTGGTATAACAACGACAATCAAGGAAAATGGAGTGGAAACAACCAAGGAAATTGGGGAGGCAACAAACAAGGTGGTTGGGGTAACAATCAAGCCAACTAGGTGTCGGGTTTTCCAAGGCCCCCAATGTATCAACAACAGAGCAACCCACCTCCTTATCCTTACCATGGTTCAAGTTATTCAAACAACGATATGAGACGTATTGAGAATATGTTCAAGCAAATAATGGAAAAGAATGTTGATTCGCATGCCCAACTTGTCTCACACAATACATCAATCCGCAACCTCGAAGTTCAAATGGGGAAAATCACTCAAGCTCTAAATTCTCATCCTAAGGGTGCACTACCAAGTGACACGGTAGTAAACCCAAAGGGTGATAATAATACGGGGTATGCTATGGCAGTTATCACAAGAAGTGGAAGAGGCGGGAATGCACCCACCTCAAGTGGAAGGCGATTTATTGATGATGACCAAGTAATGCAAGAAGAAGAGATCCCGAACAATGTTGTTCAACCAAATGAGGAAGTTCGGATTGATATTCATGATAGTGTGGAAGAGACTCAAGAGGAGGTAAACCCGTCTAGGAACACATTATTAACATACCGGAGCTGGTAGTGCAAAAGGCAAAGGCACCATTGCCTAAACCTCCACCTCCATACCCTCAAAGACTTGCCAAGTAAAATGGTGAGAATCAATTTAAGAAGTTCATTCAAATGATGAAAAGTCTTTTAATCAATGTGCCATTGGTCGAAGCTTTGGAACAAATGTCCGGTTAGGCAAAGTTTATGAAAGATCTTGTGACAAAGAAGCGGTCGATGAATTTTGAGACTATCAAAGTCACTCATTAAGTGAGTGCGATTGTTCATTCAATGGATCCTAAGTTGGAGGATCCTGGTGATTTCACGATTCCTTGTACAATTGGAAGTGCCGAGTTTGCTAAAGCTCTTTGTGATCTTGGGGAAAGCATAAATTTGATGCCCTATTCGATTTTCAAGACTTTGGGGATTAGATAACTAAGAATCACTTTTATGAGATTGCAAATAGCAGATCGTACCATGAAAAGGCCGTTGGGTGTGATTAAAGATGTGTTGGTCCGGGTTGATAAGTTCATCCTTCCGTCAGACTTTGTCATTCTAGATTGTGAAGTTTATTATGAAGTGCCAATTATTCTTGGGAGACCTTTCCTTGCTACGGGTAAAGATCTTCGTGATGTTGAAGCCGGATAACTCACTTTCTGGGTTGGTAATGAAAAAGTAGTATTCTATATGTGTAAGTCCATGCGGCAACCAAATAGCAATGAGGTGTGTTCTTTTATGGATTTGTTGACCGATGTTATTGTTGATGATACAAGTGCTACTATCAATGTTGTTGATATGTTGGATCCCGTCTTGCTCAACTTTGACGATGACGAGATGGATGGTTTCGTGAAATGTGTAAACTCTGTGCAATGAATGGGTTCGTACAACTATGAACCCTGAAAATTGTCTTTGGATCTTGAAAACAGGAAGGCTCCTCTTACAAAGCATTATATTGAAGAGCCACCTACCTTGGAGTTGAAGCCATTTCCTCCACATCTTTGGTATGAATTTCTTGGCCCTTATTCTACGTTACTGGTTATTCTTTCCTCTTGTTTGACTAATGTGTAGGTAGATTCCATATTGGCGGTGTTACAAAAGAGGAAGAAGGCTATTGGGTAGACCTTGACAGATATTCGGGGTATAATCTCCACCTTTTGCATGCATAAGATAAAGTTGGAGGATGGCACTAAACCATATATTGAACATCGAAGAATAATCAATGAGGCTATGCAAGAAGTTGTCAAGAAGGAGATTATCAAGTGGTTGGATGCCGGGGTTGTCTATCCCATCTGCGATAGTTCATGGACTTCCCCGGTTCAATGTGTCCCAAATAAGGGGGCATGACGGTGGTCACCAATGATAAGAATTAATTGATTCCTATGAGAGAGGTGACCGGTTGGAGGGTGTGTATGGATTATCGCAAGCTCAACAAAGTAACAATGAATGATCACTTTCCACTTCCTTTCTTAGATCAAATGCTCGATAGATTGGCCGGCCGTGCTTTCTATTGCTTTCTTGATGGGTACTCGGGCTACAACCAAATTCTCATTGCCTCAGAAGATCAAGAGAAAACAACCTTTACATATCCCTATGGTACTTTTGCTTTCAAACGGATGCCATTTGAATGCACCGACAATATTTCAACGGTGTATGATGGTTATTTTCATGGACATGGTGGAGGACTACCTTGAAGTTTTCATGGATGACTTCTAGGTGGTTGTGTATTCTTTTGATGATTGTCATGCAAATTTGGACAAAGTGTTGGCTAGATGTGAAGAAACCAACTTGGTACTCAATTGGGAGAAATGCCATTTCATGGTTGAGGAAGGTATTGTCCCTCGCCATAAAATCTCAAGAAATGTAATTGAAGTTGACAAGGCAAATATTGAGGTGATATCTAAGCTTCCACTTCCAACTTCTGTAAATGGTATGCGGAGTTTCCTAGGCCATGCAGGTTTTTACCGGCGCTTTATCAAAGATTTCTCTACAGTGGTTGAACCCGTTGTGCAAGATCCTTAAGAAGGATGCCAAGTTCAATCTCAATGATGATTGTATAAGAGCTTTTGAATTTTTGAAGCTCAAGTTGACAATTACTCCCATCATCACCGCTCCAAATTGGAGTGTGCCCTTTGAACTCATGTGTGATGCAAGTGACGTAGCGGTTGGGGCTATTTTGGGGAAACGTATCAATAAGATTTTCCATCTGGTATACTATGCTAGTAATACCATGAATAGTGCCAAAGTCAACTATACCGTTATGGAGAAAGATCTCCTTGCTATTGTGTTTACAATTGAGAAGTTCTGCCCGTACTTTATGGGTGCAAAAGTTATTGTCCACACAGACCATGCATTCGATATCTTATGATAAAAAGGACTCCAAAGCTCGGTTGATAAGATATGTACTCTTATTACAAGAATTTGATATTGACATCCAAGATAGGAAATTCAGTAAAAACCAAGTGGCGGACTACTTGTCTCGTTTGGAGGAGGAGGGGAGGCCTCATGATGGTCTTCAAATCAATGACTCCTTCCCCGATGAACAACTTTTGGAAATTTCAATGAAAGAGGTGCCATGGTTCGCAGACTTAGAAATTTTTCTTGTGTATGGAATCATTCTAGATGAGTTCTCTTCGAGCCAAAGGAAGAAGCTCAAAAGAGATTGTCAAGATTATTATTGGGATGAACCATATTCTTGGGACATGTCATTCTTCGCCATATGATGGTCATCATGGTGGAGCAAGAACGGCGGCTAAAGTGCTTAGTTGTGATTTTTATTGGACTACTCTTTAAAAGGATTCTAGTGAGTTGGTGAAAAGATGTGATGAAGGTCAACGGGCAGGTGGAATCTCAAAGAAAAATGAAATTCCTCTCACAACCATCTTGGAAATTGATATTTTCGATGTTTGGGGGATTGACTTCATGGGCCCTTCTGTGAGTTCTTGTGGAAACACCTACATCTTGGTTGCAGTTGATTATATGTCCAAATGGGTTGAGGCTATCGCTTTACCCAACAATGAGGCGAGAAGTGTGGTGGCCTTCTTGGAGAAGAATATTTTCACAAGATTTGGTACTCCACGTGCAATCATAAGCGATGGGGGGTCAAACTTTTGCAATAAAGCTTTTGACACTTTACATAGCAAGTATGGTGTTACTCACAAAGCGCGACTCCCTATCACCCATAAGCTAGTGGGAAAGTGGAAGTCTCCAACTAGGAGATAAGGAGTATCTTGTCTAAAACGGTGAATGCTAACTGGACGAATTGGTCCAAGAAGCTTGATGGTGCGTTATGGGCTTATCGGACGACTTACAAAACACCTATTAGAATGTATCCATACTGGCTGGTGTTCAGGAAAGCTTGTCATCTTCCGGTGGAACTAGAGCACAAGGCAATGTAGGCTCTAAATAAGTTGAATCTTGATTGGGATGTAGCCGCTAACTTGAGGGTTGCACATTTGAATGAATTGGATGAGTTCCGGTACCATGCATATGCGAGTTCATGCTTGCACAAAGAACATATGAAATATCTTCATGAAAAATACATTTGGAACAAAGAGTTCAAGGTGGGCGATCTTGTATTGTTGTTTAACTTAAGATTGAGAATGCTTTCCGGGAAGCTAAAATCCAAGTGGAGTGGTTCATTTGAAATTGTTGGGGTGATACCTTTTGGTTCATTAGACTTGAAGAACAAAAACAATGAAGTATTCCAAGTCAATGGTTACCGAGTGAAGCACTACTTGGGCAAGGTTGGAGATAGCCATGTGATGGCGGTCATTTACTTCACTTGAGGGTATTTTGCATCGTGTCGCAACGTTAAATCAAGCGCTTCTTGGGAGGGAACCCATGTTCTTATCCTTTTTCTTTTGTAGTTAGGTGTTATGTGTATTCTAACTTGATTTGAAGTGTGCTACAGGTTTGAGTGTGACTTGCAAGAAGGATGAACTAAAAAATGGCTAAATGTTCAAAAATCTGCGAACCACACATTTCTGTGTGCCACAACAGGAGGGCATTCGTGGCTGCACATTTCTCATACAGACCGCACAATTAGAATCTTGCAAAGGTGTAAAAATGTTAACTCTCTGAAGTTTGAGCCTGTTAGTGCGGAGGCTAATGTGTGACCGCACCCAAAAATGTGCGGACCGCACATTAAGGGCAGAGACGACTGACCCAGGTGACAGTGTGCGGACCGCACGTGAAAATCTTCGGCCGCACTCGACCCCTTTCCCTTTTCGAATTTTTAATATAAATAGAAAACTTGATTTCATTTTACACTTTTCGCTCTCCTAAAAATCACTGTTACTCTACAAATTTGTTGAGAAATTTTCACTGTCCCCACATACAACCACATGTGCTTATACACCCAATGCACTCACTCTATCTGGTATGTTTCATTTCATGTTAAATTTTTGTGGTAGTTTAATTTTTAAACTTTTAGTTTCTTTTTAGGCCATCTGTTATTAGAGTTTATCTATGTGTCCATGCAGGGTAGATCTGGACTGGGTAGTTGATAATACAGGCTATCGTGGGTTGGGTTAATGAGATTTCATGTTTGTACCATGTTGCCATGTCTATTTGTGCAAGTAATTGAAAAATCTAAGTAGAAAAGATTGCATTTATGTAGTTTTTGAAATCTGCGGAAGAACTTGAAATTGTGCGGTCTGCAGATAAGGAGTTTTGGGCGACCTAGTGAAGCAAGTACATCTACGGCCGCACTTTAATCTGCGGACCACAGAAACTTTAGGGAGGCCGCAATCTGTGGTCGCAAAACAGCCTCTGCACTGTCTTCATAGAGGGGCTTCTGAGCCTCTGATGTTTTTTAACAAAAGTGCGCCGCACTTGTAATTGTGCGGTCTGCACTTCTGGTCTGCGGCCGCACATCCAAAATCTGCGGACCGCAGACCCCATTTTCAGCAGCCTGTTATTTTTGTCATAATCAGACTGTGTCCACATTGTTCTCCCTTGCCTACACAAGTTTTGAATGTGTTGAATGATGACTTACAACTAACAATCTTCTTTGCATTGATACAGACAATGGTTCGATCGCATGGCCGCGACGACACTACAAAAGGAAGAGGTGAATCTTCTACGTGTCGAGGTAGAGGTACCTTGCCCCTTATCAAGCCCAAAACAATCAGGAAGAAGGCCACAACAGGCAGAGAGAGAGGTGCAGACCTCTTCGAGTCTAGTTTTGATGTCCCATCTAGGGAAGCTTCAAAGGGAAATTCAACCTTTATTCAGGACGAGTAGACAACCACATAGTCTAGGCCACGTGGGCGATTCTAGCTCAGGGATGAGACCTCTTCATCTTACAACACTTCTGAGGTGTCAGAAAGTGCTAGCTAGACCTCTGAGCCAACAGTTGCCCAGACACAGAGGCATAGACTGTACATGATATCCCCAATAATGGTAGAGGGGGAGATGGTACATCTACGGGTGTGGAGAGATCGAAGAAAAATGAGATATGTGAGGATAGGTTTGTCAGCTTGGCTGCCTTTACTGATTTTTGTATGTGGTGGACGGTGAGATCCTTGACACTTGAGCGGCAGTTTCTATTGAAGGATTTGGATAAATACAACCTGGCGGCGTTGAGGCAGTTCAGAGCACGAAAGGGTTGGATGTAGTTTACTGAGAGAGTTGAGGATGCCAAAGAGTACCCCGTCTGAGAGTTCTACGCAAATGTTTCTCACATCAAGAAGGGGACGAAGGTGACTAAAGTACACTACCTCAAGGTGAGGTTTGATCAACACACACTAAACGCGTACTTGGGGTTTGAGGACTTGGAGGCGAAGGAGTATCTAGAGAAATGTGCAATGAAAGAACAAGTCCGACCTTGGTTTACCGATATCTTAGCACTAACAGGGCCACCACCACCATGGATCACTGCTGGGGTTCCCATTCAGCGGAACACATTGACCTTCGAGGCGAAGGGATGGCAGACCTTTGTTTGCAATAGACTTGATCCATGCCAGAATGAGACACATCTACCTCTTCCTTAGGTTGTTCTTGTGGCTTCTATCATGATCGGGTGCCCAATTAATGTAGGTGCCATGATGTCGGCCAATATTTCATTGGTAGCACATCAGACTAGCTCGGCCTACCTTTATCCCAACACTATCACAGAGTACCTCACTTATGCAAAGGTAGAGCCAAGATCATATGAAACCAAGGTGAAGCCGAAGAAGACATTTGACTGGTATTCATTGATGGATGCGACCAACCCAAAGAAGAGAGATCATCCTTCAACCACCAGATGCCAGTCTGATGAACTGGCAGTGGTAGTTACTGATACAAGTGATATTCCATCTAACTCTGCTGAGCCCTCTTCTAGTACTACTGCTATGCCTCTGCCACCACCTTCAGATCCTACCACAACCCCATGGCAGCCCATGCTCCAGCTCGGAGGCCAGTGCCCATACCTACAGCTCCATTATCTGCTATGCGAGTCTCCCAGACATTGGCGAGTCTCAAAAAATGGATGCAAACAACTACTTCAAAGCTATCTGACATATCGAGTACTATTGCAGCACAGTCATCTACACATGCATCAAAGGTCTCCTCTGATCTTGATGAGAAGTTGAAGAATATTTTGGACAGCTAGAAGATGATCATGGACACTCTATTACAACACGGGTCGATTATTGAGGAGTTGGCCAAAGAAGTGAAGAAGATGAGGAAGTCCCAGGCAAGCAAGAAATCAGTTGACAAGCACAGACTAGACTTGCGATAGCTGGGGATCTACCTTTTGATATGCTACTTGACCTTCACCAGTCTATCCTAGATCCATTGGCATCATCTGCACTGGTTGCACCAGCTGGCTAGTCTGAGGAGCCAGACCTTGCTGCCGACACTGTTGAGGCAGTACGTGCAATGTTTACCACTCCCGCCATGCCCAGATATGATGATGATGAGATACAATTGGCTGACCTAATGGGAGATGATGTTGCTGGGGACACTGAGATGTCCAAGGATCCTTAGGGAGTTTTCTTCACCCTCTCTCCTTTCACTCTTATTTTTTTAAGCATTGGGGATAATGCTTACTTTTATTCGGGAGGGGGGGGGGTGGAGTTTATTTGATTTGACATTGACACCTTTTGGATACATTTGGGACTGTAATAATTGGATGATTATGTTCCTTTTTCTTATTTGTAGTTTATTTATCTTAAGTAGTTATTGTTCATTAGCTTCTTTATTTTTCCACTTTAGTTCTTGTTTTGTTTGTAGTTTTTTTTAATGTTTTCATAAATAATAAGCCTTTGGTTTTTTTAATATCACGATTCTTTCCAAAGGTAGTTTTTGTGTGAATCAGGTGACTCTCCAATGATGGATTGCGTTACAACCTTCTTAATAGAATGAGTCTATTTCTGTGTTTAGGTAGTAATAATAATAGTAGTAGTAATGAATAAAATGCCTAATCAAGTCATTTTCGAAAAAGAGTTCTTCATGTTTCATTTGGCACCAACACACTTAACTACATGCCTATGGTTTGAAACAAGATTTTTGAAAGAAAATAGCTCTAGTTAGTGACTTTGAGACTCTCGAGTTGACTTTGGTAATCATCGAGTGATTTATTGGACCATAGTGATCTTTAACTTGAGTGTGGTTGTTGTAGGCTCTCGACTCTATCCTCTTTTACGGTCTAGTTGCATGAGGGGTGAGGTGATTTGTTGCTAGCCCAAGTATCCATGCGTATGGTCTAGAACTTACCCCGAATGTGCTTCAAGGCAAAATCCTAAGTTTTGCTGGTTTGGGAAATGATGTAGGATTTCCTTGGTCCGTTTTAGCTTTCTATTGCCAACCAATATCGTTATCCCTAGTCAACCCCCTTTGAGCCTCCAGCCTTTCTCATTTAATAACCATGTTATAATATTTTACCCGTTTTGTCGTGATCCTCTCTTGGCACTCGGACCTTAACAATCTTGTGAAATAAATGGCTTAAGGCATAAGCTTGATGGGAGATTTGAGGAATTTGAAAGAGATATCAAGGCAAAAAAAGAGAAAAGAAATGATCTCTATGAAAAGAGAAGGCAAGAATAGAAAAAGAACCAAAAAAAAAATGCAAAAAAGAGATAAGTGGAGGGGTTGATGGATTCAAAAAGAGGTAATGATCCCTAACATGAGCATCAAGGGAGAAGAAGAATGAAATGAACAAGAAAGAGTGATGTCAAGTCTTTCTAACCCTCAATAAAAAGAGAATGTCTTTAATAATTGGTAATTATGAGCCAAGAAATGAAAATATGGGGTGCTTAAGGATAGGTGTAACAACTTACCCATATTGTATCCTACCCTAACCCAAAAGCTTTCATTACAACCCGAAAGAAGTCCTACTTGATTTTGAACCGAGTGAACTTATATTAGTGGTGAACTACATGAGGGGAAAGCCTATGGTACTTGAAGCCGTACTTGTGACATTCTCTTGGGAGAGAAGAGTGAACCTTTCATGAACCTTAAGATTGAGTGCTAAATTTTGAAGTGAGCTTGTCAAATGGAAGGTAGAGGAGGAAGAGTTTGGAGTCCAGCATGACCTACATGATATAACAAGAGTCCTTGATTGGTAAAGTCAATTCTTGAAGCTCAACAGTCATATTAGAACTATATGTGCATGATACTTGACTTGTTACCTTGTTGATAATGCATGAGTAATGTGGGTAATTGTTGGTCCCAAGTGAGTATGTATGGCTCACCTTTGACTCGCTGAAATGACCTTTCACTTTGAGAAGGTGGGAACTAATCTATTTGCTTGAAGACAAGCAAATACTTAAGTTTGAATGAGTTGATAAGTGTGTATTTTGACTACTTATTAGTACCTTTTTATTTTTGTTTTAATCCGGAAGTATTAATTTATGTTCCCAAAACTAATGAATGTGTGCAAATTGCAGGAATGTTGGAGAATTAGGCTAAAATGAAGAAATTCAACTCAAAAAGGAGTGTTCCGGCTCACAAGGCAAGAAGGGCGCATCATACCAAAAGTGCGGTCCGCAGAAGTATTTCTGTGACTGCAGATGAAAGTGCGGACATCAGAATTCTCCTTACGGCCACGATAAGTGGGGATTTTGACTACTTATTAGCACCTTTTAGCTTTTGTTTTAGTCTAAAAGCATTGAATTATGTTCCCGAAACTGATAAAATGTGCTAAATTGCAGGAATATTGGAAGATGGACTCCCGAGATGAAATCCAACTCAAAAAGGAGTAATTTAAACTCAAGGCAATAAAAGGCTCAGAAGCTCACAAAGTGTGGAGCGCAGAATTTGATCTGCGGCCACAGATAATGAAGGAAAGTCTAGCTGACTTATGTGCAAAGTGCGGACCGCACATGAATTGTGCAGCCGCAAAAGATGGGCTAGGAACAAAGTTTAGAGAATGTGCAAATTCCCAATTTCCAAGCCTCTCAGAAGTGCGGCCGCAGAAGGAGTGCCTTGCGGCCGCATACATAAAAGTGCGGCCGTAGAACCCCCCGAGGGGTATTTTTTTTTGAAATTACCAGCTTTGTATAAATAGAAAAGTTTCACAAAATTAGGTCAACTTTTGACATCAACAGCTACATTAGCTGTTTCTCTTTGCTTCTTTTAGTAGTTTTCATATTCTGGGATATTTTAGCATATATTTTATCATTTTAATTTTACAATATGAGTTTAATTAGCATTTCTTCTTGAATTTTTCAATTGCAAGCATGAGTAGCTAGATTTTTACTAGGGTTGTGATCCAACCCTAGTGTGTAAACCTTATGGGTGTTTAATATAATGCTTGTTTATGGTTGGGTGTTTATTATTTAGCCTTGTTCAAACTTTAATTTTTGGAATTAATGGTTGCAAATATTAGTTCATGCCTATTTGACTTAGTCTCTACTTGAGAAAGAGAGACTTAGTCTAGGAAACCTTGACTAATAAGAAATTGGGTCAATCGAGAGATTGATAATCCCAATTAAAGGGTTCAACCTAGAGATAGTAATAACCCGACTTGAGCTTTTATCATCCGTTTTGTGCAATACCCATTTGGACTTGAGAAAGCCAAATTGGGAAAAATCACTCTCTCACCGAGAGGTATTGAGTGGGTTATTGAGAGTTAATAGCTATAATATACTCCGATCAATAAAACAAACATTAAGGTTTATATCCCATTAGGCAAACACCTAGGTAACGGTCATAGCCCTAGGCATTTTACAAAACTTGAAAAACAACAAAAACAATTCTCTCAGTTTTATTTCTTAACTTTGCAATCTTAGTTTTAAATTAGACATAGAAACAACTCAAATTTGTGGAAGTATAAATTAAGAAAGTCAAACTCACATTCTACAATATATACTCCTAACTCCCATATATAGCTCCCTGTGGAAATCGATCCCGACTATTATTGGGTACTATTATTGCAATCGACCGTTTCATAACCTTGATTTGAGGTGTGAAATTAGACGAGATCAATTTTTAGCAACGTTGTCGGGGATCTAAAAACGGTGTTAGCTATATATTTAGGTGTGTTTTGGGGAATATCTTCTTTTTCTTCCTTGTTACTAACATGTTGAGAAATTGTAGGTGCAATCATGTCAAACAATGAGCTCGAACACTTACCTTTGGGGGATGTGGACGTTGAGGATGATCAAATGGATGAGGTCCCTCTTGAACCTCAAGCAAATAGACGAGGCCGAGCGCCTCATGACAATGTACCCGCTCCACTCCCACCTCCACCAAGAGCGGCACCACACATGGTGTTGCCGAATGAAGGGTATGCAAGTTCTATTGTCCCTCCCCATATTAGGACAGACAACTTTCAAATAACCAACTTGATACTCACTTTTCTCGAGCAACGAGGGTTCTTCACTGGTGCACCGGGTCAAAATACATACAAACACTTGAAGGGGTTTGTAGATACGTGTTGGGGGAGTAAACAAAAAAATGTCTCCGAGGATGCTTTGAGGCTAAGGCTTTTTCCCTTCTCTCTATGGGGGAAAGCTTTATATTGGTTGGAACGTTTGCCAAATCATTCCATTCATACTTGGGATGAATTAGCGGAGAAATTTATTTCTAAGTACTTCTCTCCCGAGCACATGGCTATTCTTCGGGGTGAAATTATAGCATTCAAGCAAGAGCCCAATGAACCACTACACGTGATATGGGAAATGTATAGAACAATGATGAAAGAGTGCCCCAACAACGATATGATGGAAAATATGATTCAACAAACTTTCTATCGGGGGATCAATACAACCAACCAATGTGTAGTAAATCAACTTGCCAGTGGAAACTTTATGACTATACGTTATGCGGAGGCGTGTGGTATTTTGGATGAGATGGCGGATACTTAATCGGCGTGGCAATCCCGGGCTAATGTTCCACAAGGGGATCCCAATGTAATTCACCTTCGCAAAGAATTGCATGACCATGGGCAAGCCATAGCCGAATTGACCACCACCATGAACAAATTAGCAAAGGCTTAACTTCAACAAATGCAAAACCTGAGGCAAGTCAATGCAATGGAGGGAGTAAACATGATGGTGAACAAACAGAGAACAAAAGTCTACAAGTGCAACAAAGAGTGGAAAAATTTATACAAGAAGATAGTGGGTTTGAGCAAGAGGATTCCTACAATGACCAAGAAGAATAGGTCCAATATGTGAACAACTTTCAAGGAAAAAGAAACAACTTCCAAGGCCGAAGCCAACAAAAATGGAGACCTCAAAACAATCAAGGAAATTGGAATTCTCACAATCAAAGCAATTGGAATAACAACAACAATTAAGGCAATTGGAGTGGAGGAAATAATCAAGAAAATTAGCATAACAACAATAACCAAGGCAATTGGGGATGCAACAATCAAGGCGGGTGGAATAACAATCAAGGAAATCGGTGGTGGGTTTTCGAAGGCCCCCGATGTATCAACAACCGAGAAACCCACCTCCTTATCTTTCCCATAGTCCTAGTTCTTCCAACAATAAAATGAGCGATATTGAGAACATGTTCAAGCAAATGATGGAGAAGAATGTCGATTCCGATGCCTAACTTGCTTCACACAACACATCGATCCGTAACTTAGAAGTGCAAATGGGAAAAATCTCTCAAGCTTTAAATTCTCATCCTAAGGGGGCACTACCAAGTGGCACGGTGGTGAACCCAAAGGGTGGGAACAATTCGGGGCATGCCATGGCCGTTATATAAGAAGTGGTAGAGGTGGGAATGCACCCACCTCAAGTAAAAGGCAACTTATGGATGATGAGCAAGTGGTAGAAAAAGAAGAGATCCCGAACAATATGGTGCAAGCAAATGATGAAGTGCAGATTGATATTGATGACACTGTGGAAGAGACTCAAGAGTAAGTGAACCCGTCTAGGGATCATGTTATTGACATACCGGAACCGGTAGTGCAAAAGGCTAAGTCAAAATTTCCTAAGCCACCTCCTCTATATCCTCAAAGGCTTTCCAAGCAAAATGGTGAGAATCAATTCAAAAAGTTCATTGACATTATGAAGAGTCTCTTGATAAATGTGCCATTAGTTGAAGCTTTAGAGCAAATGCCTGGTTATGCAAAGTTTATGAAGGATTTGGTGAAAAACAAGCGGTCGATGAATTTTGAAACTATCAAAGTCACTCATCAAGAGAGTGCAATTGTTCATTCGATGGCTCCTAAATTGGAAGATCCCGGTGCTTTCACAATCTCTTGTACCATTGGAAGTGTCAAGTTTGCTAAAGCTCTTTGTGATCTTGGGGAAAATATCAATTTGATGCCCTATTCGATTTTCAACACCTTGGGAATTGGGCAACCAAGACCCATATCTATGAGATTTCAAATAGCCGATCGTACAATGAAAAGATCGTTGGGAGTGATTGAAGATGTATTGGTTCGTGTTGATAAGTTCATTCTTCCGGCAGATTTTGTTATTCTTGATTATGAAGTGGATTATGAGGTGCCGATTATTATTTGAAGATATTTCCTTGCTATGGGGAAGGCTCTTGTTGATGTGGAAATCGGAGAACTCACTTTCCGTGTGGGTGATGAAAAGGTGGTGTTCCATGTGTGCAAATCTATGCGGCAACTAAATAGCAATGAAGTGTGTTCTTTCGTGGACTTGGTAATCGATGCGATTCTTGATGATACAAGTTCCATGATTAATGTGGGTGATATGTTTGAGGCCGTCTTGCTCAACTTTGATGATGATGAGATGGATGGCTTTATGAAATGTGTGAATTCTTTGCAAGGAATAGGGTCGTACAACTATGCACCCCAGAAACTTTCCTTGGACCTTGAGAATAGAAAAACTCCTCCTACAAAGCCTTCAATTGAAGAGCCTCCTACCTTAGAGTTGAAGCCATTGCTTCCACATCTTCGGTATGAATTTCTTGGTCCTTGCTCTACTTTACCGGTTATTCTTTCCTCTTGTTTGACTAACGTGCAGGTTGACTCTCCATCGGCGGTGCTCCGTAAGAGAAAGAAGGGTATTGGGTGGACTTTGGCGGATATTCGGGGAATAAACCCTGCATTTTGCATGCACAAGATTAACTTGGAGGAGGATGCAAAATCATCTATTGAACATCAGAGGAGACTCAATAAAGCTATGCAAGACGTGGTAAAAAAGGAGATTATCAAATGGTTGGATGCCAGGGTTGTCTACCCCATTTTCGATAGTTCGTGGACTTCTCCGGTGCAATGTGTCCCAAAGAAGGGGACATGACGGTGGTCACTAATGTTAAGAATGAGTTGATTCCCACAAGAACGGTAATTGGGTAGAGAGTGTGTATGGACTATCATAAGCTAAACAAAGTCACAAGGAAGGATCATTTTCCACTTCCCTTCCTTGACCAAATGCTTGATAGGTTGGCTGGTCGTGCTTTCTATTGCTTTCTAGATGGATATTTGGGCTACAATAAAATCCTTATTGCTCCGGAAGATCAAGAGAAAACAACTTTCACATGTCCTTATGGTACGTTCGCTTTCAAATAGATGTCATTTGGCTTATGTAATGCACCGGTGACTTTTCAAAGATGTATGATGGCGATCTTTACGGATATGGTCGAGGATTACCTTGAATTCTTCAAGGATGACTTCTCAATGGTTGGGGATTCCTTTGATGATTGCTTGGCAAATTTGGATAGAGTATTGGCAAGGTGTGATGAAACAAACTCAGTGCTAAATTGGGAGAAATGCCATTTCATGGTAGAGAAAGGCATTGTCCTTGGCCACAAAATTTCAAAGAATGACATAGAGGTCGACAAGGCAAATATTGAGGTGATTTCTAAACTTCCACCTCCGACTTCAGTAAAAGGCGTGCAGAGTTTCTTAGGTCATGCGGGGTTCTACCGGCGCTTCATAAAGGATTTTTCTAAAGTGGTGAACCCATTGTGCAAGTTCTTAGAGAAAGATGCTAAGTTTCACTTCAATAATTATTGCATGAGATCCTTTGAATTTCTAAATTTCAAGTTGACAACCACTCCCATTATCACCGCTCCTAATTGGAGTATACCTTTTGAGCTCATGTGCGATGCTAGTGATGTTGCGGTTGGAGCAGTTTTGGGGCAATGCATCAATAAAACTTTTCATCCGGTCTACTATGCTAGTAAGACAATTAATGATGCCCAAGTCAACTACAATGTTACGGAGAAAGAGCTCCTTGCCATTATGTTTGCAATTGAGAAGTTCCGCCCGTACTTGATGAGTGCAAAGGTTATTGTTCATACGGATCATGCGACACTTTGCTATCTTATGAGCAAGAAATATTCCAAAGCTCGGTTGATAAGATGGGTGCTATTGTTGCAAGAGTTTGATATTGACATCCAATATCGAAGAGGGAGTGAAAATCAAGTGGCGGACCACTTGTCTCATTTGGAGGAGGAGGGGAGGCTGCATGATGGCCTTCAAATCAATGACTCCTTCCTCTATGAGCAACTCTTGGCTATTTCAATGAAGGAGATGCCATGGTTCGCAGATCTAACAAAATTCCTTATGTGCGGAATCATCCCGGATGAGTTCTCTTCAAATCAAATGAAGAAGCTCAAACGGGATTGTCAAGATTATTATTGGGATGAGCTATACGTTTTTCGGATTTGCACGGATGGGGTAATTAGAAGATGTGTGCCGGACAAAGAGCAAAGTGATATTCTTGAGGCGTGTCATTCTTCGCCTTATGGTGGTCACCATGGCGGAGCAAGAATGGCGGCAAAAGTGCTAAGTTGCAGTTTCTATTGGCCCACTTTTTACAAAGATGCAAGTGATATGGTGAAAAGATGTGATGAATGTCAACGGGCCGGTGGAGTCTCGAAGAAGAATGAAATGCCTCTCACTACCATTTTGGAGATTGATACCTTTGATGTGTGGGGTATTGACTTCATGGGTCCTTTTGTGAGTTCTTGTGGAAACACCTACATCTTGGTCACAGTTGATTATGTGTCTAAATAGGTTGAGGCCATTTCTCTACCCAACAATGAAGCGATAAGTGTGGTGGCATTCTTGAAGAAGAATATTTTTACAAGATTTGGTACTCCGTGATGGGGGGTCGCATTTTTGCAACAAGGCTTTTGACACTTTGCTTAGCAAGTATGGTATCACTCACAAAGTTAAGACTCCCTATCATCCACAAGCTATCTGTCAAGTGGAAGTTTCCAACCAGGAGATAAAGAGTATCTTGTCCAAAACACTGAATGATAACCAGACGGATTGGTCAAAGAAGCTTGATGATGCACTATGGGCTTATCGGACTGCTTTCAAAAATCCTATCGGGATGTCTCTATATCGGTTGGTGTTTGGAAAACCTTGTCATCTTCCAGTGGAACTTGAGCACAAAGCCATGTGGGCTTTAAATAAATTGAATCTTGATTGGGATGCATCTGCTAACTTGCGGGTTGCACATTTGAATGAATTGGATGAGTTCCCGTACCATGCCTATGCAAGTTCGTCCTTGTACAAAGAGAAGATGAAATACCTCCATGACAAATACATTTGGAATAGGGAGTTCAAGGTGGGCGATCTTGTTTTGCTGATCAACTCACGGTTGAAGATGTTTCCCGAAAACCTGAAATCTAAATGGAGTGGTCCCTTTGAAATTGTGGGTGTAGTGCCTTTTGGTGCATTGGACTTGAAGAACAAAAACAATGAGGTTTTTCGAGTCAATGGTCACCAGGTGAAGCACTATTTGGGAAAGGTTGATGATGGCCATGTGGTGGCAGTGATTCATTTCAAATGATGGTAATCTGCGTCGTGCCCCGACGTTAAATTAGGCGCTTCTTGGGAGGCAACCCATATTCCTTTTTCTTTTTTTTTCTTTTCATCTTTTTTAGTTAGGTGTTATTTTTGTGCTAACTGGTTTTGAAGTATGTTGCAGGAATGAGTGTACTTTACAGGAATTATGCCCAGAAAATTGGCTAAGTGTGGAAAGAATTGCGGATCGCAAATGTATTGTGCGGATTGCAAAATATTAGTTGCTAGAGCAAAGGGTGATCTACGGCCACACAATTACATTGCGGACTGCACAAATTGAAGGGGTAAAGTGACAACTCTCTGAAGTTGGTTTGTCAGAGAAATGACCAAATTGCGGCCGCAATACAAAATCTGCGGTCTGCAACACATTCTGCATCCGCACAACAAATTCTACGGACTGCAACACAAAAGGGCTTCTGATCCCCCAGGTAACAGAGTGCGGACCGCAACGGGAATTCTGCGGCCGCACTCAACTCTCTTTCCCTCAGTAAAAACTGTCCAGTATAAATAGAAGACTTAGGGCTACTATTACTTTTTTTCCCCTCTCTGAGCATTCACAAGTCTAAAACATTAAAATCATCTGGTAAATTATTTGCCACACACACTCAACATTTGTGATCACTCATTTTCACTACTTCAAATCTGGTATGCCTCAATTACTTGTAGAATTTCTTAATTTTTAGTTTAATTTACAACTTGTTAAGTAGTTTTAGGCCAATTGTCAGTATAATTCAATTATACAACCATGTGGGGTTAAACCTGTAATGGGTCAACTAGTACTTGCTCTATGGGGAATGGATAAATAGGTTTACATGATTATACACTACCACCATGTCAAATTTGTGCAAAAAATTGCAAACCCTAGAACTCTGATCGTAATTGTGTTGAAATATGCGGCCGCACAAGAAATTGTGCGGTCCGCAGAAGTTGAAATTTGGGTACTTTAGTCAAGCATGATTCTGCAGCCGCAATAAAAAATGTGCGGACCGCAGAAATCCCATCGCGGCCGCAGAATAACTAGTTCTCTGTTATGAGAGAGTTGTCAGTTTGATGACTCACATGTGCGGACGCAATGGAAAATATACGGACTGCAGAAAAGTGATTGCGGCCACAAAATAGCCCATTATCTATTATCAGAGAGTTGGCATATTGGTGGAATCTAAGCTGCGGCCGCAATGACAATTGTACGGACCGCAATCCAATTCTGCCTGTCGCACTGAAAATTGTGCGGACCGCAAATCCAATTCTGCAGCCGCAAGATTAAATTGTGCGGTCTTCAATGCCCAGTCTGCGGCCGCAATGATATTTTTGCAGACCACACTCCCCTACCCTGCAAGCATGTTTTACACTATGTTGTTCACTTTCTCTCTAGTGTGTTTTTGTATGTTTGCACTTGAATTACAACTGGCACATGATGTTGCTTGGTACAGAAAATGGTTAGATTTCGAGGCAGAGGTGATACTTCAAAGGGGAGGGGTGAACCTTCCAAGGCTCGAGGAAAGAGTGCTTTACCCCTCGCCCTCCAAAATATAATCACAAAGAAGGCTATAGCCGGTCGAGGGAGAAATGTAGAGCCCTCCGAATTCCGTTCTTATGCCTCGTCTAGGGAAGTATCAGAGGGAAAATCAGTTCCAGAGCTGTCGGTTGTCCAATCAAAGCCATTAGGAAGGTATCAACTCTGGGACGAGCCTTCTACATCACATAGCACCTACGATCGTTCGAAAAGTGCTAGTCAGGTTTTTGAGCCCTCCTCTACACCTGTCCCTGAGGCACCAGCGACTACAGTTGATGACATCTCAGATGATGGCCGAGAGGGAGATACTATAGTTGTCGGCCTTGAGCGGTTGAAGAAGAAAGAGGTCTGGGAGGACCGGTTCGTCAGTTTGGCTGCCTTCACTAGCTTCCGTGGGTGGTGGCCGGTGAGGTCGCTCACTCTTGAGCGAAAATTCCAATTACCAGATCTAGAAAATTATAACCCAACAGTCTTGAGGAAGTTCCGAGACGGAAGGGGTAGATATGGTTCACCCAGAGCATAGCGGATGCAAAGGAATATCTTGTCCGGGAGTTCTACGCCAATGTGGCGCACATTAAGAAAGGGACAAAAATAACTAAAGTGAGGAACCTGAAGGTACGTTTTGACCAGCACACATTGAACACCTACTTGGGGTTTGATGATGTTGAGCCTGCACAGTATTTGGAGAAGTTGGCAGTGGGAGATGCAGCTCGCCCATGGCTAGCTCAGATTCTGGTAGCTCCTGGGCCACCACCACCATGGATTACCGTAGGGGTGTCTATTCACAGAAACACCCTGAGTTTTGAGGCGAAGGGGTGACAGACCTTTGTATGTAGCCGACTTGACCCATGTCAAAATGAGATAAATCTTCCTATCTAGCGGGAAGTTCTAGTCGCCTCTATCATGGCCGGGTACCTGATCAATGTGGGTGCCGTGATGTCGGCCAACATATCTGTGGTTGCCAGGCAAGCTGATACTTCCTACCCATATCGCAACACCATTACTGAGTATCTTACGGATGCACGAGTGGATCCGAGAGATTTTGATACGAAGGTGCCGGCGAAAAAGCCTCTCTCTTGGTATTCGTTGATGGATGCACATAACCCTAAGAAAAAAGGTCAGCCAACTACCACCATAGGCCAGTCTGATGAGCCATCAGTGGTAGATGCAAAGACAGTCGACATGCCATATACGTCAGCAGAGCCTTCAGCTAGTGTATCAGCGAGGCCCTCACCTCCAGCCTCAGTGCCTCCAACAGCCCCCATTACAGGTTCTATCTCGGCTTTGAAGCCGGTATTGATGCCCACTGCTCTACTATCTGCGCTGTGAGTCTCCCAGACACTAGAGAGCTTCAACAACTGGATGCAAACAACTACTGCAAAGTTATCTGACATATCTAGTAATGTTGCAGCACTGTCCTCTACTCAGGCACCCCATATTCCCCCCCCAGTTGAACAAAACTCTGAAGAAGCTCTTGGAGAATCAGAACACAATCGTAGCCACTTTGGTGCAGCATGGGTCAGTGATAGAAGAGCTGGGCAAGGAAGTGAAGAATATGCGGAAGTCCCAGGCCTCTAAGAAATCAGTGGACAAGCTCCGAAGACAGGTTACCAAGCTTGCAGCAGTCAGAGATATTCCATTTGATATGCTGATTTACCCGCACCACCCAGGCCCAGATCCTATAGCACATACAACACCAGCTAGCCGGTCTGAGGAGCCAGACCTTGCTGCTAACATTGCCGAGGCAGTACGTCAGATATTCACTAACCCAGTCACGCCCGGAGTTGATGATGATGAGATCCAGTTGGATGTGACTAAGGTCGGTGATGTTGTTGTGGGCACAACGATGTCCACAGAGCCATAGGGAGTTTTCTTCACTCTAACCCTTCCTTTACTCTTATTAAGCATTGGGGACGATGCTTATTTTTATTCGGGGGGGGGGAGAGTTTATTTGATATATTTTGATGATTATGAGATAATTGATTTGTAATAACTGACAGTATTTTCTTCTTTTTCCTTATTCTATATATATTCTCTCTTTTCCTTCCTCATTATGTATATATCTTATTTCATTATGTATATTCGTTATGCTTTCAATAGTTTTTTCTTTGTAGCTTCTTTACATGTGTTCTCTTATTAGTTAGTGTTTAACTAACTATGTTCTTTTTAAATTAGTAACTTCTTTTTATGTTTCAGTAGATAATAAGCCTTTGGTTTTCTTAATGCCACGCTTCTTTCCAAATATAGTTTTTGTGTGAACCGAGTGACTCTTCCCAACGATGGATGGCATGACAACTTTTTTAAGGGACTGAGTCCATTTTGGTGTATAGGTAATAATAGTAGTAGTAATGAATAAAAAGACCTAATTACGTCATGCTCGAAGAGTCAAACATGCTTTACTTGGTACCAACACACTTAACTACGTGCTTATGGTTAAAAATAAGTCTTTTGGAAAAAAATAACTCTAGTTAGTGACTTTGTGACTCTTGTGTTAACTTATGCAATCATCGAGTGGTTTAATCGAACCATAGTGATTTTCAATCTTGAATGTGGTCGTTGTGGGCCCTCGACTCTATCCTCTTTAACGATCCAGCTGCGTGAGAGGTGAGATATTTTTGTTTCAAATCCAATTACCCGTGCGAATGATCTAGAACTTGCCCCGAATGTGTTTCAAGGTGAAATCGTAAGTTTCGCTTGGCTTGAGAAGTGATTGTAGGATTTCCTTGACCCACTTGAATTCTCCATTACCTACCAATGTTTTTATCCCTAATCAACCCATTTGAGCCTCAAGCCTTTCTTATTTGATACCCATGTTACAAACCTGTACCCGTTTTGTCGTGACCCTCTCTTGGCACCCGAGCTTTTCTTAACACTCTTGTGAAATAATTGGCTAAAAATATAAGTTTGGGGGAGAGACGAGAAGCTTGAAAGAGGTATCAAGGCACAAAAGGAGAAAAGAGATAATGAGAAGGAAAGGCAAGAAAAAAAGAACAAAAAGGAAAATGCAAAAGAAAGTGAATAAGTGAAGGAGTTGAAGGGATTCAAAGAAAAGTAATGGTACAAAGCATGGAGAAATCAAAGAGAGATAAAAGGAATGTCATAATCAAGAAAGAATGATGCTAAGTCTATCTAGTTCCCCCAAGGAAAAGAAAATGCCTCAAAGAATTGGCAAAGCATGAGCCGAGAAAAAACAAATGGAGTGCTTAAGGAAAGATAATCCCACTCTATCATAGCATATCCAACCTTAGTCCAAAAGCTTTCATTGCATTCCAAAAAATTCCTACGTAATTTCAAGCCGAGTGAGCTTACATTAGTGGCGATTTACATGAGGGGAAAGCCTATGGTACTTAAATCAGTACTTGCGACATTCTCTTGAGAGAGATGCGTGAACCTTTCGCAAATCGTTGGATTGAGTGCTAAATTTCTTAAGTGAGATAGGCAAGCAGAGAGTAGAGGAGGAGGTGTATAGGATCCACAATGACCTATATGAAAGAGCGAGCTTCCACGATGAATATAGTCAACTCTTGATGCTCAAGTGTCACATTAGAACTATATGTGCATAAAAGTTTAACGTGTCGCCTTGTTGATAATACATAAGTAGTATGGGTAATTGTTGGTACCAATTGATATGTGAATGACTTACCTTTGATTGGTTGTAATGGCCCTTAACTTATGAAGGTGGGGACTATTTTATTTTCTTGAGGATAAACAAACACTTAAGTTTGGGGGAGTTGATAAGTGGGGATTTTGACTACTTATTATCACCTTTTAGCTTTTATTTTAGTCTAAAAGCATTGAATTGTGTTCCCAAAACTGATGAAATATGCTAAATTGTAGGAATATTGGAAGATGTACTCCCGAGATGAAATCCAACTCAAAAAGGAGTAATCTAATCTCAAGGCAATAAAAGGGATATAAGCTCACAAAGTGCGGACCGCAAAATTTCATATGCAGCCGCAGATGATGAAGGAAAGTCCAGCAGACTTTTGTGCAAAGTGTGGACCGCACATGAATTTGCTGCCACAAAAGATGGGCTAGGAACAACGTTCAGAGAATGTGCAAATTCCTAAGTTTCCAAGCCCTTCAGAAGTGCGGACCGCACAGGAATTGTGCGGCGGCAGACGTAAAAGTGCGGACCGCAGAAGACCAAGTTGTGACTGAAGTTACAAATTTGCGGACCGCAGAAAGAATACCTCGTGGCCGCAGACCTCCAGTTCCTGACAAGTTGAAGAAATCCACGGACCGCACATGGAATTGTGCGGCCGCAGAACCTCCCGATGGGCATTTTTGTCTGAAATTGTTAGCTTTCTATAAATAGAAGAGTTTCATGAAATTATGTCAACTTTTGATATCAGCAGCTACAGTAGCCGTTTCTCTTTGCTTCTTATAGTAATTTTTCATATTTTGAGATATTTTAGGATAGATTTTATTATTTTAATTTTACAATATGAGTTTAATTAGCATTTCTTCTTCTATTTCTTCAATTTCAAGCATGAGTAGCTAGATTTTTACTAGGGTTGTGACCCAACCCTAGTGTGTAAACCTTATGGGTGTTTAATATAATGCTTGTTTATGGTTGGGTGTTTATTATTTAGCCTTGTTCATGCTTTAATTTGTGGAATTAATGGTTGCAAATATTAGTTCATGTCTATTTGACTTAGTCTCTACTTGAGAAAGAGAGACTTAGTCTAGAAAACCTTGGCTAACAAGAAATTGGGTCAATCGAGAGAATGATAATCCCAATTAAAGGGTTCAACCTAGAGATAGTAATTGTCATACCCCGTGCTCACAGTAATAACCCGACTTGAGCTTTTATCAACCGTTTTGGGCAATACCCATTTGAAATTAAGAAAGCCAAATTGGGCAAAATCACTCTCTAACCGAGAGATATTGAGTGGGTAATTGAGAGTTGATAGCTATAATACACCCCGATCAATAAAATAAGCGTTAATGTTTATATCTTATTAGGCAAACACCTATGTGACGGTCATGGCCCTAGGTTTTTTACAAAACTTGAAAAACAACAAAAATAATTCTCTTAGTTTCATTTCTTAACTTTGAAATCTTAGTTATAAATTAGACATAGAAACAACTCAAATTTGTGAAAGTGTAAATTAATATAGTCAAACTCACATACTATAATATATACTCCTAACTCCCATATATAGCTCCCTGTAAAAATCGATCCCGACTCTTGTTGGGTACTATTATTGCAATCGACCATTTCATAACCTTGATTTGAGGTGTGAAATTGGACGAGATCAGGCCACAAATCTGTTGCTGAAGCTTAGAGATGGAATGAAGAGAAGTGCGGATCGCACACAAATTGTGCGGCCGCAGAACATAGTCGCACTGACAAGAATGCAAAAAGTTCAAAGAGTGTGCAAAATGACTAAGACTGAAGCTTTGCCTAAAGTGCTGACCGCACATAAATTGTGCAGCCACAGAAGCTAAAGTGCAACCGCATATCAAATTGTGCGGCTGCAGAATATATCCCCCTGCAGACTCAAGCAATGTTTAGACAGTACATGAAATTGTGCGTCCGCAGAACCTCCCGAGAAAAATTTTTGTCAGCGAATTTTGGGCCACTACAAATAGACGGGAATCACTTTTTAGGAAAAGTTTTGAAGTTTTCTTAGCTGTAGCCGTTGTAGTTTACCATTTTGGATAATTAGTGATAATTTTGAGACAAATACATCATAGTTTATCATTTTAATTTTATATTATGGCTTTAATTAGTGTTTCTTCTTTGTTTTCTTTATTTTCTACTATGAGTAGCTAGATACTTACTAGGGTTGTGACCCAACCCTAGTGTGTAAACCTTATGGGTATTTAATTTAATGCTTGTTTATGATTGAGTGTTTGTTATTTAGCCTTGTTTATGCTTTAGTTTTAGAATTAATGGTTGCAAATATTGATTCATACCTTTTTGACTTGGTCTTTACTTGAGAAAGAGGGACCTAGTCTAGAAAAACTTGGCTAACAAGAAATTGGGCTAGTTAAGGATTTGACTAGCGTAATTAAAGGGTTTGAACTAGAGATAGGGAAAAACCGACTTGAGCTCATATCAACTATTTATCTTGATACTCATTTGGGCTTGAGAAAGCCAAATTGGGCAAAATTTTCTCTATGACCGAGAGGTATTAAATGGGTAACTTAATGTTGAGAGGTATAATACACCCCAATCAATAAAACAAGTGTTAACGTAACTAACCCATTAGGCGAAGGTTACATCGCTAGGCTTTTTACATATATGTAAACAACCAAAAATAATTAGTCAATCTCTAATTTCATTTCTCTAATTGAGCATTGATAGTATAGTTTATAGAAGTAATTTACAAAACCAACTAGATTGGAAGTGTATTTAAAATGTTTCGTCTCCACGCATCAAGTATATACTCTAACACCCATTATTAACTCCCTGAAAAAATCGATCCCGATTCATAGTTGGGTATTATTCTTCCAACGACCTCTTCCACTCATTGTTGAGTGTGGATTGGGAGTGGATCAATCTCCCATTGCATCAGGATTGGGTTGACTGCAGTCAATGCTTCTGGTGGAAAGAAAGGTAGATCCAGACCCAGGTTTTGGGGTAGTATAGGAATGGGGTTTAAGTGGGGAGGTAGGTTCCATTGTGCTCTCATTTCCTGAACTAGGTTTCGGTTCATTGATGGGGCTAGGGGTTGAAGAATGTTGTTCACCCACACATGATTCGTGTAATTTATCATTGATAGGTGTAGTCCCTTGGCCACTAGTTGGACTAAGTATTGAGAGTTTTGGATTAGGATCACACTTTCCTGGCCATTGATTGTGGCATTGAACACGAGGCCCCTCCCCATTAAACCTTGTTCTATCCAGGATAGTGGGTGATGATCCTGAGGTATGGGAGATTGGGCATATATGATTGGAGCGTTTTGAAGTTGTTGAGAAAGTGGTTTTCCATGTTCAAGGTCGACGATGGCGAAGAATTTGGATGAGGCGGTATCTTCTCCGGTGGTTTAGTGGGATTCTTGGCATTGTTAGTACAATTTTTATCGTTTAAATTGGAAGGATTTATGGAGTAGGGAATGATTGCATCTATTAGCATGCAATTAGAGTGAGATAGCGTAGTAGATTTATCAACAGATTTTGCATGCAAAATGTTAGCCACGTGTTTAGAGCTTTCAACCATTTGGTTTGCATAGAGTAGATCTTTTGACAAGTGTAAGTTAGTATTAGTGTTGTTATCTCTAGTTATGGTGGAATTAAGGATACTATTATTGTAAGGAGTGTTAAGGCAGTTATGAGGTGGTCTGATTGATTAGCAATTGTAGTAGGATTCGTAAGATGATTAAAGGGCATGCATGATGATTTACCTATGACACCAGGGGCCTCACAATAATTAGACGTGTCGTTTTTCCCAATGTTGTCTTGCATGCATGTTTTAATATATAATTTTGAATTATTTTTTAGGGAGGTATTAGCTAAACCAATGTGCTCATTATTCATTATTGAAAAGCAGTTTTCCAGTTGAACCACAGTTGGTATTGATAGTTTAGTGCTTTTGGACATTAAAGTATGGGCCCTACTACCTTGGCTAGTAGGCAAACATTAATACCTGCCTCAGAAGTAGCTTCTTTTCCTTCGATTGGTTTCCTTCCCTGCGATTTTTTTGTTTTTGGGAACGTCACTGTTTGCCAGCCTTCCTCGTCATTGAGAGTGTGGGTCTGTTGATCTTCTTGTTGGTCAAATTCTATCCTCCTTTTGTTGGGCATGTCGGAAATTGCATTTGCTGGGGTTGGGCATTGAGACATAATGTGACCCAATTTTTCACACGATTTACATAGGAAATTGTTTCTTTCATATTCAATTAGTTGTTTGTGATCTCCAATGAGAATAAATTTTGCAACTGGTTGATCCAATGGTAGTTTTACACATAATCTAGCATAACGCCCTCTCAGTGTAGCTGACATGCATGCATCTATTTTCATTAATATGCCTATTGAATTTTCTATTTTTTGGAGAATAATTCCATCATAAAATTCAGTAGGTAGGTGACGGAGACGAAGCCATACATCAGTGAGAGTTTGTTTTGCTTCCGTTACCCAAAGTTTGGCTCCGATCTTTGACATTGAGACATAATGTAGAGCCGATATCATACTTTCCTCTTTCTGAAATTTTGCTATGTAATAATCCGTCCCTAAATCAATTAGGGGAAAGTTTTCTTTCACTTTCTACAGTTCTGGACTTTTATTTTTTCAATATTTGATGGAGAATTTGTTTACCTTTTAGTTTAATAATTACCGAGAATTTCCATGGCATATACATGCGATTTCGATCATCTTGAGACAGTGTGACCCTTTTTTTTTTTTTTATAGTAGTTAATTCTGTCACTTGAGTGCATGTTGCATCCAAGTTAGGCACACTCTCAAGTATGGAAGAGTTAACACTAATGTTTTTATCAATTCCTTCCTCTCCCCTTAGTAGTTTGTCTTTGAATGTAAGATGTGGATTACCAAGAGGTTGAGATGATTCGTAAGTATAAATGTCTGAAGGCTTTGGGGGGATTGTAGACATCTCCATCTTAGTGTCAGGTTGACATACATCTAATAAGCAAGATTTATTGGGGTGATAATGCAATAGAGTTTTTGTAACGACCCGACTTATCGTTTTGAAGATCTACGCTCCTTTCAATAATTTGAAGTCTTGAGTAGTTTTGTAATGTGTATTATGACTTGTGTGAATTATCGGCTTTGATTTTCGGATGATTCGGGATATAATTGAAAGAAAATTCCTTCTTTAGAAGCTTAAATGAAAAGAGTTGACCGAAGTTTAACTTTTTGTGCAAACGACTCCGGAATGGAGTTTTGATGGTTCCAATAGCTCCGTATAGTAATTTTGGACTTAGGAGTATGTCCGAAAAATTATTTGAAAGTCAGTAGTTAAATTAGGCTTGAAATGGCTAAAATAGAAATTTAAGCTTGGAACTTTGACCGGTGAGTTGACTTTTTAATATCGGGGTCGGAATTTGATTCTGGAAAATGAAATAGGTCCGTTATGTCATTTATCACTTGTGTGCAAAATTTGAGATCAATCGGACTTGATTTGATAGGTTTCGGCATCGAATGTAGAAGTTGGAATATCTTAGTTTTATAAAGCTTCAATTGGGGTGTGATTCATGTTTTTATTGTTGTTTGATGTGATTTGAGGTATAGACTAAGTTTGTATGATGTTTTAGGACTTTTTGGTATATTTGGTTGAGGTCCCGAGGGCCTCGGGTGGATTTTGAATGGTTAACGGAATTTAATTTGGATATTTTTAAAATGTTTCGACATCGTTTCTTCAAGAATAAGTGGTATAATATTAATTAAATGAGCTCCAAATTCAATTTTAATTGAAGCATTAGATCCGTATTGAAATTATGGAGCCATAGCAAAAAGAATCGTCAAATTCGGACATCGTATGAGAGAGTTATACCCATTTTCGTGTCGGAAAAGATTCTCTATCGCTGCCAGCGCCAAGGGTAGCGTGGGGCGCTAGACCTGGTGCTGGAAATTTTTGGGATGCTGGAAACTGCGCCACAGATAGCGCCCCACGCCACATGTGGCGCTCGAACACTAAAAATCTCTATAAACGGGAGATTTTTTCTATTTTTGATGAAAACAGAGTTGGGGAGCTCGGTTTGGGCGATTTGCAGAGGCAAATTTCACCATACAACTTGGGATAAGTGTTCTTGACTCCCTTGTGATTATATTCCATGAATTAATCTTCATTTTCGGCGTTAGATTATTGATTTATCAAGAGAAATCGGAGGAATTTTCTACAATTCCATAAAATGAATTTTCGAGATTTGAACATCGATTCAGAGTCTTATTTGAGTAAAATTAGTATGGTTGAACTCGTAATTGAATGGGTTATCGGATTTTGTGAGTTTCGTCGGATTCCGAGACATGGGCCCCACTGTTAATTTTTCGAGTAGAGTTAGAAATTTTTGTAAATTGTTAAATTATAAGTATTAGAGTAAATTATGATTAATTTACACGTTGTTTGAATAGATACGAATCGTTTGTCTTGAATTGAGGAGATAGGAAGGCGTATGGAGATTGATACGCACGAAATGAAAATTTTGGAATATTGTATAGCTTGCTCGGTATTGGATTTGGCTTGTTCGAGATAAGTAACTCTTCTAAACTTGGAGCTGAGGGTAGGAACCCTGATTATACGTGTTATGTGAATTGTTTGGAGGTGATGCACATGCTAGGTGACGGGCGTGTGGGCGTGCACCGTAGAAATTGAGACCCAGTTACTTTCGTAGAGCTGTATAGTCAATTAACTTGTATATTTTCATGTATTTTTATGTGTTAGAGAAACTGAGATGTGACTCATGCTAGAGATCATGCTTAGGCAAATGCTGGTTATATTGAGACCCACTGAGGTCATTTCTACTGTCGAATTATATGTTTAAATTGTAATTTTGTACTCAGTCATTTACATTCATTGCATATCATATCTCAGTCTCTGTTGTTATTTATTGATATATCATATCATCATTTTGGGCTAGTTTCATGACATTAAGATCCCGAGAGACTGGAGAGATTGATGACTGAGCGAGGTTGAGGGCCTGATTGTGAGATATTTATACTATGGTATGTGAGTTGTCCGTGCATATCCAGATATTTATACTATGGCACGTGAGTTATCCGTGCAGCACATGAGTTGTCCGTGTGGATCCAGATATTTATACTATAGCACGTGCGTTGTCCATGCAGCACGTGAGTTGTCCGTACGGTTTATAGCGCTTGGGCTATAGGAGCCCTTCCGGAGTCTGTACACACCCCTAGTGAGCGAAGGTACCTACTGAGTGCGAGTGCCGAGATATTGGGAGGATTGAGTGACTGTGAGGACTGAGTGACTGGGAGGAATGAGTGAAATGATACTCTGAGAGTATGTATATGGTTTTATTACTTAGTTGCATCGCATTGACATTCACACTTGACATACAGGCATAGAGATTTATTTTTCCTTATGTTGTACGATATTGTGTCATTCATGACTTCACATACTCATTGACATGTAGGCATAGAGATGTATTTTCCTCATGCCATTTGAAAATGAAACATCCTATCTGTTGTTGAAAAGTTTTTGGGAAAAATCACAGTTTTACAAAATGTACTCATATTTTGGTGATTTCGATAAAAGATTTGGGTTTTCGCTGATATACTTGAAAAACAAGCCTATTTTTCTCGAACTGTGAACGAACCAAGCATTTTATCTCTCAGCTACTTCTTTTATTACTTCCATTATGTTGTTATTAATTATTTTTGGTTATTGGTGTTAGACCCCGACCTTTGTTCTAGTTCGTCACTACTTTCAACCTAAGATTAAGTTTGTTACTTATTGAGTACATGGGGTCGGTTGTACTCATACTACACTTCTGTACCTTGCGTGCAGATATTGGATGATGATGTTGTTGTGATCGACGTGAACTGGATTTGAAGACGTACCTGCGTTCCGGTTGTAGCCCCCTCTTGTTCATGGTAGCCTTAGATTTATAAGGAAAATCTGTTTATGTGCATTTCGAACAGATGATGTATTTATTTCATACCAGCTTTATAAATTCTAATCTTAGAAGCTCATGATTTGTACTACCAGTCCTTGGAGAGTGTATTAAAGTCAGTTAAATATTAATTGAATTGGATAGTTGTTAATTGGCTTACCTGACGGGTTGGGTTAGGTGCCATCACGACTAGGTAGATTTTGGGTCGTGACAAGTTGGTATCAGAGCCCTAGGTTCATAGGTTCTACAAGTCATGAGCAAGTATCTAGTAGAGTCTTGCAGATCGGTATGATGATGTCCATACTTATCTTCGAGAGGCTACACGGCATTTAGGATAATCTCCCATCTTTCTTTGCTTATCGTGCGAAATTGATTCAGCTTGAAACATAACTCTTTGAATTCCTTTCACGCATTCGTGTGCGCATGTGAGCGCTCGGTAATTGTGATTCCATGAACGGGGTTTGAGAGGTGTATTTAGTATTTTGGTGATGGGCCAGTCTGGAGGACTTGAGGCCAGGTTTAGACCACAGCTTAGGCTCGGTAGTTTCAGCTGTGTGAGCATATGCTGAATGATGAGTATGATGCGACTGCGGGATGCGTTCAAATGGTTGGATTGTGACGAGAATAGTTTGCTTAAGATGTAAAACAAAGAGGGTCATTGGGTGCTTGGTGTCTATCTTGATTTGACGTATAATCTCGAGTATGAATGTGTTGAAGGATCTTTCATGATGTTTAATTATGGAGCGAAGTAAATTTTTATGTCTTGTTGATGAGTTCGGACATATGGAGATTAAGTGATCGCGTAGTGATTGTGGCTGTGAAATGGTATATCAAGATGTCAATTTTAGGCAAAGCATGCGGGTTATCTCATACGGAGTAATCGACAGAGGTGTACTCCTGATAATGTTGAGCGGGGAGTTTCTTTCCTAACAGCGGGGTGTATGTGTTGAGATCTGAATTTGAATCTGGTTGAGAAAGTTGACTTGACTGTCAAGAGAATAAATGCGAGCTTAGCGGATAATTGAGGTATTTTATGGTTGATGTTGCATGAGCTTGAGAAGAATTTTCGTTGAACTGACTGTGGTATTATTGCAGTAATAGAGTATGGATATTGTGAGTTATGGAATGTTTTGTTCTATGGCTTTGAGTCAAGTGGGGGAGTCTGCTATTACCGATTTGATTGCACGACTATGTGTTGTATTGGTTTTGGTCCGAGGTATACTTGTGGATTAGTTATAACTTGCAGAGGTTGAGATGGAGGATGAGTCGAGTAAGGAAATTCCTGGATACGGATTATATTGCACTTTATGAGTATATGAAAATCACAGAATGAGTTGAGTTGTTATTCGTGATGGATGTAGTGTGAACGATATATGAATTTGCTCGGTTGCGTTAAGGCATGGTTACTTATTTGGGGTGTTATTGTGCTAATTGAGCATAGGCAGTTCAACCGGTTTGGGCGGTGCAATTGAGATTTGAGGAGAGTGGATGACTCTTGAGAAAGTTCTAATGGATTCAAGAGTAATATGTAGCAACTCAAAATTTTTGGCGGATTTGTATATGGCAAGAATCTGAGATTTAAGTTGGATGGTGTCGAGACTTGTGGCATTCTTTTTTATTATATCATTATGAATTTTATATTTTGGTATCAGGAAGGTGAAGGAAACAGTTTTAAACTCAAATAAGATATTTTCAGAGTGGATATTTCGGTTGTGGTATTTATAGGGGTAATTATGATGTGGTGAGACTTTATAGATGTTTTGGTGGCAATATTCTTGGTTTTGAAGATCTAGGCTCCTTTCAACAATTTGAAATCTTGAGCAGTTTCGTAATGTATATTATGACTTGTGTGAATTGTCGTCTTTGGTTTTTGGATGGTTCAGGATTTAATTGAAAGAACAATCCTTGTTTAGAAGCTTAAATGAAAAGAGTTGACCGAAATTTGACTTTTTATGCAAACGACTCCGGAATGAAGTTTTGATGGTTCCAATTGCTCCGTATGGTAATTTTGGACTTAGGATTGTGTCCGAAAAATTATCTGGAAGTCAGTAGTTAAATTAGGCTTGAAGTAGCTAAAATAGAAATTTAAGTTTGGAAGTTTGACCGGGGAGTTGACTTTTTGATATCGGGGTCGGAATCCGATTCTGGAAATTGGAATAGGTCAGTTATGTCATTTATGACTTGTGTGCAAAATTTGAGATCAATCAGACTTGATTTGATAGGTTTCGGCATCGAATGTACAAGTTAGAATTTCTTAGTTTCATAAAGCTTCAATTAGGGTGTGATTCGTATTTTTAGTATTATTTGATATGATTTGAGGCATCGACTAAGTTCGTATGATATTTTAGGACTTGTTGGTATATTTGGTTGAGGTCCCGAGGGCCTCGGGTGAATTTCGGATGGTTAACAAAATTTAATTTGGATATTTCCAGAATTTTTTGACGACGTTTCTTCAAGCATAAGTGATACCACTTGTGCTGGGAAGCATTAGATCCGTATTGAAATTATGGAGCCATAACAAAAAGAATCGTCGAATTCGGACATTGTATGAGAGAGTTATGCCCATTTCTGTGTCGGGAAAGATTTTCCGTCGCCGCCAGCACCCAAGGAAGCGTGGGGCGCTACCCCTGGCGCTGAAAATTTTTGGGATGCTGGAAACTGCGCCACAAGCAGCACCCCACACCATCTGTGGCGCTCGAACACTAAATATCCCTATAAACGGGAGGTTTTTGCCATTGTTTTATGAAAACAGAGTTGGGGAGCTCGGTTTGGGCAATTTTCAGAGGAATATTTTATCACATAACTAGGGGTAAATATTCTTGACTCCCTTTTGATTATATTCCATGATTAATCTTCGTTTTCGGTGTTAGATTAATGATTTTTCAAGAGAAATCAGAGGAATTTTCTACAATTCCATAAAATGAATTTTTAAGATTTGAACATCGATTCAGAGTCGGATTTGAGTAAAATTAGTATGGTTGAACTCGTAATTGAATGAGTTATCAGATTTTATGAGTTTCATCGGATTCTGAGACGTAGGCCCCACTGTCGATTTTTCGAGCAGAGTTGAAAATTTTTGTAAATTGTTAAATTGTAAGCATTAAAGTAAATTGTAATTAATTTGCACGTTGTTTGAATAGATACGAATCATTTGGCTTGAATTGAGGAGATAGGAAGGCGTATGGAGGTTGATATGCGCGGAATAAAATTTCAGAGTATTGTACAGCTTGCTCGGTATTGGATTTGGCTTGTTCGAGATAAGTAACTCTTCTAAACTTGGAGCTGAGGGTATGAACCCTGATTATACGTGTTATGTGAATTGTTTGGAGGTGACTGGCGTGTGGGCGTGGACCGTAGAAATTGAGACCCAGTTGATTCCGTAGAGTTGTATAGTCAATTAACTTGTATATTTCCATGTATTTTTATGTGTTAGAGAAAGTGAGTTGTGACTCATCTTAGAGATCATGCTTAGGCAAATGCTGGTATCATTGGGACCCACTAAGGTTATTTCTACTATCGAATTATATGTTTAAATTATAATTTTGTACTCAGTCATATATATTCATTGCATATCATATCTCAGTCTCTGTTGTTATTTATTGATATATCATATCATCATTTTGGGCTAGTTTCATGATACTAAGAGCCCGAGAGACTGGAGAGATTGATGACTGAGTGAGGCCGAGGGCATGATTGTGAGATATTTATACTATGGCACGTGAGTTATCCGTGCAGCACATGAGTTGTTCATGCAGTACGTGAGTTGTCCGTGCGGATCCAGATATTTATACTATAGCACGTGAATTATCCGTGCAACACATGATTTGTCCGTGCGGTTTATAGCGCTTGGGTTGAAGGAGCCCCTCCGGAGTCTGTACATACCCCCTGTACACACCCCCCAGTGAGCGCAAGTACCTATTGAGTGCGAGTGCCGAGCGATTGGGAAGATTGAGTGACTGTGAGGAGTGAGTGACTGGGAGGACTGATTGAAATGATACTCTGAGAGTATGCATATGGTTTTATTACTGAGTTGTATCGCATTGACATGCACACTTGACATACATGTATATAGATATATTTTTCCTCATGTTGAACGATATTGCGTCATTCATGACTTCACATACTCATTGACATATACGCATAGAGATGTATTTTCCTCATGCCATTTGAAAATGAAACATCCTATCTGTTGTTGAAAAGGTTTTGGGAAAAATCACAGTTTTACAAAATGTACTCATATTTTGGTGATTTCGGTAAAAGATTTGGGTTTTCGCTGATATACTTGAAAATCAGACCTATTTTTCTGGAACTGTGAATGAGCTGAGCATTTTATCTCTGAGCTACTTCTTTTATTACTTCCATTATGTTGTTATGAATTGTTGTTGGTTATTGGTATTGGACCCCGACCTGTGTTATAACTCGTCACTACTTTCAACTTAAGGTTAGGTTTGTTACTTATTGAGTACATGTGGTCGGTTATACTCATACTACACTTCTGCACCTTGCGTGCAGATATTGGATGATGATGTTGCTGTGATCGACGAGAGCAGGATTTGAAGACGTACCTGCGTTCCGGTCGTAGCTGCCTCTTGTTCATGGTAGCCTTAGATTTATAAAGAAAATCTGTTTATGTACATTTCGAACAGATGATGTATTTATTCATACCAACTTTGTAAATTCTAATCTTAGAAACTCATGATTTGTACTACCAGTCCTTGGGGAGTGTATTAGAGTCAGTTAAATATTAATTGAATTGGATAGTTATTAATTGGCTTACCTGACGGGTTGAGTTAGGTGCACGACTAGGTGTATTTTGGATCGTGACAGTTTTCTAGATAGAAGTCGGAGTTTCTCTCTCTAAAGGGAATAAGCTTCTTCAAATTGGCTGATTCAGAATTTAATATGAGTATAATGTAAAAATTAGTGTGTTATAAATAAAAATATTATTTTAATTCAACCCAAATTTGCAGATAGAGTCCTTTATCTAAAACTAAAAATGAATTGACATTTCCACTGTCGTATCAAGAATGGTCCCTATAAAATGTTCTAAACCTTTAAAAAGTATTATTAAAGATAATTAACGCTTTAGCACAAACAGAGCACAAAAGGAATTAGAAATGAATAGTCCTAATTTTACGTGAAGTGATAGTTGGAAGAAGAAAAAAGGAATTAGTTGGTAGAATAGATGAGTTTGAAAGAAAAAAAAATGAATAAGGAGAGAACATGGCAGACCTATTGGTATTCCATTTTGAGTTTAATAGTGTCGAGCACAAAACTTCAATATTTAATTTAAGTTTTTTTTTTTAATACCAACATCAAGTCATCAACCAACTATACTTTAATATCTTTTCAAAGTCGTTATAAGAAGGTTTTCTCACCCATATGTAAATGTTGTTTACGAAAATAATATAGAAAAGTTCCTATAAATATTATTATTTCATAATTTTGTAGGCTTGCGATATGCGAGCTTGTTTTTTCTCAAAGAAGTAAAAGGCCAGCAAAGGACTGAAATATGATAATTATTGATCATTTTCAGGAAATTTGTTTTTTTTTGCTTTAATTTTTAGTTTACAACAAAAAATATTTTTAAGTAGTATTTATGAAATATTTTTAATCCTTTTTAATCATTAATATGAAATCTACGCGCAACACACGGGTCCATAACCTAATAAGTTAAAACAATCAATATCATAGTGATTATTATGCTTCAACAAACATTTAGTGTTAAACATGAAAAAATTACTCTCTTTATGAGTTGGGGCAATAATGCTATCAAAGTTGGTCCATATTTTACCTTCTTACCCGATTTGGTCCGCTTTGTATATAATTTAAAATTTCTTTTTCGATCCTTAGCCGAAGATTAAAGATCTTAGATCTTTTCCTCCCCTAGCCTAAGATTAAAGATCCGCTTCTAATGTTTTATTTTTCTTTTCTTCTTTCTTCTTCTCCTTCTCAAATTTCCTGTAAATACCCAAAAAAGCAAGTGCCATTTTCATGCACTTTAATTTCACCATGCTTACTTTAATTTCACTCCACCATTGAAGGCCATTCGAAGTTTCAATTTTAGAAATTAGGTTTTTCGAGTTTTTTTAATTATTTAGATTAGGTGTCGTTCCAATTTCGAAACATCAAAATGAGTTTAAAACTTAAATTTAAAGTAATTTGGACTAGATTTGACTTAAAATTTTAAATTTGAGTCTTTCAACTTTAAATTTCGGAGTTTTTTTATAGAGTTAGTTATATATGATTATCATTCATTATCTTTGGGATCTTATATTTTTATTTTATAATGTAAATATAACTTTTAAGTAAATTTTTACTCATCGAACAAGGTACACGTGCAAAGTGCGTGCACAAAAACTAATATATATATATATATATATATATATATATATATATATATATATATATATATATATATATATATATATATATATATATATATATATATATATATATATATATATATATATATATATATATATATATATATATATATATATATATATATATAATTCTTATTTAAAACTCTATGAAATAACTTTAAATTTCTCAAACAACCTCCTTCGACTATTTCTAATAATTTTAAATAACACCCGGTTTAAATTTCTCACAAAATCAAATTCGAAATATAAATCAACTTATTTGAACTTGTTTGACATTAGTGGATTACCTTAAAAGTCTAATTTTCACCACCCAAATGAATTTAGTTTGTTAAAATAATATTTGAGTCACATTTATTAATTCAGAGATTGGGTTAGAAGCTTGAGCATTTAAAAAAAAAAAATTAAATACCAATTTTGAGAACTTATTTGGAGTTGAATGTTAAATCTTGGCATATTATTTTTGAGCTATAGTTTTGTAAAGTTATATATAGGCCACCTAGTTATAGTATATATGTGTATGGATTGTACTTACGATAATTCTCTCTTAAAATAATACTTTTTCAAGTGTATCATTCATTAATCTTAGTGTTTGCACTTAAACTCTTACAACTGAGGTACGGAGAACAAAAGATATAGCGTGTAAAAACTTGCCAATTTAAAAAGGGATGTTTTTGCCCAAAGATACACCTTTTTTCTTCCTTCTTATTTTTCACATTTTTAAAAAATAAATTAATCTACTAAAATACTATACAACTACGAAAACAAAAATAAGAAGCTAAAATCAAAATGAGAAGTTAACATTTTCTAATATACTACTATTAATTATCTAGAATAATTCTCCTACCTCACACTTAAAGGAGTGCAGTGTTCCAAATACACAAATAAAGCAAAACAATAACGAGGGTGGACAAGAAACTCCCTGAAAGGCCAAAGGCCGAAGCAATAACGGCTCACGGATACTCAGACTTCCCCCAAGCATGGTCCTTTGTGTGGTCACCCCACACTTAGTTCTCACCATCTAACTCGCTTTTGCACTCTTCCAATGGCTTTGCCTCCTATGCTTATAATCCTACAAAACAAAAACAGACACTACAACAATAATAAGATAAAAATAAAAATAAAAGAAAGTAGTAAAGTTGGGTTGCCTCCCAACAAGTGCCTGATTTAACGCCGCGGTACGACTTGTAGCACTTTTTATCTCCATCTCGAACTTATGAATTAAGCCCCCAATAGGGCATCCAGTATGTGGCTATGCTCCTTCGGTGGGGCTACAAAGAAAATCAGGCCAAGCAATAAAATTTTCTCTCTACACCTCTTGACCCTTAGATGAGTAATGTATTTTTTGCTTTTTGGCACAACAAATTCAAGAATATAGGCACTCCATTCCTCATCCATTGGCTCCTCCAAAGGCTCAGATGACTCGATTTCCATGTCATCATCCAAACACAATGTTGAAAAATGTATGGAATGAGGACCAATACGCCCTAACTCTAGAATTGTATTACTCTTTACATCCTCATATGTACACACACTAGTCTTCAAATATAATATTATCTACTTCCTCGCATGGCTCTTGTGTACTTTTCTCAACATGGGCATCATCAACAAACATATGCTCGAATGATTGACTCTCCACTTTTAGCTCCTCAATTTGGCGTACAAGCTCATTTTCAACTTCACACAACTCATTACTATTATGTTGGGCGTTAGACGCATCAACCTTTGCAATCAATTGAGCTCCCAAGTCGTGAATAGCAGTGCCAAATTTTTCGATCTCTTGTCCCAATTCAGCTCTTCCTTCTATTAAGTCTTTTATTCCATCTGTAATTTTCTCACGTTGAGCTTCATATATTTCTAATCGTTCAGCTTGTTCCATTAGCCAAGTTTGGCTCAAAATCCCTTCTTCTTCAAAATTTTTCTCTTGCTGGAACTCACTCTCTTCTCCAATTTTAAGCTCCTTCTGACTATCAACTAAGGCTGCAGCTTGTTGATCATCGAATGTTTCAACCCATTTTTCTACTTTGTCCTTCATTCTCTTCATTTTGGCCTTGAGATTTTACATGTCTTTTCAACGTTCATGAGTTTGCTTCATTAAAAGTTGAGTTTTCTCCATTATTTGCCTCAACAGGTCCGTAGTCTGAGCATCATATTCCACATTCTCCACTTTTTTTCCTATCAAACTCACAAAAATTATCAGAAACATCATAATAAGGGCTCGAAGAAGGATAAAAAGAATTAGTACAGCCATCCCAATGGCCACCTTGACCACCACATATATTATAATTATTCCACTCAAAGGATTGAGATTATGCACCGAACTCGCTCCCGGGAATATATTGATAATTTTTCCACCAGTGGGGTCCTCCACACTATGGACAAGGATCATCGAAGTAAGAATAATCATCATTCAAACAATTTTCATTCCAAGATGCCATGTAAAAAAAATAAAAAAAATTATAATACTAATTAAATAAGAAAATTAAAAACTTGAACAGAAATCAATTAAAATCTTAACTTAGATAAACAATCAATAACTAAGTCCCCGACAAAGGTGCCAAAAACTTGTTGGTTCCCCAAGTACACGCAAGTATACGTGGCCGTCAAGTAATAAAGTGACTCGAAAGTCGGATGTCGAACCCACAGAGACTTAGATTAACCGTTAACTAAGCAAACTAAAATTAATTTACTGTCCAAGATGATCAAAAGTTTAACTTTTTTATTACAAATACTATTGCGAAATTTAAACACGTAACCAAGGGAGATATAAATTCCAGGGTTGTGGTTGGTTTATCAATCCTATTGAGTTCGTAATTACACCTGTTAATCCAAATTATCTATGATTGCTAGTTGACTGGATCGTTTATATAAATAACATGTTCTCACAATACTATCCGTCTATCCATAATATATCAACCCTATATTCCTATGGTCTTGAATCTATCATGAATGAATATAATACGGTATTCAACTAAGCAAGACTGTTAGGTATATTCCTATCCTAACCGCAAAATCTTTCTCCGAGCCACGGGTTCAGAAACAAGCTCTCTCTAATTCTACTCTAATCTAAGCACGACTTTTCCAATCATAGCATAGATAGTAAATAGAACTCAACTGTTGGTCAAACAATTAAGCAATTATGCACAGGGTTAGCGAAACAACCAAAGATGATAACTCGAATTAACGGTAATATAATTAATAAACTTCAATATTCATGACAACCACAACCCTAGAACGTTGTCACGACCCGAAATTCCCACCTTCGGACTGTGATGGCGCCTAACATTTCACTTGCTAGGCAAACCAACGTTAGAATAATATTATCTATTTTTAAAGTAAATTTAAAATTTATTAATAATCAAAGAAACAAATATGGAAGTAAGGTCTAAAATATAGTGATTAATCCATAAAACAACATTGCCTAAATACCATCCCAAAATTGGTGTCACAAGTGCACGAGCTTCTAGAATAATACAAATAAAGATCTGAATAAAATAAAACTGTCTGGAAATAAACACACAGCTAAAGTAAAATAGACGGGGACTTCAGAACTGCAGACGCCATGCAGTTATACCTCAAGTCTCCTATGAATAGCTGAAATCCGAGCAAGTCTATGGTACGCCGTTGGGACCAACTCCAAAATCTGCACAAGAAGTGCAGAGTGTAGTATCAGTACAACCGACCCCATGTACTGGTAAGTGCTAAGCCTAACCTCGACGAAGTAGTGGCGAGGCTAAGACGAGTCACTTACATTACCTGTACGCAATATTAGTAACAACAACAATAATAGAAATAAATCAGGTAACTCGTTTATAAAAATTGAAGCCAACTCAGCAGTCATAACCAATTATCATTTCCATCAATTCTGTTGCAGCGTGCAACCCGCTCTCACAATATATTCACATTCAATTCTGTTGCAGCGTGCAACCCGCTCTCCCAATATATATTCCTTTTTATCAAGTCTGTCATATATTTATTTCAATCAAGTATATATATAGACTTTTAAATAAGTCTGTTGCGACGTGCAATCTGAGTCTGTTGCGGCGTGTAATCCGATCCCCCAATATTGACTTTTAATAAGTCTGTTGCGGCGTGCAATCCGATCCCCCAATATTAACTTTTAATAAGTCTATTGCGGCGTGCAATCCGATCCCCCAATATTGACTTTTAATAAGTCTGTTGCGGCGTGCAATCCGATCCCCCAATATTGACTTTTAATAAGTCTGTTGCGGCGTGCAACCTGATCCTCCAATATGGATTTTTTAATAAGTCTGTTGCGGCGTGCAACCCGATCCTCCAATATTCCCATTTACCAATCCTTATAGAAGAAATTTTCCCAATAAATGCAACAATTAATATAAAATTATAAGACAACAAGCATACAATAATTATGATTTAATTATGAAACAAACAATGATAAATAGCAGATTATTATGGAAATCAGGGAGAAAATAGGCAGTTTAATATTTAATATGCCAAATGTCAAATAACAATTAAAACACATAATTCAAATAGCATGTAACAATTAATGCAGGAATTCAAGAATTAATATTTGACAAAGAATAGGAGAGAAACAATTATTATGATAATAGTTTATGATTTAAAATAATTTATGATTTTTCAAGTAAGCAAGCAAACAATTAATTTGACGACGTATAGACACTCGTCACCTTGACTATACGTCGTTCACATGCAATTCACATAACAAATAAATTAAGGTTTCTATTCTCTCAAGTCAAGGTTAACCACGACACTTACCTCTCCTTGCAAATTCCAATCAATTATTCAACCACAACTTTTCCTTTTAATTTTGTCTCTGAAAGCTTCAAATATGTTCCCAAACAATTCGATATATTTAATATTAATCATAGGAATTAATTCCATATGAATTTACAAATTTTCCGAATAAAAATCCGAAATTTATTAAAATATTCGACAGTGGGACCCACGTCTCAAATCCCGAAAAAACTCACGAAATCCGAACACCCGTTCCGATACGAGTTCAACCATACAAAAATTGTCCAATTCCGATATCAAACGGACCTTCAAATCTTAATTTTTCATTTTTGGAAGATTTTATAAAAATCTGATTTTTCTTCCATAAATTCACGGATTCATGATATAAATGAATATGAAATCATGAAACATAATCCATATAGGATAAAGAACACTTACCCCAATATTTTTTCGTAAAAATCGCCCAAATATCGCCTTACCCGAGCTCAAAAATTGGAAATAGTTGAAAATGGGTCGATACCCCATTTCCAAAACTTAAGTTCTATTTTTCAGATTTTTATTCATCGCGATCGCGGAAATTCGTTCGCGATCGCGTAGAACAACTTTGCCCAGATTCATTTTACTCTTCGCGATCGCGGGAATTGCTTCGCGATCGCGAAGCACATTTTTGCACAGGCTGCCACTTTGCTCTACGCGAACGCGAAGCATAACCCCGCAGACCTACGCGATCGCGGACCGTTTCATGCGAACGCGAAGAACAAATTTGAGTACCCTAGCTTCTGCCTCATTTCCTCTTCGCGAACGCAAAACTTTACACTTCGACCCTTCGCGAACGCGTGCCCTCGGTCGCGAACGCGAAGCACAATTGTGCCAGTCCAACTTTCTGCTTCGCGATCGCAGGAATGGTTTCACGATCGCGAAGAACAAAACACCAGATGACAGTAGAAGCTAAAAACCAGATTTTTCAAAGTTCAAAATCATCCCGTAGCCTATTCGAAACTCACCCGAGCCCTCGGGGTTCCAAACCAAACGTCCATACAAGTCCTAAAACATCATACGAACTTGCTCGCGCGATCAAATTGCCAAAATAACACCTAGAATTACGAATCGGACACCAAAGCAAAGAAAATTTTCAAGAAAGCTTTAAAACTTATATGTTTACAACCAGACGTCCGAATCACGTCAAATCAACTCCGATTCTCACCAAATTTGGCAGACAAGTCATAAATATTATATTGGACCTATACCGGGCTCTGAACCAAAATACGGACCCGAGGTCAATAAATCCAATATCAGTAATTTCTTAAAAATCATTAAGCTTTCAAGCTTTTAATTTTTCTTCAAAATTCCATATCTCGAGCTAGGGACCTCGGAATTCGATTCTGGGCATACGCCCAAGTCCCAAATCACGATACAAACCTACCAGAATTGTCAAAATACTGATCCGGGTCTGTTTACTCAAAATGTTGACTAAAGTCAACTTAGTTGAGTTTTTAAAGCTCTATTTCACATTTTAATCCATTGTTTACTTAAAAACTTTCCGAAAAATTTTACGGACTGCGCACGCAAGTCAAGGAATGATAAATGGTGCTTTTCGAGGTCTTAAAACACAGAATTACTTATTAAATTTAAAGATGACATTTTGGCTCATCACATTCTCCACCTCTAAAACAAACGTTTGTCCTCAAACGGAGTTAGAAAAAGTACCTGAGCTTGAGAAAAGGTGTGGATATTTACTCCGCATGTCCGAATCGGACTCCCAGGTAGATGCCTCTACCGGCTGACCTCTCCATTGCACCCGAACTGAAGGATAACTCTTAGACCTCAACTGTCGGACCTGCCAGGCTAAAATAGCCACCGGCTCCTCCTCGTAAGTCAAATCTTTGTCCAATGGACTGAGCTGAAATCTAGCACATGGGACGGATCACCATGATATTTTCGGAGCAGAGACACATGAAACACCGGATGAACCACTAATAAATTAGGTGGTAATGCAAGCTTGTAGGCTACTTCACCCATCCTTTCAAGAACTTCAAAGGGTCTGATATATCTAGGGCTCAACTTGACCTTCTTTCTGAACCTCATTACACCTTTTATAGGTGAAACCCGGAGCAATATTCTTTCTCCAACCATGAATGCAATATCACGAACTTTATGGTCGACATAACTCTTTTGCCAAGACTGAGTTGTGCGAAGTCGATCCTGAATAATCTTGACCTTATCCAAGGCATCCTGTACCAAATCGGTACCCAACAACCAAGCCTCTCCCGGTTCAAACCAACTAATCGACAATTGATATCGCCTTCCGTATAATGCCTCATATGGAGCCATATGTATGCTCGACTGGTAGCTATTATTATAAGAAAACTCCGCAAGTGGCAAGAAATGATCCCAAAAACCTCCAAAGTCTATAACACAAGCGCGGAACATATCTTCCAATATCTGAATAGTGCGCTCTAACTGTCCGTCTGTCTGTGGATGAAATGCCGTACTCAACTCCATCCGCATGCCTAACTCACGTTGTACATCCCTCCAAAAATGTGAGGTAAACTACGTACCTCGATCTGAAATAATAGACACGGGCACACTGTGAAGGCGGACAATCTCATGAATGTAAATTTCAGCTAACCTCTCTGAAGAATAGGTAACTGCCACTGGAATGAAATGTGCTGACTTGGTCAACCTATCCACAATGACCCAAATTGCGTCAAATTTTCTTAGAGTCCGTGGAAGCCCAACAACAAAATCCATAGTGATACGCTCCCACTTCCACTCAGGAATTTCTAACTTCTGAAGCAAACCACCAGGTCTCTAATGCTTGTACTTAACTTGTTGACAATTCAGACACCGAGCTACATATGCAACTATATCCTTTTTCATTTTCCTCTACCAATAATGTTGCCACAAATCTTGATACATTTTGGCGGTACCTAGATGAATAGAATACCTGGAACTGTGTGCTTCTTCAAGAATTAATTCACGAAGCCCATCCATATTAGGCACACAAATACGACCCTGTATTCGCAGAACCCCATCTTTCCCCCACAACAACCTGTTTGGCATCACCGTGCCGCACCGTGTCCTTAAGGACAAGTAAGTGAGTATCATCATACTGCCTCTCTCTAATGCGCTCATATAAAGAAGACCAACCGACTGTGCAAGCTAGAACCCGATTGGGTTCTGAAATATCTAACCTCACGAACTGATTAGCCAAAGTCTGAACATCTGCAGCTAATGGTCTCTCACCAACCAGAATGTACGCAAGACTGCCCATACTCACAGCCTTTCTACTCAAAGCATCGGCCACCACATTGGCCTTTCCGGGGTGATATAAAATGGTAATATCATAGTCTTTCAACAACTCCAACCATCTTCTCTGCCTCAAATTAAGATCCTTTTGTTTGAACAGATACTGAAGGCTACGATGATCAGTAAATACCTCACACGAGACACCGTAGAGGTCATGCCTCCAAATCTTCAGCGCATGAACAATGGCTGCCAATTCTAAGTCATGAACAGGATAATTCTTCGCGTGAATTTTCAACTGCCGCAACGCATATGCAATTACCTTACCATCTTGCATTAATACTGCACCAAGCCCAATATGAGATGTGTCACAATATACCGTATATGATCCTGAACTTGTGGGTAATACCAACACTGGCGCCGTAGTCAAAGCGGTCTTGAGCTTCTGAAAGCTCAACTCACACTCGTCTCACCATCTGAATGGGACACCCTTCTAGGTTAGGAAACTCCGGATCTCTGTAGGTGAAGTAGGTCTAGGCCAATTCTAAATAGCCTCAATCTTTTTAGGATCCACCTTTATACCTTCTGCCGATACCACATGCCCCAAAAAAGGCAACTGAGTTTAACCAAAACTCACATTTTGAAAACTTGGCATATAACTGATTATTCTTCAAAGTGTGAAGCACACTTCGAAGATGCTGGTCATGCTCCTCTCGACTGCTGGAGTAAATTAAGATATCATCAATGAATACAACCACAAAAGAGTTCAAATAAGGCTTGAACACCCGATTCATCAAATCCATAAATGCTGCTAGGGCATTTGTCAACCCAAATGACATCACTAGGAATTCGTAATGCCCAAACCGAGTTCGAAAAGCTATTTTAGGGACATCAGAGGCCCTAATCTTCAACTGATGGTAACCAGACCTTAAATCGATCTTCAAAAATACCTTGGCACCTTGAAGCTGATCAAATAAGTCATCAATTTTTGGCAGCGGATATTTGTTCTTGATAATGGCCTTGTTCAACTGTTGATAGTCTATACACATCCGCATAGAGCCATCTTTCTTCTTTACAAATAATATTGGTGCACCCCAGGGCGAGACACTGGGTCTAATGAATCCCTGATCAAGCAAGTCTTGTAACTGCTCTTTCAATTCTTTCAACTCTGGCGGGGCCATACGATATGGTGGAATAGAAATGGGCTAAGTGTCCAGAGCCAAATCAATACAGAAGTCAATATCTCTGTCGGGTGGCATTCCCGGCAAATCTGCAGAAAATACTTTTGAAAATTCATGAACAACTGGTACTGAGTCCATAGAAGGGACATCCACACTGGGATCGCGAATATAAACCAAATAGGCTAGACACCCTTTCTCTACCATACGCCGAGATTTCATATAAGAAAATACCCTGCTGGCAGAATAGCCAGGAGTTCCTTTCCACTCTAACTGAGGTAACCCCGGCATAGCTAGGGTCACTGTCTTGGCATGACAATCCAATATAGCATGATAAGGGGACATCCAATCCATACCCAAGATGACATCAAAATCTACCATATCAAGAAGTAGAAGATCCACACTAGTCTCAAGATTACCAATAGTAACCACACACGAACGATAGACATGATTTACTACAATAGAGTCTCCCACCGATGTAGATACACACACAGAAGCACTCAGAGAATCACAAGGCATAACCAGATATGAAGCAAAATAGGAGGAGACATAGGAATAAGTAGATCCTGGATCAAATAGAACTGAAGCATCTCTATGGCAAACTGGAATAATACATGTGATCACAACATCAGATGAATCGGCCTCAGGCCTAGCTGGAAAAGCATAAAATCGGGGCTGGGCCCCACCACTCTAAACTGCGTCTCTGGGACAGCCTCTAACTGGCTGGCCTCCACCTCTAACGGTATGACCTCCACCTCTAATGGTATGACCTCCACCTCTAATGGCCTGACCTCCACCTCTAATAGCATGACCTCCACCTCTAGTTGCCTGGCCCCTACCTCTAGCTGGCTGAGCAGGCGGTGAAGTAACCGGTGCCGGTATGATGGCACGAGAATCTTGCCGAGATCTGTTACTCGCCAATCTAGGGCAATACCTCCTGATGTGACCAATGTTCCCACACTCATAACACCCATCCTGATGCCGTGGCTGCTGAAGCTGAAGCTGACCTAGATGGGCCGGATAACCATTGTAGTAACTCTGGAGTGGTGGTACACTGATAGGAGCTGAATGTGCACTAAATACTGGCTGCCCAGAGTAAGGCATAATAGGACCGTGACTCCCTGAAGCACCGGGAGATGCATAAAGTGATGAATGAAACGGTCTGGGAGGATGACCCCTACCAAAATTACCCCTGCCTCCAGACGAGGCACCACTGAAACCACCGAACTATCGAGGCCTCTTATCGGAACTCTGCCCTCTCTCCTATGCAAGAACCATCTCGATCCTCCTTGTGACATTAGCAGCCGCCTGAAAAGAAATCTCACTTTCGGTCTCCTTGGCCATCTGAAGTCTGATAGGGTGAGTGAGTCCCTCAATAAACCTCCTCACTCTCTCTCCCTCCGTAGGTAGTAAAAGGAGAGCATGATGGGCCAAATCCACAAAACGGGACTCATACTGAGTAACAATCATACTTCCCTGCTGTATACGCTCAAATTTCTTGCGGAATTCCTTTCTCAGTGTGATAGGGAGGAACATTTCCAGAAATAGCTGAGAGAACTGCTCCCATGTAAGTGTAGGCAATCCAACTGGCCTGGTCAATGTATAATCTCTCCACTATCTCTTGGCGGAACCCGTCATCTGAAATACAGCAAAATCAACCACATTGGTCTCAACTACACCCATGTTCCGCAGCACCTCATGGGAGCGTTCAAGATAATCATATGGGTCCTCAGAAGGTGTACCACTGAAGTGAACTAGAAAGAGCTTGGTAAACTTATCCAGTCTCAATAAGGCCTCAAAAGACATGGCGGGCCTATCACCGATCTGTGCCGCAACAACTGGCTGAACTACCCCAACTGGCGGGGCTGCTGGAGCTTGATTCTGGGGAGCTATCTGCTCCGAAGCGGGAGGAGTGGGAGTTTGTGCTCCTCCCCCAGCCTGTGAGACGGCTGGTACCACTGGAAATATACCATTCTGGGCCACGCTCTCCATAAGACTTACCAAACGGACTAAAGCGTCCTGAAGTACTGGAGTGGCTATGAATCCTTCCGGGACCTGAACTGGTCTAACTGGTACATTCTAAACTAGAACCTTCTCCTGAAGGTCCACCTGAGGTTCTACAATAGGTGCAGCTGCTCAGCTCTGGACTGAGCTCTACCTCAGCCTCTGCCTCGGCCTCTAGCACGACCTCGACCTCGACCTCTACCCCTGGCCATAGTTGCCACCGGGGGTTCTGGTCCCTGTCCATCGGTAGAGGTATTACGTGTTCTCACCATCTGCGAGAGATTAAGAGTTGAATGGTTCAATCATCGATGATAGAATAAAATCGCACGACAAAATAAGAAAAAAGTGATATTGTTCCTAAATTTCATAGCCTCTGAGAGATAAGTACAGACGTCTCCGTACCGATCCTTCAGACTCTACTAAGCTTGCTCGTGACTCGTGAGACCTATGTAACCTAGTGCTCTAATACCAACTGTCACGACCCAAAATTCACACCTTCGGACCGTGATGGCGCCTAACATTTCACTTGCTAGGCAAGCCAACGTTAGAATAATATTATCTATTTTTAAAACAATTTTTAAATTTATTAATAATCAAAGAAACAAATGCGGAAGTAAGGTCTGAAATATAGTGATTAATCCATAAAACAATGTTGCCTATATACCATCCCAGAATTGGTGTTACAAGTGCACGAGCTTCTAGAATAATATAAATAAAGGTATGAATAAAATAAAGTTGTCTAGAAATAAACACACAGCTAAAGTAAAATAGACAGGGACTTCAGAACTACGGACGCCATGCAGTTATACCTCAAGTCTCCGCTGAATAGCTGAAATCCGAACAAGTCTATGGTACGCCGCTGGGACCAACTCCAAAATCTGCACAAGAAGTGCAGAGTGTAGTATCAGTACAACCGACCCCATGTACTGGTAAGTGCTGAGCCTAACCTCGACGAAGTAGTGACGAGGCTAAGGCGGGTCACTTACATTACCTGTACGCAATATTAGTAACAACAACAATAATAGAAATAAATTAGGTAACTCGTTTATAATAATTGAATCCAACTCAACAGTCATAACTAATTATCATTTCCATCAATTCTGTTACAGCGTGCAACCCGCTCTCACAATATATTCACATTCAATTTTGTTGCAGCGTGCAACCCGCTCTCCCAATATATATTCCTTTTTATCAAGTATGTCATATATTTATTTCAATCAAGTATATATATAGACTTTTAAATAAGTGTTGCGGCGTGCAATCCGATCCCCCAATATTGACTTTTAAATAAGTAGTGAAAAATGGATTAAAATGTGAAATAGAGCTTTAAAAACTCAACTGAGTTAACTTTAGTCAACATTTTGAGCAAACGGATCCGGATCTATGTTTTAAAAGTTCCGGTAGGTCCGTATCGTGATTTGAGACATAGGCGTATGCCCGGAATCGAATTCCGAGGTCCCTAGCTTGGGATAGGGAATTTTGAAGAAACATTAAAAGCTTGAAAGCTTAATAATTTTTAAGAAATTACTGATATTGGATTTATTGACCTCGGGTCCGTATTTTAGTTTTGGAGCCCGGTATAGGTCCACTATAATATTTATGACTTGTCCGTCAAATTTGGTGAGAATCGGAGTTGATTTGACGTGATTCGGACGTCCGGCTGTAAAAATATAAGTTTTAAAGCTTTCTTGAAAATTTTCTTTGATTTGGTATCCGATTCGTAATTCTAGGTGTTATTTTGGCGATTTGATCGCGCGAACAAGTTCGTATGATATTTTAGGACTTGTATGCACGTTTGGTTTGAAACCCTGAGGGCTCGAGTGAGTTTCGGATAGGCTACGGGATGATTTTGAACTTAGAAAAAAATTGGTTTTTAACTTCTGCTGTCATCTGGTGTTTTGTTCTTCGCGATCGCAAAGAGGAAAGTTGGACTGGCACAATTGTGCTTCGTTTTCGCGACCGAGGGCACGCATTCGCGAAGGGTCAAAGTGTAAAGCTTCGCGCTCACGATAGAGTCCTCGCGTTCGCGAAGAGAAAATGAGGCAGAAGCTGGGGTACTCAAATTTGTTCTTCGCGTTCGCATGAAACGGTCCGCGATCGCGTAGGTTTGCGGGGTTATGCTTCGCGTTCGCGTGTGTGATGTCGCGTTAGCGTAGAGCAAAGTGGCAGCCTGTGCAAAAATGTACTTCGCAATCGCGAAGCAATTCCCGCGATCGCGAAGAGTAGAATGAATCTGGGCAAAGTTGTTCTACGCGATCACGAACGAATTTCCGCGATCGCAATGAATAAAAATCTGAAAAATAGAACTTAAGTTCTGGAAATGGAGTTTCGACCCATTTTCAATCATTTCCAATTTTTGAGCTCGGGTAAGGCGATGTTTGGGCGATTTTCACGAGAAAACATTGGGGTAAGTGTTCCTTATCCTATATGGATTATGTTTCATGATTTCATACTCATTTATATCTTGAATCCGTGAATTTATGGGAAAAAAATCAGATTTTTATAAAATCTTCCAAAAACAAAAAATTAAGATTTGAAGGTCCATTTGATATCGGAATTGGACAATTTTTATATGGTTGAACTCGTATCGGAACGGGTGTTCGGATTTCGCGAGTTTTTTGGGGATTTGAGACGTGGGGTCCCACTGTCGAATATTTTAATGAATTTCGGATTTTTATCCGAAAAATTTATAAATTCATATGGAATTAATTCCTATGATTACTATTAAATATATCGAATTGTTTGTGAATAGATTTGAAGCTTTCAGAGACAAAATTAAAAGGAAAAGTTGTGGTTGAATAATTGATTGGAATTTGCAAGGCGAGGTAAGTGTCGTGGTTAACCTTGACTTGAGGGAATAGAACCCTTAATTTATTTGTTATGTGAATTGCATGTGAACGACGTATAGGCAAGGTGACGAGTGTCTATACGTCGTCAAATTAATTGTTTGCCTGCTTACTTAAAAAATCATAAATTATTTTAAATTATAAATTATTATTATTATAATAATTATTTCTCTCCTATTCTTTGTCAAATATTAATTCTTGAATTCTTGCATTAATTGTTACATGCTATTTGAATTATGTGTTTTAATTGTTATTTGACATTTAGCATATTAAATATTAAATTGCCTATTTTCTCCCTGATTTCCATAATAATCTGCTATTTGTCATTGTTTGTTTCATAATTAAATCATAATTATTGTATGTTTGGTGTCTTATAATTTTATATTAATTGTTGCATTTATTGAAAAAATTTCTTCTATAAGTATTGTTAAATGGGAATATTAGAGGATCGGGTTGCACGCCGCAACAAACTTATTAAAAAGTCCATATTGGAGGATCGGGTTGCACGCCGCAACAGACTTATTAAAAGTCAATATTGGGGTATCGGATTGCACGCCGCAATAGACTTATTAAAAGTTAATATTGGGAGATCGGATTTCACGCTGCAATAGACTTATTTAAAAGTCAATATTGGGGATCAAATTACACGCCGCAACAGACTTATTTAAAAGTCTATATATATACTTGATTGAAATAAATATATGACAGACTTGATAAAAAAAAATATATATTGGGAGAGCGGGTTGCACGCTGTAACAGAATTGAATGTGAATATATTGTGAGAGCGGGTTGCACGCTGCAACAGAATTGATAGAAATGATAATTGGTTATGACTGCTGAGTTGGCTTCAATTATTATAAATGATTTACCTGATTTATTTCTATTATTGTTGTTGTTACTAATATTGCGTACATGTAATGTAAGTGACCCACCTTAGCCTCGTCACTATTTCGTCGAGGTTAGGCTCAGCACTTAGCATCATAGGTTCGGTTGTACTGATACTACACTCTGCACTTCTTGTGCAGATTTTGGAGTTGGTCCCAACGGCGTACCATAGACTTGCTCGGATTTCAGCTATTCAGAGGAGACTTGAGGTATAACTGTATGGCGTCCGCAGTTCTGAAGTCCCCGTCTATTTTACTTTAGCTGTGTGTTTATTTCCAAACAGCTTTATTTTATTCAGACCTTTATTTGTATTATTCTAGAAACTCGTGCACTTGTGACACCAATTCTGGGATAGTATTTAGGCAACGTTGTTTTATGGATTAATCACTATATTTCAGACCTTACTTTCACATTTATTTCTTTGATTATTAATAAATTTAAAAATTATTTTAAAAATAGATAATATTATTCTAACGTTGGCTTGTCTAGCAAGTGAAATGTTAGGCGCCATCACGGTCCGAAGGTGAGAATTTCGGGTCGTGACAAACGTGAAGTTTAGCTCCACGTAGACATGGTAGCAAAACAACAAATCATCAAGAAAAAGTAAAGATTACTAAGTTTTATGGAAGGAAGATGGAATCTGATAAATTCTGGCCTCCACGGCGGTTTCGTGCTCTCCCTTCATCTAAAGTCTCAAAAACTCTCTTCGTCCAATTCCCCTTTAAAAATGATGTTTAAAGACTATTTATAGATATAGGAAAAATGCCTAGACGAAATAACCAAATCCTAAACAAAAAAGGAGACAAAATAATTTCAGGTCGCCACGCGAAACGCACGACGCACCTCGCGTTTGACCACGGCTCGCGAGCTTAAACGCGCAGCATTTCTCTCCCGTCGCCTGCTGCTGTTTTGTTTTCAATTTTGAACAAACTTTTGCCTAACTTTCTCGTTTCTTTTCTTTGCTTTTCAATTCTTAGTTCTCTTTTTTTATTTTAATTATCACCCCGTCATTATGTCTTCAATCATCAAATTATGACATCATAATATTTTTCATCATCAAATAATCATGAGTCATTCTTGTAGTGCATAAAATACACATAAAATTTCTACTTTGCTCCCAATTTCATTTTCAACATACCTACACATAAAATAAATTCAATTAAGCACAAATACAGTATAATTTAGCATTAAAGCACCAAAATATAAGATAAATAATGCACTAAAAATATATAATTATAACCAAACAACAACGACCTTGAACCAAAACTAAAATATGACAATATTTTGAGTAGTCAAATCTTAAAATAAAAAATTAAGTTTTAATAATTCATATTGTTTCGAAGGTTGTGTCGTTAACAGTAATGTCTGATAGCCAATATATTCCATTAGAATGAACCCAAAACTTTGAAAAATTTGGCTTTCATAGTCAATCCCATACAACTTACCAAAATAAAAATAAAAATACACTATTCCTCAACAAGTCCCAAAATATGAACGAGCGATACAACCACCTTGTATATTTGCTGAAAGTAATCAATTAAGACTAATGTTTATCTATTCGCTTTGTGTGTTTGTGAGAGATTATGTTGATACTATTGTTGGGTAGTCCAACGGCAACTAATAGAGGTTGAACAAATAATATAATGTCTACGATGAATCCACATGCCAAAGAAAAGATAAAACTATAGAAATATTTAATGAGTTTTGTTCAAAATATATATAATGTATATATGTATTGTATGTATATAATGCACATATGTTCGTTTAACTTCACCTTGGTCTAGCAGATAGTCCATGAGAAGCTGTGTAGAAAATTATACATGGAAAATCTAAAAAATAAGAAAAGTTATCAATTCTTCTCTTGACCTAGCTACGAGAGTGCCATGTCGTCTCTCACTTATCCAGCAACTTGCTGTCAATCAAAGCCACTAAGAAATGATTATTCTTTAAGTAGAATGAGATATTTTGATATATTCCCAGATAAATGAGATTTTTTCTAGATTAATATTGTTATATATTGTTAATCAAATCTATATACAAGATTAAGCTTCTTTCTTCCTCTGAATAAATAAATGGAACTGGGTGAATAATTTTGCCAAGACTTGACCTATCTTAATTAGTTGTCCACTCTTGGAATATGAGACTCCTCTTAACTCTTGACGAAAATAAAAATAAGACTCGTCTACTCTTGATTTTTTGTTTTGTTCTATACTACTTATTTTTTTGGTTTAATAGAAAGATTTTTTCTTTCGCTTAAGCTAGTAGTAAATTAACTTGCAACAAAAGGGGTTTGTTTTCGTCAAGCTGGTAAGTTTTCAATCTGTTCTCTTTAAAATCTACCTCTAGGTTACATTGTAAGTTTGATATTTCATTTTATTAAGAAAATCATCCGTTCAGTTCAATGATAAATAGCATTCACTTAATTATCCACCATATCGTACTAAGGTTTACAAGCAAATCATTATCAATGAAAACCAAAATGCTTAGATGAATAACACTCTGAATTACTTGTCAAAATTTAATTATCAAAAAATAAATAAATGAAAAGATGCAAGAGCCCTAAATTGCAAATCTAACAACATAAACATAATCTTCTTTCCTCTCATGAGAAAGGCAAGTATCTACCGTATAAAACATAGTAACAATCTTCTCCATAATTACAACGTCTTCTTTTGACACCGTTGTCTTTGCACTACCTTTGATGTACCAAATATGAAAATTATCATACATCTATCTATCTATATCTATATTTATACTATGTTAAAAACACAAAACCCCTTAACGAAATATTATTCGTATATTTTACCTTTTAAAATTTAATTTCATACTAGATAAAATAGTCATTTAATTATTTTTCTAATATTTAAGAACAGTCATTTCATTATTTTCCTAAGATTTAGGTCTTCGAAATCAACAAAATCTAGTATATTAAATTCTTTCTTATTTAAATTATGTAATATCACAAATTTGTAAAGAAAACAAAATAATTAACATTCCTTTTTTCCCGATCTAATTTTAGCATGTTTACATTTCGAGCACTTCCCATTCCTCTTAGTTTTAGGAACCGTTTTCGTCTCTCTCAACTAAATTTGGGACTTAAACATTTGTCATCATGATTCCAAGTAATTGGGTAGCTCATATGTTATGGTGACTAATTCTATGGTTTTGTTATCTTAAGTCAAGTATGTATATATATATTCCAGTTGTGCATTCATTAATTGGCATCACCTTTGTTAAGATGATTGAATTTTGATTTTTGAGCCCGTAATCAATTTTATATTATACGAAATTGTAATACATTTTCATCTTCTATTTTAACTCTTTTCTACTAATATAATATTTTTTTCTTCATCAGTTTTTTGTATAATATTTAAAAATTAAACTCAACACTTAGAACAAATAATAATAAGAAAAAACAATATCTAACAATATAAATGAGAAAGAGCGAGAAAAGTGATTGACAAAGTTAATAATACTAATAGTCTCGTAGACACAAATATTCATAACTGAAATATACATCAATGTCTTATCCTTTAAAAAAAGAATTCTTACTCGAGAAAATTATAATTATGATTAATTACTTAAAATTTTGGATGAGCTAATATTAAGAATTTGAATCAACAAAAATAGATTTACTTAAATGTTAAGAATAAATAATTAAGTATTTGAATTAACTAATTAGCAATAAAATTCAATTCAATTTTTTTAAAATAGTCATATAACTAAAATTATTTTTAAGTTAACACAACTATAAAATATTAAGAGTCATTAAATTTTGCAAAGTCACTTCTACTATGATATTAGAGTTAAAATAATTAAAATGCAAGCTCGAATGAATACATAAATGAGGTACACACACAAAGCGCGTAGTTGCTAATTAAAGGAAAACCCGCTAAACCAGCAAACACATGAAAAACAAATGCAGATCCCGCTGCTGCTAGGATTTCCTAATTCTCTATCCACTTCAAGCAAAGATGGATTTCCTATGAAAGATGCCACCTTGAAATGTGAATATAAAATTGGAATTTAGTTTGTAGTTTAGTTAAATTCAAAATGGAAAGATTTCCTAAAGTATCTTTCAAGCTTTCAAATCCAAGTTTAACCTCCCAAAGGTCACTTAATTTGTAATCGCGAGTCAATCAATCAGAACAAACGGATCCTGTTAATAGACAACGAAAGAGTTATTTAATTTTAGATTTTAAAAGTTTGACAAGGTACAACTACAAAGAGCTCACGGCTTGATTCAAGTACATCAAGTAACCAATATAAATATACTATCTTTTTTCAATGGTTCTATAATGCCATTTATGATATTGTTCTATTTTACATGAGTAGCTGAACAACTGATAATGTGTTTCCCTAGCTATTTATATAGAGTGTTTGGAAAGACAATTGAACAATAGCAGAAATTTGCACAAACAGGATCACTTGGGGCTGGTGTTTAACTTTTGTCTCCATTTTATAAAAAAATGTAAATATAGATCCAACAACATGCCTTCTCCTTCTGCCGCAATACTCCTCGATTTTCAATTCTCAGTCATCACTCCATCTTCTCTCTCTCTCGTCGCTACATATTTGTATCTTGTGTATGGGGCAGTTCTACAATACGACGGTTAGACCAGCTATGCTGTGCGGGGTAGAATACTGGCCAGTCAACAACTCTCATATCCAAAAGATGAACGTAGCTGAAATGAGGATGTTGCGATGGAGGTGCGGGCACACTAAGTTGGATAAGATTAGGAATAAGGATATTTGGGAGAAAATGGGCATGGCCCCTATGGAAGATAAGATGTGTGGAGCAGGCTTAGATGGTTTAGACATGTGAGAAGGAGAAGACTAGGAGCCTCATCACGCCCAACTCTAGTCCTAAATAGGATAAGCGGTCGTTGCAAATATAATTCGGTCTAAAAATACAAAGTCGAATCCCACAGAGAACTAGGGTTTAGCTACAACTGTTCACTATCACTAAGAAGACAAGTTTGAACAATTCCTAAATTATAAATATTAAGATTATTATATCTAATTAACTAACAAATTAAAGTAGTAGATTAACAACTAAAGATATTAAGGGTTGGAGAAAATATTAAGGAGGTCTAGAGTTATGATTTTCGCAATTGTAAGAATCCTTCCCGCTACGTCTTCTATAATTTTGCCTAAGTATTCTCTATCGATCGTGAGTATTTTGGGTGTTGTAGCTCTATCTCGAGAAACTACTACAATTTACTAGATGTATTCTCTCGAACTACGCTAGCTGGCACTAATTCACCGCTCACTACGATCGCACCAAGGTTTCGTTATCTCTAATCCCGCCTTTAAACCCTCCGTATTGATCTCTCACATACGTTAGGAGTGATGTTGTTCAACGACTACCTAAATGTCTACTCTCTCTCGAGAAATATACACACTAAATAGGCACAATCAATTGATGGCCATTCAATCAACAACAATAAACACGTAGTTAAACAAGTAGAGAAATCCAACGACTCAATTATATAAAAACGTAATCAGAATTAATCTTATAAAAGGTTCTATCAAAACCCTAGATAATAAATTAGCTATTCATAATAGTATGCAAAAGTACAATACTAGAATTCATAACCAATAATGAAAATAGGAAGAAGGAAGTGAAAAACTCGTAGAATAATTCTACGCCTTGCTCCTAGCGTGTTCTTGCCTCCTTGGGTCGAATACCCTCTCCAAAAACGTCTTCCCTTTAGGTCAAATCTGCTCTATAAACGTACTCTCCCTCTCTTAGACATGTTTAGTGAGTATTTATAGGCTAGGGTTGAAGTCCTTGAGTCCAAATCCGAGTCTGAGTCTTTTAACCTGCGACTTTTAATTATTGGGCAATAGACCTCGTGAAGCCTGATCTGTAGTGCAGTCAAGCTGGCTATAGACCTCGCGAAGCCTGGTCTATAGCGCGGTCAAGCTGGCTATAGACCTCGCAAAACCTGGTTTGTAGCGCAGTCAACCTGGTTATAGATCTCGCGAAACCTGGTCTATAACGCGGTCAACCTAGTTATAGACCTCGCGAAGTCTGGTTTGTAGCACAGTTTGGGTAACCACGTTATAGACCACGCGAAGTCTGGTTTGTAGCACAGTTTGGGTACTTGATGCTTTTACGCTCTTTTCTTGCATTTTTGTCCTCTTTTGTGCAAATTTTATTCGACTATTTCTTCTGATGTTCCTACACATAAAATAACACAATTTAGCTTAAATGTCGCACAATAAATCACTAAACCAACAAAATATAGAGCGAGTAATGTGCTAAAAGTATAGCATTTTGGCATAACATCAGACCCCGTTTGGATTGGCTTATTTTAAGTGTTTTTAAGCCATTTTGTAGTGTTTGGATAAAGTAAAAAAAATATTTTTAAGCACTTTTTTTTAAGCTAAAATTACAAAAATAAGCCAAAAGCCAAAAGCTAGAATTCCTAACTTATGGCTTATATTAAAAGTTACTTATAACAAGCCCATCCAAACGGGCTCTAGACGCCCCAGTGAGGAGGTGTGAACGGCTATCGTTGGCAGATAGGAGAAGAGGTAGAGGGCGGCCTAAGAAGTGTTGGGAAGAGGTGATCAGGCAGGTCATGGCGCGACTTCATCTTACCGAGGACATGGCCCTTGACAAGAGGGTATGGAGATCGAAGATTAGGGTAAAACGGTAATATGTTGTCATGTGTTTTTCTAATATATTCCAAGTTTATTAGGGCTAGCTGATTAGTACATTGTCTCCGCTTCTTAGAATGCCAGTATTAGGATTGTTTAAGTACTATCTTCCGCGATTTTCTAGTACCTTGTCGTATTACTGCTTGTTGATATTGCTATTGCTACTGCTTTCTTCCATTTATTTTTCTCCGGTTCTTACATTGTTGGTATCATTTTTCTGGCCTTGTTGTTGTTATTTATTTATTCCTATTCTTCCTCTCGAGCCGAGCATCTTTCGGAAATAGCCTCTCTGCCCTCCAGGGTATGGGTAAAGTCTGCGTACATATTAAACTCCCCAAACCCCACTTGTGGGATCCCACTGGATTTTTGTTATTGTCGTCATCATCCTTGTATCTAGAAAACAAGCAATATTGCAAAAGCATTGATTTTGTCATCATCCTTGTATCTAGAAAACAAGCAATATTGCAAAAGCATTTGAAATCAATAATTTTTTGCTTTGTGTTTCAGTTTAATTTTTATGTTTCATGAATTCTAACTTGAATACAAAAGGACTTAGGGTGTGTTTGGTATGACGGAAAACATTTTCGAAAAATATTTTCCCATTTTTCACTATTTGGTTGCATAAAATAGTTTGGAAAATATTTTTCCAGATATCACATTTTTCTGAAATTAGAGAAAAATGACTTCCCTAGAAAAGTTAGAAAAATATTTTTCAAAAACTCCACCTACCCTCACATCTAACCTAAGGGTGGCAAGTGGGCCGGTCCAGGCCCGGGACCGGCCCGGGACCGCGGGCCAAATGGGCTAAACGGGCCAGGACCGTTTGGCCCGATTTTAGTGGGCCTGGGCCGGTCCTATGATTTGGGCCTGTCAAGCCCGGGACCGTTTAGCCCGCCAGGGCCCGGGACCGGCCCGGTTCCTTAGCGGGCCAAACGGTCCCAACGGCTATTTTTTTTATTTTATTTTTTAAAAAATATAGCCGTTGGGCTGTCAAAAATAGCCGTTGGCTATTTATAAAATAGCCATTTAACCCCCCTCCCCCCAACTTTGATTTAATCCCAAACTTTTTATAATTACACTTTTTTCCTATTTTCAGCTATAAATACCCCATCATTCTTTTATTTTTTCTTACAAAATCATCAATCTATCACAATCTCTCTCTAATTTTCTTCTATAATTGCTATTATTGCTTACTTTGTTGTTACAATTTGTGAAACAATTGTGAAGTTGGTGAATTGAAGTCTTCAACGATAATCAATTTCCAACAAGTTGTTCGTCAATTCGGTAAACTCGTTCCAACTCTTAAGTTTTAATATTATAATTTTGTTTGTTTTATTTATTTTCTATTACGTTATTAATTAAGATGACTTCCTTAAAAAAAAATTTTGGTAAAAATAAGGAAAAATCCAAGAGTGACGAATCTAGTGTTCAATTTGTTCCTCCCCCACTGCCCCGGGCTCCCCGAACCAAACTCCATATACGTCCCACACCTGCTATTCTTGATAGCGATAATAGTTTATTACAATTTACTGAAAGTCAATTTTGCCATAATATTAGATCTGGTGAACAATTAGACCATGAATTAATGAATGCTCTTTATTTTAATCCAACTATTAATGAAAATGATGACGAGAAAATTGATTTTGATGAAACTCAACCGGATGATGATACACCAACTAGTCCTGCTCCTGATGTTAACCCAACTAGTGGTAACCCTGCTAATCCAAATTATGCCCCATTTGATACTCCTGTTACTACCCCTACTTTTTCTAGACAACCTAGCAAACGGACGGAAACATCTCCCGTTTGGCCATTTTTTACTCAACTAATTTCAGAAAATAAGGCTAAGTGTAAAACTTGTGGCACGGAGTTAGTTTTTAAATATTTAGGGGGAAGGGGGGGAGAACTTTAGCTAGACACATAATGAAACACTCTCAAGATAAAGTGAGATATCTTCATCTGAAAGCTTTGGCCGAGGGAAAAAGTCTACCTACTCCTAGTGAGGTTGACCCTAGTATCGGTTCAAATCAATTTCAACCGGGAATTAACACTGTTACCGGTGGTATTTTATATTATGATCCAAAAAAAGATCGAAAAGAATTGACAAAAATGATAATTGTTATGTGTTTACCCTATAGTTTTTCTTCTGATCCTAACTTTGTGCATTATATTAGAAAAATTTTTAATCCTACTTATAAAGGTTTTTCTCGCATAACCGTAAAGAGAGATATTTATAAATATAAACATGAATATGAACAATATTTGCGCTATTTATTTACTCGTATAAATTATCGTGTTGCTATTACAACTGATATTGGTAGAAGTGGTAACGACTGTGATTACCTTACTGTTACGAGTCATTGGATTGATGAGGATTGGATAATGCAAAAGCGCATTATTTCTTATAGAATAATTAATTCACGTCACACAGGGCAGTTTATTGCTAGCACAGTTACAGATATTTGTAGATATTTTTGCATTAGTGATAAAATAATGTCAATTTCAATGGATAATGCTACTAGTAACACAAATGTTATAGCCTTGCTTATCACTACGCTAAATCCTATATTTAATGATATTTTTCATGTTAGATGTATTTGTCATATTTATCATTTAATTGTGGGTGATGGTATGAGAATTTTAAATATTGAAATTAAAAAGGTTAAAATGGCTCTTAACTGGCTTTTTTATTCAAGCCGTAGAAGTAGACTTAGAGAATATTTTAAAAGATGCGATGAATTTGGCCTAAGAGAAAGAAAGGTTCCTAAACCTTGTCCAACTAGATGGAATTACATGTATGAAAGTTTGGTTGTTGCATATGAATATAGAAATCTCATAAACTCAATATTTAATGCACATGTAAGTGATGATGATGAGCACCTTACAAATGGGGATTGGGCTAATGTTAAAATACTTGTAGAATTTTTAGAAAAAATTCATATTGCTACAAATGAATTTTCTGGGCAATATTATCCTACTATTTCTAACTGTTTAGTTTATATTGCAGAACTTGCAAATTTGTTTGCTCATTTTTCAGAGGGTGGGGAAATTTATAAACTTGCTATTGATTCTATGAGAAAAAAGTTTAAAAAATATTTTTTCCCTATTCCCCCTATTTATGGTGTTTCTGCTTTGTTAAATCCTTGTATGAAATTAGGAGGTCCTCATTTTTGGTATGAAACTGTTTATAATGGTTTAGCACTTAAAGATGAGGAATTGTCTCAACTTTCGGAAACAATAGCCTCAATTAGAATAAATGCTCAAACTATTTTTAATACTTATCAAGTTGCATTAAATCATGCTAGACCAAATGTTCCAACTCATTCTTCTTCTGATTCTCAATCATCTAAAAGAACTGCGGGAGTAAGAGCACTTAGTGCTTGGGCGGGGTTTAGGGGTTCTCAAGGTTAACTTTTAGAACCCCGTTCCCTAAAATAAAACTTTTCGTAGGTGCTTGTAATAATTTATGAGTTGCGGGGATGGTTGGTTCGGGATTTGGAAGTGTTTGAGGTGAAACCGGAACACTTGGTTCCTTAAGTTGGCCTTAAAGTGCTAAGTTTGACTTCGGTCAACATTTTGAGAAAACGACCCCGGAATAGAACTTTGATGATTCCAACAGCTCTGTATGGTGATTTTGGACTTAGGAGCGTGTTCAAAATTTTATTTGGAAATCCGTAGTTAAATTAGGCTTGAAATGGCTAAAAACAAGAATTTAAGTTTGGAAGTTTGACCGATGAGTTGACTTTTTGATACCGGAGTCGGAATCCAGTTCCAAAATTTTTTATAGCTCCGTTATGTAATTTATGACTTGTGTGTAAAATTTGAGGTCAATCGGAGTTGATTTGATAGGTTCGGACATTAAATGTAGAAGTTGAAAACTCTTAGTTTCATTAAGCTTGAATTGGGGTATGATTCATGATTTTAGCGTTGTTTGATGTGATTTAGAGGTTCGACTAAGTTCGTATGATGTTTTAGGACTTGTTGGTATATTTGGTTGAGGTCCTGAGGGCCTCGGGGGAGTTTCGGATGGTTAACGGATCAAAAATTTGAGTTAAAAAGCTGCTGCAATTTTTCCTCTTCTGTTGGACATTCTGGGCTGTGATCGAGCCCAGATATCGAGCCAAATATCAAGTCCAGATATCGAGCCCAGGTATCGAGCCCAGGGTTGACGAGGTACAGGCTTGAGCTAGTGTATCGAAGCCATGATCGAAGGCCCAACCTCGATACCCTGATCGAGGTCATGACCGAGGTCCAGGCTCGAGCGTGTGATCGAAGCCGCGATAGAAGGCAAGGCTCGAGGGCATGATCAAAGGTATGGCTCGAGGGCTAGGATCGAGACCCAAGCTCGATGCCCTGATCGAAGGCCCAAGCTCGATGCCCTGATCGAAGGCCCAACCTCGATTCCCTGATCGAAGGCACATGTTCGATGCCGCGATCGAGGCCCAGTTCGAGGACCAGTTCCGAAGGCTGCTAGGCAGTTTTATAAAAAGAGGGCATTCGTCCTATTTGCCATTTTTGACGAACTTGAGCTTGAGCAGAGACGACTTTTGGCAGATTTTCAAAGGAAAAATATTGGGATAAGTGATTCTAACTCGGATTTGGTCTACATATACAAGTGTATCATTGTTTTTCACAATTTAATTAGTGTTTTGAGATTTGAGATTTGAAAAAGTTTAGAAATCTCATAGAAACGAAATTTTGAGATTTCGGTATCGATTCGGAGTCGGATTTGAGTGAAACTGGTATGGTTAGACTCGTAATTGAATGGGTTGTCGGATTTCATAACTTTCGCCGGATTCCGAGATGTGGGCCACGCAAGCGAATTTTTAATTAATTTCAGATCTTTTCTTTAAAATGTAGTATTTTCTTATAGAATTGATTCCTATAATATTTAGTGATTGTATCGAATTATTTTGGCTAGATTTGAGCCAGACGGAGTTAGATAATCGTGGAAAAGGCCTTATAGTGGATTAAATTGGAGCAAGACGAGGTAAGTCTCTTATCTAATCTTGTGAGGGGGAAATTACCTCATAGATGATTAAGATTAAATAATTGTTGCTAATTGTAGGGGCTATGTACGCACGAGGTAACGAGAGTCCGTGCGTAGCTACTATTAAATACTAAAGTCCGGGTAGTTTAGGACTCAAAGCATGCCTTACTTGTGTAAATTGTATTCTTTGATTTATTTATATTAATTGATATCTATATGAAAATATTGTGAATTGTTAGATTAAGATATTAAAGGATGGAAATCTCATATGCTTAATTTTTGTTTAAATCAATTAATTGTCAAAAAAAATTGTTCTCCTCCCAAATTTATCTTATAATAAACATACTGTCCTTCCGGAGGCACATAAGAAAATGTCCTCCTTTCTTGTGGAGCGGGCCGAATTTCTCGGCAGGATAGATGCATCTATGGATCGCGCCGCACGTCCCTCGGCAGTGTACACGACACTCTGGATCGGGCCGTACGTCCTCGGCAGAAATTGTGCTTAATAATAATAATAATTACACGATACTTTAATAATTTATTTCAGCTTGTGAAGCTAATTAATAAATTAAAAAATTCTTGGAATTTAATGAATTATTATTCTTGCTTGTTCATGGAATTAATTGTTACTCCTGTAAATGAGATTTAATTGATAAGTTGGAATTTTTCTGAATTGAAGGAATTTAATTAATATATTGAGAATTGTTATATTTGAAGAAATTTGATTATCTTTGCTAATTAAATAAATTATTGTAAATTCTGTAAATCATGCTGATTTAAATATTCTAGTTTTATTTCAGTTATTATTATTAACCCATAGTGAGTCTCAAAGTCGGTCATCTCGTCTCTACCACTTCGAGATTAGGCTTGATACTTACTGGGTACACGTTGTTTACGTACTCATACTACACTTGCTGCACTTTTTGTGCAGGATCTGAGACAGGTACTAGTGGAGGACCTATCATCACATACCCACGTCATCCCGAGGCATAGTGGTGAGCTGCCTTTCTGAGCCGTTCTGCAGCTACCAGTGTCTCTTCTTATATTTATATTCTGTCTATTTCATTTCAGACAGTATTTGGAGTTTTGTATAATCTACTAGATGCTCATGCACTTGTGACACCGGGTCTTGGCACACACACATTGGTAGAAGTTGGTATTTTATTATTTTCTTGGAATAAAAGTTTAACCAATGTACGTATGACTTATTAGTTGGCTTGCCTAGCTGTAGTGTTAGGCGCCATCACGACCTATAGGGTGAAATTGGGTCGTGACAGGCGGGGTTTAGGGGTTCTCAAGGTTCTAGTAGTAGTGATTTTTCACAACTAAATGAGCTTGAAGTTTATTTGTCGCAGGGAATTGAGAACGGTTCCTTTAATCTTTTGGAATGGTGGAAGGACAAAGAAAAAGACTTTCCGGTTCTTTCAAGGATGTCCCGAGACATTTTAACTATTCAAGCTTCAACAGTGGCATCAGAGAGCGCTTTCAGTCAAGCAAGACTTCAACTCGGTGATTATAGAGCGTCTATGAGGGAGAGTTTGGAAAAATCAGTACTTTTCAGAGATTGGATCCGGTCGGAAAGAAGAAATTTTGGACTTGCTGAATCACAACCAGATGAAGACGAAACTTACGAAGAAATGCTAGCTCAACTTGCGGAGGATGTTGCTTCCCCCGGAAGTGGCGATGACCAAGCAACTTTTTCGCCACCACCAACGAAAATTCCTCCGGACATTGATAGATTTATGAAGTTTGTAAGAGATACCATGTAACTTGTATGAACAAAAATTAGTATGTATTATGTAACTTATATTTTGGCACATCTTGATTAGTTTCTTTTTCTTCTCCATGGTGGTATTAGCACCTTGTTGTGCTCATTCCATAGGGGGTTGAAGACTAAGAAAGATATTGCCATATTTTTAATGCTATAATAAAATTACAAGGCATATCTCTTTACAATATTTTTGTCTTTAGACTTAGATATTAATTTTAACATCCTTTTGTCTTTAGACTAATATATCTACTATACTATACTATATATACATCTTATATATAGTATATACGATGTATATATAGCTTATCGAATATAACTTATATATATATATATATATATATATATATATATATATATATATATATATATATATATATATATACACACACACACACAAATATAGCTTATATATATACTATATATACATTTAATATATATACTATACTATATATACATCTTATATATAGTATATAAGATGTATATATAGCTTATCGAATATAGCTTATATATATATACTATATATACATTTAATATATATACTATACTATATATACATTTAATATATATACTATACTATATATATATTTAAGCTATATATGTATATATAGCTTATCAAATATAGCTTATATATATACTATACTATATATACATCTTATATATAGTATATAAGATGTATATATAGCTTATTGAATATAGCTTATATATATATATATATATATATATATATATATATATATATATACATTTAATATATATACATTTAATATATATACTATACTATATATACATCTTATATACTATATATATTCGATATTAAATATTGAATATTAAAATTTAGGATGTTAAATAAAATTTAGGTCACAATTCTATAATAAAATTTACAAAGCATTGTCTTAGATATTTTTTTTAACATCCTTTTGTCTCTAATATCTTCTTTTTAAAAAAAATATATATATATATCTATTTATTTTTTTATTTTTTTTAAAAATATTGGGCCCACTTAGCCCACTTAGCCCGTTTAGCCCGCGGTCCGGGACCGTTTATCCCGGGACCAATTGGTCCCGGTCCCGGGCCGGTCCTTAGAAAAAGCCCGTTTAGGCCCGGGCCCGTTTAGGCCCGTTTAATTTGGGCCCGGTCCGGGACCGGGCCTGAGACCGTTTGGAGCGGCCCACTTGGCCCGTTTAGGAAAATATTTTCCTAGATATCACATTTTCCTGAAATTAGAGGAAAATGACTTCCCTAGAAAAGTTAGGAAAACATTTTCCAAAAAACTCCACCTACCCTCACATCTAACCCCAACCCCCTCCAACTTCAACTTTCTGTTTTTTTTTTCGTTTTTATGTGCCACTCATCCACCCTAACCTCGTCAACCCCCCACCCCCACCCCCGCGCAATTTTTTTTAAAAAAAATATTTTCATTTATGAGTTTTTCATTTTTCAGTTTACAGGTTCCAAATTTTACGAGTTCTAAAGTTATGAGTTCAGAGGTTTATGTGTTTGGAAGTTTGCGGGTTTAGAAATTATAGAGTTTACGGGTTTGAAAGTTTAGCGGTTCAGAAGTTTATGAAATCTGTGGGTTCGAAAGGTTGTTGGTTCGAAAGTTTATGACTTCATGTTTATTGTATTTAATTTATTTATGAATACTCTTGAGAAGTTATTTTCCTTAATTTGCGTATCAAACACCGGAAAATGAGTAAAATTACTACTTGTTTTCCGTGAAAACATTTTCTTAGGAAACATTTTTCACGGAAACATACCCTTAAAGAGGTAAGTTTTTCTTATTTCAGTTTGTTTTCTTCATCATTGTTAATTTAAAGATATAATTCAGGGAAGTTAAATGCCATGAAAGGATAAAATCGCATGCATCAAATATTACGGGGGAAAAAAGAAACTTAAGTAAGATAGTTTTTAGTCCCCGAATTATAATTTCCACATTATAATCCAGTATAACTTGTTCGCAAACCAATCCACCCCTTAGGATTTTGGAATCAATTTCGAGCAAGGAATAACAAGGTGGCTACATTACATCTAATCAGAATATTTGCAGTTGGACGACAAAATGCTGCTCTGACTTACGATAGTATAATCACAGCCATGTCAAATTTCGTTGCCAAAAGAATAGAGGAACAGTTATACTAGCAGCTATATCCCATGTCTAGGTCAGTGCCATAATCCTATCTGCACTTATCTACAATGATTTCAATTTTCAAATACATTTTGTTTGAGTTTCAATTGTTCTGCATTTCTACAAGTGTCCTAGGCAGAGTTTCTTCAGAAGTTCCTGCTTTGTTCCCAAGTCCTTGAAGGCTATTCCTCAAACTCTACATTCGAATATCAAGGACACAAACCACATTGTTTGCAAAACAAGCGGCGACCTTGTTGCCTTCCTTGTCCCAACACACTTCAAAAATACCGCCATCGCCAGTGTAAGTTCTTACAATCTTGGCCTCCTTCACTGACCATATATTCAAGCATTTATCCAATGATCCACTTGCCAAGTACTCACCGTTCGGACTAAATGCAACAGAGTAAACAGGATCCCTGGGTTTAAAATGGAAGAGAAAGTACAGAAAAAATGATTTTAAAAAATCCAACAAGACAATAAAAATATTTAAACATGTAAATGAAAAAAAAAATCATTTTCCCTCATTCTCACTCCACTCCCACCGGTACCTCACCCCCAGCAAAAAAAAGGACATAATGCTCTAGCCTATGATTTAACACTACCACATTGTTAACAGGAATTATTTCTTTTACGCTGTAATTTAATTAAGAGTGCCTTAATATTTCCTGAGTATCTTTCCAAGTAGACATAATGAGTTCACATCCATTACCTGTGGCCGTTCAAGCTGTGAAGAAGACGCCCTAGTTCAACATCCCATAGCTTCACAGTAGAGTCAAATGAAGCACTACACAAACAATAAAACGAAACCAATAATCTGAAAGAACTAAAAAGAAAAGTACAATATATTAGAATCTTTTCTGGAATCAGCACACACAAAGAAGCCATTTGCTGGACGGTTAAGGTGGAACTGTATCTCTCTAGATTATTTTTACTAAAAAGAATAACATGAATAAATCTTATCTAACTGAAGAGAAGGCTTACCTGCACCGAGACCCTAAGGATTTGCTAAGGGATAGTCGTTTCAGGTCCAGGGGAGGGGTACCGGTTAGGACTTTGGACACCAAATCAAGCAAGGGACTTGTTGGTTCAAACTTCCTTACTCATCTAAACGATTAGAACATCAATACATCTGACAAAATGTGCCTAGAAAATGTAACAAGCAGGCAACTAAATCCCCACCCCATATATAGCTATATTGTAACAAGTGAGATTGATGGAACTTGAAGCCTAAAGTGCAAAATAGAGCGGGGGCTGGAATAACTTCTGATTACATCCAACTCCACAGATCACCTAAGGATAAAGTGTAAAACTGTTTCTCCTTGTGCTTCATTTCATATCATGGTTTTTTATTGAAAATGGAGTTCAAAAAACAAAGACTTTGACACATGAGCAAAATGTATGTAACATACAAAGAGTACTCTTAGAATATTGTGGTTTTCAACATTCAATATCATTCCTATAAGTGCATGCACAATCAAGGTAAATGGGAATGCTAAGAATAAAGAGCTCCCAAATATGTAAAGGTGCCCGATATTTGCGGAAGGACCAAAGAGGAAATAATGTCATATAAAATGGAACAGAGAGTATTTCCTAATTAATCAGTGAAAACTGTGTCGACAGAATAGAGAACCTTTATCACTTACCTAACAACAAAGATCCAATATTAATTAACAATACTAATATGAAATCTAATCGAGTGAGAATCTTGTGCTACCACCACATCTGACAGACAACTATAGTTGAAAGAATAATGTAATTTTGAAACATGTCCAGTACCAATAGATAGAATAATTACCTTGCCAGCAACAACTGTTTATTCGGATTGCTTGTACCAGGGCCAGTTGGACTCCATCTGATGGTATATATCTCCTAAAAGTTAATAGTCAATAGCTGATATGTCTGATTTGATTAAATTGTTTTAAAAAAAGAGCAGACTATAAGATGACATCATTATGTTATATGTGATACTTTGCCATGTTCTCTGAAATCATGCAGGCAGCCATCCTGTTTCGTGCTCCATATCTGCACAGACAAAAACGGATTATAGACCAAATCTATTTTATACAACACGATAAACACAATATCTTAGAAACAACATATTCGAAGTCCTCACTCAAACAACATGAAGCTATAAATCAACTTTCTCTAATATTTCTGTAATTATTTGAACTTCCTTGGAGTTACTGATTCAAGGTTTAGGAATCTAGGTAATGCAGATCTTTTCACATTAAGGAGGTCAAATATGAAACTAAGAGCTCACACCGTATCAACAATAAATTATGTATCTGCCAGACCTATTTAAGCTGATTTTGCTTGTGGAGAAACACTTGCAAATTCCACGACAAAGACATAAATTAGAGATTTTTTGATGAGTGAAAACAAAATGACAAGGAAATACCAGAGGAAAAATTCAAAAAGATGCATTAATATAATACACAAATTAGAACCTAAATGATAATACAAGGGTAATCAGCAAAGTCTAGATAACCAGAAGACCGTAAAAAGTAATATTCTGAATCATGTGGAGAAAAGGGACTGTAGCTGCTTCTTTTTTTCGATATAATTTACCTGCTATTAGTTTAAAAGGACATAATAAGTTAGGAATTACCTTAGCTGTGTTATCATCAGAACATGAAGCCAGCAAGAAACCTGAGGGGTCCCACTTGATAGCATTGACTTCACTCTGCAATGGCAAAGTCAACAACCATTTAAGAATATTGACAAAGGATACATCAATGTTCCCATTAAGCATCGCACACTAAGCTTCAGTATTCAACTTACTTAAGTTTGCACAAACAGTTCAAACAGAAAAGAGAACAAAAGATATAGAACTAGAATTGTTATGATAGAACCCAGAGAAGTTAACATTGATCAAAATGCAATGAGAATGATTCTTCTTTTATTTGATCAAACAAATTGTTCTGTGACCAGGGGAAGGATCAGAGAATTATTCCGCACATCATCTTGTTAAGCTGTAATAACCAGTGCACATACATCAAAGAGATAAAGAGAAAATGTACACTAATCCAATTTAATCTTCTTGACAAGCTCCACCTTTCAATAGCAACAAAATATTATGAAAGATTTTCCCACAAAAAGCAACTGGACCACACCTGATGTCCTGAGAAAGTTTTGACTGGTCGATTCTCTCCAATTTTACAGACGTGGATCACGTTATCAGTGGAGCAGGTTGCAAAAGAACTATTGTTTCGCCAATCAACATCAAGCGTGGGACCTGAATGGATTTATATAACAGTGAGAAAGCACACAAAAGAAACTCTATCCTTGCCAAGATATGGGGTAAAATATAAAAGCACAATTAAGGCAGAACAAGTACAACAAAACACCTGAATGAAATTCAAATTGCTGTTTCCATTCGCCAGACATCACATCCCAAACAATGGCAGTTGTATCAACACTACCGCTAAGGAGATAATCACCTTTCTTGTTCCACTTCAAGGAAAAGATTGGCCCTCTATGTTTGTTTAGAGTACTAACCAACTCCCCTGGATGAAAAGTCAGTTTATAGGATGGGAATCAGTAAGAGAAAACCAGACATGACACTATAAGATGATAAAGGTGTCACGAACAGTAAAGCCACGGAAACCTAAACACAAGCAACATCATTGAGTAAATAGTCCAGTTTGATAACACGTGGATAACACGAGTAGTTAAACAACTGCAAGGCTGAATAACTTGCTAATTAGTGAAAAGGCTAAAGCAATGAGATTCTGTAGAAAACAATGGGAAGGATTCTACATTCTTCAATCGTTTCAATGGGGTAAAGTACAAAAGTCAGGAATGGATCACATCAAGTTTGAGCATCAACCACTTGTCTTATAAGTTTTCGAATTTACAGATGCTTATTTTAACAGGCATGCAAATTCTTGACGTGGTGTAAAGTAAGTTAAAAATACCATTCGGTGACAGATGAGCTTACTCAAGATTGAGAACTAACATCCAAAAGAGTACACCATAGTGGCTGCCATTCGTCGGTGGCTACCATACCTGGAACTTATTTTACAATTATCCCTTCAAGTTCTCTGGAAAAGCTTGCGAGAAGGTTATTGGAACAAAAAAGTCAATTATGAACCAAGAGTACCCTAACATGATTTATGGACTTTGAAAACCTTAACCCATTGTCCTCCCAAAGAAGAATCTTTCCCAGCCTTCCTCATAGCTGCATATGAAGACTCTGGTAAAACTTCCCTCTACAAGGACATGGGTTGTTTCTTGGTGCCTTTTAGTTTCCATTAGATAACCAGGACATGAATAGTGTTGCCGTATTATGAAAATAATCCAAAGAACAAACTTAAGCAAACACATTCCCATAACCATCTTTTCAATGGACAATTGATACATTCAATCTTCAGATCCAGTTTTCCCCCCATGCCCCTTACCAGCTCGGTTCCAGATTCTGGCTTGGCCATCATAAGAACCTGTTGCAAGCAGGGTACCCTCGCCCTACACAAGAAGAAATCATAAATACAACATCAAATAATAACAAGAAAATCAAGTTGGTAACCCATAACCAATGCAGTCTAATTTCAGAAAGTCCACCAGAAAAGTATAGAAAACAACGAGAGTCAGCTCAAAACAAGCAGCAGAAAACTCACATTCCAATCAAGTGTTGTGACATCCTTGCTTTTCTCGTTTGCTCGACTTTTCAAATGCTTCAAAACCACAACATTTGGATGCCCGCTTGGGATTGTAGAATTACACGGACCATCTCCAATGGTCCAAATTCTAGCAGTAGAGTCTCCAGACCTAGGTTTGATATTACACAAGCTTAGCGATAAGAAAGATGGTTCCTTAGAAGAGTCCAAAACTACTCAACATTTTTACCAAAGAAAAACCACTTCATAGAATTTGACCTTTTAGAGCATATTAGAAAGTAGGGGCTGGGGGCAACAGATGCACCCAACTTTTATTGCCCCAGATGCACCCAACTTTTAAAAACAAACCAGTAATCAAAAGCCTTAAGTGTCATTATAATAAACCAATTTAACCACATGCTATTAACACCAGATCACCGATCAACATTCCAGTAATAAGAGTAGACACTGAACCTGACAAAGCGAATTACTCTAGTTGATAAAGACATATCATTGTCAAGATTTTCCAATTCGTTGGAGAGAACTAATTTGGAATATAATTCTAGTAAAGCCTTCGCGGGGGGAAGTCACATGACCAAATATATGCTAATTGAGGAGCCAAGCTGGAAAAATGGTTTGTCTTTGCAAATATTTAACAAGCTTAGTAGAGCACAGTCCACTAATCTGTGTAGAAAATGGTAATTTCATATTTGTATGAACTACTTGGTAATTATATTATAAAAAATAAGACTTTGTGACCGCACAAGACTGGTAGAAGTCCTTATCCTTTCACATATTAGAGAATCCATAAATTCTCGGCCAAGTATCTCCACTCTTCAGCAGAATAGTTCTTGTTGAATTTTTATTTCCGTTCATCTTCCTTTTTCTGGGGTGTGGTGTTTGCTATTCCGTACATATTCCTCGAAGGTTAATCTGCTTTCCTAGAATGAGAATCTCCTTTGCCTATCACATTTCCATAAGAAAAGAAAATGGAGTATACGGGAACATCTAGTGCATAAATGTTACTATGTCTAAAGCATTCCGCAGAGGACAACAGAGATTGCGCAGAGGATATTTAAGATGAACTAACTATTAAAGAACAAATTGATGTTGCAAGAGAACAAGAAGCAAATATTTGTAAATAAAACTATCACGATTATTTGGAAGTACAGTGCTTATGATGATTACTTCCAAAGTCGTAAATCACAATAGAATTCCTTCTCAAAAAAAAATCACAAGAGAATTTAAAACAGAAGTCTGAAAAATGAACATGACTTGAGTCATAAACAAGAGCACCAAAAGAAAGAAATGGTACTAATCATTTCAAAAAAGAAAGAAATGGTACTAATGCTTACCCAGATGCAAGAAGTGACCCTTCTGGACTCCAAGCACAGACAAAAACCTGGCATGAGCTTAGAAACAAGAGAAAATTGTTATGTATATATGAAGACAGAAAAAAGGAAAGATATATACAGGATCACCTATTGAGAAATCATGGCGGACTAGAAGAACTTTATAGACATGCAGCCAAACCTCAGAGGTATGCCCTTCCAAAACCACTACGTCACAACTTGGAATTTCACATGGCAAGGAGGTTGAGCTTGTGCAGATCTCCATAGGCTCCAAATCTATTTTGCAACTCAACAAGAAAAAACTTCAGAGTGGCAAAGACTAACAAAGAGAAGAGCAAAGTATCCGATGTAGAAATCTGTCAAAATATCCTGCATCTATAATGGTCGTAAGAATAGCAAGTTAGCTGAAATGGGAATGTGTTACCTCCAGCTTTTCCATTTTCTTCACATCTGGTAGTCTCTTTTTCTCCACTCAGTTTCAAATCCATAAGATCCTTGTGTGGTTTTTCTTTTTCTTTGCGCTTTTCTTTCTCCTTATTCTTTTCAACCCTTTCTCTATCCCGTTCTCGGTCTTTTTCCCTCTGTTGTTTTTCCTTCTCTCTTTCTTTTACAGGTTCTCGTTCATGGTCCCTCACATGGTCAGCATTCGCCTTGTCCTTCCCCCTAGGTTTATCTTTCTGAAGCTTTTCCTTTTTCTCTTTTATTATTTTTTGCAGCTCGTACACATCCTTTGTAATGAGATCCAAAGGTTGTAGAAACTGGAAGTCTTCATCCATATCGGTATCATCCTGCATCCCTTAGTTATAATTGGTTAGTTCAGAGTTTTCAAAAGAGCTCAACTTCAGACCCAAAATCAGAATATCGAAATTTTTGCCTTACATTGCTTAAATTTGCTTCCAGTTCAAGATACTGAATACCCTTTTGCACAAAGGTAACAAGAGCACCTGGAGGGACTAGATTTGCATCTATTGTGCTCTTGTTGATCCCCGCCTCGTATCCTAAAGCAAAGGCTGAGTGTGAGAATCCTGAAAAAGATATCAGTAAACCAGTAGACTGATTAAACTGCTTTTCTAGGATTCGATCTTGGTACTAGTCCATCAGGATGAAGGTCAAGGCATAGGCCTATTAGCTAAGCAAATTCAATGAAGCAACAACTGGTACCACAAAGAACAGCTATAAACTAGAGAGTCTTGATCAACTTGGAAGATCATTTAAAGTAGCTGAAATTACTGAAATTTCATCTGTTCAATCAAGTAAGGGAAGCTGAATGGATTTTGTAACTGTCTAAATCTTATTATTATCCATTTTCTTTTTAGTCTGAATACTCAGGAGCTAAGACCGTTCCCCTCATCAGCCATGCATAAACTAAACCCATAATTGAAATAAGCACGACAATGAATGCTTCAAAAAACCCCTTTATAGATAAGAAAGCTCATGAGACTGAAAGATAATTGTTTGTCATCCAGAAAAAAAGAAAGCAATAAGCGCTTCAACTAAAATTGAAATAGAAAGCACATGAAATGAACACCTGACAGTCCTATCACCTTAATGGCTTCACCATAGCAAGATATGCCCATCCTAACAGAACTAGTGAAGTAAGGACATGTCAACTCGATGAAATTAAATCAGAAGCATTTGAGGAAGACGCTCATTTTTTATAGCGCATCCTCCATTTGCGCTCTTTCAGTAGTTCTGGTGGAAATAACAGCTTCTCACAAAGAGTCCAAAAAAGGAGGAGAGATCCAACGAAGTGAAGGCATATCAGATATCACTAGATCAATTGCCAGAGTAGTATTTCATATGCAAGTTATTTGCCTCTAAATGGAACATGACAAATTGCAGAGGGTACTGTAATATGTTGGTGCTGAAGCTCAAAGCTAGATAGTACCTCTAAATAGAATATCACAACTTGCAGAGGGTGCTGTAGAGTGTAGTCTGTTAATGCTGAAGTCAAAGCTAGAGAGGCCTCATATGTTCTTAAAGAAATATCACTAGGTCAAACGAAAAGATCTCATCTCAGTTTGCTCTTTAAAATAATCCATCCTCGAGTACTTAATAGGATGCAATGCCACTTGTGTGGTTATGCAGGAATAGGCATTTCATGAATTAAAACTGTCACCGGAAATATAACGTCTAGATAGGTCAAACATATCCTTTCTAGATGTATTGGTGCCAGGGGAAATCCTGATCCACTTCAACCCCCAAGAAATTCAAAGATAAGCTGGAAAGGTAGAACTCATTACCAAAACTTCAGCCTCAGTTCACTGCACCAGTTTATAGCTAATATCAAATGCAATTGTGAATGCTCAACATAGGCACTTTTAGACTCTAACTTTAGCCATTTCATCTGCCTTCCTCCCATATATATGCGACTTGACAAATACTGTCGCAAATTTTTACAGCCACATATAGTTTTGGTCCAACAAAGTAAGATGTTAAAATGACAAAAGGGACAAAAGCATGTGACTTGCACTTGCCTGATTGTATTGGTGGAAATGGAATCAAAAACAGGTGTTCTGCACTTTCTCAAACCCCATCTAACCCCGACACACAAACAGACACTCTCTCTCTCTCTGTCTCTCTCACACACACACACACAAGAGAGAGAGAGAGAGAGAAAGAGAGAGATCCTTCCTTGCCAAAAGCTTCTTTCTGGCAAAATAGTGAAATCACCAGCCCCTATTTTCAAACTATTTCCAATTGCGAATAAAGGATAGAGCTTCCAAGGATGTAGAATACTAAGTGCAGAACTTCCATCTTTCATGCCCAGCCGAACCCTTTTCTAGTGCAAATATCCACCAAGGTCACAGCCCCTCAAGATCTCGAAGCTTCCTGCATAAAGCTTCTTCTCTTCCTATCAACCCCCCACCCCCCACCCACCCACCCCAACCCAAAATAACTGTGCATCCATTAGTCCCACTTTGCTGGGCTTACCACTCAGTTATTGCCCAAGAAATGAGTGAGATTAACCAATATAGACGTTCAGAAGGAATGAAATTCTTCTCAAACATATGTATGAATTAAGTAGCCCAGATGGAAGAACAGCTACAGTTAGTAAGCTGGAGTTTGGCAACGACAAAGCAAATGACTCATTTTGCATTTTGGAATTTTCCCTGAACGAAGGTACTTTTAAGGCAATTGGCATTTGTAAGTTTCAGAACTATTTCTGTCAACCTGTATCTAGTTAATTTATTTTAAGGTTTAGTACATACTTCTTTTGTGATTTTGGGTGGGCACAACAATTTAAGGTACCTGTACTGTTAAGAAATGAGAAAACAGTTACCTTCTCAGGGCTTTTTGCACTTCAGTTTTATTCCTTTTAATGTGTATGGTTATGTACTGCTGTTGATTTTTGGTTGGGCAGTGAGGAGTCAGGAAGAAGTCTAGGTGAAGGAGATAGAAAGTACGGTGGTTGGTGAGGATTGCGTTTCTCGTAAAATCTGGATAAAAGATGACAAACACATGCCACATGCTTTTTTTTTAATCAGTAGCACAGCAACCGGACATGCCACGTGCTTTTTTCTCCATGTTTGAGCGCCACAATTACTTTTGAGACAAAAGAGTTTGGGGATCGAGAGGCATGAGACTAGTCTCTCTCAAATCATATTGAAGGACGACGGCAAAGTAGGCAACACATGTTCCAGACTGAATATGTCTTCTTTTCTCCTAAATGGTATGGTAAGCATGGCTACACTTAAAGCCCTAGGAATTTTTGCATTCTATTCTTTTCTCTTTTACTATCACCAGGAAGAATTCAAGTGTGCTAGCTCCCAACAGGCCCAACCTCTCTCCTCCTAGATGAATTCTCAAATTTTAATAGCCAAAGATAATAGTCTATCCATCCTATGTTGTTTGACACTATATTCTTTTTAGAACGTCCCAGATTACTTGAGAGTATTGCATTTCTATAAAACTTTCACAAATTTCAAAACACAAATTTCAAAAATAATTTTTCAGCTATTATTTTAATATTTTCTTCTACTGTCACTAAAATATATATTAGCATCTTAACTTCTGTCTCTAGTCAAACACCATCATATATAATGGAACGGAGAGAGTAATATTCTTTAATAGTCAACAATTTGATTTTCTTATTTAAATAACGAGACTAGCCAATTTCTCTTTTTACCAATCGTAATGCAAATTGCCCGAGTAGTCCTAGCCACTACTAGATGAAGTCAATTTTATTCTCGACAATCATTATGCCCTAGAAATAGTTACAGCAAAATGTACAACAGGCAGAATTAAAATCGTCTATGTAAGAAAGTGAAGATAATATAAGAAAAAATCGAGATCTAATTAAAACAAGAAGTTTACAACAGAAACGCAAAATCAAATTCTCCAAATAAAACTCTAATAAACATGTCAAGAACTATGAATAATAATATAATATAAATTGAGATTAACAATAGCTAATTGAACCCTAAAATGAAGTACCTGATTCATGAAGGTATCGAAAAACGAGGTAGTTTAACTCCGCGGAGGTTATGGAGATCATTGTTGTGAATCGCCGTCGGCGTAAACAGACATATAGGCTACTCTAGGAGAGTGTAGAGAGAAAAAATGGGAAGAGGGAAATGGGATAGAATGACGTTACAATTATAAATGTTTCGTTCCAAAAGGCGTTTTGAATCAGGTGTCTAAAATACGCCTCAAATATAAGTCAACTGGTGGGTATGGTGGAACTTCTGCTTATTAATTCTCTGGGTAACATATTAATTTCATTAATTAATTGGACTACAATAATTTGCAGAATGGGGTCCTGTTTTATGGATCTTTTGATTTTATCTTTAATTTTCAAATAGAAAATTAACTTTGAATAAAACTGATTCATTTAGGAATCCATTAGGTACGTTTCTTGTTAATCGGATTTTGGTAATTTTTATAATAAATGTTAATTTGAGTGCCCGTATGAATTACTAAGAAATTGGTTCTTTACCGTGTTCATTAAGCGAAAAGTATACGAGCAATAAAATGAACACAGTGATTTTTACGTGGAAAATCACCCGGCTCAAAGGTGCAAAAACCACGACCTACCAAGTAGGATTTTCAGTTCCAACTCTACTAGAACAATGAGCCAAAATGTATCAATTACAATGATGTAATTAAATACTCTCCAGTATTACTACTCTTATTTGATTCACAAGTACCTCTAACTTGTAAAACCAAACACTCACTCCAACTCACTAATTGTTTATAACACTTGATTACAACTTAATTTCCTAAAACGCATTTACTATACTAACTCGAGAAGAGTACAAGACAAGTACTAAACACAAGTGAACCACTTTATGACTATGTTGTTGATGTGTAAAAGGATAGTTTAGAAGTCCAAACTCAATTCTATTTAAACACGACTTGAGATCTTCTAGGAGTCATATTCATAGTCAGCTTTCTCTTTGATAGGACTCCTACTGTTCTAAGGATTCCACAAGCTTCAAGACTTTTATCTCTAACGGACTTATCCATATCTTCTTGAGCAACGACCTTTATCACTTACAACAACCATCTTTCACTAAACTCGGACCTGGTAACTTTAAGATAAAGTTACATTGTCTTATACAAACGTACAAGTATCAATCATGAGGAGTTGATCATTTAACCTAAGAAGCTAGTTGTTCACAATAGTTAAGCAGCTACATTGAGGATCTGATTCTTTGAATAATTAGTCATATTAATTAGTCATATTTTGTTAATCATCAAAACTTTAATACTCTAACAATAAATTACATCATATAGCATTTCTAGAATAAACAACATCATATAGCTGATTAGCTTCTGTTCGATAACGTAGACTGTAGAGCCTAAAATCAGTACTTGGTACATTATTCCTTGTGTATCACTATTTGCAATTATCACTTGTTTTTCCTTTGCAATTTATGTTGTTTCAATTTTTTGAGATTGGAAAAACTTTCATATACTATAATTATTGTGGCAGATATCTTACCATACTTGGTCGTAACTTTTCATAGTGATTTCTTGCATTCCTTCACTAAATATTTTCCTTTATCACCGTGGCTCAGATGATGTTGTAGACATATAAATTTTATTAAAATTAAATCCATAAAATAATTTGAACTATATTTTAAATTCAAGATATTAGTTCAAATAAATATTATGGGCTAATTTAATTGAATTAATTATATAAGTCCAATATATATAGATTAAATAAATAAGTCTTAATCCATTGGGCTAGCCCATTTAATTGGACTAAAGTGATGAGCCCACTTCATTAAGCCCAAGATGTCATCTTCCTAGAGGCCCAATTTGGTGCCACGTGTCAAATGACGTGGCACGCCAAGTCAAACGAAAGAGCCATTATGATCGTACCACGTGTCAAAATGACAAAGCATGCCAAGCCAAATTAAAAGGCCAATGAAACCGCGCCATGTGTGCAAGTGACATGTTCTGGCCAATCAAATACGGTCATGTCACACTTCAATTTAATTAGTCGGAAAGAGTTTGTTCTTATCATAACTCCTCCCTTCCACAACTATAAATAGGGGTCTTCATAACCCAAAAAAGATACTAGAAGTTATAACAAGAAGTAAGAAAGAGCTCGTGGATCAAACGCTGCAAATTCTTCCACAAGTTCAAACTTCAAGCAAGCAAGTTTAAGTTCAAGCTCAAGAACGAAGAACAAATCAAGTTCAAGCTCAAGAACAAAGAACAAATCAAGTTCAAGTTCAAGCAATCAAGCCCAAGCCCAAGCTCAAGAACGAAGAACAAATCAAGATTCAAGGAGTACGAGTTCAAATCAAAGTTCGTGCTAGTTGAATTCAAGATCATCGTTCGTGGCAACAACTACATATTCAAGATCAAGCTCAAAGGCCCTTGAATTTATTTACTATTGAAAAGAAGAATCGGAGGATTCATAGAGATTGTACACTCAAATTATTTGAAATCAAATACTACGATTGTTGCGATATTTTTCGGTCTTGATTTTATTTTCTTGACGCAATTTATTGTCTACAAATTCTGGCATGCCCAGTGGGACAATCTCTACCTCTCATCTCAACTTTTCAAATCACCAAAGTCCAAGAACATTGAAATGGCTTCAAAGAAAATCAACTCCAGTTCAACTTCTACCAAGGTTGCTAATTTCAGGTTCTATGCTGATGTGGAAAGCATCCTCGATGTTACCTTTGGAAGCTTTGGACCAGTTACGAGGAGCAAAGCAAGCTCGTTAGGAAAACAAGCACCCCAAGTGCCGTCCGCATCAACCCCTGTTTTCGGATCTTCATCCTCAAAAGGAGCAAGATCTTCCACAAATGTACCCGAAGGAGGAAGCGATGTTGCTGAAAAGATCAAGAAAACTCTTGCTCTGCTTGACCTCTCTGGATCCAAGAACTTGACTGTGAAGGAAGATGATGATGCTTCAAGTGATGGATCCTCCCCACTTACACCGCGTATCGTGATCCATTCGAGAATCAATCTGTGTGACAATCCATGCTACTCCCCATCATCTATAACAATCATGCAAGCTATGGTGACAAACACTTCATATGTAGAAGAGCAGTTGGCGAACATGGCGGAAGCAATCGTTGGCTTGACCAAGTGTATGCAAAATCAAGATGCTAGAATTGACAAGCTAACAGACAGGGTGGGAATCTTGATGGAAGAAGAATCCACCCATGCACCTGGCAAGCTCCCAGAAGTTCCAGAGATTGATTCTCCCTTGATACGAGTAGCATCCGCTAAGGCTATCCTTGTCTTATCTGAAGGGATGATTCCCATCGATCAACTGAAGGAGTTTATTGAAGGAACTATTAAGAATAAATATGAAGTTTCTGCCAAGTCCTCCCTTACATATGCAAAGTTATACACTGTAAGGGTCGATATGTTGAAGATGCCTGCTGGCTATCAACCTCCAAAGTTTCAACAATTTGATGGTAAAGGTAATCCAAAGCAACATGTGGCGCACTTTGTTGAGACTTGCAACAACGTTGGGACTTATGGAGATTACTTTGTCAAACAGTTTGTACGCTCGCTAAAAGGAAATGCTTTTGATTGGTATACAGACCTCGAGGCGGGATCTATTGATAGCCGGGATCGACTAGCGCAAGAGTTCCTCAATCGCTTTTATAGCACAAGGCGCATTGTGAGCATGGTGGAACTCACAAATACTCGTCAATGGAAGGGTGAACCAGTTATCGACTTCATCAAGCGTTGGAGGAACGTAAGCCTCAACTGTAAAGACAGGTTTAGTGAAGCTTCTGCCATAGAGATATGCATCCAAGGCATGCATTGGGGATTGCGCTACATCTTGCAAGGTATCAAGCCTAGAACATTTGAAGAACTTGCAACTCGTTCCCATGACATGGAATTGAGCATGGCCTCCACTGGAAATGAAAGGCTGCCCATCTATGAACCTCGCAAAGGGAACGACAAGCAAGAAGTCAGATTTGTACAAAGATCTGAAAACAAAGAATTTATGAATGTCAATACATTACGTGTGAAGTTCACGACGAAGGTGAGCAAGAAGTAGAGTATGAAATCCACTTCGTTTCAAGATAAGCCAAGTGGAAAGTTGACTCTAAAAGAAATGCAAGAGAAAGAGTACCAATTTCTGAATTCTGATGTGCCAGCCATTTTCGAAGAACTCCTCGAGTTAAATCTCATTGAGCTTCCGGAGATGAAGCGGCCAAATGAAGGTGGGAAAACTCATGATCCAAATTACTGCAAATATCATCGACTTGTGAGCCACCCTCTGGAGAAGTGCTTTGTCTTCAAGAACAAAGTTATGGACTTGGCTCGTGAAAAGAAGATAGTGCTTGAAGATGAGAAAGCAAGCGCAAACCAAGTCTCTATCACATTTGGCTCATTCAGTCCAGACGAATTATGTAGCTTTAAAGAAAGTAAAGATGAAGAATTACTGGAGAACAACAAAGTTGAAGACGATCAACCTGAGGATGATGAAGGTTGGACATTAGTGACTCGTCGTAGGCACCACAGAAGGAGCCCACGAAAAGAATCAGTAGAACAACCAATAAGGAAAATGATGGTAAAAAGACTAAGGAGATGGAATCCAGTTAAGCACTTAAAGAAATCAAAAGTGGAGGTACACCACCCTCAAAAGCCACGACATCCAGTGACCTTGGAGGAGTTTTTACCAAGTTGGTTCCGCACGAAGATTTCCCATGAGGGTATTGATGCCTCATGTTGCCATGCTGACGAAGGGGAAGAAAAGAGTGATGACCTACCGTTGGCACCATCTTCGGAAAAGATCATCGAGTCCACTCCTCAAGAAGTTAATGCTTGTGAGAAAAAAGTCACGTTCACAAATGACGATCTTATGCTAGGTGACACTCTTCATAACCGCCCATTGTACCTAGTTGGCTATATGCGTGATGAAAGGGTAAATCAAATTTTGGTTGATGGAGGATCCTCAGTGAACATTTTTCCAATTCGCACTGTGAAAGAACTTGGTATTCCCATGAACAAAATCTCAGAAAGTCATGTGATGATCCAAAGATTCAACCAAGGGGGGCAAAGAGCCATAGGCGCGATCAGGCTGGGAATCACCATTGAAGATATGCAATCAAGTGCATGGCTGCATGTGATCAATGCAAAGACTTCATACAACGTCTTGCTTGGAAGGCCTTAGATATATTAGAATAAAGTGGTTACATCTACCTACCATCAATGTTTGAAATACTACGAAGGTGAAGTCGAGAAGAAGATAATTGCTGATGACGAGCCATTCACCGAGGCTGAGTCACACTTCGTCGATGCAAAGTTCTATTTGAAGAACCGCATTGTAAAGGAGCTAAAAGTTGATGATCTCATGAATGACAAGGATGACGAGTCCATGGTTAAGAGAGCTGAGGTGGTTGCCGACAAAACCAAAGTTGTTGCTGAGAAGGTACACCCCAACCAAAATAAGTCTCATAAGGGGAACATTGTGTCTCACGGCAAGAAAGTAACTCCTCTGCTCCAATACATCCCTAAAAAGAAGAAAGATGAAGGTGAATCATCTAATCTCCAAACTAACATGCTAAAGTGGTTAACTCTTCTGGTCAAATGAATTGAGGCAGTAAAGTCATCCTCAATACCGCTTGCAGGGTTTGTGGCCCAAAATCGTTTGCAGAATGTGGCACTCCCTACAAAGCGAACAGATAAAGGTTTTGATCCTAACGCTTACAGGCTATTTGCAAAAGCTGGATATAATCCTAATGAGCCGTCAAAGTTAGGGAAGCTACCATCAAAAGCTGCAACGAGACAACTACGTGAAGGTTTGGGATACAAACAACTGTCACCAGTGCGCATCTCCATAAGAAGGGCGAGCAACAATTATATCACTATGGAAAATGAATATGCCACTTCTAACAAGCCGTCTGTCTTTGATCGACTTAAAAAATTAACTGTGAGGACTTCCGTGTTTGAGAGATTGGGTCTATTAAAGAAGGGGAACAAGTTCCAGAGAAATTTTCAAAGCATAAGAACACCCGCTTCACCCAAAATTCAGAAGATCTCTAAGGATTTCCAAAGTTTGGTTTCTTCTAGAATGAGGCGACAAACAAAACTTGTGGTTTCATGCAAAGAAGTACTGAAGGTAAGGCCATATATTGTGGTCTACACTAAGGAACATGAAGAAAGTGTGGGTTCTTCATATCATGTTATTGTACAAGGCAAGAATGGTGTTCCATCTTCAATGGAGAATAATGCAGAATTGGAGGATATTTCACCATGTTATCACATATCCTTCAACAATGGGGACTCTCAAGAAGATGAAGATGCTGGAGATGCTCCACCTGAACTTGAAGAAGGAGTGAAAACTACAGTTGATGCCTTAAAATAAGTTAACCTTGGCATCGATGAAGAACCAAAACCCACCTACCTAAGTGCTTTACTAGAAGTTGATGAAAAAAACACTTATATTGAGTTACTGAAAGAGTTCAGGGATGTCTTTGCTTGGAGCTACAAAGAGACGCCTGGCTTGGATCCTAAAGTAGCAGTCCATCACCTTACCGTCAAGAATGGCGCTCGTGCTGTTAAACAAGCCCAAAGGCGCTTTAGGCCGGACCTGGTTCCCTTAATTAAAACCGAAGTTAACAAACTCATCGAAGCTGGCTTTATTCGTGAAGTTAAATACCCAACATGGGTTTCAAGTATTGTCCCTTTAAGGAAGAAAAATGGCCAGATTCGAGTGTGCATCGACTTCAGGGATCTCAACAATGCGTGTCCCAAAGATGAATTCCCGCTTCCTATTCCAGAGCTGATGATCGATGCTACTACTGGGTATGAGGCAATGTCGTTTATGGACGGTTCATCAGGCTATAACCAAATTTGCATGGCACCAAAAGATGAAGAGCTTACTGCATTCCGCACCCCCAAAGGTATTTATTGCTACAGGGTAATGCCTTTTGACTTGAAGAATATTGGTGCTATTTATCAAAGGGCTGTGCAGAATACTTTTGATGACCTTCTCCACAAAAATGTCGAATGCTCTGTGGACGACTTGGTGGTAAAATCAAGAAATAGGGGCGACTAGTTGAAAGACTTGAGAATGGTGTTTGAGTTGCTCCGGAGGTACCAACTTAGGATGAATCTATTGAAATGCGCCTTTGGAGTTACTTCCGGAAAGTTCCTTGGTTTCATTGTCCGACATCGAGGGATTGAAATTGATCAAGCCAAAGTAGATGTAATCTTGAAAATGCCTGAGCCTCGGGATATTCACGAATTGAAAAGTCTGCAAGGAAAGTTAGCGTACCTTAGGAGATTCATCTCAAACCTAGCTGGGAGGTGCCAACCATTCAATCGCCTTATGAAGAAAGGTGTCCCTTTCAAATGGGACCAAGCATATAGCAATGCCTTTGAGAGCATTAAATCCTACTTGATGAAGCCTTCGATTTTAGCAGCCCCTATACTTGGAAAGCCATTGATACTATATATTTCAGCACAAGAAAGGTCTGTTGGAGCGATGTTGGCCCAAGAAAAAAGTGAGGGGAAAGAAAACTCTCTTTACTACTTGAGCAGGATGATGACACCAAACGAGCTGAATTATTTACCAATTGAAAAGTTGTGTTTGGCACTAGTCTTCTCAATTCAAAAGTTGAAGCACTACTTTCAAGCTCATGTTGTTCGTCTTGTTTCTAAAGCAAATCCCATCAAGTTCGTGATGTCAAAACCTGTTCTTAGTGATTGACTATCGAGATGGTATCTCCAGTTTCAACAATTCGAGATTTTGTACATCCCTCAAAAGGCTGTAAAAGGACAAGCATTGACAGACTTCTTGGCAGATCACCCTATACCTGATGATTGAGAGCTAACTGATGAACTGTATGATGAGGACACAATGGTCATTGAAGTTCAACCTCCATGGAGGATGTATTTTAATGGTGCTGCACATCGCAGAGGAGCTGGTGCTGGTGTAGTATTTGTCACTTCTCAAGGTGAAGTTCTGCCCTACTCTTTTACGTTGACGCAACTCTGCTCTAACAACGTTGCTGAGTATCAAGCACTAATACTTGGGCTTGAAATGGCTGTCAAAATGAAGCGGTTGCAATTGCAAGTCTTTGGTGACTCTCAGTTGGTGATCAACCAGCTTTTAGGTAGTTACGAGGTCAAGAAACTTGAACTATGCCCATATCATGATTATGCTAAAAACTTAATGGGATGGGTTGGTGACGTGACTATTCAACATATGCCAAGGAAAGAAAACAAGAAGGCTGATGTTTTAGCTGCTCTAGCTTCATCGTTAACCCTGCATGATCGCACAAGTTACTGTTTGCCAAAAATGGGTAGTCTCGCCGCCAAATGAGGTTGAAGGTGAAGGAAATGAACTCAAGCATCTTGTCGCTATTTCTGAAGCTGAGAAAGAAGAATGGCGACAACCCATTATCGGCTACTTAAGCTATGAGATGCTTCCAGAAAATCCGAGGAGAAGGGCTGAAATCCGTCGTCGTGCACCTCGCTTCCTTTACTATAAGGATACTCTATACAGAAGGTCGTTCGAGGGAGTACTCTTGCGATGCCTAGGAGAAGAAGAAGCTCTCCAAGCTTTGCAAGAGGCACATTCTGGGGTATGTGGGTCACACCAGTCCGGACCAAAGCTCCACTTCCATATAAAAAGGATGGGATATTATTGGCCAACGATGGTAAAAGATTGCTTGGACTACGCTCGAAGATGCAAGGCTTGTCAATTCCATGCGAATTTTATTCATCAACCTCCTGAAGTGTTGCACCCGACTGTGGCATCCTGGCCGTTTGACGCTTGGGGATTGGATGTTGTTGGACCACTGCCAAAGTCCGATGGTGGGCATCTATACATCTTGGCTGCAACTAACTACTTCTCGAAATGGGCTGAAGTTGTTGCTCTTAAGGAGGTAAAGAAGGAAAATATTGCAAGTTTCATCTGAGTAAATATAATCTATCACTTTGGCATTCCTCGTTACATAAGAACGGATAATGGAAAGCCATTCGATAATTAGGTTGATGAATAAGATTTGTGATCTCTTTGGTTTCAAGCAGCGTAACTCTTCAATGTACAATGCTGCCGCCAATGGTCTAGCTGAGGCATTCAACAAAACTCTATGCAACTTGTTAAAGAAAGTCATCTCCAAATCCAAACGAGATTGGAATGGCCGTATGGAAGAAGCTCTATGGGCATATAGGATGACTCACCACATGCCAACACAAGCGACTCCTTATTAACTCGTTTATGGAGTCGAAGCCGTCTTGCCACTCGAGCGTCAAATACCTTCATTACGACTGGCTATTCAAGAAGGGATCACTGATAAAGAAAATGCTCGACTTCGATTAGCAGAGTTGGAGGCTCTTGATGAGAAGAGGTTGGAAGCTTAACAAAGTCTTGAATGTTATCAAGCTCGATTATCTCGCGCCTTTAATAAAAGAGTTCACCCGAGTTTCTTTCAAGTAGGAGATCAAGTCCTTGCCATACGAAGACCCATTATTACTTTCCATAAACCTGCAGGGAAGTTCAATTCAAAATGGGATGGGCCATATGTCGTACAAGAAGCTTACTCAAGTGGGGCTTACAAGCTAGTTGATGCAGATGGCATGAGAATCGGCCCTATCAATGGCAAGTTTTTGAAGAAGTATTATCCTTAAAGTTGCAACGCTCCTTGACGCATGAGCCTAAACTACATGTTCCTACACTCTAGCCCGCATGAATCTAAACTGTGTACGGCCCACCCCAAAAAACAAAAATCTGCTAGGTTGAAAACCTCGAAAGGGGTGTCCTAGAAAAAAGTTAGGACATAAAAAAAAAAATTCCGCTAGGTTGAAAACCTCGAAAGAGGCGGCCTAAGAAAAAGTTAGGACGTAAAAAAAATAAAAAAATAAAATAAAAAATATCCACCCATTCTTAACTACGGTATGACTTGATCCTCTTCACCGAGATACGTAGGCAGCTTAGAGTTTCATTCTGAGTTCAGTCGCATAAGTTCAAAAGATACATATTGCCCTAGTCGTTGTCCAAATGAAGTATGATGTAAGTAATTCATTCAAACAACGGTTGACAATCGGGCTGAAATTTCATTCTTCTTTTGAACTTTGGATCTCATATGACTTAGAGGGGGCAAGCCTTCATGATAAACCAGTGTCTTCAATAGGGTGATTATAGTCTTTTAGGAGGCTACCAAGTATTTGCACTGAAGTTCAGGGCTTTACTATGTTTTCACATTCACCAAATCTTTTAGTCCTCCGGTCTTCAATTTTGCTGCTCTTCAAGTTAAAATATTTAAACCCTCCAAGTCTCCAAGTTGAAGTCTTCAAATCTGTTGGTCTTCAAGTTGAAGTCTCCAAGTTGAAATCTTCAAGTCCGTAGGTCTTCAAGTTGAAGTCTTCACATTCGCCACTCTTCAAGTTGAAGTCTGCAAAGTTCGTCAAATCTTCAAAGTTTCCAAATATTCAAGTCAACGTCGTCAAGTCCACGAAGTCTTCCAATTGAAGCTCTATAACTTTCCAATCTTAAGGTGGACATATAAGTCCCTTTGCACCTTAAGTTGACATCTTCGTGAGTTTGTCCTTAAAAGGAAACTATAACTTTCCAATCTTGAGGTGGATATATAAGTCCCTTTGCACCTTAAGTTGACCTCTTCGTGGGTTTGTCCTTAAAAGGAAACTATAACTTTCCAATCTTAAGGTGGAAATATAAGTTCCTTTACACATTAAGTTGGCTTCTTCGTGGGTTTTTCCTTAAAAGGAAACTATAACTTTCCAATCTTAAGGTAGACATATAAGTCCATTTGCACCTTAGGTTGGCCTCTTCGTGGGTTTGTCCTTAAAATGAAACTATATTTTCCAATCTTAAGGTGGACATGTAAGTCTCTTGAGAGTAATCTCTTCGATAGTCGGGTCATTTTTTAGAGTAATCTCTCCGATAGTCGAGTCACATTGAGAGTAATCTCTCCGATAGTCGAGGTACATTGAGAGTAATTTCTCCGATAGTCGAGGTACATTGAGAGTATCTCTCTGATAGTTGGGGTACATTGAGAGTAATCTCTCTGATAGTCGAGCCACATTGAGAGTAATCTCTCCGATAGTCGGGTCATTTTGAGAGTAATCTCTCTGATAGTCGAGCCATATTGAGAGTAATCTATCCGATAGTCGGGTCATTTTGAGAGTAATCTCTCCGATAATCGAGCCACATTGAGAGTAATCTCTCCGATAATCGGGTCATTTTGAGAGTAATCTCTTTGATAGTCGAGCCACATTGAGAGTAATCTCTTTGATATTCAGATCGTGATGAGTATCCATCCCTTCACACCCTACTTCATGCATGGATCATCCCTCTCAGCAAGAATATACTCTTAGCTTGACCTACAAAATAAATAAAGAAAAAAGGAGAAAAGGAGAACAAAAGAAAGCGCAGAGCAAAAGAAAAAAACATTACCTTAGCATTGGTCGTCAAAACGCGAACCAGAGTGACTTGCGAATGCCTTGGGTTAATGCTTAATAAACTTAAGAGTATGAGGTTTATATAGATGATTGAGGGCAAAATTTGAAAGACTATTTACGATGTGGGATCAATTAAAAGGCGGCACAAATTTCAGTCTCCAAATTGAGATCGAATTACAATCCTAACTGCATTCCTTCACTAAATATTTTCCTTTATCATCGTGGCTCAGGTGATGTTGTAGACATATAAATTTTATTAAATTTAAATCCATAAAATAATTTGGACTATATTTTAAATTCAAGATATTAGTTCAAATAAATATTATGGGCTAATATAATTGAATTAATTATATAAGTCAAATATATATAGATTAAATAAATAAGTCTTAATCCATTGGGCTAACCCATTTAATTGGGCTAAATCCATTGGGCTAGCCCATTTAATTGGGCTAAAGTGATGAGCCCACTTCATTAAGCCCAAGATGCCATCTTCCTAGAGGCCTAATTTGGTGCCACGTGTCAAATGACGTGGCACGCCAAGTCAAACTAAAGAGCCAATAGGATCATGCCACGTGTTAAAATGACAAAGCATGTCAAGCCAAATTAAAAGGCCAATGAAACAGCGCCATGTGTGCAAGTGACATGTTCTGGCCAATCAAATACGGCCATGTCATATCTCAATTTGATTGGTTGGAAAAAGTTTGTTCTTATCATAACTCCTCCCTTCCACAACTGTAAATAGGGGTCTACATAACCGAGAAAAGACACTAGAAGTTATAACAAGAAGCAAGAAAGAGCTCGTGGATCAAACGCTGCAAATTCCTCCACAAGTTCAAGTTTCAAGCAATCAAGTTCAAGTTCAAGCTTGAGAACGAAGAACAAATCAAGTTCAAGCTCAAGAACGAAGAACAAATCAAGTTCAAGTTCAAGCAATCAAGTTCAAGCTCAAGAACGAAGAACAAATCAAGATTCAAGGAGTACGAGTTCAAATCAAAATTCGTGCTAGTTGAATTCAAGATCATCATTCGTGGCAACAACTACATATTCAAGATCAAGCTCAAGGGCCCTTGAATTTATTTACTATTGGAAAGAAGAATCGGAGGATTCATAGAGATTGTATACTCAAATTATTTAAAATCAAATACTACGATTGTTGCGATATTTTTCGGTCTTGATTTTATTTTCTTGATGCAATTTATTGTCTACAGATGTTATTGACGTAAAAAAGTTTATTCGAGAAACATCAAACGGACTTCACGAACTTGTATTGTGCACCTCTTGGTCCTTCTAGCTCAATGAGTTGCATATAGATTGACATATTCATAAGGCTGCAAGCAGAGGCGGATCCACGTGGAGGGACATGGGGCACGTGAACCCATACTCCCCTCCCTCATAGTGGTATTTTTCGGATAAACTACTTAATTTTTCATGTGGGAACCCATGGTCAAAAGAGCATTTGGTGTGGTGGTAGATTTGTGCACCATTGGCTCCTAGGTCTAGTGTTCGAATCTCAGTTCCCTATCTTTCATCCTGTTTTTGGGTTCACCCGATTCTTTTCTATGTTTTCTTCATTCTCTTTTTTGGTTCAATCTTTGAGTTTCAAAAACTCTAAAAAATAAAATTTAAATTAATTTGAATCTTTTCAGTTTCAAGTTCCATCTTTTTTTCATTTACCACTCTCTTTTTGATTAGTTATTTAATTTTAATATATCGAGCTTAGTATTTGTAATTATAAATAACGATGTTATCATTGATAGTTCTCCAAGGTAAGAAAACTATTTATTGATATTTGTCTATGGAATGATAAATTTTTGTAATAACAATATTGATTGTTCTTTACTTGTCAAGTTGTTGTTAGCTCATGGTAAGATTTTAGATGACCAAATCAAACGGTGATCGGGTAGTGGTGCACCCATCCTCCTGAAATTCTGGATCCGTCTCTGAGCGCAAGCCAATTCTTCTTGGTGAATCAGTCCTTGCGATTTTAGAAAGTCTACCGACATCTTTTTAAATTTCATCATCTCGGCTATTACTGAATATGGTATGGGCTTCATATTAGGCTGGTCCTTCTTTCTTATGCTACTTATATTTAGGGGCGGATCTACATGTAAAATTTGGGTGCTTAAGCACCCATTAACCTTAACGTAATGTAGGTATAATTCCATTGAAAACGTAAGAAAATATATATAAGGGGTCAAAAAGCACCCAGTAACACAAACTGTGATGGGTGCTGCGGTTAGGATAGGATACTGGAAGATTAATACTGGCTAGGGGCGGGGGTTCGAAACTCCATCCCACCGCAGTACTTTTTCAACAAAGCAAACTATTTCCTTTCCTTGAAGAAACTCCATCCCACCACATTACTTTTTCAACCAAGCAAACTATTTCCTTTCCGTGTATTCAAGGCTACTTTCTTTCTTCTTCTTCTTATTTATTTATTAAATATTTTTCTCAATTAGTTCTTCTTTTTTATTTTTCAAGCACACTTTCTTAACCCAATACTACTTTTTTAAAATTTCTTTTTTTGCTAACTTTGTTTTTAACTTTATGTTTTTCTTTTAATTTACCTAATTCTCTATTAGCAAAGAAAAAAATCATCTTTACAAAGATCCCAAAGTTCGATCCCTTTTAAAGATAAACAGTTCCTCGAGAAAGCTAAAATCTACCAATCTTCTTTTTTTGGCCAATTGTATTTTCATTACAGATTTACGGTGTCCATAATATTAAAATATGAGTTTTTTTCTTATCTTTTTTCACACGCGTGTTTAACTAGTTGTGTACTTATACAATGTATAGTAACTTTACATCAAAAAAAAGTTAAGCACCCACGAAGTCAAAATCCTAGATCCGCCACTGCTTATATTATTTTTACTAGGTGTAATAATCCATAGATAATCAATATCTATGACCAAAATTAAAAAGTGCACTTACTCCTCCAATTGTGGTGAAAATCCCTCCTTAAATCGCCTCTAGCGGAGCTCTACAACTCCAAATAATGAAAAATGACCAAATCCTTCGAACTTCCAGCATTTCTACAATTGCGGACAAAACTATCGCATTTGTGGCTCCGCTTATGTGGACAAAATCTCGCATCTGCGAGAATCACTTAAACTCCTAACCTCCCGCATCTGCAGTCCCTTATCCGCACATGCGGCCCCTGGCTTCTCCAGCTTAGCTCCGCTTCTGTTGCTCTAAGCCCGCATCTGCGGACTCGCATATGCCACCAAAATTTCGCAGATGCGAAAATACCAGAACTCAGAAATGGCAACACAACACAAAATGATCCGTAATCAATCCGAAACACACCCAAGGCTCCGGGTACCCCGTCCAATCACACCAACCAATTTCAAAATATAACATAGACCTACATGTGGCGTCAAATCACACCAAACAACATCAAAACCACGAATCATACCTCAATTCAAGCCTAAGGAGCTATCCAAATTTTCAAATTCAGAACTTATGCCGAAGATGCCTAAATAACTCGGAATGAATTCAATATTTGCATACAAGTCCCAAATGACACAACGAACATATTCCAACTCCCAGAACTACAATTCAAAACCGATATCATCCCAGTCTTCACCCAATCAAACCTATGAACTTTTCAACTTTCGCCAATTAGAACAAAATCAACCGAGGAACTTCCAAATCCAAATTCGGACATATACCGAAGTCCAAAATCACCATATGAATCTAATAGAACCATCAAAATACTATTTCGGGGATGCCTATACAAAAGTCAAACTCTCGTTAACCCTTACAACTTAAGCCTCCAACCAAAGGACTAAGTGTCCCAATTCAATCCTAAACTCCCCTGAAACCGAACCAACCATCCGGCAAGTCACATAATGACAAATACACATATGTAAAGCATTAAATAAAGAAAACGAGGCTAAAACACTCAAAACAACTGATTGGGTCATTACATATATACCACCATAAGAGCCAATTATTTTTATAAGAAAAGATAATTTTACCCATATCAATAACTACGCAATGTTAAAAAATCACATAAATTTATTAAATGGTTTGAGTTAAATAAAATTATAATAATAAGTAAAGTATAAATCCATAAAATGATAATGGTATTTTCATTTAGGTAACTCTGAAGAAATCTATCCATAAAAAATTTCAGATGCTTCATTGTGATTTATGATAACTTATGTTGGAATATTTTATAAAAATTGTCGTTATTTTGTAACCTGATATTGAAAACAAAACGTAAAAATACTTTTATTTTAATTTTGTAAAGATTATCAAATAAAATAAATAAAAAATTAATTCTTTTGGTCTTTGAGAAAATTGCCATACAAAATTGATAGTGGAAATATAAAGTTTAAAGAATTACTAATGTTGAATTAATATTTTATAATAAGTAATTACATATAAAAAATAATATAGCTAGTTTATAATGCATTTTATCTTCTACTTTTTTACTATATGAATATAGCGAGTTCATATGTTCAATTTTGCATCTTTCTATTTTCAAAATCTTGTGCTTTATACTCCTATAAGATTTTATTAACTCATAACTAAAATATTTAAAAGAGATCACCTCAAAAACTAAACCAAAGATCAGAACTAATACTCTTGAAATAAAATTTAAGGAGTCCAGACACTAATGCGTAATGGACTGAATTTTTTGGATTTGATTTGACGGAATAACACCAATTGCTATCAAAATCCTAAATATTCAATTGTTTAGATTTGATTTGATTTGACGCAATTCTTATAAGATTATTTTTTTTATTTTTAATATCCTATTATTATTTTATAGAACTTAAATAATTTTAAATAATTTATGCGATTTTTTTAACATTGTATATTTGTTGATATAGGTAAAATTGTCTTTTTCTAATATAAGTAACTTCTACTGTGGTGTATAACTTTTGGTGAAACAAATGAATAGCTTAGTGATTATTTTGTCCTAAAATAAAGAAAAGTGATTTTGCTAGGTAAATTCATGAAGTTGAATGACTAGGGGAATTAACCCATATTTTTACACTTTCAATATAGTTATACTTATTATAACACTAGTAAAACTGTCCGCGCTTTGAAAGATCTAACTAAATTTGTAAAGTGGCGTGTTTGTAAAGATTGAAAGTGCACGTATGGAATAACCATAAATACTTATAAGTTTTTGTCTGAAAATATGTATATATTTATAATGGTAATTTTGACTCTATCTGACAAGCATATCAAGATAAAGAATAGAAAAGGGTCCTTAGATGTATTTGCAACCTCTGATGAGCCGTATGAGGTAAAAATCTCACGTACGGTTTTGTAATAGCGATGGGCACAGTGATATTATCATCGACTATGATTATCTTCCAGTTCAAGTACAATTGATAGTGTAAGCGCAGTCAAAATATAGTTTTTGGGGGTGGAATTTGTGGCGTATATTTTTGTTATAAACAATAAAGTGTCTAAATAAAAAGTACTGAAATGATTCGTGTAATCAGCAAAGAGTATGTTAATCGGTAATGCCAATTTGGCCATATTTCTTGCCATCGATTCTTCATCAACTTTCTTCATGCATATTGTTATTATAAACTTATGTGTAATTGATTTTTTTCCGTATGTTTCATTCATCATATACACATACAAAGACCTTAAGTTTGGGTGAGTTGACAGCAGCTAACACAGTTCAAGCTTTTGAATAACCTATGTATTTCTTTATCAGTAAAGAAAATTAAAATAACCCCTATAGAGTTTGTTAAAAACCAAGTAACATTACAAAATAAGTTTATCATAGTACTGCTCTCCGCACTAAACATCAAATTCAGAAAATAATGTTTGAAGCAGGACATTTCTTCCAACAGGCAGTGCAGAATTTTCTAAAAATATTATTTTGAAAGATAGTGACGGCTAAATTACATGTCTATTCATATACAAAATGTCCAAAAAAGCGCAAAAGCCAGACTCCGTGAGAACTCACAGTGCATTTGGACATCAACAATGTTGTGTTAACCCGATTCCGACTTGCCTTTAAACTGTCAATCATTCTCATTGCTTTGCGTTTCTTTATTTTTGTACTGTTTCTGCATCCAAAAAAACTAACACAGCGTTAACTATATTTCAAACTATAAAGAACAGCATATAAAAAAGAAAGAATGTTAAAAAACTTGAAGTTTCAAAACTGCCAATTATCACTTGGTGTCTCCTTATTTTCTACTTCTTCTGCATCCAAAAGAAGCAACCAGAATAGTAAAGTTTCAGTATTTTTAAACCATAAAATTATTAAAAAGCAAAACATAAAGAAAAGAACGTAGGAACCTTGCAATTGCAAAAGCTTCACGGCGAGCCCTTCCGGTGAGTGAAGATAGAAATGCAGTTCTCTAGAATCTTGAGTTATCTTTGAATTCATACTTAATGACTTTTTAATTAGGGAGAATGGAAAATGGCGCATTAAAATATTTAAAGAACCCCTCCAAGTTTTCTCAAGTGATTGTATTCTGAAATAGTTTGTTGTAATTAAGTGAGGAGTCTTTTTCAAAAGGAACGATGAAGTTGTAACCGTATGAATCCGTTCAGTCAGATCTTTTAGAAAAGAAATCCTTAACAAAAAAATAAGGGGAAAAGAGAGAAAATAGACAACAACAACAACATCAACTCAGTATAATCCCACTAATGGGGTCTGGGGAGGGTAGTGTGTACGCAGATCTTACCCCTACCTTAGGGTAGAGAGGCTGTTTCCGATAGACCCTCGGCTCCCTCCCTCCAAGAACTCCCCATCTTGCTCTTGGGGTGACTCGAACTCACAACCTCTTGGTTGGAAGTAGAGGATGCTTACCACTAGAGAAAATAGACAAAAAGTTGGAAAAAAGATAAATACTAATCTTGAACTATAGAAGTGCCACGTCACTTTTTTGTGTCCCTCCTTTATACATATATAGATTTTTAGATATTAGAGGTAGTGGACTTGATTTCTCTCAAGAACTATTTGCATGCACGATGTTGTGAATCTGTCAGTCTAAGAAAATCAGCAAGCTAAAGAGGTAATTGATTGCACGAGAAGCTTAATAGCTTCACTTTTAATTAGATTAACTTGTGCTTATTATCTATTCTTTGCATTAAATATTAGTAATATTTTTGAGTAATTGGACTTGGCTTATTTTATAAATGGGGGTGACGTGCATCTTTTATATTTCTATTTAATTTTTTAGGGGACTGTTTTCTGCATTAAAAATTTACTAATGCATTAATAACGTTGATTGTTAATTGGGGATGACAAATATTAGATGTGGCGGGAGTTTCCTGCATCTGGTTGGTCGTTATCTCTTCGGCTACTTAGATTTATTTATTTTTTATTCAATATACCAGCACAATTCATAATGGTGCATGTAATATCCATAATATGCCACAAGATGAATGTAAGAGATGCTCGAGATAATATGTCGTTTGCTTTCTTTTATTTCTCGTATGTGGAAGCACTATGGCAAAAGATGTAAATCTAGCAGCATCTCACAATTTTTTAAAGGATTGGCGTTGGAGTTTTACTAGGTATAGCCTTTTTGCCGCTCCAATGCTTCTACAATCTGTTCTACTTAAAAAGATACTGTAGTTTCTCATTAAGCAGGGGAGAATGAAGGAGGCAAACATAGCCCTAAGAAGGATAAAAAAATCTAGAGTAGGTGAACTGCAACAGTTAGCTCACCTAATAGATAATGAAGACAGAGAGCTTTGGAAGAAGCTGCTATACACTCACCAGTCAGACAGTCACCGGTTATGATGATTAATGTAGTGATATAGTTTTTCCGGCGAATCTTAGGCTTAGACTCTATTATCTTCTTCGGGCCATTGTTCTTCAACTTATCGGGTGTCACGACCCAAAATTCACTATCGGGTGTCACGACCCAAAATTCTGTCTGGAATACAAGTTAGACAGGAAAAATATAAATAATTCTGATGGAGACTCTGTATGCTGCGGATCGTAACATGAGATGCAACTCACCGTAAAGTCCCCGCAATAGTCGCGCCTTTGCGCCAAAAGATCACCAGGAATATATATACCTGCACAGTGCAAAAGTGTAGCATGAGTACGTAAATCAACGCGTACCCAATAAGTATCTAGCCTAACCCCGGAAAAGTAGTAAAAATGGGTCGACATCGACACTTACTAGTGGTCCAATAAATCAAGTACAATAGAAAGTAAATAAGTATGAGACATGGTAAATAAATAGTGTAAACAAGTATAGGTACGTGGTACGATCCTCCTCTGAACAGCAAACTCAAGATCTCAATTATCGGTTACCTCCTCATCCGGAGTATATATATAAAATAGTCCCCACCATATAGGTCGTCACAATTCAAATCAGGAAAACTCACGGATACACTGGCTTCTTGTCAAATATTACGCACGATTCTGCCGAGGCGAACGGCCCGATCCCATAAGAGTGTTTCATGAAGTTGCCGAGGCGAACGACCCGATCATATAAGAGTATTTTGTAGAAATGCCCAGGCGAACGGCCAAATCCCATAAGAATATGATACATGATACTATCGAGGCGAACGACCCGATCCCATAAGAATACGATACATGATACTGCCGAGGCAAATAACCCGATACCATAAGAATATGATACTGCCGAGGAGAACAACCTAATCCCATTAGAATAAGAAGTTTTAACGGGTCCTTGACCCTACTCATGAATATACGTGTGAGTTATGAAATTTAAGGAAGCTTTTCGATGAAAACGCACAATGCGAGAGAAATTCATAGGGGAAAGAACAATTATTCTGCGGCTAACCAAGTAGCTCGTCAAATCTCTACAATAGCGAGTCCGTCACTCTACGCAAGCCTAGTCTCAGGTCGTGACGCGAAATAAAGGAATTAAACAGGCAAGGATAACTCAATTAGTACAATTAAAGCATGGTGTGAACCTAGGTCTACCCGGACATAATCAGGAATTCTCTCGTCACCTCGTGCGTACGTAGCACCCACAATTAGTTGCACATAACAATAATTATCACCTAAGGGGTAGTTTCCCCCTCACAGGGTTAGACAGGAGACTTACCTAGCTCCGAAGTTCCATGACCGGCTCCAACGCCTCTCTAACACCTTGATTCAAAGACAAACGATCCGAAACTAGTCAAACAACGTGCAAATCAATCAAAATATACTCCAATACTTACAATTTAATAATTTATAATGATTCTCAACTCCGCTCGAAAAGTCAACAAAGTTAACCCTCTGGCCCACGTGCCCGGATTTCAAACATTTTCGAAGAAAAACATTACCCATAATACCACGAACTCAAATATATAATTTATTCCTAATTCCATGTCCAATTTCATGGTCAAAATCTAAAAATACCAATTATAGGTTTTTCTCTTAAAATCCCATAATGTCTATGAATTTCCAAGTTAAAATCTATATATAGTCCAAGTATATAACTTGCAATAGGTGGGAATCACTTACCTCGTGTTGCTCGATGAGAATCTCCTCAAAATAGCTCCCCAAATTCAGCCAACCCAAGTGAAAAATAAAAGAAAAAGAGCCAAATCCCGTTCTTAAATCTAAGTCTGCCTAGTAAATCCCGCTTCTGCGGTCCGATGGTCGCTTCTGGGATAGCCGGTTCTACGACATCAAGCTCGCACCTGCGAGAACCCAGCCCAGGTCGCCGACCACATTTGCGGCCCCTTTAGCGCTTCTGCGCTCACGCTTCTGCGTCGCCTCATCCGCAGGTGCGGTTCCGCTTCTGCGGAAACTTGACCGCATCTGCAGTCCCAATCCTCCCCAAAATAATTTGCTTCTGCACTTGCTTGGCCGCTTCTGCGGCCCTTTTTCCGCAGGTGCGATTGCATTAGTACTCAGGCCCTTCAGCAATAAAACAAAGCTCCAAAGTGATTCGCGACTCATCGGAAACACACCCGAGGCCTCCGGGACCCCGTCCGAACTTACCAACAAGTTCCATAACATAACACAGACCTGCTCGAAGTCTCAAATCACATCATCAAAAGTATGAATCGATGATCGAAACCTTTCTTTGAACTATCAAACTTTTAAACTTCGCTGAACGCGTTTGAATTATACTTAAACATCCCAGAATGACGCTAAAATTTGCGTGTAAGTCACAAATCACGATACGAACCTATTCCAAGGCTCAGAACTCCAAACGAACATTGATAACACCAAAATTCACTTCAAATCAAATTTAAGAAATTCTTAAACTTTTGAAATGCCAACTTTCCATAATAAGCGCCGAAATGCTCCCGGACCACCCGATACTCAACCCGAACATACGCCCAAGTCCGAAATCATCATACGAACCTATTGAAACCTTCAAATCTCGATTCTGAGGTCGTTTACTCAAAAGTCAAACCTTAGTCAACTCTTCCAACTTAAAGCTTCTGAATTGAGAATTTTCCATCCGAATCAACTCTGAACTTCTCGAAATTCAACTCCGACCACGCGTACAAGTCATAATACATGAAGAAAAGTTACTCAAGGCCTTAAACCGCCGAACGACACTCTAGAGCTCAAAATGACTGTTTGGGTCGTTACAATTTCCCTCACTTAAACATACGTTCGTCCTCGAACGTGCCAAGAACTGCTCCAGAGTTGCCCCAAAATCACTGTCTAACACTTTGTGCACCTACCCGTGCCACCACAACCCAGATGAGTACATTAGCTCGAGTCAGACTTAAGATACTTCCTGCTACCTTAGCCCACAAGCCTTAGAACCAAATTCCAACATCCGAAATTCTCTATGAGACCTGATTCTAATATACAAACACCATATCAATCTCAACCCGCTGTACCAAACACGATCATACACCTCTGCTGAAACCACACAATGCACCGCATAATTCGTATGCCCATAATAACATCCTCCGACTACAATAGTTGCAAATTCATGAACCAGATGCCCGTAGTATACATCATAACACACATAAGCCCGACCTCAACCCTCACAATACTGCAACGATTAAAGAGATGTGCAGGAACTCATAACTACCCGTAAAATCAATATCTCATGGAGTTTCCCTATTTGACAAGAACCATTACCCCATTCTGAACTGAATAGTGACATCTTCTCTTTAATATACTTTACATAAATCCGATCGCACTGATTTCAGGTCCAATAGCCTCGCCTTAACCAATACAAGTTGCTTAGGCAATAAGCCACCTCAAATACTGACTAAAATCCCACATGACGCCATCAATGCGCCAATAAGCTACAACTCGAATATGACACATAAGGAATAATGAACTCTGGCAAAGAACTACCTAACCCACATAACGAATAAAACGGTCAATAGATGCTATGAACCTTTCTAAAAGATGAGAAACAAGCCACACAAAAACAAGTATAGGGAATCGTACTCAACATCTCACTATCGTGGCGTGCAATCCATTCCATACATGATACCGTTGCGGTATGCAACTCGATCCAAACATCATACCCATTGCGGCATGCCACCCGATCCACACATAATAATCAATAAGGAAATACCCATCGAACCATAATGCCCATACCTACGAAATGCCCGAATATCGACCACAAGCACGCCAAGTGCATAAATACAACCCTGGGAAGACGGATAGTGCCACGCGCTATAAAAACTCAAGCATGGTTAAGGTGCAATAACGACAAGCTACACAGGACCACAACCAAAGGAATAGAGAACCTCTTAATCATAATTTCTCCAGTTGGCGACAACACCAAAATTTCCATACCCAATTTCAATCTCTAACAATCAAATGACTAACACATCACACTTATACGATCTTCCTGTGGGATATACTCCTACGACCTTCCGCACTAGGTAGTAAAATCTGAACATTATTGGCCATCAACTATGCTATTTCCATAGCGCTAGTCAAGCATTCGCATTTTAATACCCAACTTCTTCCACAAAATAGATCATCCCCAGACTGCCCGAAAATTAATGCCAACATACTCTGAACATCTCAAACCTTCCCCCGATCCTCCGAGCTCGTGACATTCTTATCAAAACCGAACCGCAACCTTGATCCTTAACTTCCAATCTCCATACCGCTCACTACACCTATCATGCCGCTACGCGAGAGTCCAATAATTTCATCAAAATCCCCTGAACCACAAGTAGAATAAACATTTCATCGGCTAGAACCCCCTTTCACTCCACTTATTTTAGAAGAACAATTGTAACACACAACCAAATTCCCATAATTGCAGAAAATCAAACCTAAAGTTGTGTCTAAACCACCATAACTCTTCTGGGATCCATCTACATATAACAGACCATCATAATCAAATACCTCCAAATCAATCAAATTACAATGGTTGTCAAGCCCGCACGTCCAGCCATAAATCACATGTATAGCTTAACATACCGAAGGAACTGCTCATTTCCACAACCATGGTGATTAAACCCATCACTAACTGACCTAACTTCTTCTGATTTAATTTTGACTTGCCTTCGAAATAATTATAGCTCCCTTCAAATACATAACAGACCTCAAAAAACACTCATCCTGAGTGACTCCAAATCACAAGACCACGTCGTCTCAACATCCATAAGCCATTTTATACCCTCTTCATGCACTCAATAGTATCTCCAACTGATACACCATGCTAATTAGATCTTCTGAAAATCTGAAGTTGTTTCTCCCACTTCTCTAACACTGCACCGCAGACCCGATGATAACATAGAATACTTCAAGTACCCTTCACACTCAGCCGCAAAACCCAGTCTTCAGCCACAAAACAAACCCGAAAAAATCCTTAAGCACCACACTTTAAATCTTGAATCCACTAGGACCATTATTGAAAGTCGCCCACTCTAATCTAGTATCAATTATTTAACCAAATAACTAGTGCTCCGTTAGACTATGTGCACTCCTATGAAGCAACCAGATGAATCCTTTTCCTTGACCATCACATCCATATAAGCATAACTTCTGGGCCATCCTCAGCACCTACACACGAAACAATAAGGCAAAATGTAACAAATATACGTCAAATTTCTTTATCCAAAATTTCTCGTCCTCTTGGTCATAACTAATCCACCAACGCACTGATAACTCGAAACTATATAAGCACTCAGCCACGTGACTCACTTGTAGACGGTGGGCTCCCCCACTTAGCTTTACACTACAATCACATAGATCCAAACCCCACAATGACTACTTCTTCCCAGTTACCATGACCCCACACCATTGCTAAGCCAAATTCCTCATAAGTTCTTGTTGGACTAATCATAACATATCCTGAATTATCCACCACATTCATACACTCGACCTCCTAACCGTCGTATCATTTTCTTCAAGTGATCCAAGCTCACCTCACAGTACATTCATACCATGTTGGGCAGAAAGTAGAACTCTTCGTAGGAACCTCATCAAAAATCACGCAAGCACTAACCTGCTCACAAGAGATAGCCCACATATGTATCCTCATCTCGACCTTCTATAACTTCATTGCTATGGTTGCATCCATCATGAAATCAACTAACCTCCCTGGGTCCACACTGATCCACCATCCGTAAGTATCCCTTCATCCATTAACATAACCCGAAGGTCCAACAACGGGTTTGAAACTCGAAGCCGTAACTCACCCAAGACAATTATCGAATACTTCACTTTTTCCTACATTCCAACTAAGCCCTTCTCGTCATATTCAAAATTCATAAGAATAGAAACCACCTCAGAGATCATCTCCCTCGAACCATCAACACTGGAAATGCTGGTCCGATTTTGAAGTCACAATGCACAACCATCTCTAACAACTTCTTCTTAGGTTCCATCTCACAACATCGTACCCAGAGGCAACCAAATGAAGACCAATATGCCAATGATCCTCAATGCATTTAATCAAGGACGATGACCCCACAATATTAACAAGAGTTCCACCAAATTCGGAGATATCAAATCTCGGCTGTAGGCAATACCGACGCTGGGCTAAAATGATGAAATACTCTTCCACAATGCGACAATATTGGTCCACCCACATTCGTAGGGAATAGTATCTGAAAGTGCGGGGGGGGGTCTTGAAAATGATTTTTCTTTTCCTTTTCGAAGTGGTCGACTAATTTGAGTTCTAGTTGACTGGGCTTTTCAGGAATCGAATGAAAAAGACAAATTGCAGAAAGTAAATGATACATTATGTTTTTATACTGGTTCGAATTCAGAGTGAATCCTATGTCCAGTCCCATTGGGTTGCACGGGTGATATCTTTCAAGTATGAAGTGGCTTAGTACAGATGAGTTGATGTTGTTATACACCAATACTTTTGTCACTCGTTCTTCTCTCTATAATTGATACAATGCCTCACCAGTGTTGTTTTCTCTCTCTCTTCTCTTCTTTGTTACACAAGAAATCTAAAGCAGACTACAATGTTTTGTTTGAAGTAGAACAAAGAGATTGAAGTTGGTTTGATCAAAGTATATGAAGTAGGCTTTTATACTTCTCGGTGCCTTCAAGTCTTGTACATCTTTTTGAGAGATTGCGAAGCCAAGAGAGTTTGTATTCAGACGGATTTGTAGATTGATTTTGACTTGTCTTGACTTGCGGCTTGAGTGATTTCTTCTTTAATTGAGAGAATATTCCCGTTTCTAGATCCCTTGATTGATGCCTTCGATTGACATCATTATGTGGAAGAATCTTTTGCGGATGATTTCGTGCCAGTAATCTCATTTGATTTAGATCCTTCCTATAATATCTCTTTTAATTTATTTTTCCATCTTCTTAGATTGATTTGTCCGCTTCTATTTCCTTTTTTATTTGATTCATATGTGCCTCCATATTATTGCTCAGATCTTTTCCTGCACATAGGGAGTAATTGGTTATTTTGCATCATTTAAATTTACTGAGATCTAACAATCTCCCCCTTTTTGATGATGACAAAATAACATTAAAATACTTCCCTATTGACCAACCACCTTGAGTGTGTTGTAGTCAACCCCTCCTTTAATTCGCGTTTCTTGGTAGAAATGTCTAGTCGACTCCCCCTCAGTTGGACATTCTGTTGTGCCTCATTCATATTCAGCTCCCTCTCATTTTTAGGCGACTCCTCCTCAGTTGTATACCTTATGATGTACCTATAATTTGAAAATAGAGCACAAAACACAGAACACAGAAAGCAAGGAATACATAGATACGCAGGCCTTAAGCTTGCTTACTATTTCTCCCACTTTGTCATCAACAAAAACAAAAAAAAAGCAGGGAAATTAAAAGTATTTGTCCTAAAGAGTACAACCCATGACTGAATCATCAGTCGTAAAAACAGAGCAAAAAGAAAAGTATCTTAAACAACCAAACATTAGCGACAAAGAAAGTAGGTAAGGATGTTGCAAACTGCCTCCTTGAGACGATCAAAGCTAGCATTCACTATGACAGAGACCCCACCAATTTTGTCGTGCATCTCTTTGAAGGCCCTTACTGCTTTTTCTGTAGTTTTGAGAATCTGGACTCGAATCTTGGACACGCCGGATCCTGTCTCCTTTGCCATTCCATGGGTATCTTCAATCTGGCTTTGCATAAAGGTTAAGGAGTTCTTGATGACAAATAGTGTTTCATTGATGGAAACAAGCTTTTCTAAGAAGTCAGAATCACTTGTACTGGGGTGAGACATAGGAGCCTTTGCCTTGGAATCGGAGGGGACATTCTTGGTTTCACCTTCTTATTTCTTGACCCAGGCACCCTTTACAGAAATATAACCCATGCTAGCAAATCCCCTGGAATTGTAAGACTTGGTGACACTGATGTAGGGATGGTCAACAAGGGATATGTTGTTGGCTTCTAGCATATGGGTGATAACCATACCACAAGGAAGACTTGTGGGATCATCGGCACTTTTTATCATGAATTTGATGACCCAAGAGGACAACTAGAACTTGTTCTTGGTCAGAAGGCAGTAAACTAAGAAGGTATCACGCTGAGAGAATGTAGATAAGGATCGAGTTCTTGGAAGAAGAGTGGTTGCTACAATATGTGCTAAGACACAAGTTTCAAAATAGACATCACTGGGTCCTAGTTGACTAGGGAGAGAGTCAGAGGGTGATTCAACTGTACATCTTTTAGCTTGATCAAAAGAGATTTCAAAGTCTTCAGGCCAGGTATTCTTAAAGAGCATAGAAAATCCAGAACAACTTCATTGAAAAATAGTATCAAACAGAGTACAGTCCAGAATAATGCATTTTCCAAGAACCAAGGTTTCTAATTTATCAGGTTTACTAGAGCGAAGATTAGCATAGAACATTCTAATAAGGGGTTCATATACCTTTGGAGAAGGTAAGGCGAGAAAATTTTTCCAACCCTGGAAGTCAAAGAGTTCCTTCACTTTGCAGTTGAGGCTGTCCATGACATTTAAATCGACAACTCTTCCATGAGTGACAGGCTTGTCTTTGAAAGCAATGAAGGCATCCTGTTTGGAGAGTCCCAAAAATTTAGGTCAGACTCAAGAGAACTGGAGAGATCAATTTTGGGCTTTTTGGGAGTGAAGATTTCAGGGAGGTCTGTCACTGGTCATTTTCCTAGGGCCTTCTCGTTGAGGCTGCGAGCATCATCTGAGAGATCTTGAGAGGAGGCAAAGTCCTCAGAGTGGTCTGATCCTAGATTGACTGGTTCAGGAGGTTGAGAAGAGGGTTTTGCCTCAGAGCGAGTACTTTTGTGAATGGAAGCAGATGGATTTTTGGAGTGCTTTGCCATGGTAGGGTTTGGAACAGGGGAGTGGAGATACAAACAATGTGAGAGGGACAAATGAGGCTTTGAACTAAAAAAGGGTGATAAACAATGGTTGAGTACAAACGAAAAGGCATCAGAGATTTGACGCAATGATTGACCGATCTCTGAAAGGTTGTGAAAAGGTGTGAAACAAGAAAAGTAATAGATACATAATTAATGCATCTTACACACTTAAGGAAATATTTAAACTATGATACATAAATAATTAAAAATACCACAAAGGCCTTAAAATCATGAGTTTATTGAAATAATGCCAAGAGAGTCTCGTAATGCACAAAATCTGTCTTCTTGCAAGGGTTTTGAGAATATATCTGTTAATTGATCAGTGGAACTAACAAACAATAATTCTATGTTGCCTTTAAAAATATGATCTCTAATAAAATGGTGCTTAATATCTATATGCTTAGCTTTAGAATGATGCACATGATTCTTTGATAGACAAATAGCACTAAAATTATCACAGAATATTTGAACAGGCTTGAAAAATAATTCATAGTCACCCAATCGATGAGACATCCATAGCAATTGAGCACAACATTGTCCAATTACGATGTACTCTGCTTCAGTTGTGGAAAGAGCCACTGATCCCTATTTCTTACTGTTCTAGGAGATTAGTGCTTTTCCCAGTAATTGACAAGTCTCACTTGTACTTTTTCTGTCCTCCTTGTCATCTGCGAGATCAGCATTTGAAAAACCCTCAAGCTTAAAATTGTTAGAGCGAGGATACCAAAGTCCGTAAGAGGTGGTTCCAATGAGATAGCGAATAATTTTCTTTACTGCTGTTAAGTAAGACTTTTTAGAAGCTAACTGAAACCTGGCACATTTACAAACACTGAACATGATATCTGGTCGACTAGCCGTTAGATATATTAGAGATCCAATCATTCCACGATACATGGTTTCGTCTATTAATTTTTCCTATTCATCCCTATCTAAACTTGTAGGCAGACTCATTGGAGTTCCAATTGATTTGGCATTGCTCATTACAATTTTTGAATCAATTCCTTTGTATACTTGGTTTGGCAGATAAAAATTCCACTTTCTGATTGATGGATTTGTAGTCCAAGGAAAAATATCAACTCTCCCATCATACTCATTTCGAACTCACTTTGCATGAGATTTGAAAAGTTCTTGCACAAAAGAAGATTAGTACTGCCAAATGTGATATCATCTACATAGATTTGAATAATAAGATTACCTTCAGTAGATCTCTTGATAAATAGAGTAGTGTCCACCTTACCTCTGGTGAACCCATGATTAGTTAAAAAAGAACTCAATCTTTTATACCAAGCTTGGGGAGCTTGTTTGAGTCCATAAAGAGCTTTATCTAGCTTGTACACATGATAAGGAAATTGTGAATTTTCAAAATTAGGAGGTTGTTTTACATATACCTCCTCATCAATAAAACCGTTTAGAAAAGAACTTTTGACATTCATTTGAAATAATTTAAAACCTTTGAAAGATGCATAGGCAAGCAATATACGAATTGATTCTAATCGTGCTACCGGTGCAAATATTTCATCATAATCGACTCCTTCCTTCTATGAGTAGACTTGAGCTACTAGTATGGCTTTGTTTCTTACTACCTTTCATTCTTCATTTAGCTTGTTTCGAAATACCCACTTTGTTCCGACTACAGTAGCGTTTGTAGTCTTAAGAATTAATTCCCAAACTTTGTTTTTTGTTGAATTGATCAAGTTCGTCCTGCATGGCTTGTATCTAGCTCGAGTCCTTTAGGGCTTCAGCAACTTTCTTTGGTTATACTTGAGAGATGAGTGCAGTATTTGCTTTCTTTTTGAAAGACCCTCTAGTTTTCATCCCTTCACTTGGATCCCCTATGATGAATTTTTGAGGATATTCAGGTTAACTTCTCCATTCATTCGGTCGGGTTCCAACTACAGAAGTAGTCGACTCCTTTTGTGGTTCAACAGGATTGATCATAGGTTCATTAGTCGACTCCGTGACTGTAGCTGGGATATTAGTCGACTTCTGTGGTTTATTTGTCTGTGATACTTCTTGGCTGGTGTCTTCATCACCTGCAATAATTCCTTTTTCGGCCATATAGTTATTTTCATCAAATATAACATGCACTGATTCTTCAACAGATAATGTATGTTTGTTGTAAACTCTAAAAAATCTACTGTTAATAGAGTAACCAAGGAAAATACCTTCATCACTCCTTGGATCAATTTTTTCAAGGTTATCCTTACCATTATTGTGAATGAAATACTTACTTCCGAAATGGTGAAAGTAGCCAATATTTGGCTTCTTACCTTTCCATAATTCATATGGAGTCTTCTTCAAAATAGGTCTTATAAGGCATCTGTTATGAATATGGCATGATGTACTGACTGCTTCTACCCAGAAGTGATTTATTCTTGTAGAGTTCTATTCTTGTGCTCAACTACGACATTCTGTTGGGGGGGGGGGGTTGGGGCTGAGAAGTTATGTATATACCCTTGATCATTGCATAATTCTTTAAAGGATATGCTTTCAAACTCTCTTCCATGGTCGTTTTAGATGGTTGTGATCAAATACCCTTTTTCTCTTTCAACTCTTTTGCAGAAAATCTCAAAATATTTTAGAGCTTCATCTTTATGAGATAAGAAAATTACCCATGTAAAACATGAGTAATCAACAACAATAACAAAAGCATATCGTTTACCTCCAAAGCTGACAGTTCTAGTGGGTCCAAACAAGTCCATATGAAGTAATTGCAATGGCTTGAAAGTAGACACAATATCCTTTGTTTTGAAAGAGTTTCTAGTTTGTTTACCAATCTGACATGCATCACACACATGATTTCTAGAAAAATTGAGTTTGGGAAGACTAATAACTAAATCATGCTTGGACAGTTTTTCAATAAGATACATGCTTGCATGACCAAGATTTTTATGCCAAAGCCATGGATAGTCAGAAATTGATGCTAGACAAATGTGACTGTCTAGATTTTCAATGCCATCAAGAATATAAACATTTCCATACCTTTTTCCTGGAAGAATAGTTTTACCTATTTCATCCTCTGTGGCACATCCTATTTTCTTTATTTTGACTTCATATCCCGAATCACATAACTGACTTATGCTCAAGATATTATAGTTGAGTCCATCTACAAGATATACCTTTGTAATGTCATAGTTATTTCCGAATGGAACTATACCGGTACCAACTATATTTCCTTTTGAATCATCACCAAATTTGACATTTTCACCATTTATTTTTGTGACTTCTTTGAACAGATTTTTGTCACCCGTCATATGACTGGAACACGCACTGTCTTAATACCATTTTCCTTTACAGCTCTTTCTGTGGTGTTCCTGCAAAATAGAATTGTCACCTTCTTTAAGGTACCCAAGATTGCTTAGGTCCTTGTTGGTTTGGTCTACTAAGATCATGATTGTTTTTGGGTTTCCAAATCCATCCTGAAACATTAGATTTACGAAATCGACAAAAAGAATATTTGTGTCCAATTTTGTTACAGTAATGACACATAGGGGCTGATCCAGTTTTTGATCTACCACTTGTGTTAGTACCTGTGAACTCAGTTCTAACCAGCCCTTTTTTAGTTGACTTGTAATACGCCTGGTTAGACTTGACAGAACTGTGACTGATGGACTTGTGCATGCCATTAAGTTACATTTGTAATTTCTGAACTTCATCTTGAAGTATATCTCTTTCGATTTCACAGACTTCAAGCTTAAGTTCTCAGTTTTTCTTTTCCCTATTGAGTCTCCTTAGTTCATTCAATATTTTTTGAGACTCTTTTAGGGTAAGGTAGAAATATCCTGCAATTCATTACATCGATCACAATTATAAGATGTTACCTCGCTTGTTTCACCTCGTGCCATGAAACAATTTTCCGTATTTTCCTTGCATTCATCGTCTAGTGTATCTTTATCAGTCCAACAACCATAGTATTTGTTCATGTCATTTTCCAGAATGGTCATGAAACATAGATTTGCTATTTCTTCGTATTCTGAACTATCTTTATCACTCCAACTTCCGAAGGATTTATTTTTGCTAAACCCTCTGGAGACTTTTCTTTTAAGACCTGGGCATTCTGCTTGAACATGCACATACCTTCCACACTCATAACACTTCTCATCATTCTTGTCTTGTTCATTGTATTGCTTGGTTCGCCTAGATGGCATCCTTCCCCTTCTTGTATTTCTATACCTTCTCATTAACCCATCTATGTTTCTTGATACCATAGCAATTTCTTCTTCAGGAGCTTCTGGATCGTCATCAATATCATTCTTAGGTCCTTCAGTTGTGGATTTGAAGGCAACTGTTTTCTTCTTTTCTTCCTGACTTGTCTTCTTGCGATGGGTTTTCTCGAATGCTACAAGATCTCCTCTAAGTTCATCATATGAAAGTTTGTTTAGATCTTGAGATTCGAGTGCAACTACTTTCATCTGCCAAGTGGTAGGTAAACTCCTCAAGATCTTTCGAACTTGATCACCACTTGAATAGGGTTTACCAAAAGCTTTTAGATTGCTAATGATTTTGCTGAATCTTGCGAACTTTCCTCAATGGATTCTCCTTCTTTCATCTGGAAGAGTTCATAGTCATGAACCAACATGTTTATCCAAGTTTCTTTCACTTTGCTGGTTCCTTCATAAGTGACCTCCAGTTTGTCCCACATTTCTTTAGCCGTATCACAACTTGAAATCTTCTCATACTCTTCTCCACTTATAGCGTTATACAACAAGTTTTGTGCCTTAACATTAATCTGTACAACCACCATTTGTTCGTCTGTGTATTCATTTATATCTTCAGGATCATCGAGTAGTTGCGCTGCTGCTGACAGTGGATAGTTTCCCTTTTTGATAGCACGCCATACTTTCACATCATAAGATTTTGCATAAATTTCCATTCGCACTTTCCAGTGAGAAAAGTATTTTCCATTGAAGTATGGTGGCCTGACTTGTTACGTTCCCTCTTGAAAGAGTGCTCCAACAGTTATTTGATTGGCCATGATCTTTTCTCACAAGCAGTTAAGCAAAAATATGAGACTGGCTCTGATACCAATTGAAAGTGTGGGGGGGGGAGGGGAGGGATTGTGATTTTTCTTTTCCTTTTCGAAGTAGTCGACTAATTTGAGTTCTAGCCGACTGGGCTTTTCAGGAATCGAATGAAAAAGACAAATTATAAAAAGTAAATGACACAGTATGTTTTTATACGGGTTCGAATTCAAAGTAAATCCTACATCCAGTCCCCTTGGGTTGCAAGGGTGATCTCTTTCAAGTATGAAGTGGCTTAGTTCAGATGAGTTGATGTTGTTATACACCAAAAGATTTTGTCACTCGTTCTTCTCTCTATAATTGATACAATGCCTCACCAGTGTTCTTTTCTCTCTCTCTCTTCTCTTCTTTGTTACACAAGAAATATAAAGCAGACTACAGTGTTTTGTTTGAAGTAGAATAAAGAGATTGAAGTTGGTTTGATAAAAGTATATCATTCAAAAGTATATCATTCCAGGGCCAGTGCAGTAGGTATTTATACTTCTCGATGCCTTCAAGTCTTGTACATACTTTTGAGAGATTGCGAACCCAAGGGAGTTTGTATTCAGACAGATTCGTAGATTGATTTTGACTTCTCTTGACTTGCAGGCTTGAGTGATTTCTTCCTTAATTGAGAGATTATTCTCGTTGCCATATACCTTGATTGATGCCTTCGATTGACGTCATTATGTGGGAGAATATTTTGCGGATGATTTCATGCCAGTAATCTCCTTTGATTTAGATCCTTCCTATATTATCTCTTTTAATTGATTTTGCCATCTTCCTTGATTGATTTGTCCGTTTCTCTTTCCTTTTTCGTTTGATTCATATGTGCCTTCATATTATTGCTCAGATCTTTTCCTACACATAGGGAGTAATTGGTTATTTTGCATCAATGAAATTTACTGAGATCAAACACTATCCTGCGCCGCATCCGTAGCATCTTCACAACTCGTCGGTGTCCAATTTATAACAAGCACTCCACACCATATAAGAATGAGTTGGAAGGAAATGAAGGCATAAGTTTCAATGGAATCAAACCGCACGACGAGGAATCAAGAAGGGAAGTGCTCCTAACAGCCCTGTAGCCTCTCGAAGATAAGTACAGACGTCTCCATACCGATCTGCAAGACTCTACTAGACTTGCTCATGAATAGTGAGACAAAAGTGAACCTAACGCTATGATACCAAGCTGTCACAATCCAAAATCTACTATAGGCTGTGATGGTGCCTAACATTGCCGTTAGGCAAGCCAACAATCCATAAACAAATTCTAAAACACCCCCAAAACCCGGTGTCACAAGTGCATGAGCATCTACTAGAAGGTACAATAACAATACAACATCTGTCTGGAATACAAGTTAGACAGGAAAAATATAAATAATTCTGATGGAGACTCTGTATGCTGGGGATCATAACATGGGATGCAACTCATCGTAAAGTCCTCGCAATAGCCGCGCCTTTGCTCCAAAATATATATATATATATATATATATATATATATATATATATATATATATATATATATATATATATATATATATATATATATATATACACACACACACATGCACAATAAGTGTAGAAGTGTAGCATGAGTATGTAAATCAACGCGTACCCAGTAAGTATCTAGCCTCACCCCGGAGAAGTAGTAACGAGGGGTCGACATCGACACTTACTAGTGGTCCAATAAATCAAATACAATAGAAAGTTAACAAGTGTGAGGCATGGTAAATTAATAGTGTAAACAAAAATTGGTACATGGTACGATCCTCCTCTTAACAGTAAACGCAAGCTCTCAATTATCGGTTACCTCCTCAACTAGAGTATATATATAAAGTAGTCCCCACCAGATAGTTCGTCACAATTCAAATCAGAAAAACTCACGGATACACTGGCTTCTTGTCTAATATTATGCACGATTCTGCGGAGGTGAATGGCCCGATCCCATAAGAGTGTTTCATGAAGTTGCCGAGGCGAGCGACCCAATCCCATAAGAGTATTTTATAGAAATACTGAGGCGAACTGCCCGATCCCATAAGAATATAATACATGATACTGCCGAGGCGAACGACCCGATCCCATAAGAATATGATACATAAAACTGGTGAGGCAAACAACCTGATCCCATAAGATTATGATATTGCTAAGGTGCACGGCCCGATCCCATAAGAATATGATACTACTGAGGCAAACGTCCCGATCCCATAAGAATATGATAATGCCAACTCGAACGGCCCGATCCTATTAGAATAAGAAGCTTTAACGGGTCCTTGACCCCACTCACGAATATATGTGTGAGTTATGAAATTTAAGAAAGATTTTCGATGAAAACGCACAACACGAGAGAAATTCTTAGGGGAAAGCACAATTATTCTGCAGCTAACCAAGTAGCTCGTCAAATCTCTACAATAGCGAGTTCGTCACTCTACGCAAGCCTAGTCTCAGGTCGTAACGTGAAATAAAGGAATTAAACAGGCAAGGATAACTTAATTAGTACAATTAAAGCATGGCGTGAACGTAAGTCTACCCGTATATAATAAGGAATTATAGCATACGCACGGACACTCGTCACCTCATACGTGCGCAACTCTCATAACATGTAGCATATTACAAGAATAACACCTATGGGGTAAATTCCCCCTCACAGGGTTAGGCAGGATACTTACCTCGCTCCGAAGTTCCATAACCGGCTCCAATACCTCTCTAACTCCCCGACTCAAAGCCAAACGATCAAAAACTAGTCAAATAACGTGCAAATCAATCAAAATATACTCCAACGCTTATAATTTAACAATTTATAATGATTTCCAACTCCGTTCGAAAAGTCAACAAAGTCAACTCTCGGGCCCACGTGCCTTGATTCCAAAAATTTTTGAAGATAAACATTACTCATAATACCACAAACTCAAATATATAATTTATTCCTAATTCCATGTCCAATTTCGTGGTCAAAATTGAAAATAATAATAGAAGAAACACTACCAAAAAGAAGTTCAGCAACATTAACTCATGCCACTTGGGCAACACTGCATAAATAATATCAAGAACAACAAGTGAATGCCCATAGTGGAGTAATTATAACAAAAGAACAGTAGTTTCAACAATACAGAATATGACAGTTTAAACAACTAAAGTACCAATGTCATCAAACATAGGGATCAAAAGAAGAAAGGAATTCGAGGGAATTTGGAAGGAGTGAAAGACATAGATCACTGGTCAGGAAAAAAAGTAAGGGGCTAAGGCCTTGATGGGCCTGCCCATTCGTTCATTCACAATCCTTTGATCAATGATCATATGCTCTATCAGGTCCTCCACCTGTTTCCTCAATCTTTCATTCTCACCCTTCAAGTTAGCATTCTAATCTGCCAAGGGTCCACGGGGACCTAGTTCTCTACCTATCTGAGAAGGCTGAACCATCAATCAGATCACCAAGAATCTCCCCAAATTTCTCCTCATCAAGAACAAACTTAGTCCCATGCACATATAGCATCAGAGTATCACATACAACATAGAAGTTTTTACTTCTTCGTCATAAACGTTGGGACTTGGAGGAACAAAGTGGTGATTCTATTTTTGGAACTCAATAATGTCAAGAAGTTCCTCCATTTTTCAGCAATATCAAAGTGTTCACTCTGGCTAACAACACTTTTTGAGACTTCAGAGTCTTCTACGTCTCCAAACCTAATAACTCAACCTTTTGCTTATGTAAGGAACCAAGTTCATCACTCACACTACCCTTTCTTTACCTGAGCGGCCATGTCTCCCTCTTCTTCTTCTCAATTTGTTCACCCTTATCATCTGCTACATCTTTCTCAGCCAATTTTATTTTCTTCATTTTTTTAATTCTTTCTCACAAGTGAAGTTTTTTCCACTTCATTCGCTCTTCTACAATCACCACTTCAGTAGGTCACACCACTTCATCATCAATCAACCTATTTTTCATCAATCCTTTTTACTGGATCAGAGGCTCGTTTAAGCACAGAACTCAAGAGAAAAAGATCATCATCAAAATTGACATCCCAAGAAGGATTTGAAGGACCATGTCCCTCATTCAGTTCCCCCTTTTCCAGCACATTCACCAATTTCTCCATCCTTCAGGGCTTCTACAAACCTAGCAATAATTTCAGCCTCACTCTCTAGAATATTAGATCTACCCTGTTCCTTTTCAGTTAAAGTCTCATCAAAATCTACAAAAAACTTCTTAGGTTTCGATTCAAATGGAGTTAGGATTTTGGAAGGTGACAAAGTTATGTTCATTTCTGGCATATTTGGAGAGAAGGATTCTTTTTGAGATAAGGTTGATTTGGTTTTGATTAAAAGAATCGGTTTTGGTTGGGTGTGAGAGAAGGAAATATTATTTTAGGGCAACGGGTCAGTTCAGAAAGGTTTAACATTTTAGACTTTAAAAATTAAGAGAGAGGCGGGAATAAATTAATGACATGATGCTTTAGTAGTTTAAAAAGGCATATTAGTATTGAAGAGACTACTAACCTAAGTCACAGGAACCAGGTTCCTTGACGGTTTTTAAAAATTTGAGCAAAAACTCCTAGAATTGCAATGTCACTCATACTTGTTTTCTCTTGAAACTTCTATGTGTGGATACCTGTAACGTTATAGAATTAAGTTAGATGCCACAAAAAAAATATTTTTTAGCATTGTACCTTTCCTTCTTTACATAGCCAATCATCGAGGGACCAGGTCCTTAGTTGAGCTTGATCAACCCCAACTCTAGACGACCTCTTTCAAAGTGTTCTCTGCTCAGTTCTTTGGTGAAGATATCTTCTACCTAATCCTCCGTCTTACAAACCTTCATACAAATAAGCCTTTTTTCAACATTGTCCCTCAACAAGTAATATCGCACATCAACGTGCTTTGTGTCCTTGTGTTGTACCAGGTTCTTTGCAATGTTTAGAGCACTTGTATTATCACACAACAATGTCATACAATCTGTAAACACACCCAAATATTCTCGTTGTTGCTTGATCTACAACAGTTGAGCACAACAAGAGGCAACATCCACTTATTCAACTTCAATAGTAGAAAGAGCCACATGGTTTTGTTTCTTTGTACCCTATGAGATCAAGCATGACACCAGAAAATGTGCCATTCCAGATATTCTATATCGATCCACCAGATATCCAATATAATCAGCATCAACATATCCAACTAAGTTAAAATTATCTTCTGAAGGATAGAAGAGGACCAAGTCCTATGTTTCCTTAGGATACCCCAAAATTCTTTTGGCAGCCTTCAAGTGAGATTCTTTTATGCTTGATTAGAACCCAGAACACAACCCAACTGTAACGACCCAATCGGTCATTTGCTTTCTATGACCCTGTTCCCCTAAATAAGACTCCCCATATATGCTTTTACTATTTTATGACATGTGGGGATGGTTAGTTCGGGATTGGAAGGGTTCGAGATGAAATCGAAACACTTGGTTCCTTAATGTTGGCTAAATAAGGCTAAGTTTGACTTTGGTCAATGTTTTGAGTAAATGACCTCGAAATTGGGATTTGACGGTTCCAATAGGTTTGTATAATGATTTTGGACTTGATCATATGTTCGGATTGGGTTTTGGATAACTCGGGAGCGTTTCGGCGCTTAATATTGATAATTGACATTTTGAAGGTTTTGAAGTTCTTTAAATTTGGTTTGAAGTAGGATTTGGTGTTATCGAGGTCCAATTGGAATTCTAAGATCAGGAATAGTTCTGTATGGTGATTTAAGACTTGCACGCAAAATTTGGTATCATTCCGAGTAGTCTAGGTATGTTTCGGCGTGCTTGGAGCAAGTTGGAAGAACTTGAAGTTCATAAGTTGATTCAATTTGGTTTGGGGTGTGATTCTTAGTTTTAATATTGTTATATGTATTCCGAGAGTTCGAGTGAGTTCGTTTTATGATCTTAAACTTGTTGGTATATTTGGGCGGAGCACCGGGGGTCTCGGGTGTTAATCAGACGAGGCGCGAAACTCATTTGGACTTGGAAGGACAGCTAAAGCACCAGGTTTCTGGTGTAATCGCACCTGCGGAGAGCTAGCCACAGGTGCGAGCTCGCAGAAGCGAGCCATGGACCGCAGAAGCGGTGCATCATAGGCTGCCCGGGGATTGCAGAAGCGGTGAAGGGACCGCACCTGTGGAGGCGCAGGTGCGAAGAAGACTATCGCAGAAGCGGAGGAGGATCGCAGGTGCGACGCACTCACCGTAGAAGCGGTCTCACAAAAGCGAGCCATTGATCGCAGAAGCGAGGGGGCCAGCTGGGAGGGAAGACCTCATCTACGAGTCCCTTTCCACAGATGCGGAGCCACAGATGCGGCTACAAAGCCGCAGAAGCGGACCTTGGTCCACAGAAGCGATGCCGCAGATGCGGCCCAACGACCGCAGGTGCGGAATCGCTGGAGGCAGAGAGGTCCTTTTAAAATGGGACTTAGGCAATTTTGGAGCTTCAAAGAGGGGGATTTCCACCTAACTAATTGAGGTAAGTAATTTCTATGTAATATGAGTTTAATACATAAATTATGGGTATATTTAACATGAAATATTTGTGAAAATTATGGGTTTAGGTGAATAACACTAGGTTTTGATAGAAATGAGATTTAACCATGAAAATGGTTATGGAATTGAGTGAAAACTATATATTTGAGTTTGTGAGGTTATGGGTAACAACTTTCTTCGAAAATTTTCGAAATCCGGGCACGTGAGCCCGGGGATGAATTTTAGTGATCCTTCAATTGGGGTTGGGTAATCACTTTAATAGTTAGAATATGAACTTTTGAACGTATATTGATTAATTCATACAATATTTGACTAGCTTCGGATTGTTCGGCACCGCGTTGAGGCTTTAGAGTGAATTTTAGGCCGGAAAGTGAGCTTTGAGACGAGGTAAGTCTATTGTCTAACCTTGTAAGAGGGAATTCTCCCCATAGGTGATTTAAACTAATGTTGTTTCTAATTGTGGGTGGCTACGTACGCACGAGGTGACGAGAGTCCGTGCGTAGCTACTAATTATGCTTATGTTCGGGTAGTTTTAGGACCCAAATCATGAATTACCTGAAATGTTTGCACCTTACTTGTTAATTAAAGTTCCTAAATTACATTAGAACTTGTCGATTAAATCGTGAAAGACCATTAATGGAATTTGTGTTGCAGTGTGAGTTAGCCTTAAATAACGGTTAAGTCAAATACTTATAAAGTATCCTCTCTTCTTGTGGAGCGGGGCAAACGCCTCGGCAGTAGATAGATGCATCTATGGTTTGTACCGCTCGACTCTCGGCAGTGTACACATTATTCTGGATCGGGTCGTACGACCTCGGCATAAATCGTGCTTAATAATACTCGGTGCCTAATTATACCTTATATTATATTTTGGCTTTAAGGTGACGATTTGTAAGGAAAGTGATTTATCTGGAATTATTAAAATATTGAAAGAATTATTTGTTCCTTCTTGTTAATGAGCTATTATTATTTACATTACCCATGTTTATTTAGAAATTCCTGTATTCATATTGTTAGCCCATAGTAAATGTTGAAGTCGACCCCTCGTCACTACTTCTTCGAGGTTAGACTTGATACTTACTGGGTACATATTATTTATGTACTCACGCTACACTTCTGCACTGACCGTGTAAGATCTGAGGCAGGTGCATCTAGCGGTCCTACCGGCGCGCGTCCCAGATATCCCGAGGCCTAGCGGTGAGCTGATTCTCGAGCTGTTCTACAACCCCTAGAGTCTTTCTTTTGTATTTATATTCTGTCTACTTTATTTTGGACAGTAGTTAGAGTTTGGTCTATTCTACTAGTTGCTCATACACTTGTGACACCAGATATTGGCACACACTCTAGTAGACTTCGTGGTTTTGGGGCATTTATATATTTATGATTGCATTCAAATGCTTTCATTTTAATCATTCAACTCTCTATTACTCAAATTTCTAAACAAATGGGATTTAATTACTTGGAAATTATTTAAAAGAAGAAATCACATATTAAATTCATCATAGGCTAGCCTAGCGGTGACGTTAGGCGCCATCACAGCCTATAGGAGAAATTGGGTCGTGACAACATGGTATCAGAGCACTAGGTTTACGTAGGCCTAATAGAGTCTTGCGGATCGATGCAGAGACGTCTGTACTTATCTTTGAAAGGCTATAGGGTGTTAGGAAAATACTCTTTCTTGATTTCCTATCGTGCATTTGATGTTGTACTAAATATCTCTCTCTTATTCTCTCACAGATGGTGAGAACGCACGCAGCAGATGTACTCGATCGTGGAGGAGCTGCTCCCCTATCGCTATAGGCCGAGGTAGAGGCCGAGGGAGAGCTCCAGTTCGTGGTAGAGGACGAGGGCATCCTAGAGTTGCTCCAGTTACACCACTAGTGGATCCAGTAGAGGATTTTATTATTGAGGAGCAGGGCGAGGCGCCTGCAGCAGGACCAGCCCCAGTGGATTTCATGTCCGCACCGGGATTCCAGGAGGTCATGGGCCATATGCTACGGTTCATGGATTCCATGACTCAGGCTAGTTTATTTCCAGTGGACCCAACCACGTCTCTGGCGGGAGGGGGAGCACAGACCCCTACCGCTCAGGCTCTAGGGCACACAACTGCCGTATATCAGACACCGGGCGCACTGCCCATGGGCGGAGCTCAGCCAGTTGCAGCAGCCATACCTGAGCCCATACCAGCTGCAACCGGTGATCCGCATAGGCTATTGGACAAATGGACCAGGCTACAATCTCCCATTATTGGAGGTGAGTGACACGAGGACCCCCAGGACTTTATTGACCGGTGCAGGGACAGACTGCACAACAAGAGGATATTGGAGTCTCATGGGGTGGATTTTACTACTTTCCAGTTGGAGGGTAGGGCTCGTAGGTGGTGGCAGTCATATCTTCTTGGCAGACCAGCAGGTTCTCCTCCCATGACTTTGGACCAGCTCACACACTTCTTCTTGGACAGATATATTCCACCCTCTCAGAGGGAAGAGTTGCGATTTTAGTTCGAGTAGCTCCAACATGGCCAAATGTCAGTGACCGACTATGAGGCGAGATTCACTGAGTTGTCTCATCATGCACTTATGATACTTCCGATCGATGCAGAGAGATTGCAAAGGTTTGTTGCAGGATTTCACTCTACCAGCCAGGCCACTATGGCCCGAGAGGTTGATGTGGGGACTTCTTATGAGCTAGTTGTAGAGATAGCTCGGAGGATCGAAGGTTCACGTCAGCATGGTCCGAAGCAGGCCATGAGGGATAAAAGATTTTGGTATTCTGTAGAGTTTAGTGGAGCCTCGGCTGGGGTCAGGGGTAAGATCATGAGGGGTCAGTCTAGTAAGCCCACATATCCAGCACTACCATCTCCTCGGGGTGCTCCAGTGTGACCTTATTTCAGTGCCATGCCAGAGAGATCTTATCGCCTACCAGCTATCCAGGGTTCCTCCAGTGGGTACTCAGGCCATCAGGGTCAGACTTTATGTCAGCAGTCCACTGTACCGAGAGGTTGTTTCGAGTGCGAGGATCTCAGTCATGTGCGGAGGTTCTGCCCCCGACTTCAGGGCAAGGCAGTACAGCAGGGTCAACAACCTATTTTTCCAACACCAGCTATCCCACTAGTCGTCCGACCGCCCAAAGGCAGAGGGAAGGTGGGTAGGGGTCGTCCTAGAGATGGAGGCCAGTCTGGTGAAGGCTAGCCATGAGGTGCTCCAGCCAGATTCTATGCCTTTCCAGCCCTACCAGATGCAGTGGCCTCAGATGCCGTGATTACATGTACCATTTCTATCTGCAGTAGGGATGCTTTGGTACTATTTGATCCAGGGTCTACATATTCATATGTTTCATCTCTGTTTGCTCGTTACTTGGGTGTTCCTCGTGAGTCCTTGGGTACTCCTGTTTATGTGTCCACAGCCGTGGGCGATTTTGTTGTTGTAGATCAGATATATCAGTCCTACATTGTTACTTTCTGTGGTTATGAGACTAGAGAGGATCTTCTGTTAATGGATATGACCGACTTTGAGGTCATCTTGGGCATGGATTGGTTATCTCCATATCACGCCATCCTTGATTGCCATGCCAAGACTGTTACCTTGGTGATGCAAGATTTGCCTAGATTGGAGTGGAAGGGTTCGTCTGTCAGTACACCTAGTCGGGTTATTTATTTTCTAAAGGCTCGACACATGGTCAATAATGGTGGCTTAGCTTATCTAGCCTATGTTCAGGACACTACTGCAGAGACTCCGGTGATTGATTCGATGCCCGTAGTCTGGGAGTTCACCGATGTGTTTCCTTCTTATAACGAACCGGCCGGTCTTTTTGAGAGTATTAGCCCCGATCCCCTATTTACTGCCTCCCCTGTATTATTTTATGCTTTTGTGACTTGCCGGGGGGATTTGTCTTTGATTTTGGAGTGAAATGGGACACTTAGTCCCTAAAACAAAAGCTTAAGTTCTAGGAATTTGACTGTAGTTGGAAGTGTGTGAAGACGACTCTAGAATGGGGTTTCGTCGGTTCCTTTAGCTCCATTGGGTGATTTAGGACTTAGGAGCGTGCCCGGATTATGAATTGGAGGTTTGTAGCTGAATTAGGCTTGAAATGGGGAAAGTTGGATTTTTGGAAAGTTTGACCTGGAATGGACTTTATGATATCGGGGTCATATTTCGATTCCAAAAGTTGGAGTAGGTCTGTAATATCAATTATAACTTGTATGCAAAATTTGAGGTCAATCGGACTTGATTTGATAGGTTTCGGCATCGAATGTAGAAGTTGAAAATTCTTAAGTTCATTAAGCTTGAATTGGGGTATGATTCATTGTTTTAGCATTGTTTGATGTGATTTGAGTTTTTGACTAAGTTCATATGATGTTTTAGAAGTTGTTGGTGTATTTGGTTGAGGTACAGAGGGCCTCGGGTGGATTTTGGGTGGTTAACGGACTATATTAGGACTTCTTGGAATTGCAGAAAAATCTGGTGCATCAGTTGCTAGTTTCCTTCACCGCGTTCACGAGAGAGGTCTCGCATTCGTATAAAGCAGCTTAGAGGCCAGCTCGGTTTTGTTCTTCGCATTCGCGATATGGTTCCCGTATTCGCGAAGCTTTGGAGCATTGATCCTTCGCGTTCGCGATAGGGACCTCGCGTTCACGTAAAGGAACGGGAGGGGGGGGGGGAGGGGGTCCTAGACATTTAGCCTATGCATTTGCGATGAGGTTCCTGTGTTCGTGAAGGGTCAGACCGTGTGAGCTTCAGCGTTCGCGATTGGGCCATCGCATTTGCGAAGGAGGTTTTGGACTGAAGGATTTTTCATACTTTGCGAACGTGAGAGGGAGGCAGCGTTCGCGAAGAAGGATTTCACTAGGCAGATATAAACATTTCAAATCGAGGGTTTTGCCATTTTTATCAAAACTTGAGATAGAGAGCTCGGATTTGGACGAGATTTTGAGGGATTTTTAGAGGCATCGATTGGGTAATAATTCTTCACTTGTTTTTGGTTATATCCTAATAATCTATCATTAATATCACCTTCTAATTTAAGATTTGAGTTGGGAAATTTGGGAAAATGGAAGAAGTTCTTCAACCAAAACTTTGGTTTTTGATTGAGATTTTGGTATTGGATTTGAGTAATTTTGGTACGAGTGGAGTCGTGGTTGAATGAGCGTTCATATTTTGTAACTTTTGTCGGGTTCCGAGATATGGGCCCCACGGGTGATTTTTGAGTTAAATTTTGGATTTTGTTGGAAAGTTGAATTTATTCCTATAATTTGTATTGACTAAATCGAATAAATTTTGACTAGATTCGAGCCGATCGGAGTCGGAAAATCGAGGAAAAGACATACTACTTGACTGATTAAGCATGGTTCGAGGTAAGTGGCTTGTCTAACCCTGTGTGAGAGAAATTCCCTTAGGATTTGATACTGTTGTAATATTTTGTGATATGTGAGCACCGTGTATGCGAGGTGACGAGTGCGTATACAGGCTAAATTTGGAAATATCGATTCTTACTGAGTAGTATTCTTTTAAATTCTTTAACTGAGTTACTTCAGTATATGTAGTGATCATGTTTAGCCTAGTATCATATGTCTACGTGCCTTAACTCTTATTTGCAATATGTGCAACATGCTTAGCTGAATTACCTGCTTCATTGATTTGATTTAAATCTTTAACTGTAAGTTTCTTGCTGTAAATTCGTTGTTTTTCTTCGGTTATCCATTGCATATTTACTTTCGGACTACGAGGCAGTTTCCTCGGGAGATTCCCCTATACAACATATTTACTTTTGGGACTACGAGGCGGTTCCTCGGGAGATCCCCTGCACTGCATATTTACTTTTAGGATTACGAGGCGGCACCTCGGGAGCGCCCCCTGTTGCTTACCTCTATTTCCTGTGTTGTTCACTCCTCAGTCATCTCATTATATTATTATATCCTCTGTCTTATTTTCTATTATTTTTAGTAGGGCCTGACCTAACCTCATCACTACTCTACCGAGGTTAGACTCTGAACTTACTGGGTACTGTTGTGGTGTACCCATGCTACTTTACTGCACATCTTTTTGTACAGATCCAGGTACTGTTTACCAGCCCAGATATAAGTGAGCTACCTGTATACGGAGACTTCAAGGTACATCTGCCAGCGTCCGCAGACCTTGGAGTCCCCCCTCTATCCTTATCATGGTGTTTCCTTATTTTGGTTGACTCTGATGTATAAAGACACTTAGTATTCCTCTTAGAAGCTTGTGACTTATTTCTACCGAGTTTTGAGAGTTAAAGTTATTGAATTCCAGTTTATATTTATTTCATATGTTGAAAATTGGGCTTCAGTTTTATTTTATGTATTTTCGCAATTTGTTAGGCTTACCTAGTCTTAGAGACTAGGTACCATCACGACAACCTACAGAGGGTGAAATTTGGGGTCGTGACAAGTTGGTATCAGAGCTCTAGGTTCATAGGTGTTATGAGTCACATGCAAGTTTAGTAGAGTCTCGCGGATCGGTACGGAGACGTCTGTACTTATCTTCAGGAGGCTATGGAATTGTTAGGAAAATATTCATTCTTTTGATTCCTTATCGTGCGCATTTGTTGACTTCAAAATTCTAAACTCTTGTCTTTCTATTCTCTCACAGATGGTGAGGACACGCATAACTGGATCCGATGATCAGACACCCACACGCCCTGTTGGAACCGCAAGAGGATGGGGCCAGGGCAGAGGTCGAGGAAGACCACGTGGTGCAGCTAGAGAACCTACACGAGCTGTTGTAGAGGAACCACCAGTAGCTCCAGTTGGAGAGCAGGCACCTGAGATGCCCGTTACTACCCCTGCACTTCAGGAGACTCTTGCCCAGCTTTTGAGCATGTTTGGCACTCTAGCTCAGGCAGGGTTAGTTCCACTTGCTCCTGCCACATCTCAGGCCGGGGGAGGAGCACAGACTCCCGCCGCCCGTACCCCAGATCCACGGGTCCAAGTTGACCATGCCATAGAGGATATACCAGTGCAACCAGTTGTCCCAGTTCGTCCCGAGGTTAGGGAAGCTGTTTCAGAGGGGGAGCAACTCAGACTCGAGAGGTACAAGAAGTACCACCCTCCTACTTTCAGCGGTTTAGCTTCATAGGATGCTCAAGGATTTCTTGAGAAATATCACCGTATCCTCCGTACTATGGGTATTGTGGATTATAGTGGGGTTTCTTTCATGGCATTCCAACTTAGAGGAGCGGCCTACTAGTGGTGGCGAGCATACGAGTTGGATAGTCTGGATGAAGCTGCTTTACTCACTTGGACTCAGTTTTCAGATATGTTCTTGAGGGAGTATGTTCCTCAGAGTCTTAGAGATGCATGACGCATGGAGTTTGAGCAGTTGCACTAGGGTTCTATGACCGTGTCAAAGTATGCGGTCGGATTCAGTAATTTGGCTAGGCATGCACCAGCCTTGGTTGCTACTGTTCGAGAGCAGGTTCATTGATTTATTGAAGGGTTCCACCCTAGTATCAGATTCATCATGGCCCGAGAACTGGAGATGGACATCGCAATACCAGCAGGTGGTGTCAATTGCTAGGAGATAGGAGGGTATGCGGATCCGAGAGAGAGAAGAGAGGGAAGCTAAGAGGCCTCAGGATTCTGGCACATATAACAGTTCTCATGCCCCAGCTGCAGCCCATCATGGTAGAGTCTTTGTGAGTCGTCCTGTTCATTCAGCACTTCCAGCCGCCAGCGGTACTCCGGCCATTCCTAGGCCCCAGGATCCCTATTATGCACCGCTAATGTCTATTGTACCTCTTGTATGGGTTGCTTCCAGCGGTCAGTCCAGTCGATCAGGCCCGAACTAGTCACAGCAGCCACGTCCTTCGAGAGCTTGTTTTGAGCGTGGTGACACTCGTTATATGGTTAGGGATTGCCCAAGATTCAGTAGGGGTGTACCTCCACAGATTTAGTAGGCCCTACCTATTACACAGGGACCTCAGGCTTCTCAGGCCATAATTACTGCACCAGCTGCCACTCCACCTGCATAGCCAGCTAGAGGCGGAGGTCGGACAGGTAGAGGTCGCCCTAGAGGGGGAGTCCAGGCCAGATATTATGCCCTTCCTGCTAGGACGGAGGTAGTTGCATCCAATTCTATTATCACATGTATTGTTCCGGTTTGTCATAAAGATGCATCAGTCTTATTTGATCCAGGCTCCACTTATTCTTATGTGTCATCTTATTTTGCCCCATATTTGGGCGTATCCCGTGATTCCTTGAGTTCTTCTGTTTATGTATCTACACCCGTGGGTGATTCTATTATTGTTGACCGCGTGTATCGGTCGTGTTTCATTGTTATAAGTGGTTTTGAGACCAGAGCTGATTTATTATTGCTCAGTATGGTGGATTTTAATATTATTTTGGGCATGGACTGGTTGTCGCCCTATCACGCTATCCTTGATTATTACTCCAAGACAGTGACGTTGGCTATGCCAGGTCTATCGCGGCTAGAGTTAAGAGGTACCTTGGATTACGTTCCTAGAAGGGTTGTTTCATTTCTTAAGGCTTAACGAATGGTTGAGAAAACTGCTTTCATGCTATCACCAGTTGAGGATTCAGGAGCCAAATATCCCGAAGACTATTTTTAGGACTCAGTATGATCATTACGAGTTCCTTGTGATGTCTTTTGGGCTGACCAATGCCCCAGCAACATTTATGCATTTGATGAACAATGTATTTCAGCCCTATCTTGACTCATTCGTCATTGTGTTTATTGATGATATTCTGGTGTACTCCCGAAGCCGGGAGGATAATGAGCAACACCTGAGGACTATGCTTCAGACTTTGAGAGAAAATAAGTTATATGAAAAATTTTCAAAGTGTGAATTCTAGCTTGATTCAGTGGGATTTTTGGGTCATATAGTTTCATGTGAGGGGATCCAGGTAGATCCGAAGAAATTAAAGCAGTGCAGAGTTGGACCAGACCGTCATCAGTTATTGAGATTCGGAGTTTTCTTAGCTTTGCGGGGCATTATCGCCGATTTGTAAAAGGTTTCTCTTCTATTGCTGCACCTATGACCAAATTGACCCAGAAGGGTGCTCCATTCAAATGGACCGAGGAATGTGAGGAGAGCTTTCAAAAGCTCAAGACATCTTTAACTACAACCCTAGTATTGGTGTTCCCTATAGGTTCAGGGTCTTATACTGTGTATTGTGATGCATCACGTATTGGTCTTTGCGCAGTGTTGATACAAGACGGTAGTGTGATTGCCTATGCGTTCAGACAGTTAAAGGTACATGAGAAGAATTATCCGGTCCACGATCTTGAATTAGCAGCTATTTTTCATGCCTTGAAGATTTGGCGGCATTATTTGTACGATGTCCATTGTGAGGTCTACACCGATCACCGGAGTCTACAATATCTGTTTAAACAGAAGGATCTTAACTTGCGGCAACAGAGGTGGTTGGAGTTGCTTAAGGATTATGATATCACCATTCTGTATCATCCCGGGAAGGCCAATGTAGTGGCCGATACCTTGAGTCGTAAGGCGGAGAGTTTGGGCAACTTAGCATACTTACTGGTAGCAAATAAGCCTTTAGCCTTGGATGTTTAGGCCTTGGCCAACCAGTTTGTTAGATTGGATATTTCTGAGCCGAGCCAAGTTTTGGCTTATGTGGTTTCTCAGTCTTCTCTTTATGATCGTATCAAAGAGCGTCAGTATGATGACCTCCATCCGCTTGTCCTTAAGGACACAGTTCACCATGGTGACTCCAAGGAAGTCACTATTGGAGATGACAGTGTATCACGGATGCAGGGCAGGTTATGTGTACCCAATGTAGATGGCTTGTGTGAGTTGATTCTCCAGGAAGCTCACAGTTCACGGTACTCCATTCATCCGGGTGCTGCAAAGATGTATCAGGACTTGAGACAACACTATTGGTGGAGGCGGATGAAGAAAGACATCGTGGAATATGTAGCTCGGTGCCTAAATTGTCAACAGGTGAAATATGAACATCAACGACCGGGTGGATTACTTCAGAAGTTAGAGATTCACGAATGGAAATGGGAGCGGATCACTATGTATTTTGTTGTTGGGCTCCCACAGACTCAGAGAAAGTTTGATGCAGTTTGGGTGATTGTGGATAGATTGACCAAGTCAGCTCATTTCATTCCTGTGGTTACTACTTACTCTTCGGAGCAGCTGGCTCAGGTTTACATTCGCGAGATTGTTAGGCTTCATGGCGTACCGGTATCTATCATCTATGACTGGGGTACACAGTTTACATCACGATTTTGGAGAGCCGTACAACGAGAGTTGGGTACTCGTGTGGAGTTGAGTACAATATTTCACCCTCAGACGGACGGATAGTCCGAGCGCACTATTTAGATATTGGAGGATATGCTTCATGTGTGTGTGATGGATTTTGGGGGTGCTTGGGATCAGTTCTTGCCAACTGCAGAGTTTGCTTACAACAACAACTACCAGTCAATTATTCAGATGGCTCTATATGATGCCTTGTATGGTAGGCGGTGCTGGTCTCCAATGGGTTGGTTCGAACCGGGCGAGGCTAGGCTATTGGGTACAGACTTGGTTCAGGATGCCTTGGAAAAGGATAAATTGATTTAAGATTGACTTCATACAGCCCAATCTAGACAGAAGAGTTATGCGGATCGTAGGTTCGTGATGTTATATTCATGGTTGGTGAGCGGGTCTTGCTCCGGGTTTTGCCTATGAAGGGTGTTATGAGGTCCGGAAAGAAGGGCAAGTTGAGCCTGAGGTATATCAGACCTTTTGAGATTCTCGAGAGAGTTGGAGAGGTGGATTACAGACTTGCACTACCACCTAATGTCACTGTAGTTCATCCAGTGTTTCATGTTTCCATGCTCTGGAAGTATCACGGCGATCCGTCCCATATGTTAGACTTCAGCTCAGTCCAGTTGGACAAGGATCTATCTTATGTTGAGGAACCAGTGGCTATTTTGGACAAACAGGTTAGAAAGTTCAAATCGAAGAGCATTGCTTCAGTAAAAGTGCAGTAGAGGGGTCATCCAGTCGAGGAGATGACTTGGGAGACCGAGCATGATATGGACAGCCATTATCCTCATCTTTTCACCACTTCAGGTATGTCTCTATACTCGTTCGAGGACAAACGATTGTTTTAAGAGGGGGAGGATGTAACGACCCGGCCGGTCATTTTGAGAGTATTAGTCCCGATCCCCTATTTACTGCCTCCCCTGTATCATTTTATGCTTATGTGACTTGCGAGGGAATTTGTCTTTAATTTTGGAGTGAAATGGGACACTTAGTCCCTAAAACGAAAGCTTAAGTTCTAGGAATTTGACCGTAGTTGGAACTATGTGAAAATGACTTTGGAATGGGGTTTCGTCAGTTCCGTTAGCTCCGTTGGGTGATTTTGGACTTAGGAGCGTGTCCAGATTGTAAATTGGAGGTTTGTAGCTGAATTAGGCTTGAAATGGGGAAAGTTGGATTTTTGGAAAGTTTGACTGGGAGTGGACTTTTTGATATCGGGGTCGGATTCCATTTCCGAAAGTTGGAGTAGGTCCGTAATGTTAATTATGACTTGTGTGCAAAATTTGAGGTCAATCGTACTTGATTTGATAGGTTTCGGCATCGAATGTAGAAGTTGAAAATAAAAAATTCTTAAGTTCATTAAGCTTGAATTGGGGTATGATTCGTGGTTTTAGCGTTTTTTGATGTTATTTGAGGTTTCAACTAAGTTCGTATGTGTAATGACCCGACTGGTTGTTTTGAGTATTATAACTCTGTTCCCCCATTTACTGCTCAATTTCTGCTCTATAGTTGTTTTATGACTTACCGAGTTAGTTGGTTCGGATCCGGAAGGAATTTGGAATGAAATGAGACACTTAGTCTCATAATTGAAAACTTTAAGTTAGAAAAGTTGATCGGATATGGACCTATGTGTAAACGACCTCGGATTTGAATTTTGATAATTCCAATAGCTCCGTATGGTGATTTTGGACTTAGGAGCGTGTCCGAAAAATTATTTGGAGGTTCGTGGTGGAATTAGGCTTGAAATGCCGAAAGTTGAATTTATGGGAAGTTTGACCGGGGGGTTGACTTTTTGAGATCGGGGCCGGAATCCGATTCTGAAAATTTGAATACCTCTGTTATGTCATTTATGACTTGTGTGCAAAATTTGAGGTCAACCAGACGTGTTTTGATAGGTTCCGGAGTCGTTTGTAGAATTTAGAAATTTCAAAGTTCATTAGGCTTGAATTGGGGTGTAATTCATGATTTTAGCATTGTTTGAGGTGATTTGAGGGTTCGACTAAGTTCGTATAATATTTTAGGACTTGTTGGTATATTTGGTTGAGGTCTCGAGGGGCTCGGGTGAGTTTTGGATGGTTAACGGATCAAAAATTTGGACTTGAACAACTGCTGGAATTTTCTGATATCTGATGATGTTTTCCTTCTTCGCGATCGCGTGAATGCGTCTGTGATCGCGTAGGCTTAGTTGGTCAGTGGGGGTTTTGTTCTACGCGATCGCGTGGGGATATCTGCGATCGTGTAGGGTTAATTTAAGGCCGTGATTTTTTATGCTTCGCGATCGTGTGAAGCGGGACGCGATCGCGTAGCTATGTGAGTTTGTTATTCGCGAACGCGCGAAGAAGGTCGCGTTCGCATAGAGGAAATGGGGCAGAAATGGAAATCATGCATTTGTGCTTCGCGATCGCGTGGTTAGGTCCGCGATCGCGTAGGTCTGTGATGTTGTGCATCGCGATCGCGTGGGAAAGTCCGAGATTGCGTAGAGTTAAATCTGGGCGATGGAAAATTGTTCTTCGCGATCGCGTGGGAATGTTCGCGATCGCGTAGAGCAAATGTCTGGGCAGAGAGTTTAAGTTCTGAAAATGGGACTTCATCCCATTTTCCGTTTTTGACGGATTGGAGCTTGGGAAGAGGCAATTTTCGGGAGTTTTTCAAGGAAAACAACGGGGTAAGTGTTCTTAACTCAATATTGGTTAAATTACCCGAATCCATGGTTTGTTTTTATCATTTAATTGGTGAATTAAGTTGGAAAAGTTTGAAAACCCTCTTGGTTTAAATTGAAGATTTGAGGGTCGAGTTGGGGCCGGATTTTGATAAAATTGATATGGTTAGACTCGTGGTTGAATGGGCTTCCGGATTTTGTAACTTTTGTCGAGTTCCGAGACGTGGGCCCTACGGACGATTTTTGAGCTAAATTTCGGATTTTTATGGAAAATTAGCAATTTCTTATGGAATTAATTACAATGAATTTTATTGACTGAAACGAATTATTTATGGCTAGATTTGAGGCGTTTGGAGGTCAGTTCACGAGGAAAGGACATTGTAGAATAAGAATTTCACGGCTTGAGGTAAGTAACAGTTTTAAATCTGGTCCTGAGGGTATAAAACCCCAGAATTTTGTGTCATGTGATTATTTTGGAGGTAACGCACATGCTAGGTAACGGGCGTGTGGGCATGCACCAAGGGGATTGTAACTTGGTCCGTCTCGTGAAAACTGTATAGTTGAATAATTTATTGTTAGATATGTGCTCTCTATGTGTAGAAGAAATTTGACTGTAAATCATGCTTAGGCTATGTTATAGTACTGTTGGGACCCGCAGAGGTCACGTACTTGTTGAATTATTTACTAATTGTTGTCTTGTACTCAGTCATGATTTTTCTTGCTTATTATACCTCAGTCTTACTGGATATTTGTTGATACAATATGTTATCTTTGTTTTGGCTGATCTTTGTGATTTGTGAGAGCCCGAGAGACTAAAGAGGTTGAGGACTGAGTAAGGCCAAGGGCCTGTCGGTGAGGTAAGGATATTATGGCACGTGAGTTATCCGTGCAGATTATAGCGCTTGGGCTGTAGGAGCCCCTCCGGAGTCTGTACACCCCCAGTGAGCGCGGGTACCTATTGAGTGTGAGTGCTGAGGGCTTAGAGCCGAGTGGTTGAGTTGTTGTGACGAGTGGAGTGATTGTTGCCCTGAGAGGCTGTACTTACTTTTCATTTGTTGTTGCACTTAGTTGCTATTTGTCATTGTTGTGAAATTCTCTGAAAGATTTTATATCTGGATTACATGAACTTAAGCTGTATAAATTGATTTGACTTAAACTGCTGGATTTGAAAGCATGTCTATTCTCTGTTGGAATTACTGAAAATGAACTATAACTGTGTAGCTTGTCACTATCTTTAATTCCTTATTTATTATTGTTACTTGCTGAGTTGGTTGTACTCATACTACACCCTGCACTTCGTGTGTAAATCCAGGTGCTTCTGGACATAACGGGTGTTGATTTTCTCGCACAGTTGATTTTCTGGAGATTCAGAGGTAGCTGCCGTGTTTCGCAGACCTTGTCTCTCTTTTCCTATCTCATTGTTTACTGTATTTGGTCTTAGACTATTATAGACCGTTTTCTTTTAACTTGTATCCATATTAGATGCTCATGTACTCAGTGACACCAGGTTTTGAGGAGTGTTCCTATCAGTATTTGTGGGATTCTGTATTGTATTTAAATATTATATTTTTAAACTTAAGAGAAATTATGGTTTATTGAGATTATCGGCTTGCCTAGTATCGAGATAGGCGCCATCACGATAGGTTGGAATTTTGGGTCGTGCCAGTATGATGTTTTAGGACTTGTTGGTGTATTTGGTTGAGGTACTGGGGGCTTCGGGTGGATTCCGGGTGGTTAACATACTAGATTTGGACATGTTGGAATTGCAGAACAATTTGGTGCATCAGTTGCTCGTTTCCTTCATTGTGTTCGCGAGAGAGGTCTCGCATTTGTGTAAGGCATCTTAGAGGCCAGCTGGGTTTTGTTCTTCGCATTCGCGATATGGTTCCCGCGTTCATGAAGCTTTGGAGAATTGAGCCTACGCGTTCGCGATAGGGACCTCGCGTTCGCATAGAGGAACGGGCAGATGGGGGTCCCCAAGCATTTAGCCTATGCGTTCACGATGAGGTTCCCGCGTTCACGAAGGGTCAGACTGTGTGAGCTTCCGCGTTAGCAATTGGGCCATCGCGTTCGCGAAGGAGGTTTTGGACTAAAGGATTTTTTATGCTTTGTGAACGCGAGAGTGAGGCCGCGTTTGCGGAGAAGGATTTCACTGGGCAGATATAAACATTTCAATTCGAGGGTTTTGCCATTTTTATCAAAACTTGATATAGAGAGCTCGGATTTGAACGCGATTTTGAGGGATTTTCATAGGCATCGATTGGGTAATGATTCTTCACTTGTTTTTGGTTATATCCTACTAATCTATCATTAATTTCACCTACTAATTTAAAATTTGAGTTAGAGAATTTGGGATAAATTGAAGAAATTCTTCAACCAAACCTTTGGGTTTTGATTGAGATTTTTGGTATCGGATTTGAGTAATTTTGGTACGAGTGGACTCGAGATTGAATGAACGTTCATATTTTATAATTTTTGTCGGGTTCCAAGACATGGACCCCACAGGCGATTTTTGAGTTAAATTTCGGATTTTTGTTGGAAAATGAAATTTATTCCTATAATTTGTATTGACTGAATCGAATTAATTATGACTAGATTCGAGCCGATCGGAGTCAAAAAATCAAGGGAAAGGCAAACTACTTGATTGATTGAGCGTGGTTCGAGGTAAGTGGCTTGTCTAATCCGGTGTGGGGGAAATCCCCTTAGGATTTAATACTGTTGTAACATTTTTGATATGTGAGCGCCGTGTACGCGAGGTGACGAGTACGTACACGGGCTAAATTTGGAAATATCAGTTCTTGCTGAGTAGTCTTCTTTTAAATTCTTTAACTGAGTTGATTTTGTATATGTAGTGATCATGTTTAGCCTAGTATAACATGTCTATGTGCCTTAACTCTTACTTGCAATATGTGCAACATGCTTAGCTGAATTACCTGCTTCCTTGATTTGATTTAAATATTTAACTGTAAGGTTTTTGATATAAATTCATTGTTTTCCTTCGGTTATCTGTTGCATATTTACTTTGTGACTACGAAGTGGTTCCTCGGGAGATCTCCTTGTACTGCATATTTACTTTGGGACTAGGAGGCAGTTTCCTCAGGAGATTCTTCTGTACTGCATAGTTACTTTTGGGACTACGAGGCGGTTCCTTGGGAGATCCCCTACACTACATATTTACTTTTGGGACTACAAGGCTGTACCTCAGGAGTGCCCCCCCTGTTGTTTACCTCTATTTGCTATGTTGTTCACTCCTCAGTCATCTCATTATATTATTATATCCTTCGTCTTATTTTTTTATTATTTCCAGTAGGGCCTGACCTAACCTCGTCACTACTCTACCGAGGTTAGGCTTGGCACTTACTGGGTACCGTTGTGGTGTACTCATGCTACTCTTCTACACATCATTTTGTGCTGATCCAGGTATCGCTTACCAGCCCAGATATCAGTGAGCTACCTGTATACGGAGACTTCAAGGTACATCTGCTAGCGTCCGCAGACTTCGGAGTCCCCCTCTATCCTTATCATGTTGTTTCCTTATTTTGGTTGACTCTGATGTATAGAGACATATATATATATACACTTAGTATTCCTTTTAAAAGCTTGTGACTTATTTCTACTGGGTTTTGGGAGTTAAAATTATTGAATTGCAGTTTATATTTATTTCATATTTCTATTGTTATTCCGCATTGATAGGTTTACCTAGTCTTAGAGACTAGGTGCCATCACGACATCCTACAGAGGGAATTTGGGGTCGTGACACTCATGCTACACTTCTGCACTAACCGTGCAGGATCTGAGGCAGGTGCATCTGGCGGTCCTACCGGCGTACGTCCCAGATATCCCGAGGCCTAGTGGTGAGCTGCTTCCCGAGCCGTTTTGCAGACCCTAGAGTCTCTCTTTTGTATTTATATTCTATCTACTTTATTTCGGACAATAGTTAGAGTTTTGTATATTTTACTAGTTGCTCATATACTTGTGATGCCAGGTCTTGGCACCCACACTAGTAGACTTTATGGTTTTGGAGTATTTACATATTTATGTTTGCATTCAGATGCTTTCATTTTATTCATCTGACTCCCTATTTCTCAAATTTCTAAATAAATGGAACTTAATTACTTGTAAGCCTATCAAAAGAAGTAATCACGTAGTAAATTCATCGTAGGCTTGCCTAGCGACGGCGTTAGGTACCATTACGATCTATAGGAGAAATTGGGTCGTGACATGACCTATATAGTATTTTTAGATTATGTTAATTTTTATTATGGCTTATTAATTAGTAATATTTGTTTTATGTAATTTTATTATTTTATCTTTGTTATTGAATATTTTAGTATAATGTTATGACTTATCTCATATTATTGTGTTAGTTTCTTGAAAAATATATTATAGTTGTATTTTACTAGGAATTAAGAAATATTTGGAGCACAAGTTACATATTTTATGCTATGAAGACTTTACCGGAAAATAATCCGAAAACCCGAAAAAATCCGAAAAATCCGAGATTGAAAAACCCGACTTTGTTGGTTTGGTTTATAAATTTAAAAACCCGACACCATGGGTTTGATTTGATAATTGAAAAATCTGAACCAACCCGACGTATGTACACTCCTACTTGGTACATTTGATTTATTAGATATTGATTCTTAACTCATTTTTCACAAAATCAGAATATTCTCAACTGTGAAGTGTCCAATCTTTGCTAATTTGGGTATTATTTCACACGGAGAAGAATATTTTTGATGAAATTTTTTGTGAGAAATTTCTTTCTCAAAGCTTTATTTTAATAACATTAATACTATATTATAAAAATTTGTATTAAATGACTTGATATACACGTGCAACGCACGTGCAGAGAAACTAGTATATATATATTTTCAAATAATTTACCATCAAGTTTCAAATGGTTGTGCAATTAAAATATGCGGATATAGTAAGTCTTCGTTATAGGAAACTAAGCACCCATAACTTTGAAATCCTGAATCCACCACTGGCATGAAGGAAGATGATTTTCTTGAAAAATATTTTCCCGAAAAATAAGTGATTTTATTACATATTTTTTCATGTTTGGTTGGTGAGTGAAGAAAAACTTTCGAAAATATTTTTTAGTGTTTGGTTAAAGAGTAGAAAATATCTTTTAGGAAAATAATTTCTATGCTACTCTCCCCACCCTTCCCCCTTTTCCCAAATTGCATGTTTTCTTTGCTCTTCCCCCTCCAAATACCCAACATTTTCATACTACAATAACTTTACGTGTTCATAAGAGTAAAAACTTCAAAAGCTTTTTTCAATTTACATCATATACAATTGAGGCTTTACTAATATTTTGACATATTTTTATTCTTGTAATAAAAGTAACACCTGGCGGTAAACTTTCAAATAATTTCATAAATTGAGAAGTATTATTGTTTGAACTCTTCAAATATAATCTTAAAAATTTCATAAATAAATTTTAGACACAAGAAACCAAGGCTCTGATACCACTGTAGGATTGCGTATAGGTGTTCATAACACGCAGCGGAAGACAATAACAATCATAGAAAGATTTTTCGTGTTTAAAATTTATTTATATGTCAAAGATCAGATCTAAGACGTACCTGGCGGAGAGAGTCTCGTTTTGAAAATTCTTCAATAGTGCAAAGACTCTATGCATATCCACACCGAGACTGGTCCTTGCTATCAACTCTTTGATCAATAAAATTCGCGAATAAATTGAATAAAAATATTGTGTTGAAATTTTTCTCAAAAATCTCAACTCAAAGGTAGAAGAATAAGAAATAATTATCTTGTAATTGTATTTTCTCTCTTCGCTTTGTATTGCACTCACTTTCACAAAGTAGGTTTTCTTCTCAAGCATTTCTACGGCAAATTTTCTCCATCACCCTTTATATAGCATCACCTATAAAATCCTTTTCCTATTTGGTTTAGGTAATGATTTATTTGGGGTAGAAGTTTTAATTCCACAAATTAACTTTATGGAATTTTTTATGGAGATTTCGTTACTGCCGATCTTTATGGACTTTCCATAAAGTCCAATAGATTATAAAAGTCTTATTAGTATTTTAGTATAGAAAAATACAAATCCCATTCTTAATTGTAACGACCCAACCAGTCATTTTGCTTTCTAAATCCTCGTTCTCCTAAATAATACTCCATGTATGTACTTTTACTATTTTATGACTTATGGGGATGGTTAGTTCGGGATTTAAAAGAGTTCGGGTTGAAATTGGAACACTTAGTTCCTTAGTATTGGCTTTAAAGGGCTAAGTTTGACTTGGATCAACATTTCTAGTAAACGACCTCAAAACCGGAATTTGGTGGTCCCAATAGGTTCGTATGATAATTTTGGACTTGGGCGTGTGTTCGGAGCGAGTTTTGGGTGACCTGGGAGCGTTTCGGCGCCTAAAATTGAAAGTTGGCTTCTTGAAGGTTTTTAAGTTATTTCAATTTGATTTTATCGCGGTCCGTTTTTTGATCCCGGGAATAGTTTCGTATGGTGATTTAAGACTTGCACGCAAATTTTGGTATCATTCTGAATAGTTTAAGTATGATTCGGCGCTCTCGGAGCAAGTTGGAAGAACTTGAAGTTCATGAGTTGATTCGATTTGGTTTGGGGTGCGATTCTTAGTTTTGGTGTTGTTTTACACGCTCTGAGGACTCGAGCGAGTCCGTCTCATGCTTACTAACCTATTGATATGTTTGGACGAGGCCTGGGGGGCCTCGGGTGCTACTCGGACATTGCACGGATCGAGATAGAGCTTAAAAGTGGATGCTGGTGCACCAGTTCTGGTGTGCTCGCACCTGCGGGCCGCAGGTGCGAGCTCTTGGCCACAAAAACGACTTTGGGAATTTGACCAGTGGTCCGCATAAGCGGAGAAGCATGCGTAGAAGCGGCCTCGCTTCTGCGATGAGAGGTCCGTAGGTGCGAGAAGGATGCAGATGCGCTCTACCCTCCGCATAAACGGGAGCTCGTCCGCAGAAGCGGAGTCTGCCAGCCTGGGCTAGGACCGCACCTGCGATGGCTTTTTTGCAGGTGCGGCGCCGCAGATGCGGCCCCAGGTCCGCAGAAGCGATAATCGCTGGAGGCAGAAGCTTCATTACATCGGGACTTAGACCATTTTGGTTTCATTTATTGCATTCCTTGGGCGATTTTGGAGCTCTTAGAGAAAGGGTTTTCACCTAGCTAATTGAGGTAAGTAATTTCTATCAAATGTAAGTTAAATACATAGATTATGGGTAGATTTTAACATGAAAAATTGTAAAAATTTTGGGTTTAGATGAAAAACCTAGGTTTTTATAAAAATGAAATTTAACCACGAAAATGATTATGGAATTGAGTGAAAATTGTATATTTGAGTTCGTGAGGGTATGGGTTACATTTATCTTCGAAAAGTTTCGGAATCCCGGCATGTGGGCCCGGAGGTAAATTTTCGGAATCTTCCAATTTGGGTTGGGTAATTACTCTAATAGTTAAATTATGAACTTTTGAACACATATTGATTAATTTATATAAAATTTGATTAGTTTCGGGTTGTTTGGCACCGAGTTGAGGATTTAAAGCATATTTGTGGATCGGGAGTGAGCTTGAGAATAAGGTAAGTCTCTTGCCTAACCTTGTAAGAGGGAACTCATCCCCTTAGGTGTATTTGTTGTGAATTACTTGTGTGGGGAGTTACGTACACACTAGGTGACGAGAGCCTGTCCGGGTAGTCTTAGATTTACATCATACATTGTTTGCACTGTTATGTAGATTATGCATATTAATTGTCTTAAATAGAGCCGAGACTAAGGAATTTAAGATTTAAAGTCTCTAGTTTGGATTTCTTATGTTTGGGAAGAATTGAAGAATTTTATAATAACTTTGATAAATCCATATTCACTCGCGTCGCAAGTATTTCGGCGAGCATGGTAAATTCCTCTACTCTCATGGGAGCGGGCCGTTCGCCTCGCCAAGTTAATAGATGCATCTATGGTTCGTGTTGTTCGACCCTCGGCAGTGCACACAGTATATTTTTGGATCGGCCAGTACGAACACGGCATACATCGTGCGTGATAATACTCGAAGCCTAATTATACTTGATATTATCTTATTGCTTGAGCGGTTAGAATTATTTAATGACAGAAATTTACTTAGAATTTATTATTAGTGAAAGAATTATTATTCATTGCTTGTTACTGAGTTGTATTTATTATTTATATAATCCATGCTTATTTAGAATTCCTGTATTTTATTGTTAGCCCATAGTAAGGGTTGATGTCGACCTCTCTTCACTACTTCTTCGAGGTTAGACTAGATACTTACTGGGTACATGTTGTTTATGTACTCACGCTATACTTCAGCACTAATCGTGCAGATTTTGAGGCAGGTGCATTTGATAGTTATCCTGGCGCACACCCCTGATACTCCGAGACTTAGTGGTGAGCTACTTTCCGAGTCTATCCTGCAGCACCTGGAGTCTCTCTTTTGCTTTTATTTTCTGTCTACTCCATTTAGACAGTAGTTTAGTGTTTTGTATATTCTACTACTAGCTCATACACTTGTGACACCAGGTCTTGAAATTTTGCTAATAGACACTTGATGATTTTGAGTATTTTATTTCACCATACATGTTCGTAAAATCGTTCACACTTTATTTTATTAAATTTCTCACCTCTTACTTATTTAATAGTTAAGAATCAACTATTTCTAAAATGTTAAAAGAATATATCCGTGGCTAGTTCACCGTTGGCTTGCCTAGCGGATGTTGGGCGTCATCACGGCCTATAGGGAAATTGGGTCGTGACATTAATGGGTTTAAGTAGCCGACTCGTCCAATTATGGACTTTAACGTAATGTCCTTACGGACTTTCAGTTAATCCAATTTCAAAGACAAATCTCTTTATGAATATTTTATATAACATATTTTACATAAAATAAGTGTTAATTATATATATCACATATATATTTTTTAACCAAGAGATATAATTTAATTTTCTATTCAAAATATAAAACTTCAATGTGTTCCAATATTAATTATATCCTCTGTGCTAGCAAAGAATATAATAATATTTTATTTGGACTAATAACTAAATCTATTTGACTAATTAAATTCTTTAATTTAATTATCAAATAATAAAGTAATTGTCACGACCCAAAATCTACATGTCGTGATGGCGCTATCTCAATACTAGGTAAGCCGACAGCCTCAATAAAATCCAATATCTTTTAAGCATGAACACATAATATTTAAATTCAATAGAAAATCTCACAATTACAAATACAAAACACTCCCCAAAACCCGGTGTCACTGAGTACATAAGCATCTAAATGATAACAAAGTCTGACTGATAAAAACACTGTATGAAAATATAGAATAGTACAATAACTGAAAGGAAGAGAGTCAAGGTCAGCGGATGCCAAGCAGTTACCTTAATGGTCTCCAACTGATAACACTCTAAGATCTAACAGTTGCCGTATCCAGAAGCACCTGGATCTGCACACGAGGTGCAGAGTGTAGTATGAGTACAACCAACTCAATAAGTAACAAGACTAACCTTTGGGCTGAAAGTAGTGATGAGCTCAACAGGTACAGTCCAGTATAGCAATAACGGTGCAGAAATATAGGCATGCTTTCAAATTCAACAGTTAAACTCAGTACAAGTAAAATAGATATGGCTAACCTCGAGTACTCACGATCACAAATTACTCGGTCACTCAATACTGTATATGGCTAATCCAGCCCAGGGAAGATTTATCCCATGTATATATACACATCAATTGACAGTCAGTCACTCAGTACCGTATAAGGCCAATCCAGCCCAGGGGTAATTTATTTCAAAATTATAATGATTCGAACAAAATCCATGTCCAGGAGAATTCATCACAAATATAAATAAGTAAGGCAAGTCCATGTCCTGGGAAGTCCATCTCGAATATAAATCATCTACGCTCATTATGGGGGGTGCAGACTCCTGAGGGTCTCTTTCAGCCCAAGCGTGATATAAAGTCGATATGGCCTGCTGCAGGCGGGCAGCCCCCGATCCATATAATGATAAAGCCTATAAGGCCTACTGCAGGCGGGCAGTCCCGTTCCATATAATAATAATATATATAAAACCAATATGGCCTGCTGCAGGCGGGCATCCCCGATCCCATAAATATCCTCACAATAGATGAACATGACTGAGTTTGAAATATATATTTTAAAACAACTAAATACAATAGCAACACGACCCTGTGGGTCCCAAAATATTAGCACATAGCCAAATAATGATATTTAATGTGAGTCTCAACTCAATTTCCTAACACGTGGAGAATATGCGAATAATAACATGATTCTTTAATTTTACAACTTCACAGAATTTATTCAAGTCACAATTTCTATGGTGCACATCCACACGCTTGTCACCTATCGTGTGTGTCACCTCCAAACAATTTATAAAACACCAAATTCGGGAATTCATACCCTCAGAACCAAGTTTAGAAGTGTTAATTGCCTCAAACCGTGTAATTATTTATTCCGCTATGCCTTTGCCTCGCGAATTGGCCTCTGAACGCCTCGAATCTAGTCATAATTAATTCGATTCAGTCGATACTGTCACGACCCAAAATCCCACCACAGGCGTCGTGATGACACCTAATCTCTAAGACTAGGTAAGCTGATTTAAATTACATTTTAAAGCCATTTTTTTTCGAATTGAATAAGTAACTAAAACTAACAGCGGAATAAATATGAATATACAACCTCCCACGACTGGTAGTACTGAGTCATGAACTCTAACTGAATACATGGAATGATCAATAGGACCGAATATACAATACTGTTTGATTACAAATTAACAGTACAATAAAGTGAAAAGACTCCAAGGGACTGCGACGACCAAGCAGCTCTACCTTGAATCCTTACGATCCCGCTTTAACTCCGCTCAAGTCCGATATCTCCAATACCTGACTCTGCACAAAAATGTGCAGAAGTGTAGTATGAGTACACCACGGTCGGTACCCAGTAAGTATCAAGACTAACCTCAGTGGAGTAGAGACGAGGTACAGTCAAGACACTCACTAGTCTAATAACCTGTGCAATATAATATATAGAATAATAGGAAACAATAACAATAAGGGCTGGATAAAACAACCAGTGATATGCACAACAGACAACAAGAATATCATTAATATCACTCAACAATTAATAAATACAATTACACCCAATTAAATCAAGCATTTCAAATAAATGTCTTTCACATATAATTCCTCCAGATAACTCTCCTTCAGATATAATTTTCTCAAATAATTACTTTTCAAATATAATTCTTTCAATAAATCTTTTCAAATATAATTTTCTCAAATAAATATGTTTCAAATACAATTCTTTCATATAACTCTTTTTGAATAAAAATCCTTCCAAATAAATATTTTGAATATAATTATTTCAATTAAAAAGTGACCATGTGACACCTCATTTCATAATCATAAAACAAATACGGGTCAGCCTATTTTCATATTTTTCATAAATACGGGCCTCAACCCATTTTCATATTTCCACGGCACCTCGTGCCCATAATTAAATCATCATATTTTTCCGGCACCTCGTGCCCTCATTTCATATCATAACTGCATGGATAATTCACGTGCCAATTATCATTATCATTTCATCATAGCACCTCGTGCCCACATTTCATATCACAACTGCACCGATAATTCACGTGCCAAATATCCTCATTATTTACTCACGGCACCTGGTGCCCACATTTCATTTTATAATCCGCCTGGCGATGGCCACATGCTCTCAATTTCAATATAAATCAGATTGTTATCAATTTACCAACAACAAAACAAATTGCACAAGGTATAAAAATAAATACAAGAAAATCACAACATCACATGAAAATTATCAACACCACAACCCCACATCATCACATATCGTCCCTGACAATAGCCACCCTTATCACTCCTATTGCCGCACTTATCGCTCCTATAGCCGCCCTTATCGCTCCTATAGCCACCCTTATCACTCCTATAGCCACCCTTATCGCTCTGCCCAGATAATATTCCAACAAACACAATAACAGTAAAATGCCACCCTTATACCCACATAATATCAACGGTGAAATACCACCCTTATCTCCCCAAAATAAAAACTCACACAAAACAACAATTTCTCAAAATAATAACTCACAAAATACAACAATTTACATGGGAAATGATCACGGCAACATGACAAAAATCAATTCATATCACAATTTGCCCAATGGCCACAACCAAATTCCAAAGATATAACAAAATTAATTAATTTCACAACAAATAGCCCAAGGCTCCACACAATGTATATAACACCCAAAAATAATTAATAGAGATATAAATTACTCAACATAAAGCAAAGCCTTCATTAACTCCAAATTTTTTAATAATTATGTAATCACCTCTTCTTAAGCTTATTTAATTAATTAATTAATTGCAGAGGGAAGAATCCAAAATGAAATTAAATTCCAATAATTATCAAACCAGCAAATTCACAGAATTTCATAAATAATCAAATAACAATCACATCAAATTTTCATATAACAACAGATTCAACAACAAGGATTTAGGTACGACAAATAGATGATTAAATATATGCCAATAATTATCCAATTTACTACACAATATGTTCAAGACTTTAACTCAATAAAATTTGCACATATAAACCAAGTACATACTCGTCACCTCGCGTATATGATTTTCAATTATACAAATTACACATAAGACTCAATGCCTAAGGGGAAATTTCCCCACTCGAGGTTAAGCAAGACACTTACCTTTTTGAAGTTATGCCGATATTCCAAAATCGTCTTCTTGCTTGAATTGACCTCCGGACCACTCAAAACTAACCAAATTAATTGTATAACTTTATTAAAATTCATCGAAAATAATTCTGGATAATAATGCGTCGACTTAAATATTTATTCCAAAAAGTCAGCAAAAGTCAACGCGGAGCTTGCCCCTCGGAACCCGACATAATTTTCATAAAATCCGAACACCCATTCCGATACGATTTCAACCATACCAATTTTATCAAATTCCGATAACAACTCGACCTCCAAGTCTTAAATTTTTATTTTTGGAAGATTTTACAAAAAAACTTGATTTCTTCCATTTAAATCCAAATTAAATGATGATTATAATCATGGATTCATGAAATATAAACACTTTAGGATAAAGAACACTTACCCCAACCAAGCTTGTGAAAAATCCCTCCAGAATCACCCAAATCCGAGCTCCAAAAATTCAAAAACGAAAATGGCAAAATGACCAATTTTTGGTCCTTAACATTCTGCCCAGATTCGCACCTACGGTTACTGTTCACGCACCTGCGGTACTGTTCACGCACCCGCGGTATTGTTCACGTATATGCGAATCACTGTTCACGCTTCTGCGAATCACTGTTCACGCTTCTGCCCAGAAAATTCCAGTAGCTTATCTTCATGTCCGAATTGATCCGTTAACCTTCCGAAATCAACCTGAGGCCCTCGAAACCTCAACCAAATATACCAACATGTCCCAGAATACAATACGAACTTAGTCGAGCCTTCAAACCATGTCAAACAATGCCGAAATTACGAATCGCAAATCGAATCGAATTATAAGTTTTCAAATCTTCCAACTTCTATATTTTGCGTCAAAACGTATCAAATCAACCTGGAAAGATTTTAAATTTTGCACACAAGTCATAATTGACTTAATGGAGCTATTCCCATTTTCGGAATCGAAATCCGACCTCGTTATCAAAAATTCACCCTTCGGTCGGACTTTTCCAAAATCTTATATTTTCCAACTTTCGCTAAAATGTGTCGAATTGTCCTACGGACTTCCAAATCCAAATCCGAAATCATCATACAAAGCTATTGCCATCCTCGAAATTTTATTCCGAGGTCATTTGCTCAAAAGTCAACTCTCCGGTCAAACTTCCCAAAAATTTAACTTTCGGCATTTCAAGCTTAATTCTACTACGGACTTCCAAATAATTTTTCGGACACGCTCCTAAGTCCAAAATCACCATACGGAGCTATTGGCATCATCAAAATTCAATTCTGGAGTTGTTTTCTCAAAAGTTAACTCTCCGGTCAACTTTTTCCATTTAAGCTTCAAATTAAGGATTATTCTTTTAATTTAATTCCGAATCTTCAGTAAATCAAACTCGACCACACCCGCGGGTCATAATACATATTGCGAAGCTGCTCGAGACCTTAAGTCACTGAATGGAGCGTAAATTCTTAAAACGACAAGTCGGGTCGTTACAGATACAAATTATTGGAATTAATTCCGTATGAAAATACCAGTTTTCCAACAAAATCCGGAATTTAACTCAAAATCGCACGTGGGGCCCATATCTTGGATCCCGACAAAAGTTACAAAATATGAATGTCCATTTAACCATGAGTCCAACCATACCAAATTTACCAATTTCCGACATCAACTCGACCTCCAAATCTTAAATTCTTATTTTGAAATCCCTAAGTCCAAATTCCCGATTTACACCTCAAAAACACCTAATCTAGTCGGATTATTCGATGATATTTCAATATTTTGGAGTAAAAATGATCACTAATGACTTACCTCAAGTTTTCCCGTGAATTCCCTCTGAAAATCGCCCCAAAACCGTGCTTGAAAGCCCAAAAATGGCAAAACTCGGTACCCCTTTGAAATATATACTGCTAGGGATTTTGCATCTGCGGTATTTTAACTGCTTATGCGGATACGCTTCTACGAAGAAGTTGTTCGCTTCTGCGACGAGTCCAAACTCCCACCATTTCCCCTTCTGCGGTCAATCAGCCGCATCTGCGACCTCGCAGGTGCGGAAAATATCTTCGCACCTGCGCAACCTGCCCTGCCCTTCACTCCTGGCCACTTCTGCAATGATCCTTATGCACCTGAGATCAAAGCTTCGTAGGTGCGGTTACACCAGAAGCAAAATTTCCAGATTTTCCTAAGTCAAATTTTCGATCCGTTAACCATCCGAAACTCACCCGAGGCCCCCGTGACCTCAACCAAATACATCAACAAATCCTAAAACATCATACGAACTTAGTCGAGACTTCAAATCATATCAAACAACGCTAAAAATATGAATCATACACCAATTTAAGCCTAATGAAACCAAGAAAATTCCAACTTCTACATTCTATGTCGAAACCTATCAAATCAAGTCTGATTAACCTCAAATTTTGCACACAAGTCATAGATGATATAACGGACCTATGAAAATTTTCAGAACTGGATTCTGACCTCGATATCAAAAAGTCAACTCCCCGGTCAAACTTCCAAACTTAAATTTCTATTTTAGCCATTATGCCTAATTTAACTACGGACTTCCAAATAACTTTTCGGACATGCTCCTAAGTCCAAAATTACCATACAGAGCTATTGGAATCATCAAAATTCTATTCCGGAGTCGTTTACACATAAATCAACATCCGGATGACTATTTCAACTTAAGCTTTAAACCTTGGAACTAAGTATCCCAATTCATTCCAAAACATCATCGGACCCTAACTAATTACCCCGACAAGTCATATAACAACTGTAAAGCACAAATTGAGCATTAAATGGGGGAACATGGTTGTAATACTCAAAACGACTGGCTGAGTCGTTACATTCCCCCCTCTTAAACAAACGTTCGTCCTCAAACGAGTTTAGAATTATACCTGAAGTCTCAAATATGTGTGGATATTTGCTCTGCATCTCTTGCTCAGTCTCCCAAGTAGCTTCTCCGACTAGCTGGCCTCCCTACTGCACTTTCACTGAAGCTATGTTCTTTGATCTCAACTTTCGAACCTACCGGTCCAAAATGGCCACCGGCTCCACATCATAAGTCAAATTACCATCCAACTTCACTGTACTAAAATCCAAAACATGAGACGGGTCTCCGACATACTTCCGGAGCATAGATACATGAAACACTGGGTGAACACCCAATAGACTAGGCGGCAAAGCAAGTTCATAAGCCACATCTCCAATCTTGTTAAGTATTTCAAAAGGTCCAATATACCTAGGACTCAACTTTCCCTAATTCCCGATTCTTATAACACCCTTCATAGGCGAATCTCGGAATAGTACCTTCTCTCCTACCATGTAAGCAATATCACAAACCTTCCGATCGGCATAACTCTTCTGTCTAGACTGCGCCGTGGGAAGTCTTTCCTGAATCAATTTAACTTTTTCCAAAGCATCCTGAACCAAATCAGTACCCAATAGCCTAGATTCACCCGGCTCAAACCAATCCACCGGAGACCGACACTGCCTCCCATATAAAGCCTCATACAGAGCCATCTGAATGCTCGATTGGTAGCTGTTGTTATAGGCAAACTCTACCAGTGGCAGAAACGTATCCCAAGAACCCCCAAAATCTATAACATAAGCGCGTAGCATATCTTCCAATATATGAATCCGTCCGTTTGAGGGTGAAATGTTGTACTTAACTGTACCTGTGTGCCTAACTCTCAATGTACTGCCCTCCAAAACTGTGATGTAAACTGCGTGCCCCGATCTGAAATGATGGACACTGGCAGAAGGCGGACAATCTCATAGATATAAATCTTAGCCAACTGCTCCGAAGAATAAGTAGTACCGACTGGAATAAAATGCGCGGATTTGATCAACCGATCTACAATCATCCAAACAATATCAAACTTTCTCAAGGTCCGTGGGAGTCCAACTACGAAGTCTATGGTAATACGCTCCCACTTCCATTTCAGAATTTCAAGTCTTTGAAGACTTCCGCCCGGTATCTGATGTTCGTACTTCACCTGCTAACAATTTAAACACCAAGCTACAAACCCCACTATATCATTCTTCATTTTTCTCCACCAATAGTGCTGTCTCAAGTCCTGATACATCTTTATGGTACCCGTATGAATTTGAATACCATAAACTGTGGGTTTTTTCAAGAATCAATTCATGCAGTCTATCTAAATTTGGCACACAAATCTGACCCTGCATCCTCAACATCCCATCATCCCCAATAGTAACATCTCTGGCATCACCGTGCTGAACCGTGTCCTTAAGGACAAGCAAATGGGGATCATCATACTGACGCTCTCTGATGCGATCATATAAGGAAGACCGAGAGACCACACAAGCTAGAACCCGACTGGGCTCCGAAATATCTAACCTCACGAACTGATTAGCCAAGGTCTGAACATCAACTGCAAAAGGCGTTTGATGAAGAGGAATGAATGCAAGGCTACCCATACTCACCGCCTTTCTACTCAAGGCATAGGCCACCACATTGGCCTTCCCAGGATGATACAGAATAGTGATATCATAGTCCTTTAGCAGCTCCAATCTTATCAGCTGCCTCAAATTTAGATCCTTCTATTTGAATAAGTGTTGAAGACTCCGGTGATCTGTAAATACCTTATAAGACACACCATAGAGATAGTGCCTCCAAGTCTTCAATGCATGAACAATGGGTGCCAATTCTAAATCATGGACAGGGTAGTTCTTTTCATGTGGCTTCAATTGGCGTAAAGAATAAGCAATCACTCTACCCTTCTGCATTAAGACACACCCAATACCAATCCGAGAAGCATCATAATACACTGTATAAGAGCCTGAAGTTGAAGGCAAAACTAGAATTAGAGTTGTGGTCAAAATAGTTTTGAGCTTCTGAAAGCTCTCTTCACACACATCCAAACACCTTAATGGAGCACCTTTCTAGGTCAATTTAGTCAACGACTATGCAATAGACGAAAAACCCTCCACAAAGCGACAATAATAACCAGCCAAGCCGAGAAAACTCCTAATCTCAGTAGTTGAAGATGGCCTGGGCCAACTCTGAACTGCCTCTATCTTCTTCGGATCCGCCTTTATTCCTTCACTGGACACTATGTGTCCCAAGAATGCCATCGAACTAAGCCAGAACTCACACTTAGAGAATTTGGCATAAAGTCTCTCCTCTCTCAGCCTCTGTAATACAATACCCAAGTGTTGTGCATGCTCCTCCTGGCTATGTGAGTATACCAGAATATCATCAATAAATACTACGAAAAATGAATCAAGATATGGCTAGAATACACTATTCATCAAGTGCATAAATGATGCTGGGGTGTTGGTCAGCCCAAAAGACATCACAAAAAATTCATAGTGACCATAGCGGGTCCTGAATGTAGTCTTTAGAATATCCGAGTTCCGAATTTTTAATTGGTGATACCCAAATCTCAAATCAATTTTGGAGAATACCCTCGCTCCCTGAAGCGGGTCAAATAAATCATCAATGCGCGACAAAGGATACTTGTTCTTGATTGTAACTTTGTTCAACTGCCTGTAGTCGATGCACATCCGCATAGTACCATCTTTCTTTTTCACAAATAGGACTGGTGCACCCCAAAGTGACATATTAGGCCTAATAAACCCCTTATCAAGAAGTTCCTGAAGTTGCTCTTTCAATTTTTTCAATTCAGCTAGTGCCATACGATACATAGGAATAGAAATGGGCTAAGTGCCCGACACCAAGTCAATACCGAAATCAATATCCCTGTCGGGTGGCATACCTAGCAGGTCGGCAAGAAATACATCCGAAAAGTCTCGCACTACCGATACAGAATCAATAGTAGGAGTGCCTGCATCAACATCTCTCACAAAGGCCAAATATGACAAACACCCCTTCCCAACCATACGTTGAGCCTCCAAGTAAGAAATTACTCTGCTGGGAACATAATCTGGAGAACATTCCACTCAACCTTCGGCAATCCCGGTATCGCCAACATCACGGTTTTTGCGTGACAATCCAGAATAGCATGACATGGAGACAACCAATCCATACCCAATATTACATCAAAATCAACCATACTAAGAAATAAGAGATCAACTCTAGTCTCCAATCCCCCAATAGTTACAACACACGATCGATACACATGGTCCACAATAATAGTATCGTCCACCGGCATAGATACATGAATAGGTGAAACTAAGGACTCACGGGGCATATTCATATAATGAGTAAAGTACGATGATACATACGAATAAGTAGAACCAAGGTCAAATAATATAAAAGCTTCCTCGTGGCACACTGAGACAATACCTGTGATCAATGCATCTGAAGCAATGGCATCTGGCCTAGCAGGGAAAGCATAGAATCGGGCCGGACCGCCACCTGTTCGGCCTCCCCCTCTTAGGAGACCCCTAGCTGACTGAGCCCCACCCCGAGCTTGCTGGGCGGGTGGTGGAGCAACTGGTACATGAGTCGTAGCCTGACTCCTCTACTGAAATAGACCTCGTGAAAATCGGGGACAATATTTCCTCACATGACCCAGCTCTCCACACTTATAGCAATCCCTCTTAAAAAATGGTGGCAAGTTCTGAGGCGGACCTCGAGAACCAGAATAACTACTAGAAGATCCTGGTACAGATGAACCCTGAACTGATGGTGTACAAAATTAACTCTAAGCTGGAAGTGCACTAAGAGAAGACTGACTCTGTAGAGCACTGTATGGACCATGGCTAGTTGATGCGCCACGATGAGCCAAACAAGCCATTTGAGCGGGCCTATAAGGACGACCCCTGCTGTGATAGGGCTGCCCCCAGAAGTAACATCGCTGTAATTACCCGGACCACGAGGCCTCTTAGCCTCCCTCTCCTAGCGCTCCTAAGTACGGACTATCTCTAGCCATCGAGCACTGTCAACCACCTCGTCGAATCTAGCACCTGCTACATTCCCCAGAGTCTTAACAAAATAGAACTTTTGGTTGAGGCCATTAATGAACCTCTTGATCTTTTCCCTCTTAGTGGGAACCAACAAAACTGCATGACGAGCCAACTCTGAAAACTGCATCTCATACTGAGTCACAGACAAGTCCTCCTGATGTAAATATTTGAACTGCCTTCGCAGTTCCTCTCTGCGGGTCTGTGGCATAAGGCTCCAAATATAATACGGAGAACTCATGCCATGAAAGTGGTGCTGCATCAACTGGTCTGCTCCTCTCAAAAGTCTCCCACTATCTGAAGGCAGCCCCAAAAAACTAAAAAGTAGTGAACGAGACTCTACTGGTCTCCAGAATACCCGTTGTCCGAAGCATCTGCTGACATTTATCCAGAAAACCCTGAGCATCTTCTGACTCAGCACCGCTAAATGATGGAGGTCCTCCCAAATCTCTCAAGTCTCCTCTGCTCATCATTATCCATTGGGGACTGGGCAGCTGCAACTGGCTGGGATAGTAGTGCCCCCTATATCTGAAGTCCCTGCACTACCTGATATGGAGTACGGGCAACAGGGATATGAGTACCTCCCCCGGCCTGAGAAGTGGAAGGTGCGGTCTGAGACGAAACCACCTGAGCAAGGCCAGTGCAAAATGTCAATATCTGTGCTAGAGCCTCCTAAAGACCTGGAATCACAATAGGCACAGCTGGTCCTATCGGCTCAGCTATATCTGAAATCTCCTCCTGAGCTGGAGCAACTGGTGGTGCTACAGGCACTGCTCCAACTGTGGTACGAGCTACACCTTGACCTCTACCTCGGCCCCAGCCTCTACCACGACCCCAACCTCTCGTGACCCTAAATGGTGGCACTGGTGGCTGACCGTCCGACCTGGTAGTACGTGTCCTCACCATCTGTGAGAGAATGGAATAACAGCAATTTAGTTTTCGGAATCAACAAATTCGTACGACAGAGTACAAGAAAGTAAAATTTTCCTAAGGGCTCGGCAGCCTCTCGAAGATAAGTACAAACGTCTTCGTACCGATCCGCAAGACTCTATTAAACCTGCTCATGACCCGTGAGACCTATGTAACCTAGGTTCTGATACCAACTTGTCACGACCCAAAATCTACATATCGTGATGACGCCTATCTCAATACTAGGCAAGCCGACAACCTCAATAAAACCCAATATCTTTTAAGCTTGAAAACATAATATTTGAATTCAATAGAAAACCTCACAATTACATACACTAAACACCCCTAAAACCCGGTGTCACTGAGTACATGAGCATCTAAATGATAACAAAGTCTGAATGATAAAAACACTATCTAAAAAAATATAGAACAGTACAATAATTGAAAGGAAGAGAGTCAAGGTCAGTGGACGCCAAGTAGCTACCTTGATGGTCTCCAACTCATAACACTCTGAGATCTAACAGTCGCCGTATCTGGAAGCACCTGGATCTGCACACGAGGTGCAGAGTGTAGTATGAGTACAACCAACTCAATAAGTAACAAGACTAACCTTTGGGCTGAAAGTAGTGACGAGCTCAATAGTCACAGTCCGGTATAGCAATAACGGTACAGAAATGTAGGCATGCTTTCAATTTTAACATTTAACAGTCAATACAAGTAAAATAGATCAATACTGAATAATATGAGAAATATGGCATCTCAATGGAAAACCTCGTGTACTCACGATCATAAATTACTCGGTCACTCAGTACTGTATATGGCCAATCCAGCCCAGAGAAGTTCCATCCCTTATATATATACATCAACTGACAGTTAGTGACTCAGTATCGTATAAGGCCAAATCCAACCCAGGGGTAAATTATAAGGCCAATCCAGCCCAGCGGTAATTTATACCTAAATTATAATGATTCCATGTCCAGAGAATTCATCACAAAATATAAATAAGTAAGGCAAGTCCATGCCCTGGGAAGTCCACCCCGAATATAAATCATCTACGCTCACTGTGGGGGTTGCACACTACGGAGGGGCTCCTCCAGCCCAAGCGTCATATAAAGCCGATATGGCCTGTTGCAGGCGGGCAGCCCCAATCCGTATAATGATAAAGCCTATAAGGCCTACTGCAGGCGGGCAGTCCCGTTCCATATAATAATAATATATATAAAACCAATATGGCCTGCTGCAGGCGGGCATCCCCGATCCCATAAATATCCTCACAATAGATGAACATGACTGAGTTTGAAATATATATTTTAAAACAACTAAATACAATAGCAACACGACCCTGTGGGTCCCAAAATATTAGCACATAGCCAAATAATGATATATATATATATATATATATATATATATATATATATATATATATATATATATAGCCGATATGGCCTGCTGTAGGCGGGCAGCCCCGATCCCATAAATATCCTCACAATGGATGAACATGACTGAGTTTGAAATATACATTTTAAAACAATTAAATTCAACAATAACACAACCAATTTCCTAACACGTGGAGAATATGCAAATAATAACATGATTCTTTAATTTTATAACTTCACAGAATTTATTCAAGTCATAATTTCTATGGTGCACGTCCACACGCTCTTCACCTATCGTGTGCGTCACCTCCAAATAATTTATATAACACCAAATTCGGGGATTCATTCCCTCATAACCAAGTTTAGAAGTATTATTTACCTCAAACCGTATAATTCTTTATTCCGCTATGCCTTTGCCTCGCGAATTGGCCTCTGAACGCCTCGAATCTAGTCAAAATTAATTCGGTTCAATCAATACAAATTATTAGAATTAATTCCATATGAAAATACCAATTTTCCAACAAAATCCAAAATTTAACTCAAAATCGCCCGTGGGGCATCTCAAAACCCGACAAAAGTTATAAAATATGAATGCCCATTCAACCACGAGTCCAACCATACAAAATTTACCAATTTCCGACATCAACTCGACCTCCAAATCTTAAATTCTTATTTTGAAATCCCTAGGTCCAAATTCCCGATTTACACCTCAAAAACACGTAATCTAGTCGGATTATTCGATGATAATTCAATATTATGAAGTAGAAATGATCACTAGTGACTTACGTCAAGTTTTTCCGTGAATTCCCTCTGAAAATCGCCCCAACACCGTGCTTGAATGCCCAAAAATGGAAAAACTCGGAACCCGTTTGAAATATATATTGCTAGGGGTTTCGCATTTGCGGTATTTCAACCGCTTCTGCGGACACGCTTTTGTGAAGAAGTTGTCCGCTTCTGCGATGAGTCCAAACTCCCCACATTTCCGCTTCTGCGGTCAATCAGCCACATCTGCGACCTCGCAGGTGAGGAAAATATCTTCCCACCTGCGCAGCCTGCCCTGCCCTTCACTCCTGGCCGCTTCTGCGATGGTCCTTGCGCACCTGCAATCAAAGCTTCGCAGGTGCGGTTACACCAGAAGCAAAATTTCTAAATTTTCCTAAGTCCAATATTTCGATCCGTTAACCATCTGAAACTCACCCGAGGCCCCCGGGACCTCAACCAAATACATCAACAAGTCCTAAAACATCATACGAACTTAGTGAAGCTTTCAAATCACATCAAACAATGTTAAAAACACGAATCATACACCAATTCAAGCCTATTGAAACCAAGAAAATTTCCACTTCTACATTCGATGTCGAAACCTATCAAATCAAGTCTGATTGAACTCAACTTTTGCACACAAGTCATAAATTACATAACGGACCTATGAAAATTTTCAGAACTGGATTTCGACCCCGATATCAAAAAGTCAACTCCCCGGTCAAACTTTCAAACTTAAATTTTTATTTTAGTTATTTCAACCCTAATTTAACTACGAACTTCCAAATAACTTTCCGGACACGCTCCTAAGTCCAAAATCACTATACATAGCTATTGGAATCATCAAAATTCTATTCCGGGATCATTTACACACAAATCAACATCCAAACGACTATTTCAACTTAAGCTTTAAACCTTGGAACTAAGTATTTCGATTCATTCCAAAACCTCACCGGACCCGAACCAATTACCTCGGCAAGTCATATAACAACTTTAAAGCATAAATTGAGCAGTAAATGGGGGAACATGGCTATAACACTCAAAACGATCGGCCGGGTCATTACAGTTACTAATCCTTTAGCAAAGATCAGGCACTCGTTAGTGTGCAACCCCATAAGTTCAATACTTAGCCGATAGTAAATTAATCATATTAATATACTAATCAAGGGTGGCATCTAGCAACATTCCTTAATGACCGGATAGAATGAAGTATATAATTTACTCTCAAGAACTAGTAGAAGAATAATGTAGTAATTCCTTATGTCCTTATAGCTCTGGGTCACCCTAGGATATGGTTCAACTGTCAAATCCTAATAGGCGACCAACTATGTGTTCATGTCAAATATAATCGACCATTGAATGACCTAAGAAACTTGTTTATTAATTCATTCAATTGCCTAGGCTAAGTTCTTAGTTTGGTCGTTTACAATTCATGACAACATGGAGCTTAAACTAATTACCAATAGTTGACAGATTTCATCTTGATCAATCACTAACTCTACAAGCATTTAATAATACCCAATATCCTTTCAACTATCGCCCTCGGGCCATAGGTGTCTAGTATCAAAGTACAATAATTAACTTGTCAATTACTATGATGATCTCGGGTCAAAGGAAACTCTTACATTACATTCTCCACAGAGAATATCCTATTGACAATTTATGGTAATTCTAACCATTAGGAATTATTTAATGAGTCGGTTCAATGATCATATCTCTACATGCATCATCTATCTATGTGATTTAGTTAATGAGATCAACTCATCTTTATCCAATAAAGACAATCACATAAATATTGATCTAACTAGATTACTAATATCCAAATTAATAATCCTACGATCAAGAACAAATTTAGATTAAATTATAAGAAACTTTACTCTCATTATCATGATTTCCATCACGATGATAAGTTTTAAAATTTAATCAAGGACCTTATCAAGTTAATCAAACAATTAATAATAACTATGATAAAAGAACATCAAATGCGATATATTTTTATATCAAACAACGTTCACAAAAATATGTTCAACTCATCACATATGAGATTGGATCTAGGGTATATGTACTATATCCCTAACAATCTTCCACTTGCACTAGAGCCAATCGCTCTTGTACTTCATTCCCAATTTTCACTTGTGCTTGTCAAACTCATTTGTGCCAAGAGCTTTAGTGAATGAGTCTGCAACATTTTCCTTTTCATCAACCTTTTGAATCTCGACATCTCCACGTTCAGTGATCTCTCTTATAAAGTGATACCTTCATAAAACGTGTTTGGATTTTTGGTGTGATCTTGGTTCTTTTGCTTGAGCAATGGCTCCAATGTTGTTACATAACAATGGAACTGCACCTTCTATTGAAGGAATCACACCAAGTTCAATTAAGAACTTTTTCATCCATACAGCTTCCTTAGCAGCTTCACTAGCTATTATATATTCTGCTTTAGTTACTGAATCGGCTACTATAGCTTATTTGGAAATTTTCCAACTCACTGCACCACCATTTAAGGTGAATACATAACCAGAAATATATTTGCTATCATCTCTATTTGAAGAAAAACTTGCGTCGGTATAACCTTCAAGTTTCAACTCAGAATCTCAATAAATGAGGAATTGGTCTTTAGTCCTTCTTAAGTACTTAAGAATGGTCTTCACCACCTTCCAATGTTCCTCACCAATATTTGGCTAATATCGGCTAGTCACTCTTAGTGCATAAGCCACATTAGGACGTGTACATGTCATGGTATACATGATAGCTCCCACTGCACTAGCATATGGGATCAAACTCATGCGTTCTCTCTCTTCAAGTGTTTTAGGACAATCCTCCCTACTGAGAATAATTCTATTGCCTATTGGTAGATAGGCTCTTTTGGAATTATCCATGTTATACCTCTTTAAGATGGTATCAATGTACAAAGACTAAGAAAGTCCAAGCATGTAACGACCCAACCGATCATTTTGAGATCTAGTGCATCGTTCGACATTTTGAGGCCTTGAGTAGCTTTACTTTAAGTATTATAACTTGTACGTGTGGTCAGAATTGAGTTCAGGATTGATTTGGAAAGAAAATTTTAATTTCGGAAGCTTTAAGTTGGAAGAATTGACTAAGGTTTGACTTTTGGATAAAACAACCTCGGAACCGGGATCTAAGGTTCCAATAGGTTTGTATGATGATTTCGGACTTGGGCGTATGTTCGGGTTGAGTATCGGATCACCCGGGAGCATTTCAGCATTTATTATGGAAAGTTAACATTTTGAAAGTTTAAGAATTTTCTAAGTTTGGTTTGGAGTGGGCTTTGGTATTATAGATGTCTGTTTGGGATTCTGAGCCTTGGAATAGGTTCGTATCATAATTTGTGACCTGTGCGCAAAGTTTGGCATCATTCGGGAATGTTTTGATATGAATCGGGCGCGTTCATCAAAGTTTAAACGTTTGGAAGTTTAATTGGAAGTTTAAAGAAGGGTTTTGATCGTCGATGCGTAGTTTTGATGTTGTTTGGTGTGATTTGAGGCCTCGACTAAGTTTGTAATGTATTTTGTGATGAGTTGGTATAATTAGTTAAGGTCCCGAGGACCTCGGGTGGACTCCGTATGGTTAACAGATCGATTTTTGGACTAAGGGAATGCTGGGATTTTCTTGTTGCTGGTGCTATCGCTTCTGCGGAAGTCGGGTTGCAGAAGCAAGGATCACGCCGCAGAAGCGACTGGGAGTGAACTGGCTGAGGTCGCATGTGCGATGAAATTCCCGCACCTGCATGATCGCAAATGCGATCGTTAGAGCACAGGTGCGGACCTTGCAGGGGGAAGCTGGGACCGCAGATGCGTTCGAATTCCGCAGAAGCGGAACTGCACCTGCAAATGAAATATCGCAGAAGTGAAGGCGTAGAAGCGCTAGAAGGGCCATAGATGCGGAGGTTGAGGGACCTGAAGGGAGCCGCAGAAGCGGACTTTGTGCCGCAGAAGCGGCTAATGTTCCGCAGATGCAAAAATGTCGTTAAACAGAGGGCTTGGTTTTATACGGGATTTAGGCCCACTTTCTTTCATTTTCACTTGGATATGGCGATTTTTGGAGAGCTTCAAGGGGATATTTTCATCATCAATTGCAAGGTAAGCTATTCCCACCTATTGTGAGCTAAATACTTGGATTATGTACGGATTTTTACATAGGAATTAGTAGAAATTTGGGATTTTGGTAGAAAACGTAGAAATTGGTATTTTTGGATTTTGACCCTGAAATTGGACATGGAATTTGGAATAAGTTATATATTTTAGTTCGTGGTGTTATGGGTAAGGTTTATCTTCGAAAACTTTCGGAATCCGAGCACATGAATCTTAGGGTTGTCTTTGTTAGCTTTTCGAGCGGAGTTGGGGATTGTTATTAATTGACTAATTATGGGTAATAGAGTATATATTTATGGATTTGCACATTTATTTGACTAGTTTTGAAGAGATGGGCATCGGTTTGAGGTGTTTGATTGGCATGGGAGCCGGTTACGAAACTTCAGAGCGAGGTAAGTCTCCTGTCTAACCTTGTGAGGGAAAAATTACCCCTAGGTGATATTTATTGTTATGTGCAACTAGTTGTGGGTGCTACGTATGCACGAGGTGACGAGAGTCCGTATGTAGCTAAATCATATTTATGTCCGGCTAGACTTAGGACTTTATCATGTAATAAATGAATTTTTTGAACTCGTTCTGCCGGCTTAATTTATTAAAGTTATAACTGAATTTGGTTTAGTAATAAATATATGTATAATAGGCCGAGCCTTAACACTTTGAGTTGTGGGCGAGATATTTAGGAAACAGTAAAGATTATATTCGTTTTGTGCTCATGTACTGTATTGTAAACACGTGTCTCGTAATTCTGTAACTTCCTTCCTTTCTTGTGTAGTGGGCCGAACTCCTTGGCAGTAATAGATGCATCTATGGTTTGTGCCGCTCGACCCTCGGCAGTGTACACATTGATCTGGATCGGGCCAAACGACCTCGGCAGAATCGTGCGTTATATCACTAGTAGTCCGAATATTCATGAGACAAACCTTACACCGATGCCCGACATCTTATGGTATTCCTTACTTATTTGATATTGACACCTGGCACTTTTCTGAGCTTCTAAGGTAGAATACAGGATCACGAAATTTATACTTTAAAAGAAATATTTGGAAGACTATGAAATTTACAGAATTACCCTACTATTGTTGTGCACTTTATATCTGTTATGAATTATTATATTATTTTATTGGACCTCTAGTAAGTGTCGATGTCGACCCCTCGTTACTACTTCTCCGGTGTTAGGCTAGATACTTACTGGATACGCGTTGATTTACATACTCATGCTGCACTTCTGTACTAAATGTGTAGGATCTGACAGGTTTATTTGGTGATCATCTTGGCGGGTAGGCGCATCTGTTGAGGGGACTTTATGTGAGCTACAATTCAGGCTATGCATCATTTTCCACCGAGTCTCCATCATACTATTTATTTTATCCTGTCTTATTTACATTCTAGACAGATGTATTATTATTGTTCTCCTTAGAAAATGCGCATGTACTTATGACACCGGGTTTTGGGAGTTTCCTATGGGTTGTTCGTTATTGTATTTCGTGTAAGTATTATCATTCACCCTGTAAGTTCTATTTCATACTATTTAATTAAGGAAAAATTATGATTTTGAAATACTAAAATGAGAAATTAAATTGGTAAATCAACGTTGGCTTGCCTGACGGCGGCGTTAGGCGCCATCACGGCCTATAGTGATTTTGGGTCGTGACTGCTTGGTATCAGAGCATTAGGTTCACTTGGGTCTCACGAGTCATGAGAAAATCTAGTAGAGTCTTGCGGATGGGTACGAGGACATCTATACTTATCTTCGAGAGGCTACAGGGCTATTAGGAGTACTTCTTTTCTTGATTCCTAATCGTGCGGTTTGATTCCCTTGAGACTTATGCCTTTATTTCCTTCCTACTCAATCTTATGCGACGTGAAGCACTTGTTATCAATCGGGCGTCGAGTAGTTGTGGTGGTACTACAGACGTGGTGCAGGATGTTTTCCTTACGTGTTTGGGCAGGCTATTATCATCGCCTTGCGAAAGGATGTTCTTTTGTTCCAACTTAGTATCTGTATTTCCTATGGTTTTGAGAATGTGCACGGATTGCTATGATGTCTATACGTTGTTATTGCACAGTGTTGGTGTAATGGTAGGGTGCTTGTCTATGTGTCGAGATAGTGAATGACTTGAAAAGAGGATTTTACGGTGCATGATTTAGAAGTTCGGCATTCAATTCCAGCAAAGGAAAGGCAATCGGACTATGGATGTCCAAGTTTGGTTGATGGTATCGTCGTCCTTGTTAGAATGCATTAAGGTTCGCCGGTGTTATGATCTTCTTCGATTTACTTTCGGGGCAGAGTATGGTAGAATAATGCCTAAGAAGCAGTTGTCAGAGATAGCGGTGTGTAGCGATTCTGAATCGAATTGGTATTTCTAATGTTGATAGCTCAAGAAATATGATCTTCTAGGAGGTTTAGAGTTGGTAGCAATTCATTAGTTCAGGTGCTACAGGTATGGATTGATTTGGGGCAACATTTGGGCAGTGAGGTATGAGGAAGGCATGGCGGGAGGTGTCTCGCGGTGGTTGAATTACTAGCATGTCAAGTATGAAAAGTAGAGGTTGAGAAGTTACTTAAAGAATATGGTTTAACCAAATCGAGAGTGGAAGATTAGCATATGGATTCTGTGGCAGGATAGCCATGTGCCTTGAGAAAGTTTAGAGCGGTTTGGGAATCATGATGGAAGGTAATTTAGTCTACGGATTTTATTTGGGATGGTGACTACTGTATCTAGAAAGATTGGATATGGCAGAAAGGAGTTGCTTGAAATCAAGAGGGGTGTGAAAACTTTATTATCGTCGGGAAGCAACATGACTTAGAGTTTGGAATGCATTGTCGCACTTTTAGTTGATGTCAATGAGGAGTGAATGGACTTGTACAGCTAATGGACGAGCACGAGCTCAGGAGGGTTTACTGATTTTCTTGGTAGTTGTAACCAGTGCAGCGCCGTTGGGAGATGTCGGCATGAAATTCCACATGTGGGTTATCTCCTGTGAGCAAGTTAGCGGTTGCGTGATATTGATAAAGCTTCTGCGAAGAATACTACTTGCTACCTGGTGAGAGGTCGAATATGCGATTATGGCTGATAATTCGGAATATTCATGAAAGTTTTAAAAAGAGGCTACAAGAAATTTGGCGGGTTAACGGTACGATATCATGGTAATTGAGAAGGAGGAATCGTTGTGGGCTCTACATTATGTGATGGCAGCTTAAAGCTAAGTGGGGAGCCCTACCGTTTACGATTGGATCCTGTGATTGTCTGCTTGTGCGGTTTCTGGTTATCAATGCGTTGGTGGATTATTTATGACTAAAAAAAAAAATATCAGGAGTAATTCGAACAAGAAACTTGATGAATGTATGATATGCTTCGCCTTATCAATTCAGGTGTAGGTTTTGGGAAGACTCAAAGTTTATGCTTTTTGGGGGTGGAATGTACAAGGAAAATAATTCCTCTGGTTGCTTCTTTGGGAGTGTTCACGTGCTGACAACACACTGGAGATTGGCTTATATTCGGGACCAAGTCAGAGTGTGTGAATCTCAACAACGGTCCTAGTGGGTTCAAGAATTAAAGTGTAGTGCCTAAGAATTTTGGGTCCGTTGTGTGGTTAAGGATCGAGTTTTCACAGTGGATTACGAATGAGACTCGGAATGTTCTATGTTATCTTCGAGTTTGCGGTGCATTATTGGAGGAAAGGAAGAAATATCCTCGGATTTGCGGAAGATCTTGCAGAATAGGTGTACCAGTTGGAGATGCTATTGTGCGCTTGAGAAGGGTATGGGATGATTCATGGGTATTGAGACAATGTGGTCTTGCGATTCGGGCCACTCGGGATGAGTGCGGATCGTATTAGTTATGTTGTGAATGGAGATATTATTATTTCTAAGTCAAGTCAAGAGTAAATTGAAGGAAGTGGGGTGTGTTGGTAATGGTTTGAATCAGTGTGATTGTGGCAATGATCAGTTCCTTTGGTGTGTGAAGTTATACATGTGGTTGGTGGTTGTACATGCAGGCTTGACATCCACCACAACTTGATTGATTTGGGAAGTATTCGATTTAAATGGCCTTGTGGTGTAAATAGATTCCAGAGGAGTCATGGCGGTTTAGATCACAACTTGAGGTTTGTATTTTCTGCAGTTTAGGAATTCAGTTGCGTATTGCATTGGCTCTACTGAAATGAGCTAAGTGAAAGATTTCTAGCCAATGAAGTGTTTATTCTACTGGTAGTTCAGGGGTTATGATGAATTCGTGATTCTCACGTAGCGGCATGATAGGTGCAGTGAGCGGCATGGGAATTTGAAGGTGGAGGATCAAGGTTGCGGTTCGGTGTGGCAGGAATGTCACGAGCTCGGATGAGCAGGGGAGAATTCAGATGTTTAGAGTGAGCTCGCGTTATCTTAGTGTCGCCTGAGAATGGTGTTCTGTGAATGGAGCATTGTGTATTGATTTTCGGGTTCTTGAATTGCTTTACAGATTAGTCTGGTTGGTGGTATGGATGTGCAGACTTTGCTACCTGGTGCGGAAGGTTGTGGGAATGTACCCCACGGGGAAATTTGTATAAGTATGACATGTTAGTCACTTGATGGTTAAGGATTGAGACCAAGTATGGAGATTCTAGTACTATTGCTAATGTGAGAGTTTATGCCTGAAAGGCACTTTATTCCATTAGTTGTGGACTGTGGGAGTTTGTTCCGGATCGGACGACTGCTCGTGTATGTCATGAATAGGGCTATTGTGGATCCTTGAAAGGTTGTTGTCCCAGTATGGGATGATCGGAATCGGCTTGAGGTTCGTTAGTGGGTCTAATGTGAATGCATGCTCTACATCAGGTTGGTTGTGTTCATTCATCATAGCATTACTTACGGAGGAGTCGTCGGGCATTGGATGTTATTCTCGTCGTCAGCTATTCTATGTTAATCTCTATTGTGCCATGTGGGTTGTGAGACAACTTGATTATTCGCATATGTGTTGAGTTTCCGTGTAGCTTGTGGTGTTCTTTGTGCAGGATGGCTCTTGAGATGGAGGTCATTTATTGCACCTTTGTCATGCTCGGGTTTCGTAGTGTATGGTGCTATCCGTCTCCCCAGGATTAGTATTATGCACTTGGCATGCTTGTGGTTGATATTCGGGCATTTCGTAAGTATAAGTGTCACGGCTTGATGTGTGTTTGCTTCTTGATTATTATATTCGGATCGGGTGGCACATCGCCACGGGTATATTGTTTGGATCGGGTGGCATGCCGCCACAAGCATGTTATGTGGATCGGGTTGCATGCTGCAATATTGTCATGTTTGGATCGGGATGCACGCCGCAACAGTGTCATGGTTGATCGGATTGCACGCTGCAATAGCGAGATGTTGAGCATAGTTCCTTACACTTATTTTGCGTGTCTTGTTTTTCATCCTTGAGGTAGGTTCATAGCATCTATTCGACCGTTTTATTCTTTACGTAGGCTGGGTGGTCCTTTTTCAAAAGTTCGTTCTTCCTTATATATCACATTCGAGTTTGCAGCTTGTTGGCGCATGGTGGGCGTCATATAAAATTTTTGGCAGTGTCTGAGATGGCTTATTGCCTGAGCAGCTTGTACTGGGTGAGACGGGGTTATTGGACCTGGGATCAGTTCAATTAGATTTATATAAGGTATACTAAATAGAAAATATCGTTATTTAGTCAGAATGAGGTAATGGTCCTGCCAGGAGGAGAGACTCTGTGATTTGTTGATTCGGTAGGCGGTTATTAGTTTCTACACATTTCTGCAGTCGTGGCGGTATTTCGAAGGTTGGAACATGACTTATATGCATCATGAGATGTATTGAGGGCATCAGATTCGTGAAATTCTAGCTAGTGTGATCGGAGGATATTATTATGGGCAACCGACTTATGAGGTGCAGAGTATGATTTGAACATAGGTGCATGATCGTGTTTTGGTACAGCGTGTGTTGATTGATACGGTGTTCGTGAGTTAGAATCAGGTCTTGTAAAGAAATTTGGAAGTTGGAATTTGGTTCTAAAGCTTGTTAGCTAAGGTTATCGGGAGGATCTTCAGTCTGGCTCGAGCTAATGTGCTCCACTAGGTTGTGGTGGCACGGGTAGGTGCCCGAGGTGTTAAACAATGATTTTGGACAACTCCTCAGCAGTTCTTAGCACGTTCGAGGACGAACATATGTTTAAGTGGGGGAGAATGTAACGACCCGACCTGTCATTTTGAGCTCTAGCGCGTTGTTCGGCAGTTTGAGGCCTTTAGTAGCTTGACTTCAGGTATTATGACTTGTACGTATGTTCGGAATTGAGTTCAGGATTGATTTGGAAAGAAAATTTTAATTTTGGAAGTTTTAAGTTGGAAGAATTGACTAAGGTTTGACTTTTGGGTAAAACAACCTTGGAACTGGGATCTGAAGGTTCCAATAGGTTCATATGATGATTTCGGTCTTGGGCGTATGTTCGGGTTGAGTATCGGATCACCCGGGAGCATTTCGGCGTTTATTTTGGAAAGTTAACATTTTGAAAGTTTAAGAATTTCCTAAGTTTGGTTTGGAGTAAGATTTGGTGTTATCGATATCTGTTTGGGATTCTGAGCCTTGGAATAGGTTCGTATCATGATTTTTGACCTGTCATTCTGAAATGTTTTGATATTAATCGGACGCGTTCCTCGAAGTTTAAAGGTTTGGAAGTTTAAAGAAGGATTTTGATCGTCGATCCGTAATTTTGATGTTGTTTTTCATGATTTGAGGCCTCGGCTATGTTCATAATGTGTTTTGGGACGCTTTGGTATAACTGGTTAAGGTCCCCAAGGGCCTTGGGTGGATTCCGAATGGTTAACGGATAGAATTTTGGACTAAGGGAATGCTGGGATTTTCTAGTTGCTGGTGTGATCGCTTCTGCGGAAGCTGGGTCGCAGAAGCAAGGATCGCATCGTAGAAGTAGCTGAGAGTGAACTGGCTGAGGTTGCAAGTGCAAAGAAATTCCCACTCCTGCGTGATCGCAGATGCGACCGTCGGAGTGCAGGTACGGACTTTACACGGGGAGGCTGGGACCGCAGATGCGGTCAAATTTCGCAGAAGCGGAACCGCACCTGCGGATGAAACATCGTAGAAGCGAAGGCGTAAAAGAGATAGAGGGGCCGTAGATGCGGAGGTTGAGGGACCTGAAGGGAGCTGCAGAAGCGGACTTTGTGCCGCATAAGCGGCTAATGTTCCGCAGATGCAAAAATGTCGCTTGGCAGAGGGCTTGGTTTTATACGGGATTTTGGCCCATTTTCTTTCATTTTCACTTGGATGGGGCGATTTTTGGAGAGCTTCAAGGGGATATTTTCATCATATATTGCAAGGTAAGCTATTCCCACCTATTGTGAGTTAAATACTTGGACTATGTACGGATATTTACATGGAAATTAGTAGAAAGTTGGGATTTTGGTAGAAAACGTAGAAATTAGTAATTTTGACAACGAAATTGGACATGGAATTTGGAATAAGTTATATATTTTAGTTCGTGGTGTTATGGGTAAGGTTTATCTTCGAAAACTTTCGGAATCCGGGCACGTGAGCTCGAGGGTTGTCTTTGTTGGCTTTTCGAGCGGAGTTGGGGATTGTTATTAATTGACTAATTATGGGTATTAGAGTATATATTTATGGATTTGCACATTTATTTGACTAGTTTTGACGAGACGGGCATCGGGTTGAGGTGTTTGAGTTGCATGGGAGCCGGCTACGAAACTTCGGAGCGAGGTAAGTCTCCTGTCTAAGCTTGTGAGGGGAAAACTACTCCTAGATGATATTTATTGTTATGTGTAACTAGTTGTGGGTGCTACGTACGCACGAGGTGGCGAGAGTCCGTACGTAGCTAAATCATGTTTATGTCCGACTAGACTTAGGACTTTATCATGTAATAAATGAATATTTTGAACTCGTTCTGCTGGCTTAATTTATTAAAGTTATAACTGAATTTGGTTTAGCAATAAATATATGTATAATAGGCCGAGCCTTAATACTTTGAGTTGTGGGCGAGATATTTGAGAAATGGTAAAGATTATATTCGTTTTGTGCTCATGTACTGTATTGTAAACATGTGTCTCATAATTCTGTAACTTCCTTCCTTTCTTGTGGAGTGGGCCGAATGCCTCAGCAGTATAATAGATGCATCTATGGTTCGTGCCGGTCGTCCCTCGGTAGTGTACACATTATTCTGGATCGGGCCGAACGACCTCGACAGAATCGTGCGTTATATCGCTAGTAGTCCGAATATTTACGAGACAAACCTTCCACTGATGCCCGGCATCTTATGGTATTCCTTAATTCTTTGATATTGACACCTGTCATTTTTCTGAGCTACTAAGGTAGAATACACGACCGAGAATTTATTCTTTAAAAGAAATATTTGGAAGTCTATGAAATTTACATATTTACCCCACAATTGTAGTGTACTTTATATATCTGTTATGAATTATTATATTATTTTATTGGACCTCTAGTAAGTGTCGATGTCGACCCCTCGTCACTACTTCTCCTGGGTTAGGCTAGATACTTACTGGGCATGCGTTGATTTATATACTCATGCTGCACTTCTGCACTAAATGTGCAGGATCTGACAGGTTCATTTGGTGATCATCTTGGCACGTAGGCGCATCTGTTGAGGGGAATTTATGTGAGCTACAATTCAGGCTGCACATCACAGTTCACCAAGTCTCCATCGTACTATTTATTTTATCATGTCTTATTTACATTCTAGACAGATGTTGTATTATTATTGTTCTCCTTAGAAAATGCTCGTGTACTTGTGACACCGGGTTTTGAGAGTTTTCTACGAGTTGTTCGTTATTGTAGTTCGTGTAAATATAATCATTCACCATGTAAGTTCTATTTCATACTATTTAATTAAGGAGAAATTATGATTTCGAAAAACTAAAATGAGAAATTAAATTGGTAAATCAACGTTGGCTTGCCTGACGGCGGCGTTAGGCGCCATCACGACCTATAGTAGATTTTGGGCCGTGGCAAAGCAGCTTCCTCGATCTATCTTTATAAATCTTTAAATCCAATATATAAGCTTCTTTCCCAAGTCTTTCATGGAGAACTGTTCAGATAGCCAAATCTTGGTACTCTGTAATGTTGGTATATCTTTTCCTATGAGTAATATATTATCAACATACAATACTAAGAATATAATTGTGCTCCCACTAACCTTTTTGTACACACAAGGCTCTTTTTCGCATCTAACAAAATTGAACTTTTCAATTGTCTTGTTAAAGCAAATATTCCAACTTCGAGAAGCTTGCTTTAGTCCGTAAATGGATCTTTGTAGCTTGCAAATTTTATTATGATCAGACGTAGATGTGAAACCTTCAGATTGTGCCATGTACACATTCTTTTCTAGCTCACCATTAAGGAAAATTGTTTTCGCATCCATTTGCCATATTTCATAATCATAGTATGCTACTACAACAAGCAAAATCTGAATTGATTTGAGCATTGCCACGGGAGAGAAAGTCTCGTCATAATAGACTCCTTCTTTTTAACGATATCCCTTGGCAACAAGACGGGCTTTGTAGGTCTCCACCTTTCCGTCTGCTCAAATATTTTTCTTAAAAACCCATTTACAACCTATAGGTTTTATATCCTTTGAAGGTTCAACTAAATTCCATACTTTATTTTTCTTAATTGATTCCATTTCGGATTTCATAGCCTTTTGCCATCTCTCATAGTCAGAACTTTGTATAGCATCTTCATGGGTCTTAGGGTCATCATCATTATGATCAACCTCATTTGATACATCATCTTATACCATTAGATTTAATTTAGTGGGTACATGACGTTCTCGTGTAGACCTTTTAAGAGGTATTTGTACAACTTGTTCACCTTGTGCTGGATTTGGTTGTTCAATTTGGTTGGGAACTGGTTCATTAACCTGTTCTTGAACTACATTTAGCCCTGAACTTCAACCGTTGAAGATGAAAACTTCCTTGTCAACTTCAAAATATCCAATAAAGGTTCTTCAACTTCTGTCTCATGATCTTGATTTTGTGTTGATTCATTAGTTCCTTGAACTTCATCAAGTTCTATTTCTCCACTATGATTTTCTTCCAAAAGAAATTCCCTTTCCAAGAAGGTTGCTCCTCTAGCCACAAACTATCACGATCCAAAATCTCATCTGTCGTGATGGCGCCTATCTCAATACTAGGCAAGCCAACAATCTCAATAAAACACCATATCTTTTAAGTTTGAGAACAAAATAATTAAATTCAGCGGAAGAAACTCACAATTTCAAATATAACACTCCCAAAATCCGGTGTCACTGAGTACATGAGCATCTAATATGGATATAAAGTCTGATTGATAAAATCACTGTCTAAAAATATAGAACAATACAAAAATTAAACAGGAAGGGAACCAAGTCTGCGGACGTTAAGCAGTTACCTTGATAGTCCCCAACAGAATTAACTTCGAAATCTAGCAGCCGCCGTATCCGGGAGCACCTGGATCTGCACACGAGGTGCAGAGTGTAGTATGATTACAACTAACTCAATAAATAACAAGACTAACCTCTGGGCTGAAAGCAATGACGAGCTCCACAGTTACAGTCCAGTATAAATAATGGTACGAAATGTAGGCATGCTTTCGAATTTAACAGTTAAACTCAGTACAATTGAAATAGATCAATACTACATGATATGAGAAATATGACATCTCAATAGAAAGACCTCATGTAAATTCTGGTCATAAATTATTCGGTCACTCGGTACTGTTTATGGCCAATCCAGCCCAGGGTGTTCCAACCCGTATATAAATACACATCGACTGACAGTCAGTCACCTAGTACTAGATAAGGCCAATCCAGCCCTGGGGTCATTTATACCCAAATGCAAATAATACGGACAAGATCATGTCCAGGTAAATTCATTACAATATAAATAAGTAAGGCAAGTCCATGCCCTGGGAAAATCCATCCCAAGCATATATATATATAAGCAGTAAGTAAGGCAAGTCCATGCCCAGGGAAATCCATCCCGAATATATATAATCATCTACGCCACTATAAGTCGACCGCGCTCACTGGGGGTGTGTGCAGACTCTCGGAGGGGCTCTTTCAGCCCAAGCGTGATATAAAACCAATATGGCCTACTGCAGGCGGGCAGTCCCGATTCGTATAATAATAAATCCAATGAGGCATGCTGCAGGCGGGTAGCCTCGATCTATTTAATAATAAAGCCAATAAGGCCTGCTGCAGCGGGCAACCCCGATCCATTTAATAATAAAGGCAATAAGGCGTGCTGCAGGCGGGCAGCCCCGATCCAGAACAATAATAATGTATAAAGCCATTCTAGCCTACTGCAGGCGGGCAGCCCCGATCCACTTAATAATAACATATATAAAGCAAAATGGCCTGCTGCGTTGCGCAGCTCAATCCCATAAATATCCTCACAATGGACAATTATTACTGAGTGTAAAATGTATATTTTAGAACAATTAATTCAACATCATCACGACCCCATGGGTCCTAAAATATCGGCACATAGCCTAAACATGATCTTTATTACTAGTCTCAGCTTAATTCCTCTAACACGTGCCACATGTTCAGATAATAACATGATTCTTTAATTTTACTACTTCACAGGATTTATTCAAGACACACTTTCTGTGGTGCACGTCTACATGTTCGTCACCTATCGTGTGTGTCACCTCCAAACAATTCTTATCATACCAAATTCGGGGATTCATACCCTCAGAACCAAGTTTAGAAGTGTTACTTATCTCAATCCGAGCAATTCTTTATTCCAATAAGCCTTTTCTTCACGATTCGGCCTCCAAACGCCTCAAATCTTAGTCAAAATAATTTGATACAATCAACACGAGGTGTAGGAATCAATTCCAAATGAAAATGCTAAATTTCACAAATAAATCCAAAATTAACTCAAAAATAACAGTGGGTCCCACATCTCGAAACCCAATAAAAGTTAAAAAATATGAACGCCCATCAACCAGGAGTCCAACCATACAAAATTTTCTAAATTCCGACTCCGATTCGGCCTTCAAACCCTCAAATCAATTTTTTGGAAAATTTCTATTCTAATCCCCTAAATCATGAAATAAGTGTTAGAAATAATGTTAGATTCATGAATAACGGACTAAATCAAGTTAAGATCACTTACCCCAGTCCACTTTGTGAAGTTTGCCTCTGAAAATCGCCCAAATCGAGCTCCCCAACTATTTTTATGTCAAAAATGGCCAAAACACCCGTTTATAGAGCTTCTGACGTTGCCTGTGGTGCCATTTCCAGTATCCCAAAAATTCTTAATACCAGGGCTAGCGCCCCACACTACCCTGGGCACTCGCGGTGACGGAAAATCGTTCCCGATATGGATCCACTTAAATCTTGAAGAAACGACATCGAAACCGACTAGAAATATCCAACTTCTACATTCGATGACGAAACCTATCAAATCAAGTACGTTTGACCTCAAATTTTGCACACAAGTCATAAATGACATAATGGACCTATTTTAATTTTCAAAATCGGATTCCGACCCCGATATCAAAAAGGTCAACTCTCCGGTCAAACTTCCAAACTTAAATTTCCATTTTAGCCATTTCAAGCCTAATTTAACTACTGACTTTCAAGTAATTTTTTGGACATACTCCTAAGTCCAAAATCACCATACGAAGCTATTGGAACCATCAAAACTCTATTTCGAAGTTGTTTGCACAAGAGTCAAACTTTGGTCAACCCTTTTCATTTAAGCTTCCAACATGAAATTTATTCTTCCGAACTAATCTCGAAACACATGAAAAATCAAAACCAGCGATTCACACACGTCATAATACATCATATGAAGCTATTTAAGACTTCAAATAGTATAAAGGAGAGTAATTACTCAAAATGACAAGTCGGGTCGTTACACAAACACTTTATGGTTAGAAGGGTGATAGAAATAATATCCCAGTGCATCTTTAGGATACCTAATGAACCTACACTTATCAGATCTTGAGTCAAGTTTATCAGACTGCAGTCTCTTAACATAAGTTGGGAAACCCCAAACTTTAATATATTTAAGACTAGGCTTACGTCCTTTCCATATCTCATATGGTGTTGTAGAGACTGATTTAGTGGGAACTTATTAAGTAAGTATGTTGTTGCTTCCAAAGCATATCCCCATAAATTTATTGGAAGATTAGTGAACCCCATCATAGATCTCACCATATCTAATAAGGTTCGGTTTCTACTTCCAGACACACCATTGTGTTGTGGTGTTCTTGGAGGTGTCCACTGTGAGAGAATCTCATTCTCTTTGAGATACCTAGTAAAATCTTCACTAAGATATTTTCCACCTCTATCAGACCTTAGTACTTTGATACTTTTACCAATCTGTTTCTCTACTTTACTACGGAACCTTTTGAACATTTCAAAAGATTCAGATTTGTGTTTCATAAGATACACAAATACATATCTTGACATATCATCAGTGAAGATGATGAAGTAAGAATATCCACCTCTACCTTGAATTTTTATGACCCCACAAATATTTGTATGAATTAGTCCCAATAATTCAGAAGCTCTTTCTCCACTTTCAGTAAATAGAGATTTGGTCATTTTTTCTTTGAGACAAGATTCACAAGTTGGATATAATTCAAAATCATACTTGTCAAGGCACCCTTTCTTGTACAACTTATTAATTCTTTTCTCTCCAATATGACCAAGCCTACAATGTCAAAGGTATGTATGATTTACTTGATCATCTCTTTTCCTCTTAAGACTAGAAACATGCATAACCAAATTTGTATTCACATTAGGTAAGACATAAACATCATGTTGGAGATAGACATTCACATATAAATTATCACCATAATAAATAGAGCAAATTAGCCTATATTAATGTGAAAACCACGTTTGTCCAACATAGAAGCTGAAATTATGTTCGAAACAAATTTAGGAACATAATAACATTCATCCAACATAAGTATTTTGCCCGAAAGAATTATTAAAGAAATTTATCCTACAACTACGGTTTCAACTTTTGCACCATTTTTAACTTATAGATTAATTTCTTCTTTCTTTAGTCTCCTACTTATCTTGATTCCTTGCAACATATTGCAGATATTATATTCATTGCCAGTATCTAATATCCACAGTGAAGAATTAGTATTAGCTAAAGAAATCTTGAAAATATTTTTTATTAATGTCTCACCTTATTTCTTGTCCTTTTGAGTTGCAAGATACTTCTTGCAGTTTCTCTTCCAATGCCCTTTCTTTTTACAGTGAAAACATTCAACATCATAGACTGACTTCAAGATCAAATCTTCAGAAATCTCTTTACCAAGCTTGTACCCCAACTTCTCAAGTTTTTTGGTAAGATTAATCGCATGATTGACATGGGGTCCAATAGGAGAGTTTTGAATATTCAACCATGTATCAACCATCTTCTTAAGATGTTAAATAATTACAGTTGGATCCATATTCTGATATTTTCTCTGGAGTTCAAAACTCGTAGAAGCAAGAATGATGTGTTTAATAGCAAGGCATTCTTCCAAGTATTTCTGATAAACCTTGGTGCCTTCAACATCATTCTCTGGTAGGACTATCTTTGCAGGCTTATCGATCACATCAATGAGCTTTTCATGCATGAGAACAATTCTCAAATTTCTATACCAGTCATCAAAGTTTGGTCGTACCAACTTGTTGGTCTCAAGTATTTCACGTAATGATATAACAGACATATTGAGAAATCTAAAATATAGAAAGAAAATGCAATAATATAAGAACATATTTACATATATCATAAAGACATGGACTTTTATCTAAATGATATTTTTACTAATTATTCTAAACTATTTACCCTCATTATAGTTTAAAAAATCTTTATTTATGTTAGTGAAGAGGAGGAATCCTTTTACAATATGTATGAGCCCCTTGGAAGTCAAGTTGTTTCTCATATATATTTTAAAGGTAGGTACTCTTACCAATTGTATTCCCATACAATTTTCTTAATTAGCTCTATGTCAAATAGTCCCTTGGTAGTCAGGTCGATCCTATTGGCATAGTTGAGTTCAATCATCATGATAGCAAAGAAATTATTAAATTTTATTCTCCTCGAATAATCCAGGCGTCTAGTATAAAATTTAATAATTCTTTCAATCCATGCATCTAATGCAATAAATAATTTTAACTTATTCTCGAACTATAAGTCTCCTTGTTGTCAGACCGCTCCTTATAAATAAGAAATAAATAAAATTATTTATTTTGATGGATAGCTTTACAATAAAATATCTTATATTTTATCATTTAAGAACTCAATTTTTAGTGTGAGAAAATTGTTATTAAAATAACTTTTAATAACATGATGATCAAATCTTTTATAGCACATGAATTTAGTTCAAGTTGTCTACATACTTAGTCCTAAATTAATTTAAAATATAAAGAACAAACATGAGATGACTAGACGAAATTCAACATACTATTAACGCACATATCCTATATGGTGTAAAAGTTGAGGATGAAACTTTATGTATCACATATAAATAAATTCATACCACAATAACTTTATATGTTCATAAGAGTAAAAGCTTCAAAAGCTTTTTTCAATTTACATCATATGCAACTGAGGCTTTACTAATATTTTGACATATTTTTATTCTTATAATAAATATAACACCATGCGGTAAACTTTCAAACAATTTCATAAATTGAGAAGTATTATGTTTGAACTCTTCAAATATAATCTTAAAAGTTTCATAAATAAATTTTAGACACAAGGAACCAAGGCTCTGATACCACTGTAGGATTGCGTATAGGTGTTCATAACATGCAGCGAAGACAATAACAATTCTAAGAAGATTTTTTCGTGTTTAAAATTTATTTACATGTCAAAGATTGGATCTAAGACGTATCTGGCGGAGGGAGTCTCATTTCAAAAATTCTTCGATAGTGCAAAGACTCTGTGCGTATCCACACCGAGACTGATCCTTGCTATCAACTCTTTAATCAATGAAATCTGCGAACAAATTGAATAAAAATATTGTGTTGAAACTTTTCTCAAAAATCTCAACTCAAAGGTAGAAGAACAAGAAACACTTTTCTTGTAATTGTATTCTTTTTCTTGGCTTTATATTGCACTCTCACTTTCACAAAGTGGGTTTTCTTCTCAAGAATTTTTACGGTAAATTTTGTCCATCACCCTTTATATAGCATCACCTATAAAATCTTTTTCCTATTTGGCTGAGGTAATGATTTATTTGGGGTAGAAGTTTTAATTCCACAAATTAACTTTATGAAATTTCTTATGGAGATATCGTTACTGCCGATCTTTATGGACTTTCCATAAAGTCCAATAGATTACAAAAGTCTTATTAGTATTTTAGTATAGAAAAATACAAATCCCATTCTTAATGGGTTTAAGTAGCCGACTCTTCCAATTATGGACTTTAATGTAATGTCCTTACGGGGCTTTCAGTTAATCCAATTTCAAAGACAAGTCTTTTTATAAATATTTTATATAACATATTTTACATAAAATAACTGTTAAGTATATATATCACATATATATTTTAACCAAAATATATAATTTAATTTTCTATTCAAAATAGAAAACTTCAATTTGTTCCAATATAAATTATATCTTCTGTACTAGCAAAGAATATAATAATATTTTATTTGAACTAATAACTAAATTTATTTGACTAATTAAATTTTTTATTTTAATTATCAAATAATAAAGTAACTAATCCTTTAGAAAAGATCAGACGTTAGTGTGTCACGACCCAACACTCTAACATGTCGTGATGGTGCCTATCGATGGTACTAGGCAAGCCGACCTTTCAAAATACTTCAATATTTCATAAAAAGGATAATTCAAAGCTTTTTCATACTAGAAATATTTACAAAAACCGGAGTTGAATTCAAAATAAAATGCGGAAAGATAGCCCCAAACATCGGGGTGTCACTAAGTCATGAGTATCTAGATATCCAGTCTAATAAAAACAGTCTCAAAGTATCAATACAAGAAAGAAAGAAAACATAGAAGGAGAGACAAGGTCTGCGGACGCCGGCAACAACCTCGTAGTCTCCGGTACTCGATCGTGCACGAAATCAACGACCTCCGTGATCAAACACACCTAGATCTGCACATGAAGTGTGGGGTGTAGTATGAGTACAACCAACTCAGCAAGTAACAGAAATAAATAAGGAACTGAGAAGGTAGTGACGAGGTATACAAATACAGTTCATTTTCAATAATTCCAGCAAAGAATAAACATGCTTTCAAATCCGGCAGTTCAAATCAAATATGTTTTATACAGTTACAGTGCAGGTAAATCCGGATATAGAATCTTTCACAAATTTTACGACAATGACAGATAGCAACTAAGTGCATCAACAAATGAAAAAACAAGTATAGCCTCTCAGGGCAACAGTCACTCAACTCGTCACAACAGCTCAATCACTCGGCTCTCAGCCCTCAGTACTCACACTCTATAGATACCTGCGCTCACTGGGGGTGTGCAGACTCCGGGGGGGCTCTTTTCAGCCCAAGCACTATAACCGAACGGACAACTCACGTGCTGTACGGACAACTCACGTACTATAGTATTAATATATAGAACGACACGGATAACTCACGTGTTGCACGGACAACTCACGTGCGATAGTATTAATATGTGAAATCGCACGGACAACTTACGTGATGCACGGACAACTCACATGCCATAGTATTAATACCTCATAGACAGGCCCTCGGCCTCACTCAGTCATCAACCTCTCTAATCTCTCGGGCTCTCGGAAATCACAAAGATCGACCCAAACAAAGATAACATACTGTATCAACAAGAATCAAGAAGAGGCTGAGATATGATACGCAAGTAAAAACCATGATTGAGTACAAGACAACAATCAGCAAGTAATTCAACAAGTACGCGACCTCTGCGGGTCCCAACAGTACCATCACATAGCCTAAGCATGATTTCTAACATGATTTGCAGCCGAATTTCTATAACACATGGAGAGCATATAGCTAGCAACAAGTTATTCAACTTTACAGTTTCACGTAATGGACCAAGTCCCAATTCCTACGGTGCACACCCATACTTCCGTCACCTAGCATGTGCGTCACCTCCAAAATACTCACATAATCCAATAATTCGGGGTTTCATACCCTCAGGACCAGATTTAAAACTATTACTTACCTCAAACCGCGCAAAATCCTACTCCGCAATGCCTTTTTCCCTCGAATCAATCTCCAAACGCTCCGAATCTAGCCACAAGCAGTACGATATAATTAATATAGGCTAAAAGAATCAATTTCACAAGAAAAATCCAGAATCGGCTAAAACCCGGCCCACGTCTCCAAATCTGATAAAAGTCACAAAATTCGAAAGCCCATTCACTCACTAGCCTAACCATACTAAATTCATCAAAATCCGATATCATTTGGTCCTCCAAATCACCAGAATCCACTCTCCAATTCTCAAGCCCTAAACCCCCAAATTTCAATTCAAAATCTCGCTAATTAGGTAGGAAAATCAGTGGGGAATCAAGATTTATGATAAAAAATGAGTACAAGAAGCTTACCTCAATAATCCCCTCGAAAAGCTTCTCTAAAATCGCCTAAGTCTGAGTCTCGAATGGTGAAATAAGACTAAAATCGCGAACCCTTACTTTTTAAACCTTCTGCCCAGACTTTTCGCACCTGCGGCCCTATTTCCGCACCTGCGGAACCGCTCCTGCGCAAATACATCTGCACCTGCGGAACCCACTAAAAACACTGGGCTCACACCTGCGCTCCAGGTCTCGCACCTGCGTAGTCGCTCCTGCGGCCCTTTGTCCACTTCTGCAGAAATGCCAAACTTTTCCTTTTTCGCATCTGCGGCCCATCCTCGCATTTGCAGACTCGAAGATGCGCATCCTTTCTCGCACCTGCGCCCCCTACCCTTCCTGGCCTAGCCCGCATCTGCGGCCTCCTCTTCGCTTCTGCGTGTCCGCACCTGCGGTTCCCCACTCGCAGGTGCGATTACACTAGCAGAAACTACACTTCAGCTATCCTTCAACATCAAACTTTGATCCGTTAACCACCTGAAATCGACCCGAGGTCCCCGGGACCTCAGCCAAACATACCAACAAGTCTTATAACCCGCTACGAACTTAGTTAAATCGTCTAATCACTTCGACCAACACCAAAAACACGAATTACACACGGATTCAAGCCTAATAAACTTTGAAATTTCCAAATTCTACAAACGATGCCAAAACTTATCAAATCACGTCCGATTGACCCCAAATTTTGCACATAAGTCATAAATGACACCACGAACCTACTCCAACTTCCGAAATTCCAATCCAACCCCGATATCAAAAAGTCAACCTCCGGTCAAACTTTCCAAAAATTTGACTTTCGCCATTTCAAGACTAAATTAGCTACGGACCTCAAATTCACAGTCCGGACACGTTCCTAAGTCCAAAATCACCCAATAGAGCTAACGGAACCGACGGAAGTTCATTTCGGAGTCGTCTTCACACAATTCCAACTACGGTCAAAATCTTAAGACTTAAGCTTCAGTTTTATGGACTAAGTGTCCCAAAATACTCCGAAACCAAAAACAAGACCTCCCGGCAAGTCACATAAGCAGGAACAGATACGGGGAAAGCAGTAAATAGGGGATCGGGGCTAATACACTCAAAATGACCGGCCGGGTCATTACATCCTCCCCTTTTTAAAACAATCATTTGTCCACGAACGAGCATAGAGACATACTTGAAGTGGTGAAAAGATGAGGATAACAACTGCGCATATCATGCTCGGTCTCCCAAGTCGCCTCCTCAACCGGCCGGCCCCTCTACTGAACCTTCACAGAAGCAATATTTTTTTACCTCAGCTTTCGAACATGCCTATCCAAGATCGCCACCGGCTCCTCAACATAAGATAAATCCTTGTCCAACTAGACTGAGCTGAAATCCAATACGTGAGACGGATCACCGTGATACTTCCGGAGCATAGAAACATGGAATACTGGATGAACTCCTACTAAACCGGGAGGCAAGGCAAGCTCATAAGCAACCTCCTCAACACATCGCAATACCTTAAATGGACCGATAAACCTCAGGCTCAGCTTGCCATTCTTTTCGAAACTCATAACACCCTTCATGGGTGACACCCGGAGTAAGACCCGCTGTCAAACCATAAATGCAACATTGTGAACCTTTCGATCCGCTTAACTCTTATGTCTGGACTGGGCTGTGCGTAGTCTATCATGAATCACCTTAACCTTCTCTAGAGGATGCTGAAGGAAGTGTGTACCCAATAATCTAGCCTCGCCCGGCTCAAACCAACCCACCGGAGGCCTACACCGCCTACCATACAGAGCCTCATACGGTGCCATCTGGATGCTCAACTGGTAACTATTGTTGTAAGCAAACTCCGCTAGAGGCAAGAACTGATCCTACGAACCTCCAAACTCCATCACACACGCACGAAGCATATCCTCTAATATCTGAATAGTGCGCTCGGACTGTCCGTCCGTCTGAGGGTGAAATGTTGTGCTCAACTCCACTCGAGTCCCCAACTCATACTGCACGGCCCTCCAAAACCGTGATGTAAATACCCCGGTAAAAAATAATAGATACCGGTACGCCATGAAGCCTGACGATCTCGCGGATATACACCCGAGTCAGCTACTCGAAAGAATGGGTAGTCATCACAGGAATGAAATAAGCTAACTTGGTCAGCCGGTCCACAATCACCCAAACTGCATCAAACTTCCACTGAGTCCGTGGAAGCCCAACACCGAAATCCATAGTGATCCGCTCCCATTTCCACTCTGGAATCTCTAACTTCTGAAGCAACCCACCTGGTCGTTGATGCTCATACTTCACCTGCTGGCAATTTAGGCACCGAGCTACATACTTCACTATGTCCTTCTTCATTCTCCTCCACCATTAATGCTGTCTCAAGTCCTGATACATCTTTGCGGCACCCGAATGAATAGAATACCACAAACTGTGAGCCTCTTGGAGAATCAGCTCACGCAAACAATCTACATTGGGCACACATGGCCTGCCTTGCATCCTCAATGCACCATCATCCTCAATAGTGACTTCCTTAGTATCACCATGCTGGACCGTGTCCTTAAGGACAAGCAGATAGGGGTCTTCATACTGACGCTCCCTGATACGATTATAAAGAGAAGATTGGGAGACCACACAAGCCAATACTCGACTCTGCTCAGAAACATCCAATCTAACAAACTGGCTAGCTAAGGCCTGAACATCCAATGCTAGTAGCCTCTCTACTGCTGGAAGATATGCTAAGCTCCCCAAACTCTCCGCCCGGTGACTCAAGGCATCGGCCACCACATTGGCCTTCCCGGGATGGTATAAAATGGTGATATCAGAGTCCTTAAGAATCTCCAACCACCTCCGCTGACTCAAGTTAAGATCCTTCTATTTGAACAGATGCTGCAAACTCCGATGATTAGTGTAAATCTCACAATGGACCCCGTACAAATAGTGCCGCCAAATCTTAAAGGTGTGAACAATAGCTGCTAACTCAAAGTTGTGGACAGGATAGTTCTTCTCATTAAGCTTCAACTGGCGTGAAGCATAAGCAATAACTCTACACTCCTGCATCAGAACACACCCAATATCGATCCGCGAGGCATCACAATACACTATGTAAGAACCGAAAACTGATGGTAGAATTAGAACTGGAGTCATGGTCAAAGCAGTCTTGAGCTTTTGAAAGCTTTCCTTGCACTCCCCCAACCACCTGAAAGGAGCACCCTTTTGGGTCAATTTAGTAAAGGGCGATGCAATAGATGAGAAGCCCTCCACGAATTGGCGGTAATAACCAGCCAAACCGAGAAAACTCCGAATCTCTATGGCTGAGGACGGTCTGGGCCAACTCTGAACTGCCTCTGTCTTCCTCAAGTCTACCTAAATACCCTCACTAGACACCACGTGTCCCAAGAACGCCACTAAACTGAGCCAAAACTCACACTTGGAGAACTTTGCATAAAGCTTCTCCTCCCTCAATCGTTGTAACACAATCCTCAGATGTTGAGCATGCTCCTCCTAGCTACGAGAGTACACCGGGATGTCATCAATGAATACAATAATGAACGAGTCAAGATAAGGCTGAAACACATTGTTCATCAAATGCATGAACGTTGCTGGGGCGTTGGTCAGCCCAAAAGACATCACAAGGAACTCATAATGGCCATATCGGGTCCTGAAAGCTGTCTTAAGAATATCTAAGTCCTGAATCTTCAACTGGTGATACCCTAACCTCAAATCAATCTTGGAGAACACCCTCGCTCCCTGAAGCTGGTCAAACAGATCATCAATACGCGGCAATGGATACTTGTTCTTGATTGTGACCTTGTTCAACTGTCTGTAATCAATGCACATTCTCATAGTACCATCCTTCTTCATCACGAATAGAACTGGTGCACCCCAAGGTGACACGCTAGGCCGAATGAACCCCTTATCAAGGAGTTCCTGAAGCTGCTCCTTCAATTTCTTCAACTCCACCGGTGCCATACGATATGGAGGAATAGAAATGGGCTGAGTGCCCGGCACCAAATCAATACCGAAATCAATATCCCTGTCAGGCGGCATGCCCGGCAGATCTGCAGGAAATATATCCAGGAAATCTCGCACCACCAGAACAGAATCAATAGCAGGGTCCTCTGCACTAACATCACTCACAAAGGCCAGATAAGATAGACAACCTTCCTCAACCATCCGCTGAGTTTTCAAGTATGAAATCACTCTACTGGGAACATAGTCTATAAAGCCGCTCCACTTAAGCCTCGGCAACCCCGGCATCGCCAACGTCATGGTCTTAGCGTGACAATCTAGAACAACATGACATGGAGACAACCAATCCATACCCAAAATCACGTCAAAATTGACTATACTAAGAATTAAGAGGTCCACTCTAGTCTTCAGACTCCCAATAGTCACCACAAATGACCGATATATATGGTCCACAATGATAGTATCACCCACTGAAGTGGATACATGAACAGAAGAAACTAGGGACTCATGGGGCATACCCAAAAAATGAGCAAAATACGAAGACACATATGAATAAGTGGAACCAGGGTCAAATAATACAGAGGCATCTCTGTGGAAAACTGAGACAATACCTGTAATCACAGCATCTGAAGCAATGGCATCTGGTCTGGCAGGAAGAGCATAGAAACAGGCATGGCCGCTCCCTGATCGGCCTCCCCCTTTAGGGCGACCTCTAACTGACTGAACCATACCCCTAGCTGGCTGGGCGGGTGGTGGAGTTGCTGGTGCTGGTTCCATCGGCCGCGTACTCTGCTGTGGAGCCCCACTCAACAACCTAGGGCAATCTCTCTTAATGTGACCAAACTCTCCGCACTCGAAACAACCCCTCCTCTGACGGAACTGCTGCTCCTGATGCCCTGAAGAACTACCCGTAGACACCTGAGCTAACGAAGCAGGGTGAGAACTCTGTGCTGGTAGTGCACTGAATGAAGACTGACCCTGCTGATAGCTGTGTGAACCATGGCCATATGATGCACCACGGTGAACTGGGCAAGCCGTCTGAGCATGTCTAAAAGAACGACCCCTACCGTGGTGGAACTGCCCCCAGAAGGAACACCGCTAAAGCCACCCTGGCCACAAGGCCTCTTGGCCTCCCTCTCGACCTGCTCCTAATTGCAAACCATCTCAATCTGACGGGCTATATCGACAACCTCATCAAAAGTAGCACCAGACACACTCTCTAGTCATAATCAATCGCATCTGAAAAGTAAGGCCATCTATGAACCTCCTGATCCTCTCCCTATCTGTGGAACCAACCAGATAGTATGATGGGCCAACTCTAAAAATCCCATTTCATACTGCGTCACAGACATGTCACCCTAACGAAGCTGCTCAAACTGCCTGTGCAGCTCCTCTCTGTGGGGCAGAGGCACGAACTTCTCCAGAAAGAGAACAAAGAACTGCTGCCAGGTAAGGGGTGTTGTGCCGACCATCCTACGCCTCTCGTAAGCCTCCCACCAACTGAATGCAGCCCCAGAGAACTGAAAGGTGGTGAATGAAACCACACTGGTCTCCAGAATACCTGCCGTATAGAGTATCCTCTGACACATGTCCAAGAAACCATGTGCATCCTCTCCCTCTGCACCACTGAAAGATAGAGGTTGGAGCATCCCAAACCTCTCCAATCTACGCTGCTCATCCTCAGGCATAGCAGGAACAACATAATCCTGAGCAGCGGCAACCGGCTGGGCTGGTAGTGCCCCTGGTGTCTGGAATCCCTGTACCACCTGCTCTGGTGTGCAGGCGGCGGGAGTCTAAGCGCCTCCCCCGGCCTGAGAAGTGGTTGTTGCGGTCAGAACAGAGACCGCCTGATCAAGACTGGTACACATGGTCAGAATTTGAGTTAAGGCCTCCTGAAGGCCTGGAATCACAATGGGCATGTATGGTGCCTGAGCTTGTCCTAGAGGCTCGTCCATAACTGGAGCCTGCTCCTGAACTGGGGCAACTGGTGGGTCTGCAGGTACTGCCCCAGATGTTGTGCGGGCTCTACCTCTGCCCCTACCGCGGTCTCTACCGCGACCTCGGCCTTTCACGACCCTGGCCGGTGGTACTGGTGGCTGTCCATCCTTTCCCACAGTACACGTCCTCACCATCTGTGAGAGAATTAGAACAACAGAAATTTAGTCACCAGAATCAACAGATTCGCACGACAAGAATTCAAGAATGTGACATTTTTCCTAAGGATTCTGCAGCCTCTCGAAGATAAGTACAGACGTCTCCGTACCGATCCGCAAAACTCTACTAACCCTGCTCATGACTCGTGAGACCTATGTAACCTAGGCTCTGATACCAACTTATCACGACCTAACACTCTAACCTGCCATGATGGCGCCTATTCATGGTACTAGGCAATCCGACCTTTCAAAATACTTCAATATATCATAAAAAGGATAATTCAAAGCTTTTTCATACTAGAAATATTTACAAAAATCGGAGTTGAATTCAAAATAAAATGCGGAAAGATAGCCCCAAACATCAGGGTATCACCAAGTCATGAGCATCTAGATATCTAGTCTAATAAAAATAGTGTCTAAATATCAATACAAGAAAGAAAGAAAACATAGAAGGAGAGACAAGGTATGCGGACGCCGGCAGCTACCTCATTCTCTCCGGTACTCGATCGCGCACGAACTCAACGACCTCCGTGATAAAACACACCTAGATCTGCACATGAAGTGCAGGGTGTAGCATGAGTACAACCAACTCAGCAAGTAACATAAATAAATAAGGAACTAAGAAAGTAGTGACGAGCTATACAAATACAGCTCATTTTCAATAATTCCAGCAAAGAATAGACATGCTTTCAAATCCGGCAGTTCAAATCAAACTTTTCCTGCGTAGTCGCTCATGCGGCCCTTCGTCCTCTTCTGCGGAAATGCCAAGTTTTTCCTTTTTCGCATCTGCGGCCCATCCTCGTATCTGCTGACTCGCATATGTGCATCCTTTCTCGCACCTGCGCCCCCTGCCCTTTCTGGACTTGCTCGCATCTATGGCCTCCTCTTCGCTTCTGCGTGTCTGCACCTGTGGTTCCCTACTCGCAGGTGTGATTACACCAGCAGGAACAACACTTCAGCTATCCTTCAACATCAAACTTTAATCCGTTAACCACCCGAAATCGACCCGAGGCCCCCGGGACCTCAACCAAACATACCCACAAGTCTTATAACCCGCTACAAACTTAGGCAAATTCTCTAATCACTTCGAACAACACCAAAAATATGAATTACACACGAATTCAAGCCTAATGAACTTTGAAATTTCCAAATTCTACAAACAACGCCAAAACCTATCAAATCACGTCCAATTGACCCCAAATTTTGCACACAAGTCATAAATGACACCACGAACCTATTCCAACTTTTAGAATTCCAATCCGACCCCAATATTAAAATGTCAACACCCCGGTCTGTGATGACTCAAAATATTATCTTTATATTTAATAATTAATTATGTGTTTTAAGACCTCAAAAAGCACTATTTATCATTCCTCGACTTGCATGCGCAGTCCGTAAAAGTTTCTAGAAAGTTTTTATGTGAAAAATGGATTAAAATATGAATTAGAGCATTAAAACTCATTTGAGTTGACTTTGGTCAACATTTTGAGCAAACGGACTCGGATCAGTGTTTTGACAGTTCCGGTAGGTCTGTATCATGAATTGGGACTTGGGCGTATACCCGGAATCAAATTCCGAGGTCCCTAGCCCGAGATATGGAATTTTGATGAAAAATTAAAAATTTAAGTTCAAATAGTGACCGGATGTCGAATTATATGCAAACGACCCCGGAATAGAATTTAGATATTTCCAACAGCTCTGTATGGTGATTTTGGACTTAGGAGCATGATCGGAATTTTATTTGGAAGTCCGTAGTGGAATTAGGCTTGAAATGCCGAAAGTTAAATTTTTGGGAAGTTTGACCGAGGGGTTGACTTTTTGATATCGGGGTCGAAATCGGATTTTAAAAATTTTCATAGCTCTGTTATGTCATTTATGACTTGCGTACAAAATTTAAGGTCAATCGGACTTGATTTGATAGGTTCCGGTGTTGTTTGTAGAAATTAGAAGTTTCAAAGTTTATTAGGCTTGAATCTATGTGTGATTCGTATTTTTAGTGTTGTTGGATGTGATTTGAAGATTCGACTAAGTTCGTATGGTATTTTAGGACTTGTTGGTATGATTGGTTGAGGTCCCGGGAGCCTCGGGTGTGTTTCGGATGCTCAACGGGTCATTTTTGGACTTAGAGAAGTAGCAGATTTTTCTGGTTTTTGTTGCAGAAGATTGTTCTTCGCGTTCGCAAAGAATATCTCGCATTCGAGAAGGTGTGTTCAGTGGAAGCATCGTGAACGCGAGGAGTAGGACGCATTCGCGAAGAGTGTTTTCTCAGTGTGAGATTTTGTTCTTCGCGTTCGCGAAGGGGAGGACGCGAACGCGAAGGTATGGACTGTGTGTGCATCGCGAATGCGTGAGTGGCGTCGCATTCGCGAAGGAGAGCGAGGCAGCTGGGAACCGCATTATTTTGTTCTACGCCTTCGCGAGATAAGGGACGCGTTCGCGAAGGTCTGAGTTAGCAAAGCTTCGCGTTCGCGAAGCGTTGGTCGCGTTCGCGAAGAGGAAAGTTGGGCAGCACATTTTTGTGCTTCGCGAACGCGACACAAGGGTCGCGTTCGCGAAGAAGAAACCACTGGACAGAATGTTTAAGTTCAGAAAATGGGATAAGTTGAGAGATTTTCAGAGAAAACGTTGGGGTAAGTATTCCTAACTCAATCTTTGTTTGATTACCCGAATCTATCACTGTTTTTAACAATTAATTGGTGATTTAAGTTGGAAAAAAAAATCGAAAACCCTCTTGGATAGATTTGAGGATTTGAGGGTCGAACTGTTATGGGAATTTAGTCATTTTGGTATTCTTAGGCTCATGGTTGAATGGGCGTTCATATTTCGTAACTTTCGTCGGATTCCGAGACGTGGGCCCCAAGGGCCATTTTTGAGTTAATTTCGGATTTTTATTGAAAAATATAGTATTTTCTTATAGAATTAATTCTATAATTTTTGTTGACTGTATCGAATTATTTATGACTAGATATGAGTCGACCAGAATCGGAAAATCGAGGAAAAAGCATATTACTTGGTTAAATTAGAGCAAGTCGAGGTAAGTGACTTGTCTAACCTTGTGTGGGGGAAATTTCTCCTAAAATTGATATTAATGTGATTATTGAAATGTGTTGAAAGTAGTGTACACGAGGTGACGAGTGTGTACACGGGCTAAATGTGAAAGATTATATTTTTAAATTGTGTAGATAATTGTTGCGCATTTATTAAATTATTTTATCTTGTTATATTCTTCATCATTGATCTGAGATATATACTTTAAATTTGTTTGACCTTTTCCTGCTAATTGTTTTACCTGTTTAATTGAAACATGGTTTTTTTTATACTGTGCATTATTTGAAGGTTGATTTTTTTTAAATTAAATATTATTAATATGAAGTATTTGACATTTTTAAATTTGATATTGAAGTAATGTATTAAAGATTTTGAAATATTATTTTCCTGAATTATATATTCCTGAATATTTTTGTAAGATTTTTGGCACTCATTGTGATGGAGCCGTGAGCTCTTTATTGTGGAAAAATATTATTATTGGATTATTTTGGCATGAGCCGTGAGCTCTTTATTATTGAAAAATGTTGTTGTTGATTTATTTTTGGAAAATTGAAATATTGGGCACTTGAGGTGCAAATTGTGATATATTGTGATATTGATACGCATGCGGTGGTATAAGATCTGGGTATTGAAACGCATGCGGTGAGATAAGGGTGGCTTGATACGCGTGGCTAGTAGGGGTGACTACTAGAAGTCATGCGGTGTGATAAGGGTGGCTAAAACGCGGGATGCTATTTCGGAAAAAATATTTTCTTTAAATAAATTGTGAAGGCTCCCGCGATGATATAAGGAAATGAGATATTGTGAATTTATTTATGATTTGGGACTACGAGGCGGTACCTCGGTAGTGCCCTTGTTGATATTGATTTATGGCCATGGTTGCTTTCGATTAATTATTGTGATTTTCATAAAGTTGAAAGGAATTCTGTTTTGATTCCACGAGATATTATTTGCAATTATTTGGTGTCATTAAATGTAACATACTATTTGATTCATTTCCAAAGTCATTTTATCTTATTAAATTGCTTAAACATTTTTCCATGTCATTACCTATTCTCCAGTAGGGCCTGACCTGACCTCGTCACTACTCTACTGATGTTAGGCTTGGCACTTACTGGGTACCGCTGTGGTGTACTTATACTACGCTTCTGCACATCATTTTGTGCAGATCCAGGTACATCTTACCAGTCTAGACGTCAGTGAGATACCTGCGCACGGAGACTTCGAGGTATATCTGCTAGCATCCGCAGATTCCGGAGTCCCCTTCTATAATTTTATGTTGCTTCCTTATTTTTCTTTAGACCTTGATACATAGAAACATTGAGAATAAATTTTTAGAAGCTTGTGACTTATTTCTACCGGGTTTTGAGAGTTGTAATTATTTGAATTATAGTTTATTTATTTCAGATATTTATGATTATTCTGTATTGATAGGCTTACCTGGTCTTAGAGACTAGGTGCCATCACGACCTCCTACAGAGGGAATTTGGGGTCATGACAAGTTGGTATCAGAGCACTAGGATCATAGGTGTTATGAGTCACAAGCAGGTTTAGTAGAGTCTTGCAGATCGGTACGGAGACATCTGTACTTATCTTTGAGAGGCTATAAAACTATTAGGAAATATTCACTTCTTTGATTCCTTATCGTGCGCCTTTGTTGATTTAAAAGTTCTAAACAACTGTCTTTCTATTCTCTCACAGATGGTGAGGACACGCACAACTGGATCTGATGATCAGACACTGGCACTCCCTATTAGAGCCGCAAGAGGCCGGGGTCGGGGGCAGAGGCCGAGGAAGAACATGTGGTGTAGCCAGAGCACCTGCACGAGCTGCTGCACCAGAGCCACCAGTAGCTCCAGTTGGAGAGCAGGCACCTGAGATGCCTGTTACTACTCCTGTAATTCAGGAGACTCTTGCCCAGTTTTTGAGCATGTTTGGCACTCTAGCTCAGGCAGGGTTAATTCCACTTGCTCCTGCCACATCTCAGGCTGAGAGAGGAGCACAGACTCCCTCCGCCCATACTCCAGAACTATGGGCCCAAGTTGACCATGCCCCAGAGGTTATACCAGTGCAGCCAGTTGTCCCAGTTCGGCCTGAGATTAGGACAACAGTTTCAGAGGGGGAGCAGCTCAGGCTCGAGAGGTATAAGAAGTACCACCCTCCCACTTTCAGCGGTTGAGCTTCAGAGGATGCTGAGGGTTTTCCGGAGGAATATCATCGTATCCTTCGTACTATGGGTATTGTGGATTTCAGTGGGGTTTCTTTCACGGTATTCCAGTTTAGAGGAGCAGCCTACTAGTGGTGGCGGGCATATGAGTTGGATAGTCCGGCCCGAGGCAGCTTCACTTACTTGGACTCAATTTTCAGATATGTTCTTAAGGGAGTATGTTCCTCAGAGTCTTAGAGATGCATGGCGCGCAGAGTTTGAGCAGCTGCGCCAGGGTTCTATGACCGTGTCAGAATATGCGGTCCGATTCAGTGATTTGGCTAGGCATGCACCAGCCTTAGTTGCTACTGTTCAAGAGCGGGTTCGCAGATTTATTAAGGGTCTCCACCCCAATATCAGATACAGTATGGCCCGAGAGCTGGAGATGGATATCATATACCAACAGGTGGTGTCAATTGCTAGGAGGTTGGAAGGTATGCGGACTCGGAAGAGGGAAGAGAGGGAAGCTAAGAGACCCCGAGATTCTGGCACATATAATAATTCTCGTGCCCTAGTTACAGCCCGTCATGGTAGAGGTTATATGAGCCGTCCTATTCATTCAGCACTTCCAGCTTCCAGTGGTATTCCGACTACTCCCAGACCTCAGGTTCCATATTATGCACCACCAGTGTCTTCTGTACCTCCTGTACGGGGTGCTTTCAACGGATAGTCTAGTCGATCAGGCCCGAGCCAGTCCCAGCAGCCACGTCCTCCGAGGGCTTATTTTGAGTGTGGTGACACTCGTCATATCATGAGGTATTGCCCCATACTTAGGAGGGGTGCACCTTCACGGATTTCTCAGGCCCCACCTATTCCACAGGGTCCTCAGGCTTCTCAGGCCATGATTACTGCACCAGTTGCCACTCCACCTGCACATCCAGCTAGAGGTGGATGTCGGGCATGTAGAGGTCGCCCTAGAGGGGGAGGCCAGGCCAGATATTATGCCCTTCCTGCTAGGACAGATGTTGTTGCATCCGATTCTGTTATCACAGGTATTATTCCGGTCTGTCATAGAGATGCGTCAGTCTTATTTGATCCAGGCTCCACTTATTCTTATGTGTCATCTTATTTTGCCCCATATTTGGGCGTATCACATGATTACTTGAGTTCTTCTATTTATGTATCTACACTCGTGGGTGAATCTATTATTGTGGACCGTGTGTATCGGTCGTGTTTAATTGTTATCAGTGGTTTTGAGACCAAAGCTGATTTATTATTGCTCAGTATGGTGGATTTCGATATTATTTTAGGCATGGACTGGTTGTCACCCTATCATGCTATTCTTGATTGTTACGCCAATACGGTGACATTGGCTATACCAGGTCTACCGCGGCTAGAGTGGAGAGGTACCTCGGATCATGTTCCTAGCAGGGTTGTTTCATTTCTTAAAGCTCAACGAATGGTTAAGAAGGGGTGTGATGTGTATCTGGCCTATGTGAGAGATGTTAGGATTGATACTCCTACTATAGAGTCAGTTCCTGTAGTAAGGGATTTTCCTGATGTATTTCCAGCAGATCTTTCGGGTATGCCACCCAACAGGGATATTGATTTTGGTATTGATTTATTACCGGGTACTCAGCCCATTTCTATTCCACCATACTGTATGGCCCCAGCAGAGTTGAAAGAATTAAAAGAATAGTTATAGGAATTGCTTGATAAGGGTTTCATTCGGCCTAGTGTATCGCCTTGGGGTGCTCCTGTCTTATTTGTAAAGAAGAAGGATGGTTCTATGCTGATGTGTATTGATTACCGCCAGTTGAACAAGGTTACAGTGAAGAACAAGTATCCATTGCCACGTATTGATGACCTATTTGATCAGCTTCAGGGTGCCAGGGTATTCTCTAAAATTGACTTGCGTTCAGGCTATCATCAGTTGAAGATTCGGGAGCCAGATATCTCGAAGACTGCTTTCAGGACTCGGTACGGTCATTATGAGTTCCTTGTGATGTCTTTTGGGCTGACCAACGCCCCAGCAGCATTTATGCACTTAATGAATAATGTATTTCAGCCCTATCTTGATTCTTTCGTCATTGTGTTTATTGACGACATTCTGGTGTATTCCCGGAGTTGGGAGGATCATGAACAACACCTGAGGACTGTGCTCCAGATTTTGAGAGAAAAGAAGTTATATGCAAAATTTTCAAAGTGTGAATTCTGGCTTGATTCAGTGGGATTTTTGGGTCATATAGTTTCGTGCGAGGGGATCAAGGTAGATCCAAAGAAGATTGAAGCAGTGCAAAGTTGGTCCAGACCGTCCTCAGTTACGAAAATCCAGAGTTTACTTGGTTTGGCTGGGTATTATCGCGGATTTGTAAAGGGTTTCTCTTCTATTGCTGCATCTATGACCAAATTAACCCAGAAGGGTGCTCCGTTCAGGTGGAGCGAGGAATGTGAGGAGAGCTTCCAAAAGCTCAAGACAACTTTGACTACAGCCCCAGTATTGGTATTACCTACACGTACAGGATCTTATACTGTGTATTGTGACGCGTCACGTATTGGTCTCGATGCAGTGTTGATGCAAGACGGTAGGGTGATTGCCTACGTATCCAGACAGTTAAAGGTGCATGAGAAGAATTATCCTGTACATGACCTGGAGTTAGCAGCTATTGTTCATGCCTTAAAAATTTGGCGGCATTATTTGTACGGTGTCTATTGTGAGATCTACACCGATCATCAGAGTTTACAGCATCTGTTTAAACAGAAGGATCTTAATTTGCGGCAGCAGAGATGGTTGGAGTTGCTTAAGGATTATGATATCACCATTCTCTATCATCCTGGGGAGGCCAATGTGGTGGCCGAAGCCTTGAGTCGTAAGGCAGAGAGTTTGGGCAGCTTAGCATATTTATCGGTAGCAGAGAGGCCTTTAGCCTTGGATGTTCAGGCCTTGGCCAACCAGTTTGTCAGGTTGTATGTTTCCGAGCCGAGCCGAGTTTTGGGTTGTGTGGTTTCTCAATCTTCTCTTTATGATCGTATCAGGGAGCGTCAGTATGATGACCCTCATTTGCTTGTCCTTAAGGATACAGTTTAGCACGGTGATGCCAAGGAAGTCACTATTGGAGATGACGGTGTACTACGGATGCAGGGCAGGCTATGTGTACCCAATGTAGATGGCTTGCGTGAGTTGATTCTCCAGGAGGCTCACAGTTCGCGGCACTCCATTCATCCGGGTGCTGCAAAGATGTATCAGGACTTGAGACAATACTATTGGTGGAGGCGGATGAATAAAGACATAGTGGGGTATGTATCTCGGTGTCTAAATTGTCAACATTTGAAATATGAGCATCAGTAACCGGGTGGATTACTTCAGAAGTTAGAGATTCTAGAATGGAAATGGGAGCAGATCACTATGGATTTCGTTGTTGGGCTCCCACGGACTCAGCGAAAGTTTGATGCAGTTTGGGTGATTGTGGATAGGCTGACCAAATCAGTTCATTTCATTCCTGTGATTACTACTTACTCTTCAGAGCAGCTGGCTCAGGTATATATTCGCGAGATTGTCAGACTTCACGGTGTACCGGTATCTATCATCTCTGATCGGGGTACACAGTTTACCTCACAGTTTTGGAGGGCAGTACAGCGTGAGTTGGGTACTCGAGTAGAGTTGAGTACAACATTTCACCCTCAGACAGATGGGCAGTCCGAATGAACTATTCAGATACTGGAGGATATGCTTCGTGCGTGTGTGATACATTTTGGGGGTGCAGTTCTTACCACTTGCGGAGTTTGCTTACAACAAAAGTTACCAATCAAGCATTTAGATGGCTCCGTATGAGGCTTTGTATATTGGGCCTATTGAGATTCTTGAAAGAGTTGGCTTACAAACTTGCGCTACCACCTAATCTCTCTGCAATTCATCTGGTATTCCATGTTTCTATGCTTCAGAAATATCACGGCGATCCGTCTCATGTGTTAGACTTCAGTTCGGTTCAATTGGACAAGGATCTATCTTATGTTGAGGAACCAGTGGCTATTTTAGGTAGGCAGGTTCGAAAACTGAGGTCAAAGAACATTGCTTCCGTGAAGGTTCAGTGGAGGGGCCATCCGGTCAAGGAGGCGACTTGGGAGACCGAGCTTGATATACGCAGCCGTTATCCACACTTATTCACCAGCTCAGGTATTTTTTCTAACTCCGTTCGAGGACGAACGTTTGTTTTAGAGGTGGAGAATGTGATAACTCAAAATGTCATCTTTAAATTTAATAATTAATTCTGTGTTCTAAGACCTCGAAAAGCACTATTTATCATTTCTCGACTTGCGTGCGCAGTCCGTAAAATTTTCTGGAAAGTTTTTATGTGAAAAATGGATTAAAATATAAATTAGAGCTTTAAAACTCAACTGAGTTGACTTTGGTCAACATTTTGAGCAAACGGACTTGGATCAGTGTTTTGACAGTTCTGGTAGGTCCGTATCGTGAATTGGGACTTGGGCGTATGCCCGGAATCAAATTCCAAGGTCCCTAGCCCGAGATATGGAATTTTAATAAAAAATTAAAAGTTTAAGTTCAAATAGTGACTGGATGTTGAATTATGTGCAAACGAGCCCGGAATAGAATTTTGATGATTCCAACAGCTCCGTATGGTGATTTTGGACTTAGGAGTGTGATCGGAATTTTATTAGGAAGTCCGTAGTAGAATTAGGCTTGAAATGCCGAAAGTTGAATTTTTGGGAAGTTTATGACTTGCGTACAAAATTTGAGGTCAATCGGACTTGATTTGATAGGTTCCGGTGTTGTTTGTAGAAATTGAAAGTTTCAAAGTTCATTAGGCTTAAATCTATGTGTGATTCGTGTTTTTAGTGTTGTTGGATGTGATTTGAAGATTCGACTAAGTTCGTATGGTATTTTAGGACTTGTTGGTATGTTTGGTTGAGGTCCCGGGGGCCTCGAGTGTGTTTCGGATGCTCAACGGGTCATTTTTAGACTTAGAGAAGTAGCAGATTTTTCTGGTTTTTGTTGCAGAAGATTATTCTTCGCGTTCGCGAAGGTGTGGTCAGTGGAAGCATCGCGAACGCGAAGAGTAGGACGCGTTCGCGAAGAGTATTTTCTGAGTGTGAGGTTTTGTTCTTCGCGTTCACGAAGGAAAGGACGCGAACGCGAAGGTATGGTCTGTGTGTGCATCGCGAACGCGTGAGTGGCGTCGCGTTCGCGAAGGAGAGCGAGGCAGCTGGGAACCCCAGTCTTTTGTTCTACGTGTTCGCGAAGGCCTGAGTTAGCAAAGCTTCACGTTCGCGAAGCGTTGGTCGCATTTGCGAAGAGGAAAGTTGGGCAGCACATTTTTGTGCTTCGCGAACGCGAGACAAGGGTCGCGTTCGCGAAGAAGAAACCACTGGACAGAATGTTTAAGTTCAGAAAATGGACCCATTTTCCATTTTTAACGATTTGGAGCTCGGATTGTGGCAATTTTTGAGAGATTTTCAGAGACAACGTTGGGGTAAGTGTTCCTAAATCAATCTTTGTTAGATTACCCGAATCTATCACTGTTTTTAACAATTAATTGGTGATTTAACTTTAAAAAAAATTAGAAAACCCTCTTGGATAGATTTGAGAATTTGAGGGTCGAACTATTATGGGAATTTAGTCATTTTGTTATGATTAGGCTCGTGGTTGAATGTACGTTCATATTTCGTAACTTTCGTCAGATTTCGAGACGTGGGTCCCACTGGCCATTTTTGAGTTAATTTCGGATTTTTATTGAAAAATATAGTATTTTCTTATAGAATTAATTTTATAATTTTTGTTGACTGTATCAAATTATTTATGACTAGATACGAGTCGACCGGAATCGGAAAATCGAGGAAAAAGCATATTACTTGGTTAAATTGGAGCAAGTCGAGCTAAGTGACTTGTCTAACCTTGTGTGGGGAAAATTTCCCCTAGAATTGATATTAATGTGATTATTGAATGTGTTGAAAGTAGTGTACACGAGGTGACGAGTGTGTACACGGGCTAAATGTGAAAGATTATATTTTTAAATTGTGTAGATAATTGTTGCGCATTTATTAAATTATTTTATCTTCTTATATTCTTCATCATTGATCTGAGATATATACTTTAAATTTGTTTGACCTTTTCCTGCTAATTGTTTTACCTGTTTAATTGAAACTTGGTTTTTTTAATACTGTGCATTATTTGAAGGTTGATTTTCTTTAAATTAAATATTATTAATATGAAGTATTTGACATTTTTAAATTTGATATTGAAATAACGTATTAAAGATTTTGAAATATTATTTTCCTGAATTATATATTCCTGAATATTTTCGTAAGATTTTTGGTACTCATTGTGATAGAGCCGTGAGCTCTTTATTGTGGAAAAACATTATTATTGGATTATTTTAGCATGAGCCGTGAGCTCTTTATTATTGAAAAATGTTGTTGTTGATTTATTTTTGGAAAATTAAAATATTGGGCACTTAAGGGTGCAAATTGTGATATATTGTGATATTGATACGCATGCGGTAGTATAAGGTCTGGGTGTTGAAACGCATGCGGTGAGATAAGGGTGGCTTGATACGCGTGGCTAGTAGGGGTGACTACTAGAAGTCATGCGATGTGATAAGGGTGGCTAAAACGCGGGATGCTATTTCGGGAAAAATATTTTCTTTAAATAAATTGTGAAGGTTCCCACGATGATATAAGAAAATGAGATATTGTAAATTTATTTATGATTTGGGACTACGAGGCGGTACCTCGGTAGTGCCCTTGTTGATATTGATTTATGGCCATGGTTGCCTTCGATTAATTGTTATGATTTTCATAAAGTTGAAAGGATTTCTGTTTTGATTCCACGAAATATTATTTGCAATTATTTGGTGTCATTAAATATAACATACTATTTGATTCATTTCCACAGTTATTTTCTCTTATTAAATTGCTTAAACATTTTTTCATGTCATTATCTATTCTCCAGTAGGGCCTGACCTGACCTCGTCACTACTCTACTAAGGTTAGGCTTGGCACTTACTGGGTACCGCTGTGGTGTACTTATACTACGCTTTTGCACATCTTTTTATGCAGATCTAGGTACATCTTACCAGTCTAGACATCAGTGAGATACCTGCGCACGGAGACTTCGATGTATATCTGCCAGCATCCGCAGATTCCGGAGTCCCCTTCTATAATTTTATGTTGCTTCCTTATTTTTCTTTAGACCTTGATACATAAAAATATTGAGAATAAATTTTTAGAAGCTTGTGACTTATTTCTACCGGGTTTTGGGAGTTGTAATTATTTGAATTGTAGTTTATTTATTTAAGATATTTATGATTATTCTGCATTGATAGGCTTACCTAGTCTTAGAGACTAGGTTCCATCACGACCTCCTACGGAGGGAATTTGGGTTCGTGACACGGTCAAACTTCCCAAAAATTCGTCTTTCGCCATTTCAAGCCTAAATTAGCTACAGACCTCAAATTCACAGTCCGGACATACTCCTAAGTCCAAAATCACCTAACGGAGCTAACGAAACCGATGGAACTCTATTCCGAAGTCGTCTTCACACAATTCTGACTACGGTCAAAATCTTAAGATTTAAGCTTTCGTTTTATCGACTAAGTATCCCAAAACACTCTGAAGACAAAAACAAGACCTCCTGGCAAGTCATATAAGCAGGAACAAATACAGAAAAAGCAGTAAATATGAGATCGAGGCTAATACACTCAAAACGATCAGGCGGGTCGTTACATAGTGTGCGACCCCATAGGTTCAATACTAGGCCAGTAGTAAATTAATCATATTAATATACTAATCAAGGGTGGCGTCTAGAAACACTCCTTAACGATCAGATAGAATGAAGTATATAATTTACTCTCAAGAACTAGTAGAAGAATAATGTAGTAATTCCTTCTGTCCATATAGCTCTGGGTCACCCTAGGATATGGTTCAACTGTCAAATCCTAATAGGCGACTAACTATGTGTTCATGTCGAATATAATCGACCATTGAATGACCTAAGAAACCCATTTCTTCTTTTATGCAATTGCCCTGGCTAAGGTCTTAGTTTGGTCGTTTATAATTCATGACAACATAGAGCTTAAACTCATTATCAAGAGTTGATAGATTCCATCTTGATCAATCACTAATTCTACAAGCATTTAATCATACCCAATATCCTTTCAACTATCGCCCTAGGGCCATAGGTGTCTAGTATCAAAGCACAATAAATAACTTGTCAATTACTATGACGATCTCAGGTCAAAGGAAACGGTTACATCACATTCTTCAAGAGAATATCCTATTGACAGTTTATGGTAATTCTAACCATTAGGAATTATCCAATGAGTCGGTTCAATGATCATATCTCTATATGCATCATCTATCTATGTGATTTAGTTAATGAGATCAACTAATCTTTATCCAATAAAGACGATCACATAAATATTGATCTAACCGGATTACTAATGTCCAAATTAATAATATTACGATCAAGAATAAATTTAGATTAAATTAGGCATAATAGCCTAATAGACACTTCTACTTGTTCGGGTTTGACATCCCGGTTCTCCTACTTTATGAAGTTTCAACCAAACACCTGAACTCGATCAAAACATATGTTTTAAACACATCTGACACTGCCTGTTGCTCACTCGAGTTGACATGGAGGACATATCAGATCCACCTCAGCTAAATTAAACCACATCATTATTTATTTTTATAAAATATTATTTTTACTTCTCCTTCTCTTCCTCTTACACAGTCAACCACCACCCTCTATGCCTTATTTTCCTCTGCTTCTGCCTCCCCCGTCAACCATTGGCCGCCGATTTCCTCACCCAAAATCAAAACAATGAGCGGACCAGGGACATAGAACAACAAGCAACATCACCGGCCGAAAAACCCACTCTGTTCATTGTCTCCATAGAGCAAGACACCAAAAAGAATAAATTATGGGTACAATCTTAACATCCATTAACTTTAATGGCCACAGGTATTCCAATTCAAAGGTTACCAAGATCTGAAATATAATGGCACCCACTTCAGTTGGGTCATCATCACCTAATAAATGTTCCCCAATAGAAATGGTCTAATTGGCTATCTCTAGTAGTTGCCGTGAAAATTACTTTTTTGGGTCTTTTCTACAAGGCTGAAAAATCCAACATGGTCAACTGGCTGACTAGAGATTTTGGATCTTGGCGATGAGGGATGTCACTGGTAGATGAAAAGGTGGTGGTGGGGTGGGTGGGTGGGGGGAACTATTGCAATTGGTTTTGGGTTAAAATGGGGAGGAGGAGTACTATCGTGACGAAGGGGGAGACGGTGGGATTGAAAGGGGGGCAGCAAGTTAACGTTAGTAAAAGAGAGAAAGCACTAATTGACTTTTCTTTTCTTTCTGCATTTAACTTTTTGTCTTCTTTTTTTTTATCATTTTAATTATTTTTTGGGTTAAATAATTATATTCACGCTCCATATACGCATGAAATACACGTATTTTGTCAAGTTCAGCTGTCAAGCTGCCATATAGACCCAGTCAACGGTCAGAGGGATTTAAAATACTGACTTTGAACAACTATAAGTGTCTGGATGAAACTTTATTGAGTATAGAGACCGGGATGACAAACGCGAACAACTACAAGTGACTACGAGGCTATTCTGCCATTAAATTATAAGAAACTTTACTCTCATTAGCATGATCTCCATCACGATGACAAGTTTTAAAAATTTAATCAAGGACCTTATCAAGTTAATCAAATAATTAATAATAACTATGATAAAAGAATATCAAATGTCATATATTTTTATATCAAATAACATTCACAAAAATATGTTCAACTCATCACATATGAGATTGGATCTAGGGCATATCTACTATATCCCTAACAGGTTGGCGGTTGGGTGAGTGAGGGTGGGTGGGGTAGAGGTGGCGGGGGTGGGTAGGGAACTAAGACAAGGAATGTTGAAAAAGAATTTTAGAAAATATTTTCCCTTCTCTTGATAGAAAAAATATTTTCTTTTAATTGGAGAAAAATGAGTTTACGAGAAAAATATTTTTTAAAATATTTAAACCAGCCAAACATAGAAAAATTGAAAAATCCTTCAACGTTGTATTTTTTTTTTTTTACCTCATAGAATATCCATAAATGTACATATATGTGGATGTTGTAGCCTAACAATAGGTTATTTTTGTATAACAAATGCACATGAAAATGTCTGATGTTAGTATTTTTGTAAAGTGGCTAACTGAGATGCTCTTCAGATTGCTGGAGATGTTGACCCCGGTAAGTTATCACTTTCTGCTGATTAAATATTGTTGGTGCTTGTGATCGAATTTTGAAGCTTGATGTTGTATTTGATGTGACTTAGAGCTGTTTTAATGCGGACGGAAGAAGAATGCTGCTGAAACAGAGAACTTCTTTTGGAAAAAATACTGTTTGATAATTACTTCTTGAAATAGGAACATTTTCTTTGTTCACATACTTGGTACTATTCTCCTCCCGACGATATGGAAGATGAACAATATAAATATCAGTCTTATAACATGTTTGGCCAAGCTGTAAAAATCAGCTTATTTTTTTTTTAAAAATACTTTTCTCAAAAGTACTTTTGGTGAAAAGTAGTTTGTTTTGGCTAATTAATTTGAAAAATACTTCTGAGCAGCAATTAGTGTTTGACCAAACTTTTATAAACTGCTTCTAAGTGTATTTTTCTCAAAAGCGCTTTTCTAAAAAGTGTTTTTGGAGAAAAGCTATTTTTTTTCTGCTTCTTCAAAACTGCTTCTGCTTCTCCTCAAAAGTACCTTTTTAAATAAAAAATATTTTTTTTTTTAAAAAGTACTTCTAGGCTATCAGTTAGTTCACTTTGATTTGTCTCTGTATGTGCCTAGTTTCATTTATTTAACGATATAATTATGTAAGTTGCGTATATATGTAAATAATAGTGTACTAGTCCTCTCTAAATTGTTGCATTATATGGCTTTGATAGTTTACGTTTCATCTTATGGTTTTGATTACAGTGCTTTCACGTGCCAACTAGTATATACCTTGCGTTGCCTTGTAAGGAAAAATAATTAGAATTATCCAGATTTATAATTGGTAATTAAAAAATAGCCACCGTTTTAAAAGTAATCAAAATTGAGCAACTTTTTCATGTAAAGATAAAATCTGAACAAAAACACCCTTAAAAATTCGGAAAAATTCCAGCATAATATATTGGAGTTCGATTTTTTTGTTGGGATTAAAAGATTGGTGAATGTGAAATGGAGAGAAGAAAGTGAAGGAAAAATGAGCTCCCTTTTGCTTTGGTAAGAGCAAGTGTCCTTCATTGGTAGTGGAAAGAAAAGTGAATGTGTTTATATTGAAAAAACACTTCTCTTGGTGTTAAATGTGTTGAAAAGAAAGTAAACCTCGCGTCGTCGTCGTCGTCGCTCTGCTTCACTTCGGTCAATTTTCTTTCAATTAATTTAATTAATTAATTAGCGAAAATTCAACCAGGAATAACTCAGGACCCGCGACAAATATGCCTTGATCCCAGAATCTTTTCTTACGAAATTTTCTGATCTTCTTCTTCTTCTTCTTCTGCACAAAACTTTTTAGTATGTTTTACAACCATTGAGTGGTTCGAAGTTCATCAGAGTTTTTGGTACCAATATATAATATTCTAGCACCTCGGGTACTTGAGGGGAATAATTTCCTTAAGGACACACTGTGCATTCAGTGAGCTTGACTTATTCCGAAATTATTTTCAAATATTATTTCGACATTCTATTGCTGCTAACTTTCTATTTTTTTTTCTGCTTCAGAAAGTTTATTGTTTCATTATTCATTATAGTAATACAAATTGAATAATATTTTTTACTTATAAGATTTCAGCATAATGTGCCGGATTTCCAACATAATATGCTGGAAGTTTATACGCATGAGCTCCATAATCCAGATGCTGGAACTTTTCGTGTTTCCGCAAAAAGTGACTATTTTTCAATGACTTTGCAACTACTGACTATTTTTCAATTATATTTCGAAAACTGGCTAGCCCATACTATTTTCACAATTTTTAAGGAACAAATTAAAACAAAGTGAACTGAAGTAGTTACTAGAGAATGAAAACACCAAACATAAGGAGTGAAAATATGCCTACAACTTGACATCAGTTCAACTATATGAGGAGGAAGTGAAAGTAGTACCTAAATTATTGCCTAAATAAAAACGCAAAAATGAAAAAAAAAAAACATAACTAAAGAAGGCCAAGGGTATAATTATAAACAAATATTTTATTCTAAAAATAAAAAAATAAAAAAAATAATTAAATATATATATATATATATATATATATATATTTCTAATATAACAATCTCTACTTAACTAATTCCTGCCTAACTTATTTTTACATAACTAACCCTACATTATTAATACCCGTATAACTCTGACCAGCAATAAAACGATCTCCTAAGTGCTAATAAATCCTTCTGTCAGATCATAACACTAAATGTACAGTTTATTATAGCAAGCAAATGCTTTATTCCTAAATTTGGATTCAGATTCAAGTGCCACTTTTACATGGACGGATCACATCTTAGAATTAACATGGGAAAAGACAAAAAAGTAAGGAAGAAGATCACGTAAGATGATTGATTCTTGACATGAGTGAAGATCTGGATGTCTTCATCATCAAATATTCGACACAATTGGTTTTCTGCTTACCTCTCAATCTTGGAGGTTTTAACCAGTAGTACAAGTTCTTGGCAAAGAAGAGTAGCTACAAAAAGTAAAGTTGACTAGCTTCTGAATTCTGCAGAAAAACTCCAACTATACTCATGAGATAAAGCAATAGGGTCAAGTTGTGTAATCTGTATGCATCAACCCAATTTGGCACTAGAGTGGCCTTATCTTAGGGTACTGATATATGTAAAGAAATTTTTTCAAGAAAAGTTCCCGAGAAGGCTGAAGCAAAAAGAATATAGTATACCTTCAACATAAAGTAAAGAAAGCAAAAAGTTCACTTGTTTGCACACTCAATGAGATTCGGGTCTTTCCTCTCCCGTCTCTCTTTGGCCTCTCTCTCTCTCTCTCTCTGTTCTTCCTCTGTTCTCTTTAATTTCCACCATTTGCCATACTTTAACAGAAAGCCATCTTAGCTCCCTTTGTTGGTTCTTCCCTCTTTTAGAGTTGGATCTTAAAAAATCTACGTACTTTCTTTCCTAGGATTATAACACGCATTCGTATAGCCCATGCACAAAAGAAGAGCGTCTTCTCGGCAGTAGAATGCAAATTCACAAATTTCTACAATTGAGGTTGGTCCATAGGGTTGTGCTGTTGCTTTTTCTATGCTTGTTGGTCATCTCTACAGAAAATAATGACTCATTGCTCGTTGACATGTACAAGACGACATCATTTGAGGAACAGCCAGAAGAACAGAAGGTGCATCAACAGCAAAAATGGAAGCTGATGAGGCAATCTATTGAGGTGTACTTTGCAACCAAAAGAAGAGTTCCCAATGCAGCTGACCCTCTTCATAATCGTTAAAAATCTCTCGGTTTCAATACTGTTTTTTTACTATTCAATGTTCATAGACTTGAAGCTTGCCATATAAATATTTACCAATTACTAGTCATTAGTCAATTACCGCTATATATTGGAGTTCACTTGCAATTTCCTGGTACTTTTTTCCCCCTTATTCTGGTGTTTTGATATCGTAAACTGTAACTCTTAAATAAAGCATGAATCAGATATGGAAAGATCCACACATGCCACATATCTTATTCTGTAAAACCCAGAAGATTATACGTAAAAAAAATAAGTGATATTAGCATCCTGCCTTGAATATTTAGGGAGGCTTTTTTAGTATGTATTATAAACAGTGTATAATTTATGTAGTATATCAACTAGAAAAAGTAAACAGTTAGTCGCTTTTGCTATGGCATGCGATTATGTGGTCGGTGATCACAATTGCAGATGAAGGTTATTAATAGTAATTTTTTCCTATAAAATAAAGACACACACTAACAAACAATGTCCACCAATACACTTTGGTCCTATTAGAGTCGCATTCACAGACTTGGCAAACAAGTATTGTGACCTCAAGTAAACTTTAACTATTGTATTTGCTAATAATAGTCATTGGTCAATGTCAAAAGGAGAAGCCATCACTAAAATATTCTTGACAATCTACAACTGGCCAAATATTGCTTGCTCAAAACGTAAACTACCCATATATTTCTTTCTTAAAATGGACAATTATAAACTTGTAACAAGTCACTAATACTTCTCTCATAACTTACACTTACTCACCTTTGAATTGCTACTCATGGAAATATCCTGGTTTTATTGCTTTTCCTTTGTACCCTTTCTCTCACTCTTTATCCTATCAAAACTCTTTCTTCATTATCAAAAGCATAGCAAGAAGCTACCACCAAGCCCTTTTTCAATCCCAATTATAGGTCATCTTCTACTTTTAAAACAACCATTGCACAGAACATTACAGCAACTTTCTTACAAGTATGGCCCTATATTTTCCCTAAAGTTTGGTTTCCGTTCTGCAGTTGTCATATCTTCTCCATCTGCTGTTGAAGAATGCTTCACAAAAAATGATACAATCTTTGCCAATAGACCTCGTTTTCTCGTTGGCAAGCTCTTGAACTACAACTTTACTACAATAGGGGCAGCTCCCTATGGTCCTCTTTGGAGAAATCTTCGAAGGCTTACTACAGTTGAGATATTCTCTACAGCTCGATTAAACATGTCTGCTGATATCCGAAGGGAGGAGATTAAAGCACTAGTAAAAGACTTGTACCAATTAGATTCGAGGCGAAATTTCATTTTAGTAGAAATGAGATCAAGAATATCAGAGTTGTCATTTAATATAATTATGAGGATGGTTGCAGGAAAGAAATATTATGGAGTTGAAGTGGAAGATTATGAGGAGGCGATGCAGTTTCGCGATATCATAAGGGAACTTTTTGCTTTGAGTGGAGCATCTAATACAGGGGATTTCTTGCCATTTCTACAGTGGTTTGATTTTCATGGCCTAGAAAAGAAAATGCTAAAGTTGCAGGTGAAATCTGATGAATTTCTACAGGGGCTTATAGAGGGACATAGACATAAAAGTACCGAAACTTACCAACTTGGAGAAAGAAGAAATACAATGATTGGCAAAATGCTAGCTTTGCAAGACTCAGAACCTGAATACTACACTGACGACATCATCAAAGGAATTATACTGGTACGTTCCATGAACAAAATTTGATCACTAGAGTAATATTTTCGATAAGTGTAAAAGCAATATACTAAAAAACCCATGTTGCTCTAATAGGCGGATTCATAATTTAGAGTCTGCAGGTTCGTGTGGGAGTGAGTTACTATGTATGTGTACATTTGTGAGAAAATGTTTTTCATATATATTGAAGGGTTAAATCCACCTCGTAAATGCTGTTTAATTTGCATCTGTTTATAGCAAGGCCTTTTTCCAGCTAGCCTATAATATGTACAAAATCTAGAAGTAGACTGATGCATAAGTGTCAAGATTTATGTCATAATACTCGAGTGTAGTACTTTTCTAAATGTCCAATTCTCTCCGTCCTAACTTCAGTTACATTCTCAGATACTCTTGACTGCAGGGACTGACACTTCATCAGTGACAATAGAATGGGCGCTGACACTTTTACTAAACCACACCGAGAAATTAGAGAAGGCTACGAAGGAGCTCGATCAAGTTATCGGCGAAGATCGTCTAGCAGATGAATCAGACATTCCTAAGTTACCTTACCTCCAAAACATAGTGTATGAGACACTACGATTATTTCCAGCAGTACCATTACTATCACCGCACGAATCATCGGATGAATGTATTATCGGGTGTTACAACGTGCCACGTAAAACAATGCTACTTGTCAATGCCTGGGCAATGCACAGGGATCCTCAACTGTGGGATGATCCAACAAGTTTCAAGCCAGAAAGATTTGAAGGATTGGAAGTTGATGCATACAAATTGAAGTTAATTCCATTTGGATTAGGAAGAAGGAGTTGCCCTGCTGCTGGCCTTGCTAATAGAGTTGTGGCACTGACATTGGCAACTTTGCTTCAGTGCTTTGATTGGAGGAAAATTAGCAAAGAACAAATTGACATGTCTGAAGGAGAAGGTCTCACTATGCCTAAAGCTACACCATTAGAAGCAATGTGCAAAGTGCGTGGCAACATGATTAAAGTACTAAACAATCTATGATCTTCGTTCAATTCCAAGATTATTACTCTTTGTCATCACAACTTTCTATCTTTTTCTAAATAAAAGTTTACTTAAAGTTGAAATACATATTGAGGGGATATTAATAAACTTGTTGGTTACAATTATATTATGGTCATCCTTAATAGTATATCTAAAGGATTACGTATTGGATTAATAAAGGTTTCTAAAATAATCCTTTGATTACCTTACGAATGAAGTATTACAACACTCACCGTAGGTCAACATCTAGTTTCAAATGCACACTTGGAAAAGCTGCCTTTCCTCATGGGAGTATACACATTGACACCAAAAAATAACGACAAATTAATGATAAGTAATTGTACACACGGATCACTCAACCTTGAAATATCTGTTGAGTAAGAAGGATTCCAATCCGCATCTGATGCGGTGGGTATTGTTGCTCCAACAGTTTGACTTGGAGATCAAAGATAGGAAGGACACAAAAAATCAAGTCGTCGATCATCTATCTCGACTTGAGAGACCTCCGGTTGAAATAGTTGACGTAAGAGAAGAGTTCCCTAATGAGCAGATTTTTTTCATTGTTGCGGTCTCCGTAAGACCGCCTTGGTATGCTGATGTAACCAACGTTTTGGCTAGTGGATGGCGGCCTAGTAACCTCTCTCGTGATCAAAGAAAGAAGCTTCAAGGTGAGGTAAAAGGTCATTTTTGGAATGACCCTTTCTTATTTAAACTGTGTGCAGATGGTGTGATTCGAAGGTGTGTGCCTGAAGGAGAGAAGGCAAGCATTCTTTCCCATTGCCATGATGAAGTAGCTGGAGGACACTATGGTAGAAATCGCACTGCAGCAAAGGTCATGGAAACCGGTTTCTATTGGCCTACTTTATACAAAGACACACGGACGTACGTAGCTGCATGTGACAAGTGTCAAAGGGCGAGTAACATTAGCAAGAGGTATGAGATGCTACTAAACTCTATTCTAGTATGTGAAACTTTTGACCTACGGGAGATTGGAGAACCAACCAAGGTAAGAAGACTCAAGAACTCATCAATACTACAACCTGCAATCGGTGCAATGCGGGAGTTTGTATCGAATCATTAGAATTGATGTTTTCTTTGTTCTTAAACTTATTTGAGATGTATTACTCCATTATTATGGAGTAATTTCCATTAGGGTGTTGACAGATACGGTGTTTCGATAACTTGATTAGGGATTCGATTCTTGATAATTGTTAGAATTAATTGATGGAGCTTTAATTTGTATTGTGAGTTATTCATTATTTTGCTTAATAGAAAGAGGAGTTTGATAGTGAATTTCTTCACATCTTATGCTCTACTTTAAATTCGTGATTTAAATAGGTAATCGAAAGAGCCCTTTGAATTGTTAATCGAACTAGAAAATAGGAAAATATTCGTGAGAAGTTACCCTTTAGATCATAACCATCATTTGATTGTTGCAATTGTTTACCGTGTTTCAATTGGATTAACTACTGAATTAACGTTTAATCGAAAGAGGAACATTAACTTCAAGTGCAATCTGATTATCAGTTGAATTTGTGAGAATCAACTGTATTATAGAGTGAATATTAAATCAAGAATTGAATCCCGAGTCAGTTATCTTTCACCTATCTAGTCAAATACCCTTATCCCTCTCATTGATATTTCTTTGTTGCTCATCTACTGTCTTTTGTGAGCAATTGTTATTTGCTTAATTTTTAGTAGTTCACAGTAGTAACAGTTATAAAATCAAGTGTTAATTTTCCTGGATAGTAATCAACTAGAGATTATCCGAACACTGTTTAAATCAAATCCCTGTGGAGACGATAATAAATTGATATTATCTCTAAATGTGTTGTGTTAATTAATTTATTAATTTAGATTATTAATTTGGACATTAGTAATCTAATACCGAGGCAGACGTACGTGGTGGCAATCGGGTTCAACTGAACCCGCTTCATCAAAAAATAATACTGTGTATATGTATAAATTAGGATTAAAGCTGCGTAAATTTTGTATAAATATTTTATTTGAACCCACTTGATAACTACTATTTTACGACTAAAGTTATTTACTTCTAAGATTGAACCCGCTTGCATAAAATTCTGGGTCCGCCACTGATCTAATATATATTCTTGATTGTAGGATTATTAATTTGTATTGTGAGTTATTCATTGTTTCGTGTTGAAGGACATTAAGTTAATCTAAATTTGTTCTTTATCGTAGGATTATTAATTTGGACATTAGGTTGAAAAAGAATTTTGGAAAATATTTTCCCTTTTGATAGGAAAAATATTTTCTTCCAATTGGAGAAAAATGAGTTAACGAGGAAAATATTTTTTAAAATATTTAAGCCAATCAAACATAGAAAAATTGAAAGATCCTTTAACGTTGTATTTTTTTTTTTACCTCATAGAATATCCATAAATGTACATAAATGTGGATGTTGTAGCCTAAAAATAGGTTATTTTTGTATAACAAATGCACATGAAAATGTCTGATGTTAGTATTTTTGTAAAGTAGCTAACTGAGATGCTCTTCAGATTGCTGGAGATGTTGACCCTGGTAAGTTTATCACTTTCTGTTGATTAAATATTGTTGGTGCATGTGATCGAATTTTAAAGCTTGGTGTTGTATTTGATGTGACTTAGAGCTGTTTTACTGCTAACGGAAGAAGAATCTATGATCTTTGTTCAATTCCAATATTATTAGTCTTTGTCACCACAACTTTCTATCTTTTTCTAAATAAAAATTTACTTAAAGTCAATACAAATTGAGGGGATATTAATAAACTTGTTGATTACAATTATATTATGGTCATCCTTAATATATCAAAAGGATTACGTATTGGATTAATAAAGGTTTCTAAATAAAAGTTTACTTAGTGCATGTTTGGAAAGTCACCACGTAGTTGGATGTGTGTGTAATTGGGTGTAATTACATAGTTTGATATGTTTGTCACCAAGTAATTACTTGTATTATTATCCTCTCCGATTCTCAAGGGAGGCACGATGTAATTACAAGGTTATTTTTTGAATCTCTTTTCTTTTCTTTTAATTTACTTTTTATTTCTATTCTTTTTTCTTTTTAATTTATTTTTTATTTTAACTTTTTAAATTCTTTTTTTCTTTCAAATATTATATTTTTTTACGTTATTTGTCTTTTATTTCCTTATTTCTCATTTCCCAACCTTTACTTCACGTGTTTCTATATAATTTCTCATATTTTTGTTCTTTCTTAATTATTTTTTTTATTACACTTACTATGTTATTATTCTAATATTTTTCGTAATCTTAGAAATAATAAGTCATTCACAAACTTGACTTATAACGAGTGTTGTCATTAAAGTTGAACTTTGTTATTGGATGAGGTTATATGCAAACTTAACTATGTTAAAATGATCTTACTTTTTAATATATAATATTTCATTTTCCAACCTTTATTTTTTTGTGATTTCATATAGTTTCTCAAAATTTTATTTTTCTTTATTTTCTTCATTTAGCATAATTGTGCTATTATTCTAGTTTCGAAACTACACCTCCTAATATTAGAAATAACGAGTCATTAATAAATTTGGCATATAATGAGTGATGTCATTAAAGTAGAATCTCATTGTTGAATGAAGTTATAGACTTATGTTTTCCTTTTCTTTTGAATTATATTTACTTAAATTATATTGACGCTTAATTTAATTTTAAATAAGAGTATTATGTTAATTTTGAATTTATGTTATATTTTCGGTTCCATTTTATTTGCTTTAGTAGTATTGACTTATTAATTCATATTGCATGCCATTCATTTTTCAGTTAGAATTGATAGATTATTTTTTTCATAAAATATTTGAGTAATGTTATGGTATTATATTTATAAATATAAATATTTTTATCAAGCACTCCATAACGTTCTTACAAAATATGTGCTTTTAGTTTTTATAATTAATTAAAATAAAATATTATTAATTTGAAAAATATATGTCAATTATTTTACAATATTAGTTGCAAATATATGATTAGTAATTAATATATTTTCAAGAAATAATATGTATCTTAAATTTTAAATTTAATATCATTTATAAAGGCATATATTTGTTCAATCTTAACTTTAATTAATAATTAAATTTATATTTATAATTTATTCTAATTGTGTAATTACACTTGTGCAACCAAATAGTATATTTGTAATTGCACTGTAATTATATTATGATAAACAAATAAGTCATCGTAATTATAATACTGTGTAATTACTAAGCTATATAATTACTACCCTTGTAATTAAACCAATTCCAATTACCTGATGGCTTTCCAAACGACCCTTAAAGCTGAAATCCATATTGATGGGATATTAATAAACTTGTTGATTGGAATTCTTTGGCTGGATTTAATGTTCATCCTTAATATTTCTAAAGGATCAAGTATTAGATTAATGAATGTTTCTAAAATCATCCTTCGGTTACCTTATGAATGAGTTTTAAGAGTTAACTTCAACTCCCTACATCTCAAATTATCAGTTGTGCTTTCTAATTAAAAATAGTTGTCTCAAATTATTTGTCATTCTAGAAGTTCAAGATAAAATAAATCTTATTTTTCCCATTTTATTCTTAATAATAATTATTATTTTTAATATGTAGATAACATATAAATAGAATAAATATTCAATGAGAAAATATTATATCTTAAGACATAAATAAGGGTAAAATAATCCAATTATCCTTTTAATTAATATTTTTTAAAGGACGTATAAAAGAGAATCACGAGATAAATAATGAGGGAGAGAGTATTAATATTACAGCACTCAACTCAGTTCAACATCTAGTTTCAAATGCACACTTGGAAAAGGTGCTCCACATTGAAATCAAAAATAACGACAAATTAATGATAAACTTTTTGAAAAATCGGAAGAAGTTTTGTCGTGCTGTAACTTTGGCACAAACAATAAGGTTTTTTCAAAGGATGTTAAGATTTTTGGTTCTCTAAAAAAACGAAAACCTTTGCATTGTCGTTGTAATAGTAGCCCCCAAAGGTGAACTGTCATTTTAGATCCACCTTATTTTGGACCACTCTACGTCTCTACCTCTTAACACCATCCTCCACCTATCTTCCTTTAAAACTTAGCAGTTCAGGCTCCCTTACCTTCTTCAGTAAATAGCAATGTTTCAAAGGAGAAAGCTACTTTTTCTTACAAATTAAGGACTGTAGATAGTAGTTGTATTGAAATTGCCGTACCTAAAACCAAATTTTATTAAGAGGCCTTAAACTTTTAAAAAATAATATTGAATAACCTAACTCATGCTTTATAGTTGCCATAGCAGAATTCTGATAAAATAACAAAGGCAATATTACTACTATAAGGTAAAAATAGAAAAAAACAATAATTTCAAATTTAAAGGAAAACATAGCAGCAACTAATTATAGAAATTGATAACTTGATATCAGAATAAAATTTTATTTTTTGAAGGAAAATTACCATAAAGTGAACTTATTATTAATTTTGAAAAGGGGCCCTTAAAATTCTGGGGCCTAAAGCCATTAGTTTACTGGCTTTGCCCTTGAGCCGACACTAAACCACTTAAACTTAAGAAGAAAGTCTAATGCATGCTTGACAAGAACTTGTTATACGAATTCTGTGCAGGGGCGGATCTATGTATTAAATGGGGGTGGCACGCCATCCAGTTACTCGGATAAAGTTTTATATACATACTAGTATTTTTTACTAAACCGCCTACATAAGGAACAAGTGGTACCCCAAGTCACAAAATGACCGAAGGTGCCATGGTTGAAGTGTGAAATTCCATGCACAACACCTGGGATCTAGATGCAAATGTTGTTTCCTTTCTTTTCTTTTTGTTCATTTCTCTTATTTTCTTCATCTTAAATATTCACTTTTCTTATACAATTCCAATTTTATTATTTATTTATATTGTATATTTGTTTCCTTTGTCTTTTTCTCGATGTTCGTATTTTATTTGGATGGATATAATCTAATCATTTTCTTTTTATCCATATAATATTATTTTATTAATTATAATTTTATTTTTATAGTGATGCATCAAAGACATAATATAATATTAATCAGCTACATGTAGATGGAAAGGTATATCGCATATTTGTTTATGCATAAAACAAATTTTAAATTGGATTAAATAAATTCAAAATGGATCGAACCGAACCGAAGTAATTCAAAACGGATCGAATCGATTAAATGTACACCCTAATTCAATCTTCTTCACTAACAATCGTTTTACATTAAAATAGTGGCACTCGTAATCATGAAATCCTAGATCCCCTCTGTTCGATTTAATAGGACATTGTTCTTTTAGGTGATAAAGTAAACAAATTGATAAAATGTTGATATCCGCCTCTGTTCGATATAAGTAAACAAAATGTTGTTTCCTTTCTTTTCTTTTTGTTCATTTCTCTTATTTTCTTCATCTTAAATATTCACTTTTCTTATACAATTCTAATTTTATTATTAATTTATATTATATATTTGTTTCCTTTGTCTTTTTCTCGATGTTCGTATTTTATTTGGATAGATGTAATCTAATCATTTTTTTTATCCATATAATATTATTTTATTAATTATAATTTTATTTTTATAGTGATGCATCAAAGACATAATATAATATTAATCAGCTACATGTAAATGGAAAGGTATATCGCATATTTGTTTATGCATAAAATAAATTTTAAATTGGATTGAATAAATTCAAAATGGATCGAATCGAACCGAAGTAATCCAAAATGGATCGAATCGACTAAATGTACATCCTAATTCAATCTTCTTCACTAATGATCGTTTTACATTAAAATAGTGACACTTGTAGCCATAAAATCCTAGATCCCCTTTGTTCGATTTAATAGGACATTGTTCTTTTAGGTGATAAAGTAAACAAATTGATAAAATGTTGATATCCGCCTCTGTTCGATATAAGTAAACAAAATGTTGTTTCCTTTCTTTTCTTTTTGTTCATTTCTCTTATTTTCTTCATCTTAAATATTCACTTTTCTTATACAATTCTAATTTTATTATTAATTTATATTATATATTTGTTTCCTTTGTCTTTTTCTGGATGTTCGTATTTTATTTGGATGGATGTAATCTAATCATTTTCTTTTTATCCATATAATATTATTTTATTAATTATAATTTTATTTTTATAGTGATGCATCAAAGACATAATATAATATTAATCAACTACATGTAAATGGAAAGGGTATATCGCATATTTGTTTATGCATAAAATAAATTTTAAATAAATTTAAAACGGATCGAATCGAACCGAAATAATCCAAAACGGATCGAATCGACTGAATATATACCCTAATTCAATCTTCTTCACTAATGGTCGTTTTACATTAAAATAGTGACACCCGAAGCCATGAAATCCTAGATCCGCCTCTGATTCTATGCGGTGGAAGTTCTCTATCATCAGCCAAAATTCAAAAGAAATGAAAGACCAAATTTGAGTTTTTTTATCATATTATACTTATTTTGCAAAACTCATTCAGCGATTTAACAATTTCGCTTCTCTACCCAAGCATGGTGACTGGTGAGTAGAACTAAACATATTTCTATAAGTCATGCTTAAAATATTTTTCTTTTTTTTAAAAAAAAAAAGAAAAAGAAAAATTTGGACTAACTTGAAACGTCCATAGTTTGTAGGCGAAGTTTTTTGGAATGTACATACAGGCATCTAACATCTAAGCATATGTAGCGTGTACATAACAAACAATCCATTTACTCCAACTTCATTGAATTTGTGACATGTGTAGTGAAATGATAAGGATTCCTTAAATTCTTTTTAAAAAGAATAGTTAGATGAATTTTCTGCGTTGTTTTTATTTTTATTTTTTTGGTACGAATTCAAATTAATTGTATCAATTATCAATGAGTTTATACTATGTGATGGCCAAAAGATTAAGTGTCGTTTGTGTAATGACCCAACCGATCATTTTGACTTTTAGAACCTCGTTCCCCTAAATAAAACACCTCGTATGTGCTCTTATTAATTTATAACTTCCGAGGATGGTTGGTTAGGGATTTGAAAGGGTTCGGGTTGAAATCGGAATACTTAGTTCCTTAATTTGGTTTTAAAAGCCCAAGTTTGACTTCGGTCAACATTTTGAAAAAACGACCCCGGAATCGGGATTTGACGGTTCCAATAGGTTCGTATGATGATTTTGGACTTGGGCATATATTCGAATCGGATTTTGGACAACCCGGGAGCATTTCGGCGCCTAATAGTGAAAATCAACTATTTGAAGATTTAATGTTCTTTAAATTTGGTTTGGAGTAGGTTTTGGAGTAATTGAAGTCCGTTTGGAATTCCGAGCCTGAGAATAGCTCTGCATGGTGATTTAAAACTAGCACGCAAAATTTGATATCATTCCGAGTAAAAATAAGTATATTTCAGCACGTTCGGAGTAAGTTTGAAGAATTTGAAAATTCTAAGTTGAATGAATTTGGTTTGAGGTATGATTCTTAGTTTTGATGTTGTTTTACACGTTCTGAGGGTTCGAGCGAGTCCGTTTTATGATTTCAAACTTGTTGGTATATTCGGGCGGGACCCCGGGTGTTAACCGGACAAGGCTTAGACCAAATTTGAACTTTGGAGCAGCAGTTGAAGCTTCCAGCTTCTGTTGCAACCGCACCTGCGCTTAGCCAGCCGCAGGTGCGAGCTCGCAGAAGCAAGCCACGAGCCGCAGAAGCGGACAAGCCAAGCACGCCCAGGGATCGCAGGAGCGAGATTTTTGGCGCACCTGCGAGCGCGCAGGTGCGGTCCTTAGGGCGCAGATGCGAAGTTTGGCCAGGCGAGGGAAACTCGCACCTACGAGGCTTTTTCCACAGGTGTGAAATTACTGCTGAACAGAACGTTTTAAATGGGCGAGGCTCAGCCATTTTAGCCCGTAATTCCTCCATTTTTGGGCGATTTTGGAGCTTTTGAGAGAGGATTTTAACTAGCAACTTGAAGGTAAGTTAATCCTACACACTTTGAGTTAAATACATAAATTATGGATAGATTATAACCTGTAAATTTGTAAAAAAAATAAGGGTTAGAGGAAAAACCTAGATTTGTATAAAAATGAGATTTTAAGCACGAAAATGGTTATGGAATTGGATGAAAATTATATATTTGAGTTCTTGAGATTATGGGTAACGATTTTCTCCGAAAATTTCCAAAATCTGGGCACATGGGCCCGGAGTAAATTTTAGGAATTTACCATTTTTGGATAGGGTAATTTATTTAATAGTCTAATTTTAAATTTTTGAGCATGTATTAATTATTTTATATAACTTTTGGATAGTTTCGGCATCGAATTGAGATTTTACGAGACATTGTGATCGAAAAGTGGGCTTTGAGATAAGGTAAGTCTCTTGCCTAACCTTGTAAGAGGGAATTTACCCCATAGGTGATTCATATTAATAATTATTGCTAATTGTGGGGGCTACATATGCACGAGGCGACAAGAGTCCATGCGTAGCTACTAATTATGTTAATGTCCGGGTAGTTTAGGACTCAAATCATGAATTACTTTTGATAATTACTTCTTTTATTTAATTAAATTACTGGAATTATATTATAAATTATTTGAGAAAATAGTAAAAGATCGATACTTCATATACTTGAATTTTGGGTAAATTATTGAATTGTTAATAGAGATTGAACATCCTACGTGTTAATATTATAATAACTTCTCATTCCGGAGGTTCATAAGAAAATGTTATCCTTTCTCGTGGAGCGGGCCGAACGCCTCGGCAGTATAGATGCATCTATGGATCGTGTTGCACGTCCCTCAGCAGTGTACAATACACTCTGGATCGGGCCGTACGACTTTGGCAGAAATCATGCCTAATAATAATAATTACACGATACTTTGATATTTTAATTGCTGCTTATGAAGTTAATTGATAAATTAAAAATTATTGAAATGTAAGGAATTAATTATTTCTACTTGTTAAGAAAATTATTGTTGTTTATCTAAAAATCATGTTTAATTCAATATATTATATTGTAATATTATGGATCCATAGTGAGTGTCAAAGTCGACCTCTCGTCACTACTTCTTCGAGATTAGGCTTGATACTTACTGGGTACACGTTATTTACGTACTCATGCTACGCTTGCTGCACTTTTTGTGCAGGACCTGAGACAGGTACTATCGGAGGACCTATCGGCGCGCACCCACGTTATCTAGAGGCTTAGTGGTGAGCTCCTTTTTTGAGTCGTTCTGCAGCAACTAGTGCCTCTTCTTGTATTTGTATTTTGTCTATTTTATTTCGGACAATATTTAGAATTTTGTATAATCTACTAGATGCTCATACACTTGTGACATCAGGTCTTGGTACACACACTAGTAGAATTTGTAGATTTAATTATTTTACTTAGGTTTTAATTTATCTTATTTTCTCATATCTTTCTTAAATTTTGAAATTTCGAAGAGTTTGATTACTCGGATAATTTTTAAAGAAATGAATATATGTTTAAATCATTAGTTCGCTTGCCTAGCTGGGATGTTGGGCGCTATCACGACCTATAGGTGAGTTTGGATCGTGACAACATGGTATTATAGCACTAGGTTCACGTAGGTCTCACAAGTTATGAGCAGGCCTAATAGAGTCTTGCGGATCGGTACAGAGACATCTGTACTTATCTTCGAGAGGCTATAGGGTGTTAGGAAAACTACCTTTCTTCATCTCCCATCATGCAAATAATGTAGTACTAAATATCTTTCTCTTATTCTCTCACAGATGGTGAGAACGTGCTCTAATGAAGTTCCAGACTAGGGAAGAGGTACTCTCCCTGTTGTTAGAGGCCGAGGGAGGACTCCAGCCCGTGGTAGGGGACGAGGACATCCCAGAGTTGTTCCAGTTATGCCACCAGTGGGTCCAGCAGAGGATCCTATCATTGAGGAACATGGCGAGGTGCCCATAGCAGAGCCAGCTCCGGTGGATTTCACGTCTGCACCGGGATTCCAGGAGGTCATGGGACGTACGTTGCGGTTCATGGACACTATGACTCAGGCCGGTTTATTTCCAGCAGACCCAGCCATATCTTAGGCAGGTGGGGGAGCACAAACCCCTACCGCATAGGCTCATGGGCAGGCAGATGTTGTATATCAAACCCAGGGTGCACTACCCGTGGGTGGAGTCCAGCCAGTGGCAGCAGCTACACCTGAGCCCAGACCAGCTGCGGCCGCCGAGCCGCAGAAACTATCAGACAGATGGACTAGACTACATCCTCCTGTCTTTGGGGGTGAGCAACATAAGGATCCCCAGTATTTCATTGATCGATGCAGGAACAGACTGCACAATATGAGGATATTGGAGTCTCATGGGGTAGACTTTGCTACTTTTCAGCTGGAGGGCAGAGCTCGTAGATGGTGGAAGTCTTATCTTCTTGGCAGACCAGCAAATTCTCCTCCCATGACTTGGGACAGGTTCACCCGTATTTTCCTAGATAGGTATATTCCACCCTCCCAGGGGGAGGAGTTGCGGTTTCAGTTTGAGCAGCTCCAGCAGGGTCAGATGTCAGTGATCGATTATGAGGCGAGATTCTCTGAGTTATCTCGCCATGCACTTGTCATACTCCCTACTGAGGCAGAGAGAGTGTGGAGGTTTGTTGCAGGTTTACATACTGGCATTCAGGCCACTATGGCCCGAGAGGTTGAGATGGGGACTTCTTATGAGTTGGTTGTAGAGATAGTCCGAAGGATTGAGGGTGTGCGTCAACGCAGCCGAGAGCAGGTTATGAGGGATAAGCGATTTAGATATTCTGGAGAGTTCAGAGGTGCTCCGTCTGGGGGTAGAGGTCAGTTCGTGCGAGGGCAGTCGAGCATGCCCCCATATCCAGCACCACCGTCTCCTCAGGGTGCCCCAATGCGACCTTATTTCAGTGTTATACCAGAAAGTTCTTATCGCCCACCAGCTATTCAGGGTTCTTCCAGTGGTTACTCAGTTACTTCTAGTCAGCAGCCCATCTCACCGAGAAGTTGTTACGAGTATGGGGATTCCAGTCACATGTAGATATTCTGCCACAGGCTTCGGGGTAGACCAGTGCAGCAGGGTCAGCAGCCTATGATTACCGCACCAGTTACTCCACCAGTCGTCCAACCACCCAGAGATGGAGGGCAGGTGGGTAGGGGCCGTCCTAGAGGTGGAGACTAGCTAGGTGGAGGCCAGCCAGGTGGCGCTCCAGCCCGGTTCTATGCTTTTCCGGCCAGACCAGATGTAGAGGCCTCAGATGCAGTGATTACATGTATTATTTATGTTTGCGACAAATATGCCTCCGTATTATTTGATCCAGGATCTACGTATTCATACGTTTCCTCTCTATTTGCTCATTTCCTAGGTGTTTCTCGAGAGTCCTTGAGTACTCCTGTTTATGTGTCCACTCCTGTGGGCGATTTTGTTGTTGTGAATCAGATTTATCGGTTCTGTGTTGTTATATTTTATGGCTATGAGACTAGAGCAGATCTTCTGCTGCTTGATATGATCGACCTCGAGATTATCCTGGGCATGGACTGGCTATCCCCATATCATGTCGTCCTAAATTTCCATGTTAAGATTGTTACTTTGGTTATGCCGGAATTTCCTAGGTTGGAGTGGAAGGGTTCGTCTGTTAGCGCATCTAATCATGTTATTTCCTTTCTAAAAGCTCGACATATCGTCGATAAGGGTTGTTTGGCTTATCTAGCCTATAATCGGGATACTACTGCAGAGACTCCAGCTATTGATTCAGTGCCTGTAGTTCGAAAGTTCTCCGATGTATTTCCTTCAGATCTTCCAGGCATGCCACCAGATCGTGATATTGATTTTTGTATTGACTTAGCTCCAGATACCCAGCCTATATATATCCCACCGTATCGCGTGGCTCCGAAAGAATTAAAGGAATTGAAAGAACAGCTTGAGGAGTTATTAGCAAAAGGGTTCATCTGACCAAGTGTATCGCCTTGGGGTGCACCGGTGTTATTTGTGAAGAAAAAGGATGGAACTATGCGAATGTGTATTGACTATCACCAACTGAACAAAGTCACCATTAAGAACAAGTACTCTTTGCCGCGTATTGATGATCTATTTGACCAGTTGCAGGGTGCTAGGGTGTTTTCTAAGATCGACTTGAGGTCGGGGTACCATCAATTGAAGATTTGGGATTCGGATGTTCCGAAGACTGCTTTCCGGACTAGATATGGTCATTATGAATTTCTGGTGATGACTTTTGGTTTGACTAACGCACCGGCAGTATTTATGGATTTGATGAACAGGGTATTCAGGCCATATATTGATTTGTTTATCATTGGCTTCATTGATGATATTTTGATTTACTCGCGCAGTAAGGAAGAGCATGAGCAACATATGAGAGTGGTGCTTCAAACACTGCGGGAACAAAAGATGTATGCTAAGTTCTCCAAATGTGAGTTTTGGCTAAATTCTGTAGCACTCTTGGGGCATATTGTTATCAAACGAGGGCATTAAAGTTGATCCTAAAATGATTGAGGCAGTTCATAATTGGCATCGTCCCACTTCGACGACTGAGATTAGGAGTTTCCTAGGTTTAACAGGTTATTATCGTCGGTTTGTGGAGGGTTCTTCATCTATTGCAGCACCTTTGACCAAATTAACCCAGAATGGCTCTTTGTTCCGATGGCCTGATGATTGTGAGGTGAGCTTTCAGAAGCTAAAGACAACATTGACTACAGCACCAATGTTAGTGTTGCCTTCCAGTTCGGGGATGTATACAGTGTATTGTGACGCTTCACGCCTTGTCTTAGGTTGTGTGTTGTTGCAGGAAGGGCGAGTTATTGCATATGCTTCACGTCAGCTGAAGCCCCACGAGAAGAATTATCCGGTACATGATTTGGAGTTAGCTGCGATTGTTCACGCTCTTAAAATTTGGAGGCATTATCTTTATGGGGTGTCTTGTGAAGTTTACACTAATCATCACAGTTTGCAGCATTTGTTCAAGCAGAGGGACCTAAATTTGAGGCAACGTAGATGACTTGAGTTACTAAAAGATTATGATATTACTATCATGTATCATCCGGGCAAAGCAAATGTGGTTGCCGACACCTTGAGTAGAAAGGCGAAGAGTATGGGTAGTCTGGCTTTCATTTCAGTAGAGGAGAGACCATTAGCTTTAGATATTCAATCCTTGGCTAACAAACTTGTGAGGCTGGATATTTCAGAACCCATCCGAGTTCTTGTATGTGTTGTAGCCCAGTCTTTACTATTTGAGCAGATCAAGGCTCGCCAGTTTGATGATCCACACTTAATGGTTCTTCGAGAAACGGTACTACGGGGTGGTGCCAAGGAAGTTACTATTGGCGCGGATGGTGTTCTGCGACTCCAGGATCGTCTATGTGTTCCTAATGTGGATGAAATGAGGAAAAAGATCCTAGAGGAGGCACACAGTTCTCGGTATTCTATTCATCCAGGTGCTTCGAAGATGTATCGTGACTTGAAGCAGCATTATTGGTGGCGGCGAATGAAAAAGGACATAGTTGAGTATGTAGCTCGGTGTCTAAATTGCCAGCAAGTTAAATATGAGTACCAGAGGCCAGGTGGCCTACTTCAGCAGATGACTATACCCGAGTAGAAATGGGAACGCATTACTATGGACTTTGTAGTTGGGTTACCGCGGACCTTGCGGAAGTTTGATGCAGTATGGGTTATTGTCGACAGGTTGACCAAGCCGGCACACTTCATTCTGGTCGCAACTACATACACTTCAGAGAGGTTGGCCTAGATTTATATTCAGGAGATAGTTCGATTGCACGGTGTGCCAATTTCCATCATATCAAATAGAGTCCCTTAGTTTACTTCATATTTCTGGATATCCGTACAAAGTGAATTGGGGACCCGCGTAGAGCTCAGCACAGCCTTTCATCCGTAGACCGACGGGAAGTCAGAGCGGACAGTTCAGATTTTGGAGGATATGCTCAGGGCATGTGTGATTGACTTTGGAGGTCAGTGGGATCGTTTCTTGCCTTTGTCGAATTTTGCTTATAACAACAGTTACCAATCCAGCATCGAGATGGCTCAATTTGAGGCTTTCAATGGTCGGCGATGTCGTTCGCCCATCGGATGGTTTGAGCCCGGTGAGGCTAAGTTACATGGTACTGATTTGGTAAAGGATGCCTTGGAAAAGGTAAAATTAATTCAGGAGCGACTTCGTACAGCACAGTCCAGGTAGAAAAGTTACGCGGATTAGAAAGCACGTGATTTATCGTTTATGGTGGGTGAAAAAGTTCTCTTGAAGGTTTCGCCGATGAAGGGAATCATGAGATTAGGGAAGAAGGACAAGTTGAGCCCAAGGTTTATAGGACCATTTGAGGTGTTGAGACGAGTTGGGGAAGTTGCTTATAAGCTTGCTTTGCCTCAAAGTCTATCAGGAGTTCATCCAATTTTCCATGTATCTATGCTCCAGAAGTATCATACCGACCGATCGCATGTGTTAGACTTCAGCACGGTTCATCTAGATAAGAGCTTGGGTTATGAAGAAAAGGCAGTTGCCATTGTTGATAAACAGATTTGCCAGTTGAGGTCCAAGAAGATTTCTACGGTAAAAGTCCAGTGGAGGGGCCAACCAGTCGAGGAAGCGACTTGGGAGGCCGAGGAGGACATGCTGAGCAAATATCCACATTTATTCAGCACTCAAGGTATAATTCTAAACCCGTTCGAGGACGAACGTTTGTTTAAGATGTGGAGAATGTAATGACCCAACCGGTCATTTTGACTTTTAGAACCCCATCCCCCTAAATAAAACTCTCCTTATGTGATCTTATTAATTTATGACTTGCGAGGATGGTTGGTTCGGGATTTGAAAGTGTTCGGGTTGAAATCGGAACACTTAGTTCCTTAATTTGGTTTTAAAAGCCCAAGTTTGACTTCGGTCAACATTTTGAGAAAACGACCCTGGAATCGGGATTTGGCGGTTCCAATAAGTTCATATGATGATTTTGGACTTGGGCGCATGTTCGAATCGGATTTTGGACAACCCGGGAGCGTTTCGACGCTTAATAGTGAAAATCAACTATTTGAAGGTTTAATGTTCTTTAAATTTGGTTTGGAGTAGGTTTTGGAGTAATTGAAGTCCGTTTGGAATTTCGAGCCTGATGATAGCTCCGTATGGTGATTTAAAATTTGCACGTAAAAATTGATATCATTCCGAGTAGTATAAGTATATTTCGGCACGTTCAGAGTAAGTTTGAAGAATTTGAAAATTCTAAGTTGAATCAATTTGGTTTGAGGTATGATTCTTAGTTTTGATGTTATTTTATACGTTCCGAGGGTTCGAGCGAGTCCGTTTTATGATTTCAAACTTGTTGGTATATTCGGGCGGGGCTCCGGGGGCCTCGGGTGTTAACCGGACGAGGCTCGGACCAAATTTGGACTTTGGAGCAGCAGCTAAAGCTTCCAGCTTCTGCTGCAACCGCACCTGCGCTTGGCCAGCCGCATGTGAGAGCCCGCAGAAGCGAGCCACGAGGCACAGAAGCGGACAAGCCAAGCACGCCCAGGGATCGCATGAGCGAGATTTTTGGCGCACCTGCGAGCGCGCAGGTTCGGCCCTTAGGGCGCAGATGAGAAGCTTGGCCAGGCGAGGGAAACGTGCACCTGCGAGGCTTTGTCCGCAGGTGTGGCTAGCCCTCCGCAGGTGCGAAATTACTGTTGAGCAGAACGTTTTAAATGGGCGAGGCTCAGCCATTTTAGCCAGTAATTCCTCTATTTTTGGCGATTTTGGAGCTTTTGAGAAGGGATTTCAACTAACAACTTGAAGGTAAGTTAATCCTACACACTTTGAGTTAAATACATAGATTATGGGTAGATTATAACCTATAAATTTGTGGAAATCATGGGTTAGAGGAAAAACCTAGATTTGTATAAAAATGAGATTTTAACCACGAAAATGGTTATGGAATTGGATGAAAATTGTATATTTGAGTTCTTGAGATTATGGGTAACGATTTTCTCTAAAATTTTTCGGAATCCGGGCACGTGGTTCCAGGGTGAATTTTAGGAATTTACCATTTTTGGATAGGGTAATTTATTTAGTAGTCTAATTTCGAATTTTTTAGCATGTATTAATTATTTTATATAACTTTTGGATAGTTTCGGCACCGAATTGAGATTTTACGCGATATAGTGATCGTGAAGTGGGCTTTGAGATAAGGTAAGTCTCTTGCCTAACCTTGTAAGAGGGAATTTACCCCATAGGTGATTCATATTAATAGTTGTTGCTAATTGTGGGGGCTACATACGCACGAGGTGACGAGAGTCCGTACGTAGCTACTAATTATGTTAATGTCCGGGTAGTTTAGGACTCAAATCATGAATTACTTGTGATAATTGCTCCTTTTATTTAATTAAAATACTAGAATTATATTGTAAATTATTTGAGAAAATAGTAAAAGATCGAATCTTCGTATACTCGAATTTTGTGTAAATTATTGAATTGTTAATAGAGATTGAACATCCTACGTATTAATATTATAATAACTTCTCATTCCAGAGAAAATGTCCTCCTTTCTTGTGGAGCGGGCTGAACGCCTCGGCAGTATAGATAAATCTATGGATCGTGCCGCACGTCCCTCGGTAGTGTACACGACACTCTGGATCGGGCCGTACGACCTCGGCAGAAATCGTGCCTAATAATAAATTACACGATACCTTGATATTTTAATTGCTGCTTATGAAGTTAATTGATAAATTGGAAATTATTGAAATGTAAGGAATTCATTATTTTTGCTTGTTAAGAAAATTATTGTTGTTTATCTAAAAATCATGTTTAATTCAATATATTCTATTGTAATATTATGGACCCATAATGAGTGTCAAAGCCGACCTCTCGTCACTACTTCTTCGAGATTAGGCTTGATATTTACTGGGTACACGTTGTTTACGTACTCATGCTATACTTGCTGCACTTTTTGTGCAGGATCTGAGGCAGGTACTAGTGGAGGACCTATCATCGCACACCCACGTTATCCATAGGCTTAGTGGTGAACTGCCTTTCTGAGCCGTTCTGCAGCAACTAATGCCTCTTTTTGTATTTGTATTCTGTCTATTTTATTTCGGACAGTATTTAAAATTTTGTATAATCTACTAGATGCTCATACACTTGTGACACCAGGTCTTGACACACACACTAGTAGAATTTGTGGATTTAATTATTTTACTTGTATTTTAATTTATCTTATTTTCTCATAACTTTCTTAAATTTTGAAATTTCGAAGAGTTTAATTACTCGGATAATTTTTAAAGAAATGAATATATATTTAAATCATTAGTTGGCTTGCCTAGATGAGATGTTGGGCGACATCTCGACATATAGGTGAGTTTGGGTCGTAACAGTTTGGATATAAGAATTGTGAAATTTCGAAAAAGTAAAAAAAAAATTCAAGTTAAAATGATATTTAAAAATTAGAGTTGTGTTTGGACATGAGTACTATTTGGAGTTGTTTTTAATTTTTGTGAGTGATTTGAAGTGAAAATTTTAAAAAATAATTTTTTAGAGTTTTATAAATTTTCAAAAAAAAAATCAAAATTTAACTTCAAGTGATATTTGAAATTTTTATGGCGTTTTTGAAAAAGTAAAAGGATACAGAAAAAAAAAAAATGATTTTTGTCTTAATGGCCAAACGACAAACGGCCCTAAAAAGAAAAAGGAGAAGAGATGCAACTCCTAATTTCACCTTTTGAGAAATAGGTAAATGCATTTAATTTCTGTCTTCATTACCAATTAATAATTCCCGTCAATTTCTCTCTTTCAAAATTGCTTACACCAGCAAGAAGAAGAACCGAACAGAACCCAAAATCCCCAAATCTCTCCTTCCGCATCAATGGCTGAAATGGAAGAAACTCCACAGACCCAATTAGAACCCACTAATTCCCACGATACCCAGAAAAATTTTTCATTCAGAATTTGGCCACCCACACAGCGCACCCGTGACGCCGTCATTCAGCGTCTCATCGAAACTCTCTCTACCCCTTCTATCCTCTCGAAACGTTACGGCACTCTCACAAATGAAGAGGCTTCAGATATTGCCAGGTGCATAGAGGAAGAGGCCTTTACCTTTGCTGGATCCTCTGTCTCCCCTGACGATGATGGAATCGAGATCCTTCAGGTACGTAAAGGGTTCAACTACTTTCAACTTTAACCATTGTACGTATATACAAAGAGACTTATGTATACTAGTACTTAGTCATTTATCTGCTACTCTTTACTTCGTCATTTCTATATTTTGAAATTATTTGATTTTATACTTTACATTTTTCTTCTCTATTGTTTGAAATAAACTTTACTCTATTATTTATTTTTCTTCTTCTCGAGGCTATGGTCTTTCGTAAACAACCTCTCTATCCCCTCCGAGGGTAGGGACATACATTCTATCCTCCCAGACCCTACTTGTGAGATTATACTAGGTTGTTGTTGTTGTTGTATATTTTACCTTTAATGAGATCAGTGACAGTAAATTACACTGTTTAGATAGGTAAAAATTATATATACTCTGTATTAATTCCCTTGACTTTCTTGTGTACACTTCTTTAAATTTTAACTCCTTTCATAAAAATCCTGGCTCCGCTACTGAGTGATGATTTATAGCCACAAAAATGTCTATGGTTTATTTTAGATCACATGTTTCAAAAGACTTTCTTTCGACAAAGAGAGTATAATGTACTATATCTCACCCACTTCTTGACGAATCTAGCTTGTAACTTAGGAGTTCACGTGAATATAATAGCCTTTGCCTAGATACTCTATATTTATTAAGAAATTCATTAAATATCTATAAATAGTTGATCGTGAACCTAGTTATTATTGTATATTGACTTGATGTTGTTGGAGGAACTCATAAACATCAAATCCTGGATCCGTCTCTACACCTAAATTGTGATATGTATCTCTTTAGGAATACTACCATGTATATGTATAATAAACTGTACTTCTTAAGATCCAGTGACTAAATGGTGGATATGTATCTGCTTTAGGTATACTCCAAGGAGATTAGCAAGCGTATGCTGGACGCTGTGAAGTCTAGATCTGCTGCTACCACTTCCCCGGAAGCTGAAAGTAAACCATCAGAGTCGCTGGCGAATGCTTCGGAGTCTTCTGCTCACACTGGGGAAACCTCATCCATTGAAACCGAGTCTTGAAAGTTGCACCGAGGTCATTTAGTTTTCGTCTAATTGATTCTGCAGTGAGAAAAACTCTAGGTTTTAGTCAATTTAGGTGTACTGAGATCTCATTGTGCTGTTTATGGATTATGTAGATCGATATATATAATGTTGGATCAATAAACATTTATGTGAGAGCCTTCTGATTTATTGCCTTTCTTCAGTAACATGCATAAGATTGAGGGTTCCTGATATAAAGTCTAGATTCTGCCTGTGCTTTGTTATATCTGACACTAATCTCCATTGATGCGGACGGGATTGACTTGATTTTATATTTTATTTCTGGGAGTCAGTGAGGGATGCGTTTATTTTTTTGTTTTTTCGATTCTTCACATTTTTTGCTATTATTAACTTGTCTGAGTGTATGTGATCACAAAATCAAATAAAGCAAGAGAGTTGAGGTTCTATGTGATCACAAACCCAAATAAAGGAGGAGAGTTGAGGTCTCTAGATGTTAGCGTAAAGAGTAACTCTGATAGATACTGAGGAATCATACCACCAACCTTAGCTAATTTGGGATTGAAGCTTAATTGATTGTTCAGTTTTATTTTTACGTTTTTATGATTGGTGCTTAATGATCCAGATCCTCCTCATCTTGATTGTGTTATAACAACCATGGTTCTTAGGGATGCTGTTTTGACGGGATGTGTCATTTATTGCTTATGCTGTCATGTGACACAAATAAGTTTATCTAGTCCCTTGATAATATTTGGGGTTATTGCTTAATTCTCTGTTAATTAAGATGGTATATAATAGCTGAATATTATTATTGCTTCTGGGATATTTGGTTGGTTTTGTATGGACATGACTTGTGCTGGATCTCAACATTAATTTAGAGAAAAATGATACACATTCTATTAAGGCGTGGAGTAGGAATCTTGGAAGTTTTAACTTAAGCTGTGGATATTGCTTACATTTTACGTTTGTGTCAGAGGTAGTTCTTACATTTGTTTTGGTCTATTGTGTAACTTAAAAACATTTTCCATTGCTGATAGAATCCAACCTCCAATTATATGTGCGAGTAACAGGACAAGATTGGGGAATTGGAAGCCTTTGCATTTAGTGTATTTGCATGGATATACAATTGCCCTTTTAGAGTTTAAACCCAATTTTAAGTTTTGGTGGACAAAGTTATTCGATACATGTGCTGGTGCGAGGTAGTACATATTCGGTGGAATAATCGAGTTGTGCGAAAGCTTGTCCAGAGACCACCCTCAAGGCCTCAACCACAAAAAGGAAAGGACATGAACGATGAGATATATCCTTAATTAAGCTGGAAAGAATCTGGAAACAAACGCCATCTTTGGGAGATGTTTGTAGGGAGTTGGAACTTGACTTAACTTACATAGGTGGTAAACAGTTGGGATACTGAAACCAACGCTCTCAAATTAGAAGTACCAGAATGAGTAAAATGAACCTAACGTAGATCTATTGTTTGTTAATTCCTTCTAGTAAACCAAGACTCCAAGAGCCTAATGACTATTTTTATTCACGTTTAGTTATTTGCTATGGTAATCAAACGTAATTTTGAACTTCAAGTGATCATATATTAATATGGCGTCATATACAATAGTAAATTATCCTAAAGAAAGTTAAATATTACATAATAAATCATTAATCTAGCTTAACAACTTCACTTCATACACTAACGTAATCATTAGAATTTACACCAGCACTATTAAGCACATTTGAGTCTCATTGCAATAAAGTTGTGGAACTCTTTATTCTGTATATATTCTGATGAGTGATGGGGGAACTGGGAAGTGCACAAATAGCCGTTTTTAGGACCCATATTTGAAGAATAGTTAAAATTTACAATACTTTTTGATTTTGGCCGATTGTGAGTCGAAAGTTTCTAACTCAGACTCCGGCTCTGTCAAAACCTAACTTTAAACCTCAGGTCTTAAGTTTGTATGCAAGTTAACTTTCACTTCCCTTATTTTTCCTTTTACAACTCCACTTTTCCCTTATTCCTGATGTTAAGAATAAAATTACTCCTTTTGACGCAGGAGACATGTATGTATTGTTTAAAACGGTTGTTTACTCTAAACCTAATAGCGTCCAGACAAATCCTTTCTCAATTTGAATACGGAATGACCAGTTCAATTTATGGAAATTCCAACATAGAAATTATAAAGGCAGCTTAATATCGTTCCCTTTTCCTTTTCCTTGTCGCATGCAAATTTCTTTCACTATAAATAGAAAGACAACCAAATTCACAAATACTTGGGACAATTAATCATGCAAGAAAAACATCAACAGAAATCAAAGGCACATAACATATTACGTAACAAGAGAAGTTCAGTGAAGAATTCAAGAACAATGACAGATTCAGATTGTACGGAGTTTGAGAGAACGAAACCCAGAAAGAGGCGTCAAAAGCTTATTAAGCGTCCAATTTCAAGATCAAAAACTGTTTGTGATTATTTAGAAGAACTGTATAAAAAGAAGTAAGTTCTTACACTTTTCTTTTTCTTCAATTTCCCTAGTTAAACTTTTAAAATTTAAATTAGAATGATCTGCTATTAATATATATGACTTGGTTTCTTTTTTTTTTTTTAATTGTAGGGGATCCATAAGAGAAGACGCACTAGGCAAATTGATCAATGAATTTAAGAAAGCGGTGCGATATGAATTTGCTCAGAATATGTACGTAATATATTTAATTTTGCTGATTGTTTTTTTGAAATTTAATTGGCAGATAACAATATTTAGGGAAATATACTGATTAAATCATTGGTGTATGTTTTATTCAGTTGTGTTACTTTAACACACCGATGCGAAAATTCGTTGAAGCGGGGTTCTGCTTTGGAAATTGATCTTGCACTACAACTTATAGGTTTGTACATATTTCCATTAAATTACACAAGTGATATTTCTCGGCCACGATTTCAATAACTTCAAGTGCTAATAATTGATTTCTAAATTTAATATATGAGTACATATTTAATAAATTTCTTAATACAAATATCATGTTTGACCAAAATCTACTGGATTCGATCGAACCCATATCTGGACTTCTACGTCTTGCCCTGTAGACTATAGTTGATAGTACTATTGTTGTACTCATTAATTGATTGGGATGTAGGATTGTTAGCAATAACACTTGGGGCTGGAGATCATGCACATGAGATATATGAATATTCACTAGAGTTTCTTCCTCAAGTTCTCAAATCCAAGTCATCTCATTCTGCCAAGGTAAACTTTTGTGTTTGATATATTTTAAATATATGATATGAAATAGTTTTATGTTTATCTGAATTTTGGACAAATTTCATGAAATTAAATTAAAATTACCAGGTATTAGAATGTTTGGCTATTGTCACCCTTATTGGTGCCAAAAATACTGATGAAACAGAAAGATCCATGGAGATTATTTGGAAAATCATGAATGAAAAAGAGACAAAACCCAGTGTAAGTCCTTCGTCCTTCAATTATACTTGCTAGCTACTTTTTATGCACTATTGTTTTATCGTTCTCGATATGTTATTAAAGCTTTACCTTTTAGTCCAAATCCTATATTTGTATACAAACATCCACGGGATAATTTTAATGGAACTTAAAAAGACTAAGCAGATGTTTGAATAAAAATTATAATTTTTGAAAAAAAGTAATATTTGGAGTTAAGTTAAAAATGGTACTCCCCTCCGGTTTAAGTAATTTTTTTGACTCTTTTCACACATATTAAGGAATCCACCTTTTAACATTAATTAGTAATAAAATTGACCATATTAACCTTAATTTGCTCATTAGAAATATAACAAACTACTCTCAGACTCTTTACTCCATGAACAACTTTGAAAAGTAGAAGTTATTTCCTTCTTGATATCTTAAAAAATTAAATATTGTGGACCACAAAAAAATTACTTAGAGTGGACCGGAGGGAGTATTTGGAATTTGAAATTATGTTTGGAATGCATTTCATTTGGAAAAAAAAAAGTTATTTTCGAAAAATCTCCAAAACATGCAAAATTTCATAGACAAACACGATTTTGAAGAAAAATTCGAAAAAAGAAAAAAAAATCTATGGGAAAACGGGTCCTAAAATTCCGAACACATAAATTTCAAATCATAATAATTTTTACTTTTGCTATATTGTAGGTTGTTGCTGCAGCAATATCTGCCTGGTCTCTTCTCCTTTCAGAAATAAATGGATGGTGTGTTAATCACAAGAAATGGAAAGGGTATGATATATACAAATTATTTTTTGTGATTAGTTTGAATTAATTTTTCCAATTATATTTTCAGTTTAAATCTCTTCAAATTGGTGCAGGTTGTTCTCGTATTTGCTGAAACAACTAGAGGAAGATTATGATCAAAATGTCAATTCTGCCTGCGTAGAAGCACTTGGTGTAATTTTTGAAAATGGCAGCCTTGAGAAATTTTCAGATGATGCAGAAAATTATGCAAACTTAAAAGACATGAAAGATGATATATTGATAAGAGCTTCAAGTGTCACCAAAGAAAATGCTTTAAAACTTCTTGAGGTGTTTTAATTTCCTACTTAATTATGTCAAGAGTTAATTAACATTTGCAAAGTTTTCTTGTTTTGTTAACCAATAATCTGTCAATTTCATTACAGGATAATAGTGAAAAGAAAATCACACTCACAATATGTGAAACTACATTGACCTTAAGCACTTTTTCCCTCGTGAAGCAGGTAAACTTTCCCAATTTTTGTTTTCTTTTCAAATGTCAGTGATTTTTTTTCATCCGGCGTCTTGTATCTGTATTGGACTATCTAAATCCGAATTTGGGTCAGATAATCTCATATTGCGAGTAAAATACTTTTTAACAAAGACAACTTCATGTTCAGGGAAAATATTAATGATTGTTATGCTTTAATTAAGTTTTATTAACAAGTCTTTCAAATGCACTTCTGTGACAGATTAATTATTTAAAAAGATATCTAGGCGATGGCTTTAAAAATCACATGAAGGTTAGTTAGTTTCATCCTCTTAAGTTTTTCATGCATTTTGAATATTAATTACGTTAATATTGCATCTCATAATTATTTGATTGGAAATACAGGATAACGAGCACCTCCATAATATTTTTCAATTTTGGCCAGAGACAACTTCTGAAGATGGCGAAGATTTGTATCAACCCGAATTTGAAGGGGTGAGCTTTCTAAATTTTTTTATATAGAGAGAGTTTATCCATAGTGTTAATTTTCTATTTTCGGTATTCTTTTTTGTATGTTCATTTTTATTTCTCTTTCCTTCTTCACCAATTAATTGTTTTCCCTCAACTTCTAAAGTACTGAAAAGTCTTACTCAATACGTATATTTAAGGTGGCTCTTCGGGTTTTTGCACCTCACATTAGAAGGGAAGCTTGCACAAAGGTACTTTGTCACAGAATTAAATTCTCTTAAATTCATGAATTATGATATTGTTAATTATGAATGCTTATGATAGATATTTACCTATAATTATATATTATAAATAATGTGACTGCGTAAAGTTTTTACATCATTAGTGCATACAACTTATATACCGTTTTTGATATAGTGATCTTGATTTGAATCCTTGTCGTCTGATTTTTCTGTACAATCTTTTTTCCTTTATTTTTATTTTTGGTATTTAAGTTATATAATTTATTTTGTTTCGTTCCAGGGTTCATCTATGCCCTTTTTAACCCCACCAATACAATTTCGTATTACAATCTTGCCAGTGTTAATTATTGCTTTATTCTAATTTCTATACTATTAATAATCAGCATACATTCATCCTGTGAACTAATTAGATGAGCGTTAATAATTTCATAATTTAGGTTGTAATCAATTTCGTTGGATATCGTTTTTGAGCTTTTTACGCTTTGTTGAACTGTCACTAAATCGCCCAAACTTATGGGGTTTACTAATAGTGTGAATTTTCCATACAATAGATATTGGTTTGATTCGCAATGTCCACCTTCCCTTGTAATAGAAATATCAATACATTTAATAAAACTGTCATGACTAATTAGCTCAATATCCTTTTTTGTTCTGTCTATAGAGGATTTCCATGTCGCCTAGTTCTTTCCTGAGCAAGGCAAATACTCAATTGAGGAACAAGTACAGGATGCTTGCAGAGGTATTTATGCTTCTTTTCATATTTATTTTTATAAATTATGATTGTGATTTATCGTTTTGATTGTTAGCTCATGTTGTTCTATGTGTGTTTTTTAATGAGCAGAAGACTAAGGCTGGAGAATATGGAGTTGATCAAGAGTTTGAATATGATGAATACTAGTTGTATTAAGATATACTATAAACCGTGTGTTTTGTTACAGTACTCCTATGGAACAATTATTTATTTATTCAATTCAATAAAATTTTATTTTAAATGTCCTTTGCTTATATAATATATGATGATTTAGTGTATAGAGTTTAGCTTATACACGAAAGATCAAATCATCGGTTCTTATAAGTCATAAAGTTTATGTGCACAAACTAATGAAAGAATTGGATAAACCAATGGTTGTAGCACAAGATTAAATATAATTTATCTTGATTATGGGAATGGTTTAGTTCCGACTTCTTGGGCCAGTACATTTTGTATGTATTGAACGGATCAAATGGAGATAAGTATTTTATACTAACTTAATGAAATAATTCTCTAATTCATTCAATGTACATATACTCTTAATCTTGATATAATTATTATTAGTTGTGTGTGTCTTTTATTGTTTTGATCTATTAAAAGACGAAATTCTTTCGTAGGTCAATAAGCCTGGTAAATTGGACAATAATGATATACATTGACGAAATAGTAATTAGTTTATAGAATCCATATCTCGGTTTTAATTTGAGATTGATGATACTCCTTTATGAAAGCTTATAAGTTTTTATGTGTAAACCCGGCCGGTGGATTTTGTATCCGAACATGAAATAAGTTAAGCAAAAGTCCAAAGGAAGTAATCAATAAATTTAATTGCCGGTAATTTATTTTGATTGATTAGTATATGAAAACACTGGGAGTTAAATAAGATTTTATGAAAGAATTTCAAAATTGAACTAAGGAGTGCAATTACAAATTTTAACGGAATAATTCGTAATTTATTATGATAGATATTAATTAGTTCCATAATAGGGAGCCTTGTTAAGTAAATTTTATGGTGTCTACCGTGTCTAAATATTAGGAAATAAACGAAACCTTTTCTTGGTCAACAAGTTTTGGCAAAGGATTTTTATCTTAAAAACGTGTCTATATATACATGGGTTTTTCCTCCATAGAACTGGACGAAAATTTGGTGCTTTTTTCTTGAAATTTCGTCTACACGAATTGTGGGACGTTTTTGGAGGTTGTGACTGTGTTACTTTGGCACTGGAGACCAATGAGATAAAATTATTTTGTTTACGATTCAAGAGATAACTCGTGTAAATTCTATATATGCTAATTATTTAATTTACACGTGAATTCAATATCTAAATTATTTTCGCTTCGTTATATAATCGAACAAGTTGTATATTACTTAGAAAATCTAAAAAATGAATTGACTGTCTCTAGCTTTACTTTAGTTGTAAAACACTTAATTTCTTGCTATATTGGATGAAACTGACTCCTTCATGTGACTCTTATTTTCACGTTCGTCACAGTAACGGAGTCATATAGTAGTTGTTACTTTGACATTGTGCTTTCTTTTCCTTGAATTTTCGATTATTTATTACTGTATTCACATAATTGTTTGCCTTTTCATACCCTATATATTTTTTCAGATGTATTATTGAGCATGTTTCAAATCAAAGCAACAGGGTTAAACGTTAAAAAAATAATTAAGAATTTTGAGTTCGATAGAATAGTAGAAAATGCTCATGGAGTGTGTATAGAGTTGCACATTCACCGACAAGCTTATCTTCAGTTCAACTGAATGGACCTAACTACAGTTAAGTTGATATTTATACTATTGTATAGCTGGCTAATTTTTGAAAGTCTTATTTGCAGTTTTAACAAGTTAGAAACATGATATTAGGCTCTTTAATAGAGTATAACAAAACTACAATAAAATGCATCACAATACTTGTAGATATATGGTGGCAGAAGTAATTAAGGACGTATAAGTCCTTTACATTTTCTATAAGACTTGAAGGTGGGGAATTACAATATTGTATTTTGATGAAACTTAGGATCCACCAAATTGTATATGGTACCAGGTTCTCTATCAGTTTCCACAGAACATACACAATAAGAGATAAGTAAATGACACAACAGAGTTTTACGTGGAAAACGCTCAGCTCACATGATTAAAAATCACGACCTACACTCGTAGGATTTCAACTTCACTAACCGAACAATTTTAGATTACAATCTATTGTAACCTAGGAATAAAACTCTTAATCTATCACTCACTTGTAATAACTCTATTACAAGCCTCTTTGTAATAACTCTATTACAAAGCTAACCACTCGACTAACTCTAGCCAAGACACAAACACAATGTTTGTGGTTTTACAAATGGTTTCCTACACAATGCTTCTAGCTAAGCTAAGTAGGAATTACAAATAATTCATTCTAACAAAGGCACAATACAACTTAGGACATATTGATAACATAGAGCTAGAAACGGGTCCTTCGTTCCGTTGTTCTTTGTTCTTGAAGCCTGGAAGTCACTTGCAAGATGTCAACACTCTTGAGAGAAAACATGATTAATTTTTCAGATGTGCAAGTGTGTGTTTTCTTCATTGGTTCATGTTAATAATATCCAAGTGACATCACTTGGATGATGCAAGCAATATCCGGTACAAGGCATTCCCCAAAATGTGACTGTTGCACTATTTACACTGTTGCATGTGTGCAGAGAAACAGTTGCAGCCACTTTACAGCTGTGAGAAGTTGACTGGTACAGTCAGCAAGGGAACTAATGTCAATTTGTTCCCTCTGTCGTATCTTTAACTCTAGCTGTTGGAACTTGTGCCCGATTTGAGATTTGTTGTGCTTTGGCACCTTGAGGATGTGTAACAGGTTTCTGATCTGGTTCTTATCATAAAGTTTGTTAGATCATCAAAATATGAAAAGGCACACATAACTTATCAATTTCTCCCTTTTTGATGATGACAAACTTATAATTGAAGTTCCCCCTTAAAACCAGAATCATGTACTTCGCCCTGAACCTGTTCTCCCTCTCAATTAATTTTCCCCCTTTTGGCACTTATAGTTAACTCATGCCACATGTGTGCACATAAATATGGATAAAAACATAGCAAAAGAGTATATACGGAATGCTCAGTAATTTTAAGGAAAAGAGAACAGAAAAGTAGTACCATTGGTACATAACCATTCAAAAATCAAAATAACTTAAAAGTACCAGCCACAAAAACAACAAAACAAAAAAGGGACCAAGGTAGGACATACAACTTTTCACTTGTCACTGGGGCACGGATGAAGAGGCAAGGGTTCTGAGAAAAATATCCATTCGGGCGTTTACATACACTTTCTCGTTAAGAAGCCGCTCCTTCAGGTCCTCGACTTGTTTCCTGAGATATGCATTTTCCTTGTTAAGAAGGGCAATCTCTATGCCAGGTGCACTACTGGAATCAGGTGCCTCCTGGGCCTGACTAAGCTGCCTTTCAAGAATAACATTACGTGCCTTCAACTTCCTTATCTCTTCATTGGGAGCATTCTGAACATCAATCAATTGAGAAATAGTGGAATTGCTGCCAACCCCTCCTTTCTTATCAATGCACTCACACTTTTCTAAGGTGGTTTTGGAGAAGGTTTGCTTGCGAGTTCCCATTGTTTCTTTTCCCAAAGGGACTTTGAAGAATTTGAACACACCTTCGTGACCAAGAACCCGTAGGGCAACCCATGATTATCATCCTTAAAGTCTGTCACTTTCTTCATATGCTCGATCATAAGGCATGGTAGATTGATTGTGGTATAGGAATCCAGTGCTTCCATTAGGAACAGGTCTTCTCGTGGCATAATGGTACGCTTTTCTGTATGTTGAAGCAAAACCTTGTTCACCATCTCGAATAACAGTTGATACACTGGAGGGAGGGCCTTGTTGTGCACCCATTCCCCTTGTTGCATTGCATCATCCTTCAGAATGGCATTTCTGAAATTGAGAGAACAGGTCCTCTCAATGGATGATATTTCTTCAGTAGGCACTCCCAAAATGCTCCCCAACACAGCCTCGTCCATCACAAAGTCTACGCCGTTGACCTTCAAACAGATGTTATCCTCTTCCACTGTGAATATATCTGCGTGGAAGCTACACACTTCTTCCTCATACACCTTAGGGCTCTCATTGGTGAACAAATATGTCCAATGTTGAAATTCACAAATATCAATCAGTTAGCGCATCCCCGTCATGTCAAGAATGTTAGGGGTAAATGTTCTTCCCCGCAGTACCCTTTGTTTTCTCAGATTTTCTCTGCTTTCATCCTTGGCCTCACTCACTTTGGCTTTCTTGGAGGAACCAGGTTCATCGTTGTCACCAACCTTCATTTTCACAGACTTTCTCACACTTTTCTCTTTCTTTGTAGACTTCTCAGACACTTTCTCACCAGACTTCTCAGACAAAGTTTCACCAAACTTTTCAGACACCTTTTCACTAGACTTGTCTACCTCAGTATTTATTTTTCATTTCTACAGCTTTCACAGATGTCTCTCTCCGGGGTTTTGGAATCACATGTTTCTTAGAGAACTTACGAATCAAGGAAGTAGGTTCCTCATTCACTTATTCATCATCAACATCAACAACAAGTGTTGGAGGCACTTCTTCCTCATTCACCAGCTTTCCCCCTTTCACCAGCCTCCTCATTTTCTTCTCGTCTTTATTTTTCTTCAGAACACATTCAAAAGCTTCCTTCTTTTGCGGCCTAGGAGTGGGTCCTTTAGGAGTGGGCTCTTTGGGAACTGCCTTCCTATTCCTAGCCGTAAAGAAGCTTGCTACAGATATATTGTCAGTCTTCTTCACTGTTGTTTCTCTTCCTCAGAAAGAGATCTCATCTCAGGAAAGACGATGTTTAACAGCTCAGTATTAAAGTGAGGAGAGTGAGCAGGATCAGTACTGACTTGGGGATCTTTCGAAGAGCAGGGAGTATCATCCTAAGTAGGAGCAGAGTGATAAGTTCCCTCATGTGTTTCCCTACTAGTACTATCATGTGCCAGATGTTCAAGTGGCACCAGTTCCCTACCCTTTTCCTTATGACCTTCACCTTCCTCCTGAGATCCAATAGTCTCATTAACACCCTCAGAACCACCAACCAAACCTCCCTCTGTAGTAATTAACAGCATATTCTCAATGTCTTCTTATTCATTTACCCCCAAAGTAGAGTCAGAGGGTACAAGAGGATTATTACCTATAGGGTTGGCAATATTCAAATCGAAGCTTGAAATAGGCGCTACTGATGCGTCACTACAACGAACCACATCATGTTGGGCTTCATCACTCTCCCCAGCCTTTTGACTAGAAACTTATTGACCTTCATCACTGTCTACTGTTACACCTTCTGCCATTTTTTCTGGCGAAGCAGAAGGAGAGGTCTCAGCAATGAATCGTTTGGGATTCCGAGTCTTGCGACTGTGGTGAGAACCAGAACTCGATTGGGTTGGAGAGGAAGTAGTGGGTAGTTGTTGGTCTGGTATGGGGTTTGGACTGGGTGATAGAGTAGACTCCGATTCTCGTTCCTATTCTTCATGAGATGAGGACACAGTGAGGACTACACTAGAGACGTTTGAAATTTTTGGATTTTGAGACAAAGTGAAGATTTATAGTGAGGACATGAGAAGAAAAGTATTTTCTTTGAGAGAGAAAATGGAAATTTTGGCTTTGATGTAGATAGTGAGGAAAGAGACTAACTTTGGGGGTTATTTAGGGGAAGTGAGAGACATGTTATAAATGGGTACGAATCACCGGGTAGACGGGTCATTTAGCAACATGTGTGATATTTGAGTTTTAAGAGATGGAGAGAGAGAGAGAGAGAGAGAGAGAGAGAGAGAGAGAGAGAGAGAGATTGAAACTTTTAATGATGTGGTACTTTTATAGCCGTTTAAAAATGTGCATGAGAATACGAAGGAACTACTAACCTGTGTCAAGAGAACTAGGTTCCCTGACTTAGTTTTGTAAATGTAAGCCTCATCCCTTTACCAAGATGCAACATCATTAGCTACTTGTTTACTTTATATTTGCCATGTATGTCTACCTGTAACAGTATAGAGATGAGTTAGAACTTGCCAAAAAATACTTTTTAATTGTTTTACATGTTCATTCTTTCATAGTCAATCATTGAGGGACCTGGTGCTCAGTCCAATTTTATCAACCCCAATGCCAATCGATTCTTTTCAAAGTGTGGGGGGTTCCATCATCATCAAGAGGTAAGTGATTTCTTTTAGTTGTGAGTTAAATACAAGGTTTATACATGGATTAAGACATGAAAATTTGTAGAAATTTGGAATTTTATAGAAAACCCTAGAAATTGGTATTTTTGGATTTTGACCACGAATTTGGGCATGAAATTGGGAATAAATTATATATTTGAGTTTATGGTGATATGGGTAAGGTTTATCTTCGAAAATGTTTAGAATCCGGGCAGGTGGGCCTGAGAGTGATTTTATCGGCTTTTCAAGCGGAGTTAAGGATTGTTATAAATTAGATTATAATAAGTATTAGAGTGTGTATTTATGATTTTGCACGTTTATTGACTAGTTTTGGAGCGTTGGGCATCGGTTTGAGTTGTTGGAAGGGCTTGGGAGCCGGTATTAGAACTTCGGAGCGAGGTAAGTCTCTTTTCTATCCTTGTAAGAGGGAATTTACCCCATAGGTGAACTTAATTAATATGTGTTGTTAATTTGTGGGGGCTACGTACGCACAAAGTGACGAGAGTCCATACGTAGCTACTATTCATGTTTATGTCCTGGTAGTTTTAGGTTTACATCATGCTTTGTGGATACTGTTATTTGATTATATTTGTTAATTGTATCAAATGAAACTAAGTCGGGGATTTTAAGGATTTAAAAGCTTCAAGTTGAATTGTCTTTATTTTGAAAATAATAAAGAAAGAGTTATGAGTTATTTATAATTTATATTTGACCGTATCGCATGTATGATTCGCGAGCGTGGTAATAGATGCCAAGAAAGAGTTATGAGTTATTGATAATTTATATTAGGCTGTGTCGCATGTATGATTCGCGAGCGTGGTAATAGATGCATCTATGGTTCGTGCCGTTCGACCCTCGGCAGTACACAATTTACATTTATGTTGAATCGGGCCGAACGTCCTCGGTGAAATTTTGTGTGTGATAATAGAACTGGAAGTTTCTTTTATAATTGGTATAAATTCATTATTTGAAAGATTATTTGTTTAAAATGAAGGAAGTGATTTGGGTCCTTAAATAGGGTGATGAATTGTTCAGTTATTTCTTGATCTGAGTTTTTATTGATATATATATATCATGCTTAATTAGAGTTTCATATTATCATATTGTTGGCCCTTAGTAAGTGTCGAATTTGACCCTTCGTCATTACTTCTTCGAGGTTAGGTGGGATACTTACTGGGTATGCATTGATTTACGTATTCATGCTACACGTGCTGTCCATTTTTGTGCAGGTTCATATACGTCTAGTGGCCTTGTGGGCGCAGAGGCATGATTATTACGGGGATTTATGTGAGCTACATTCCATATTACGAGTCCACAACCAGCAGAGTCTCCTTCAGAGTATATATATTTTCCTGTCCAACTTGCATTCCGGACAGATGTTGTATTTTATTTTGTGTTCCTAGTTGATACTCATGCACTTGTGACACCGGGTCTTGGGCGAATTATGAATTTCACTGTATTGGAATTTTTAAAGATATTATTATTTATTTTGAAAACTCCATCCTTTACTATTTAATTGAAGGAAATATGATTTTAGAAATATTAAAAATGATAACCAAATTAAGTATTTATTTTTTGCTTGCCTGACAACGGTGTCCGGCGCCATCACGAACTTTAATAGATTTTGGGTCGTGACATTACACTTACCCTCTTTAATCAATAAATTATTTTGTTTTTGATAAAGGAAAATATTAATTAATTTATCACAATAAAATCACTGGTGCCAGAAGAAAGAGATGTTTTACTTAACCTTTACTTGTTTCTGGTGTATTGGCAATGTATGTGTAAAAGTTTTGACATGTGACTAGAGTTGGTTTATTTCGCCTCTGTCTCTAACTCTCAAGTTGTTTCCTTGTTGCATTCTCATCAACTTTGAGATTTTGCATCTTATCTTCCCTGGAATATCAGTTTATACTTTTTGTCTTGGGCTTCTTAATGGGTTTGATAATGTGGGATCTACCCTCCCCAGACCCTACGGTGTGGGATAATACTGGGTATGTTGTGATTGTATTTGTATCCAAGAAAACAAAGATAGACTAGGGGTTGTTATGTATCTAATTTCTTAAATATTTACCTTCTCACATACTGTTATATATTCTTACCAGTTGTTGGGCTAAAGTAATTTAATTTTTTTTTATGTATGATGAATCAAGCGGCAGCTCTTAAGAAAAAAGTTTTGAATCCAAAAAAAGAATATAGGTTTTGATTTCCAATACCGATCAAGTGCTGAGTTAGCCAAAGAAATTCAGATTAAGAGAGAAAATCTTGCTAATGATTGCAAGGACAAAGCTGTGAAAGAGCAGGCATTACTTGGAGTTAAAAGGAAAAATCATATACCTCCAACATCAGAAGGACAAAGTAGATAGAGGTTAACTCAATCCGATTAGTCAGTTCAAAAGTTAGGAAGGAGTAAATTACCTATGTACAAATCAATTCAATCGCCTTCAAGGGAAGATCTGAACACTTCACATAATATTGCAAGAAAAGGACAAAGTAAACAAAGGTTAATTCAATTGGAGGAGCCCATTCAAAAACAAGGAATGAGTAAATTACCTATGCACATATCCATGCTCCAATCATCTTCAAAGGTAGATCGTAACATTTCCCGTATGATTGGAAGAACACAAGGTGAAAGAGAGAAACAACTTGATATCCAGGAGCTACAGAATTGCCAAAAGGTAAAGACAAACTCAGTCCTACCATCGACGAGTCTTAATCAATTTATTGAAAAATATGGGATACACGTTGGTGGTGAAAAACATCCTCATAATCACGCAGTAAATGAAATCAGATTTACGTCATCCTCTTTTATTGATGAGCATGAAATAGAATTGGTTAATTTTGCTGCACAAGAAGAAGTTGGTGATGATGAGTTTGTCGGAGACGACGATATGAACATCGATTGTGCTATAGGTGTTATGTATTAAACCTTGTAATTATTTTTCATATTGTAATTTTTTTCTTATGTCTTGGCTGTTATATCAATCTAGGGACATCAGAGAAAAAAAGAGTTCGAGGAAAAACAACATGTAAGAATATTCAGGCAAGAAGTTTTGAAGAAAGAGAGGAGGTGACATTTGACAAAGGACAAGCAATGGGACCAACTGACAAGAGAATGTCTGATTTGACCAACTTTATACGAACAATTGTAAGAAATCCTAGATTTATCCCCTTGGTGCATACTAGTTGGCATGCTGTGTCAAAGAATATTAAGCAACGAATGTGGGAATATGTCAACGTAAGAATAATTAATTTTTCAATTGTATTATTATGTATGTTTCCTACTAAGTGAAGATAAATATACGTTATTTTGCATAGTCCAAGTTCATAATTCCATCAGAAGGAGAGAAGTCGGTAATGGCTGGTCTTCGTGGTGCTTGGAGGCGGCACAAGAGAAGTATTAAGATGAAATATTTCAATAGGAATGCTACTGATGAAGATATGCTACAAAATCGTCCGAATGAGATACCAGAAGTTCAATTCCGCCAATTGATTAAGTATTGGAAGGACTTAGATGTCCAAGTAAGATTAAACTGTGCATTTCTACTCTGTTGCATTATATCTTTTTTACTTTTTGATTTATTAATTAATATACTTCTTTTGGTGTTAGGCTATGAGCGAGTTAAATTTTGAAAATCGAAAAAAATAAAAGTGGAGGCATCGAATGGGACCTATTAATTTCGCAAGAGTACGCGTGGCATTGGTAATATTTAGTCAACACTTTGTAAAAAATCTGACTTCCATTTCTTTTTGTACTTTATCGTAACACATTGATGTTTGTTTTTTACTTTCTTTGATGTAATTTGTAGCGCGCAACCAAAGAGAACAACGAGGAACCATCAAAGTCTGAAATGTTTATTACAACCCGTACAAAAAAAGGGAAGGAAGTTTATACGGATACTCAAGTTGCAATAGTAAGTCGTGTTGCAAGTTAAGATCTTGTTATTATATTTTTTCTCTCATTAACTGAATGTGTTTCTTGTAATGTTTCAGCTTTATTCTTTAAAAAATATTTACAATGTTACAAAAACTGAAAAATTATTGTGAAATAATGAATAGTGACAAGTTGACGAAATTTGGCAACAGAATAAGGGGGTACTTGGGAACAAAAATTAGTTCTGTTTGTGTGAAACTTCATATTAAAATGGTTACTATTCTTGTCGCTGAAAAATCTATTGATACTCTTGGCCAAATTTTGAGGTTCATTAAACTTTTTGAATTTTTTTTTAATTGTTCGTGTTATTCATTTCCATCTTAAGGTCAAGAGTTGAAGTAAAATAGTGGAAATGTAACAAACTAATTGTCAAAACAAATGAAGTAACAAAGTTTTTGGACTTGTGATTCTAATAGTTAGCAAATAGAGTTCTTAGGGGTTGTCTATCCCTTGTTAGTTCTAGACAGTTAACTCTAAGAATAAGATCTTGCTCGTATTGTTTTAGTGTTTGGGGCGGGGCGGAATATTTCATTTATTATTGAGTAGCCTATAGAAGACTATTTTTTTTCCTTTTCTTTTATGGTGCTTGACTCGCTTCCTGAATTTCTAATTTCTGCCACATCCAACATTCTTAGATGATTGCTACAGCGCGATATGGTATTTAATGCAAATAGTTTACAAGAAGTAAATTTAGCGGCAACACTCAGATGCATAATGGCAAATTTTGTAGTGAGATGTTGTCACGCCCCGAATGTTCCCACCTTCGCACCGTGATGGCGTCTAACATTTCACTTGTTGGCAAGCTAACGTTAGAATAATATTATCTATTTTAAAAATAATTTTTAAATTTATTAATAATCAAAGAACAAATGCAGAAGTAAAGTCTGAAATGTAGTGAATAATCTATAAAAACAACGGTGTCTAAATACCATCCCAGAATTGGTGTCACAAGTGCACGAGCTTCTAGAATAATACAAATAAAGGTCTGAATAAAATAAAGCTATCTGGAAATAAACACACAGCTAAAGTAAAATAGACGGGGACTTCAGAACTGCGGACGCCATGCAGTTATACCTCAAGTCTCCTCCGAGTAGCTGAAATCCGAGCAAGTCTATGGTACACCGTTGGGACCAACTCCAAAATCTGCACAAGAAGTGCAGAGTATAGTATCAGTACAACCGACCCCATGTACTGGTAAGTGCTGAGCCTAACCTCGACGAAGTAGTGACGAGGCTAAGGCGGGTCACTTACATTACCTGTACGCAATATTAGTAACAACAACAATAATAGAAATAAATCAGGTAAATCATTTATAATAATTGAAGCCAACTCAACAGTAATAACCAATTGTCATTTTCATTAATTCTGTTGCAGTGTGCAACTCGCTCTCACAATATATTCACATTCAATTCTGTTGCAACGTGCAACCCGCTCTCACAATATATTCACATTCGGTTCTGTTGCGGCGTGCAACCCGCTCCTCCAATATATTTAGTTTAATCAGGTCTGTTGCGGTGTTGCACCACCACCCATATATATATATATATATATATATATATATATATATATATATATATATATATATATATATATATATGTATGTATGTCGACTTTTAAATAAGTCTATTGCGGCGTGCAACCCGATCCTCCAATATGGACTTTTAATAAGTCTGTTTGCGGCGTGCAACCCGATCCTCCAATATGTTCATTATAATCAATTCTGTTGCGGCGTGCAACCCGCTCCTCCAACATATTCATTTACCCATTCTTGCAGAAGAAATTTTCCAAATAAATGCAACAATTGATATAAAATTATAAGACAATAAGCATACAATAATTATGATTTAATTATGAAACAAACAATGACAAATAGTAAATTATTATGAAAATCAGGGAGAAAATAGGCAGTTTAATATTTAATATGCTAAGTGTCAATAACAATTAAAACACATAATTCAAATAACATGTAACAATTAATGCAGGAATTCAAGAATTAATATTTGACAAAGCATAGGAGAGAAACAATTATTATAATAATTAATTTATTATTTTAAAATAATTTATGATTTTTCAAGTAAGCAGGCAAATAATTAATTTGATGACGTATAGACACTCGTCACCTTGCCTATACGTCGTTCACATGCATTTCACATAACAAATAATTTAAGGGTTTTATTCCCTCAAGTCAAGGTTAACCACGACACTTACCTCGCTTTGCAAATTCCAATCAATTTCTCGACCACAACTTTTCCTTTTAAATTTGTCTCCAAAAGCTTCAAATCTATTCACAAATAATTCGATATACTCAATACGAATCATAGGAATTAATTCCATATGAATTTATAAATTTTCTGGATAAAAATGCAAAATTTATTAAAATATTCGGCAGTAGGACCCACATCTCAAATCCCGAAAAAATTTACGAAATCCGAACATCCAGTCCGAGACGAGTCCAACCATATAAAAATTATCCAATTCCGATGTCAAATGGACCTTCAAATCTTAAATTTTTGTTTTTGAAAGATTTTATAAAAATCTGATTTTTCTTCTATAAATTCACGGATTCATGATATAAATGAGTATGAAATCATAAAATATAATCAATATAGGATAAGGAACACTTACCCCAATATTTTTCCGTGAAAATCGTCCAAAAATCGCCTTACCCGAGCTCAAAAATGAAAAAGAGTTGAAAATGGGTCGAAACCCCATTTCCAGAACATAAGATCTGTTTTTGGGATTTTTACCCTTCGCGAATGCGGTCAATGCCTCGTGTTCGCGAAGCACAAATTTGTGCTGTCCAATTTTACTCTTCGCGAACCGAAGCTTGCCTGGCTTGGCCTTCGCGAACGCGAAGGCAATTGTCCTGGCCAGCCCCTTTCCCTTCGCGAACGCGAGGCTTCGATCACGAACGCGAAGCTTCGCACCTCAAGCCTTCGCGAACGCGTTCTCTCTGTCGCGAACGCGAAGCATAAAATGTGTCAGCCCCAATTTGCTCTTCGTGAACGCGAAGAAGGAAACCAGAAATAGGTTTCTGTAGTTTCCTCAAGTCCAAAAATGATCCGTTAACCACCCGAAACCAATCCGAGCCCTCGGGGCTCCAAACCAAATATGCACCCAAGTCCTAAAACATCATACAAACTTGCTCGCGCGATCAAATCGCCAAAATAACACCAAGAACTACGAATCGGACACCAATTCAAAGGAAATTTTCAAGAAAACTTTAAAACTTATATTTTTACAACCGGACGTCCGAATCACGTCAAATCAACTCCGATTCTCACCAAATTAGGAAGACAAGTCATAAATATTATAGTGGACCTATACCGGACTCCGGAATCAAAATACGGACCCGAGGTCAATAAATCCAACATCGATAATTTCTTAAAAATTATTAAGCTTTCAAGCTTTTAATTTTTCATCAAAATTCCATATCTCGGGCTAGGGTCCTCGGAATTCGATTCCGGGCATACGCCCAAGTCCCAAATCACGATACAGACCTTTCAAAATATTCAAAACACTGATATGGGTCCGTTTGGTCAAAATGTTAACCAAAGTCAACTTAGTTGAGTTTTAAGGCTCTATTTCACATTTTAATCCATTTTTCACATAAAAACATTTCGAAAAATTGTACGGATTGTGCACGTAAGTCGAGGAATGGTAAATAGTACTTTTTGAGGTCTTAAAATATAGAATTACTTATTAAATTTAAAGATGACATTTTGGTTCATCACATTCTCCACCTCTAAAACAAACATTCGTCCTCGAACGGAGTTAGAAAAAAAATACCTGAGCTGGTGAATAAGTGTGGATATATACTCTGCATGTCCGACTCAGACTCCCAGGTTGATGCCTCTACCGGCTGACCTTTCCATTGCACCTGAACTGAAGGATAACTCTTAGACCTCAACTGTCGGACCTATCGGGCTAGAATAGCCACCGACTCCTCCTCGTAAGTCAAATCTTTGTCCAATTGGACTGAGCTGAAATCTAACACATGGGACGGATCACCATGATATTTTCGTAGCATAGACACATGGAACACCGGATGAACCGCTGATAAACTAGGTAGTAATGCAAGCCTGTAGGCTACTTCACCCGTCATTTCAAGAATTTCAAAGGGTCCGATATACCTAGGGCTCAACTTGCCCTTCTTTCCGAACCTCATTACCCCTTTCATAGGTGAAACCCGGAGCAATATTCTTTCTCCAACCATGAATGCAATATGACGAACTTTACGGTCGGCATAACTCTTTTGCCTAGACTGAGGTATGCGAAGTCGATCCTGAATAATCTTGACCTTATTCAAGGCATCCTATACCAAATCGGTACCCAACAACCGAGCCTCTCCCGGTTCAAACCATACAACTAGCGATCGGCATCGCCTTCCGTATAATGCCTCATATGGAGCCATCTGAATGCTTACTGGTAGCTATTATTATAAGCAAACTCCGCAAGTGGCAAGAAATGATCCCAAGAACCTTCAAAGTCTATAACACAAGCGCGAAGCATATCTTCCAATATCTGAATAGTGTGCTCTGACTGTCCGTCTGTCTGTGGATGAAATGATGTACTTAACTCTACCCGCATGCCTAACTTACGATGTACAACCCTCCAGAAATGTGAGGTAAACTACGTACCTCGATCTGAAATAATAGACACGGGCACATCGTGAAGGCGGACAATCTCACGAATGTAAATTTCAGCTAACCTCTCTGAAGAATAGGTAACTGCCACTGGAATGAAATATGCTGACTTGGTCAACCTGTCCACAATGACCCAAACTGCGTCAAATTTTCTCTGAGTCCGTGGAAGCCCAACAACAAAATCCATAGTGATACGCTCCCACTTCCACTCAGGAATTTCTAACTTCTGAAGCAAACCACCAGTCTCTGATGCTCGTACATAACTTACTGACAATTCAGACACCGAGCTACATATGTAACTATATCCTTTTTCATTCTCATCCACCAATAATGTTGCCGCATATCTTGATACATTTTGGCGGATAATACCTGGAACTGTGTGCTTCTTCAAGAATTAATTCACGAAGCCCATCCACATTAGGCACACAAATATGACACTGCATTTGTAGAACCCCATCTTCCCCCCACAGCAATCTGTTTGGCATCACTGTGCCGCACCGTGTCCTTAAGGACAAGTAAATGAGGATTATCATACTGCCTCTCTCTGATGCCCTCATATAAAGAAGACCGAATGACTGTGCAAACTAGAACCCGACTGGGTTCTGAAACATCTAACCTCACGAACTGATTAGCCAAAGTCTAAACATCTGCAGCTAATGGCCTCTCACCAACCGGAATATACGCAAGACTGCCCATACTCACAGCTTTTCTACTCAAAGCATCTGCCACCACATTGGCCTTTCCGGGGTGATACAAAATGGTGATATCATAGTCTTTCAACAACTCCACCCATCTTCTCTGCCTCAAATTAAGATCCTTTTGTTTGAACAGATACTGAAGGCTACGATGATCAGTAAATACCTCGCACGAGACACCGTAGAGGTAATGCCTCCAAATCTTCAGCGCATGAACAATGGCTGCCAATTCTAAGTCATGAATAAGATAATTCTTCTCGTGAACTTTCAACTGCCGTGACGCATATGTAATTACCTTGCCATCTTGCATTAATACTGCACCAAGCCCAATGTGAGATGCGTCATAATATACCGTATACGATCCTGAACCTGTGGGTGATACCAACACTGGTGCCGTAGTCAAAGCAGTCTTGAGTTTCTGAAAGCTCAACTCACACTCGTCTGACCATCTGAATAAGACACCTTTTTGGGTCAATCTGGTCAATGGGCTTGCTATAGATGAAAACCCCTCCACGAACCGACGATAATAACCTGCTAAACCCAAGAAACTCCGGAACTCTGTAACTGAAGTAGGTCTAGGCCAATTCTGAACAGCCTCAATCTTCTTAGGATCCACCTTTATGCCTTCTGCCGATACAACATGCCCCAAAAAGGTAACTGAGTCTAACCAAAACTCATATTTTGAAAACTTGGCATACAACTGATTATTCTTCAAGTTGTGAAGCACACTTCGAAGATGTTGCTCATGTTCCTCTCGACTGCTGGATTAAATCAAGATATCATCAATGAATGCAACCACAAAAAAATCCAAATAAGGCTTGAACACCTGATTCATCAAATCCATAAATGTTGCTGGGGCATTTGTCAACCCAAATGACATCACTAGGAATTCGTAATGCCCACACCGAATTTGAAAAGCTGTTTTAGGGACATCAGATGCCCTAATCTTCAACTGATGGTAACCTGACCTCAAATCGATCTTTAAAAATACCTTGACACCCTGAAACTGATCAAATAAGTCATCAATTCTTGGCAGCGGATATTTGTTTTTGATAGTAGACTTGTTTAACTGCCGATAGTCTATACACATCCGCATTGAGCCATCTTTCTTCTTTACAAATAATACTGATGCACCCCAGGGCGAGACACTGGGTCTAATGAATCCCTGATCAAGGAAGTCTTGTAACTGCTCTTTTAATTCTTTCAAATCTGGCGGAGCCATACGGTATGGTGGAATAGAAATGGGCTGAGTGCCTTGAGCCAAATCAATACAGAAGTCAATATCTCTGTCGGGTGGCATCCTCGACAAATCTGCAGGAAATACTTCTGGAAATTCACGAACAACTGGTACTGAGTCTATAGAAGGGACATCCGCACTGGGATCGCAAATATAAGCCAAATAGGATAGACACCCTTTCTCTTCCATACGCCGAGTTTTCATATAAGAAATAACCTTGCTGGCAGAATGACCAGGAGTTCCTTTCCACTTTAACCGAGGTAACCCCGGCATAGCTAGGGTCACTGTCTTGGCATGACAATCCAATATAGCATGATAAGGGGACAACCAATCCATACCCAAGATGACATCAAAATCTACCATATCAAGAAGTAGAAGGTCCACACTAGTCTCAAGATTACCAATAGTAACCACACACGAACGATAGACATGATCTACTACAACAGAGTCTCCCACCGGTGTAGATACACAAACAGAAGCACTCAGAGAATCACAAGGCACAACCAAATATGAGGCAAAATAGGAGGACACATAGGAATAAGTAGATCTTGGATCAAATAGAACTGAAGCATCTCTATGGAAAACTGGAATAATACCTGTGATCACAACATCAAATGACTCGGCCTCAGGCCTAGCTAGAAAAGCATAAAATCGGGGCTAGGCCCCACCACTCTGAACTGCATCCCTGGGACGACCTCTAACTGGCTGGCCTCCACCTTTAACGGTCTGACCCCCACCTTTAATGGCCTGACCTCCACCTCTAGCTGCCTGACCCCTACCTCTAGCTGGCTAAGCAGGCAGTGAAGCAACCGGTGCCGGTATGATGGTATGAGAATCTTGCCGAGATCTATTACTCGCCAATCTAGGGCAATACCTCCTAATGTGACCAATGTTCCCACACTCATAACACCCATTCTGATGCCGTGGCTGCTGAAGCTTAAGCAGACCCAAATGGGACGGATAACTGCTGTAGTAACTCTGGACTGGTGGTGCACTGATAGGAGCAGAATGTGCACTGAATGCTGACTGCCCTGAGTAAGGCATAATAGGACTGTGACTCCCTGAAGCACCGAGAGATACATGAAGTGCTGAATGAAACGGTTTGGGAGGATGACCCCTACTAAAATTACCTCTACCTCCAGACGAGGCACCACTGAAACCACCGAACTAACGAGGCCTCTTATCGGACCTCTGCCCTCTCCTGTGCAAGAACCATCTCGATCCTCCTTGCGACATTAGCAGCTGCCTGAAAAGAAATCTCACTTCCGGTCTCCTTGGCCATCTGAAGTCTGATAGGGTGAGTGAGTCCCTGAATAAACCTCCTCACTCTCTCTCCTTCCGTAGGTAGTAAAAGGAGAGCATGATGGACCAAATTCACAAAACGGGACTCATACTGAGTAACAGTCATACTGCCCTACTGTAGACGCTCAAATTTCTTGCGGAATTCCTCCCTCAGTGTGATAGGAAGGAACTTCTCCAGAAATAGCTGAGAGAACTGCTCCCAGGTAAGTGCAGGCGATCCAACTTGTCTGGTCAATGTATAATCTCTCCACCATCTCTTGGCGGAACCCGTTATCTGAAATACAGCAAAATCAACCCCATTGGTCTCAACTATACCCATGTTCTGCATCACCTCGTGGCAGCGTTCAAGATAATCCTGTGGGTCCTCAGAAGGTGTACCATTGAAGTGAACTGGAAAGAGCTTGGAAAACTTATCCAGTCTCAATAAGGCCTCAAAAGACATGGCGGGCCTATCACCGATCTATGCCGCAACAACTGGCTGAACTACCCCAATTGGTGGGGCAGCTGGAGCCTGATTCTGGGGAGCCATCTGCTCTGGAGCAGGAGTAGTGGGAGTTTGTGCTCCTCCCCCAGCCTGTGAGACGGCTGGTGCCACTGGAAATGTACCATTCTGGGCCACGCCCTCCATAAGACTTACCAAAAGGACTAGAGCGTCCTGAAGTACTGGAGTGGCTATGAATCCTTCCAGGACCTGAACTAGTCCAACTGGTACATTCTGAACTGGAACCTCCTCCTGAAGGTCCACCTGAGGTTCTTCAACAGGTGCAGCTACTCGAGCTCTGGACTGAGCTCTACCTCGGCCTCTAGCACGACCTCTGCCTCGACCTCTACCCCTGGCTATAGTTGCCACCGGGGGTTCTGGTCCCTGACCATCGGTAGAGGTATTACGTATTCTCACCATCTACGAGAGAATAAGAGTAGAATGGTTCAATCATCGATGATAGAATAAAATCGCACGACAGAATAAGAAAGAAGTGATATTGTTCCCAAACTTCATAGCCTCTGAGAGATAAATACAGACATCTCCGTACCGATACTTCAGACTCTATTAAGCTTGCTCGTGACTTGTGAGACCTATGTAACCTAGTGCTCTGATACCAACTGTCACGACCCGATTGTTCCCAGCTTCGGACCGTGATGGTGCCTAATATTTCACTTGCTAGGCAAGCCAACGTTAGAATAATATTATCTATTTTGAAAATAATTTATAAATTTATTAATAATCAAAGAAAAAATGCGGAAGTAAAATCTGAAATGTAGTGAATAATCCATAAAAACAACGGTGTCTAAATAACATCCCAAAATTGGTGTCAAAAGTGCACGAGCTTCTAGAATAATACAAATAAAGGTCTGAATAAAATAAAGTTGTCTGGAAATAAATACACAGTTAAAGTAAAATAGACGGGGACTTCAGAACTGCGGACGCCATACAGTTATACCTCAAGTCTCCTCCAAGTAGCTGAAATCCGAGCAAGTCTATGGTACACCGCTGGGACCAACTCCAAAATCTGCACAAGAAGTGCAGAGTGTAATATCAGTACAACTGACCCCATGTACTGGTAAGTGCTGAGCCTAACCTCGACGAAGTAATGACGAGGCTAAGGTGGGTCACTTACATTACATGTACGCAATATTAGTAACAACAACAATAATAGAAATAAATCAGGTAACTTATTTATAATAATTGAAGCCAACTCAACATTTATAACCAATTATCATTTTCATCAATTCTGTTACAGCGTGCAACCCGCTCTCACAATATATTCACATTCAATTCTGTTGCAGCGTGCAACCCGCTCTCACAATATATTCACATTCGGTTCTGTTGCGGCGTGCAACCCGCTCCTCCAATATATTCATTTTAATTAGGTCTGTTGCGGCGTGCAACCCGATCCACCAATATATATATGTATGTCGACTTTTAAATAAGTCTGTTGCGTCGTGCAACTCGATCCTCCAATATGGACTTTTAATAAGTCTATTACGGCGTGCAACCCGGTCCTCCAAAAATGATCTGTTAACCACCCGAAACCAACCCGAGCGCCTTGGGCTCCAAACCAAACATGCACCTAAGTCCTAAAACATCATACGAACTTGCTTGCGCGATCAAATCGCCAAAATAACACCAAGAATTACGAATCGGACACCAATTCAAAGGAAATTTTTATGAAAACTTTAAAACTTATATTTTTACATCCGGACGTCCGAATCATGTCAAATCAATTCCGATTCTCACCAAATTTGGCAGACAAGTCATAAATATTATAGTGGACCTATACCAGGCTCCGGAACTAAAATACGGACCTTAGGTCAATAAATCCAACATCAAAAATTTCTTAGAAATCATTAAGCTTTCAAACTTTTAATGTTTCATCAAAATTTCATATCTCGGGCTAGGGACTTTGAAATTCGATTTCGGGCATACACCCAAGTCTCAAATCACGATACGGACCTATCGGAATAGTCAAAATACTGATCTGGGTCTGTTTGCTCAAAATATTGCCCAAAGTCAACTTAGTTGAGTTTTAAGGCTCTATTTCACATAAAAAATTTTGAAAAATTGTACGGACTGCGCACACAAGTCGAGGAATGATAAATGGTACTTTTTGAGGTCTTAGAACATAGAATTACTTATTAAATTTAAAGATGATATTTTAGGTCATCACAGATGTGAGAATCGAGTTTAAATCAAACAGATTGAAACATGAATGAGTGAAACAAGTGTAAGTGTTTCAGATTTCTAGGCATTTAGCTGTTTTTCACTAATTTGCATAGTTTTGAGTATGCTTGTAGAGGGATCATTATCAAACTTATTTTTTTATTTATTTAATAACTCCTCTTTGTTTTATTTATATAACACTGTTTATTCTAGTAGTGGAATAATTTCTCCTTTAACGATGTTTTTAGTAAGTTTTAAATATTTTTTACTATAAACTTGTAGAGGAACAAGGTTATGAGCTTGCTGAAGCTTTTCCTCTATAAAAATGTAGTTGTTGCAAGATCACTGAAAGAATACAACAAGCTCATAACCCTTTTCCTCTACGAACCTTCTGTGGTCATTATTTCCTTTTGTTCATTGTTATTTTGTTGTGTGTTTCTTCTGTTCGATTGAAAGGATTTTCACATAAAGAACATTAATCTAACCTGACTTGTTGAAATTTATTTTAGTGTTCATTCTATCTTGACTTGTAAGTGATGTTCAGTAATATATTTTTTTGACAGTCTGGACTTCAAAATTATCAAAGTTCTAGAGAAACACCAGATGATGCATTTAGCGTTGTATTTGGAAAGGAGCAACCTGGTCGGATTAGATGCTATGGTAGATCGGTCACGATAAGCTCTCTGAAAAAAGATAAGGAAATCAACAAGCCTAAACAAAAGCATGCTAATGAAATGATTTCTCTGAAGGAAGAAATGAAGAAAATGATGACAGAAGAAATGCGAAACGTTTTTATTCAGTTGGTATAAAATAACCCTGGACTGGATATTCATGATATACAAGGGAGTGCCAGATCTAATCTTCCTTCACCTGTTGATGCAAGTAGTGCACGAGCTATGAGAGGCCAAAATCTACCACATTCTTCTAGTTCAACTCATGCTCCGAGTTTTGAAAAGGTATTTATATTTCATACTCTCGAAAAATACCTCAGGTTAACTTACAAGACTATGCTTTTCTAAATTATTTACCTTTTTTTAGAAGGTAAACTATTTGCTTTTGATGGTTGTGTTAAACAATAACATGGTTGTGTTATATATAATGTTTTGAACCTATAATCTGTAAAAAGATTAAATCTTTTACTCGCTTTTAGCTACTTGATTTGCTTTTTTGTATTTTCAAATCATGGAATTAATCATGTACTTTAACTTGTTTTCTATATTTGTTTTTTTTCTCCCATTTATTGGTATGTAGAGTCAGATTGTTGGTATATATATGCTAATAGTACAAAGAGGTGAAGAGGAGTATAAAAAGTTGTATGAAATGGCTTGATATTTTAAATTGAATATCGAAAAGCTACTTGAATTTGATGCATGTACCTCTTCTTGTACAAAAATTTGCTTATCTGTAGTCGTTTTGGAGCAAATTGTCATAGATTAAAACATTAGGACTGCTTTCATTGAGGATCAGTCAATTTTATTATCTTATGGATAATTAGTGTTATCAAAGGTGAAAAGCGCAGATAAGCTCTAAGGTCTGTTAGAGAAAATTTATTATTTAGCTGAAGAAGAATTAAGGCTACATGAAGATGGTATGTTGTGAATCCTGTGATAGGATTCATGCACATAACATTTCTTTGTGGTTGTCAATAGCCTTTCCACATTTTCAACATCCGATTCTCGAATCATTCTTGGATTCCTCTAGTTGGGCTAGAAGCTTTGTGCGAGATATGGCTTCCACGTAGAAGGATAAAAAGAAGTATTTTTAGTAACTACATTTGGCAGTGGTAAGATGACTTTGCCTAATATGATAGTGGAGATTTTTTATTGGAAACCTAACATCAGTTGTTATAATATTTTTCAATACAGAGAACTTCTTGATCGCACATTTTTTGTGTGTCTGTGTGTTCTGAAGGTACTATTAGATCTACTTAAACTAGAGTCCAGATTACTGTCAAATTTTCTCAATGCATTTTAATTAGTTTTGATGAATGGTTTGCAGTGGGATAAACTGACAACTTTGACTATTTTATGTGTATACTGTAAGCAGTTTGATTCTTTTTTTCGTGTTATAGATACCTTATTAGTTTGTTGATTGGGTTTGAGACTCTGTTTATGCAAGCTTACGAAGATATTCAATGATTCTTGTCTTTTTCAGATCTACATACTACTATTATGCATATGCTTTCGTATTGACTTTGTGGGTTATCTAGGCAAAGTTCTCTGCATACTATATATAGGTTTTTTTCCTAATTTTTAATTTTATTTTGAATGTGTAGGAAAATGCGGGTGATGCAACTGGAAGTGGTGGCTACAAATCAATTTGACCTATTGAAGTGAACGGGGAAGACTTTTTTGAAGAATTGTGATATTTATTATTATTGATACTTATACGAATAAATTTTGTTTTGTAGCATTTATTGCTAGTGAACTTGAAGTAGTGCTTTATTAGTATGGGCAATACTACACAAATTATATTTCTTTGTTCAAGTCTATTTCAAGTATATGCATTTGACCTATTTTATTGTGTTACTTATTATCTTATTTAATGCTTGAGACCATAATGTATATGCTTGAAACAAATGTGAATATAGAATTTATTGTAGGCAACTAAAATTTCTTAACCACACAATTGTGGCAAATATAAATATTTTAAAAATAATTTTAAAGCGTACACAAAATTGCCACGTTTAGAAAATGTGGCCATAGGGACAGGCAATTTAGCGCTATGATTGATAATTGTTGCTTTAGAAGCCACGCTTTAAAAATGTGGTCTATAAGGAACTAAAGACCACGCTTCAAACATGTAGCTTTATGTCATAAAAAGCGTGGCTATAAGAGAAAATATAAGTGTAGCTTTTTTACCGCATTGACTACACTTTTGAAGCGTGGCTTCTAAGGCGACTCGTAATAAGCGTGGCCATAGGTCAAAGGTTACGGTTCTTTAGACCACCCCCGTAAAAGCGTAGGCTAAAGGCGTAAAGTGTTGCCTTTGATCAAATACTACACTTCTTGACATCTTAGGCCATACTTTTCAGGGGTGGCTGGAGGCCTTAAATGTTGTAGTGCTCTCGTACATGTGCCATTTTGACATGTTTTTGTAAATAAAAATATCTTTTGCTCAAGTATTGTTTGAGTCTTCTTATCGTTAGAATATTTATACAAGTCTTTAATCTTTCATTTTCTTTAAGAATTTTGCGCAAACTTTTTTGCGTCTTATTATATGAACTTTTGGGTGTATTCTCCCCGAAAGCATTTTTGGCTCTGGGCGTCAGCCCTTTTTCGTGAGGGTTTTGATAAATATTTGCGCAAGTTTACTTTTTGCGTCTTTTCATATACGGCTTCGGGTGTATCTTTCTCTAAAGGCATTTTTTATTCCAGGCATAAATTCTTCCGGAACCAACCGTTTAACGTGAGGATTTTTATAAGAGAGGGCCCTCTTATATTTATGGCGCTCTTGAAGAGGACGTCTTCTGTTCATTACGACACTAGGATTTGAAGTACTTGTTTAACTTTGAAATGACAATATTAATTCATCGTTCAGACAAGAAACAAGATAAAAAAAAAAGGATTTTATTTCATTCCTTCTATTTTCAAAAATTACATAAGCATTTGCTATGCTGAAAAGAAATTGTCATTACTTGTGGCTAACTTGTACAACTTATTTCTACGGGGCTGACCGCAGAATCACCGGTCCCGATGATGTAATTATATTTCTGGTTTTTCATTTTCCGGTCGACGTGAAGATCATTGTTGTCGTATCCTCATATCATTCCCACCAGTGTTCGAATGCGAAGAGTGCGAATTGGAACACGGGAAGTCTTGTATCTTAGAAGATTCCACTAATGCATTGCTAGATAATCCTTAACTTGGTAACACAATTTACTTCCCCTTAGGAACTTATGCTATCGAGCAAAGTACTATCTAACAACCCTCTAGTGGTTTGTGCTTGTGAATGATCGGGTAACCTTTGCTCAATAGCAAACTTAACTTCCTGGTGGGGATATGCTATAAAGAAAAAGATTATCTAACCATCCCCAAGTGGATCTTTGCTTTTGTGCCTTGCTATTAAAGGTCTTATTGCTGCTGTATTCGTAGTATGCTTTCTGATAGGATAATGTTCATCAACAATAATATCTTTTGAGGTGTGCCACATTCCAATTATTGGGCAAGTTTTCTCTATTTTGGTTTTTCAACTCGTATGAACCTTTTCCGGTAATAGCTGAAACCCGGTAGGGGCCTTCCCACATTAGATCTAGCTTCCCCGCGTTGAGCTCCCGGGTGTTGTGAGTTACTTTCCTTAGGATCAAGTCTCCTACTTTGAAATAGTGGAGGTTGGATCTTAGATTATAATACCGCTCTATTCTCTGCTTTTGAGCTACCATTCTTACATGTGCCAAGTCCCTGCGTTCATCGAGCAGTTACAAGTTGACTAGCATTGCTTTGTTGTTTGATTCCTCATCTGTCTGGAATTATCTCAAGGTGGGTTCCCCTACTTCTATCGGGATTAACGTTTATGCACTGTATATGAGGGAAAAAGTAGTTTCCCATGTGCTCGACTTGGCCGTAGTTCGGTATGCTCATAGAACTCCGGGTAATTCCTCAGCCAGTTTCCTTTGGCAGCTTCCAACATTTTCTTGAGGTTTTAAATAATCACTTTGTTCGTCGACTCCTCTTGACCGTTTGCACTTGGATGATAGGGTGAGGATGTGATCCTCTTTATTTTTAAATCATGGAGGAACTTTGTAATTTTTAAGCCGATAAACCGTGGCCCATTGTCGCATGCTATTTCTTTTGGTATTCCGAACCTGCAAATTATATTTTTCATAAGAAATCCACCTCTTCGCTTTCTCCGATTTTTTGATAAGGGCTTGCTTCCACCCACTTAGAAAAATAGTCAGTCAAAATTAAAAGAAATCTTACCTTTCAGGGAGACGGTGGTAGTGGTCCGACGATGTCCATCCCCCATTTCATCAACGGCCAAGGAGATATAACCAAATGTAAGGGTTCTGTCGGTTGATGCACTAGTGGCGCACAACGTTGACACTTATCACATTTTCGTACAAAGTCCTTGGCATATTATTCCATGCGGGGCCACTAATATCCTGCCCTTACTAACTTTAGCACTAAGGAATCTGTGCCTGAGTGGTTGCCACATATCCCTTCATGAACCTCTCTCATGACATAGTTAGCTTCGGACGCTCCTAAGCATCTGGCCAGTGGGCCTTGAAAAGATTTTTTATACAATTGGCCTCCCTTGGAGCTATATCACGCTGCTTTGGTGCGCAGTGCCTGGGATATTTTAGGGTCTTCAGGTAGTTTTCCATGTTCGAGATAATCGATAATTTCATTCCTCCAGTTCCAGACCAGATTATTTGAATTCACCTCATAGTAAGCATCTGTATCTAGGACTGAGTTCATCAATTGTACTATCGTCCTGGATTCCGATCCCTTTATTTTTGTTGATAATCCTAGGTTTGTCAATGTGTTTGCTTCTGCGTTTTCTTCCCTTAGGATATGAGTAATTGACCACTCTCGGAATCGCACCAGCAGAGCTTGAACCTTTACCACGTATTGTTGCATGCGCTCCTCTTTGGTCTCGAAGATCCCGTAGACCTGATTTACCACCAGCTGTGAGTCGCATTTGATTTCACTGACCTCGGAGTCAAGTCCCCAGGCCAACTCGAGCCCTGCAATCAAAGCTTCATAATCTGATTCATTATTAGTTAAATGGACCGTCCTGATGGCTTGCCTTAGGGTTTCCCCCGAAGGCGTGATTAAGACTATACCGAGATCAGACCCTTTTACGTTGGAAGCTTCGTCCGTAAATAAGGTCCAAACCCATGATGCCGATTCCGACACCATTACTACTTCTGTGGTTGCTAGAGGCAATAATCCTGGACTGAAATTGGCCACGAAGTCAGCCAAGACTTGTGACTTCATTGCAGTCCTCGGCTTATACTCTATGTCGAATTCACTCATTTCAACGGCCCATTTGTCCAATCTACCCGAGAGATCGGGGTTTATGGAGGATATCCGCAAAGGGAAAGTAGACACCACAGCTATTGGGTAGCATTGGAAGTAGGACCTCAACTTCCGAGCAGCGACTACGAGAGCTAAGGCCAGTTTTTCCAAATGTGGGTAACGAGTTTTTACTCCTGTTAAAATTTTACTAACATAATAAATGGGTGATTGCGTACTTTCGTCCTCTCGGACTAAAACCGCACTTACCACAACTTCCGTGACCGCGAGGTAAACCAACAATGTTTCCCCTTCTTTTGGTTTTGAAAAAAATGGAGGGCTTGATAAATACTTCTTTAAATCCCTCAAAGCATGATGGCACTCTGGGGTCCATTCGAAACTATTTTTCTTTTTGAGTAGTGCAAAGAAATGATGACATTTTTCTGACGGCCGGGAAATGAATCTGCTCAAAGCTGTCAATCTCCCCGTAAGCCTTTGTACTTCCTTCACATTTGATATTTGGTTCGGGATATCTTTTATGGCCTTGATCTTATCGGGGTTTACCTCAACCCCCCTTTGGGATACCATAAATCCCAGAAACTTATTAGAACTGACCCCAAACGCGCATTTCTCGAGATTAAGTTTCATATTATGCTTCCTTAGGATGTCGAAAGTTTCTTGCAGATGTTTAAGATGATCACCTACATTTGAAGACTTACCAAGCATATCATCTATAAAAATTTCCATAGTTTTTCCTATTTGATTTTCTATTATCTTGTTCATGAGTCGTTGATAAGTGGCTTTGGCAATTTTCAACCCGAAGGGCATCACATTATAACAATATATACCGAAATTCATTATAAACGAAGTTTTTTCCCGATCTTCCGGGTTCATCTTAATTTGGTTGTACTCGGAATAAGCATCGAGGAAACTCATTAAGTCATGCCCGACCGTAGCATCAATTATTTGATCGATGTTTGGCAATGGGAACGAGTCTTTCGGGCACGCCTTGGTAAGATCTTTATAATCTACACACATGCGAAACGTATTATTTTTCTTAGGAACTACTACTACATTAGCTAACCAGTCTGGATATCTTACCTCTCGGATCGAACCAATATTAAGTAAGCGGGTTACCTCCTCTTTGACGAATTTATTTCTGGCTTCAGCATTCTTTTGTCTTACCGGAGGTATGTTAGGATTCAAGCTTAACTTGTGTACGACTACCTCTGTCGGGATGCCTATCATATCTTCATGCGACCATACAAAATAATCGACGTTAGATTTAAGGAATTTAATGAGATCGGATCTGAATTCTGGGTGCAGTCCTGTCCCCAAGTGGAATTTCCTTTCTAGGAATTCTTCGAACAATGCCACTTGATCCATCTCTTCTGATGTGGACTTCGTTACATCGGTCTCTTCTGGAACTTGGAAATATCTCGGCACCTGATAATTTTTCGATGCCTGGCTAACTTCATCTAGTTCAGGAGTAGGTATTGATCCTTATAATTGCTATGCCATGTGTTCCTTTCCTTTGCTACTGGAGACCGAAATTGCATTCATCTCCCTTGTCGCCGGTTGGTCACCCCTTATCTGCTTAATTCCCTCGGGCGTTGGAAACTTCAATAATTGATGGTACGTTGATGGTACAACTTTCATCTTGTGCAACCATGGCCTTCCTAGAATGATGTTGTATCCCATATCACTATCTACCACTTCAAAAAGAGTTGTTTTCATTACTCCTTCAGCGTTCGTGAGTAATAAAATTTCTCCCCAAGTTGTCACACTTGCGAGGTTGAATCCAGCGAGGAGCTTTGTGGCCGGAATAATGCTTCCGGTGAGTTTAGCTTGCTTCAATACCGTCCATTGTATGAAATTATCCAAACTCCCTGGATCCACTAGAACACGTTTAATCTTAAAATCTAGCACATTTAAAGAAATTACTAGTGTGTCGTTATGTGGTAGCAACAATACGTCTGTTTCCTCCTCCATAAAAGTGATATCGTCTTCCCGAAGCCTTTTGCTATGCATTATTGATACTTTCATCTTCTTTGCTGCTGAAAAGGTGGCCCCATTAATCTTGTTCCCTCCGAAGATTATGTTGATTATTTGACAGGGATCTTCTCCTACTTTCGAGGGTTTCATGTTGTCTCGGTTATGACCATAATTGTTCTTAGCTCGGTCACTCAAGAATTCTCTAAGGTGACCATTCTTCAGTAATGTTGCCACTTATTTCTGAAGATGTCGACAGTCCCCTATCCGATGGCCATTCATCCCGTGGTATTCACACCACAAGTTAGGATCCCTCTGGCTGGAATCAGATCTCATCAGTTTTGGGAACCGTGCTTCTTTGATGTTTCTCATGGACGATACCAACTCCACTATAATGACGTTGAAGTTGTATTCTGATAATTTGGGGTAAGGATAATCTAGCTATCCTATCATTTCTTTATCCTACAGTAATCGATTGTTCCGACCATGATCAGTCCTCCTGTCAATGGTGAACCTGTTCGCTACCTGAAAACCTCTGATGCGGTATTCGATTCGTTCGTAGGGGAAATATCGACCCCTCGAAGTCTGCATGTCCGCGTTATAATCATCCTTTGATTTTTCATTATTCTTTTCTCGTCCTTTGGTTGACGATGAAAAACCAACGTGAACATCTTCGACCCTTATTTTTGATTCATATCGGTTGTGGACATCCTCCTAGGTCGTTGCTTAAAACTCAAGTAGGTTTTCCTTCAATTTTCGGGAAGCGTTTGACCTCCTCGGATTCAATCCCTTAGTAAATGCCTCAGTCACCCATTCATCTGGGACAGCCAGGAGCAACATTCTCTCCTTCTAGAATTGGTAACGAACTCTAGTAGCAGCTCGGACTCTCCTTGCGCAATCCTGAATATGTCATCCTTTCGGGCCTGTAATTTTCTTGCCCCGGCATAAGCCTTGATGAAAGAATCAACAAGCATTTCAAAGGAATCTATGGAATACTCAGGTAACAGCGAATACCATGTCAAGGCTCCCCTCTTGAGGGTTTCTCCAAATTTCTTCAGCAGCACAGATTCAATTTCGTGAGGGGCTAAATCATTTCCCTTTATCACCGTTGTGTTGGTGGTAATATGCACCTGAGGGTTTGAAGTTCTGTCATACTTTGGCACTTCAGGCATTTTAAATCGCTTCAGGATTAACTCTGATGCCGCACTTGGCTTGTATGACAATTGAGTATACATTTTCAAGTCCGGACCTTTCAGCACTAGTGGCGCGCCCGAGATCTGGTCCATGCGGGCGTTCACTTCCCTCATGAATCATAAAAGTTCATTCTTGAACGGATCATTCTCATTGTTGAGGCCATATCCATTCCCCCTGCCCCATCAGAGCCAATTTCACCCCTGGAGTGTTGTTGTCGATCCTCCGTGCCGTTTGATTCGTGGGAACTCCGGGAGAAATTGGATCTCGTCTATTTGCATTATGTGAAGCTCCAGACAATGCTTGCTTCAACTCCGTCATACTTTTATCATGTCACGTGAGGTGGCCCAGAATGATCTCATGTTGCTCTTGCAAGACCCTTATTTCGTCGACAACATGTTCCTCATCAGCGTCATCGGAAGTGGTCCCCCGAACATGTCGAGGATACTGCCTGTCATGCACTGGTGTAGCATCATTCCCCTCATTATGGGTGTCACTGATTGAATCCTCGGAATGAGGCTGATCCCCTTGAATCTCGGGGTTGCGCATGTCCTTAACAGTGTTATCTGCCATGCCTTATGATCTTTTTTAAGACAAAAACAATCAAAACACGTTATTAAAAAAGGCAAGGATCGATTTAATTGCACGACTATCTAGGCCCCATGATGGAAGCCAAACTATTTACCTGTAAAATGGTACAATTGAATTTATACGTGGTTTCTAGATAAGTGAATTAATATGATCTTGAAATAAATAAATAATTGAAGAATTGCACAATACTTAGCCTTATGATATAGACGAAACAACAGAAGCAATGATTCCGGGAACATGGTTTCCGGGCATAACAACAAAGAAAATCAAGAAATAAGAAGATAAGATTGGATTGAGCTTTGTATAGAGTATAGCATAAGTTTGCCAGAAAATTCGTGTCCTTTACAATGACAACTGAGCTCACTATTTATAGCTATGAAGAAGGTCCTAGGGTCGTGCCCTTTGTCACACCTTCTTTTTTCGAAGAATAGGGAGTCTTTTCAATTAAAGTGCTATTATTCGAAATGAGATTATTTATTTAATTAGAGTCGCTATTTGGAATAATTATTATGGTATCCCAAGTCACCGGTTTATTTTAAAATCTCAAATCGAGGAAATTGACTAAGTTTAAAGTCCGCGAAATACAGAAGACCGGGTAAAAAATTTTATTAATCCGGGAGAAGGTGTGAGGCACTCCCAGATTTTATGGTTTTAGCAAGGTCGCTCTTAATCATACTTGGCTTAATTAATTGTTTAATTACATATTTTAAAACCTATGTGAGTTTTCACCTTTTGCCGCTTTTAATTATGAACTTATCTTTGAAACAGATCATATGTGCGTAAATCCGTTTTATTAAGTGCGCTAAAGTCATGTCACGCGTACGTGTATACAATTAATCATGCTTTATTAATTATTAAGATTATTTTTGGCCAACGTCACGCGAACGCGTACTTGGATTTTATTTTCGGGAATCATGGTTATGCCACGCGAATGTATACATAATCACGATAGTTGATTAATTAAGAACGTGCTTAAAGCATACTAGCGATTTGAATGATTTGTTTCTTCGCTATATTTGAGATTGTTGTGAGGCTATGATTTATGGATATGAAATTGTGAAAGAAGTGAAGTTGTTCTAGCTATTAGGAGTATTGACAAGTTATTCACATTTAAAAATATTTCCAACTATTCCACCTTTTGAGTTAATTTCATACCTATTAAAATATGCTAGCTTACTATTATAGACCATGACAGAATTCTTTTGGCCCAAGAATCTAAAATCATTCTTTTCGAAAAGTTATTTCTTTTGTCATCAAAATTTTCTACAGCATCTTCCTTTCAAGTTATTAAACAAACAGAAGCAACTCGATTATTCGAATATCCCATGTCCAACTCCAAGTAAATAACTGTAAGCTCATTTAGTAACTTAACTTAATTTAAGAGACAAATCGTATTTAAAAATCAATAATCTTTAAAGTATGCTAACACACATTAAGATATGGCGACATTCAAGATTTTTCAAACAGAAAAAGAAAGCACTTTTATAAAATATTTATTCACTAATAGAATAATATAAAAGTAAAAGTAAGTAAGGAATTGGACCTTTTGTGAAGCCAAAAATTGATTTTCCAATTGATTGAATAAATAAAATTCCTTGAACAAAGTTGTACAGCAGAAACAAGTGCCGGACAAGAACTTCGAGATAATGAATCTAACAGACCGGACAAGGCGGCGACCAAAATGAGCAACAAACAAGCTCAACCAACAGGAACCTTCAGCACGTCGACTTCGACGGGCTCGACCCCTTCACTGACCCGTAGAGAGGATGTTGTGAGGGCGGATATTTTATGGGATTTCATGATATTTTGGATTGGTTTTCGAACTGGGGTTTCATGGCTACATTTTCAGCTGTTTTTGGGCTGAGGAGGGCACGTTTTGGACTGTTTTTGCTATGGATTTTCAGCTGATTTTCGGTGGTGTTTTGACTGATTTTGTTATGATTTATCGATGAAGAAAAAGGATTAAAGTTTATGGGAGAAAGCTGCTACATTTTTGGGGTGCAAACAAAGGTGTTTTCCTAGAGTTTTATAGGCTATAATGGAGGTTTTACAACTCGGTGAAGAAGAAGAAATTGCCGCTGCTCTTTCTTTCCTTCGCTCTCTCTGTTTTTTCAGGTTCGGCTTTTTTATAAGGTGATTGCTTGGAGTGAAATAATAAAAAGGATCTGGTGTATTGTTGAGACTTGAGAGCATATTTTTCTAAAATGTCAGGAGTGTCGCGTGTGGAGTGCACAAGTGAGGAATTGTGCCAAAATCTGTTACTAAGGATATAGGAGGAATCTTTGACATGTGACAGTTTTTTTTTTGGTTCTCTTCCTAATTCTTTTTGTTCTCTTTTTTGTTTAAACAAAAGATGAATAAAAAAAATACTAAAATAAAATACTACTCCTACTAAATAAGTAAAAACAAGGTAAAATTATTACATACTCCACGTATTTATCGAAAATCTCTAAATTTTAAAATTGCACTAAACTAAAGAAAAGCTATATCTTTTTTTTTTTGGAATTTTTTCTTTCTTTCTTTGTAAATGAAGATAAAACTTATATTAAAAATGTAACTTTTTTTTATCATTTTTAATTTTCTTAAATAAAACCTATAAAAGGTAAAACAAAAGCTAAAATATGTAGATTAAACTCGAAAACTATTTACATACTAAAAATGATAAAATAAATAAATAAATATGGTAAATAATTAGGTGCTCACACCCTTCTTTAATGTCATTTATGAGTGGTATTGAGGAAGATATAACGGTGAATATAAATGGCAAATTTCTTGTAACGGGTAACTACTCTTAATGCCATGGAATATTCTCTATTAAATGCTACCGGGAAAAAAATATTTATCACATCTTTATGAGCGTTATTCTTTCCGGTGACAAACGAAACAGTTGCCTTCGATCTTTAGCCATCCCTCTGTCTTGGGTTCCACGTGTCCCTTTCTCGTACGGCCACGTGTCATAGCATATTTTACCTTATACACTTGATACAAAAAAATGACAATCAAGTAACTAGAAACAAAATAGATCTTTCTAATCTTGCCAAATGTTCATCGTGATCTCGAATTCTAAATTTAAAATCAGTCCATTTCTAAGGAACACTTGTTCGCAATAAATTTCTGTAGTACAGAAAATAAACTGCAATAAAAATAATATGAAGAAAAAGAGATTTTATTGATAAATATTTATGAGTACAATTTTATGTATCCCTTGATTTTCCTCTCTGAAGTTCTCCGTGATTCGAGGGCTTGAGCAGCATCCTTTTCGAATGTAAATGCAAACCTCCTTGTGATATATTTAATTGCCAAGAACGTCGAGCAACACTTCGTTGTTTTGGATTGATCTCTAGGAAAACTCCATTGATCACTCCTTTGTTGAAGAACTATGCACTTGATGATTGATCTCTTTCTTTGCGGATGCCTTCACCATTTGCAGAATACTCTTCTCGAACTCCCAATGTCTCCAGAGAGTTATGTAACCCCTTTATTTATAATTGTAGATGATGGACAATTCAGCTACATATAAACTCTCATGCTTGATTCTGATTAGCTCAGGTGAGTCATCAAACTTATCACATAAGCTATGTGATAAGCTTGATTGTGATCGGCCAAGACATGTCATTTTAGATACTTGCAACTCTTGATATTGGTCACTATTTTGGACTGAGATTGCCACATCATTTAATAGTGATATCATCTTGTTGGTTTTGAGTTTGACTGGACATGCCATGTCACTTGACACATGGCATGAGTTTGGGTCTTAAGATAAAAGGGATCTTGGGCTTGAAAATATAAAAATGGACTAATTTAATTTGCAAATAAATTTTTACCATGCAATGTTCTCAATCCATCTATTCCGAATCTACTCCCTCCGTTCACTTTTACTTGACAGGTATACTAAAAATAGATTTTCAGTTTTACTTATTACTTTACGCATATCAAAAGAAGACAATTTTTTTCTATTTTACCCTTAATTCATTAGCCAATATTTCTTGAATAAATAATGGTCAATTGTCGTTTTCCAATGCTCAATATTAGAATTGATAGAGAACTCTTCATTATCCCCCTTCGTTAAACACAAAAGTTCACTAAAGTCATCTTTTATTCTCTTGTTGTTTGGAGTATTTTTTTTCTTCAGAAGTTATTTAGGAATTTGGGTTCAATTATTGAGTATCAATTAATAGCGTTATTGTGGTAAAATTATTATGTCAATTATTATTTTTTAAGAGACGTGAAAAGTCAAAACGTGTCAAGTAAAAATTAACGGAGTGAGCATATATTAAGAAGTCTATGATTGACTTGGGAACTGTACACTTCTAATTAATATTATATCGAATAACAGGACAATTTATAGGTTAGGTCTCAATGCTCCAATAAAAAGACTAATCACACAATTAAGTAAGGTTGCATTAGTGAGAAACCAGCTAATGCTTATTAAATTCCATGAAGTGTTATTTTATTAATTAGGACAAGTGGAGAAACAAACCACTTGGTGACAATAACTTGCGTGGCATGTTCCTTCCTAACTCATGAGAAAATAGTTAAGTGGTTACAAATGTAATTAGATTTCAATACTTATTTAAAAGCAAGAGAAAACGACCGAATCAGTTACAACTTAAAATAGTTCAAAAACTGAGGTGGCCGCGTGTGACATGCACGTGATTGTGGCACGCTGGACATTAGGATGAGTCAGGTTTTACAGCATGGCCTCTCCAGATTTCTTTTGTTGTGTAGTGCCAGCTACTCACCACCCAATCCTCCTACAATTAAATAAATAAATTACATATATAAACGGTAAAATTAAAAGTTTAAATCCCAGTTTTGAGATACAAAAAGGCGTAATTAATTACCAAGATAATTTTAGAGTAAATCCCAGTTTTAGAGTAATGATTATTGCTAAAAAGAATAACTTGTTATAAATAGAGTTTTATTTAAGGTGAATGTTTATATTTTAGAGAGATTTTAGGGATTTTACTTGGTGGCTAAGTCACTTTTTTCCTATAAATAGAGGGGTCATATTCCATTGTAATTGATCCCAAATCAATAAGAATTCTCTCTCCCTACTTTTTTATGCAATACTCTTTTTTTCTTTTATTGTTTTATAACAAGTTATCAGCACAAAGACTCTAACCAATTGAGTAGAAGCTTTGGGATTGAGCATAATGATTGTCAATTGTTCCATTAACTTTCTTCATGATTAAATTTTGGATTTAAGGTAAGTATTTTTCTTTATTTTTCTCTTTTAAATTTTTAATATTATATAATTTAATTTTAAATACAACAAAGACAATTAACTTTGATTATAACTCTAATAGAGTTTGCAAGAAATTATAACCACCCGAAGTGGTAAAATTTTTATGTCTTGCCATGATCAAATTCATGTAAGATTGTGAGCACAAGAAGTGAAAACCCGTCCCATTAATTTGCTTCATTCTCATTCCCTTAAGAGAATGCGATAACAGTATGTGATACGTCTTAAAGAAGACAAAATTATTACCATGAATTGTATCAATGGATGTGGACGTGGCAATAGACGAAATTATAATCGTCATCATTGTGGTAACGAGAACAATAAGTATTATCAAAATAATCATTCACTATGTGAAAGTAATATTTGTCATCGATTTGACATGAGATTTTGTAAAGCACATATAAATGATTATGGTCTATTCATGATGTGAATATGACAACATGTGATTTATGAATACATATTCATTTTTGGAAGAATATGAGCGTGCTAGTGGTATATACCACACTCACCTCTAGAAGGAGGTTTGAGAGGAAATAAGAAAATAATGTCATTATTATGGCATAAATGGTCATTGGTCACGTACTTATTATACGCCAAAATATTTGTAGCAATATGATTATTAAAAGACAACAGTAATGCAAGAAACAGATCTTGCGCATAAGTTTGACCATGACCATAATGGTATAACTTTCTCCTTAAAAGCTTATTCACCATATAGATATTGATGAATAAGTGGTAGTACAAAATTAATTGAGAGCTCTGGAAGAGCCAATTATATTATTTTGTGTCGTAGTAAGTCTCAAAAAAACTTATTGAGTTTCTAAAGTATTCGCGAAAGTTGTTGGTTATATTGAGAGTATAAATAATAAAAATTTAATATCTTTATATTACTACAACTGTAGTGGGATAATATGTATATATGAATACTACCCGCTTTATTGCCTGATTTGTATTACACAAATAAAAAATATGGCGAAATTACATGACAGAGTAAACTGGATATTTATTGATATAAAACCCATGTCGCGGTAAACTGGAAGTTTAATTAACGATTGCACATGTCATGATGTAAACCTGAAGCTTACTAATACAAAACAACTTTATCAAGCATGGCCTATTGAGCAATCTTGATTTAGATGCGTAAAATAAATGAGAATTAACATGGGTAAGTGTTGAAGAAGATTCTTTATGAATTCTCTTATGTTACTTGTTCTCGCGATTATTATACCAACTAAAATTGGGATTGAATCCCTTGAATTATGAAATTTATCAAAGGTGAATATGGGCCCATTCACCTGCCATGTAAACCTTATAATGATGCATCTATGATATGGTTACATGTGCGATTATTATTAACCCGCAACCTGGTGTTTGTGAGGTAACTTGCTCAATAATTTAATTTAGAGCATAATTTCCAGATTTTCTATTCAAGACAGTTGATCTTGATAGGTTGATTTATATCACAGCTGGTTTAGCAAAATGATTTATTGAGTGCCTCCACTTAATAGTTAAACTATTGCTTATGAGAATAAATTATCTATATCAGTTGATATACGTTATATACGAAAGTATATTACATTTTTCCCTCATAAGTGGTTCAGGCTCATGAACCAAATAATTTCATCTTATTATTATTGATGTGCGGTGTATCTTTTGATTAACACCATAACGCATAAAGGTGTATCCAAAGTTGTGGAAGCAAGTTAGTTTTTCTAGCATGAGAGGGAGACAAGATAAACAATTGAGAAAAAGTTATGTCAAATGAATTATCATTTGTACATATAGATCCTCGAATAAGATAATATGAATTTGAAATTCATAAAAAGATAATTCATCTACAATATATTACAAAGCATGCCAGACGCATTTGCTGACCCAAAGAAAGTAACTATATTCTTACTACAAATGCTCCTATTAGAATAAGTCATAGAAAGACAAAGACTAAGATATGCTTAAAGCATATAGATAAATTGATTTCAAGTAAAATTCTTGATAAAGAAAATGAGCAAATGTTCAAAATGATCATAATAAAGTGGCAAGTAATCTAGAAGATCACATGACATAACATTTCATAAAATTCAGGAGAGGTTTAGGTACCTGAAAATATGAATGAAGAGATATCTATGCCATGTCTTTATTAAAAAAAAAAAGATTGTTGGAATCGATATAAAATATTCGTCGATTACGTCTATGATAACGTTAAATATATATGAGGATATTAAATCTAGGAAACAATTCAAGTAGAATTGGTTTCATACGAAAGACATGTACTTTTGGACATGTAGTTCAAACACTTGAAAGTATAAAGTTAATGGTGTATGCAATCACTTTTATCTATTTTATATGTCTAGCATGACATGAAAATTTGATATAAATCTAAAGTCTATTTATATGGCTTATTTGACTATACTTATATGATAATCCCTGAAGGATTCAATTGCTTGAAGCATATACAATTCTTGATCTTGAAGTACCACATTCTCAGTGCAATTTATGCACAAATGTATCTTGCTATAACTATAAGCATGATAATGTGATAGCAAGAATTTTTTTTACCTCTACGGAGATATTGAAAAGGCCATTCCACGGCAGTTTATGAAGACATTATATATCTATCAAGAATGATGTTTATTCAAGTTAATATGACTGATTTGTGTATCAAATCTCTACCAACGATATTTTGAAGATGTTGCACAAGATTAGAATGCGAAGGCTCAAGGATGTGAATTGATTCTCTCATAAGGGGTAGTTAATACGCGCTGTACTCTTTTTCCCTTAAAAGATTTTGTCCCATTGGATTTTTTTGCAAGGTTTTTAACGAGACAACCAAAAGGCGTATTTCTAAACATATATATTCTTTTTCCTTTCCTAGAATTTTTTTTCCCACTGTATTTTATTTTAGTTAAGGTTTTAACGATGCATATTATCTGTTGAATAGACATTCAAGGGGGAGTGTTATAAATAGAGTTTTATTTAAGGTGAATGTCTATATTTTAGAGAGATTTTAGGGATTTTACTTGATGGCTAAGTCACTCTTTCCCTATAAATAGAGGAAAGGGGTCCTATTCCATTGTAATTGATCCCAAATCAATAAAAATTTCATCTCCCTACTTTTTTCGACAATACTCTTTTCTATTATTGTTTTATAACATAACTAACTTTGTAAAATTTGGCAAGTGTACCATATAAAAACAAGAGAGAGCGTGCGTATAATGCACACGGAGGGAAATCCGGCTAGGCAAAAGTCCATCTACTTCTCGTCCCTAACCGTACTCTTCACTTCCATCCCGCAAATTTTGTAACTTCTAAAACGGTCAGTGATTTGAATTTCTTCCGTAATCATATAACAACAAAAGATAATTTACCCACATTAGTTTTACATCAAATTACACAATATTTTCATACTAAATGATAAATTAAATTACAAGAAAAAAATGACAAATTAAGTTAGGACATATGTAAATATATGGCACTCATGTTCGAACTAACGAGACCTACTCGTGAGATTCCACTGAATCGTTATTATTATTGTTGTTTTTGATGTTCGAACTAACTTGCATTTACTTTAATTATTTTATCGGGTATTTAATATCTTTTATTAGCACAAATACCAAATAATTTTATTTACCCAAATCTAAAGTTTGAATTTGAAAACTTATGATTTTACTTTCCTTCTACATTTATTGATTTAGTGTGAATACAATTATGTTTATCCTTACAACAACTATTAGTCTTAATTAAATACTCTACTTGAAAGTACTTAAAAACACATCAATTTAGTGTGAACACTGTTAAGTTTTTCCCTACAATCCCGAGATTTTTGTAGTGTGAGTATGATATACAGTTGTCCAAACAGATCGCTCATCATTTGACGCGTGTCCATTCCAGCTGTATATCAGTAACTGTCTATTCCTCTCATCTAACCGATCATACCCGAACCCCTTCTCGTATATATACCCCCATCTCCCCCCACCAAGTCTTTACAAGTAAACGGTGAGGCCCGCCTCCCCACAACCACCCCTACTTTACATATTCTACACCCCTTAGCCGGTAATAGTGACCGGAATCCTCCATTTCCGGTATCTCAAAGCTCGCCGTTGATTGTTTACAATTCGATGGAAGCGATTAAGGAAACGGGTCGGATCAAGGGTCCATGGAGTCCTGAAGAGGATGAGTTATTGCAGAGGCTAGTTGAAGAACATGGGCCAAGAAACTGGTCTATTATAAGTAAATCAATTCCGGGTCGATCCGGAAAATCTTGTAGGCTCCGTTGGTGTAACCAGCTTTCTCCTCAAGTGGAGCACCGCCCTTTTACTGCTGAAGAAGATGAAACTATTCTCAAAGCCCATGCTAAGCTCGGTAATAAATGGGCTACTATAGCCCGTTTTTTATCGGGTCGAACCGATAACGCCATAAAGAACCACTGGAACTCGACGCTTAAGCGAAAGTGTCCTTCCACGTCGGATGATTTGTCATTCGAAACTCCTCAGCAGCCGCTGAAGCGATCGTCCAGTATTGGGCCGGGTACAATATCAATGAATCCGGGTAGTCCGTCTGGATCCGACTTGAGCGATTCGGGTTTTCCTGGGATTGCTCAATCGAATGTTTATCGACCTGCCGCCCGACCCAGTGGAGTTTTACCTCCTTCAGTACCCGACCCACCAACATTTCTGAGTCTTTCTTTACCCGGATCCGGATTCAATGAAGCTACGGGTCGGGTAACCCCACAAGTAGCTGAACCGGATCCCGCACCATCTTCAGCTCCGGGCTTAATGCCCCAGAATCTTCCAGTAATTGAGAATTACAGTTTTGGTCCTTCAATTATGGAGAAACAGTTATTTAGCCCAGAATTTTTGGCAGTTTTGCAAAATATGATACATAAGGAAGTTAAAAATTATACGGAAAAGGGTCAGAAATATCCCTAACGTATTGGAAATGGTTTAAATTTGCCCTTCTTTTACCTATTGGGCCAAAATTGTCCTTAACTTAATTTTTGGGTAAAAAATATCCTTCTTTTTAACAGAACTATGAGATGGCAAATGTGGGTCCTTTAATTAAATAGGTGACACTGATATATTGGTCCACGTGGCATTAGACCCATAAATAACCGATCCATATGGGTTAACCCAAAACCACTAAAAATCAAGTGAGTTCAGCAACAATGGTGGAGCCGATTTCATCAAGCTAGGAAATGATTCGAGTTCAACAATTTCACTACTACACTTGGATTAGTAGATACTGAAGCAATGCTTTAAGCTTAAAAGTCAATCTTCACATCAAGGTATTGAAGCAATGGTTTAAGTTTCAATCAGCTTTAGTCAAGCAAATTAATTAACACAATTAATCTCAACAAAGAAACTCAGCAGTAGAGGATCAACAATGCCCATTCTGAGCTCTCGAATCAGCAACTACTCTCGATTCACCGCCTCCATTCAATAGGTTTTTCCGAATGATTTCAACAAACCTTAATTAGTACTTCAAATTTTTATCAACCCCAGATTCGTTCTTGAGAAAGAAATTGAGAATTTCAACCAACAGACTTCAAATTCAGTATAAACTTCTCAAAGACTGTAAAAGTGATGTTTTAAAACCAAAAATAACTCAAAATCCCAGACTCGAAAGTCGAAACACCCAATTGATGCGGCGACAAATGATCGGGTTCAAAATTCAACTCAAGCTTTCAGATAGTTCAACAATGGCAATTCAAAGTTTTCTGGTACAAATTCAACTTTTCCAACATGTATTGGTATAAATCAATTTATAATGGTTTCCATCCTCAAGAAATGAACAAATTTCAAAATCTTTCCACAAACTTCATATCTATTCGTACCCCGTTCCTTCGATGCTTTGCGTTTTACAACTGACGTCTGAAGCTCTAATTTTTGGTTCAAAACTGATTCAAACAAGCTCCAATCAATTCTATCTCTTAGTTCGACGAAGCTTCTTCATCCTTTAACAATGGTGGATATTTTGCAATCCAGCCCTAACAATCGCCAAACTCTTAAGCAAACAAATCCAACTAGTTGAGGTTATTCATGGGTCGGGTCGAATGCCACATGGACCAATACGTCAGTGCCACCTATTTAATTAAAGGATCCACATTTGCCATCTCATAATTTTGTTAAAAAAGATGGGCATTTTTAACCCAAAAATTAACATTAAGGGCAATTTTGGCCTAATTGATGAAAGAAGGGCAAATTTAAACCATTTCCAATACGTTCGGGACATTTATAATCCTTTTCCGAAAATTATAAGTCAGGGTTTGAGGATAAAGGGGTCACTATGCACACAGAAGCAATAAGGGATGCTTTTGTTAAGCGCATTGGCATTAGCAAGATTGAGTGAACGGAGATATCATAGTCTCAGTCGTTACTCTCTTCGTTCCAATTTATGTGAACTTGTTTGAATGAGCACGAAATTTAAGAAAAAATTAAATTTTTTGAAGTTTGTGGTCTTAAACATGTCAAAAAGGGATCTAGAGTATTTGTGTAGTTATAAAAACTTTTCATTAAGGGTAGAATTGAAAGTTTAAGCTAAATTATTTTCAAATTTAGAAATTCATTCATTCACTTTTGAAACAGATCAAAAAATAATAATTCATATAAAATGTAATGGAGGGAGTTGTTTTTTAGGTAATACTTTTATAGTATTCATCTTGCTTCTGCAAAAAAAAAAAATGATTTTGCAGGGATGTGAAAAAACTGAGCAAAAAATATGTTCATAAGAAAAGAATGTTGAGAATGCTATCCAAAAAAAAAAAAGACCCCTCCAAAAACATGAAAAAAAAATTGAATGTGAATTTTCCATATCCTTTGGCCGAAATTCTTCTTAAAATTGAAAGACTTGAAAAGGATTCAATTTTGTTCATTTTTATTCGGTCATTTTTATGTTTAAGTTTTGTACAATCGTAAAAAAAGGTCACTTAGAGTGTTTGACTTTCATTAATGATTATACTGCTATATCATCCAAAATTAGGCCAAGGTGGAGATTTGTAATATGGCCATTATTTTGTCAAATTGAATCCATCTCACATAAGCATAAGCATCTTTGCAAAGTGTAGACTTTGTTGGCAATATTCTTTGGGACCCAAAAATATTGCATTGTGTGTTGGACATTATTTGCACAAGTTGTATCTCTTCTTTTACACCTAAGAGGTCAAGACTTTTTTGCCTATAAAAGGGAAGGCCATTAGTTCATTTTAGACACACCAACAAGACTTGTCTTCTCCTAGTAAAGCCAATTTAATGATGGCCGTTTATCTGAGTAAGAAGACGATGGCTCCTATTATTGGTGAGCGATCTCCTCTACACCTTATCTTTGGGCGTTTTACTCTCTTTCAGATTCTTGTTTCTTCCTTTCTTCCTTTATTAAGAGTGTTTTGTATGAGAGTTAAGTGTTGGAAAACACTTGTGTGAACCCTTTCTTTGGAGTGATCTTGTGAGGTTATTCTCTTAGGGTATTTGGGATTAATTAGAGTGTTTACTCTAATTTTGTACTCTCTTTTGTACTCTTGTTGTTATAGTAAATTGCTCATCTCCGCTTGTGGACGTAGGTCACTTTGACCGAACCACGTTAAATTTATGTCTTCTTTATCTACTTTAATTGTCGTTGTTATCAACTTCCATTGTCTTTGTTATTGTCATTATACCGTTGTTTGGCTATATTCCGCACTATCCGGGTTCCCGATCCTAACAAATTGGTATCAGAGCCGGATCTAACCGGGTTAGTTTCAATAGCCAAAATGACTCTAACAAAGACCTATGTTGAGAAATTTGACGGAAGTGCAAACTTCGAAATGTGGCAAATAAAGATGGAAGCTATCCTAATTCAGGATGGCTTAGACTTGGCGTTGCAAGGAAAGGAGAAGAAGCTAGATAAAATGACGGACGAGGAGTTTGCCATCATAGACAAAAAGGCAAAAGCAGGTATCATTTTAAATCTCTCAAATGAGGTTTTACGTGAAGTTTCTGTAGAAACCACAACCAAAGGCATGTGAAAAAAATTGAAAACTTTATATATGAAGAGGACGGTGGAAAATAGACTTTACCTGAAGCAAAAGCTCTATACAATTAGTATGGGTGAAGGTACCTCTATTCTCTCTCATCTTGACATCTTTGATTCAATTCTTATGCATTTGAGTAATATAGATGCTGAAATTAAAGATAAGGATCAAGCCGTATTACTGCTTTGTTCTCTACCCCCATCTTTTAAGCATATAAGAGATACTATGCTTTATGCAAAGGATAATATCTCTTATAAGGATATTAAATCTATCTTAAAATCAAAAGAACAGATAGATAGTAATATTACTGGGGAAGCTAGTGGAACTCAAGCGGAAGTTGGCTTATTTGTTAGGGGCAAATCGGACTTCATATCCAGATACAATAATTTAGAGTGTCGCTATTGTCATAAGAAAGATCGCAATATCTCCGAATACTATAAGCCGAAAAGTAAAGAAAAGCATAAAGAAAGGAAAAATGAGCACAAAAATAATGACACTACCGAAGTAAGTGTAGCTGCTGATGAGACTGAGGGAACTATTTTTTTAGCAACTAATAATAGTTTCAAATCTAACAATGAGTGGATTTTAGATTCGGATTGTTCTTATCATATGTGTCACAATCGGTATTTATTTACCACATATGAATCTATTGGAGGTGGAGTTGTCTTGATGGGCAACAATGCTGCCTGCAAAGTTTTTGAAAAAAGTACAATCCAAATCAAAATGCACGATGGTATGGTGAGAATTCTCACTGATGTTAGACATGTTCCTGACTTGAAGAAAAATCTCATCTCTTTGGGCACTCTAGAATCTCTTGGGTGCAAGTACACAGGTGAAGGTGGAGTTCTGAAAGTTTTTCATGGTGCTCTTGTGATCATGAAAGCACACAGATCTGGTTCCTTGTATACTTTATTGGGATCCACTGTTATAGGCCTTACTACAATTTCGGTATCATACAACTTGTCTGATTTTGATGGCATTAAATTTTGACATATGCCCATTGAGGTTTTTGCGGAGAAGGTGGAGCAAATTTACTATATCATCCAAAATTAGGCCAAGGTGAAGATTTGTAATATGACCATTATTTTGTCAAATGGAGTCCATCTCACATAAGCATAAGCATCTTTGCAAAGTGTAGACTTTGTTGGCAATATTCTTTGGGACCCAAAAATATTGCATTGTGTATTGGACATCATTTGCACAAGTTGTATCTCTTCTTTTACACCTAAGAGGTCAAGACTTTTTTTGCCTATAAAAGGGAAGGCCATTAGTTCATTTTAGACACACCAACAAGACTTGTCTTCAATTCTTGTTTCTTCCTTTCTTCCTTTATTAAGAGTGTTTTGTATGAGAGTTAAGTGTTGGGAAGCACTTGTGTGAATCCTTTCTTTGGAGTGATCTTGTGAGGTTATTCTCTTAGGGTATTTAGGATTAATTAGAGTGTTTACTCTAATTTTGTACTCTCTTTTGTACTCTTGTTGTTATAGTAAATTGCTCATCTCCGCTTGTGGACGTAGGTCACTTTGATCGAACCACATTAAATTTGTGTCTTCTTTATCTACTTTAATTGTCGTTGTTATCAATTTCCATTGTCTTTGTTATTATCATTATACCGTTGTTTGGCTATATTCCGCACTACTCGGGTTCCCGATCCTAACAAAGTTAATGCATATTTTGGAATACATTTTTCGGTGGTGACTAAGGGGCCAACGGCCTGGTTGGGTCGAATATGGGCGGGTAAAAAATGAATAATACAAAAACTAATAAATTATCCAATTCGACCCATATTTAATGCGGATAGAAAACGGGTTAATCGGCGAATAATATCCATGTCTTTTTGAAAATGATCACTTTTGGAAGAATTCCTAATCTCCCAAGCTTGAATAACCCCAATTTGAATATTTACAAATGTAAAAGTTAAATCAATTAATTTTCCATTTTTCTAAGCGGATAATATGATTCTTATCCATATTTAATCCGTTTTTAAAAAATACATTATTCAACTAATGAATAACTGTTTTTTTTTAAAATCTTTTTGCCACAACCAGAGGTGACTGACAAATAAAAAGGACAAATGAAAGTGTGAAAATATGTTATGGAGGGAGTATTTAGAGCCCGTTTGAACATAAGAAAATTTTTACTTATTTCGAAATATTTTTACTTTTTTTTCGAAATTAGTGTTTGGCCATAAATTTTTAAATTTTTAATTGAAGATGGATTTTGAAATTTTTCGAAAATTTGAAAAATTCCAAAAGCTGTTTTTATAAAAATTTTACTCATATCACTCACAAAACTTCAAAAACAACCAAAAATTATATTCATGTCCAAACACAACTCTTGTTTTCAAATAACATTTTCACTTGTAAAAAAAATTTATTTTTTTCCGAAATTTTACCATTCTTATGTCCAAACGCCCACTTAGTTTTAGAGTTAGCATTGGACTCTAAAACTAGAATGAAAGATTGGCCGTTATAGCTTGGCAGTCGGTTATGAATGAAAGATTTGTTTGGTTATTCATTAAGTTTTTGACTATTCATTACCCGGTGACCAAGTTCAGTTAGAGGTTTGAAAATGAATCAAATTGGTTCGCTTACAGCTACGGCAGCCTGTTGACAGGAGTTTGGCCAAAGACATGCTCTTTTTGTTAGATATTGACATGAGTTGAGTCACATGAGAGACAAATACAGACACAATGATCATCGTTAAAAATATTAGGGAAGGGTAAGCGAAAATATTAGTATCGATCATGTTTCTAATAAGGCAACTATTATATTCACTAGTTTTGATTAGCCAAACAGTTATTCATCTCTTTTTACTCGTTAATAGATAGATTAGCGAAACAGTTTAAGTTTTTCTTTTGGCAATAATTTTGGACTGGTGTTAGACTCCTGAATAGCAGGGTAGAGGAAAATAGAAGAACAAATGGCCCTTCGTTATAAATCCTGCAAGTGAATTCATCCACTTGCAACGATGGATGTCTTCCATAATAGGTTGCGAAATGGTTCTGTATTCATAACAAATTTTGGATTAGTTCTGTACTCCATAACAAGTTTTTGATTGATTATGTATTCATAACTGGTTTTGGATTGATTTTGTAACAACGAAATATTTCTATAATAGGTTCACTGATGAACCTATTTGGTACAATTGAAAATTGAAGAAATCCTCTCTTACAATATTATTATTCCCTTCTTATGTTAATTTCTAGTTAATTATATAGTTCTTGCCATATTGCTTTTATTTCATTACATGTTATCAGCACGAACCTCTAATCCTTTAATTTTCATTACCATTTTAAGGTTTATTTTCATATATCCTCCAGGTATGTCTTAATACATGTTACATATTTTATATAATTCAAGTTCTTATAGTAGCTGTTATGTCGTCACAGAAAAGAAATTAGTAGACATGAAATAATTACATAGTAATATAATTCATTATTAATATGTATATCAGAAAGCATTTGGTTAGAGATATTGTAGAAATCTGCTACGATTTTTAATTGGTAGAAATACTCGTTAACTCCTCTTAACTGAAGATGACCTTAGTAAGTTTATTTAACCAATTTCTTTTAGATCTATATTCAGATATAATATTAAAACAAAATGATATGTTTCTGTGTAATTGAAATGACTTGATCAAGTGTGTTTATTCATTCAATAAGTATTGGACATGTATATGTTTCTCACATGTCATGAAAATCTAACTTGGCTACTAATATATTGTGTAAACACTTAGAGTTGTCTAGTGAAAAATTTTCTTTTATGTGTTCTATAATATTTGTCAGATACCATCATGATTTATTACAAGTTATTTGCTGCAAATTTAAAGCCTATAAATATATTAATAATTCTGAAGATGGCTCTCTTGTTTAAAGAAGAGAATTTTAAGATTCATTTTATTTGGAAGATGAGAGGATAAATAGTAGTTGGCAGATGTGAATGCTTATTTGTCAATGAAGCATAATAATTTCTTAATCGATTTCTACATGGTTGTTACTACTTTGTTGATGGTTTACCAGTACCTAGAATTTATCAAGCAATAGTTATTTAAAATTAAAAATCTTGCATTAGAAAATATATTTGAACTATATTCAGTTTCATGATATACATGACCGGCAGAAGTAATTATATTCTTATAACTAATTTTGTTTTTGCTTATGACCTTTTGTTTTTGCTTATGACCACAAGAGTGATAATTGATATTTTCATAAATGCTCGGGGGTAAGTCCCCACGACACTCTTGAGAAAAATGCATCGAGTTCAAGTATTGGTGCACCATATTGATGATGATTCTGAAAGAAGACAATATAATTATCGTAGCCATATGAATTGGCGTGGTCGTGGCAAGGAACAAAATAATAATCGTCATCATGATAGTAATTATAAAAAGGAGAACAATAAGGGTTCTCAATATATCCTTCAAAAGGTGAAAGCAATGTTTACCATCAAATTGGTATGGAAAAATAATAAAGCACGTCGTAATGATTATACTCCATTCCTTGAAAAAAATATGACTTGTGATAAACATTTAGAATGCAGACTCATTCCTAAAAGTGAATGTAGCAATATGTGTAAAAGTAATGAATAAAGATGTGCAATGCATGATTCGATACATATCACAACTCACCTCTAAGGAAGGTTTGACAGAAAGAAAGATAATAAATATTACCGTGTGATTACATGAATATGTCATTGGTCGCGTACATGTGGTACGTCAAAAATATGTTGACATGCCTTATAAAAGGTTATTAAAGGCAAAATTCAAGCACGAAATAATTTTGCTTATGATGACTTTGACCATGACAATTTATTATAATATAATTTTCTCCGTGAATGAGACAATCACCATATGAATGGTGTGACAAAAGATCTTATAGTACATGATCAATTAAGAGCTCCAGAAGAACTAATTTGTTACTCCTCGGATGAATAAAATTGTTCATGACATTGATATTGTAGTAAGTCTCAAAAGAAACTTTTTGAATTTAAAATGTATAAGCCAAAGTGGTTGGCATGTATTGAAGAAGTAGAAGATTCTTCAAGAATTCTCTTGTGCTGCTTATTCTCATGATATACGAGTTAAGATTTAGAATTGAACTCGTATATCATGAGAATAAGCAGCACAAGAGAATTCTTGAAGAATCTTCTACTTCTTCAATACATGCCAACCACTTTGGCTTATACATTTTAAATTCAAAAAGTTTCTTTTGAGACTTACTACAATATCAATGTCATGAACAATTTTATTCATCCGAGGAGTAACAAATTATATATATATATATATATCACCTTTTGTTCGTTCTAGAAATCAAGGGATTCAATTCTAAATCTTAACTAATATATCATGAGAATAAGCAGCACAAGATAATTCTTGCTCAAATTGCCATGTGGACCATTTACTATTATATGGTTTTAATAGATGCATCTATTATATGGTCACATGTGTGTATGTTATCAACTTGCAGTTTGATCTTTGGAAGACTACTTGCTCAAATTTAGCACAGTTCCAGAATATAAATTATAATGATTTATCTTGATAATGTTGGTTTAAATCAAAATTGGTTTAGAAGAAATTGTATGCCTCCAATTATAGTTAAACAATTGGTTATGAGAACAAAACTCCCAAAAATAAATTTGGTATGAGATGTATTATTTAATATATAACAGCACTTGTACGCATCTAGCCAACAAGTTATGATAAATTCTCCCTATCACAAATTGGTTGAGGGTCAGGAACCAAATAAATTCCATCTAGAAATATGAATGTGCTATATGATTTATTATTCCACCACAATGCACAAAGATGGATACCCAAAGAAGGTTGGGGGATATATGTTGGTGATCCCAACATTAGGGGAGAGAAAATGAGCAACTGAAAAAGTAATACATAGAATGAATTATTATGAGTACATCTGGATCCTCGTACAAGAAAATGTGAACTTGAAGTTCAAATGATAATTCATTTGTGAAATATTGCAGACATATTTGCTGACCCAAGGCCAAATACTAAATTTCAGCTGTTAATGCTCTAAATAAGAATACAGTCCATGATGGACAAAATCTATGGCACACATAAAGCGCAATAGATCAATCGGTTCCAAAGATAAAACTTCTTGAAGAAGGAGAGGAGCAAATGATCAAAATGGTCATAATAAGGAGGCAAATGCTCTATAAGAGACGACATAACACTTTATAAGACCTCATAGGAGAGTCTCAGGTACCTGAAAATAATGAGATAAGGAGATCTCGGTAAGTTATGTCTTTATTTAGTAATATTTGGAACTGATGTAAAAAGATCATTAATAATATTGTTGATATAATGTAGCACTCAATATTATTAATATTGACAAGGATCTTGAACTCAAATCTGTCACAGAATGTTGACAGATAAATGATTGGCCAAAATAAAAAATACGTAATCAAGATTGACTTCACCTGAAAAATATGAAGTTGGACAGATAGTCCCAACACCTGAAAGTATAAAGCCTAGTGGAGGTCCACATATATTCTTGTGCAAAAGTGAAATGCAAAATCAAGTCTATAGATATAAAGACGACTTGTTGTCACGACCCAAAATTCAACTAGTCGTGATGGCATCTAACCTAACCCGCTAGGTAAGCCAATTTGACAATAATCCATTTCAGATGAGATTTACTAAGAGAAGTAATGATAATACAACTGAATTTTTATACAAAAATCCCAAGACTGGTAGTATAAATTATGAGCTTCTAAGATTTAGAATTCAGAAAGTTGGTATGAAATAAATACATCATCTGTTTGAAATATACACGAACAGATTAATAATTCTAAAGCTACCAAGAACAAGAGACAGCTATGACCAGAACGCAGGTACATCTTGTCACGCCCCGATCTCGGGAGTGCGACCGACGCTCAACTGAGATACCCCGGCCGAGCAAGCCTGCTAGATGCAAGTGATAGACATGAGAAAAATCAAGTATTCCTCATTCATTTATGATTCCCAAAATATTACAAGTTTATAGATGTAATAAAAAATATGTTTGCCAAATACCAATATTTCTAGTTCAATTTCCAACATTGAATACCACCCACAACTTGTCTATGGAGTCTCTAAGTATAACATAAATGAAGAATGGAAGTGCCGGCGACAAGGCCTCGGCTCCTCAAAGCACAAAATACAACGTCAAATGACATAAAGCCCAGTTACATAATTCTCGACACTTGCTTACTCGGGATAATCAAATTTATTGGGAACAACTCGGAACATGTGAATAAGGAACTTGAGCCAACAATACTTGAAACTTACGAGAACATCATGGAATTAAATTCTAAAGGAGTAGTTTAGCCAACATACCTGGAATTCGCCCCTTAATAATACTAAGACGTTCCACCACACTAAACAACTTCAATCTACAACAATGCAATACAATTGCACCAATATTAGCAAGGTTTCTATACCTTAAATCATTTAGACATTTTATCAAACATCTAGTGTGCATATCTTTACACAACCTCTTCCAATGGAATTTCTTCACTTAACAGCCACCTTCCATACCAATGATTCACCCCACAATCGTCTCTAGGCCATCCACAAATTCCATTAGCACATGCATGCCCAACAATTCACCCCCAACCCATAAATCTTATCAATTAATTCATTTTACAATCTCTATAATACCAACACAACCTAGGTTAGGCATTTGTGACTTCCAATCACCATCCCATAAGTCCTAGCACATATTTCATACATAAATAATTATCATGAATTAGTTAGAGATGGTGGACATACCCCTTGTAGTGAAACTCTTAAAAATCCTAACCTGTAGTATTGTTGACCAATTTGGGGATTTGAATAGAAATCAATGGATCTTCAAGATTAATCCTAGTTAATATTAAGTATTTAGGAATAGTAATCAACTCAAAATTACTCCATAAATATTACCTTGGTTCATGGGAGGGAAGTGTTGGACGGATTCCTCTTGATATGCAAGCCCTAGCTCAAAGAAATGACTTAGCCCCCCTCTCTACCCGGCCTTGGGGGTATTTATAGGGCTCCTATGTGCACGGCCGCGCACCTGGGCAAGTGACCGCGCATCTGGCCGCGTACATGAGGCAGAAACCCCCTTATATGTGCGGCTGCACATATGGCATAGGTCTGGTAAAATGGCCATAACTTTCTGTATACATATCCAAATGACAAACAGTTTGATGCGTTGGAAACTAGACTCATAGCGCTTTAATTTGATAGGTATATCCCCACCTAAGTATTTATATTTCGGAAGTGGCATTTGTTTGAATTCGAGCCTGATGCTAATTGAGACATCCTTTCCACTCAATGTATCCAACTTACTCCACACAAATTCTTTCCATTCACAAAACTCTTTAGTACGTTCCAACACACCTTAACCATACATATTTATTTCAAAATGACGTGGCTCTATCCCATAGGTCTCCTTTAATACTCGAATACGTTATTCCCAAATATCGCTGACGCACTTTACAATCTTAAGTCATTGGGAATTTTTTTTACGGGGCCTCACAGATCTTCAATGCCGGCTCCCGCCATACACATCAACATCAGCATCCAAAATTTGCACGCAGGGTGCATAAGTGTAGTATGAGTACAACCTACCCCATGTACTCAATAAGTAACAAACCTAACCTTAGGTTGAAAGTGGTGACTAGCCGGGACAAAGGTCAGAGTCCAACACCAATAGATAACATTAACTCATAACAATATAATAAAAGTGGTACAAGAAATAACTTAGAAATATGATGCTCAGCTAGTTCACAGTTACAAAAAATAGTCATGCTTTTCAAGTATAACAATAAAACCCAAATTCTTCACCGAAATCACCAAAATATGAGTAAGTCAGAAACCTTTGATTTTTCCCAAAAACTTTCAACAACAGATAAGATGATTCAATCTCAGATAGCATGAGGAAAGTACATCTCTATGCCTATATGTCGATGTGCATGTGAAGTCATAAATGTCACAAAACCGTGTAACATGAGGAAATGCATCTCTATGTCTGTATGTCAAGTATGCATGTCAGATGCAATGCGTCACAGTGATGAACTCATGTACTCACACTCTCAGAGTACTCAATATCACAGTCTCACACTCCCAACCATCATGCTTAATCACTTAGCACATTCAGTCACTCGGCAGTGTACGGTACTTGCTGCGGTGCGCAGCCTGATCCCATCATGAATCAAAAGTAACAACGCTCACTGTGGGTGTGCAAAATCCGAAGGGGCAGATCCTGCCCAAGCGCTAATATAACCTGATGCGGCGTGTAGCCCGATCCCATCATGAATCAATAGTGCCTGTTGCGGCGTGCAACCCGATCCCATCATGAATCAATAATACCTGTTGCGGCGTGCAACCCGATCCCATCATGAATCAATAACACTTGCTGTGGCGTGCAACATGATCCCATCAATATCACTCACAATCCGGCCCTCATGCCCCAACTCAGTCATTAAGCTCTCCAATCTCCCGGGCTCACAAATCTCATGCCAAATAGCCCAATATGATAATAACATGATGTGACAACAAATGATAACAGAGACTGAGATATGATATGTAAATGATTGAATATGACTGAGTATGTAAATGCAATTTAAAAAAATAACTCAACAACAGAAATGACCTTAGTGGGTCCCAACAGAATAAACATATAGCCTAAACATGATTTCTAAGATGGATCACAACTCAATTACTCCAGTACATAGAAATTTATGAATAATTATAAGATTATATAGCTACACAGTTTCACAGAATCAACTGAATCATACTTCACACGGTGCACGCCCACACGCCCGTCACCTAGCATGCGTGTCACTTCAACACTGAACACATAACAGGTATATTCAGGGGGTTCATACCCTCAGCACCAAGTTTAGAAGTGTTACTTACTTCGAACAAGCCAAATCCAATACCGAGCAAGCCAAACGATGCTCTAAAAATGCCATCCCATGCGTACCGACCTCTGAACGGCTCAAAACTAGCCAAATGTAACTCAAGAATATCAAATAATGCCAAAGAAAACAAACCCAATCGATAAAGGTGGAATCTTTAATCAAAAGTCCAAAGTCAACCAAAATTCAAACCCGGGCCTGCACCTCGGAACCCAAAAAACTCACAAAATTTAACAACACATTCAATTATGAGTCCAACCATACTATTTTCACTCTAATCCGACTTCGAATCGATGTTCAAAACTCAAAAATTTACTCAATGAAACTATAGACACCCCCCCCCCAATTTCTCTTTTGAATTCATCCACCAAATGCCAAAAATGAGAATAGATTCATAAAATATAATCAAATATGAATAAAATATAATCATATATGAAAATTGCTTCAACAATCGTCTAAATCCGAGGTTTATAGCTCCAAATATGAATAAAATGACCAAACCCTTGATTTAAAGCTTCTGTCCAGCCATTTTCGCTTTTGCGAACAAATGAGCCGCTTCTGCGATAATACATCCGCTTCTGCGGAACCAGCTGAAAATTTAACCCTCGCACATGCGAACAAAATATCCGCTTCTACGACATTGCAGGTGCGAGCCATCATCCGCCCCTGTGCAAAACCTCGCTTCTGTGCCCCAACCAACCGCACCTGCGCATCCGCACATGCGCTCAAAACTCCGCTTCTGCGATATTCCTCACCCAGCCTTTTCTCGCTTCTACAAAGAACAGCCCGCATCTGCGAAGTCGCGTCTGCGACCAAGACTCCGCAGATGTGGCTACACCAGCAGCAGAAATCTTCAGCAATGCGACAAGAGATAAAAATGATCCTAACCATGTCCGTAACTCACCCTAGCCCCTCGGGACCCCGTCCAAATTTACCAACAAGTCCCATAACATAATACAGATCTACTCAAGGCCCCAAATCACGCATAACAATATCAAAATGATAAATCGCACCTCAAATCATATATAATGAATTTTGAACTTTCAACTTCCAAAACTCGTGCCGTAACATATCAAATCAACTCGAAATGAACTCAAATTTTGTGCACAAGTCCCAAATGACATAACAAAGCTATCCCAATTTCTGGAACCACAATCTAAATCTGATATCCTCAAAGTCAACTCTCGGTAAAACTTATGAACTTTTCAAATCTTCAAATTTCTAACTTTCGCCAATTAGCGTCGAAACCTTCTAGAAATATCCAAATGCAAATATGGGCATTCACCCGAGTCTGAAATTACCATTCGGACCTAACGAAACCATCAAAACTCTATTTCAAGGTCAAATACTAAAAAGTCAAACTTGGTCAACTCTTCCAACTTTAACGCTTCAATAATAAAATTCATTCCTCCAAATCAATTCCGAATAACCTGAAAATTAAAACTGAGGATTTACACAAGTCATAATACATAACACGATACTTCTCAAGACTTCAAATAGCTGAACAGAATGCAAATGCTCAAACCAACTTACTGGGTTGTTACACTTGTGGCACAAGATTTTTTGCAAATATCCTAGCATTGATTATATGGAGATATATTCTCCCATGGTTGATGTAATCACATTCAGGTATCTTATCAGTTTAGCAATTTATGAAAAACATGATATGCATCATATGAATGTTATCACCGCCTATTTATATGGCTTACTGGACAATGAAAGTTTTATGAAAATCCCTGAAGGATTCAAAGTGCCTGAAACATACAAAGATTCCCGGGAAACTTGTTCGATAAAGCTTCAGAAATTCTTATATAGATTGAAGCAATCAAGGCTCATGTGGTATAATCGCCTTAGCAAATACCTATTGAAAGAAGGGTACAAAATTGACCCAATTTGTCCTTGTGTCTTTATAAAGTACCTGGATCTGAATTTGTTGTAATAACTGTGTATGTTGATGACTTGAGTATAATTGGAGCTCCTGAAGAGATTCCAAAGGTAATAAAATATTAAAAAATAATTTGAAATGAAAGATCTTGGAAAGACAAAAAATATTTCTTGGCTTACAAATTGAGCATTTGAAAAATGGAATATTTGTCCATCAATCAACATACACCGAAAATATTTTGAAGTGCTTTTATATGGATAAAGCTCATCCATTGAGTACCCCGATGGTTGTGAGATCGCTTGATATAAATAAAGATCCATTTCATCCTCATAAAAATGATGAAGAACTTCTAGGTGCTGAAATACCATATCTTAGTGCAATTGGGGCATTAATATATCTTGCTAATATTTCTAGATCAGATATAGCTTTATCTATAAGCTTGTTAGCAAGATTTAGTTCTTCCCCAACATAAAGACATTGTAATGGTATTAAGCATCTATTCAGATATCTCTAAGGGACTATTGATATGGAATTATTTTACTCAAATTAATCCAAGTCACAACTGATTGGTTATGCAGATGCAGGATATTTGTCTGACTCACATAAAGGTCAATCTCAAACAGGCTATTTATTCACATGTGGAGGACTGCCATATCATGGCATTAAAACAAAGCAAACTATGATTGCTACTTCTTCAAATCATGCAGAAATAATAGCCATTCATGAAGCGAGTCGAGAATGCGTTTGGTTGAGTTCAGTAACTCAACATATCCAAGAGATATGTGGCCTTTCATGGGGAAAGGATATTCCAATAACATTATATAAAGACAATGTTTCATGTATAGCTCAACTAAAAGAGGGATATATTAAAGGAGACAACAAAGCATATTTCACCAAAATTCTTTTTCATGTATGATCTTTAAAAGAATGGTGAATTAGATGTTCAACAAATCCATTTAAGTGATAATTTGGTAGATTTGTTCACTAAGGCATTGCCGACATCAACATTTAAGAAGTTAAGATACAAGATTGGAATGCGTCGTCTTCGAGATATCAAATAAAGTTTTTATCAGGAAGAGAATTACGCGTTGTACTCTTTTTTCTTTAACCAAGGTTTTGTCCCATTTGGATTTTTCTGGAAAGGTTTTTAATGAGGCAACTCTTAATGCGTAATATGTGTATTCTTTTTCCTTCACTGGATTTTTTTACCAAGTTTTCACTAGTAAAGTTTTAATGAGGCACATTATCTATTAATGGACATCCAAGGGGGAGTGTTATAAATCCTGCAAGTGAATTCATCCACTTGCAACGATGGATGTCTTCCATAATAGGTTTCAGAATGGTTTTGTATTCATAAAAGGTTTTGGATTGGTTTTATACAAGTAACATGTTTTGGATTGATTTTGTAACAACGAAATATTTCTATAAATCTGTTCATTGATGAACCTATTCGATACAATTGAAAATAGAAGAAATCCTCTCTTCTAATATTATTATTCCATTTTTCTTCTTTCTATTTCTCTTCCTTCTCTCTCTAATCGAGCAAAATACCTGCTTCTAATCGTGAATTCTCTGGCTGAATCATCTAGAGTTAATATAACGACCCGGTCAGTCGTTTTGAGCTCTAGCACATCGTTAAGTGGTTTGAGACCATGAGTAGCTTTATTTCGGGTATTATGACTTGTACGTGTGGTAGGAATTGAATTTCGGGAAGTTCAGAGTTGATTTGGAAAGAAAATTCTAATTTCAGAAGCTTTAAGTTGGAAGAATTCACTAAGGTGTGATTTTTAAGTAAATGACCTCGGAATCGGGATTTGAAGGTTCCAAGTTCCAACAAGTTTGTATGATGGTTTTGGGTTTGGGTGTATGTCCGGATCGGGTTTTGGATGATCCGGGAGTATTTCGGCGCTTATTACGGAAGGTTGAAATTTGGAAGAATTTCATAAATTTGGGTTGAAGTGTATTTCAATGTTATCAATGTCCGTTTGGAATTTTGAGTCTGAGAATAGCTCCGTATGATGATTCTGGCCTTAGGAGCGCGTCCGGAAGTAGATTTGGAGGTCCGTAGGTCATTTCAGGGTCATTTGGCAAAAATTAAAAATTTGGATAATTTATAAAAGTTTGACCGGGAGTGGACTTTTTGATATCGGGGTCGGATTTTGATTTCAGAAGTTGGAGTAGGTTCGTAATGTCAATTATGACTTGTGTGCAAAGTTTGAGGTCAATCGGACCCGATTTGATAAGTTTCGGCATCGAATGTAGAAGTTTAAAGTTCTAAAGTTCATTAAGCCTGAATTGGGATGTGATTCGTGGTTTTAGCATTGTGTGATGTAATTTGAAGTATCGACTAAGTCCGTATGGTATTTTAGGACTTTTTGGTAGGTTTGGTTGAGGTCACGTGGGGCCTCAGGGTGGTTGCGGATGGTTAACGGACCAAGTTGAAGCTTCAAGGATGGTTGAAGTGCACCAGTTCTGGTGTAATCGTACCTGCGCAAATTTGACCGCAGGTGCGTGACCGCCAAAGCAAAGAAATGGTCGTAGGTGCAGTTTGGGCGAAGCTGGGCAGTGACCGCAGGTGTGAAGGGTCATCCGCACCTGCGAGATCGCAGATGCAGAGGTGCATCGCAGGTGCGAGATTGAGAGAAAGCCTGGGGCGCAGGTGCGGAAGCATATCTGCAGATGCGAATGCGCATCTGCACATGGGAGACCGCATATGCGGTAATGGGCTGGAAGCCCTGGATCGCAGAAGCAATGGGAGATCCACAGAAGCGGGACCGCAAATGCGGTCAAGTAATCCGCAGAAGCGGAAACTGGGCAGAACATAAGGGATCGAACTTGGACATTTCTCCATTTTCATTTGGGATTTTTGGAGCTCGGTTCTTGGGCGATTTTGAGGAGACTTCATCATGTAACACAAGGTAAGTAGTTTTTTACTTTTTGTGAGCTAAATATAAAGTTTATAAGGAGGAAAATTTGGAAAAATTGTGGGATTTTTGAAAGAAACCGATAAATTTATATTTTTGGATTTCGACCATGAAATTGGACATGGAATTTGGAATAAATTATATATTTGAGTTCGTGGTGTCATGGGTAAAGTTTATCTTCGAAATTTTTTGAAATCCGGGCACGTGGACCCGGGGGTGATTTTTATTGACTTTTCGAACAGAGTTGGAAATTGTTGTAAATTGAATTATAATGAGTATTAGAGTATATATTTATGGATTTGCATCTTTATTGACTAGTTTTGGAGCGTTGGGCACCGAATTGAGTCGTTTTAAAGGCCTGGGAGCCGGCTATGGAATTTCGGAGCGAGGTAAGTCTCATTTCTAACCTTGTAAGAGAGAATTAACCCCATAGGTGAATCAAATCATTATGTACTTCTATTTGTGGGGGGCTACGTACGCACGAGGTGATAAGAGTCCGTACGTAGCTACTATTATGCTTATGTCCGGGTAGTCTAGGACCCATATCATGTTGTACTTGCGATGTTGCGCCCTGCTTGTTAATTTAATTGCTTAAAACATTTAGAAACTCGATAAGGGAATTGTAAAAAAGGGTTAAACTTCATTTACTTGACCATTAAACGAGAATTTGAAATTCTTGGAATATTTACCCCTTAATAAATCTTGAATTGGTTGTTTAATATATTTTTTCTCTTTTGTGGAGCGGGCCGAACTCCTCGGTAGCAGATAGATGCATCTATAGTCCGTGCCGTTCGACCCTCGGCAGTGTACAATTTAAATATTATGTTCGATCGGGTTGTACGACCTCGACATAATTTGCGCATGATTGAATTGGTTGCTTTGAAATTTATGATAATTGATATTGCTTCATTGGCGTGAGATACAAATTGATAAACGATGAAAAATAAATTTGGAAATTTCTTATTAACAAAAGAATTATTCACATATTTCATGATATTGAGCTTACAGCCGTTCTACAAAATCCATGCTTTGTTATATCATTGATATTTTAATTATAGCCCATAGTAAGTGTCGAAGCCGATCCTTCGTCACTACTTCTTCGAGGTTAGGCGGGATACTTACTGGGTACGCGTTGATTTACGTACTCATACTACACTTGCTGTACATTTTTTGTGCAGGTACATATATGACTAGTGGCCTCGTGAGAGCAAAGGCATGTAGGCATGCCGAGACTTAGGTGAGTTGCATTCCATAGTACGACCCGCAGCCAACAGAGTCTCCCTCAGAGTATTTATATTTTTCCTGTCCAATTTGTATTCCGGACGGATGCTGTATTTTATTTTATATTCCTAGTTGATGCTCATGCACTTGTGACACCGGGTTTTGGGTGATTTGGGTTGTCCTGTATTGAAATTGTTTTAAAATATTATTATTTACACTGTAGATTTCATCTTTTACTGTTTAATTGAAGAAAAATATGATTTCTAAAATATAAAAAAATGAGAACCAAATTAAGTATTTATTTTTTGGCTTGCCTGACAATGATGTCCGGCGCCATCACGACCTTTAATGAATTTTGGGTCGTGACAACATGGTATCAGAGAACTAAGTTCACTTAGGTCTCACGAGTCATGAGCCAGTCTTGTAGAGTCTTGCGAATCGGTATGGAGATGTCTGTACTTATCTTCTAGAGTCTACAAGAATGTTAGGAGCACTTCCCTTCTTGATCCCTCATCGTGCGATTTGATTCCTTTGAGGCTTATGCCTTAATTTCCTTCCTATTCAATCTTGTGTGACATGAAGTGCTTGTTATAAATTGGGAATCGAGGAATTTTAATGGTACTAAAGATGTGGTGCGGGATATTTCTCCATGCGTATTTGATTGGGCTATTGTCGTCGCCTTGCGTAAGGTCGTTCTATCGTTTCAGCTCGGTATCAGTAATACCTAAGGTTTTGAGGTTTGGCATTGATTGTTATGACGATCTGTGTGTTGCTATCGCACAGTGTTTGTTTAATGGTAGGATGCTTGTCTATGCATCGAAGCAATGAATGACTTGGAGGAGGTTAACTCAGTGCATGATTCGGAGATCCAGTATTTTATTTCCGGCAAAGGAAAAGCAATCGGACTATGAATGTTTAGGTTCGGGTTGACGGAGTAACGAGACTTGGTAATTCAAGCATGGTGGAATTTTCATCCGTGATGTGGTGTCGTCGCCCTGGATTGAATGTGTTAAGTTCGCCGGTGTAATAGTCTTCATCAATTTGCCTTCGGGGCAGGGTAGTGTGAAATAGTGCCGGGGAAGCGACTGTCAGAGATCGCGGTGTGCAGTGGTTTAGGATTGAATTGGTATTTCTAGTGTTGATGGCTCGAGAAAGATGATCTTCGGAAAGGTTTAAAGTTGGTAGCGATCGATTAGTTCAAGTGCTACAGAGATAGATTTTGATTTAAGGCAACAACTGGGTAGCGAAGGATGAGAAAACATATGTGGGAGGTGTATTGTCGCGGTTAAGTTTCTAGATGGCCAAGTGTGAGAAGCACAAATTGAGTAGTTGCTTAAAGGAGAGGGTTTGACCAAAGTGGCAGAGTATCAGATGGGTTTTGTAGTAGTATAGCTACACGCGTTGAGGAAAGATTAGAGTGATTTGGAACTCATGGTGGACAGTGACTAAGTCTACGAACTTAATTTGGAATATTGGCTGCTATACGGAGAAGGGTTGGATACGACAGAAAGGAGTTGCATGATATGAAGAAGGATACAACATGACTTAGGATTGGAATGTATTGTCACACCTTTAGTTGATGTCCACGAGGAGTGAACAGACTTGTACGCCTGGTGAACGAGCACGAGCTCAGGATGGTTTATTGGTTTCGTTGTAATTGTACTCGGTGCAGCGTTGTTGGAAGATGTCGGCATGGAATTTCCACAGGTAGGTTATTTACGGCGAACAGGTTAATTGTTGCGTGGTGTTGAAGAAGCTTCTACGAAGAATTTTACTGGCTATCCGGTAAGAGGTCGAATATGTAAATGTGACTAGTGATTCAGAGCATTCATGAAATGGTTAACATAAGGATTTCGAGGAATTTGGTGGGTCGATTGCGCGAGGTCATGTCGGTAAGGGAGAAGGAATCTTGGTAGGTTCCAGGGTCATGTAATGGTAGCTTCAAGCTTAAGCGGGAGAGCCCCACCGCCTACGATTGGATTGCATGGTTGTCTACTTGTGAGGTTTCTGGTTATTGGCATATTGGTGGGTTATTACGACTAAGGAAATAGAACATCAGTGGTGATTTGAGCAAAGGATTTGAGAAATGTGTGCTATAATTGGCCTTATAGATTCATGTTCAAGCTTTGGGAAGACTTAGGATTTATACTTCATGTAGATGTGTTGTACACGAAAGGTGATTCAGCCGGGTGCTTCTTCGAGAGGGCGTTCATGTGCTAGCAGAGCCTTGGAATTTGATCATATTTGGGAACAAGTCAGAGTGGGTGACTCTCAACAATGGTTCTAGTGGGTTCAAAGTGCGGTGCCTAAGGATTTCGAGCCAGTAGTATGGTTAAGTATTGAGCTTTTGCAGGGGATTATGAAAAATGGCTTGGAGTGTTCTACGTTATCTTCGGTCTGCGGTGTGGCATTGGAGGAATGGGAGAAAATTACTTCGTATTCATAGAGAGATTTTCAGAATGGGTGTACCAGTTGAAGATGCGAATATGCGCATAAGTAGGGCATGAGATGGTTCATGGTTTTTGGAGACAACATGGTCTCGTGAAATAAGGTCACTCAGGATGAGTGCGGATTTGGGTTCATGATGTTTTGAATGGAGCTATTATTATTTCTAGGGCAAGTTCTGAGTATTAGAAGAAGTGGCTCGGTTGGTAGTGGTTGAATCAGCACGGTTATGTCAGCGATCGGTTTCTCCAGCGTGAAGTTATACATGTAGTTTGTGGGCTTGAGCTCCACCACAACTTGGTTGATTTGGGAGGTATTCGATTCGTATGGCTTTGTTATGTAAAGGGATTTCAGGAAGAGTTATGGCAGTTTAGATTACAACACGAGGTTGTATTTTTTGCGGTTTGGGAATTTAGTTGCGTGTTGCATTGGTTCTTCTGAAATGTGCTAAGTAAAAGGTTTCTATATGATGAAGTATTTATCCTATTAGTGGATCAGGGGTTATTATGGAATTCTGATACTCTCACGTATTGGCATGTTAGGTGCAGTGAGCTTCATAGGGAATTGGAAGCTGAGGATCAAGGTTGCGGTTCGGTGTTGACAAGAACGTCACAAGCTCGGATGATCAGGGAAGAATTCAGATGGTTAGATCAGCTGGTATTGTCTTTTAGCGTCACCTAAGATCGGTGTCCTATGTAAGAGGCTTTGTGTACTGATTTGCGACTTCTTGATTTGCTTTACAGCATTAGTGTAGCCGGTGGTATGGATGTGCAGACTTGTTACCTGGTGCGGAAGGTCGTGGGAGTGTATCCCACAGGAAGATGGTATAAGTGTGACTTGTAGTCACTTGATTGATTAAAGATTTAAAACCAAGTATGGATATTGTGGTACTATCGCTAATGTGAGAATTTATGTCTGAAGGGAGCTTAGTTCATTGGTTGCGGACTGTGGAAGTTTGTTCCGGATTTGACGGTTGTTTTTGTGTGTCGGGGGAAAGAGGGTTATTGTGGATACTTGAAAGGTTATTTTCCCGGTGCGGTACGATCAGAATCAGCTTGAGGTCCGTGGATGGATCTAAATGTGAATATGGGCTCTATATCAGGCCGGATGTGTTCATTTCAGCATAGCATTATTTTCGGAGGGGTCTTCGGGCCTTGGATGATATTTCTATTGTCGGCCTTTCCGTATAGTCTCTATTGTGACATGTGGGTTGTGAGGCAGTTTGATTATTCGCACTCGTACTGAGACCCCGTGTAGCTTGTGTTGTTATATGAGCAAGATGGCTCCCGAGATACAGGTCATTTATTGCACCTTAGTCGTGCTCGAGTTTTGTAGCGTATGGCGCTATCTGTCTCCCCAGGGATGGTATTGTGCACTTAGCGTGCTTGTGGTTGACATTTAGGTATTTCGTAGGTATAAGCATTTTGGCTTGATAGGTACTTCCCTATTTATTCTCATGTGTGGATCGGGTGGCAAGCCGCCACGGGTATATGGTTGGATCAGGTGGCATGCCGCCACAGGTACGTTGTTTGGATCGGGTGGCATGCCGCCACGGGTGTCATGGTTGGATCGGGTTGCACGCTGCAATGGTATCATGGTTAGATCGGGTGGCACGCCGCAACAATGTGATGTTGAGTGCAGTTCCCTGTACCTATTTTTTGTGTTTTGCTTCTCATTTTCTGAGGAAGGTTCATAACATCTTTTCGGTTGTTTAATTAGTCACATGGGTTGAGCAGTTCTTTCCGGAGTTCATTTTTCCTTATGTATCACATGCGAGTTTGTGGATTGTTGGCACATGGTGGCATCATATGAGACCTTTGGTAGTGTTTATGGTGGCTTATTGCCGGAACAACTTATACTGTGTGAGACGAGATTATTAGACCTGGGATAAGTGCGATCGGATTATATGAGGCATATTAAAAAGAAAATATCGTTATTTGGTTCATAATGGGGTAATGGTCCTTGTCAGGAAGAGGGACTCAATGATTTGTTGACTCGGAAGTTGGTTCTGAATTTTTACACATCCCTTATATTGCGGTAGTATTGCGAGAGTTGAAACGGGACTTATATGCTTCATGAGGTTTGTTGTGAGCATCAGATTCGTGGGATTTCGGTTGTTGTTATTAGGTGATGTTATTATGGTCATGTAAATTATGTGGTGCATGGTGTGGATTCTGTGAAGGTATGCAAATATGTATTGGTGCATCATATAGTGATTAATACGGCGTTCGTATGTTGGAAACATGCATGGCATAGAATTTCATATGTTAGAATTTGTCTCTAAAGCTAATTTGACTAAATAAAAGGGAGAATCTTCAGATTTGCTTGAGCTAATGTTCTCAACTGAATTGTGGTAGCACGGGTAGGTGTACGAGGTGTTAAATAATGATTTCGAAGACCAAGATCCTTTACCATAGATTTGGCTTTATTGTAGGATATAGGAATGTTCAACTCAGGCATCGCCTCTTTTAATAGCTCTAAAAGAGAAGTAAAAGATGCATTGCTCTATCCATGTAGACACTTCAACAAATACAGACGGATTATGAAAGATAATCTAGAGAATTCTTTACAACCAGGATATAGTTCTTGGCTTGCCTCGTTGTAACGATCCAGCCGGTCGTTTTGAAAGTAATAGCCCTGATCCCCTATTTACTATTTCTCCTGCATCTATCTCTGCTATTGTGACTTGTCGAGAGGTTTCGTTTTGGGTTTTGGAATGTTTCGGGACACTTAGTCCCTAAAACGGGAGCTTAAGTCTTAGGACTTTGACCGTAGTCAGAATTATGTAAAGACGACTCTGGAATGGACTTTCGTCAGTTCTGTTAGCTACGTTGGGTGATTTTGGATTTAGGAGTGTGTTCGAAATATGTTTTGGAGGTCTGTAGCTCATTTAGGCTTGAAATGGCGAAAGTCAAATTTTTGGGAAGTTTGACTGGTAGTGGACTTTTTGATATCGGGGTCGTATTCCAATTTCGGAAGTTGGAGTAGGTCCGTAATGTTAAATATGACTTGTATGCAAAATTTGGAGCCAATCGGACGTGGTTTGATAGGTTTCGACATCGGTTGTCAAATTTGGAAAATTCTAAGTTCTTTAAGTTTGAATCGGAAGATGATTCGTGATTTTAGCGTTGTTTGAGGTCGTTTGAGGGTTCGACTAAGTTTGTATGGAGTTTTAGGATTGGTTGGTATGTTTTATCAAAGTCCCGGGGGCCTCGGGTGAGTTTCGGGTGCTTAACGGATGGAAAATTTGATTTGTGCATATTCTGAAGTTGCTGGTTCTGGTATTTTTGCACCTGCGGTGCGAAGTCCATAGGTGCGGTCCCGCAGAAGAGAAAAAAAGGTCGCAGGTGCGCTTTTAATCTTTAGGGACAGTGGATGCAGGTGCGACGAGTAAGCCACAGAAGTGGAGCCGCATCTGCGGAAGAGAGGTCGCAAAAGCGAATTTGGGGAGGAAGCCAAGTTCCGCAGAAGCAGACGATTGAGCGCTGAAACGCATCCGAAGATGCGGATATATGTCTGCAGGTGCAGAACCGGGGAATTTAATGAAATTCCGCAGGTGCAGAGCTTTAGCCGCAGAAGCGGTTAATGGACCGCAGGTGCGGTTTAACTGGCAGAAAAGGGGCCAAATCGAGGGTTTGATTCATTTCTTCATTTTTGGATTGGGAGCTCGGGAATTGGCGATGTTTCGAGGGATTTTCAGAGAGAGCTCTAGGGCAACGATTCCTAACTTGTTTTTGGTTGTATTTCATTAATCTATAGTTGTTTCCTCCATTTAATTTCGGATTTGGATTGAAAAGTTAGGAAAATGGGGGAGGAGTTCCCTAACCGAATTTTTGAGTTTTGATTGGGATTTAGACATCGAATTTGATTAATTTTGGTACGAGTGAACTCGTGAGTGAAAGGGTGTTCATATTTTGTAACTTTTACCTGATTCCGAGACGTAGGCCCGGGGAAGCTTTTTAGGACGGATTTCGGATTTTTTATTAAAATCTTGATTTCATTAATTAGATTAGTCTATTATAGTTGTATTTATGATATGTAATTATTTTTGGCTAGATTTGGGCCATTCAGAGTCGGATATTCGTGGAAAAGGCATTGTTACCGATTGATTGAGCTTGGTTCAAGGTAAGTGGCTTGTCTAACCTTGTGTGGGGGAAATCCCCTTACGATTTGGTACTGTTTTGATATGTGAGAGTCGTGCACGTGAGGTGATGAGTACGTACACTGGCTAATTGTTGTAAAAACCCGATTCCTACTAAGTAATAACCAGTTTCCTTCTTATTTGAGTTACATCAGCATGTGTAGTATCCTCTTAGCTTAGAATAACATGTCTACTTGACTTAATTGCTTATCTGAACTTCGTGCAGCATGTTTAGTGAATTTCCTATTTTTCCTTGACTTGTACCTTGTCTAAATTGTAGGACTTCGCGTTATAGCTGTTAATTCTATTATTTGAGCTGCATATTTACTTTGGGACTACGGAATGGTATTCCGGGAGATCCCCATGTACTGCATATTTACTTTGGGACTACGGAACGGTATTTCGGGAACTCCCCCGGTGCTGTATATTTACTTTGGGACTACGAAACGGTATTCTGGGAGCTCCCCCTGTTCTACATATTTACTTTGGGACTACATAACGGTATTCCGGGAGATCCCCCTGCATATTTACGTTTGGGACTACGAGACGGTATCTCTAGAAATCCCCTATTGTTATCTCTGTGTACTGTGCTGTTGTCTTCTAAGGTTTCATTCTTGTTAAATTTCAGTCTTTATTTTACTGCGGTATTTCATTCTATCTTGTTTTATTATATATATATATATATATATATATATATATATATATATATATATATATATATATATATATATATATATATATATATATACACACACACACTGACCTGACCTCGTCACTACTCAACCGAGGTTAGGCTTGGCACTTACTGGGTACCGATTGTGGTGTACTCATGCTACTCTCTGCACATGTTTTTCGTGTGCAGATCCAGGTGCTCCTTGTCAGCCACACTATCAGTGAACCAGGACATCGTTGGAGACTTCAAGGTATATCTTTCGCGTCCGCAAATCTCGGAGTCCCCTTCTACTCTTTCCCATGTCCATTAACTTCGGTATTTTCTTTTGTTAGACTCTAATGTATAGAGATACTAGATTTTCCTTCTATAGTTTGTGATTCATGATGTTCCGCGTTTTGGGAATGCTGTGTAGTATATTGAGGAGTTGGTTATTGTACATGACAAGCGGCATGGTATTCAGTTACGGTGTTATTGCTACAGTTAGTTGTAAAAATTTATGTTTTCATTTCATTATTCCGCAAAGGTTACGCTTACCTAGTCGTAGAGACTAGTTGCCCTTACGATGTCAAACAGTGGAAAAATTGGGTCGTGACAAGTTAGTATCAGAGCTCTAGGTTCATAGGTGTCGTGAGTCACAAGCCGATTTATTAGAGTTTCGCGAATCGGTACGGAGACGTCTGTACTTATCTTCGGGAGGTTATGGAACTGTTAGGAAAATTTCACTACTTGAATTCCTTGTCGTGCAAAAATTGTTGACTTGAAAATTCTAAACTTCTGTATTCTATTCTCTCACAGATGGTGAGGACACGTATAGGTGGATCTGATAACCAGGCACCTGCGCCCCCTGCTAAAACCGCGAGAGGCCAGGGCTGGGACCGGGATAGAGGTCGAGTACGTCCACATGGTGTAGCCAGAGCACCCGCACGAGCTACTACAGAGAAGCCCCCAGTAGCTCCAACTGGAGGGCAGACACCTGAGGTACCTATTTCTGCACCAACCCTCCAGGAGACTCTAGCCCAGTTTCTGAGCATGTTCAGCACCTTAGCTCAGGCTGGATTCATTCCACTTGCTCCTACAACATCTCAGGCTGGGGGAGGAGCATAGACTCCCGTCACCGGTACTCCAAAGCAACAGGTTCAGGTCGACCAGGTTACAGAGATTGTACCAATGCAGCCGGTAGATCCAGTTTATCCCGAGGTTAGGGCAGCAACTTCTGAGGTGGAGCAGCTCAGACTTGAGATGTACAAGAAGTACCACCCACCTACCTTCAGCGAATTGGATACAGATGATGCTCAGGGTTTTCTGGAGGAGTGTCATCGTATTCTCCGTATTATGGACGTAGCAGAGTCGAGTAGGGTTTCTTTTACCACCTTCCAGCTTAGGGGAGCAGCCTATAAATGGTAGCGTGCTTATGAATTGAGTAGTCCAGATGAGGCAGCTTCACTTACATGGACTCAGTTCTCGGACATGTTTTTGAGAGAGTATGTCCCTCAGAGCCTCAAGGACTCATGGCGCGCGAAGTTTGAGTAGCTTCGCCAGGGTGCTATGATTCTGTCAGAGTATGCAGTCTGTTTTAGTGATTTAGCCTGACATGCACCGGCCTTGGTTGCCACAGTTCGAGAGAGGGCTCGACAGTTTATTGAGGGACTCCACCCTAGTATCCGGATTAGTATGGTCAGGGAGTTGGAGATGGATATTTCTTATCAGCAGGTTGTGAGTATTGCTAGGAGATTGGAAGGCATGCTTGCCCAGGACAGAGAGGAGAGAGAGGCCAAGAGGTCTCAAGAGACTGGTTATTATTCTGGAGCTCGTGCCCCAGTAGCTCGCCATGGTAGGGGTTATGTGAGCCGCCCCGTTCATTCAGCTCTTCCAACCGCCAGCGGTGTTCCAGCTCCTTCTAGACCCCAGGAGCCTTATTATGCACCGCCAATATCTAGTGTACCTCCTGCACGGGGTGTTCCTAGCGGCCAGTCTATCAGATTTGGCCTGAGTCAGACACATTAGCCATGCCCTCCGAGAGCTTGTTTTGAGTGTGGCGACACTCACCATATGGTGAGGGATTGCCCCAGGATTCTGAGGGGTGCACCTCCATAGACTTCTCAGCCACAGCATGCTCCATTGGGTCCTCAGGCTATGATTACAGCACCAGTTACCACCCCACCTACTCATCCACCTCGAGGTGTACGTCGGGGAGGTAAAGGTCGCCCTAGAGGGGGAGGCCAAGCCAGATATTATGCCATTCCTGCTCGTACAGAGGCAGTTTCTTCTGATTTTGTCATTACAGGTATTATTCCGGTCTGTCATAGAGATGCGTCGGTATTATTTGACCAAGGCTCCGCATATTCTTATGTGTCCTCTTATTTTGCCCCGTATTTGGGTGTATCTCGGGATTCTTTGAGTTCTCTTGTTTATTTGTCTACTCCTGTGGGAGATGTTTTTATTGTGGACCACGTGTATCGGTCGTGTTTGATTGCTCTTAGTGGTTTTGAGACCAGAGCCGATTTATTATTTCTCAACATGGTGGACTTTGATATTATTTTGGGCATGGAATGGTTGTCGCCACATTATTATATTCTTGATTGTCATGCCAAAACCATGATGCTGGCTATGCCAGGTTTACCGCGATTAGAGTGGAGAGGTACCTTAGAGTATACTCCCAGCAGAGTTATTTCATTTCTTAAAGCTCAACGAATGGTTGAGAAAGGGTGTGATGCGTATCTAGCTTATGTAAGAGATGTCAGTATTGATACCACTACAGTTGAGTCAGTTCCAGTAGTGAGGGACTTTTCAGATGTGTTTCCAGCTGACCTTCCGGGCATGCCGCCCGACAGAGATATTTATTTTGGCATTGATTTATTGCCGGGCACTCAGCCCGTCTCTATTCCTCTATATTGTATGGCTCCTCCTGAATTGAAGGAGTTGAAGGAGCAGTTACAGGAGTTGCTTGATAAAAGCTTCATTCGGCCTAGTGTGTCACCTTGGGGTGATCCTGTCTTATTTGTGAAGAAGAAGGATGGTTCTATGCGGATGTGTATTGATTACCGACAGTTGAACAAAGTCACAGTAAAGAACATGTATCCATTGCCTCGTATTGATGACTTATTTGATCAGTTATAGGGTGCCATAGTGTTTTCCAAGATTGACTTATGTTCAGGTTATTATCAATTGAAGATTCGGGAGCCAGATATCCCGAAGACTGCTTTCAGGACCCGGTATGGTCACTACGAGTTCCTTGTGATGTCTTTTGGGCTGACCAATGCCCCAGCAGCATTTATGCACTTAATGCACAGTGTGTTTCGTCCCTACCTTGACTCATTCGTCATTGTGTTTATTGACGCCATTCTGGTGTACTCCCAGACTCGGGAGGATCATGAGCAGCACCTGAGGACTATGCTCCAGACTTTGAGAGAAAAGAAATTATATGCAAAATTTTCCAAATGTGAGTTTTGGCTAGACTCAGTGGCATTCTTGGGTCATATAGTATCGAGTGATGGGATCCAGGTGGATCTGAAGAAGATTGAAGTAGTATAGAGTTGGCCCAGACCGTCCACAACTACAGAGATACGGAGTTTTCTTGGTTTGGCGGGGTATTACCATCGATTTGTAGAGGGTTTCTCATATATTGCAGTACCTATGACCAGGCTAACCCAGAAGGGTGCTTCATTCAGGTGGACAGAGGAATGTGAGGAGAGCTTTCAGAAGCTCAAAACAACTTTGACTATAGCCCTAGTATTGGTATTGACTACAGGTTTGGGGTCTTATACTGTATATTGTGATGCATCGCGGATTGGTCTCAGTGAGGTATTGATGCAGGACAGTAGGGTGATTTCCTATGCGTCCAGACAGCTGAAGGTGCATGCAAAGAACTATCATGTCCACGATCTTGAATTAGCAACTATTATTCATGCCTTGAAGATTTGGCCGCATTATTTGTACGGTGGTTGGAGCTGCTTAAGGATTATGATATCACTATTTTGTACCATCCGGGGAAGGCCAATATGGTGGCCGATGCTTTGAGTCGCTGGGCGGAGAGTTTGGGGAGTTTAGCATATCTACCAGCAGCAGAGAGGTCATTGGCATTGGATGTTCAGGCCTTAGCCAGCCAGTTTGTGAGATTGGATATTTCTGAGCCGAGTCGAATATTGGCTTGTGTGGTCTCTCGGTCTTCTCTTTATGATCGTATCAGGGAGTGTTAGTATGATGACCCCTATCTGCTTGTCCTTAAGGACACGGTCCAACACAGTGATGCTAAGGAGGTCGCTATTGGAGATGATGGTGCATTGAGGATGCAGGGCAGGCTATGTGTCCCCAATGTAGATGGTTTGCGTGAGTTGATTCTCCAGGAGGCTCAATGTTCTCGGTACTCTATTCATCCGGGTGCCACAAAGATGTATCAAGACTTGAGACAGCATTACTGGTGGAGGAGAATGAAGAAGGATATAGTAGAGTATGTGGCTCGATGTCTGAATTGCCAATAGGTAAAATATGAGCATCAACGATCATGTGGATTGCTTGCAAAGTTAGAGATTGCGGAGTGAAAATGGGAGCAGATCATGATGGATTTTGTTGTTGGGCTTCCACGGACTCGACGGAAATTTGATGTAGTTTGGGTGATTGTAGATAGGCTGACCAAGTTATCTCATTTCATTCCTGTGATGACTACCTATTCTTCCAAGCAGTTGGCTCGAATTTATATCCGCGAGATTTCCAGACTTCATGGCGTACCGATATCTGTCATCTCTGACCGAGGTACGTAGTTCACATCACGGTTCTGGAAGTGTACAGCATGAGTTGGGTACTCGGGTTGAGTTGAGCACAGCATTTCACTCTCAGACGGATGGACAGTCCGAGCGCACTATTCAGATACTAGAGGATATGCTACGTGCGTGTGTGATAGATTTTGGGGGTGCTTGGGATCAGTTCTTTCCACTTGCGGAGTTTGCTTATAACAACCGTTACCAGTCCAGCATTCAGATGGCACCGTATGAGGCCATGTATGGTAGGCGGTGTCGGTCTCCAGTGGGATGATTTGAGGTTGGCGAGGCTAGACTATTGGATACAGACTTGGTTCAGGATGCCTTGGAGAAAGTTAAGGTGATTCAGGATAGACTTCTCACAGCCCAGTCCAGACAGAAGAGTTACGCAGACCGAAAGGTTCGCGGCATTGCATTCATGGTTGGAGAGCGGGTCTTGCTCCGGGTTTCGCCTATGAAGGGCGTTATGAGGTTCGGAAAGAGGAGCAAGCTGAGCCCAAGGTTTATTGGTCCCTTTGAGGTGTTGCAGCGAGTTGGGGAAGTTGCTTATGATCTTGCCTTACCTCCCATCCTAGCAGGAGTTCATCCGATATTTCATGTTTCGATTCTCCGGAAGTATCACGACGATCCGTCCCATGTGTTGGATTTCAGCTCAGTCTAATTGGACAAGAATCTATCTTATGTTGAGGAGCCAGTGGATATTTTAGACAGGCAGGTAAGAAAGCTAAGGTCAAAGAATATTGCTTCCGTGAAGGTTCATTAGAGGGGACAGCCAGTCGAGGAGGCGACTTGGGAGATCGAGTAGGATATGCGCAGCCGTTATCCTCATCTTTTCACCACTTCAGGTATGTCTCTATACTCGTCCGAGGAAGAACGATTATTTTAAGAGAGGGGAAGGATGTAACGACCCGGCCGATCGTTTTGAAAGTAATAGCCTCGATCCCCTATTTATTGTTTTCCCTGTATCTATCTCTGCTATTGTGACTTGTCGGGAGGTTTCGTTTTGGGTTTTGGAGTGTTTTGGGACACTTAGTCCCTAAAACGGGAGTTTAAGTCTTAGGACTTTGACCTTAGTCGGAATTGTGTGAAAATGACTCTGGATTGGATTTTCGTCGGTTCCGTTAGCTCCGTTGGGTAATTTTGGATTTCGGAGCATGTTCGGAATGTGTTTTAGAGGTCTGTAGCTCATTTAGGCTTGAAATGGCGAAAGTTGAATTTTTGGGAAGTTTGACCAGCAGTGGACTTTTTGATATCGGGGTCGAATTCCGATTCCGAAAGTTAGAGTTGGTGTGTAATGTTAAATATGACCTGTGTGCAAATTTTGGAGTCAATCAAACATGGGTTGATAGGTTTCGGCATAGGTTGTCGAATTTGGAAAATTCTAAGTTCTTTAAGTTTGAATCGTAGGATGATTCGTGATTTTAGCGTTGTTTGAGGTCGTTTGAGGGCTCTACTAAGTTCGTATGGTGTTTTAGGATTGGTTGTATATTTGGTCGAAGCCCGGGGGCCTCGGGTGAATTTCGGGTGCTTAGCTGATGAAAAATTTGACTTGTGCATATTCTGAAGTTGCTGGTTCTGGTGTTTTCGCACCTGCGGTGCGAAGTCCACAGGTGCGGTCCCGAAGAAGCGAGAAAAAGGTCGCAGGTGCGCTTTTAATCTTGAGGGCCAGTGGAAGCAGGTGCGACGAGTAAGCCATAGAAGCGGAGCCGCATCTGCGGAAGAGAGGTCGCAGAAGCGAATTAAGGAAGCCAAGTTTCACAAAAGCGGACGATTGAGCGCTGAAGCGCATCCGTTGATGCAGAAATATGTGCGCAGGTGCGGAGCCGAGGAATTTAATGAAATTTCGCAGGTGAGGAGCTTTAGCCGCAGAAGCGGTTAATGGAACGCAAGTGCGGTTTAACTTGCAGAAAAGGGCCCAAATCGAGGGTTTGATTCATTTCTTCGATTTTTGACTTGGGAGCTTGGGAATTGGCGATGTTTCGAGGGATTTTCAGAGAGAGCTTTGGGGTAACGATTCCTAACTCATTTTTTGTTGTATTTCATTAATCTATAATTGTTTCCTCCATTTAATTTCGGATTTGGATTGAAAAGTTGGGAAAATGGGAGAGGAGTTCCCTAACCGAATTTCTGAGTTTTGATTTGGATTTAGACATCGGATTTGGTTAATTTTGGTATGAATGAAATCGTGAGTGAATGAGTGTTCATATTTGGTAACTTTTACCCGATTTCGAGACGTGGGCCCGGGGAGGCTTTATAGGACGGATTTCGGAATTTTTATTAAAATCTTGATTTCATTAATTAGATTAGTCTATTATAGTTATATTTATGATATGTAATTGTCTTTGGCTAGATTTTGGCCATTCGGAGTCGGATATTCGTGGAAAAGGCATTGTTACCAATTGATTGAGCTTGGTTCGAGGTAAATGGCTTGCCTAACCTTGTGTGGGGGAAATTCCCTTAGGATTTGGTACTATTTTGATATGTGAGCGTCGTGTACGTGAGGTGATGAGTACGTACACGGGCTAATTGTTGTAAAAACCTGATTCCTGCTAAGTAATAACTAGTTTCCTTCTTATTTGAGTTACATCAGCATGTGTAGTATCTTGTTAGCTTAGAATAGTATGTCTACTTGCCTTAATTGCTTATCTGAACTTTGTGCAGCATGTTTAGTGAATTTCTTGTTTTTCCTTGACTTGTACCTTGTCTAGATTGTAGGATTTCACATTGTAGCTGTTAATTCTATTATTTGAGGTGCATATTTACTTTGGGACTACGGAACGGTATTCCGGGAGCTCCCCTTGTTCTGCATATTTACTTTGGAACTACGGAACGGTATTCCGAGAGATCCCCATGTACTGCATATTTACTTTGGGACTACGGAACGGTATTTCGGGAACTCCCCATATGCTGTATATTTACTTTGAGACTACGAAACGGTATTCTGGGAGCTCCTCATGTTCTACATATTTACTTTGGGACTACGGAACGGTATTTCGGGAGATCCCCCTGCACATTTACTTTTGGGACTACGAGACGGTATCTCGAAAAATCGCCTATTGTTATCTCTGTATACTGAGCTGTTGTCTTCTAGGGTTTAATTCTTGTTAAATTTCAGTTTTTATTTTACTGCGACATTTCATTCTATCTTGTTTTATTTTATATATATATATATATACCAGTAGGGCCATGGCATGACCTCGTCACTACTCGAACGAGGTTAGGCTTGGCACTTAATGGGTACCGATTGTGGGGTACTCATGCTACTCTCTGCACATATTTTTCGTGTGCAGATCCAGGTGTTCTTTGTCAGCCGCACTATCAGTGAGCCGGGACAGCTTTGGAGACTTCAAGGTATATCTGTCGCGTCCGCAGACCTCGGAGTCACCTTCTACTCTTCTCCATGTCCATTATCTTCGGTATTTTCTTTTGTTACTCTGATGTATAGAGACACGAGATTTTCCTTTTGTAGTTTGTGATTCACGATGTTTCGAGTTTTGGGAATGCTGTGTAGTATATTGAGGAGTTGGTTATTGTACATGTTAAGTGGCATGATATTCAGTTACGGTATTATTTCTACAGTTAATTATAAAAATTTATGTTTTTATTTCATTATTCCGTAAAGGTTAGGCTTACCTAGTCGTAGACACTAGGTATCGTCACGACGTCAAACGGAGGGAAAATTAGGACGTGACACTCATCAACTAAGTTATAGAATTTAGTGGAATCTTCATTTGGACCTTCATACACTCCTCCAGTATGTGCAACATCTCTAAATTGATCATTCAACAACCCATCAATATCATCGTACGAGTAAACATTATCATCCATGTCACAATTAACATTCATCGGAATTTTCTATTCCCCATGATTAATCCATCTTGTATAACCTTGAACAAATTCATAGCATATTAGATGATCATACACTACATTCCTTCGAGTCCATCGAATATTACAACACTTTGTACATGGGCATTGAATTTCTTCGCCTTGAGGATCTCCAAAAGAGTAAGTAAAATCTAAGAAAGATTGAACACCATCGACATACTCTTTGCTATACCTTGGTAAATCCATCCATTCCTTGGATGGAACATTTAAATTCCTAAAAATTAAATTTATTAGATCTTCAAATATATAATCATTTAAGCATTGACTATAAAATAAATCTGAAACGTCAAGAGTGAATTTGCAAACGAATGCATTACAAACCAATAAGACTTTCTTACCTAGTCATGACACTTATGCTAAGCAAACCCAACTTCAAGTCCACCACAGATCTACCTGAGCTCGACTAATCTTCTTGAAAAAAAGGAGTAAAATTAATAGGATCCATAGAACAACGACAACAAGTAATAAAATTATAAACCAAGTTTTTCATGAAGGTAATATAATAATTTTACGCCCAAAACATTGTCATGAGCATATTGGCAAGTATAATGACACCTAAAAGGTGTATTGTACGTATAAAGATTAAATAATTAAAAGAAGTTAAGATATAAATATCTAACTAACTATTTCTGATTTCATCAACTCTAAAGAAGAAACTCCAGAATTAGCCATATTCTGAAATTACTAAAAGAAACCTTTGATACCCAAAAATTAAACAAAATAATTACTCTTTTTTCAGCATAAGAATATGAAATTAGAAAAAAAAAAAAAAAGTTAAATACTTGAGTATAAACAAAGACTTTACAAATTTACCTAGAAATTATACAAAAATAAAGATTATTTTTTCAGCCCGATTAATCCGAAACTAGAAAATTTGAAAATTTAAGTATAAAAATAATTAGAAGACAATACAAAGATACCAAAAAATATATGATCAAAATTTGAGGCAATAGGAGTCCAACGGTAAATTAAAGCTTGGCGACAACTACAAGGAAGACTCACAAGCTATAAATTAAAAATCAGATGTTTCAGCTGTTTCAGCTCGGATGTTTTCATGGAGTCTCAACTCCAATCCACTTGCTAAAAATCAGATATTTGCTTAGTCTTTTTGTTACGCCAAATAGTTCTACATAAATAATTCTATGGTCTTTTTAGATTTTTTGAGCTCTCTCACTCTAGAGTAACCTCTTTAAGGTATATTTTTTGATTATTTGCTAGCTCCTAGGTCCTATCATAACATCTTCTAATGGGGTTAGCATCTCTATTTTTTGGTTATTGGCTAGCTCCCAGATCCTATCAAAATCATCTCTGCTTGATGCTTTCAATGAAGCAACTTACTTTATAAAAAAAATACAAGAAAAACTATACAAGCATATCCAATAATTAAATATTATTGAGCATCTTTAACAACATTCTAACAGTTTGCCACCAATACATTTTGGCGAAACAATTTGCAGCCATAAATAACTACAAACTATGAACTCTTACACTCAAAAGATAATCATTTTACATGAATATTTTAGCTCATTTGCCCAGAGGGTCAATCACTAAATAAAACCTTCAAATGAAGCCTCACCACAAAATTAACTAGCAAGCCAAAAAGTCACATTAACCATGCTTATTTGGTCAAAGTAACTCTACATCAGTTTCACAAAATTCTCGCACAATGATTTAAGTAAAACGTAAAACAAAGTTGTTGTACAACTAAAATTAAGTCAAATAACCACCAAATTCAGAAGCAATTTCAAAATGTTTTGAAATCAAAACTCAAGCTAAATAACACCCTACTTGTGAAACTTTTCGGTATAATTAGATCGAATGCAAATCTCAGTAAACGTATACATTGCAAAAATCGATTAAAGCTTTGGCACCCAAAATCAAACAAAAAGATAACTTATTTTTCAACTCAAGAATATAAAACAAGGATAAAACTAAAAACTTTGATAGCCAAAAATTAAATGAAAAAAAGAAATTCACTTCTATCGGCCCCAAAATTCACTTCTATCGGCCCCAAAAAAAATTCAATAAGAAGCTAGACAAATTGAAACTTTAAGTATAAGAAGGAACATCAATCAAAGATACCAAAAATCAAATAGAAAAGATTACTCTTTTTCAACCCAAGAATCTGAAATTAGTAAAAAAAAAACTAGAATTTATACCCAGAAATTAAACAAAATAAAATTACTTCTTTTCAGCCCAAGAATCTGAAATTAGAAAAAAGTTAAAAACATTGAGTATAAAATGAAGACTATACCAACATACCCAGGTATATACATAATAGAAGATTATTTATTCATCAGAAATCGAAAACAAAACAACTGAAAACCTTTGAGTAAAAGAAATACTAACCAATAGAGAAAGGATGGAGATTTGCTAGAGTGAGATTAATCTAGAAGAAGCAGCAATAAAAAGCTAGCAGCCGCGGGAAAAAAGCAACAAAGTTAGGGTAATGAGAAAAGAATTGGGAAACGTAGTATTCTAGGAGCTTATGATTTCTTTGCCTTTTGAGTATTGGGGGAGGGAAATATTTTCATTAACTGTATATTTGGGGGAAAATTTTGAGAGAATTTTTTTATAACAAATTTTTAGGTTACGCCTATAAAGTGTTACATTTAGTATTAGAATATAACAACTCTTCAAAAATGTTGCATTATAATTAATAAGCGTTGTCAAATAATTTGTAAATTGGCAGCACTTAAAGAAGTGTTGTCTTTATATTATAAGAGCAAGCTTTTTAAGTGTGTCCTTACAAAACGTGGCCAAAGACTCTAGTCAAAGACCACGCTTTATAAGCGCATCTATAGCAACTTTTGGCAACACTTTTCGAGTGTTGTCTATAATTAGTGTGGCTATAGGCCAAAAATGTTGTAGTGAGAATTGGAAAAGGAAAAAAGAAGCTAAATTGCAGTATCTCCGGAACCAGGAGGAAGAGAAGTGTCTGCGCCCCCGGGATAAGTAGACGGACCCACCAATAGATCAACATTTTTACCAGTTTGGCCTTCATCATCATCATCCTCCGATTCTTCTTCAGTTCCCGAAAACTCGGAACCGGAACCAAAAGGACCAGGTGCATCAGACCTCGCAGGGAGTCCACTTTTAGCACCGAACTTAAGCTCGCGGGCCTTAGCAATTTCGGCATCAAAATCAATGACACCAGCTTTGACCTCTTCCAAGGTTTTTCTCCTTATGATGTACATGGCATATGTTTTCTCAACAACGAGGGAAGACGCTCAGTGCTTGAGTTCTTCTTTGAATTGGGTTACCTCAACAGAAAGGTTTTTCCGGGCAGACCTAGTAGATTTGAGGCTAACATCAAGGTCACGGACAGTTGAACTAAAAAGCCTGTTATGCTCGATAGTTTTTCGGTACTTCTCTTCCATTTGATAGTGTTTCGCCCCCACAACAACAAGCTCTTCAATTTTGGAGTTCAAGGTTGCCTCTAAGTTAATAACTCTTTCAGCGGAGGCAGCCTCACCTTCGGTTGCAGCAAGAACAACGTTATGGACTTCAACCCACTTGGACCTGGCTTCGTCAAATCTAACCCTCAGCGGGCCAATTTCATGGATAAGGGTTACCACTTCTTGGCTAAGGGTTACCACTTCTTTCTCACTTTGCCGCAAACGAGCTTCCAATATAACATCCTCAGCAGCTTTGGCTTTTAGTTCCGAAAGGCGAGCGAAATGTTGCTCCTGCTCTACCAAAAGTTGATCCCGTGCGGAGGTAATCTCTTCGTTTTCACGAATCAACCTCGGAAGGCCCTCGAAAGCAAGAAAGTTGGCCTACAAAGTAAGAAGGGTAAAATTCAGGATATGTTCACACCCGAAAATAGAAGAAGTAATAAAGGAAGAAAGGAACATACTGTCGCGGCATTATGCATGGCGTTGTTCAACAAACACTCTCCCGAGAGTGCCTGAATCTTTTTCCAGTCTTTCTCTAAAGCCAAAGGCTTCAGATAATTAGCAAGCTCCATCGGTCGGGATAGCAAGTTGCATTCGGTAGAGACCAAAAGAGTAACGTTCATCCTCCTTTGTGGATCTTTAGAAGGTCAGCATAATTTTTCCCCAAATTCCCATAAACTGGGGACTGTGAAAGAGGAATACCTTCTTCATGGTCAAGTACGGCCGGTGGAGGTGATGTAGCAATTTCTGGTGGAAGAATGGATGAAGATGGAAGTGATGTAGTAGTTGCTGGTGTTGGTGAAGATGGAGATAAAGCTGATGGAGTTGAAGAGTGAGAAGCAACTGTATAAAATGCAGTGCTGGTTGTTGGATGCTCGACAACCAAAGACGGCAATGGCCCGATACTCAGCCCCGCAGTACCGGACACAACAGTTGGAGCCCGAAAATGGGAGTTGACATTATTTACCAAATCAAATTCTCCCTAAAGTGTTGAGGCACCATCCTCGGTTGGTGTAACCCGATCAACAGGTTGAGCATCCTGTTGAGATGATGAGGATTGTTGTCTTCTATGTAGAGAAGCTCCCTCATCACTAGCTTTTTCATCATCGTCGATGATCACGGTGTCTATGATAGGCCTCGAATGAGAGCAAGTGTGATGACCCAAAATGTCATCTTTAAAGTTAATAATTAATTCTGTATTCTAAGACCTCAAAAAGTACTATTTATAATTACTCGACTTGCGTGCGCAATCCGTAAAATTTTTCGGAAAGTTTTTATGTGAAAAATGGCTTAAAATATGAATTAGAACTTTAAAACTCAATTGGATTGAGTTTGGTCAACATGTTTAGCAAACAGATTCGGATCAGTGTTTTGATAGTTCCGGTAGGTTCGTATCGTGATTTGAAACTTGGGCGTAAGTCCGGAATCAAATTCCGAGATCCCTAGCCCGAAATATGGAATTTTGACGAAAAATTAAAAGTTTAAGTTTAAATAATGACCGGATATCAAATTATGTACAAACGACCCCAGAATAGAATTTTGATGATTCCAACAGTTCCGTATGATGAATTTGGACTTAGGAGCGTGATCAGAATTTTATTTGGAAGTCCGTAGTAAAATTAGGCTTGAAATAGCTAAAATAGGAATTTAAAATTTGGAAGTTTGACTGGGGAGTTGACTTTTTGCTATCGGGGTCGGAATCTAGTTCCAAAAATTTGCATAGTTCCGCTATGTCATTTATAACTTATGTGCAAAATTTGAGGTCAATCAAACTTGATTTGATAGGTTTCGACATCGAATGTAGAAGTTGGAAATTCTTAAGTTTCATTAAGCTTGAATTGGGGTATGATTTGTGATTTTAGCGTTGTTTGATGTGATTTGAGGTTTCAAATAAGTTCGTATGATGTTTTAAGACTTGTTGGTGTATTTGGTTGAGGTCCCGAGGGCTTCGGGTGAGTTTCGGTTGGTTAACGGATCAAAAGTTGGACTTAAACAGTTGCTGCAAAAAGCTGCTACAAATTTTCTTCTGCTGAGCATTCGAGCCCGGAAGTCAAGCCCAAAAATCGAAGGCCAGAAATCGAGCCGAGGATCGAAGACAAGGCTCGAGAGCCATGATCGAAGAAGGCTCGAGGGCCATGATCGAAGGCAAGCTCGAAGGCTACTGATCGAAGGCCCAGGATCGAGGGCTATGACCGAGGCTAGTGATCGAACGCCATAAAGATCGAAGCCATGATCGATAGCCAGGATCGATGGTTGTGATCGAGCCCCAGGGTCGAGGGCCATGATCGAAGCTATGATCGAGGGCAATGATCGAGGCCCATGATCGCGGTCTAGCTCGGACAGATCTGTAAGTTTATAAAACTGGAGATTTCGTCTCATTTGCCATTTTTGACGAACTTGAGCTTGAGCAGAAACGATTTTTGACAGATTTTTAAGGAAAACCATTTGGGAAAGTGATTGTAACACGGATTTAGTCAATATACAAGAATATATCATTGTTTTCACCATTTAATTAGTGTATTGAGATGGAAATTTGGAAAATTTTTAGAAATCTCATAAAAATGAATTTTTGAGATTTCTGTGTCGATTAAGAGTCGGATTTGAGTGAAACTGGTATGGTTGGACTCGTAATTGAATGGGTTATCAGATTTTGTAAGTTTCGTCGGATTCCGAGACCTGGGCCCCACATGCAATTTTTGAACTAATTTCGAATTTTATTGAAAAAATATATAATATTTTCTTATGAAATTGATTCCTATAATTTTATTTGACTGTATCGAATTAATTATGACTAGATACGAGTCGATCAGAGTCGAAAAATCGAGAAAAAAATATACTACTTGATTAAATTGGAGCAAGTCGAGATAAGTGACTTGTCTAACCTTGTGTGGGGGAAATCTCCCCTAGGATTGGTATTAATTGTAATGTGATGAAAGTCGTGTACACGAGGTGACGAGTGTGTACACAGGCTAAATGTGAAGGATTATGTTTTTAAATTGTGTAGATCACTGTTGCATATTAATTAAATTATTAAATCTTGTTATATTCTCCATCATTGATTTGATTTATATACTTTAAATTTGCTTGACCTTTTTCCTGCTAATTATTTTACCTGTTTGGTTGGAACTTGGTTTCTTTTATTCTATACATTATTTGAAGGTTGATTTTCTTTAAAATAAATATTATTAATATGAAGTATTTGACATTTTTAAATTTGGTATTGAAGTAATATATTAAAGACTTTGAAATATTATTTTGTTGAATTATTTATTCCTGAATATTTTTGTAAGATTTTTGTACGCATTGTGATGGAGCCGTGAGCTATTTATTGTGGAAAGATATTATTGATGATTTATTTTGGCATGAGTCGTGAGCTCTTTATTGTGAAAAAATATTGTTGTTGAATTATTTTGGCAAGTTAAATTATTTGAGCACTTGAGGTGCCAATTGTGATATATTGTGATAGTGATACGCATGCGGTGGTATAAGGTCTAGGAATTGAAACACATGCGGTGAGATAAGGGTGGCTTGATACGCGTGGCTAGTAGGGGAACTACTAGAAGTCATGTGGTGTGATAAGGATGGCTAAAACGCGGGATGCTATTTCGGAAAAATATTTTCTTTAAAATAAATTGTGAAGGCTCCCGCGGTGAGATAAAAAAATGAGATATTGTGAATTTATTTATGATTTGGGACTACGGGGCGGTACCTCGAGAGTGCCCTTGTTGATATTGATTTATGGCCGCAGTTGCCTTTGATTAATTGTTGTGATTTTCTTAAAGTTGAAAGGAAATTTTGGTTGAGATATTAATTGCCATTATTTTGTGTAATTAAATGGTGACCTGCTACTTGATTCATTTTCATTGTCATTTATTTTATTACATTGTTAACATTTTACCATGCTATTATTATTTTCCAGTAGGGCCTGACTTGACCTCGTCACTACTATACCGAGGGGCTTGGCACTTACTGGGTACCGCTGTGGTGTACTCATACTACACTTCTGCACATCTTATTGTGCAGATCCAGGTACAGCTTATCAGACTAGGCATAAGTAAACTAGTTGTACGAGGAGACTTCGAGGTATATCTACCAGCGTCCACAGACTCCGGAGTCCCCTTCTATCTTACTATGTTGTCTTCCTTATTTGCTTTAGACTCTGATGTATAGAGACATAGAGAATAAATTCTTAGAAGTTTGTGACTTATTTCTACCGAGTTTTGGGAGTTGAAATTGTTTGAATTGTAGTTTATTTATTTCAGATTTAAATTTTTATTCTGCATTGATAGGCTTACCTAGTCTTAGAGACTAGATGCCATCACGACATCCTACGGAGGAAAATTTGGGGGTTGTGATAGCCAGTCACCATCGCTACCGGAGATGACTCGGGGGCATCGATCGTCGCCCTCTTATTCTTTTCCCCGGCTATCGAAGCAGGCACGGAGCCACCTATTCGATTAAGCGCATCCTGAAGTAGCCTCGCTGCATCAGCAGGATCAGCCAAGACATCCTCCTCGGGAACAATAGAGCCCGTGGGTAGACCTACTTTCATAGACAGGTTAGAAGGGATCAATCGAGTTCTTCACATGAAATAATTGAAACAAGATGAGTTTGAGTTACCATGATTCTTGGCCTTCCACCCGTATTTAGGGGCCAGTTCTTTCCACAAGCGAGTCTCGGGCGTCGTAACGTCCAAGATCTTTTGTACCCACCGGTCCAAACCTTCAATCATCAGTGGGATCCATCGAGTTTCTAAAACAAACGAAGGATGGAGGATCAATACGGCTATAGAAAAATATTTATTAAAAGGAAATACTAAACAAAGAGCTTACGAGTGTTGTTCCAAGCGGCCGGAAAGGATGAAGCCGTTGCCAGAATGATATCGTCGGTGGCAACTATAACGAAATGTTCTATCCACCTACGGTCATTGTCATCATCCATGCTAGACAACAAAGCATGGTGGTCACGCTTGCAGAGGTTTATCATTCCCCCGCGGAAGATTTTGGGAGAATAGAGATTCATCATATGAGTTAAGGTTAGCTCCTCTCCAGTTTTCTGGCACAAACGCCGAAGGCAAGTAACTGTCCTCCACACATAAGGGCTTACTTGTGCCAAACACACTTGGTAGCAGAGGTAAAACTCCGCAATCACGGAGTCAAGCTCTCCGCTCAAAGAGAACACACCCAAAGTAAAGAGATATGTGTAAACATATGTAAAGCCCTCCTTGGGTAGGGTGACTCGCTCTGATAGATCAGGAGCAATAAATTCTAAGTCATGGCAGCGACAGTCTTTCTTCACAGCAGGAATGCTCGAAGGACGTATGGAAGAAGGATACCTACTAACGGCCCATTTACGAGAGTTAGCAGTAGAGAATTTATCTTCGAAGCTTTTTGTGGCAATAAGACTTCTAGGGATGATAGAGGCCACTGTTGGAGGAGCAGAGTCATCGGCCTTGTTCTTGTTTTTTGAAAAATCAGTACGTTTTGAGGAAGAAACCATTGAATAAAAGAAGGAGAAGGTTTTTCGTTTGAAGAGAATTAGAAAAAAGATGAAGAGTAAGATGCGAGTTAGATAAAGGAAGCCTAAAAGATTATGAAGTATAAGGGAGGAACTTGATGCGTATAAGAAAAAAGTTTTTGCAGCTAAATTCATGGCCATGATTACCTCGATAATCGGCAAAAGTTGTGGTGAATCATGGGATGACGCATGTTCGGGGCATTAAATGCGGAGAGAAATGCGTTTAATCAATCGTCAGAAACCTTCAGAGGGAATTATAGTAATTCCCGCCAAAAAGAGTGTTTCTACCAACTTCTCAGTAATACAAAGTCATGTCATCGGAAAGTAGGGGGATTATCTGTACAGGGTAGAATATGCTATGACACGTGATCGTCCGAGAAAGGAAAACGTGGAACCCAAGACAGGGGGATGGCTAAAGATCGAAGACAACTGTTTCGTTTGTCACCGAAAAGAATAGCGCTCATAAAGATGTCATAAATGTTCTTTTTCCGGTAGCATTTAATAGAAAATATTTCATGTCATTAAGAGCAGTTACCCGTTACAAGGAATTTGGCATTTATGTTCACCATTATATCTTCATCAATTCCCCTCATAATTGACATTAAAGAAGGGCACGACCCTAAGACCTTCTTCGTAGCTATAAATAGTGAGCTCTATTGTCATTGTAAAGGACACGAATTTTCTGGCAAACTTATCCTATACTCTATACAAAGCTCAATCCAATCTTATCTTCTTATTTCTTGATTTTCTTTGTTGTTGTGCCCGAAAACCTTGTTCCTGGAATCGTTGCTTCTGCTGTTTCGTCTATATCCTAAGGCTTGTTGTGCAATTCTTCGATTATTTATTTATTTCATGATTAAATTAATTTACTTACCTAGAAATCACGTATAAATTCAAATTGTACTATTTAGCGGGTAAACGTCAATCAATTTCAGTTACGGCTCGACTAACCACAAAGCATGGGAAGAAAAAGTATCTCGATAATACAAATTTGTCAAAGTTTAATTAGGAAAACAATGTATGAAAGCCTTGATCTTGAGATGAGGATCCTTATTGTATAAGGTGTGACGATGAAGTTACAAAGCGACGTTGATAGTTTCAGTACTTTTTTACATGTTATAATATAAAAGTTAAACTCTATACGATTGGTAGATTTTCTTTGGACGGGAGTGGGACCCAGGAGGGGCCACGTCAATATGCTTCTAGATGATAAAACGGCTGACGTGTTACAGCTTAATAATTCACCTGCGGATCTAGCATGCCACGTAAGAAGTTTGTTAAGTGGGACCAAGTCAGTTGTCCATTTGCTAGTGACGTGTGCTAAATGGTTCAACGGGGTAACCGGTAACTACTGCCTTACGTTAAAGTGTATTTCTGGCTAACGTTATTAGGTTTGCCAGCTATATCCCATTTCATTCATGTTTTCCTAAAAAAGTATTAATTCCTAATTTCAATTTATATGAACTTTTTTGATTGGGTACGGAGTTTAAAAAAAAATAATTTTTTTTGAAATTTATGGTCGTAAACAAGTTAAAAAAGGACCGAGTATTTGTGTGGTTATAAAAGTTTCTCATTAAGGATAAAATTGTAAGTTTAAGTTAAAGAAAGAGATTATTCTTTTTGAAACACATAAAAAAAAAAAATTCACATAAAATTAGAGAGGGAGTAGTACATTATGTTCTCCGACCAGAGTGCGATTTGAATACAACGTCTAATCTAAGAATAAAATGCATTTGAATAAAGCAAATGAAATATAGATGATCTATGCCATGTGGACTCGACGCATAACTGCAACTGAGTCAAGCTAGATACAGTTAATGTTGAGGTTTTATTTTTTAAGATGTAATATTCTTAAAATGAGGGTGAATGGAAAATGGAGGGAAAATGAAATTTTGAGTAAAATTTTAAGTTTCCCCTCTTAACAATGAGACATTGTCCCATATTGGAAGTGGAAGACATTTTTGGTGGGTATATATATAATTGCTCTTCTTGTAGCTCTTAAAGAGTTAAGAAGAAAGCAAGTCTCGCGCCGTCGCCGTCGTCGCTCGCTCGGCTGCGGCTTCGGCTTCGGCTTCGGCTTCGGATTCTTGGATTTGGATTTGGTCAAATGATCGATTGATTGATTAATTTTTTGGACCAAATTTATTTGTTAATAGTAAATATTAACGTAAGATTATCCGTATTTGTAAACGGATATTTTCCAATCCGTGTATTGATAATTTGGCAGCCGGATAATGGTCTTCCCACCATGAAGTGCTTGCTCCACAAACATGAAGTGCTTGCTCCACAAACATGTAATGCTTGCTCCACCATGAAGGGTGGACGTTTGGTCTTGCACTCCTTCTTGGCTGCTATATATATGAGCAGCAAATGTTGAAGAAAGATACCAAAAACTCAACATATAATTCGCTCAACAAATTGGCTATACATTGCATTCCTTCCTCTCAGAACTTCCATACGTTTTTCTGAGTATATACTCCTTCGTTCTGCATTGTTTTTTAACTTCAAACAAAGCAACTGTAAGTGTGATTTGCTACCGAACTTTGTGTTCGCCGAAACACTGGGGTTTGAAGTACCGCTACACCAGTGTGTTATTCGTTCTATCCTGGGAGGAAATAATCCATTACCTTGGGTACTAGGAGGGGATTAAATTCCTTAAGGAAACACTGTGAATTCAGTGGGCTCGAATTTATTATTATTGTTTCATTACGTTAACTTATATTTTGCAGAATTAATATTTACAAATACAGGAATATTGACGGGAATAACAATCTTAAGGAATTTAATATTTATTTCTGTACTTGTGTTATTTTTATTATTCTGCAAACTAAAACCTTTGTGGTTTGTGTACTCCCGTTTTGGAGAGTTAAGCCTTCGTGGCGTTTTGTTGGATATTAAAATCTACGTGATTTTTACTCCAGTTTGAAAACGTGTATTAAACGTTTGTTTGTGTCATTCTTTTCTGAAAAAGATGATGACTGAAAACGAAAACCAAGCTGTTCCGATGGCGACTGCCAACGCAACGACAAGCCGAACACCGACGTTGGCACCGGCAGAAAAACCCGGAAAATTTTCCGGGATTGATTTCAAACGCTGGCAGCAGAAGATGTTCTTCTACTTAACTACGTTATGTCTACAGAAGTTCATCAAGGAAGATGTTCCTGATCTGCCGGATAAAACTTCAGATAATGAACGCTTTCTCGTGATTGAAGCGTGGAAGCATTCTGATTTTTTATGCAAGAATTATATTCTTAGCGGACTGGATGATAATCTGTATAATGTATACAGTAGCATGGAGACATCCAAAGAATTGTGGAATGCGCTTGAAAAGAAATATAAGACTGAAGATGCCGGGATGAAGAAATTCGTTGCCGCAAAATTTCTGGACTACAAAATGATAGATAGCAAGTCTGTTATTACTCAAGTCCAGGAATTGCAAGTGATTATTCATGATCTACTTGCTGAAGGTCTTGTAATCAACGAAGCATTCCAAGTAGCAGCAATGATTGAGAAATTGCCTCCGTTGTGGAAGGACTTCAAAAATTATTTGAAACACAAACGAAAGGAAATGTCCCTTGAAGATCTCATTGTTCGGTTGAGAATCGAAGAGGACAATAAAGCTGCTGAAAGGAGAGGCCGTGGAAATTCAACAATAATGGGAGCAAATATTGTTGAAGCTAACAAAAAGAGGAAGAAGGCTTCTGGTCCGAAATACAACCCAAGCAAGAAGCGGTTCAGTGGAAACTGCTACAACTGTGGGAAAACCGGACACAAATCTACGGAGTGTCGTGCTCCGAAGAAAGACAAGAAAAGGGGTCAAGCAAACATGGTAGTAAACCATGATGATGTTGATAACTTGTGTGCCATGCTCTCTGAATGTAACTTGGTGGGAAATCCTAAACTGTGGTGGTTTGATTCAGGAGTCACTCGCCATGTTTGTGCAGTTAGAGAGGCTTTTGCTACCTATGCTCTTGCTGAACCCGGAGAGACAGTTTATATGGGAAATGCTTCAACAGCAAAAGTTGAAGGATATGGGAAGGTATTTCTAAAAATGACTTCTGGCAAGGTCATGACTTTGAACAATGTCCTTCATGTTCCCGAAATGAGAAAGAATTTAGTCTCTACTGGACTTCTTGTTAAGCACGGTTTTAAGTGCGTTTTTGTATCCAACAAGGTTGTAATTAGTAAGAATGAAATATTTGTGGGAAAAGGTTACCTCACCGAGGGCCTTTTCAATCTAAATGTAATGGTTGTTGAAAATAATAATAATATTTCAGCTTCTTCTTACTTACTTGAGTCAAATGATTTATGGCATGTACGTTTGGGTCATGTCAATTATAAAACCTTGCGGAAAATGATTAACTTGGAAGTACTGCCCAAGTTTGAATGCGAAAAATCAAAATGTCAAATATGTGTGGAATCTAAGTATGTTAAACATCCTTATAAGTCAGTTGAAAGGAATTCAAATCCTTTAGACTTAATTCACACAGATATTTGTGACATGAAGTCAATACCATCTCGCGGTGGAAAGAAGTATTTCATAACTTTTATTGACGATGGTACTCGATATTGCTATGTTTACTTACTGAATAGTAAAGATGAAGCAATAGACGCATTCAGGCAATACAAAAATGAAGTTGAAACGCAACTTAACAAGAAAGTAAAAATGATAAGAAGTGATAGGGGTGGTGAATATGAATCTCCTTTTGAAGAAATATGTTTAGAATATGGAATTATTCATCAAACAACAGCCCCTTATACGCCCCAATCTAATGGGATTGCGGAAAGAAAGAATCGCACATTAAAGGAGATGATGAATGCGTTGTTGATAAGTTCTGGTTTGCCACAGAACTTGTGGGGGAAGCCATTCTTACGGCTAATCGAATATTAAATCGAGTGCCCCATAGCAAAACACAATCCATTCCTTATGAACAATGGAAAGGAAGGAAGCCCAACTTGAATTATTTTAAAGTGTGGGGGTGTTTGGCAAAAGTGCAAGTTCCTAAACCCAAAAGGGTAAAGATAGGACCGAAAACCGTTGATTGTGTTTTCATAGGATATGCGACAAATACTAAAGCATATCGATTTCTGGTTCATAAATCAGAAAATCCCGACATTCATAATAATACGGTTATAGAATCAGATAATGCTGAGTTTTTTGAAAATATATATCCGTATAAAAAGGAATGTGAATCGTTTGGTGAAGGATCTAAACGACCTCGGGAAGAAACAAAAGAAAGTACATGTAATCAGGAGAATCCAAGACGTAGTAAACGTCAAAGAACGTCTACTTCATTTGGACCAGATTTTGTGACTTTCTTATTGGAGAATGAGCCTCAAACATTTAAAGAAGCTATGACTTCTTCGGAATCATTGTTTTGGAAAGAGGCAGTCAATAGTGAAATAGAATCCATATTGAACAACCATACATGGGAATTGGTTGATCTTCCTCCTGGAAATAAACCTTTGGGTTCTAAATGGATTTTTAAGAGAAAAAATGAAAGATGATGGCACTATTGATAAATTCAAGGCAAGGCTCGTAGTCAAAGGGTATAGACAACGAGAAGGTCTAGACTACTTTGATACATACTCTCCAGTTACAAGAATTACGTCCATACGGATCTTAGTAGCATTAGCTGCAGTGTATGGTCTTGAAATTCATCAAATGGATGTTAAGACGGCCTTCTTAAATGGAGAGTTGGAGGAAGAAATTTACATGGAACAACCTGAAGGGTTTGTGGTTCCAGGTAAAGAAAAGAAGGTATGTAGACTTGTTAAGTCTCTTTACGGACTAAAACAAGCACCCAAACAATGGCATGCGAAATTTGACCAAACAATGTTGTCAAATGGTTTTAAGATAAATGAATGTGATAAATGCGTGTACATTAAAAATGTTCCAAATCACATAGTCATTGTTTGCCTATATGTGGATGATATGTTGATAATGAGTAATGACATTGCCAACATAAATGCTACTAAGCGTATGCTCAATAGCAAGTTTGATATGAAAGACTTGGGAGTTGCTGATTTAATTCTGGGAATTAAGATCAATAAGACTCCTCAAGGTCTGGCATTGTCACAATCTCATTATATTAAGACAGTACTTGAAAAATTCAAGCACTTGGGCTTTAAAGTTGTAAAGACTCCAATTGACGTGAATCTTGCATTAGCAAAGAACAAAGGCCAAAGCATATCACAATTGGATTATGCTCGTGTATTGGGATGCTTAATGTATATCATGAATTGTACACGACCAGACATAGCTTGTGCTATAAGTAAACTGAGTCGATATACGAGCAATCCAGGCCAATCTCATTGGATGGCAATGAAACGAGTTTTGGGATATTTAGAACATACCCAGAACTTTGAATTGCACTATAGTAATTTCCCTGCGGTGATTGAGGGATACTGTGATGCAAATTGGATCACCGGTTCAACTGATTCTAAGTCCACGAGTGGATATGTATTCACTATTGGTGGAGGAGCGGTATCTTGGAAGTCATCCAAACAAACATGTATTGCCCGCTCTACAATGGAGGCTGAATTCATAGCCTTAGATAAAGCCGGTGAAGAAGCTGAATGGCTCCGGAATTTCTTGGAAGACATTCCATTTTGGCCCAAACCGTTGGCACCAATATGCATACATTGTGATAGTCAAGCGGCAATTGGAAGGGCTGGGAGCGTCATGTATAACGGTAAATCTCGTCATATACGACGAAGACATAAAACCGTTAGGCAATTACTCTCTAGAGGAATTATCACAATTGACTATGTAAAGTCAAGTGATAATGTGTCGGATCCACTTACAAAAGGCCTAACTAGAGAGGTAGTTGAGAAATCATCAAGGGGAATGGGGCTATGGCCGAGAACAAGTCATTGTGGCGGTAACTCTACCTAGAAGACTGGAGATCCCAAGATCTAGGTTCAAAGAGATCAAACAAAGTCATTAATGACGGTTCAACATTGTCAAATAAAATTTTAGTCCATTCTCGTGATGAGACAATGTTCAGTACCAAGGATAAAGCATTAAGGCTTTTTAATGATTTCTAAATTTAATACGGGGTATATCAAATAGTGTATCTACAGGATGACACGTTTAGGAATCACCTATTTAAGTGTGAAGTGTGAGCCGCTTCAAGGAGAACTTTGTAAGGCCAGTTCTCTACGCACTTATGAAACCAGGCGGTGTTCATGGCTGAAACGAACACAACAATGAGAACCAAAGACGGTTAAGGGTTGATTGTGTGACTTATGGTTGTCTAGGTATATACCAAAGATCGACGGTTCAAAGATATCAAATCTACCGATTGACCGAGTATATCCGACATAAGTTTACTACGGAAAGTTCAAAGGGAAACCTACTTATCCAGATGCAATTAATCCTTGCTTGTAAATCACACAGTTTTTCATGCATACTTCCGTGATATAGCCATTCCCCATTCATATGGGGGATTGTTGATGTTTTATTTTTTAAGATGTAATATTCTTAAAATGAGGGTGAATGGAAAATGGAGGGAAAATAAAATTTTGAGTAAAATTTTAAGTTTCCCCCTCTTAACAATGAGACATTGTCCCATATTGGAAGTGGAAGACATTTTTGGTGGGTATATATATAATTGCTCTTCTTGTAGCTCTTAAAGAGTTAAGAAGAAAGCAAGCCTCGCGCCGTCGTCGTCGTCGCTCGCTCGGCTACGGCTTCGGCTTCGGATTCTTGGATTTGGATTTGGTCAAATGATCGATTGATTGATTAATTTTTTGGACCAAATTTATTTGTTAATAGTAAATATTAACGTAAGATTATCCGTATTTGTAAACGGATATTTTCCAATCCGTGTATTGATAATTTGGCAGCCGGATAATGGTCTTCCCACCATGAAGTGCTTGCTCCACAAACATGAAGTGCTTGCTCCACAAACATGTAATGCTTGCTCCACCATGAAGGGTGGACGTTTGGTCTTGCACTCCTTCTTGGCTGCTATATATATGAGCAGCAAATGTTGAAGAAAGATACCAAAAACTCAACATACAATTCGCTCAACAAATTGGCTATACATTGCATTCCTTCCTCTCAGAACTTCCATACGTTTTTCTGAGTATATACTCCTTCGTTCTGCATTGTTTTTTAACTTCAAACAAAGCAACTGTAAGTGTGATTTGCTACCGAACTTTGTGTTCGCCGAAACACTGGGGTTTGAAGTACCGCTACACCAGTGTGTTATTCGTTCTATCCTGGGAGGAAATAATCCATTACCTTGGGTACTAGGAGGGGATTAAATTCCTTAAGGAAACACTGTGAATTCAGTGGGCTCGAATTTATTATTATTGTTTCATTACGTTAACTTATATTTTGCAGAATTAATATTTACAAATACAGGAATATTGACGGGAATAACAATCTTAAGGAATTTAATATTTATTTCTGTACTTGTGTTATTCTTATTATTCTGCAAACTAAAACCTTTGTGGTTTGTGTACTCCCGTTTTGGAGAGTTAAGCCTTCGTGGCGTTTTGTTGGATATTAAAATCTACGTGATTTTTACTCCAGTTTGAAAACGTGTATTAAACGTTTGTTTGTGTCATTCTTTTCTGAAAAAGATGATGACTGAAAACGAAAACCAAGCTGTTCCGATGGCGACTGCCAACGCAACGACAAGCCGAACACCGACGTTGGCACCGGCAGAAAAACCCGGAAAATTTTCCGGGATTGATTTCAAACGCTGGCAGCAGAAGATGTTCTTCTACTTAACTACGTTATGTCTACAGAAGTTCATCAAGGAAGATGTTCCTGATCTGCCGGATAAAACTTCAGATAATGAACGCTTTCTCGTGATTGAAGCGTGGAAGCATTCTGATTTTTTATGCAAGAATTATATTCTTAGCGGACTGGATGATAATCTGTATAATGTATACAGTAGCATGGAGACATCCAAAGAATTGTGGAATGCGCTTGAAAAGAAATATAAGACTGAAGATGCCGGGATGAAGAAATTCGTTGCCGCAAAATTTCTGGACTACAAAATGATAGATAGCAAGTCTGTTATTACTCAAGTCCAGGAATTGCAAGTGATTATTCATGATCTACTTGCTGAAGGTCTTGTAATCAACGAAGCATTCCAAGTAGCAGCAATGATTGAGAAATTGCCTCCGTTGTGGAAGGACTTCAAAAATTATTTGAAACACAAACGAAAGGAAATGTCCCTTGAAGATCTCATTGTTCGGTTGAGAATCGAAGAGGACAATAAAGCTGCTGAAAGGAGAGGCCGTGGAAATTCAACAATAATGGGAGCAAATATTGTTGAAGCTAACAAAAAGAGGAAGAAGGCTTCTGGTCCGAAATACAACCCAAGCAAGAAGCGGTTCAGTGGAAACTGCTACAACTGTGGGAAAACCGGACACAAATCTACGGAGTGTCGTGCTCCGAAGAAAGACAAGAAAAGGGGTCAAGCAAACATGGTAGTAAACCATGATGATGTTGATAACTTGTGTGCCATGCTCTCTGAATGTAACTTGGTGGGAAATCCTAAACTGTGGTGGTTTGATTCAGGAGTCACTCGCCATGTTTGTGCAGTTAGAGAGGCTTTTGCTACCTATGCTCTTGCTGAACCCGGAGAGACAGTTTATATGGGAAATGCTTCAACAGCAAAAGTTGAAGGATATGGGAAGGTATTTCTAAAAATGACTTCTGGCAAGGTCATGACTTTGAACAATGTCCTTCATGTTCCCGAAATGAGAAAGAATTTAGTCTCTACTGGACTTCTTGTTAAGCACGGTTTTAAGTGCGTTTTTGTATCCAACAAGGTTGTAATTAGTAAGAATGAAATATTTGTGGGAAAAGGTTACCTCACCGAGGGCCTTTTCAATCTAAATGTAATGGTTGTTGAAAATAATAATAATATTTCAGCTTCTTCTTACTTACTTGAGTCAAATGATTTATGGCATGTACGTTTGGGTCATGTCAATTATAAAACCTTGCGGAAAATGATTAACTTGGAAGTACTGCCCAAGTTTGAATGCGAAAAATCAAAATGTCAAATATGTGTGGAATCTAAGTATGTTAAACATCCTTATAAGTCAGTTGAAAGGAATTCAAATCCTTTAGACTTAATTCACACAGATATTTGTGACATGAAGTCAATACCATCTCGCGGTGGAAAGAAGTATTTCATAACTTTTATTGACGATGGTACTCGATATTGCTATGTTTACTTACTGAATAGTAAAGATGAAGCAATAGACGCATTCAGGCAATACAAAAATGAAGTTGAAACGCAACTTAACAAGAAAGTAAAAATGATAAGAAGTGATAGGGGTGGTGAATATGAATCTCCTTTTGAAGAAATATGTTTAGAATATGGAATTATTCATCAAACAACAGCCCCTTATACGCCCCAATCTAATGGGATTGCGGAAAGAAAGAATCGCACATTAAAGGAGATGATGAATGCGTTGTTGATAAGTTCTGGTTTGCCACAGAACTTGTGGGGGGAAGCCATTCTTACGGCTAATCGAATATTAAATCGAGTGCCCCATAGCAAAACACAATCCATTCCTTATGAACAATGGAAAGGAAGGAAGCCCAACTTGAATTATTTTAAAGTGTGGGGGTGTTTGGCAAAAGTGCAAGTTCCTAAACCCAAAAGGGTAAAGATAGGACCGAAAACCGTTGATTGTGTTTTCATAGGATATGCGACAAATACTAAAGCATATCGATTTCTGGTTCATAAATCAGAAAATCCCGACATTCATAATAATACGGTTATAGAATCAGATAATGCTGAGTTTTTTGAAAATATATATCCGTATAAAAAGGAATGTGAATCGTTTGGTGAAGGATCTAAACGACCTCGGGAAGAAACAAAAGAAAGTACATGTAATCAGGAGAATCCAAGACGTAGTAAACGTCAAAGAACGTCTACTTCATTTGGACCAGATTTTGTGACTTTCTTATTGGAGAATGAGCCTCAAACATTTAAAGAAGCTATGACTTCTTCGGAATCATTGTTTTGGAAAGAGGCAGTCAATAGTGAAATAGAATCCATATTGAACAACCATACATGGGAATTGGTTGATCTTCCTCCTGGAAATAAACCTTTGGGTTCTAAATGGATTTTTAAGAGAAAAATCAAAGATGATGGCACTATTGATAAATTCAAGGCAAGGCTCGTAGTCAAAGGGTATAGACAACGAGAAGGTCTAGACTACTTTGATACATACTCTCCAGTTACAAGAATTACGTCCATACGGATCTTAGTAGCATTAGCTGCAGTGTATGGTCTTGAAATTCATCAAATGGATGTTAAGACGGCCTTCTTAAATGGAGAGTTGGAGGAAGAAATTTACATGGAACAACCTGAAGGGTTTGTGGTTCCAGGTAAAGAAAAGAAGGTATGTAGACTTGTTAAGTCTCTTTACGGACTAAAACAAGCACCCAAACAATGGCATGCGAAATTTGACCAAACAATGTTGTCAAATGGTTTTAAGATAAATGAATGTGATAAATGCGTGTACATTAAAAATGTTCCAAATCACATAGTCATTGTTTGCCTATATGTGGATGATATGTTGATAATGAGTAATGACATTGCCAACATAAATGCTACTAAGCGTATGCTCAATAGCAAGTTTGATATGAAAGACTTGGGAGTTGCTGATTTAATTCTGGGAATTAAGATCAATAAGACTCCTCAAGGTCTGGCATTGTCACAATCTCATTATATTAAGACAGTACTTGAAAAATTCAAGCACTTGGGCTTTAAAGTTGCAAAGACTCCAATTGACGTGAATCTTGCATTAGCAAAGAACAAAGGCCAAAGCATATCACAATTGGATTATGCTCGTGTATTGGGATGCTTAATGTATATCATGAATTGTACACGACCAGACATAGCTTGTGCTATAAGTAAACTGAGTCGATATACGAGCAATCCAGGCCAATCTCATTGGATGGCAATGAAACGAGTTTTGGGATATTTAGAACATACCCAGAACTTTGAATTGCACTACAGTAATTTCCCTTCGGTGATTGAGGGATACTGTGATGCAAATTGGATCACCGGTTCAACTGATTCTAAGTCCACGAGTGGATATGTATTCACTATTGGTGGAGGAGCGGTATCTTGGAAGTCATCCAAACAAACATGTATTGCCCGCTCTACAATGGAGGCTGAATTCATAGCCTTAGATAAAGCCGGTGAAGAAGCTGAATGGCTCCAGAATTTCTTGGAAGACATTCCATTTTGGCCCAAACCGTTGGCACCAATATGCATACATTGTGATAGTCAAGCGGCAATTGGAAGGGCTGGGAGCGTCATGTATAACGGTAAATCTCGTCATATACGACGAAGACATAAAACCGTTAGGCAATTACTCTCTAGAGGAATTATCACAATTGACTATGTAAAGTCAAGTGATAATGTGTCGGATCCACTTACAAAAGGCCTAACTAGAGAGGTAGTTGAGAAATCATCAAGGGGAATGGGGCTATGGCCGAGAACAAGTCATTGTGGCGGTAACTCTACCTAGAAGACTGGAGATCCCAAGATCTAGGTTCAAAGAGATCAAACAAAGTCATTAATGACGGTTCAACATTGTCAAATAAAATTTTAGTCCATTCTCGTGATGAGACAATGTTCAGTACCAAGGATAAAGCATTAAGGCTTTTTAATGATTTCTAAATTTGATACGGGGTATATCAAATAGTGTATCTACAGGATGACACGTTTAGGAATCACCTATTTAAGTGTGAAGTGTGAGCCGCTTCAAGGAGAACTTTGTAAGGCCAGTTCTCTACGCACTTATGAAACCAGGCGGTGTTCATGGCTGAAACGAACACAACAATGAGAACCAAAGACGGTTAAGGGTTGATTGTGTGACTTATGGTTGTCTAGGTATACACCAAAGATCGACGGTTCAAAGATATCAAATCTACCGATTGACCGAGTATATCCGACATAAGTTTACTACGGAAAGTTCAAAGGGAAACCTACTTATCCAGATGCAATTAATCCTTGCTTGTAAATCACACAGTTTTTCATGCATACTTCCGTGATATAGCCATTCCCCATTCATGTGGGGGATTGTTGAGGTTTTATTTTTTAAGATGTAATATTCTTAAAATGAGGGTGAATGGAAAATGGAGGGAAAATGAAATTTTGAGTAAAATTTTAAGTTTCCCCCTCTTAACAATGAGACATTGTCCCATATTGGAAGTGGAAGACATTTTTGGTGGGTATATATATAATTGCTCTTCTTGTAGCTCTTAAAGAGTTAAGAAGAAAGCAAGCCTCGCGCCGTCGTCGTCGTCGCTCGCTCGGCTACGGCTTCGGCTTCGGCTTCGGCTTCGGCTTCGGATTCGGATTCGGATTCGGATTTGGATTTGGATTTGGATTTGGTCAAATGATCGATTGATTGATTAATTTTTTGGACCAAATTTATTTGTTAATAGTAAATATTAACGTAAGATTATCCGTATTTGTAAACGGATATTTTCCAATCCGTGTATTGATAATTTGGCAGCCGGATAATGGTCTTCCCACCATGAAGTGCTTGCTCCACAAACATGAAGTGCTTGCTCCACAAACATGTAATGCTTGCTCCACCATGAAGGGTGGACGTTTGGTCTTGCACTCCTTCTTGGCTGCTATATATATGAGCAGCAAATGTTGAAGAAAGATACCAAAAACTCAACATACAATTCGCTCAACAAATTGGCTATACATTGCATTCCTTCCTCTCAGAACTTCCATACGTTTTTCTGAGTATATACTCCTTCGTTCTGCATTGTTTTTTAACTTCAAACAAAGCAACTGTAAGTGTGATTTGCTACCGAACTTTGTGTTCGCCGAAACACTGGGGTTTGAAGTACCGCTACACCAGTGTGTTATTCGTTCTATCCTGGGAGGAAATAATCCATTACCTTGGGTACTAGGAGGGGATTAAATTCCTTAAGGAAACACTGTGAATTCAGTGGGCTCGAATTTATTATTATTGTTTCATTACGTTAACTTATATTTTGCAGAATTAATATTTACAAATACAGGAATATTGACGGGAATAACAGTTAACATATACTCTTTTTCGTTTCAATCTATATGAACTTATTTGACTGAATACAGAGTTTAAAAAAAAATAAAAACTTTTAGAATTTGTGGTCCTAAACAAGTCAAAAAGGTGTCCAGAATATTTGTGTGATTATAAAAACTTATCATTAAGAGTAGAATTGTAAGTTTAAGCAAAATTGTTTACAAATTTAGAAAATGATCATTTTTTTTTAACGCACAAAAAAAAATAGATTCACGTAAATTGAAACAGATGGAGTATATAGCTTATTCAACTTAAAGACTAACACATACTATCACTCTTTACGGCTCAAGAAAATGACAGAGTTTGAAATATGAGGATTAAAATATTTAATTTTAATTTGAAACTGGACGTCAATTCCTTGACATCTTTTAAGATATACAGTTAAAGTTTAAAAATTCTATAAACCATAATTTATATTCATACTATATTAAGAGATACTTAAAAATTGTAAGTAAAGAAATAATTCTGACATTCGAAACAACTAAACTGTAATATAAGCAATGATAGAGAGTAGCTATTGTTGACTTATTCAATTAAGGGAAGTAAGGCTATTTAATTTCCTTATTGGATTCAGGAGTGTCTAATAATTTTCTTTAGCACTGTGTACGGTCAAAACCGATTAAGTCAGTCGTACGGATTGGTCGAGATGATAATACTTCGATCAAAGGGTATCTGCGTGATGACAGGCCGAGGTCCGAAGTAAGGGCGTCAAGCTTCGAGCTCTAAGACCGGTCAATGACAAGCTCGGTATCATTATCAAGCTCATATCCAAATCAAACTACGAGGCAAAGCGGAGATTATCGAAGATGTATAGACCGACCAACACTCACCCCGAATATCGAGACTCCAAGTCAGAATCGAGCTCAAACCAGGACCGAGAGCTCGATCCAATACCGAGCTCGAGCTAGTATCGAGGTCATATACAAGAGCCGTTGCAATCGCACTAGGGGAGAGAATCTCGGCGGAAATCGAGGAAAAGACAATTCATCATGGGTTCTTCACTATATATTTTTTATTATAGATAAAGTAGGATCCCTCTACTATAAAGAGGAGAATCCTAATAAGCATAGGGACACATTGTAACAAAGACAACTTTAGAGAGATTAACACTTTTGGGCTCATTTACTTTGCCTTGTTCATCAACATTTCTTTTTCTCTGCCTTATATTTCATTCCATTTGTCAAGAGTACATATATTTCTTCCATTCCATTTGTCAAGAATACATATATTTCTATTTCACTCTACAATTTGTACCAAGTTATATCACGTATCCTTAGAACCATACATAAATTTAACTATATCCAATATTTTGGGTAAACAGTTTGGCTCCCACCATGGGACTAAGGATAACAGTGATTGTTTGATACAAATCTGCAACACACACACCAGTTTACGGCCGCTTATTGATGGCTTTACCTATCAATAACGAAGCTGGCCTTCAAGATGAGAACAATAACTTGACACCCAGTATCGAGAGACCATTTGTCAACTCCGTTGGAGCTCGAATCGGAGCGCCGATAGATATCAATTCGTATGTGGCCATTGAGGCGAACCTACATTCTGAACCCGAAAATAACATTCATGGTGGCACTCGGTCTGCAACTCAAGATACCCATAACATCGAGGAAAACGGCGTCAGCTTGCGTACGATTTTCGAAATATTGCAAGGTCAGCAGGAAGAAATAGCTCAGTTGCAGAGCCAAACCCAGCTACAAAGTAGTTCGGAGCCCAATCCACATCGCGAAACCACCCACGGAACGGAGCCAGCCATAGTGAAGTCAAATGAGCAAGAATCGGGGACTACTCCCGAAATTTCCAAATTGCTCGAGGAACTCACAAAGCGAGTCCAAGCCAACGATAAAAAAGTAGAAACATATAAATCTAGGGTCGATTAGATCCCAGGAGCTCCACCAATGATAAAAGGGTTGGATTCCAAAAATTTCGTGCAAAAACCTTTTCCCTCGAGCGCGGCCCCAAAATCAATCCCCAAAAAATTCTGTATGCCCGAAATTCCCAAATATAACGGAACGACCGACCTCAACAAGTATATCACTTCTTACACGTGTGCTATCAAGGGCAATGATTTGGAAGATGATGAGATCGAATCTGTATTATTGAAAAGATTCGGTGAAACCTGTCAAAGGGGGCAATGGTATGGTATCATAATTTACCATCTAACTCTATTGATTCTTTTGCTATGCTTGCAGATTGCTTCATAAAAGCACATGCCGGAGCCATAAAGGTCGAGACCAGAAAGTCGGACCTGTTCAAGGTAATACAAAAGGATAACGAGATGCTAAGGGAGTTCGTATCTCGTTTTCAAATGGAACAAATGGATCTGCCACCAGATCACAGACGATTGGGTTGTTCAAGCTTTCACTCAAGGTCTAAACGAGCGAAGCTCGATGGCTTCATGGCGGTTGAAGCATAATCTGATCGAATACCCAGCTATTACTTGGACCGATGTGCACAATCGATATCAATCCAAAATAAGAGTCGAAGATGATCAGTTGATTTCTAGGTCTGTTACTAAAAGAACTACCAAGCAAAGGTCGGCCATAGATCGATACCGGCCATATAGCGGAAATCCTCCAAGACCGGTCTGATAAAATGGCAATCAACTACCAAGTGATTTGAACGTGTAACGCCTAAAACGATACTACTGCTGAGTATCCGAGGCCTCTTTACAATCAACCTCGAATACTCGGGGGGCTTTATCATTGAACGTATCTGTGATGATTATCAAGTTTGGTGCAAAGGAAGTTACTTCGTTATTTCATGATAAACAGTGTCTCGACAGGAAACGTTGTAAGAGCCAAATGGTCAAAACGAACCATGCTCATATAGTTGGCCCGAGCCCTGACGCAAAATATGAACACATGTATAATGACTTGCAAAGAAAGCTCTTTTCTTTACCGATATATTATATCCAAGATTTATTATGCAAATAGGATCGAGTTCGATCAAGCACTCACTCGATCACTAAGCCTATGGGCTATTTTTATTTCGAATTCGAGCAAGCACTCACTCGACCATTACACCTACGGGCTACATTACTTCGAGTTTGAATCATTCACTCGACTACTAAGCCTACGGGCTACTTTTATTTCGAGTTCGAGCAAGCACTCACTCGACCATTACGCCTACGGGCTACATTACTTGGAGTTCGAATTATTCACTCGACTACAAAGCATACGGGCTACTTTTATTTCGAGTTCAAGCAAGCACTCACTCGACCATTACACCTACAGGCTACATTACTTCGGGTTTGAATCATTCACTCGACTACTAAGCCTACTGGCTACTTTTATTTCGAGTTCGAGCAAGCACTCACTCTACCATTACGCCTACGGGCTATATTACTTCGAGTTTGAATCATTCACTCGACTAATAAGCCTACGGGCTACTTTTATTTCGAGTTCGAGCAAGCACTTACTCGACCATTATGCCTACGGGCTACATTACTTCGAGTTCGAATCATTCACTCGATTACTAAGCCTACGGGCTACTTTTATTTCGAGTTCGAGTAAGCACTTACTCAATCATTATGCCTACGGGCTACATTGCTTCGAGTTCGAATTATTCACTCGACTACTAAGCCTACGGGCTACTTTAATTTCGAGTTCGAGCAAGCACTCACTCGACCATTACGCCTACGGGCTATATTACTTTGAGTTTGAATCATTCACTCGATTATTAAGCCTTCGGGCTACTTTTATTTCGAGTTCGAGTAAGCACTCACTCGACCATTACGCCTACGGGCTACATTACTTCGAGTTCGAATCATTCACTCGACTATTAAGCCTACGGGCTACTTTTAATTCGAGTTCGAGCAAGCACTCACTAGACCATTGCGCCTATGGGCTACATTACTTCAAGTTCGAACTACCCACAAGGCAACAGAGATTAAAATTCAAACTATCTATTTAGCTTAAAAGTCTATTTTGCTTCAAAAGGAAGAAAGATTTATATTTATAAATTTTTATACAAAGGTGGGAACTCAACCAAAAGGAAGTTCTTTATACAAAAACCGAAAGAGGTATCAAAAGAATGCAGCAAACGACCTAAGGCCCTAAATGACTCAATATTCATCGGAGGCCGTGTTCTCGGCATCTTCCTCATCTTCAGACTCCCCCGAGTCATCAGATTCCTCCTCAGGAAAGGCCAACCTTCGAGCTTTGTTCTCCTTCGCCCTGGCGACTTCAATCTCGGCCCCAATATCGAAGCCCTGAGCTCTGACCTCCTCGAGATCTTCTCTCCGAGCTTTCCATTTTGCATATTCGACCATGCTCTTAGCTTTGGCTTGGTTAACCTCAACATCAATCCTGAATTGAGCCACTTTGGCATCGGCTCTTTTATTAGCCCCGATCACCTCAGATCTGGCCTCTGCAAGTTCTTTAGCCAAATCTGCTTTATCTGAAGTGGACAAATCCAACCGATGCTCAAGCTCTTTCATCTTTTCAATTATCACCAAAGCATTTTCTTTTGAAGATCGAAGTTGGGCATCGGACAACTCCAACTGAGCTTGAACAACTTCCTTTTTGGAGGCAAGGATATCCATACACTTTTTAAATTCTTCTGCCTCAGCCAGTAGCGTATCTACCAGTGAGTTAAGTCGTCCAATCTGCTCGATCCTCTGTCAAACCTGCAGAATCAGATCGTTAGTGGTTATCTCTTTTTCATCTTCACTATCATGGAACATTCGGAATACTTGCTCAACCATCTCCTCATGCTCTTCCCCAGCCGCTGTCAAATCTGCTCGAAGTTTTTTACTAAGGAGCTTGTATGAGTCACTCTTCACAGTGAGGCTCCGAACCTCAGCATCATGCTCCTCCCGGATTTGAAGAAAGGCCTCGTGATGCAACACCGAAGCCTACAAACAGAAGGAGAAACATTAGAATTACCTACAACTCTAAGTGTAAAAGAAGCGGCAAAAATGCCATCAGAGTTACCCGATTCAAAGCATGTTGGGCCTCATTGAAGAGACAGGCGGGCCCCACCGCATTCATCACTGATTGATCTTCTTCGGTCACCAAGGACTGAAGGTAACTGGCAATCCCCACAGGGGGAGAAAAAATTCGGGTATCCTCAGGTACGGAGAGCACTATCTTCTGCCTTCGGTCGGGATCGATACTCGGGGTTGGGAATCGGTCCACCAGTTTGTGAATCGATGAAGGCCCGGTAGAACCTGACCACGATGCTTTTTTAGGTACCGGAATTTCACCAAAGTCGGTAACCTCATCCGAGGCACCTGACTCAAGCCCCTCTAGAAAACCGTGGATATCGGCCGACTCCTGAATTCCCTCATAAGACCGATCCTCCAACATGTTGTCCTCTCGAATCATGGCATCCGAAATCTGAGGGGATCCGCTAATGTCAACTATCCCGAACCCATCCCTTGAAATATATTCTACTGCCCGAGAAGATCCACCCTCGGTATCACTTTCAATCATCTTAGCTCGAGAAGGGATAATCTCGGCTTCTTCTTGTTCTGGGATTATGGCCAGGATTCCCTGATTTGCTTCCACCAAATTGGAAGACTGTTGAATCACAACATTAGCCCATACGCAAGCTAAATTCTCCTCTCCTTCTTCGGGCTCGTCCCTTAAATGGCGGGCTACTTCCGAAGACATAACACCAGAGCCCCCCTTCGGCTTTCGAGATCTCTTAGCCGGTTTCTTTTTTTCCGAGCTTGGGGAGCCTGATACGTCTTTTCTCTTCCTTTCTGTTACCTGCTTCAGGGCAGGAACTTCTTCACCACCAGATGGGGGCCTCATGACTACATCTTTTTCGAGTCCTACAAAGGGGAAAAGGGAGATTTACCATACAAACCAATGAAGAGACAAATCGACAAAAAGATTTACCATGACTGCGGGCCTCCCATCGACCCTTTGATAATTCGACCCAAGCACGCTCGGAGTACGGTCTCTGCAACACCAGACCTTCGACCCATTGTTTAAGATCCGGAATCGGTTTCGGCATCCGAGCTACGGCTGTGATAAGAAAAGAAAAATGGATCAACAAAATGAAAGGCAATCACAAAATCAAAACGGGCAAAGAGAAACGTTTACTCACGGCTCATATTCCATTTCTCGGGAAATGGCAAGTCATCGGTAGGGATCAGGTCCGAGGTTTTGATTTGAACAAAACGGCCCATCCAACCCCGATCCCGAGTCTCGTCTATGCTCGAGAATGGCGCTTTGGTTGCTCGGCGAACAAGCTTGATCAACCCTCCTCGATAAAGTCATGGACTGTAGAGGCGCATAAGATGATCGAGGGTGAATATACGCCCCTCGACCTTCCTAGAGAAAAATCGAAGAAGAATCACTATCCTCCAAAAGGAAGGGTGGATCTGGCCGAGGGTCACATCGTACCTCTTACAGAAGGCAACGATGACAGGGTCTAGAGGGCCCAACGTGAAAGGATAAGTGTAAACACTTAAGAACCCTTCGACGTGGGTAGTAATTGATTCATTATGCGATGGGATTACTACGAGTTTATTATCCCAGTTGCATTCTTGTATGACTTTATCGAGAACTTTCTCGGTAATTGAACATTGGTACCTCGACATCGGCTCACATCGACCCGGTATCGGAGAAGGCTTTTCAATTTTAAAATCACCTACAGTCGAGCACCCTACCGGAACGAATTCCTCAGGGCGGGGCTCTTCCACATCTTCTCCACCAGTAGGTCGAGATAAAGAAGCGGTCTCTTTTTGCGGAACAGTTTTAGACGTTTTTGCCATTTAAAATTCCGTGAACAAAAAACGGGAGTATTTGGTGTTTTAAGAAAGAATTTATAGTAAAACTCACAGATTTGCAGACAGAAAACTCAAAAAAGACGAAAAGGAACTTAGAAAATTTGGAAGATTGAAGAAGTAAAAGTGATGAATGGTGGAAGGAAGGGCTATTTATAGATTGAAGCAATGACAGTTCAATATCAGCGGTGGCCGACAACCGTCTGACATAGATTAAATGCCTTGGTAAAACTAAACCGATGGGACAAATATCACGTACGTCATGGTCGGATCGATGCAAACGTCAGCATATATCTGATCGAGCTGTTGGAAAATCATATCGTTTCTCGCCTCATCCTTTCCGAAAAACGAGGGGACTATCTGTGTACGGTCAAAACTGATTAAGTCAGTCGTACGGACTGGTCGAGATAATAATACTTCGATCAAAGGGTATCTGCGTGACGACATGTCGAGGTCCGAAGTAAGGGCGTCAAGCTTCGAGCTCTAAGACCGATCAATGACAAGCTCGGTATCATTATCGAGCTCATATTCAAATCAAACTATGAGGCAAAGCGGAGATTATCGAAGATGCATAGACCGACCAACACTCACCCCGAATATCGAGACTCCAAGTCAGAATCGAGCTCGAACCAGGGTCGAGGGCTCGATCCAATACCGAGCTCGAGCCAGTATCGAGCTCACATACAAGAGCCGTTGTAACCGTACTAGGGGAGAGAATCTCGGCGGAAATCGAGGAAAAGATAATTTATCATGGGTTCTCCACTATATATTTTTTATTATAGATAAAGTAGTATCCCTTTACTATAAAGAGGGGAATCCGGTAAGCATAAGGGGATGGCCACAAAGACAACTTTAGAGAGATTAATACATTTGAGCTCATTTACTTTGCCTTGTTCATCAATATTTTTTTTTCTCTGCCTTATATTTCATTCCATTTGTCAAGAATATACATATCTCTATCTCACTCTACAATTTGTACTAAATTATATAACGTATCCTTAGAACCCATAACACAAATTTAACTCTATCCAATTTTTCGGGTAAATAGTTTGGCGCCCAAACAATGTATATAATCTTGGATGTTTGCTGACTACAACATTCTATATTAGTATATATATTTCATGATTGGAACTAGGGTTGGATTTTAGAAGAAAGAGAGGAGGAATGAACAAAAGAACATAAAAAGAAACAAGAAGAAACATAGTGAACATTTTTTTGCTTATTTTTCGTTTCTTTAAATAAATTGGCCAGGGAAAAAATCTGCTTACACTTATCAAATTTTAGAACTTTATATAAGAGATTATTCTCATGGGATATCTGCCGTTGTACCCCTATGAATTAGAGTACCTGTCATCGTTGTGCATGATAGAAATCCATGTTAAAATGCCAAAAGAAGCTACGAAGGCGTAAGCTTAGAGTTGTTTAATTTTCCTAGGACGAGTCATTCTTTTGTTCCATTTCTCCCAATCTACCCCGATGCTATAGGCCATAATACTAGATATTTAGCTTAATAGTAACGTTAGAATTCCATTAGTATCCAATAACGTCTTTGGCGAACCTCTGACTGCAAGATGAGGTTCGAAGTTACAAAGAATTTCAATAAAATGAAGTAGTTAATTAAATGCGATGCAGGCAAACACTCATCGGAGGGCATTTGGTCTAGTGGTATGATTCTCGCTTTGGGTGCGAGAGGTCTCGAGTTCGATTCTCGGAATGCCCCCATTATTTTCGTTGAAAAGCTTACGATCTTTTTGAAACAAATTCTACCCATTTGGATGTTAACGTGTTCGAGTCAAGAGGTTGTTGTTGGATGTTAACGTGTGTTAACAAAAGTGATGTGCAGAATTACACTCGTGCTTCCCGGGATATATATTTGTATTTCACAATTTTGGAAAGTATTAGCTTTTCTCGGTTTCTTAATGGGATTGCTTTGTATATATGTACTCTTTAAGCTATTATATAATAATAAATAATTTTCCAGTGTGAGTTGTTCATGAGTTGTACTTGGATATACTTATATTTAATTTAATAAAAAATTTACATCTCAAAGTCGTCCATTACATGCGTTTGTGGGCTGGTAGGTGTTACAGGGTCATTTTTTTTTTAGATTGACACTGCACGGCAATCACCAAACAATGACTCAGTCTTCTCTCTTTTTCCCTCACGTTTTCGGCCTACCACTTTAGATTATGATAGCAAACAGAAATGAAACAAGGCACACACGAATTTACAGGAATCGCTTCCTTACTTTGTCTTTTAACTCGTGCCACAAAGAAGCACATGAAAATTACAACCTTTACAAAAAGGAGTTAAGGCAGCCAACACCTCTCTCTCTCTCTCTCTCTCTCTCTCTCTCTCTCTCTCTCTCTCTCTCTCTCTCTGCCTTAACAAGTTTGCCTAGCCCCCATATATAGACAAACGTTTTTGAACTTTGCCTTATCTAAAATCTAGTAGTTGACATCCCAACTGATAAGGAATTCGAATTTCAAACATTCAAATAAGACAACTCCCACCAGCCCACTTAGCCAAACTTGCTGAAAAATCGGAACTGCCAAAAACTGCCAACTGCCCGGCATGTGCATGGCACACGGGCGCAGCTTTGAACTTGTGGAGCCAAAAAGGCCAACTCTATCATGTCTTCGCGCCAAGCCTTCGTGCAGCATGCCTTTGCACGCATGTCTGCCACAAGCCTTCGTGCAGCATGCCTTTGCGCGCATGTCTGACACCGCCGTTTCTATAGCTCGCCCATGACACTGCCTTGCTCGCCTTGCCCTCGCCCATCGCTTTGCTAAGCTTGCTACCCGTTGTCTTTGCTTTGACATAGCCACGCCAATGCCATGGTCTTTGTCATGCCTTGACACCTTAGCCACATGCCGTCGTGCCATAGTCCATGCCCATCAACACCTGCCCAAGTCGAACAGCTTTGTCAACGTGATGCCATTGTCATCATAGGGCAGTGCCGAGGTTCATCATGTAAATCCCCCGCCACACCCATGTCATATTTCGATTAATCAAGCCGAGGGGCTAACAAACTTCCCCCACCAGATGAGCTCGTGGCCCTCAACGAGGCAGAATCCAAGTACACCTTGATTTGATCCTGAAATTTCCATAGAGACGGTCCTTTTTCCCAAGTTGCATCACATTCCTGCTTTCCTGTCCATTGAACGAGAAACTCTGTCTGTCTGTTCTTTTTGCTTTGACCCAGCGTCCGGTGATCCAAAATCTTCTCAATATCCTCAAATTGCTTGCGTTCAACTAGAGGAGCACGCTTTGGCACCGCCCTTGTCGCATCCTCAGCATCTTCATGAAACTGTTTCAGGAAACTCACATGGAAAGTGGGCTGAATTTTGAGGCGTTCCGACAGATTCAACCGGTAAGCTACTTCACCCACTTTTTTCACAACTTCAAATGGGCCGTCATACTTTGGAATCATCCCACGATAGCGCGTCTTGCTACTGATTTTCTTCCAAATCTGTGGAGTAAGTTTCAGCAGCACTTTGTCACCAACTTTGAATTCCAAAGGCCGTCTATGTCTGTCAACATTCGTTTTCATCCTCTTAGCCGCTTTCCTCAAGTTGTCTCGCACCTCAGCTAGCAATTCATGCTTGTCACGAGCATATCTATAAGCAGCAGGACACTTGCCTCCTGATTTCATCTGAGCGACTTCCAACGGTGTATCAGACTGTCTTCCCAACACTATCTCAAAAGGGCTCATTTCAGTTGCCGAAGACCTGTGCAAGTTGTAACAAAACTGCGCACTGTCTAGTAGCTCAACCCAATTCCTCTGATTATAGTCACATAATGCCTCAAGTACTCTTCAAGCAGATGATTGATACGTTCGGTCTATCCGTCGGTTTGTGGGTGATTCGCTGTAGAGAATTTCAAATCAGTCCCCAAGAATTTGAACACATCGGTCCAAAACCGACCTGTTAATCTCGCATCCCGACCACTCACAATATCCCTTGGCACCCCAAAATGTTTCACAACATGCTTGTAGAATAATTCAGCAGCTACTTCAGAAGAGCAAACAGTTGGAGCAACAATGAAAATCCCATACTTTGAGAACCTGTCCACCACAACCATAATTGATGCTTTGCCATCAACTTTAGGAAGCCCGCTGATGAAGTCCATGGAAACAGAAGCCTACGGACACTCCGGAATTGGTAGAGGTTGTAGCAAACCAGCTTCCTTCTTCTGTTCAGTCTTGTCAAGTTGAAAACGAGGCAAGTTTTCATATAGGCCTCAACTTCATCTTCCATTTTCGGCCAAAAATAATTCCGAGACAGCAATGCCAACATCCTTTCAACACCCGGATGACCAGCATAAGGAGTATCATGCGTCTCCTTTAGAAGAGAACGACGCAATCCAGCACCTTGAGGAACCACAATTCTCCTCCCTTTGAAGTGCAGCAGATAGTCCTCGATCCAATATCGTTTAACTGTCCCATCTTTTACTTGATCCATCAACTTTACATACAATGGATCATTTGCAACACATAGCTTGATTGTATCTAGAAAGTCAGATTCAATTCGAGTAAGCATATAAGTTGCAGTAAATACCTCTTTGCGACTAAGTGCATCGGCAAACTGATTTTGTTTTCCAGGTTTGTGCACCCAAACAAAGTCATATTCAGCCAAGAACTCTTGCCACCGGGCCTGCTTCGGACTCAATTTTTGCTGAGTCTTGAAGTATGTATTAGCCACATTGTCCGTCCGCACCACGAACTTTGTTCCCAGGAAGTAGACTCTCTAAACTTAAAGGTAATGGATTACTGCAACCATCTCCTTTTCATGTGCAGAATAACGTTGCTCCGCAGCGTTTAGCTTTCTGCTTTCAAATGTAATCGGATGATCCTCCTGGACCAGCACACCGCCAACAGCATAATCTGAAGCATCCGTATGTACTTTAAATGGCAAATCAAAATCTGGCAGCTTCAAGATTGGTTTGGATGCAATAGCTTTCTTCAATGCATTAAAAGCCTTGTCGCATGAATCTGACCAAACCCATTTGACATTCTTTTTCAGCAAGTCCGTCAAAGGAGCATCCCTTTTTGAGTAGCCTGCAATGTACTTCCGGTAGTAATTTGCCAAGCTCAAAAATGATCTAAGTTCCTTTATCCCGCTTGGTGCTTGCCAATCAATAATTGCTTTCACCTTCTTTGGATCCATCCGCACTTGGTTTTCACTAACCAAATGACCTAGAAACTTTATCTCGCGACTTGCAAATTCACACTTTTCCATCTTGACATAGAGCTGATATACTCTAAGTCTTTCCAGCACCTTCCTTAAGTGAGCCAAATGATCTTCAAGGGTCCGGCTATAAATGACTATGTCGTCTAAGTAAACGGCTACAAAGTCATCAAGATACTCGTAAAGAACATTGTTCATTAAATTACAGAAAGTTGTTGGGGCATTGGTTAGCCCAAACGGCATTACAAGAAATTCAAAGCTACCATATCTAGTTACACAAGTAGACTTAGGGGCATCTCCCTCGGCTATCCTAACCTGCTAATAGCCTGAACCTAGGTCTAACTTAGTAAAATAACTAGCCTTAGAAAGCCTGTCCAGCAGATCTTGAATCAAAGGGACCGGGTACTTGTTTTTGACAGTCACCTTATTCAGCGCTCTATAGTCAACACACATCCGCAACATACCATCCTATTTTTTATGGAACAAAATAGGAGCACCGTATGGAGCCTTCGATGGTTGAATCAACCTAGCATCAAGCAACTCAAACAATTGCTTCCTTAGTTCCGTCAATTCCATAGGCAACATGCGGTAAGGAGGCTGCGCAGGCAGCAATAAACCAGAAATAAGTTCAATCCTATAATCAATCTCCCTCCTTTGTGGTAACTCCCTTGGCAATTCTGGAGGCATCACATCTTTGAATTCCTTTAGCAAATTTGCAACACAATCCGGGACCTCAATATGCACATCTGGCTTGACTTCAACGAGTGAAACAAGGTATGTCTCCTCGCCCCTCTTCAAGCCTTTCTCAAATGCAATGGCAGAAATCAAAGCGGCAATCCCAGCATTCTCATTATTAACCTCGTAGGGCATAATACCTTTCACAAAGTCGGGGCTTGACTCCCCCATGAACATAAGTCCATCCAAATGAGGAATTGGAGTGACTTTTTTCTTTTTCAGAAAATCAATTCCCAACAACACATTGAAGTCATCCAATGGCACAACAGTCATGTTGAATTTTTCGGACCAATGGCCCAAAATCATCGGGACATCTAGCACCACCCCATAACCGGGTTGCGCCTTTGAGTTCATAGCCTTCATCTTTGTCGGACACTTTGTCACTTGCAGCCCATATTCTTGAACAATTCTGGAGGCAACAAAAGTGTGCGTGGCTCCGGTATCAACCATTGTCACGACACTCTTGTTTCCGATTTTCAGATCCACATACAACAAAGTGGAATAAGCATCATCCAAATCATCACCCGTAGCTTTCACATATGTAACTTCTTCCTTGGCAGAATTTTCATCATCATCCGCCATAGTCACACAAGCCAAAGTGTTCAGCATCCGCAACAGATTCACATAGGCAGCAACTTCCTGTCCCTTTCCTTGTTTCTCCTCTTCAGCACGAAGAGCAGAGATCTTTCCTTGATTTGGACAGTTTCGTGCCTGATGTCCGGGTCTTTGACATGTCCAGCAAACCTTTTCACCACCCGTTGGCTTGTTTGCTTTTGACGAAGAAGCATTCATCTTACCCTTGCCCTTATCATTTCCATCCTGCTTCTGATTGTCCTTCTTCCAATCCTTACCCTTCTCCTTTTTCTTTGACTTATAAGAAGAGATAGGATCAGAAGTTAGACTCGCTGTGCAAAAATCCACCAATGCGTCCGCTGCCGCAATTGCACTAGGCAGATCTTTAACTTTCTGCCTACGAATTTCATTTTGAGCCCAGCCTTGCATTCCGGAAATGAAATTGTGCAACTTGTCCTCATCTGACATATTTTGGATGTCTAGCAACAAAGATGAAAAATCTTTGACATAATCCCGAATGGAACCAGTTTGTCTTAACCGCTTCAAGTGATCCCTAGCAACCCAGGACGAGTGGCTAGGCAGTTACTTTTCCCTCAATGCGTTACGAAGTTTTTCCCAAGTATCTACCTTGGGTCTGCCCGCACTATCATCGTCAGCATTTTTTGTACGCCACCATAACACTGCATCTCCTCTGAAATAACGCACCACCATAGTCAATTTGTCCTTCTCCGAGACATGAGCAGTCGAGATATAATGCTTCAAGTCCCATAAGAAGTTTTTCAATTCCTTGGCGCCTCTCACACCATCAAAAGTCTTTGGTTCTGGGATCTTAATTTTGGAATGTTCTTCACCTCCTTGGGGCACATTTGCAACAGCCCGTCGGAGGATCTGAAGTTCCGTTTTAAGATCCTCGATCTCCTTTAGTAAATTTTCCAACTGCCCAACAACAGTTTCCTAGAAAGCCTGCAATTCCACAAGTTGGGTATCAACAGTTTCACGAACATGTTAAAGTTTTGTGTTGACGCCATGGATCTGCGTCAGAATATCCACCAGATCAACTGCGCCATCCGTAATTCCCACAAGCACGTCTAACTTCTGAAGCCTTTCACGAAGTTCTGTATTTTCCGCTATAATAATACCAAGATCTTGCCGACGTTGCTCTGATACCAGTTGTTACAGGGTCAATTGTTTTCAGATTGACACTGCACGACAGTCACCAAACAATGACTCAACCTTCTCTCTTTTTCCCTCACGTTTTCGGCCTACCACTTTAGATTATGATAGCGAACAGAAATGAAACAAGGCACACACGAATTTACGGGAATCGCTTCCCAACTTTGTCTTTTAACTCATGCCACAAATAAGCACATGAAAATCATAGCCTTTACAAAAAGGAGTTAAGGCAACCAACACCTCTCTCTCTCTCTGCCTTAACAAGTTTGCCTAGCCCCCATGTATAGACAAACGTTTTTGAACTTTGCCTTATCTAAAACCTAGTAGTTGACATCCCCAACTGACAAGGAATTCGAATTTCAAACATTCAAATAAGACAACTCCTACCAGCCCACTTAGCCAAACTTGCTGAAAAATCGGAACTGCCAACTGCCCGGCATGTGCATGGCACACGGGCGCAGCTTTGAACTTGTGGCGCCAAAAAGGCCAACTTTGTCATGTCTTCGCGCCAAGCCTTCGTGCAGCATGCCTTTGCGTGCATGTCTGCCACAAGCCTTCGTGCAGCATGCCTTTGCGCGCATGTCTGGCGCCGCCGTTTGTCTAGCTCGCCCATGACACTGCCTTGCTCGCCTTGCCCGCGCCCATCTGCCTTGCCACATACTACCTTAGTTTTTTCAGCCTTTGCTAAGCTTGATGCCCGTTGTCTTTGCTTTGCCATGGCCACGCCAATGCCATGGTCTTTGTCATGCCTTGACACCTTAGCCACCTGCCGTCGTGCCACAGTCCATGCCCATCAACACCTGCCCAAGTCGGACAGCTTTGTCAACATGATGCCATTGTCATCATAGGACGGTGCCGAGGTCCATCATGTAAATCCCTCGCCACACCCATGTCATATTTCGATCAATCAAGCCGAGGGGCTAACAGTAGGTTAGACCAATAGACGGAAGAGAACAACCGAAACAACATGACATAATTCACGTGTTTCATTTATAAATATTATTCCTCTCCTTTTTAACTTATTTGACATAATTTGAATTTATACACAATTTAAGAAATAAATAAATAAAATTAAAATTTGATGTGTTAAACATGTCATTACATTTAACTAGTTTTGTTATAAAACTTTTGAAATTTTGACTTTAAATATGCCATAACATTTGAGTTTTTATAAAATTTTCTCATTTAGAGTAAAATTAGAAGTGTAAAGTTAATTGTTCTCAAATTCAAAAGTATGTTCAAAAGAAAAGAAAAAGTGTCAATATTTTTAGACAAATTAAAAAGAAAATTATGTCACATTAACCGGAAAGGAGAGCGTGCACCTGTGTTATTGATCTGGTCAGAATTGGCTTATCAGTGTGGTAGTTGGGGCCACTACATAATGCAACATATATAATACTCATAGTAATAGGAGCGAAAACTGAAAATGCATGAGTATTGCCCCATGCAAATAAATAACAAAAACTTAGTCATTAGGTTTTGTGTTAAGAATAAAGAATATACTCGCAGTCGTAGGTCACTGAGCTTGACTCATCTCAAAACTTGATCGACTTTGATCTTTTGAAAAAGGGTGCGAGTGAAAGTTACTCATCAAGCTAAAAATGTTCTGGTGCTCAAGTCATGATTTGATCAGTAATGCTCTTAAAAAGATAGGTGTAGTCAGTAGTGGTGTGAAAGCAAATGGAAGACATGAAAACATAAGAGCTCAAAGTGAAGTGTATAAGTCAATTAATACTTGTGCCTGCAACGTCTTTTTGTGAATGCAATAATAGTCAATTGGGCCGTCTCCTACGGCTGGATATGGGCATGTACAGTTACCCATTTTCAGAGATAAAAATTGTGCAGATATACCTCAAGTTTGTCGTGGGATAAACAGAATCCATCAACCCTTAACCACATGTCTGAGCTCTGAAAACGAATTTTTTTTGGGTAGAGAGTGCTTGCTCCTTCAATAGGCCTTATGCTCAGGGGCGGAACTACGGTGCTATTTGCGGGTTCGGTCGAACCCAATAGCTTTTGCTCAAACTCTGTATTTATATTAAAACATTCAATGAATATGTACAAATTATTAATTTAGAACCTAGTAACTTAGAAAAGATTATAATCTCGAACCCATAAGGTTCAAATCCTAACTTCGCCTATACTTATGTTGCACGAATTCAAATTAGTCAAGGCTTGTTATGGGTGGAAAAAGAATTGTACAGATACTCACCCATCTTGCTTGTTATGGGTTGTTGACTAACGTTGGTGTGACATTGGGAAAACTATGTTTTTTGCCGGTGATTTTGAGTTTCAGGAGGATGGGCCATCTGCCTGTGGTTGTGGATGTGATTGTTTTTATCCTTCCGGTCCACTTTAATTGATTTTTTTGATTTTTTTTTTTGTGATTCACGATATTTAATTTTTTTCCGATATCAAGAAGGAATTAGTTTTTTTTTTCAAAATTAATCTTATAGTAAGAGTCTAGGAGTATTTGTTATATTTCAAATGTACAAATTAAAGTTAATATAATTATTTTTATTGTTAATTAATGTTAAACGATGAATTTCTTAATATATATAAAAACAATCAAAAAAATCAAATAAAATGAACTGAAAAGAGTACAAAATTAGTTCTGAAATACACACTCCCATCACACCTCGGGTTGTCCAATACCTCATTGTTTTCATTCAGAAAGGTGGACTTACAATCTCTGTCTTCTACCTGCTGTTTTGACATATGCCGATCTTTATTTACAAAATGTTTCACATAGCGACTGATATATCATATATGCTCCGCCCCTGAATTGACTCTCAATGGGGTCCTTTTACTCTACCATTTTAGTGCATGTTGTCACGTCCTTAGTATTTAACTAAGTACACGTGTGATACTTGACAATTCGCTCACGATCTTGGACAACTTGCTCACGTTCTTGCTATGCCAAGTCAGCCTTACTATGCTAAAGATTGCTAAGAGAATGTTATAACACAGGAGAATTGCCAAAGAAAACTTTTGTATTAGAGAGAACTTGATTGTTTTTCTTGGTTGGTGAATTACAAATGAATGACCCCCTTTATATACTAGTCTCCTAGGGGCTAGTATGTAAATATTAATTGTTACACAATTCCTTAATATTTACAAGATAAGGGCTTTCTCTAGAACTTTCTACAAATCTAGAAGATTCCAAGGACTTTCCTAACAAATCCATAGGGATCTAGGGTCTTCCTAAGAAAATGTTCACACTTCTCTAGAATCTTCTCATAAATGCTAGCATTCCTCCTATGTAAGCTTCCACATGGTATTAATATATATGCCAAATGGCACCTGCGTGACATGATAATGTAGCGGATCGTGACAATGTGCATCCAAATTGAAACATTTAAAATAATAAATTGAGAGCAATATCTCTACGAACTCCTTTGGATGTCTTAGTATTTTTATATATATAACTGAATATCTTGATGCACATGTAGTTCAATTTTGGGTCTACGCGTGAACTTTGATGTAGATTAAAAAGTTAAAAAAGAATATGCCAAAGGGCGGCTCTGAGTCTCTAATACAATGTGAAAGAATTCGAACGTATAACCCAAAATCTCAAGAATTTTAATACATGAGCCGAGAGGAAACAACATTACTTACCTTTCAAGGTAGAAGTAAGATTGTGTACACACTATCCTCTCAGATTCCACTTATAAGATCGCACTGAATTTATTATTGTTGTTATTATTGTTATTGTTGTTATTATCTAATGTGAGACTTTTATATAACCCAATAGTCTCTGTATGATAAAAAGTGTTAACTCTATTGTAAATAAAGAAAGATTTTGGAATATGAGCGTTAAAAGTATATGACATTTAGCGTAAAATTGGACTGATTTCTTGTTTCTTCATATGAAAGTTAGACAATTACCAATTAAATAAAGAATTCTCCTCATTATTAAAAATAAAAATATGCAAGTGACCTTAATGACTTTTTAATTGTCGTTATCACAGACTAGATTATAGTTTCCAAACATAATTACCAACTGTAGTCTGTAGAGCAGTTAGATACAAAATATCTATTCGTTTTGTGAACCAAACTTCAAAAAGGCATTAGCTAACATCTGTCCAAGCTGGATCTCTGCTGGAGTACTGAGATGCACAAAATCTGGGCCTACTTTGAGCCTATTAGCATCAACTGTTTTCACATTTCTAAGGTGAATACCCAACTGGGCCTCTCTGATAATTTCCTTATAATGCCCCAGTGTTGTTGCCAATGCCACCTGTGCAAGCCCAAATCACAGGGAAAGATCAAGTAAAGCTGTTCAAACTCGACTATGCTTCAAATAATACACAATAATAGTAGTCGGTGTATACATTTGAATTGCTATTCTAAATGGTACAAGTACGAAAATGTTAAGCAAAAAACAAGAAACATAAATTTTATACTTCTTAATTGTTAGCTAATCTATATTTTAATTGCAACATATTGTTTGCTTTGATCTAATAAATCTCATCGATTTGTTTCCTAAGAAACGCCTCATAACTTAATGATTTTTTATTTTTGATATATGAATAAAATCCTGTTCATATAATCATATCTGATGTAAACACTATTAATCTCCTTTCTTAATTGAATCTCTTGTATGTAATTCACAAGTCACTTAGGTTCTTTTCTTTTTTCTTTTGTATTATTCTATATTTCTTGTTCTAATTCCCAAGAAATCATCTATGTATTTACCCAATAAAAACTATGAGTAATATTTCCAACTTTTTGAAAACATTTCCATGAATCTTCTAAAACCAAAGATTCTACTATCTTGATTAGTAATGAGGATAACTTAACAATAAATTAGGTATTACTTGGAATCATGTTACATAAATTGAAAATGAGAAAATAACTTGTATACACTAATAATGTAAAGAAAACATTGAAATTACCTGAATAATAGGGAGGAAAGGTGCATGCAAGTCATTGCGCATATCAGTGAAGAATTTCAGCAATCTTGAATTATACAATTTTGCATCCTCAAATTCCAAAGTATCACTTTCTCCTTGATACCACAAAAGTGCTCGAACCGTCCCACCACCTTGTAGCGCAGTCTCAGTTCTATTTAGCATCTGATTGTAATTAAAAGATCCCTTAGACCATTGGCTAATATTTGTGGAACCAACAGCACATGGCACTAAACCAATCACACCTATTTTTGGGTCATTTTTCAAGACTGAATTAGCAAATGACATGCCAGGACCAATCCCACAAACTGCATAATAATCAATATCTTGATGCATTGGCTCTTTTGCTTCTTCCCACAGAAGTTCAGCTGTTAGCCTAAGAATTGATGGATTGGACTGACATTCAGGTGGAATATACTCATCCCATTTGTTGTTTACTACCCCTCCTCTGCCGGACATGTTGCTTTGGCCTGCTAAAATAAATATATTTTTGTTACCATTTGTTGTACAAAAGGGGTGTGCTGCCAAAAGAATCAAGAAAATATAGCGCAACATCGTTTTCTTGGGGATGTAGTGGCTGAAAGAGAAGCAAAACAGGCTGGTTGGAAATTGTATTTAAGTATGACATAGAGAAATAGGAAGGAAAATTATGTAATTAAGACTAGTGAAGCTGCAGTTGATGTGTCATATGGTTAAATTGGTAAGGATGCGTTAATGATACGACCAAAAATGGCCTCCAATTCTTGCGATGGCAGATCAATTTGGCAATGCATGCATTAATGCAAACGACCAAAAATGATCTCAACTCTTGAGATGACAGCTTGGTTAAAACTTACCATTTACAGAGTACTAAGTAATAGTATAAACAATGAGCAAATCTTGGCATCGAAAAGTGATGGATTGCATATACCGTTCTAATTAGGCAGCGAGAATATAATAACAAACAAGCCGGGCAAGGTTTATTTTATGTTTAAACATTTGTTCAGGCTAACTAAAAAGCTAATATATAGTATGAAATACATAAAAGGCACTTTTTCATAGTTCTTGGTGTACAAGTGTATATAGCTTCGGAAATAAAATTATTTCGGGAAGAGATAGTGGCTTAAGAAGAGGCAAATGAGGTGGGTTTAATGTGCTAAGCCATTCTGTAATTTATAGTACCTGTCAAAACAAGGTTGATTTCATATGCATATGATAGTTTCCAAATAAAGTCCAGCTTCATATGATAAGTTAAGGATATGCATATGAGAGTTTCAGAGTAAACTATGGCTTCATATGGTAATTAAGTTGGCAATGCGCTGCATATGATAGTTTCCTAGTAAACTGTGGCCTCACATGATAAATTGGAAAAGATGCATATGATGGTTTCCAGGTAAACTGTGGCTTCATATGTTTAGTTTGTGAGGATGAACACATATGACAGGCCACAAATGTCTACCAACTAAAGTCTTGATACGACAAATTATTTACCATCTACTATATATTTAGATTATTACTATAGGTAAGGTGAGGTGCAATGCACAATCACGGTATGAGGTCCCGCAGGAAGGGTAAAATAAAAAGTCAAGCCCGATGCACAAAGTATCCTGCATTCACGTAGGGTCCGGAAAGGGCACCACCCCAAGGGGTGGGATGTAAGCAACCTACCCGTATAATATAACTTAGTTTCGGGATACATCTTTTGTATTTTAAAATCAAATACTTACACCCTCTTTATTATGAAAATCTTACACTCACACCCCTGAGGAGCAGCATTTTTCCAATGTAGGCAGAAGAATAGGAGCCAAAGTGAACAGATCATATGATTATCAAAGGTGCTTTACACACTTTTTGCACACTCGTGAATTTCAAAGTTGCTTTTTTTGTTTGGTTTTTAGCAATTATACTTCAAAATGCTGTTGACTCATTGCTTGACTTTGAGGGGATATCATTTTGGCACGTTAGAGAACATCTGATGCTCTTAACAATGAAAAATTAAGAAAATCCATTCATAGGCATATAGTTGAATATTCTAGGGTCATATATATAAGGTTGGTTCCATCTGTTTTAGGTTTATTTGATCTAATTTTCCATTCGTAGATATACAAACTCATCACTAAACTGAAATGTATCCCCTTTCATTTTATTTTATTTGTCTTTCATTTCACATATTTCGACTTTGACTTGGGCATCTGCCTGGGCCTTATAATTCTACTGTAACAGTATGGCCCAATTTAAGCTTGAATTTTGAGTCCTCGTATCTAATAGGAAAAATGATACTGTATAACCGTTGTAAAAATAATACTCAAAAAAATATATAAAATTTATGTATTTTTTGTATATATATACATTCTATATGTTATATATAAAAATTATACAAATTTTATATACTTTTTCGGCTACCAGATATAAATAGTTTCTGGCGCGGGCTAAAAGTGATAATGCCCCTACATAATATTCCCTCTATTTAATTTTACTGACAAAGTTTTTTCTTTTTAGTCTATTCTAAGAAAAAATAATTAACACTTTTGTATATATAAGAATAATTTAACTTTAACATTTTCATTTTTCTCTTCGTGACATGGATTTTGTAGCCAAAATGGCATGACATCTTTAAGCGGTAAAAATTAAGCATCTACTGCATTTTCTTTCTATTCATTTTGTGTAAATGAATTCTTCTTCAGTTGCATAGCCTCTAAAAGTCTAAACGTTCCATTGTAATTAAACCCATATGCCACTTCCTCTTCATTGGACACAGCAATAAGTAGGAAAGTGCACAGTTAGCCACTAATTAAAGATGTCTTTATTCTTTAGCCACTATTTAAAATATATTTACTCTTTAGCCAATGCTTAATAAATTTTTACGTGTAAATATTAAGGACATAATATCCTTAACTTCATGAATGCTGTGTAAATATTAAGGACAAAGTGTCCTATATTTGCACCTTCCGTTGTTAAACTTTAGGACATCATGTCCTTAACTTCATATGTGCAGTGTAAATGTTAAGGACATGACATCCTTAACTTCATGTGTGCAGTGTAAATATTAAGGACATAATATCCTTAACTTGTATTTGCACCTTCTATTGTTAAACTCTAGGACCTCATGTCTTTAACTTCATATGTGCAATGTAAATGTTAAGAACATAGTGTCCTTAACTTTATGGGTGTTGTGTAAATATTAAGGACATGGTGTCCTTAACTTCATGAATGCTGTGTAAATATTAAGGACAAAGTGTCATATATTTGCACCTTCCGTTGTTAAACTTTAGAACATCATGTCCTTAACTTCATATGTGCAGTATAAATGTTAAGGACATGACGTCTTTAACTTCATGTGTACAGTGTAAATGTTAAAGACACCATGTCCTTAATATTTACACAGCACTCATGAAGAAAGGGTAAAAAAAACTTTTCGTATTAATTTTAATAGATTAATGACTATTTTTGCTCAACATTAAAAATACTGAATAAAAACTAAATACCATGCTAAAAAGTGGCTATCCTACACCATTTCTACGCAATAAGCCCGGCTTTCCCTTGGTCCCGTCTCTTCTTAATCACCTAGTCCACTGCTTCTTGGAGGCCCAATTCCTTATACTCCACAACAGCTGCCACATCTAGGGCGAATGTAGCCTTTCGACTATGAGTTCAATTAAGGAAAAATTACGCGACACATCAAATATTTACACTATATTTATCATTCGTAGCTATACTTCCAGCAAATTTATCATTCGGAGCTATATTTAAATTTTATAGCAAATTCATGAAATGAGAGATAAATTGTTTTGAACTAAAACAAGAGGGCAACAAGTTCTTGTAGCTTAGTTGGTTAAAGCGCCTGTTTAATTAGTGGAGGTCTTGAGTTTGACTCTCAACAAGAATATTTTATTTTATACAGTCGATACAAGTTGTATCCTTTGTATACACTCATGTACAATTGATACGAATATAATTGATACAGGTGTGGATTTATATATAAAAACCTACTGAAATCTCAATAAATATTAGATTTGAACCAATAATATTAACAGTACAATAAATTTAATGCTAAAAATCTATAAGCTAAATCCACTAAATTTAAACCCTGAATCCGTCTTTGGCCACGAGCTAAAGCCCGCAAGAGTCATGGCTTGAACTTCACCGGTACACGAATTATGCAAAAAAGTCTGTTTTTCTGAATTCTCTCATCATTAGCAAAAATAACATTGTAGTAGTAGTAGTAGTTATGGAAATGTTATTCTCTTTTGAATTTTAAATACTTTCTCTTTTATAGCCTTGTTAAATAAGGTTACTACTCTTAATGAAATGTTTTCAATTTCCATATTTTAAATATAGTATTTTCTTTTACTCTTCTCACTCATCTTTTTTCAACTTGACTAAAACTTACAGTTAGTTCATGTATTACTCCTTGAAACACAAACCCGATAGTGAAACGTATTCTTTTACCAATTTTTATAAATAATTTTTACGCCATCAAATTAACAATAGAAACTGTAGATTGATAACCTTTTAAAAAAAAGTTATTAACCTTTTGTGATTGGTACTCTGGGCCAGTTTTACTCATGACCCACCCTAGATCCCTGGACACATAGAAGATCCAAGTGCATTAGACTATTTCAGAATTTCAGATTGGACCATGTGTACGGCCTGGCCCATAAACAATGGAGCTAGTCTCTTTTTTTTTGATACATCATACAAGCAAACATACCAATATAATGGGGCCAGAAAACAAAAACAAAAGAAACATTTAAATTAAATTGTATAGACATGGCTAATGTTCTGATATCTTAGGTGGGTAAGGATTGAATGTTTTGTTTGGCATTTATCTGAGATAGGGACTCTTCAAAGCCTGCAGATTGTGAGTAATTGCATTACAAGAACCCATTTGGATTCTCAACATGTGGTAGCAAATCTTTTATCTGTCCCCCTTCCCACCAAAGTATATTTAAATAATAATAAGGTTAAAAACAGGAACGTAGACTTTTCGTCTAAATATAAAGTCATTTTTAAATTTATGTAATTAATATTGAATAAGATACAATGGAAGGAATAAATATCAATTAGACATGTTAGGTCCAATGTTTGTCAAGAGTCTTTTGATCATATCAAAAACTTATATGCCGATAGAAAATGAAGTGACCTTTGATTGCTTGAGAGATGAATTTATTTTTATAATATTGGAATAAGACGAGTTTAAATAGAGCGACGATAATGATGGTTCATTTAATTAACTCCAACTTGCTTGAAATTGAGGCATAGCAACAGTAATAGTTATTGTTCTAAATTGTAATGTCTGATTTCATGCCAGAACAGATGTGTTGACCCTCCTATTCCAAAACCAATTATTTTGCTTTTTTCTAGGATGGGGGGAATAGTTTTTTTGAAAAAGAAAAATAAAGAACAGAAATCTGATCCCTAAATAATTTCAGAGAAAGAGGATAGAACTTAGAAGGATAGTTGACAATAATTTCAATCACGCCTGGAATGTGTATACTTCTGGCAAAAGCAGATAGATGAAATGGCCTGTCTTTCACAAGTCCTGTTCCAATCAAACCATATATGTTTTGCAGAAATGGGCCCTTTCCATTAATATTATGCAGCCCTAGTAAAAGTTCGTACATGTTGTGTTTCGTATGTTTCGATTATCTTATTTTTCTAGCTATAATTGCCGTTTCTCTTTCTATAGATTCTCCACTACCGTATTTTTTTTTCAAAATTATTGTGTTTATGCTTAGGCGAGAATTTATCAAAAATAACATATATACTTCTTTACCCGAAAAACGGATAGAGTTGAATTTATTCGTAGTTCTAAGGATACGTGGTATAACTTGGCAGAAATCGAAAAAGTATGTAGAAAAATATCGAATATTGACTGTAAAAAAGGAATGAAATACAAACCAAACTGAGTAGAAAACGATTTATGAACAAACAAGATGAATCAATGTACAAGGCTCACAAAAGGATAATCTTTCATGTATCTATATGTGAATATCAACAATCTTTTCAATAAGGGAGTGTGTAGATGCCTTAATATTTTGTCTCCTTTTCTTACAAAAATGATAGCCACTCTTTTATAGTGGAGGGATCCTACTTTGGATATAATAAAAAATACATAGTGGAGATCTCATGATATATTAGTTAATTTAGCTTTTCCTTAATTCCCGCTGAGATTCTCTCCCCAAGTGCGGCTACAACGACTCTTATCTCTTAGCTCGATCTTGGTCGAATTTGATATTGGTCGATCTCCAGATTTCGAGCTCGATACTGACTCGAGCTCGATATTGACTCGGGCTCGGTATTAACTCGGGCTCGGATCTTGAGTTCGATAACGCCACTTCACATTATAGCTCGATTTGGACTCGAGCTCGATAATGACTTCGAGCTCGGTATTGATCGGTCCTTGAATCTTGTTCCAATCTTGACTAATTACATGAAGGGCAAAACCGATTTTGACCATATACAGATAGTCCCCTCGTTTCTCGGAAAAACAGATTACAAAACCGATTTTCCAATGATACGACTAGATATACACTAACGTTTGCATCGAGCTCGACCATGACGTATGTGATAACTGTCTCGTCGGTTTAGTTACCAAGGCATTAAATGTGTGTCAGACGATGGTCGGCCACTGCTGATATTGAGCCGTCGTTGCCAACTCTATAAATAGCTCATCTCTTTACTATTTTTTACTTTTAGATCTCCAATCTCCAAATCTTCTAAATTCTTTTTCGCATCTTCTGAGTTCTTCATCTGCAATTCTGTGATTTTCACTGTAAATTTTTTCTCTAAACACCAAAATACTTCTGATCTTTATTCACAAAAATTTAGATGGCCAAAACGTCAAAAACTGTTCCTCAAAAAGAGAATGCCTCTTCATCGTGGCCTGCCGGCGACAAAACACCGGTGGAGCCATGACCTGAGGAGTGCGTTCCCGAGTGGCGTGTTCTCACTTCTAATTTTAAGACTGATAAAGTCTCGTCAGTTCTCGGTCGATGCGAGCCACTATCGAGGTATATATGCTGGATAACTGAGGGATACCTCAAGCAGGTAAGGAAAGATTGCAACTAGAAAAACAAAAAAGTGGTGATCCCGGCCCCTGAAGAAGATATCACCACTTATGCGGAAAGGGTTTTTAAGTGTGTACACTTATCACCACTTATGCGGAAAGGGTTTTTAAGTGTGTACACTTACCCTTTCACGTTGGGCCCCCTTGACCCCGCCAGTATCAAATAACCTTAGGAAAAATCCACCCTTCCTTTTGGCGAATCATTATTCTGCTTCGATTTTTCGTGAGCAAAGTCGAGGGGATGCCTTTTACACTCGACCACTTCATCAGGTTATATAGCCCCCGCCTCTATCGAGGTAGGTTAATAAAACTTCAATGCCGAGCTACCAAAGTACTGTTCTCGAGCATAGACGATGATAAGGACCGAGGTTGGATGAGCCAGTTCATTCGAGTGAAGACTTCCGACCTTATCCCGGCCGAGAAGATGCCATTTCCCGGGAAATAGAATATGAAGCGTAAGTACAATTCTAATGTTAGCTCCTATTATTTTGCTCCTTCGTTTCTTTCTCACCGATACCCTTTTCCGTGATGTAGCTATTGCTTGGATGCCCGGTGCAATTCCTAACCTTAAAAGCTGGGTACGGGACCTGGCCTCGACCTCTACATATGCCGAGCGCTCATGGCGCGATTTATCAAAGGGCCGATGGGAGGCCAAAACATATGGTAAGCTTCTTTCCCACGCCTTTGTTGACTTTGTAAAGTGTTTCTTACTTATTTTATTTTTATACAGGCCTTGGCAAAGATGTTGTTATTAGGCCCTTATCTGGTGAGGAGGAGACTTCGATCCCGGCATCGAAATCGGTGAAGGACAAAAAGAGAAAAAAGATCTCGATCTCCGAGGATCCGGAACCTAAGAAGAAGAAGGGTCGTAAGCAGAGGAAGAATATCATCCTCCCGACCGAAGACTCTGTTCGGCGTCTTAGGGATGATGATGAAGAAGAGGAAGAAGATGACTCCAGGCTGGTAGCCCGAGTGAAAATGAGCACCGAGACCCCAAAGGCTACTAAATCGGTGAAGGCTGCAGAGATTCCATCTCGTGATGAGGGAGTCTCGGGAAAAGAATGTGTCAAAATCCCCGAGTCGTCGAGGATCGAGGCTAACCCCCACCATAATGAGCCAATGGTGGGTACTGCTGCATGGGCTGATCTCGAGGCCCCCCGAGATGGAGAGAATTCCCCATGTGATTCACTTAGGGAAATAGAAATTGGAGGCTCCCTGCTACTCCCCTCGTTGTTTGAGGAGATGATTTGAGAGGCTCGGGCCTTGAAGACCCTTTCCATCGAAGGAGGCCATGGAAGGGAGGATCCCTTCCGTGATTATTTTACTGGGGTCGAAAATGCTACCGGCCTGAGCGACTTGGAGGTCCCGAGGAAGGACTCGGGTGAGGCATCGAGCCTTTTCAATGAAGTGCAGCAAGCTTTGACTCAGGTCAGCCTTAACTCCCCTTGTTGGTATTACCCTTATGTTTGTTTTCCTTTTCTAACTTCCTTTCTTCTTTCTGCGTAGGCTTCAGTGCTTCATTGGGAAGCATTTTCTCGGTCTCGAACTGAGCTGAGTCGGTACGAGACCGACCTCCGAAGGCTCACGGAGTAGAGAAATGCCCTTAGACTTCTCTGTGGGCAAAAAGAAGAGGAGACCAAGGACCTCCGAGCTGAGTTAGCCAACGCTTACCAATATCAGACCGACCTGACCGAGCAGATAATGACAATCTTAAAAACGCATAGGCTCGATTGGGGAACATTGGCTAATATTTTGATTTCACAGCTGCAACAGAAGATCGAGATGACCGGGCAACTCCGTGAGGAGGTCGACATGATAAAGGCAGAGATCTTGGGGTGGAAAGAAGGTATGGACCGTTTCACTACAGAAAAAGAGACTGCCTTATCCCAATTGTCATCGGCTGAAAGTGTGCTTCGAGGCATGAAAGAGAAGAGCTCGGCTCAGGAAAACAAAAAAGCGGAGCTCGAAGCTTGGTTGGCTTCCGAACTTGAAAAGGCCAAATCTAAAGCTGAAAAGGATAAAGTCGAGGCAGACGCGATCGTGGCCGTCTACCGAGCCGATGCTGAAGCCGCTCAAGTACAAGCGAGAGAGGCAGTTGAGACCGCTCAAACTCGAGCATATTGGATTGTCGAACTCGCCAAATGCCAATCTCGGAGGGAAACCCTAGAGGAGATCCATGCTCGAGGTTTCAATCTTACCGAAGAGATAATAAAGGCTAAAGAGTTTGAAGCCGATGCTGGAGTCCTGGCTTCCGATGATGATGATGATGACGACGAAAGCAAGAGTGGGTCTGAGAGCGGGGAGGAGCTCGATGGAGAAGAAACTGCCACCGGAGAAAATCAGGAACCTTGGGGTTTTTCATATTTGATCTTTTTGTGTAGGGTCCTGATCGGGCATTGTAAATATTATTATATATATAAAGATCTTTTCCTTTTTTGACTTGTCTTTGTTTCATTTTCTGCCTTGTAAAAATTTTGTTCATAAGTTCGAGGCTTTAGGAAATTTGATCGAAGTCAGACCTTGTAGTCTTTATAATCGAGTGAGCATTTGCCCGAACTCGCATTAAGAGTAGCCATTGGGCTTAATAGTCGAGTGAGTGTTTGCTCAAACTCGAAGTAATGTAGCCCTTAGGCTTTATGGTCGAGTGAGTGTTTGCTCGAACTCGAATTAAGAGTAGCCCTTAGGCTTAATAGTTGAGCGAGTATTTTTTGAACTCGAAGTAATGTAGCCCTTAGGCTTTATGGTCGAGTGTGTTTGCTCAAATGCGAATTAAGAGTAGCCCTCGAGCTTAATAGTCGAGTGAGTGTTGCTCGAACTCGAAGTAATATAGCCCTTAGGCTTTATGGTCGAGTGAGTGTTTGCTCGAACTCGAAGTAATGTAGGCTTAATAATCGAGTGAGTGTTTGCTTGAACTCGAATTAATGTAGCCCGTAGGCTTTATGGTCGAGTGAGTGTTTGCTCGAACTCGAAGTAATGTAGCCCGTAGGGTTAATAGTCGAGTGAGTGTTTGCTCGAACTCGAATTAAGAGTAGCCCTAAGGCTTTATGGTCGAGTGAGTGTTTGCTCGAACTCGAAGTAATGTAGCCCGCAGGCTTTATGGTCGAGTGAGGATTTGCTCGAATTCAAAATGAAAACAGCCATTAGGCTTTATGGTCGAGTGAGTGTTTGCTCAAACTCGAAGTAATGTAGCCCTTAGGCTTTATAGTCGAGTGAGTGTTTGCTCGAACTCGAAGTAAGAGTAGCCCTTAGGCTTAATAGTCGAGTGAGTGTTTGCTCGAACTCGAAGTAATGTAGCCCTTAGGCTTTATGGTCGAGTGAGTATTTGCTCGAACTCGAAGTAATGTAGCCCTTAGGCTTAATAGTCAAGTGAGTTTTTGCTCGAACTCAAATTAAGAGTAGCCCTAAGGCTTAATAGTCAAGTGAGTGTTTGCTCGAACTTGAAGTAATGTAGCCCGTAGGGTTTATGGTCGAGCGGGGATTTGCTCGAACTCAGAATGAAAATAGCACTTAGGCTTTATCGTCGAGTGAGTTTTTGCTCGAACTAGAAGTAATGTAGCTCTTAGGCTTTATGGTCGAGTGAGTGTTTGCTCGAACTCGAATTAAGGTAGCCCTTAGGCTTTTCAGTCGAGTGAGAATGATTTCTCGAACTCGAATTAATGGAAGCCTTTGGGCTCGATAGATAGTCCCCGAGTGAGAATGGTTGCTCGAACTCGAGATAGGATAGCCCTTAGGCTTTATGGTCGAGTGAGTATTTGCTCGAACGCGAACTAATGTAGCCCTTAGGCTTATGTGGGGCTTGATCTCGTTGATTTTTTGGTTGGCAGTCCCCAATTTATGGGGTAATGGTCGGCTCTTAAGCCTATTTGCATAATAGATCACGAAATAGAGGAAATTTTCTGTGATATGAGATATCGGTAAAGAAGAAATTTCTCATTATAAGTCATTATACATGTGTTCATGTTTTGTTCCAGGGCTCGAGCAAACTACACGAGCATGGTTCGTTTTGATCATTTCGCCCTTACAAGTTTTCCTATCAAAACACTGTTGTCATGAAGTAACTTTCTTGCATCGAACTTGATAATCGAATTTGATATATTCGAGGGTAATGCCCCCAGTATTCGAGGTTGATTGTAAAGAGGCCTCATATACTGTTGAATTGTTCTAAGTTAGCACGATCAATGGTTGCCTCATTAAAAACCTTGCCAAAAAACCCATTTGGGACAAAACTGATCTAAGGAAAAAAGAGTGCAACGCGTGCTTTGAGGCCTAAAGTCTTCGAGTTGAATAATCTATCCATATTTCTGGTCGAACACCTGTAAGGGTTAATTTTGAAATATAAATGATCATAGGAGGTCATACCTTAACAGTAGTATCGATTTAGGTGTGACACATTCCAATTGCTTGGTAGTTATTTGCCATTTATCACACCGAGCTTGTAGGATCCTTTTCCGATAATATTGAGAACCTGATACGGTCCTTCCCAATTCGGACCCAGTTTCCCTTCATTAGGATTTCGGGTGTTGAGGGTGATTTTCCTTAGCACCAAGTCCCCGATTTTAAAATGTCGAAGGTTGGTTCTTCGATTATAGTACCTTTCGATCCGCTGTTTTTGGGCGGCCAGTCAGACGAGAGAGGCTTCTCGTTTTTTGTTCAATAATTCTAGGTTCGTGCTCATAGTTTCGTTATTCGACTTATCTGTCGCACATTGAAACCTAACGCTAGGTTCCCCGACCTCAACTAGATAAGAGCTTCGGCACCATAACCAACGGGAATGGTGTTTCCCCGGTACTGGATTTTGATGTTGTGCGGTATGCCCATAGGACTTCGGGTAGTATTTCTCTCCATTTTCCTTTAGCGTCGGTTAATCTTTTCTTAAGATTTTGGATGATGGTTTTGTTAGTCGATCCGTCATGTCAGTTCCCGCTGGGATGATAAGGTGTTGATATGATCCTTTTGACTTTTTTGATCCTCGAGAAATTTAGTTACTTTGCTGCCGATTGCTTTCCATTATCACATACAATCTCGGATGACATCCCGAAACGACATATGATGTGGTCCCAAATGAATTCTATCACTTTTTTTTCTCTGACTTTCTCGAAAGCCTGTGCTTCAACCCATTTAGGGAAATAATCAGTCATAAACAAAATAAACTGAGCCTTACCTGGGGCCGAAGGGAGGGGGCCAATGACGTCCATCCCCCATTTCATGAAAGGCCATAGAGGTAGGACCGAGTAGAGGAGCTCCCCGGGTTGATGAATCATGGGCGCATGTCTTTGACATTTGTCGTATTTTCAAACGAACTCCCTTGCATCCTTGTTCATATCGGTCCAATAATATCATGCTCTGATTATTTTGTGGACCAACGAATCGGCACCAGAATGATTTTCACAAGTGCCTTCGTGAATTTCACCTAAGATGTAATCGGTGTCTCCTGGTCCCAAACATATTACCAATGGACCATCGAACGTCCTCCTAAATAGCATTCCGTCTTCGGACAAGATGAACCGTGCTACCTTTGTGCGCAGAGCCCTCGAATCTTTTGGATCTGACAAAAGCTTCCCGTTCTTGAAGTACTCTATATATTTGTTTCTCCAATCCTAGGTTAAACTCGTGGAGTTTATCTCGGCGTGGCCTTCTTTGATTACCGATCTCATGAGTTGTACGACAGTCCCCGAGTTGAGTTCATCATCTTCGACCGATGAACCTAAGTTTGCAAGAGCGTCGGTCTCGCTGTTCTGTTCTTGAGGTACATGTTGCAAAATCCATTCCTTAAAATGATGTAGAGTCACTTGTAATTTGTCCAAGTACCTCTGCATTCGATCTTCTCGGACTTCAAAAGTCTTGTTGGCTTGATTTAGCATGAGGAGGGAATCATATTTAGCCTCTATGACCTCGGCTCCCAAACTTCTAGCTAGTTCGAGACCTGCAATCACGGCCTCATACTCGGCCTCATTGTTAGTCAATTTTGTAGTTCTAATAGACTGTCTTACTACATTACTTGTGGGTGATTTTAGTACGATTCCCAGTACGGACCTTTTTGCATTCGAGGCACCGTCCGTAAAGAGGGTCCATACTCTCGAAGAGGTACCCGATTTTATCAATAATTCCTTTTCAATCTCGGGTACGAATACCGGTGTAAAGTCAGCCATGAAGTCTGTTAAGATTTGGTATTTGATAGCGGTTCAAGGTTGATACTCGATGTCGTACCCGCCGATCTCTAAGGCCCATTTGGCCAATCGACCTGAAAGCTCAGGTTTGTGCAAAATATTTCGAAGAGGATAAGTTGTTACAACATGTATTGGATGGCACTGAAAATAAGGTTTTAGTTTCCTAGAGGCACTTATCAAAGCAAGTTCTAATTTTTCTAAGTGGGAATATCTAGTTTCGACCTCGCCTAAAGTTCGACTGACATAATAAATAGGGAATTGCGTACCTCGTTCTTCTTGAATCAGGACTCCGCTTACCGCTATCTTCGAGACAGCTAAATATAGATAAAGTTGTTCGTCTGCCTTCGGGGTATGAAGCAACGACGGGCTCGATAAATACTGTTTTAGCTCTCCCAAAGTCTGCTGACATTCCAGAGTCCATGCAAAATTGCTTTTCTTCTTAAGCAGAGAGAAAAATCGGTGGCTCATATCTGAGGATCTCGAAATGAATCATCTCAGGGAGACTATCCGTCCCATTAGCCTCTGTACGGCCTTCATATTATCTACCAATGTGATGTCCTTTCGATTTTATCGGGGTTAATCTCGATCCCTCGATTGGACACCATGAAACTGAGAAACTTGCCCGGGCCAACCCCGAATGCACATTTTTCGGGGTTGAGCTTCATATTGTACTCCCTCAGTATGTCGAAAGTTTCCTGCAAGTGCTTTAAATGGTCCTCTGCTCGCAGGGATTTAACTAACATGTCATCAATATAAACTTCCATTGATTTTCCTATTTGCTTTTCAAACATTCAGTTTACTAGGCGTTGATAAGTTACACCAGCATTTTTTAGACCAAATGGAATTACATTATAACAGTAGGTACCGTACTTAGTGATAAACGAAGTCTTTTCTTGATCATCCTAGTTCATCTGTATTTGGTTGTACCCGGAATAGGCATTGAGAAAACTAAGAATCTCATGGCCGGCCGTGGCATCGATCATACGATCGATATTAGGCAAAGGAAAAGAATCCTTAGGGAATGCTTTATTCAGGTCTTTATAATCTATGCACATTCTAAGTTTGTCCTCCTTTTAGGGACTACCACCATATTTGCTAGCCATTCGGGGTATTTTACTTCCCGAATGGATCCTATTCTAAGAAGTTTGGTTACCTAGTCTTTGATGGAGGCATGTTTGACCTCGGACTGGGCCTTCTTTTTTGTTTTACCGGGTGGAATTTTGGGTCCAAGCTTAGCCTATGAGTGGTGATTCCTGGTGGGATCCCTTTCATTCAGGCAGATGTTCGATTAGCGTGATTTGCTCCAGTTCTTCGACCGTTGATTGGGTAGTGTCGGAATCATCGGGGACCACGAAGGATCGAGGGACCCCATGTTTATCATCTTCGTTAGTCTTCTGATTTTGTAGTTTGGTCGAAGCTGGCGTTTGTGATTGCTATTTGGTATTCCGTTCCCCCTTCGAATTCGATCCTTTTGTCGATGATAGTGAAGATATTGGAATTACTTCATTGACGATAAACATCTATTTCGTGGTCGGTTGCTCTCCATAGACTATTTTGACTCCCTCCGATGTTGGGAATTTCAGAACCCTGTGGAGGGTCGAGGTTACAACTCTTATATTATGGATCCACGGTCTTCCAAAAAGGGCGTTATACCTCATGTCGCCTTTGATTACGTGAAACTTCGTTTCTTGGATGGTTCTAGCTATGTTTATTGGCAGAATTATCTCGCCCTTAGTAGTTTCACATGCCATATTGAATCTGTTTAGAACCAGGGTTGCAGGCACGACCTGGTCCTGTATACCAAGCTGCTCTACGACCTTCGATCTAATAATGTCGGCCGAACTACCTGGATCAATTAACACACGCTTAACTTGAGTTTTATTCATAAGTACAGATATTACCAGTGCATCGTTGTGGGGATGCATGACTCCTTCTGCATCTTCATCATTAAAGGACAAGGTTCTTATGGGTGCGTAATCCTGAGTCCGGGATCACTTCTCTCTTACGATCGTCATCTTAGTGCGTTTAAGCACCGGCCCCTGGGGGTATCGATCCCACCAATGATCATGTGGATGATGTATTGTGGCTCTTCTTGTTCGTTTTATCTATCGAAATCCTTGTTTTTGAAATGGTTTTTGGCCCGGTCACTTAAAAATTCTCGAAGGTGCCCTTTATTGAATAACCGGGATACCTCCTCTCTGTGGCCATGAGTGCCATGATATTCACATATTTGATTGGGATTCCTCTGGGCAGGATCGGTTTGCAGATGTCGAGGCCATTTAGTATCTTTGATGTGTCCGATAGCCGACACGATGGCGGATGCATCGATGTTGAAGTTATATTCTGAAGAACATGGTGCTTTCTTAGGTCAGGTATGCCAGTCGAACCCATTCCTCTTCATCAGCCCTCGAGACCCTTGGCCTCGATCACCTCTTTTACTGCCTTGTACAGGGTTAGGTCTTGGTTTGTTACCCCTATGATCTCCACTATACGGCCGGTATCGGTCCCTGATCGACCTTGGTTCTCAGTTGATGTCCCTTTTAATAACGTACCCAGAACCCAACTGGTCGTCTTCAACTCTGATCTTCGATTGATACCGATTGTATACATCAGTCCATGTAACAGTTGGGTACTCGATCAGGTTTTGCTTCAACCGTCGTGAAGCTATCGAGCTTCGTTCGTTCAACCCTTGAGTGAAAGCTTGAACAGCCCAATCGTCTGTGACTGGTGGTAGGTCTATTCGTTCCATTTGGAAACGAGATACGAATTCTCTTAGCATCTCGTTATCTTTTTGTCTTACCTTGAAGAGGTCCGACTTTCTGGTCTCGACTTTTATGGCTCCAACATGTGCTTTTACGAAAGAATTTGCAAGCATAGCAAAAGAATCGATAGAGTTAGACGGTAAACTATTATACCATATCATTGCTCCCTTTGACAGGGTTTCACCGAATTTTTTCAGTAATACAGATTCGATCTCGTCCTCCTCTAGGTCGTTCCCTTTAATGGCACATGTGTAAGAGGTGATGTGTCCGTTGGGGTAGGTCGTTCCATTATATTTAGGAATTTCGGGCACGCGGAACTTCTTGGGGATCAGTTTCGGAGCTGCGCTCGTGGGGAAGGGCTTTTGTACGAATTTTTTGGAATCCAAGCATTTCAATATCAGTGGTGCCCCCGGGATCTGATCAAACCTGGAGTTATACGTTTTCACCTTTTTTTCATTTGCTTCAATCGTCCTTTCTCCTGACTCTATTTATTTTGTCAGTTCCTCGAGCATCTTAACAATTTCGGGATTAGTCTCCGATTCTTGCTCGTTTAACTTTACTACAGCTGGCCCCATTTTGTGGGTAACTTCTTGAGGGAGACTGGGGCTCGAGCCTGGTCGGTGCCTTGGTTTGGCTCTGTAACTAGGCTATTGATACTTGTTGAGCTTGCAACATTTTGAAATCATACGCAAGCTGATTCCGTTTTCCTCAGCGTTTTAGGTATTTCGAGTTGCAGATCGAGTTCCGCCTTGAATGCTATTTTCAGGATTGGAACGTTGGTTTACCTCGATGGCCACATGTGAATTAACGTCTATTGGCTCTTCGTCCCGAGCTCCAACAGGATCGACGAGTGGCCTTCCACCCCCGAGGGTTAAGTTGTTATTCTCATCTTGAAGGCCAACTTTGTTGTCGATAAGTAGGGCCATTAATTGAGAATTCGCCATTTTCAACCTGAAATCAAATACTTCCAAGAGCAAGTGTAAATTAGTATATTTCACAGAGATTCGTACCAAATAACCATTATTATCCTTAGCCCCACAGTGGGCGCCAGACTGTTTACCCAAAAAATGGATAAAGTTAAATTTATACGTAGTTCTAAGGATATGTGGTATAACTTGGCACAAATCAGAAAAGTATGTAGAAAAATATCGAATATTGACTGTAAAAAAGGAATGAAATACAAACCAAACTGAGTAAAAAATAATTTATGAACAAGCAAGATGAATCAATATACAAAGCTCACAAAAGGATAATCTCTCGTGTATCTATATGTGAATATCAATAATCTTTTTAATAAGGGAGTGTGTAGATGCTTTAATGTTTTGTCTCCTTTTCTTACATAAATGATAGCCACTCTTTTATAGTGGAGGGATCTTACTTTGGATATAATAAAAAATACATAGTGGGGATCCCATGATAGATTAGTTAATTTAACTTTTCCTTAATTTCTACCGAGATTATCTCCCCAAGTGCGGCTACAACGACTCTTGTCTCTTAGCTCGATCTTGGTCGGACTTAATATTGGTCGATCTCCAGATTTCGAGCTCGATATTGACTAGGGCTCGGTATTGACTCGGGCTCGGATCTTAAGTTCGATAACGCCACTTCACATCATAGTTCGATTTGGACTCGAGCTCGATAATGACTTCGAGTTCGGTATTGATCGGTCCCTCAATCTTGTTCCAATCTTAACTAATTACATGAAGGACAAAATCGGTTTTGACTGTATATAGTACCTTCACAAGATAGATTTTTTTTTTATGTACACACTATCCTGAAATTACACTGCTATGTTGTTATTGTTGGTGTTGTTGGGCCCTTTCCATTAATATTATGCAGATCCAAAGTTTCCCTCTAGCCAGAAATTTCAATGTACATGTTATATGATAGTCTCAAATTTTAATTAACATTTGTTATGGGATTTTTACTTAAAACACAAAGTTTTTATTTTATTACTCCATATTTTTTCTGTTAAAATATAACCCCAAACTTCAAGCTGGACAAATCAGAAATTCAGGAAAAAAGAAGCAGCAGCTACTGCAGCAGGATATATGACAGAAAGGAACATTAGGTGAAAGTAGGAATTATTTTCAGAAGCTGGGCGCTTTTGACTTATGGCACAATTATTATTCTACATATGATAGGAACTAAACATAAGATAATCAATTCATTAAGTATTTCCAGTACAATAACACGCCTTGTCGGCAGTGGCGAATCTAAGAATTTCTTCAAAGGTATTTAAATTTGAAAGGAGTAAAAAAAATTTCCGACAAAGGATGTTCAATATGTTATGTACCTCTAAAATCCGATATTTTACTTATATACGCAATATAATTTTTCGACAAAGACTAAAGTGTGGCTTCGCCCCTATTTGTCAGCCAAAAAAAAAAAAAAAAAAATAGAGGCAAGACTTCAGTATCCAACAAATGGTTACAGATGAATTTCAGTTCTGCTGAATTGAAAATTTGAAATACATGAATCTTGACGAAAGGTTAATCACCTCTTTGACGGGTTACTAGTTTGTTCGTACTGAAGGAGATTTAACTATATATATTTAACTTTTAAGTGACCTCATTGTGTAAAAATAGTTTGCACTAGGGGTGTACAAACCGAACCAGAAAACCGCACCAAACCGAAAAGTTAAATCAAACCGATTAAAAAAACCCGACTAGATTTGGTTTGGTATTGAGTAATAAAACCCGAACCAAACCGATATATAAATATATAATTTTTATATATACTTTTAAGATTTTATATAGAATTTTCTTTAAAAAATGTCTAGAAATATTTAGGATTCTCTTGCGGGATTTAATATTTAATAGTATATGAAGTGCTCAATATTTATTAACCCTAAATAATGGGTTGTATGATCACTTTCTTTTGAAGTGTTACTGAAATGCGTCAATCTCTTTGTTCTTCCATATTCATATCATATGTTAAGATCTATTAAATTCTTATATCTTTTTCGAATATGAAGTGATTATTATTATTTAGGTATCATATTGATTTTTATGTTTCATTACAAAATTCGGTTAACCTTGAAAGTGTACATCAACGAAAAATTATTGTCAGGTGACTAAAAAAATAATTATTATTTATGTGTTACTAAGAAAATTCTCCCATAAGAATATTTTAATAGATATTATGTTTGTCAATTTTTTATATTTTTACTAATCATATATTTACTTATCAAAAATTTAACTAAGTAAAATTGAAATAATATTTAAGTAACAAAAACCTAAAAAAACCCGACAAAATCGAACCAATCCAAACCGATATAGTTGGTTTGATTTGATTTTGATAAAAATCGAATCAACCCGGTCCATGTACACCCCTAGTTTGTACTATCACTGAATAGAATTTGGACTTTTTCTGTCACGATACAATTTTTCCTCCGTTGGGTATCATGATGGCACCTAGTCTTAGGGACTAGGTAAGCCTAACAATAATTAAAACAACAACATTATTTAAATAGAATCTCTTAAAATTCTCAAAACCGGTAGTACAAGTCATAAGCTCTACAAAGTATTTGCTAGAAAACTTCTAAATACAACTGTCCAGAAATAAGAATAAACAGTACAAAACGAAAAGTGGAAGGTGACTCCGAAGCCTACGAACACAGCAACAGGTTTACCTTGAGTCTCTATAGCAACATTCCACACAGCTAGCTAACGAACAAGTACCTAGATCTGCACAAAAATATGCAGAAGAGTAGCATGAGCACACCACAGCGATGCCCAGTAAGTATCAAGACTAACCTCGATGGAGTAGTGACGAGGAACAGTCAAGACATCCACTGGGCTAATAAACTGAACAGATATAAGTACATGAATAACAGAAGTATGATATCTACATAAAGACCATGCAATATGACTCACAATACAATAATGGCATTAAAGCAAGAAAAAATAAGTATCAGCGGAATATCATGAAAATGGCGCAGACAAAGTGAATGGAATACAACCTAAATCCGGAATCACGAATACAGCAAGGACAAGTAATAACTCAGTAATTACAACCACTTTTACATCAGGTTTTAGTCAACAACTCCACGAGGTACCGAACCTCGGACAATTCATAACTCACGGGTCTCAATACCTGAACCCTAACACTTGGCATATTGTGCCCTCATAACACCTCATAACCACACTGACGACTCACGTGCAAATAGAGCCATTCTCACATAGAAGGCAAGTAAACAAGGGTGAGAATCTATGCTCAACAATATCAAGAATAACTCTTATCTGATAAGAGTGCTTAACTATGTGTATGCTTGTGCAAGTGTCCTAACATAGTGCATACCAGCAAATAAGCATAAGGAAGAAGAAGAACGGATAACACGTAGAATATTTTCTTACAGCTTTCACAAGATAAAGCTCACATAGGTACGTATATCACTATACAAATATCAATAATAAGAATGCCCCCAGGCTATAAATCATCACAAATCAATCCCTGACACAGCTCACCTTATCTCGCCACGTGTGCAATAGTAACATAAATGCCCGCTTTGTCTCGCCACACGTTCATAATAATATTCTTACCTTGTCTCGCCACATGCGCAACCCATAAATATATATACATATCTCGCCTTTTCACGCTACATGTGCAAATATCAATGATAACAATAGCACGGCAGAAACCTCGTGCAACCCCATAGTAACAACCGCACGGCAGAAACCTCGTGCATCACAATAATAACAACCGCACGGCAGAAATCTCGTGCATCACCACAACAAGTACCACAACAACAATGACAATAATACAAAGTATGACAAGTAAATCAACTCAAGAACTTTTAAATCACAGGAAAATATGGGACCAAATCACAAGGAATAACCACAGTAAAGAATGCTAGGCGTAAAGAGAACAACTCAACAAAGGGAAACTAATGTGTATCAATGATCCCACAATATACATTTCAACAACAGTGAAACTAACACGAGTCAAATAATTCTAAATAAAACAAGTCGACGAAGATATAGGATATCTAAAACTTCTTTTAAGATTGAGGAACTACTAAGGATTTTCAACAATTTAATTAAGGATAAACAGCGGAAAGATAATCATAACCTCAATTAAGACTGAAAAAAATTATAAGATGATATAATAATAATTTTAAATAAAGATAAGTAGTTATGAAAAGATAGCATGACAATAGAGGAGGTAAAATCTTCAGTTAAGTCAAATAAGAGTTAAATAGGCAATAAGAGTGAATCGTGAAAGCAATTAATTATAATTAAAGCATGTAGAGGTGAAACTAGTAAATAAGAACTTAATCATATCAAGAACAACTTCATACTCAGTGAATATAAGGACCTAAGAATCCTAAGAGGCTAACTTTTCACAAATAAGTCCGAGCACGCACTCGTCACCTCGCGTGCATGGACTACAATCAACATAGAAGACTCAATCCTAAGGGAAAAATCCCCCACACAAGGTTAGGCAGGATACTTACCTCAAACCAAGCTCAACCAGTCTGTAAGAATGCCCTTTTTTTTAATTATCCGACTCCGAATGGCCCAAATCTAGCCAAACACAATTACATAACATGAATACAACCATAATAGACTCATCTAATTAATAAAATCAATACTTTAATAAAAATCCCGAAATCCGCCCTAAAGGTCGACCTGGGCCCACGTCTCGAAATCGGATAAAAGTCACAAAATACGAATACTCATTCACTCACGAGTCTAACCATACAAAAATCATCAAATTCCGATACCATTTCGTCCCTCAAATCGTGATTTTTCATTTTGGATTTTTCTTTCAAAAACTACCATTTTCCTCAACTCAATCGATTCTAGGTGAAGAACACTTACCCAATCGATTTTGCATGAAAAACCCACAAGGAATCGCTCAAAACCGAGCTCTAGAACTCCAAAAATGGTAAAAATGGCAAACCCTTGGAATAGAGGACTTTATATTCTGCTCAGGGGTTTTGTGCATCGCGAATGCGGAGAAAGGGACGCATTCGCGAAGAAGAGAAACAAAAGCTGCCCAGTTGTTCTTCGCGAACGCGACAACACGTTCGCGAACACGGAGAGGAAAAATATGATGGCCCAACAACTGCTCTTCGCGAACGCGTGAAGTAGTACGCGAACGCGAAGAGTGTAATGGAATAGCTACACGAACGCGGAAGTGACATGCGAACGCGAAGAGGAAAATGATCACCAGTACCCAGGGCCTGGTTTACACTTCGCGAACGTGAGATAGGGAATGCGAACGCGAAGAAGGGGGTGGCAGAACTTCGCGAATGCGAGAGGGTGACTGCGAATGCGAAGAGGAATTATTTCACCCTCCAAAATAACACTACGCAAACGCGAAGGCAAGGACGCGAACACGATGAAGGAAACCGGATGACAGATAACAACAATTCAAAAATAGGGGGAAAAGACCCGTAGCCCATCCGAAACTAACCCGAGGCCCCCAGGATCCCATCTAAACATACACAACAAGTCCCATAACCTAACACGAATTTGCTCGAGGTCTCAAATCACATCAGACAATGCCAAAAAATACAAATCGCATCACGAATCGAACTTATGAACTTTCGATCTTTCAACTTTGAAAACCCGTGCCGAAACCTATCAAATCAACCCGGAATGACGTCAAATTTTGCAGGCAAGTCCTAAATAATATAACGGAGCTGTTCCAACTCTCGGAATCACATTCTGACCCCGATATCAAAAGTCCACTTCAGGTCCAAATCTCCAAAAATTCGACTTTCGCCATTTCAAGCCTAAATCAACTACAGACCTCGGATTTATAGTCCGGTTATACTTCTAAGTCCAAAATCACCCAACGAAGCCAATGGAAGTGACGAAACTCCATTCTGGAGTCATCTTCATATAGTTCCGACTATAGTCAAAATCCTAAGACTTAAGCTTCCATTTTAGGGACTAAGTGTCCCAAATTACTCTAATCATCCGGTAACTGAATTCAACCATGCACACAAGTCAATACACATAATATGAAGCTGCTCAGGGCTTTATGCCGCCGAACGAGGCTTAAGTTCTCAAAACGACCGGTCGGGTCGTTACATTTTCTTTAAAATTAAAGCTTAAGCATACTAATATACTCAAATTTCAAGGACACATTTTACTTATTGTGAAGTGTACATGGATCAGTGAACCAAACTACAAGGATTTTCTGTACAAATAGCACGTGATAGCCAGTTTTCGGACTGGTAATTAAAAAATAACCAGCGTTTGCAAAGTTATTGAAAAATAGTTACTATTTTGCTGCAATACGAAAAGTTCCAGCATAATATACTGGAGATTGGTGCACCTGTATATGAATTTCCAGCATATTATACTGGAACTCCAGGATATGGAACATTTCAGCATAATATACTGGAGATTGGAGCACCTGTGTATGAACTTCGAGCATATTATGCTGGAAGTTCACATGTAAAAAATTCGAACTCCAGTATATTTTGCTGGAATATTTTTCGGATTTTGAACAGTGTTTTCGTTCAGATTTATCTTTACATGAAAAGTGATTAAGTTTCGATTACTTTTGAAAATGTGGCTATTTTTCAATTATCACTTGTAAATCTGGTTTTTTTTTAATTTCACCCGAATTTTCCTACCATAAGTAAAAGATAATGAAAAGTGTAATATGGCCAAATTTTCATGACATTTGCCATGACATAATATACATTATAATAAAATTTGTGGATCATGACATTTGCCATGACATAATATCCATTATTAGGCCAAGGATTACTTGCTATAAATAGAGGAGTTTCTCCTCATTTGCAAACATACCAATTCAAGAGCTTTTCACTCTTGTCTTTCTTTCTCCTCCTTTATTTCATTATAGAGTATTTTAGAAGAGAGTGGGTGTTGGAAAATACTTGTGTGAACCCTTTCTTTGGAGTGATCTTGTGAGGTTATTCTCTTGGGGTGTTTGGAACTAATTAGAGTATTTACTCTAATTTTGTACTCTCTTTTGTACTCTTGTTGGTATAGTGAAATTACTCCTCTCCGCTTGTGAACGTAGGTCACCTTGACCGAACCACGTTAAATTTGTGTATTCTTTATCTTCTTTAATTGCCGTTATTATCAACTTGCATTATCTTTGTTATTGTCATTATAACATTGTTTGGCTAAATTTCGCACTACCCGGTAACCCAATCCTAACAAATTGGTATCAGAGCCAGATCTAATCGGGTTAGTTTAAATAGCCAAAATGACTCTAACAAAGTCTTATGTTGAGAAATTTGACCGAAGTGCAAACTTTGAAATGTGGCAATTAAAGATGGAAGCTATCCTAATTCAGGATGGCTTAGATTTGGCATTGCAAGGAAAGGAGAAGATGTCAGATAAAATGACGGACGAGGAGTTTGCCGTCATAGACAAAAAGAAAAAAGCAGGTATTATTTTAAATCTTTCAAATGAGGTTTTACGTGAAGTTGCAGCAGAAAGCTCAGCCAAAGGCATATGGAAAAAGCTTAAAACCCTATATATGAAAAGAACAGTAGAAAACAGGTTTTACCTAAAGCAAAAACTTTACATTTTTCGTATGGCTTAAGGTACCTCTATACTTACACATCTTGATACTTTTGATTCTCTTCTTATGGATTTAAGTAACATAGATGCTGAAATCAAAGATGAGGATCAAGCTGTGTTATTGCTTGTTTCCTTACCCCAGTCGTTTAAACATATAAGAGATACTATACTTTATGGAAAGGATAATATCTCTTATAAAGATATCAAATCTATTTTGAAATCAAAAGAACAAATAGATAGAGATATTATTGGGAAAACTAGTAGGAACCAAGGGGAAGGCTTATTCATAAGAGGTAGATCCAATAAGAAAGATTCAAGTAGTGAGAAACCTAAATCAAGGTCAAAATCCAGATACAAAAATGTCATGTGCAAATATTGTCATAAAAAAGGTCTCATTATTTCTCGATGCTTTAAATTAAAAAACAAAGAAAGGCATACAGAAAAGAAAAATGAGCACAAAAATACTGACACTGCCGAAAAAAGTGTAGCTGCTGATGAGACCAGGGAAACTATTTTTTTAGCAACTAATAATAGTTTCAAATCTAACAATGAGTGGATTTTAGATTCGGGTTGTTCTTATCATATGTGTCCTAGTCGGGATTTATTTACCACATATGAATCTATTGGAGGTGGAGTTGTCTTGATGGGCAACAATGTTGCCTGCAAAGTTATTGAAAAAGGTGCAGTCCGAATCAAAATGCACGATGGTGTGGTGGGAACTCTCACCGATGTTAGACATGTTCCTGACTTGAAGAAAAATCTTATCTCTTTGGGCACTCTAGAATCTCTTGGGTGCAAGTACACAGGTAAAGGTGGAATTCTGAAAATTTCTCATGGTGCTCTTGTGATCATGAAAGCACGTAGATCTGGTACGTTGTATACTCTTTTGGGATTTATTGTTACAGGTGCTGCTGCAGTTTCAATATCAGATAAATCAGATTATGACATCACAAATTGTGGCATATGCGATTGGGGCATATGAGTGAAAAAAGTCTTTCCATCCTCAGCAAAAGAGGTCTCTTATGTGGCCAAAGTACCGAAAATATGGAGTTCTGTGAACATTGTGTGTTCGGAAAGCAGAAAAGAATCAGCTTCAAATCTCCAGCGATTCATAGAACAAAAGGTACTTTGGATTACATTCATTCAGATCTTTGGGGTCCTTCACATAGCCCATCAAAAGGTGGTGTCAGGTATATGTTAACTTTCATTGATGATTATTCAAGGAAAGTTTGGATTTATTTTCTGAAAAATAAAAGTGATGTTTTCTTAAATTTCAAACAATGGAAAGTTTTGATTGAGAAGCAAACAGGAAAACAGGTTAAGCGGCTTAGAACAGATAATGGTTTGGAATTTTATAATGATGAATTCAACGAATTTTGCAAGAATGAAGGAATTGCTCGACATCGTATTGTGAGAATGACACCTCAGCAAAATGGTGTGACAGAAAGGATGAATAGAACTCTTTTGGAAAAGGCTCGTTGCATGATTTCAATTGCTGGGTTGACAAACGCCTTTTGGGCAGAAGCTATCTCTACAGCTTGTTATATTGTCAACTGAGTTCCTTCTGCACCTTTGAACTTTAAGACTCCAGAGGAAGTGTGGTCAGGTACTCCTGCTAATTATTCTGATTTAAAGATATTTGGTTGCCCTGCATACATGCATGTAAATGATGGAAAATTAGAGCCAAGGGCTAAAAAGACCATTTTCCTTGGGTATGCATCTAGGGTGAAAGGATACCGACTATGGTATCCTGATCCCATGGCACTAAAATTTATAATTAGCAGAGATGTAACCTTTGATGTATCCTCTATGTTATATTCTAGAAAAGAGTCTTCTAGTTCTTGTGATACAGATAAAAGAAAGTGTACACAGAACCAGGCGGAGATTGAGATTGGCATTCCTTCTGAGCCAAGCTCATCAACTTTGGAGCAATATACAGTTGAAATTCCTGAAGTTGAGACAGAAGCTGAAATTCCTGAAGTTGAGACTCCTGAAGTTGAACCAGAAGAAGAGGAGTATTCTATAGCCAAACATAGACCAAGAAGAGAAGGTAAACAACCATTAAGGTTTGGAGATTATGTTGCATTTGCTTTTTCAGTTGCACAAGAAACTGAAGAAATTGGAGAACCATCAAAATATTCAGAAGCAGTTTCTGGTGTTGACCCATCCAAGTGGCTGATTGCAATGAATGAAGAAATTGAGTCTCTCCACAAGAATGGTACTTGGTCTCTTGTGAAGCCTCCATTGGAAAAAAAATTGTTGGTTGCAAATAGGTCTTCAAGGAAAATGATGGCATTTCAGGGGTTGAAGATGCGAGGTATAAGGTACGATTAGTTGCAAAGGGCTATAGTCAGGTACAAGGAGTTGATTTTAATGATATTTTCTCACATGTTGTTAAATATAGCTCTATTCGTGTCTTGTTTGACTTCGTTGCCATATATGATTTGGAATTAGAACAACTTGATGTTAAGACAACTTTCTTACTTGGAGAACTTGAGGAACAAATATACATGCATCAACCCGAAGGATTTGAAATTAAAGGAAAAGAAGATCATGTTTGCTTGTTGAAGAAATTCTTGTACGGATTAAAGCAGTCTCCAAGACAATGGTATAAAAGGTTTGATTCCTTTATGTTGGATCATGGTTATTCGAGGAGCATGTATGATAGTTGTGTTTATTTCTGGAAGTTAAATGATGGTTCATTTGTGTACCTATTATTATATGTTGATGACATGCTCATTGCTGCTAAGGATTTAATAGAAATTCACAATTTGAAAAGTCAGCTGAAAAGTGAATTTGAGATGAAAGATTTGGGAGCAGCTAAGAAAATCCTTAGCATGGAGATCAAAAGAGATTGAAAAGCCAACAGGCTATTTCTGACCCAAAAGAAGTACTTGGAGAAAGTCTTGGAGAGGTTTGGCATGAAAGATGCTAAACCAGTTAGTACCCCTCTTGCTGCTCATTTTAATTTATCAGATACTCAGTCCCCACAGTCAGAGGAAGAAGAGAGGTACATGGCACAGGTTCCTTATTCCAGTGTAGTCGGCAATATTATGTATGCAATGGTTTGTACACGTCCAGACATTTCACAAGTAGTGAGCGTGGTAAGCCGGTATATAGCTTGCCCTAGTAAAGCACATTGGCATGCTGTGAAATGGATTCTCATATACTTGTGAGGTACTTCAAACACATGTTTGGAGTTTGGGAGAAATACTAACACTTTGGTTGGTTTTATAGACTCAGATTATGCAGGTGATCTTGATAAAAGAAGATCACTGACAGGCTATGTATTTTGCATCGGTGGTTGCGCTATTAGTTGAAAGCTACATTACAACATGTAGTAGCTTTATCTACTACCGAAGCAGAATATATGGCAGTGACCGAGGCGATTAAAGAAGCTTTATGGTTGAATGATCTATTTGCAGAACTCAGTTTACACCAAGGTAGTATTACCATTTTCTGTGATAGTCAAAGTATCTTTCACTTGACTAAAGATCAAATGTATCATGAGAGGACGAAGCACATTGATATAAAGTATCATTTCATCCGAGAAACCATTGCTGAAGGAAAAGTCTCTGTTCAGAAGATCAACACTAGAGACAATCCTACTGACATGTTCACAAAACCTATTCCAATGTCCAAGTTCAAGCTTTGCCTGAACTTGATTGGTATTTACGAAGAATGATTTTGCCCATTGAGGTTTTTGCGGAGAAGGTGGAGCAAATTTACTATATATAAGCCGAAATTAGGCCAATGTGGAGATTTGTAATATGGCCAAATTTTCATGACATTTGCCGTGACATAATATCCATTATAACAAAATTTGTGGATCATGACATTTGTCATGACATAATATCCATTATTAGGCCAAGGATTTCTTGCTATAAATAGAGAAGTTTCTCCTCATTTGCAAACACACCAATGCAAAAGCTTTTCACTCTTGTCTTTCTTTCTCCTCCTTTATTTCATTATAAAGTATTTTAGAAGAGAGTGAGTGTTGGGAAACAATTGTGTGAACTCTTTCTTTGGAGTGACCTTGTGAGGTTATTCTCTTAGGGTATTTGGGACAAATTAGAGTATTTACTCTAATTTTATACTCTCTTTTGTACTCTTGTTGGTATAGTAAAATTACTCATCTGCGCTTGTGGACGTAGGTCACCTTGACCGAACCACGTTAAATTTGTATCTTCTTTAATTGCCGTTATTATCAACTTGCATTGTCTTTATTATTGTCATTATAATATTGTTTAGCTAAATTCCGCACTACCCGATTTACCGATCCTAACAAAAAGAAATTAATGTGCCAGAAAATTGCACCTCTTTTTATGGAGATATATTCGGTGCTTAGACTTTAGAATATAAATGTTGATGACTAGGTCAAAAGGATGACCACCTAAATAGCTCTCCAAAAGAAGAGAGGTCTTAATCGGGAACCAACTCTCTCTTATCACTACAATCGTTTGTGGAGAAATGAATAGGATCACGCTTAACCACAGAGCTCGACTTTGAATCCTGAAAATAAAAAATATTTTTGTATGGAGCGCTTAATGAGTTTTACACAAGGTAAATTTAAATTAATCGGGTTCTAATACAAGGCAAACCGAAAACAAAGAAAAAGAAGAACTCTGCTACTCCTTCACACTGTGTATCGCTGCAATCCATTTCTTGGCATTGTCTTTTCTTCTTTTGCTTTAAGGGTTGAAAACACTAAAGTCCATTCTCTTCTAACTACCAAAAGCAGTGAACAAAAGGACCAACAAAGACACATCAACCAAAATCAAAAGATATTGTCCCCCCAAATTCTCCATTTCCCACCTTTCATCTTTTGCCCCTTTTTCTGCGTGCATATTTGTTTTTACAGTGAATCTAATTGAATCCAAATCGTCTTTTAATCCTCTATAAGCTCACCTTTACACCTTTTAATATTGCAAATTAGTACCTTCTTCCTGGCTTTTATGCCACTGCTTTAGAACTTTGCCCTTTTTTCTTCTCCCTCTAGACAATCTGTATCATCCTTTTAATATTGCAAAGAGATTTGAATGGACAAACAAGGATGATACAGATTGTCTAACTTAAGTATTATTTACTAGCATAATACCATAATTTGAGCGAAAATATTTAGAATGTATATTATAAACGTAACTAAGCATACAAGCTTGACGACATATTAATAATTTATTAATTAAATATAGTGGGAGGTATCGACACATGAAAAATCATAAGCTAGACAATCATTTGACAGACTCCCCTTCGCCCTGCTTTTTCGTTTATTACTACGTTGTTGTGGGTTAGTCAATACAACTAATTGTACATAAAATTTATAAGGATTTAACCTATATACTCCGTCAACTTAAAGAACTGTATATTGTTACTGTAACTTAACAAGTTGTATCATATAATCTATTTTATTTTCTACATAATTAGTTCCCACTTATAAGTTAGTTAATGTTAATCCCATACCTTGTCATCATATAACAAAGTAGATTTCGTCACAAAACCTTCCGCTGCCTAGCCCTTTAGAGGAGGTCGACCAAATTTTTTTTTTACAATATCAATATATAGATATTAAATAGTGTTCCGTCATTCACGCTACTTATGGTGCGATAGATTGACCAACAAAATGAATTATATTATCAATTTAGAATAAATTTCTAGAGCTTTGTGTTTAACTTTGAAAAGGTGAAAGTAAAAATAAAAGAGGAAAAGCCAGTTGTGATTCTTTATTTTGAAGTGGTAAAGAAGGCACATGCTAGATTTCTAGTGGAGGTCTTTTCTGCCAACAACAAGAGAAAATTAAGTTACCTCATCTTTGTTTTTTTAATTAAAATTTTCTATGGATGAATTGTATTTTCATTTTATAGACCTCAAATAGCTAAACGATTAGATCAGAGATAATCATGGGTAGAATAATCCCTTTATACTAAAGGGCATAACATATATTTCCATGTTCTTAAATTGCTGCCCTTGAGGCCGTAATAATTAAGTACATTTGGACTAACATAAACAGAAAAGGAAATGGGTATTCGATCCGAAAAAACTGTATGCTTTTACCTTGATAAGTCGTATATACACAAATTACTCTTTATACACAAATTACAATTAAATAAGAGAGCTATTATACTCCATATGAGTTCAAATTCTGCACTCTTATAGTGTGACAGTAATATTCTTTATACCATAATGTTAAGTAAACATGCATGTAAGTACTCTTTATAGTAAGCCTGATGGTAAGGTAACTTTAAAAATAGAGTAATTACATGCTATATAAGTAAAATAAAATTTTGCATTGTTCGTGTATATATATATATGGAATAAATTCATTATATATGTATATTTTAATATAAACACTATTAATTTGAGTAAGCTCTTTTAGACCTCGCAATATGAAAAACAAAAGTCATAAAAGATACTAGCTCTTCCAACGAGGTCAAACCAAAAATATTGCAGATCCAACTCCCAGATAAATCAGTGGCCGACAACAAGTTCTTCCCTCCACATGAGAACAAAATCCACCCTTTACCCTATTTTTGATATATTTGCCTTTTCTCAATACACATATCTCTTTCCTTAAAATTAGCAGAAATAGAGTAATAACTTTCAATTCATATGGTCGTGAAATACTGAACCCGTGAACCGATAACAGCCTGTTATTCACATTAAAGCTATGCGAATATTTAACCAAGGAAACAAATTATACAATAGACATGAAATTATTTTTAATACTCTGTTAATCCGCATTTTAATTTCCTCCAAATAAAATGCCGGCCATCTTTAACTCTACTATCCAATAAGAGTCAATTTTGTTATGGAAATATGACGAGCAATTTAACTTGTGAATCGTAAGAAGAACATGCCATTATTGGACACAATAGATCCGTATCTAATTGACTATCAATAGTCTTCTACGGAATGATTAATCCACGAACAAATTTGAGAATCTATTGATTGACTTTAGCTGGCATGGTCTTCTCGACTTTCGCCATGTAACCAAAAAGCTCTCTCTTTATCATCTAGCGTCTAATGCAACATTCTTTTTCCTTCTCAGGAACCACGTTTATGTTCTAGTCTTCTTTGACAATGGCTCTGGAGAAAAAGAAACTGATGAAGCCACTGCCCACGAGTCATCGGAGCTATCAGAACTAAATGACACATCCATAACTCCTATGGGACTTCCTGGCAAGGCACCAATTGGCTTTCGTTTGTTTGAGTTGAGATCAATGTTGGAAGCCACCTCCTGAATTAGCCTATAACAATCGGTCACTTTGTCCTGTTTCCAATTATTTAAACGTTGTGAGTTGTATGTCGCATATATGTACTATAAAGTGATCATTTATTGGATCTGCTACTGACAACTAGTACAACAAATTGGGGAAAGATTTAAGACATGAATTAATAACTATACTAACCTTTACTATTCCAAGTATACCCAAAAGTTGTTCTTGGTACTCTTCTCCAATGCAGGGCTCTAGCCTATCAATGACGTGTAACATTGTAGCAGCAGCCATAGTAGAAGGAAGATAGCACATGAATCTAAAATCTGCTAATTTTTACATATACAACATGAACCAGTTAGTAAATAATGGAGGACCAAGAATCTAGCTTTATAAAGGGCCAACATATTCATGTCATATAGATGCTTACCAATAATAGTGGATAGAAGCACTCTCTCACATCTTCTAAGTAATTCATAGTAAATGTGGTTATTCAATCCAAGCCTTCTGGAGAAGTAATCAAGAAATGATAATGGGGTTACTGGATTCATCTTCCACTTGAGAGTAGTAAGTACCAATAGCTCCATTCTCTGAATTGTTCTTGGCTCAAACAAGTATCTTGATTCCTCCACCTAAATATCAAGAAAACACCAAATCAATAACCCCAACATTCAAATTATTATTAAAACAAGCATAAGTTAATTATTGCAGATTTTCTAAGATAACATACTTGGAGATCTAGAAGTAAAGGCACTTGAGTCTCCTCAACTTTTGCAGCTAAAGAAAGACAGGACACAGCAGCAAGATGATTCAACCATGGCTTTTCACTTTGTGACTGAAAGCTGAAGAGAAATCTATCAAAGTAGTTTACAGCAAGAATTGCAGTTTGAGCAGAGAAATTATGATAGGCAATGGCTTCAAGAATCCAATCAACGGCCTCTCTTGTTGCTACAGACAAATATGGGTTGTTTATTACAATATTATACATTTGATTCTCTTGTTCTTTGGACAATAAAGAGCTTAACTCTTCCTCTTCCCATAGCAAGTCTTGTTCTAACAAAGAAATAGACTTGGGGTTTACTTCTACTTCCTCTGTTAAACAATTTTCTGTGTCTAACACGTCCAAGCTCTCATTTTTGCAGTACAAAGAATCTAATAAAAATGGAAGCTTTTGGTGTTGTGGTTGATTGTGATGGTGAGCCATCTTCTTCTGTGAAGAAGACGGATGATTGAATTTTCATTTACTTCATTTGTCGTCCAAGGAAAAGGCTATTGTATGAATAGGCTCATCTGAGCTATATCTCTGTCTCTCTGTTTTATAGAGTTGGAGGAACAGCCGAGGAGGACTAAGGATTTTTTTTGTTTTTTTTAAAATTTATTATTCTCGGTTACTCGAAATCACAACTTATTTGAGTCGAACCTTTCCTTTTCTTTTTACTTTTTTGTTTCTTTATTTTGGTTGAGTCCTTTGATTTTTAGTTTTTACCCACAAAATGGTCCTTAACGCATTGGAATTAACTTTAAAGATAAAATGACAAAAATGGTCCCTTATGCTTGTGGAAGCTTTAAAATAGTCCTTTAAATATATTTTGAGCAATTTTGGTCCTTTAAATTTACTTAATATAATCATATTTTATCTCCATTAAATATTTAACAAACCCCGTTAGTAAGATTTAACGGAAAATGAGGTAAAAAGGATTTAACGGGAAGTAGAAAACTATGAAACTTAGAGAGATATTCTACTCTAGGTAGAAGAGCATTTTATTACTTTATTTTTCTAAATTCATTCTTACGGCCAGTGGCAGAGTCATATGCTCTCAAGGGGGTATCGACACCCCTTATTCAAAAAATTATACTGTATAGTTAGGTAATTCTTTTGAAAAAAATATATACTACTACGTATTGACACTTCTTGACTTTTTGGTGAGTTTATTTCTTTATATTTTGACTTCCCTTAATGAAATTTTGGTTCCGCCACTGCTTACAGCTCCAATTAGATGAGTGCTATTGGAGGTGATCGAGCTTCAGCCTTCAAGGTGTCATATAACACGTCTCAAATAAACTGTAAGCTTATTTCAAAATTTTATTAAACCAGTAATACATTTAACAAGTATTCTAAAATGACACTTTGGTTGTCTTGTCTAATTTCTTTACTTTTTTTCTTCGTATTGGATCTACACAATTTTTTTTCGATGTTTTCTTTAGGTCGCTAACTCAATGGTAGAGTATTTAGCTTTTAAGTGCGGCTAGTCTCTTTTACACATATGGATGAAGGGATTCATCCATATACTCTCAGTAAAGGTTGGAATGCCACAACTGATCCTGAAAGGGAATGAATGGTAAAAATTAGGGATGTACATGCATGGACCAGGTTGGTTCGATTTAAATCAAAACCAATTCAAACCAACTATACCGATTTGGATTGGTATGATTTTGTCGAATTTTGCGATTTTTTTTTGTTACATAAATATTATTTCAATCTTACTTTGTTAAAGTTATAAATAAAGTTTGATAAGTGAACATACGTTTAGTAAAAATTTAAAAGACTGATAAATATATGATCTATTAAAATATTTTTATGAGACCATTTTTTTAGCAACACATGATAGTTATTTTCTTAGTCGTCTAAAAATAGTTTTTCGTTGACATACGTTTTCAAGGTTAATCGAATTTAATAATTAAACATTAAAATCAATATGATATTATATTTAATTTTAAATTATCATTCGAAAAAGATATAAAAAATATTAACATATGAATGCCGCATTTTAATAATACATAGTAAGAAAGTGATGATAGAACCCATTATTTAAAGTAAACAAAAATGGAGATGCACTTTATAGTTCTATTAAATATTACTTTCCATAAGAGAATCCCAAATATTTTTAGATATTTTTAAAGAAAATTCTATATGAAATCTTAAAAGGTATATATTTATATGTCGGTTTGGTTTAGATTTTTTTGCTCAATAACAAACCAAGTCAAACCTAATGAAATTTTTTAATCGATTGGTTTGACTTTTCGGACTGGTGCGATTTTTCTAATTCGATTTGAATACCCGTAATAAAAATAAGCAGTACAAAGCGGTAGATACTAGATAGCATAAGATCGATCATACACATGTTAATATTACTATGTCAACTAAATGTAACATTGGGAATATGTGGTAACACTACGGAGATGAGTTGATGGGAGGCTGACGCGCTTTCAAGCATTTAATTTTCAGCAATATTAAACAAAGCATTAATGAAGCAGTTAATTGATCCGATGAAGGATTTATTAGGAAGCGCGACAGGCTGGGATATTATTAGGAAGCTATATTAATGCATGATCAAATTTATTACCTAATGATGAGTCCAGCAACTTAATTCCTTGCCACATGCAGAAAGCAGAAACGAAACGGAATATTAACCCAAATAGCTGTCTACTTAATATCTTAAATCAATATATGTATAATTTATATATACTATGTGTATAATTATGTAAAATCAATATATAATTTATGTATACCGCCTAGAAAAAATAAACAGTAAATATGAACGGCTACTTGTGTAACAAATGAATTCATCTGAACTCTCTCATGATTTTTAGTTTTAATATGAATTTATTTGTTCAAAACTCACTAAAATTGTTGAATATATTGAATTATAAACCCATAACTCAAGTAATGTGATGTGTTCAATAGAATGACTACACTTGCGGTTAGTGTGTACTGTAACTTGAAGAAGGAACCAAAGAGTTCTCCAGAGTACGCAGTCAAATTTGAAGCATGTTATGAAACATATTATCTTAAGGAGCAATGCAAACAAGATTAGCTACGAAACTTGATCAGTTAAAAAACCCTTAACTTTTGTGATTGTAGTAGGTTACCATGGTATAGTTGTGAGATGATATGGTTACATTGGCTTCTGTAGTCTTGATGTTGGGGCATCATGTCTAATAGTCAATTTGTTTTTTTTTCTTATGTACATACACTTTCGATTGGTAATAAAAAAAAAATTATTTACCAAAAAAAAAAGTGATAGGTTCAGTAGTTGAAACTTTAGTCTTGAACCCACATAATTAATATATATACTGGATCTACCTCTATCTCTAATTGTTTCTCATGCATGGTTCTTAAACCATTTCATCAATACTATAAAATTGATACAATACAGAGAAGATGGAAATAAAGAGGACTAAATGTGAACAGTTGACTATCTCCATCAGCATCATGCTGCTTGACTCATTTTTGGTTTTAAGTTAGAAAGGAAAAAAAAGGTTACCGCAATTGCATAATTTAACGTTTTCAAAAGGCTTTATACGGTGGTGGAATAGTCATGTATACCTTGGAATCTCATCTTTTATTAAAGCGTATAGAAAAGAGTGATAAAAGCCATAAATAAAGTTAAGAAGAGAAGAAAAGAAGAGAAACAGCCAAAAGTTGCTCTGCATGCTTAATATAGCTTTCAAGGAGTATACTCTTATCACCATCGGTCTTATTATAGTATATAATATATGGTTATGCTCGTTAATATAACGAACATTGAAAAGAAAAAAATACTGTATAAATATTTAGTCTAGTAGTAATATATACTCCAGTATTAATTGTTTGAACTGCATGCAGTACTCCTACAACCAGACACATTAGGCCTTGTCGTACTCTTCTCCCATTACCTTTTGCTCTGTCTTTTATTTTTCCATCTGGTTACAATGTGTGGAGTCCGATTAATCTAGATTCACCTCTTTTTGTCCATAATTTACAATAGGATTCCACAGAGTATAATTTTTAAAGTGTTTAACCAAAGAATTAGATTATCAGTCAAAACCTATTTTTAGAAATACTCAAATTACTGATAATCAAGAAATTTAATATTCTCTCAAAAATAAAAAAGGAAATCAAAATCAGAAATGACAAAGTAATCAATAGAAAACACAAGAAAGTAATTATATTCCAATGTTCATCAGAACGTGTCCTTACAAGTGAAATTTTCTTCCCTTATATAGGAATTTATAAATATAACGTTTCTTCCCTTTTATGATCGAATCATTATGAGTATTAATGACATTAATGAAACGTTATAGTTGGCAACCGTAACTGTTCATGAAGATTCCGTAACGATTCTGATTCTTCTTCCTATTAATTAGAGATTCATGAATCTTCCCTCTTTACTGTCTTGATTCATCCTGCCTGTGTCTCTTCACTAAGTAATTTAGGCTCGAGCAACCGTACTATTTCATCTCGTGAGTGATTTGTCCGTACATGTTGTAAAATGTGAATCTTTTAATGCGACACTCCAGTTATCATCTTCTTAATGATACACATATCTTGCCATGTCATCCTCATATAATTTCACGTATAACATTTATTTTTTACCAATACAGATAGTCTCCCTACTTGCCGAATATTCTGCAATTGAATATTTGGGAAGTGGCACGTATTTATGGCGGGAATTTTTTGCCGCCGTTTCCCATGTATCATTGCATCTTCTTTAGAACCATCGCTTCGCATGTCACTTCCATTTAATGTACGTACTACGTGGCCTTCGTCGATTGGGTCTGCGACTCTTCAGCGGTTTTTAAAGCTTTCTTGTGGTTGCGTCAGTCACTTTTAGTTTCACAAAACCTTCAATCTACATTATTCTTCTTCTTTAATCGTTCTTGTTCTTCAACGCGCATTATTTTCTTGTATAACCATATCTTCATCAAACTCTGATCCTCGCAGAGTAGCAATTGTAGATGAACTTCCCCCTTCAACTGCTCCTGTTAGGAGTAGAAGATGTGGTAGATTACGTAGTTTAGGATCTGTATCTATTCGTGGTTCTACTTCGCAAACCAACATTGTTACCCCTTCTTTTTCTAGAACTAGGGCTTCTTCAACTCATAGATCTTCTGCCAGAAATAAGGATTCGAGTGAACCTATTCGAGAACCAACTATTGACGAAATTATTCCTGTAGAATTTTCTTTCTCCACTGATCGTGAATCAATTAGAAATCAAGTTACTTCTATGACTTGCCATGAATGTGCTGATGTTTATCCTTCCCAGATTACTGAGGGTTTGATTTCTCTTGTGCGAAGAGAATGCCATCGGAAATTTGACTTTCCAATTTTAGTTTCTGGTCCAAACCAAAGGATTACTTCGTTCCAAGCTGGTTACTCTTTCGTTTATACATATCCTTTTACGTTAGGTTTTAGACCACCTATTGACCCAGCCATCATAGAATTTTATCGTTTCTTTAACGTTTGCTTAGGACAGATTGGTCCTATTGTATGGAGAGTTGTTGCATGTTTAAGATACCTGGCTAATTCAGCCTTTTTACCCTTCACCTTTCAACACTTGCTTCATCTTTATTTCCCTTAGTTATTTCATTTAGGGGTGTTTACTCTCGTGGCTAGGAGTAAAAGGGTTTTGGTTAGCCCTGAAGATGATAAAGATCGTGCCTGGTATACCCGTTTTGTTGCTTCTCCCACAAGTGATTTAATTGGTGAAGAGAATATGTCTTTTCCAGAAAAATGGAACTTTGCACGTAAGTTTTTTTTAGATATCTTTCTTCACTTTTATGAAGGAAGAAGAAACTTACGATCCCGTGGCTGTTTTTTGTTTTCTTTTTAGCAACCATGGAAGTTGTCGAAGAAATACCAGACTTCCGTGCTTGGGTAAAAAAATAATTGTCGGTTGCTCCTATGGAAGGAAGGTCTTGGAAATACCTTTCTCATAGGTTTGGTTGGAAAGTTAAAACTCATGGTATGCTTCCCTTTAACTTTCTTCATTTATTTCATATTATTTGGAGATTTAATAACTTCTTCTTCTTCTAGGGTTTCCCATACGGGATGTTAGTGTCGCGTCTATTGCTTCATCAAGACTTTCTTTGTCCATGGCTCAAGAGATGATTTTGAGTTCTTGATCAAAGAGAAAAGAAGAGAGAGCTCATGTTTCTGAGGGTGAAGAGGAACGAGAGGAGGGCTCTTTAGTGCGTAAGCCTTGGGCTAGGAGACGCGTTATTTCGAATGATGAAGCCACTCCTCCTTCAAATTCAGTTCCCATGAATGAGCCTGAAAGTGCCACTTTGGTGAGCTCTGATGAAGAGATGATTGCTGCACCTCGTGACTCTACATAACAGTTGTTTTTCCATGGGTTTGATAGTGAAGACTTTGGCTTAGTTTCTGATGAAGCACCCCTTGCCTCCTTTTCAGTATCTGCTCCTATTGGTTCTCAGTTTCCCGTGCCTGTTGTTGCTGCCACTGCTCCTCCCGTGGCTATTTTTACTTCCTCAACTATCCCTATTGCTACCACTTCTCATGTTAAAGTTGGTTCTTCCAGTAGCAGTAGGATGATGAAAAAATTTACCATTGAAGTCCCCGAAGATGGTAATCTTTTGAAAAAGTCTGGCCAAGCTGATGTATGGCTGAAACCGTTGATTGGCCCAGTTGAGAAGTCTAAATTGGAAGACCACAGCTCTTTGACATGGATAAATGACATTGTCCATTCATATTTAAAGGTATAAGCCTTAGCCTTTTATTTTGCAGGTAATTTCTTTATCTTTGTTTGATAATCACTTCTTCTCTTTCTTTTGTAGATCAACCTGATAGGCACAGAGCTGATGAAGAGAATTGTCCATACTGAGCAGTTAGTCAACGACTATCATACGGAAGCGGACAACTGGAAAGAACAATTTGAAGGCCTTCAGTTAGAAAAAGAAGTTTTAAATGAGGAAAAGTGTGCTTTGGAACAACAAGTGAAAGTGATGGCAGTAGAATTGGTGATTGAAAAAGCCTCTTCCAGTCAAGTGGGCAAGGATAAAGACCTCCTCGAGTCTTCATTTTTCGAGCAGCTTTCTAAAGCTAATGAGGAAATTAGGGGTCTGAAAGAACTACTTAATCAGAAGGAAGTCTATACCGGGGAGCTTGTTCAAACGCTCACTCAGGCTCAAGAAGACCTCCGTGCATCTTTTAATAAGGTCCAGTTCTTAGAGAGATCACTTGCCCCTTTACAAACTTCTTATGATGTTGCTTTGACTGAAAAAGCAGAGTTGTAGGCCGAAATTGAGCAATGGGAGAGGGATTATGAGGCCCTTGAGGATAAATCAACTCTTGCTGTAAGCTGGGCTTTCTTGAACACGCGCCTCGAGACTTTGTTGCAGGCTAACCAGGAAGGTTTTGACTTGATTGCTGAGATTGCAAAAACTAAGGAAACCATTGAAAAAACTTAGTAGAGTCGAAACTTTTCTTCACCTGAGGTCGGCATTCCCGAGGGTGATGAACTTACTCCTGGTGAAGTTAGTGTTCAAATCTCTCCTGCTCAAGTCGATCCTTATGTTGTTGCTGATGATGCCATCTTGACTTCTCCCACAGCTGATAGTACTACTTTAGAATCTGCCCTATAGTGAACTTGTGTTTGGAAAGTTTATTGTGTTTGTTTGTTTTTATTTGTGGAATGGTTGGAAAGTTTTATCCCTAATCCATTTTGGGGTTTAATATCAAATACTTTGGTTTGAACTAAGTTTATACTTAGTTTTAACCGGGTTTATATAATATTTTATTTTGAGTTTCTGTTCTACTCTTTTATTATAAATTTAAAAATGCTTCAATACTCCATGACTTTTTGAACATGCACGAATTATAAAAGAGGGCCATTTTATAAACGACATTTAATGAAGAAGACGTCTCAACTTCATAATGGTGTAAACATACGAAAGAAGAAATAGGAACACACATATTTCTTTGAATAACTTTGAGGAAGTTTTGTATCATTCGAACTTTCAAATTGTATAATACTTTACATGTATTTAAATATCATCTATAACTCTTTCGTAACTGTTTTCTTTACAACAGATTTTACAAAATTCAAGGGTATATCTTGCAACCCATGACTAAATATTACCTTTAACCTAAACACTCGTAAGATTTTAAAATTTATATCCACGGGTGTATTCTTCATAGGTTTTTGAATCAGGCTTGCATTTTTGGCTCTTGACTTTGCTCTTAACTTTCGATTTGTTGGGTAGACTATAGGTTTGACTTGAATTCTGACTTTTCCAGTCTTCTTTACCTTCCTTATATATATATATATATATATATATATATATATATATATATATATATATATATATATATATATATATATATATATATAATCCCCCAAGTGTTTGAGCTTTGAAGTATGAAATCTCGAGCACTTGATTATTCCTTCCATGTGGTCCATTTCCTGAAAAGAAAAAACATACGGGACTCAGAGGTATATATAATTTAGACGATGGCTGCTTAACCCTTTATATTTCCATCAGAAAGGTTGCAACCCTAGACAGGGAATAATGTTGCTTCCGCGTATCCTTCAGGTCTAATATCATCATTTGGTGTGGGTTAGCTTTTTGCCTATCATCTAAAATTATTAGTATAATTTTAACTATACAAAACAAAAATCGTTTCCTTTGCCAATGCGAATTTCGTGCTTGGTTCTCCTATTTCAACCGGGATTAAAGCTTCTGAACCATACACAAGCGAAAATGGAGTTTCTCCCGTGGCTGTATTGGCTGTGGTTCTATAAGCCAATAACACTCCTGGTAATTCTTCAGGCCAATTCCCTTTCGATTTTTCTAGTCTCTTCTTCAAATTATTGATTATAATCTTATTCGTCGACTTAGCTTGTCCATTTGCCACGGGATGGTAAGGTGAAGAGGTTATTAGTTTGATTTGCCAACTTTGAAAGAACTCCGTGATTTTTGAGCCTATAAATTGTGAGCCATTATCACATACAATTTCTTTTGGGACTCCAAACTGGCATATAATGTTTCGCCAAATGAAGTCTTTCACCTCCTTCTCTCGTACTTGTTTGAAAGCTCCTTCCTCTACCCATTTTGAAAAGTAATTTGTTAACACTAATAAGTACCGTACCTTTCCTTTAGCTTGTGGTAAAGGCCCTACTATATCCTTTCCCCATTTCATAAATAGCCATGGGGAAATAACTGCATGTAATAACTCTGCAGGTCGATGCATATTGTTGGCATATCGTTGACGCTTATCACATTTGGCTACAAAATTGTTCGCATCTTCTTCCATCTTAGGCCGGTAGTATCCTGCCCTGATTAGTGTTTTAACTAAAGATCTTCCACCTGCGTAATTTCCGCATTGCCCTTCATGTACTTCTCTCATCACGTACTTCGTTTGATTGGTTCCAAGGCACCTTGCTAATGGACCGCCAATCATTTTTTGATATAAATGATCTCGAATTAGGCAGTAACGAGCAACTTTTCATCGAAGCACTTGAGATTCTTTCTTGCCTTCAGGTACGATCCCGTACTGCAAAAAATTAACAATCTCGTTTCTCTAATCCCAGGTTAAATTATTAAAGCTTACCTCATGTTTATCCTGGTCAAGTGCTGAATGAAATAAATGGATTACAATGACATTTTCCTCACTCGTTACTTCTGCAACTGAAGTAAGGTTAGCCAACGCATCTGCTTCTGCGTTTTCTTCCCTGGGTATTTGCATCTTCCATGATTGGAATTGCCTGACTAGTTCTCGTGCCTTTTCCAAGTATTGTTGCATTTGTGCCTCTCTAGCAGTGTAAGTCCCCTGCATCTGATTGACTACCAGTTGAGAGTCACTTTTAATCATGATTTTCTCTATGGAGAGTTCACGTGCTAGTTCCAAACCTGCAATTACAGCTTCATACTTTGCTTTATTGTTAGTAATAGGGTAACATTTAATTGCTTGTCTTATACTTTCACCTGAGGGTGGGATTAAGACAATACCTAAACCGGCTCCTTTGACATTTGAAGAGCCATCAGTAAATAAAGTCCACGTACCTGGATTAGCTCCAGTAAAAAATTGTAATTCCTTTTCTACTTCAGGAATTATTTTTGTATTAAAATCTGTGACGAAATCTGCTAAAACTTGAGATTTTATTGTTGTTCTAGGTTGATAAATAATGTCATATTCACTTAGTTCTATTGCCCATTTGGCTAGTCTGCCTGACCATTCTTGTTTATGCAAAATACTCCTTAATGGATATGCAGTTACTACAGAGATAGGATGGCATTGAAAATATGGTCTCAATTTCCTAGGTGCCATGACTAATGCTAAAGCTATTTCTCTAGATGAGGATATCTAGTTTCAGCATCTAATAAAGATTTACTAACATAATAAATAGGAGATTGTTTACCTTTGCCCCCTTACTAAAACTGTACTTACAACTACTTCTGCAACTGCAAGATATACAAATAGTCTTTCTTCATCTCTTGGTTTAGACAGTAGGGGAGGATTTGTTAAGTATCCCTTCAAATCTTTGAGGGCTTGTCGTCATTCCTCAGTCCATTCAAACTGAATTTTCTTCTTCAAAACCGAAAAGAATTTAAAACTTTTCTCTGAAGATCTTGAAATGAATCTTCCCAGAGCTGCAATCCTACCTGTCAATCTTTGTACTTCTTTTTTGCTTGTGACTATGTCAGGTATTTATTCAATAGCTTTAATATGTGCAAGATTTACTTCAATTCCTCTATTAGATACGAGAAAGCCTAGAAACTTACCTCAAGCTATGCCAAAAGCGCACTTTTCTGGGTTCTGTTTCATATTATATTTGCGGAGGATCTCGAAGGTAGTTGAAAGATATTGAAAGTGATCTTCCGCTTGTGTAGATTTGACCAATATATCATCAATGTACACTTCTATCGTCTTCCCCAGGTGTTCTTGGAACATCTTGGTCACCAACCTCTGATACGTGGCTCCAGCATTTTCAAGCCAAAAGGCATGACTTTGTAATAATAAGTCCTCCATGTTTGTAACAAATGAGATTTTTTATTCGTCTAAGGGGTCCATTTTTATTTGATTATAACCAGAATACGCATCTAGAAAGCTTAATAATTCGTGGCATGCGGTAGCATCAATCAATTGATTTATATGCGGTAAAGGGAATGAATCCTTCGGGCATGCTTTATTTAAGTCAGTGTAATCCACACAAACTCTCCATTTATCGTTCTTTTTCGGAACAACCACAGTATTAGCTAGCCAATTAGGATATTTTACCTCGCGTATTGAATCAATCTTTTTAAGAGTTTCTGTACCTCTTCATCGATAACTTGATTTTTGAATGATCCTTGCTTCCTCTTCTTTTGTTTGACAAGTATGAATGATGGATCTTCATTTAATTTATGAGTCAACACCTCCGGAAGTATACCTGTCATATCTGAATGAGACCATGCAAAACAATCCGTGTTAGCTTTTAAATATTCAATTAACTTACCTCTCCTATCTGGGTTTAACCTTGCTCCGATATGAATTATTCGATCTGACCATTGTTCGAATAGTGGAACAGCTTCAAGCTCCTCAATCATTGTTTTAATATTTTCGTTCTCCTCTGGCTCTTGAATTACATCTGGTCTGGAATTCACGTCTGTTTGTTTTGATACAATTTCTGTTGAAATTTGATTTACCGCATCTTTCTCACTTGCACCCGCATCTTTTTGATTTGCACTCGTATCTTTTTGACTTGGTTGTATCACCGAATTGGTGCTCCTTAAAGTTTGTTGATCTCCTAGAATCTGTTGAATTTCCCATTTTGAACGAAATTTGATAACCTGATGTAATGTGGATGGCACAACATCCATATCATGAATCCACGACCTTTCAAGAATCACATTATAGGCCATATCCGTGTCTATCACTTGAAATTTTATTTTTATTTGATGACCCCCTCTGGGTATATGCTTAGTTCAATCTCGCCCTTTGTAATAACGGTTGAGTTATCAAACCCAGATAAGGAAAGCTCTTTGGGAACTACACGATCGCCCATCAGCATTTCGTTCACCACTCGTAATAAAATGATATTCACAGAGCCACCTGGGTCAATCAAAACTCGTTTTACATTAGTATCATATATAAGTAAAGATATTACCAGTGCATCGTTTTGAGGAATCATTAACCCATCGGCATCTGCATCATCAAAGGTTATGTTGCCATCTTCCAGAGTTTGGCGAGTTCACTTCCCGTGAGTTATTGTGAACTTTGTTGTTTTTCTCGCAGCTGTATAGGTTACGTCGTTGACTTCTTCCCCGCCGTTTATCACATTTACTATTCTCTTTGGAGACGGAGGTTTTGGGGGCTCTTGCCTATTTTTCATGTAAGCTTGTTTGCCTTTCTCCCTGAACAATTCCGTCAGATAGCCCTGCTTTAATAAATGTTCCACCTCACCTTGTAATAATCTGCAGTCTGATGTTCTATGGCCATGATCATTATGGAACTCGCACCAAAAGTCTGGGTTTCTTCTATTTGGATTTGATCTCATCTCTTTAGGACATCGTACCTTATCTCCCATGCTTCTTAAAACAACGACCATCTCGGAGGTACTCACATTAAAATTGTAATCCCCAATCCTTGAGTTTGCATTAGTATCTCTATTATGTTCACCTTGATTTTTTCTGAATCTCAACAATGACGAACCTGAATCTCTATTTGCGAACCTGTGATCAACCCGCATGTCTTCGAATTTGGAAGGAGATTCTCACCCCGAAGGTCCCATATAAGGCTCGTACCTACTCTTACCAAACCTCTTCTTAGATTCTGACTGCCTCGAACCTATTTTTTCTTCAACCCTTGACTGAGCTATGGTATCTTCTTCGATCTGTAACTTGGTACTGTAACTATTATAAACATCATTCCATGTCGTGGCAGGGAATTCTCGTAGGCTCTCTTTAAGCCTTCTTGTAGCTTTTGAACTTTTCTCGTTTAAATTGCTTGCAAATGCCATGGCTGCCCAATTGTCAGGTACTATTGGAAGCAATATTCTTTCACGTTAGAAACTGTCTACGAATTCTCGAAGAAATTCTGTATCTCCTTGCTTTACTTTGAATATATCCTCCATTCTCTTTTCAACTTTTTGTGCACCCGAGTGTACTTTTATAAATAAATCTGCAAGCTCAGCAAAAGAATCAATAGAATTTTTAGGTAAAAGAGAGTACCATGTTAATGCTCCTTTAGTAAGTGTTTCCCCAAACTTTTTTACCAGCAGAGATTCAATCTCCTGCTTGATTAAATCATTACCTTTTACTCCCGTGATGAATATAGTAACGTGGTCACGTGGATCAGTCGTTCCATCGTATTTCGAGATGTCAGACATTTTGAACTTTTTGGGAATTGGTAATGGGGCTACGCTTGGTTTCCATGGTTGTTGTGAATATTTGTCGAAATTAACTCCTTTGATCACAGGTGAAACGCCGGGTATTTGCTCAATACGGTCATTTTGTTCTTTCACCTATTTCTGCAAGGTTAGTATTAAAGTTTGTAAATCAGAATCATTAGGCGTACCTGGTCTTCCTTCACGTGACTCGTTGGGAGTTCATCCGCTTCTAGAATTAGCCAACCTTGATCGTGAAATTTCCACAGTTGCAGTATTGTTTGGTGGAGGTGTGGGTGGTACAACTGGTAATCCCCTCACGAAAGCCTGGAGAGCATCATTCACGTACTCAGCAATTAGCTGCTTCACAGTATCCTGCTCGACAATTTGTTCATTTCCATTTTGTTCATTGTTATGAGTAGTGGATCTTTCTGGTGATGCTTTTTTTGAATTGCGTGAGCTTCCTTGAGTTGACGGAACTGGGGTTCCTTCCACCTTCTGGTTGTTGTCATTGACATTCGACATGATTCAGTTGAGAGAGAGTGATTTGGAAAGTAAGAGAAGATTATCATATTTCCGGTAACAGAACCAATTTATTTAACCAAAGAATTAGATTCTTAGTCAAAGCCTATTTTTAGAAGTACTCGGGTTACTGATAATCAAGAAATTCAATATTCTCTCAAAAATAAGAAAGGAAATCAGAATCAAAAATGACAAAGTAATCAATAGAAAGCACAAGAAAGTAATTATATTCCAATGTTCATGAGAACTTATCCTTACAAGTGAAATTCCCTTCCCTTATATAGGAATTTACAAATATAACGTTTCTTCCCTTTTATGACCGAATCATTATGAGCATTAATGACATTAATGAAACGTTATAATTGGCAACTGCAACTGTTCATGAAGATTCTGTAATGGTTCTGATTCTTCTTCCACATTAATTAGAGGTTCATGAATCTTTCCTCTTTACTGTCTTGATTCATTCTGCCTGTATCTTTTCATTGAGTAATTTAGGCTCGAGCAACCGTACCCTTTCGTCTCGTGAGTGATTTGTTCGTACATGTTGTAAATTGTGAATCTTTTAATGCGACACTCCAGTTGTCATCTTCTTAGTGATTTACGTATTTTGTCATGTCATCCTCGTATAATTCCATGAGTAACACTTATTTTTTACCAATACACGAAGGTTTTCTGGTTCCCGGTGCATTTGCTTAGGTTCATTAAATGAGGTAATACGCTCTTATAGAAAAAGTGTATTCATTTTCAAAACTTGAAGTTGAGACATGATAACTAAATAAATAAAGTTTATTCCCTGGATTGGGTATCACTTATACACTAGACTAGATACTACATTCCCTTCCCGAAAAAAATATCCATTCTCAAAATTCGAAGTAGAAACCGTGGAAAGATTACAATCACTTTACCACACTTTTCTGTGGTATATGTCCTAGAGTCAACAGACATGATAAGTAAATCAGTGTGTTGCGAGCTAGCTACTATTTTGCAATGATAAGTTGCTTTCTTTTCTTTTCTTTTCTTTTCTTTTTAGCTTCTCTTCTTCCTTCCTTCCATCCACTCTTTAGAGTAGAGGCTCAATCTCCAATGAAAGAAAAGAAAGAAATATGAAAGTTACAGTCAAATATTAGTTCCAATACTTGGTTTTACTTTAACCTTTTTTTGTTTTTTTGTTTTTTATTTTTTGTTTTACGATATTAAAAAATATACCTTTGGCTTCCTAGAAGCTTGGCCAAATAAGCTCTGATATTGTAATTTTATAACTCCTATATGTTTGTATTATATTTAAAAAAAAATATGTATACATAATTCAAGGTAAAAATAGTGAGTTGAATTCTATACTAAAAAATTAATATATGCGGTAAAATTTTAAAAATTCTATATAAAGCATACATATGTGTATATGTACTTATAAATTTTTAAATATACAATAGTTCGATTTCTTCAATTATTTTTTGCTTAAAATTAAAACACCAAGTTTGTCAATTTCTTAAAATTTAAAATCAAACCAATAGAGTATCAATATTTTTTAGTCTGAATTGATATTTTTGTTTGATCTGATTTTCCGATTTTTCATGAACACTCCTACATAGCCTCATAACGCAGGCTAGGTACTTTGTCTTTATCACAAGCTACTCTTTTGTTCCTCTATTTTAACCTTAATGTAGAGGTTTAAATGATCCTATTATTCTTATGAGTCAATTTAGGTAGCGCAAATTTATCCAACAATGAATATGTTCGAACCGAAAGCTTGAGTAGGATAAGTTACAGTTCATGATATTTGAGCTAAATTTGACTAATTTAATTAAATTTCCTTTTTTTTTTAAAAAACAAATGATACTGTACCAGTACAAATATTTTGTACCTTGAAATGTCATCTTTATTTGTTTCCAAGAAGGTATGCTTTAAAAATATAAATTACTGTCCGTCTTGGGCTTCTTTATAATATTCTAAAGAGCTACGGGCATGATGAGCGCAAAATACAATACGAAAGTGATGCTCGCTAGCCAAAGATAGTATAATTTAATTATCGTCTCCATAAGAATTAAATTTAAATAATGTTCAAGTAATTTCTGATTTAACGCTATTCAAGATGATTAACACTTTAGTTGGCGTAATTATGAACTAAAATTAACTACTAAAATTAAAGCAAGAAATAATTGATCACAGAAAACTAGAGAGTAAAGCAATGAGTTATTATCAAGACGAAGAATAAGGGCTTTGACATGATAGGTGCAAGATTATTATTCTGGATATGACACTGTTATATTTCACTCTTGAGGTTCTATCGATTCTCACGAATTCAATAGGTGGTTAGCTTATACTTCCGATTCAGACTCCTTTCTTGATTAAATTTAAATATTTCAAATAAACTAATGTGAAGTGCGGTGAAACTTGCAAGAATCTATTGGTAGGAATGATCTAAGAGAAACTTCTCGCGAATATTTATCGATCTTAATTTAAACGGTAACTCAAAAAGCTCTCTCGATTACTTTAAAGAATCACCAAAATAAACCAAGGCATACGCTGTAATGATATTCAATAAGATGTTCCTCTTTCGATTAAACACTATGAAGAATAAAATCACAAATCTATTAAAGCTCATCCAATGAACTGAAGCAATTAAACAGTGTTCAAATCCATAAACAACAACCAAGTCACCAAATCATGTCAAACCCTAAGGTAAACTACTCCATAATTATGGAGGAAGTCATCACAAATAGAATTAAAGAGTAAGAAAACATCAATCTAACGTTACAATCTAAACTCTCGTATTGAATTGATGAAAATATGATGAAATCCTGTGTCTTGTAGCCTCCAATGCTCTCCCAAAGCGTCCAAGGCCAAAAGTCCTCTAAAATTCGTATTTTGATGTATTTATACCATATAGGAATGAGCCTGGACGAAATTATCCTTTCCAAGCTGAAGTGAAAAAAGTTGGGCGAAAAAACACACTATTGCAGCGCACCGGGCGGCGCACCATGCACTACATTAGTGAAAAAGTTTAGAAGCCTATTTTTTTCACTTTGCAGGAATTATCACTAGCGCCCGCGCCCCGCTATGCATGGCGTGGCGCGGTAGTGCATTTTTCTAACTTTTTGACTTCCAGACTTGGTCCTCGACCCCGGAACATGATTCCGACTTAATTTCTTGGGCTGTTACTCAGATTTCAAAACTCCAAATTATCTTAATAGCTCAGAATCATTTCCTGCAAGGCATAAAATACGTAATAAGTGTAATTCACTATCATTTAAGCTCAAACGCACGTATAATACAATAATTAGAGCGCAATACTATGACTAAAAGACGGGTTTCTAGCCTACCATCAATACTCCATACTTAGACTATTGTTCGTCCTCGAGCAATCAAACTACACTTCACATAGGGACGACATTTTCATCAAACAACTTCCCTAACACATCATGCCAAGAATATTTAAAATATACTAAGCACCCTATCATAGCATCCTAGCCACAAGACTCGACTCAAAAACACCACATATTTTCCAAAAAACTGCTCACTTACTCTGACACAGAGGCTAAAGACATCACCTTTCCTTCGCAAATTATGTGCCCTCACACAAACAATAGATAGTAGTTCCACACACGATACATTTCAAGAACAATTAAGAACTCAAGATAGAAAGAATTCACTCACTCTCAGAATTAAGATTCATGTGCCACACAAGATGTACCATAGGCTTGCCCGTAGTGTAATACTCTACTAATTGAGCTCATTCAGTCAATGATCAAGTATGACTTAATTCGGTTATAATGTAGGCTGCGGGACGGGTATGACACATTCGGATATAGTGACTACACCTCCCTAAGCACTTTAATATATACAATTCCAAAATTTAAGCCCCACACTTATTTTGAACCAAATTCCAACCTTCACACATAATAGCATCAAGTTCACAATATTTTTAAGCACAGACAATACGAGAACTACCACTAGCAAGTAATCCATTTTTTCTTTTCTAAGTTCTTATTTTTTTCAAGCAAACTCACTTTTTTTCCTTACAATTCCCCACAAGCGGCTCTCATAATTTTTTAAATACTTTCTCCTTTTTCAATAGTTCCACTCATAAAACTCGACCATACCTCAACTTAGCTTTTACAAGCTTATAACAAATTCAAGTACTCAAGAGAGGTAAAAGGTTTAAACATATAGGCTTGTAGTGTGGTTGCCAAAGAAATAGGAATACATGCTCAATGGGGCTAACTAAGATATTCATTAATTAGGTGGGTAAAAGTATATAATTGGCTTAACAAAAAAATACCTATATCACTTCCTAGACTAAACAAGACTGATATTTCGCTCTGCAAACACATAGGGTAAGTTCTAGATATCAACTGACATGCACAGAATACCAACAAAACCTCACTCACACATTGGTACATAACTCACTTAGGATCGGACCTATCCCGACTATCTAGTCAAAGCAGTTAAGCAAAGTCACAATCGAATATTTTATGGCACTTATACATGAGTCAAGAACTTAATCCTAGGCGTCATAACTAAGGCACTCACTACTTTCAAGGCACAACAACGTCATGAAATGTCATCTCCATTTAATACCATAGTACAAGACTTCTCTATTCCTAACAAAAGAAAAATTAACTATACCCGGTTCAAGCAAAACCCTTGAAAAAGAACTGCCGCACAAAAAAAATCAAGGGGGGGGGGTTGTTACACTATCTAAGAAAAGCAAAATATTTTTTTCTTCAACTTTGATCTTTCAAGAAGACAGTCGAGGAAATCCATTGTCAGAAAAAGTCAAAAAAAAAAATATTTCCAACCAAAACAAAGAAAGCAAACACACATGTACATATTTACACCCCTAAATTGTGGCATGTCTCCATGACACATAGATAAAAAGCAAGAGATAAAGAAAAATCCCCTGAATTTTTTCTGTTTTTGAGAATTTATGAACTCCACCCCTAATTCTGAATTTATTCCTTGTTTTCGCTCCTTAGGATTATTTATGAAGCTCATTAAGCTAAAGTACTCTGAGGATATCTGTAAGACCTGCTCTTTTCTTTCTTTCTTGGCCTCATTTTGAGCGGTGAATTGCTCCTTCAAGATGATACTCCACTTGTTCCTGCATTCTTGTCATTCGGCTCGCGCGCAAGCCCGCCCCCTTTTACCAGATCAATCCATTTATCTTCTTGTAAATCCCCAATAATATAATTCACATGATTAGTGTTAGAATAAAAAAATAAAGAAGAAAGGTCATGTGACTATTACTGTAGTATGTCCAAGACCATTTGTTCCTCATTCTCTTCTACTAAAGGTTGTAAATGTGAAAATGTGGATGGGGCTTTGAACTCTTCTTTTATTACTTCACAATCAACCAAAGCCTCATTTTCCATCATCTCAATTGAATCGAAGTGTTCTTGCAGAGTGGAATGCTCTCTCTGTAGATGCTCATCCTCTTAGGTGGGCTCATTCTCACAGAATATTTCCTCTATATATTCACTATCATAATGCAATGAGTATCTGAAAGTTTACTTACTATTTGACTCACTTGTGTTGTTAGATTCTTAATGGCTTCAACATTTTGTATAAGTCCTTCTTGATTTTGTATAAATCTTTCTTCAACATTATTCCTAAACTTATATATAAGCTCTTCTAAACTACCATTCTCCTCTTGAGGTGGTTGTCTTACTTCGTTTTCATTCCAGTCATAATAAGGGTATTCATCCCAAGCAGAGTTAAAATTGTGCCCATATGAAATGTCATACATGTACGGACTAGAAACAGAGTGAGACTTTTCAAAAGATAAATCATAGGAGGAATACTTACCTGCTTGACAGTCAACCCATAGATGATTTCCACCACATTTAAAACAAATAACATACTCGTGATAATGTTCAGCTACTAAGTCTGCAATCGTTTTCTTAGGCTGGTTATGCTCCATCTTCACAGTTTAATGTCAAAAGTATTTTCTTCAAGTTTTGTTCCTAGTACTTGTCAGGTACTACAAAAGAAATCTTGAAGAGAAATTAACTAATAATAATAAAAAAAAAAAATTAATTCCCGAATTAGCACCAAAAATTATTTTAAACACTATTAATTATCAATCCCCGACAATGGCGCCAATATTTGACGAGCGCAAAATACAACACGAAAGTGATGCTCGTTAGCCAAAAGATAGTATAGTTTAATTATTGTATCCGCATGGATTGAATTTAAATAATGTTCAAGTAATTTCTGGTTTAACGTTATTCAAGATGATTAACACTTTAGTTGGGGTAATTATGAACTAAAATTAACTACTAAAATTAAAGCAATATATAATTGATCACGAAAAACTAGAGAGTAAAGCAATGAGTTATTATCAAGACGAAGAATAAGGGTTTTGACATGACAGGTGCAAGACTGCTATCCTGAATATGACACTGTTATATTTCACTCTTGAGGTTCTATCGATTCTCATGAATTCAATAGGTGATTAGCTTATACTTCCGATTCAGACTCCTCTCTCGATTAAATCTAAATCTTTCAAATAAACTAATGTGAAGTGCGGTGAAACATGCAAGAATCTATTGGTAGGAATAATCTAAGACAAACTTCTCACGGATATTTCTCAATTTTAATTTAAACGGCAACTCAAAAAGCTCTCTCAATTATTTCAAAGAATCACCAAAATAAACTAAGGCATACGCTACAATGATGTTCAATAAGATGTTCCTCTTTCGATTAAACACTATGAAGAATAAAATCACAACTCTATTAAAACTCCTCCAATGAACTCAAGCAATTAAACATTGTTCAAATCCATAAACAACAACCAAGTCACCAAATCATGTCAAACTCTAAGGTAAACTACTCCATAATTATGGAGGAAGTCATCACAAATAGAATTAAAGAGTAAGAAAATATCAATCTAACGTTGCAATCCAAACTCCCGTATTGAATTGATGGAAAGATGATGAAATCATGTGTCTTGTAGCCTCCAATGCTCTTGCAAAGCTTCCAAGGTCAAAAGTCCTCTAAAATTCATGTTTTTGATGTATTTATACCATATAGGAACGGGACCGGACGAAACTATCCTTTCCAAGCCGAAGTGAAAAAAGTTGGGTGAAAAAATACACTACCGCGGTGCACCGGGCGCCGCATTAGTGAAAAAGTTCAGAGGCCTATTTTTTTCACTCTGCAGGAATTTCGCACTAGCGCCCCGCACCCCGCTACGTATGGCGGCGAGGTAGTGCATTTTTCTTAGTGTAATTTTTGTTTCACTTTTTGACTTCCAGACTTGGTCCTCGACCCCCAAACATGATCCCGACTTAATTTCTTGGGCTTTTACTCAGACTTCAAAGCTCCAACTTGTTCAAATTAGCTCCAAATTATCTTAATAGCTCGGAATCATTTCCTGTAAGACATAAAACACGTAATAAGTGTAATTCACTATCATTTTAGCTCAAACGCACGTAAAATGCAATAATTAGAGTGCAATACTACGACTAAAATACGAGTTTCTAACCTATTATCAACGCATTACTATTAATAAAAAATGTAACGAAACACCCGTTCAAAGGAGTTATGAGCCTCATTATCAAGCCGAATCCGAAACATGCCGCTATTTTTTAAGATAGTCATTACTATTAATTAAAAAAGTTTTAAAGCTTGTTACTTTCTGTCAATCTTAACTATTAAGCAACTATAGACTTATTTCCTCTTCTAAATTTCTAGTTTATAATGCAAGAGGGTAATTATAGAGTCCACCATAGCAACACTTTTGGAAAGCAAAAGTCCACAAAAGAACAAAATTTGTAACTTGCGAAGTGTGTCTCCTTTTCAACCTCCACCACTAATGTGGTCTGAGGACTGAAATTTCTTTTGAATCTGATATATCTTTAGCCCATCCAATATTTCAAAGCTTGATACACATCATTATTTCCAGGTTCATAGTCAAGGTAACTAGAAGTTATAATAACCTTTGAAATTCTAGAGATACACAAGTGAACATTGAGTTTGTTGGTAATCATGACCATCCACCACCTGGATGCATGTTTTACTGTTCCTTTAAAACTTACTTTATAATTTTTTTTTTCACACCCCAAAAGAGTGTGAGTATAAATTACCATTTATCTCTCCCTTAAGTGTCTCATTTAATTAACATCCACTAATTGAACCAGTAAGGATAGATCCAATTTGCCAAAACCACTAATAGAATGTGGAATAATATATAAACAAAGCCAATTGCTTTGACCTATGGAGTCTGGTAGTATTTACTTCAGTTGTTTTCATGCTTCCTACCAAATTAAATAAACAAACAGGATATGCTGGAAAACTGCTAATACTTCATGTCCCTATTTATGTGACGATATTTGACTCGGTATATGGAATTTAAGAAAGAAAAAAAAGATTTCGAAATTTGACTTGATATTAGTATAACTATAAATCTTCTTATTATGGGTTAAGTAAGAAGTTTAAAATTGAATTGTTATTATATAAAGAAGCATGGCATTCTTTTATGGGACAAACAGAAAAGAAAAAATATAACATATAAATCGGTACTGAAAAGGTACTATTATCTAGCTACTGCATTGACAAAAGGTACTATCATTGTCGGTCATTGCACCCATGAACAATGGAGGGGCTCAAGGGAGGTGTAGGCCCCAAAAAATTTAATAATGAATTTTGGATTTTATTTTTTCCAGATAATACTACAGTTTAACGAAAAAAGAAAAAGGTACAAAACCTCTAATGAAAAAAAAGATTGCCTACTTTGGTATAAATATTTTAGGACTTTAAATTAAACTATTCAAATTTTTATATTAATATATAAATAATTTTTACAAAAAGATCTAAGGTAATATACTGCAAATATATGATTAACATCTTATTAACTTGAATAACACTTGCCAATATAAATAATAGTATTACTACGTAATGTGAAAAGCTAATGTCTTATAAAAACAGTACATTATAGATAACATATACCAAAAAAAGGAGATATGTTTTGCATATGTTAGTAAATATAAATTATTTTAAAAATATTAAGTTTCTTATTAAAATTTGGCTTTACGTCGTTAATTTATTCAGCCATGCTTGGCCGCTCACAACTATCTATTAGATATGTCCTATTTTCATGTTTAATGTTTAAACAAGATCTACAATAGGGGCTTTACATTCCAACAACTTCTGACTTTAGTATTTATATGTAAAGAGAATACTCAAGGCAAACTCAACCACTAAAAATTTAGGGAGGTGAAGGAAACAAAAAATTTCGGGGTCGGCCAAGGAGATGGAAATCTCCACGCAGAACATTACTAAGGTGGCTGGTGACACAAACACAAACGCCCTGGACAAGAAGAACTTTTTTAAAAACTATATCAAACAAAATATATTATAAACTTACTAAAACATCTTTTTGAAGTCATAGCCAACTCCATCACATGCATTTAGTGTCACAAGTGTTGCATGTTCATTTGTTTTGGTCGACCAACCAACATTTAAATAGAGATAACTTATCCACAAAAATAGTTTATTATCTTTCACATCTTTTACAAGACTAATATTGTAACGAACCGACTGATCGTTTTGAGTTTTTGCATTCCGTTCAACTATTTGAAGTCTTGAGCAACATCGTATGATGTATTATGACTTGTGCGAATCGTCTGTTTTGATTTTCAGGTTATTCAGAATTGATTTGGAAGAATGAATTTCATGATTGAAGCTTTAAAGTTGGAAGAGTTGACCAAGTTTGACCTTTTAGTATTTGACCTCGGATAGGAATTTTGATGGTTCTGTTAGGTCCGGATGGTGATTTGGACTCGGGCGTATGCCCAGAGTTGCATTTGAATATTTCTAGAAGGTTTCAGCGCTAATTGGCGAAAGTTGGAAATTTAAAGGTTTAGAAATTTTATAAGTTTGACCGGAAGTTGACTTTGATAATATCATGTTCGGATTGTGGTTCCGAGAATTTGAATAGCTTCGTTATGTCATTTAGGATTTGTGTGCAAAATTTGGGATCATTCCGGATTGACTTAATATGTTTCGGCGCGAGTTTTGGAAGTTGAAAGTTCAAAAGTTAATTGAGTTCGATTTGAGGTGTGATTCGTCGTTTCGATGTTGTTATGCGTGATTTGAGGCCTCGAATATGTCCGTATTATGTTATGGGACTTGTTGGTATATTTGGACGGGGTCTCGAGTGGCTTGGATGAGTTTCAGACGAGGTTGAGATCATTTTTGTCGCATGTTGAATTTGTTGAAGGAGGCTAGTTTTGGGTAAAGTCTGGTGTGGTCGTACCTACGGACCACTGGACGCAGGTGCGAGAGTCGCGTGTGCGAGGAATGAGGTGCATAAGCAGAACTGGAGGACTGGCATTGTGGTCGCAGAAGCGAGAAAATTGGCGCACCTGCGACAATGTAGGTGCGATGAGTTGAGGCGCAGACGCGAAAACCTTCGCAGAAGCATAATTTGTTTACCGTAGGTGCCCGGGGGGGGGGGGGGGGTACAGGAGCGAAGAATTTTGCCGTAGAAGCGAACGTCGCAAAAGTGACCTACTGTCCGCAAATGCGAACAGTGCTGGGCAGAATGCTTTAAGTTCGAGGGTTCAATATTTTTACCCATTTTTGGAGCTCGGTGTGTTGGGGTAAGCATTCTTAACTCGGTTTTGATTATATTTCACGAATCTATATTCATTTTTGGCATTTGGTTGATGATTTAAAAAGAGAAATTGGGGTTCTTGTCTAAAGTTTCATAGAGTAAATTTTTGAGTTTTGTACATCGATTCGGAGTCAAATTTGAGTGGAACTAGTATGGTTGGACTCGTAATTGAATAGGTTGTCATATTTTGTGAGTTTTTTGGGTTCCGAGGAACGGGTCCGGAGTTTGGCTTTTTGGTTGACTTCGGAGTTTTGATTAAAGATTCGACCTTTATCATTTGGAGTTGTTTCCTTTAGAATTATTTGATGTTCTTGAGTTGATTTTGGCTAGTTTTGAGTCGTTTAGAGGTTGGTACGCGCGAGTTGGAATTTTTGGAGCATCATTTGGCTTGCTTGGTGTTGGATTTCTCTTATTCGAGATAAGTAACACTTCTAAACTTGGTGCTGAGGGTATGAAACCCCGAATTACGTGTTATGTGATTGATGTTGAGGTGACGCGCATGTTAGGTGGCAGACGTGTGGGCGTGCACAGTGTGAATTATGATTTAGTCGATTCCATAAAACTATGTAGCTATCTTATCCGAACATTTTTACTGTACTCTATGTATTAGAGCACTTGAGCTGTAATTTATGCTAGAAATTATGTTTATGCTAGTACTATTGGGACCTACAATTGTCGTTCTTTGTTGTTGAGTTATTTGCTTAATTGTAGTTATGTACTCAGTCGCATTCATCATTACGTATCATATATCAGTCTCAGTTATCGTATATTATCATATCTCGTATCATTGTTTAGGGTTGCTTAGCATGAGTGTTGTGAGCCCGAGAGGCTGGAGAGATTGATGACTGAGTGAGGCCGAGGGCTTGTTGTGAGTGGTATTTATGGGATCGGGTTACACGCCGCAACATGCTTTATTGATTCATGCCAGGAATTTTGGCTTATTATAGAGCTTGGGCTAGATCGGCCCCTCCGGAGTCTGTATATCCACAGTGGGCGCAATTGTTATTGATTTTTGGGCCGGATCTGCCCTGGATTCATTTGCATTGGGTTGGATCTGTCCTGGATTTATTTATGTTTGGGCTGGATCTGCCATGTACAATACTAGTGACTGAGAGTGCTGAGTATTTAGCATGATGAGTAAGAATATGAGACAGTGAGAATGAGTACTCTATGAGTGTGAGTACATGAGTTCATATCTGAGGTGCATTGCATGTGACATGCGTACTTGATACAGGCATAGAGATGCATTTCCTCATGCTACCCGGTTTTGGTGACATTTATGATTTCACTTGCATATTGACATGTAGGTATAAAGATGTACTTTTCTCATGCTATCTGAAAATGAAACATCTTGATTATTGTTGAAAGATTTTTGGGGAAAATTACACTTTTCAAATTTACTCATATCTCTGGTGATTTGGTAAAAAGAACTGATTTTTACTGACATATTTGAAAAAATATGCCTATTTTCCCGTAACTGTGATCGAGTTGAGCATCATATCTCTAAATTATTTCTTGTACCACTTTTATTATATTGTTATGAACTGTTGTTGGTTGTTGGTGTTGGACTCCGACCATTATTTCAGCTCGTCACTACTTTCAACCTTAGGTTAGGTTTGTTACTTATCTAATACATAGGGTCGGTTGTACTTTTACTACACTTGTGCACCTTGCGTGCGGATGTTGGTTGCTGATGTTGCTGCGTACGACTGGAGCTGGATGTGAAGATGAACCTACGTTCGAGTTATAGCTATCACTTGTCCTTTGTAGCATTAGATTCGAATTCTATCATTTACATTTCAAATAGATGTTGTAATTATTTCAGTTCAGTCTTGTAAATATCTAAATCTTAGAAGCTCATGATTTGTACTATTAGTCCTTGGAAAATTCTTTGTATAAAATTAGTTGTATTATCATTTCTTCTCTTAATACATCTCATTAAATTGGATAGTTTTTAATATGCTTACCTAGCAGGTTGGGTTAGATGTCATCACGACTAGTTGGATTTTGGATCGTGACAAGTTGGTATCAGAGCTCTATGTTTATATGTTCTACGAGTCATGAGCAAGTGTCTAGTAGAGTCTTGCAGATTAGTATGATGATGTCCTTACTAATCTTCTAGAAGCTACAAGGCATTTAGGATAAACTTCTCATCTTTCTTTCCTAATCGTGCGACATTGATTCAGCTTAAAGCGTAGCTCTTTGAATCCCTTCCACGCATTCGTATGCATATGTGAGCGCTCGATATCAGTTGTACATCAATGACTTGTGATTCCATGGATGAAGTGCGAGATGTGATTTCGGTGGGTGATCGCGTCCAAACGCACATCACAAAAAAGGTATGAAACGATCGTTTGCAATTATAGAAATCCAACTAAGAGTCGGGGTCGAATCCACGGGGATCTAAGATGAGAGTTAGGGGTATATATTTCAATGTGGTGATTGAATTATCGAGATTGAACTTTCACAAAAAGATTGGTTGTCTATTTCTAATTTTACCTTATTGATTGCAAAATAAAGAAAGAAGACTAGATATGATTGTTTTTGAGGTTTTTCCAAGTTTATAAAAAGCCTAGGGCTGTGACCATTACCTAGGTGTTTGCCTAAAGAGATAAAGACTTTAATGCTTTCTCTGTTGATTGGGGTATATTATAGCTATCAACTCTAAATTACCCACTCAATACCTCTCGGTCAAAGAGTGATTTTGCCCAATTTGGGTTTCTTAAGACCAAATGGGTATCACACAAAATAATTGATAAAATCTCAAGTCGGGTTATTACTATCTCTAAATTTTAACCCTTTAATTAGGTAAATTGATCTCTCGATTGACCCAATTCCTTGTTAGCCAAGTTATCCTAAACTAGGTCTCTCTTTCTCAAGTAGAGATCAAGTCAAATAGGCATGAACTAATATTTGCAATCATTAATTCCACAAATTAAAGCATGAACTAAGCTAAATAATAAATACCCAATCATAAACAAGCACTAAATTAGATACCTACAAGGTTTACACACTAGGGTTGGGTCACAACCCTAGTAAAAATCTAGCTACTCATACTTGGGTCTGAAGAAAATAGAGAACAAAGACTAATTAAACTCATAATTAAAGATTAAAATGGCTAAATCTATTGTAAAATACACCAAAGCAAAGTAAACTTCTAAAAATGGCAAAGAAAAATGGCTACAGTAATTACAGTGGTTTAAACTTGACCTAATTTTATAAAACTCGTCTATTTATACAAGGCTAAATATTTTGGACAAACCTTACCCCTCGGGATGTTCTGCGGCCACACAATTCCATGCGCGGTCCGCAAATTTGTTCATCTCACTGGAGCAGGAATTCTGGGGCCGCACAGTTCTGGACTGAGGTCGCGAAACAGCTTTTCTGCGGTCTACAGATTTAGAACTGTGGCCCAAAAAGCTTCTGCGGCCCCCCAATGTTAGGGTTGCTGCCACACAAATATTGTGCGGTCCGCAATTCACTAAGGTACTGGACTTAAAATTTTGCATACTCTCTGATATTGAATCCTAGCCCAGCTTTGGTTGTGGCTGCAGATGGAATTTTGCGGTCCGCAATTTCTTGTGCGGTCGTAGAATTCCTTCCGCGGACCACACATTTTATGCTTATAAGCCCCTTTATTGCCTTATTCTTACACTGCTCCTTTTTGAGTCGGATTTCATCTCGGGAGCCCAACTTCCAGCATTTCTGCTATTTTTGTACAATTTCATTTGTTCCGGGAGCCCAATTTAATTCTTTTAGACTAAAACAAAAGTTAAAAGGCGCTAATAAGTAGTCAAAATTCCCACTTATCAACTCCCCCAAACTTAAGTCTTTGCTTGTCCTCAAGCAAACAATTTAGTTCCTACCTCCAAAAGTTAAGGGTCATTTCAGCGAGTCAAAGGTGAGCCGTCCACACATAAGGTGGGACTAACAAATACCCACAGTACTTATGTATTATCAACAAGGCGACAAGTTAAAGATTTATGCATATGTAGTTCTAAAGTGACATTTGAGCATCAAAAATTGACTTTACACATCAAGGACTCTTTCTCTGTCATGTAGGTCATTGTGGATTCCAAACTCTTCCTTCTATACTCTCTGGTTTCCTGGCTCACTTAATAAATTTAGCACTCAATCTAAAGATTTATGAAAGATTCACTCATCTCTCTTAAGAGAATGTCGCAAGTACGACATCAAGTATTATATGTTTGCCCCTCATATAGATCGCCACTAATGTAAGCTCACTCAACTTGAAATCAGGTAGGACTTCTTTCTGGATGTAATGAAGGCTTTTGGATTATTATTTGATATAATATGGTTGAGTGGTTACACCTTTCCTTAAGCACTCTATTTTTTATTCTCGGCTCACACTTTGCCAATTCTTTGAGGCACTTTCTTTTCCTTGGGGAACTAAAGAGACTTAACATCACTCTTTCTTGATCATTACATTCATTTTCTCCCTCTTTGATTTCTCCATGTTTGGGATCATTACCTCTCTTTGAATCCCTTCAACTCTTCCACTTATTCACTTTTGTTTTTTGCATTTTTCTATTTGTTCTTTTCTTTTCTCGCCTTTCCTTATCATCATTTCTTTTCTCTTTTTGTGCCTTGATACCTTTTCCAATTTCCTCGTCTCTCCCCTAAACTTACGTTTTTATCCATTTGTTTTACAAGAGTGTTAAGGAAAGCTCGGGTGTCAAGAGAGGGTCACGACAAAACAAGTAAGGGCTTGTAACATGATTATCAAATGAGAAAGGCTCGAGGATCAAATGGGTTGACTAGGGATTACTAAATTGGTAGGGAATAGAAAATTCAAACAAGCCAAGGAAATCCTACAATTACTTTTCAAGCCGAGCAAAACTTAGGATTTCGCCTTGAAACACATTCGGGGCAAGTTCTAGACCTTTCGCACGGGTACTTGGACTAGCAACAAAGTATCTAACCCCTCACACAACTGGATTGTTAAAAAAGATAGAGTCGAGGTCCCAAAATGACCACATTCAAGATTGAAAATCACTATGGTTCAATTAAACCAATCGATGGTTGCCAAAGTCAACACAAGAATCACAAAGTCATTAACTAGAGCCATTTCTTTCAAAAACCTTGTTTCTAACTATAAGCACGTAGTTAAGTATGTTAGTACCAAATGAAGTATGTTTGAATCTTCGAGCATGACATAATTAGGTCTTCTTATTCATTACTACTACTATTATTACCTAAACACCAAAAGCGGACGCATTCCATTAAAAATATTGTCACGCCATCCATCGTTGGGACGAGTCACCCCGGTTCACACAACAACTACCTTTGGAAATAACGGTAACATTAAGAAAACCAAAGGCTTATTGTTGATTAAAACATAGAAAGAAGCTACTAAAACAAACAAAGAAGCTACTTACTCAAACTACAAATTATTAATGGAACCAATAAATAGAGAAGCTAATTAAGCAAAAAACAACTAAATAGACATAATGAGAGAAAAAAAGAGAATATATACAGAATTAGAAAGAGAAAGAAAACAATATCAAGTTATTACAAGCCAATTGACTCAGAATGTACCTAATATCAATCAAAATACACTCCACCCCCTGAATAAAAATAAGCATTGTCCCTAATGCTTAACAAAATAAGAGTAAATGAGGGGAAAGAGTGAAGAAAACTACCTATGGCTCCTTGGACATCTCTGTGTCCACAACAAGGTCAGTACCCTCAGTCTTATCCAACTGGATCTCATCATCCTCAACTCTGGGAGTGACTGGGTTGGTGAACATCTGACACACTACCTCGGCAGTGTCGGCATCAGAGTCTGGCTCCCAGGACTGGACAGCTGGTGCCACCGTTGTTGATGGTGCTGCAAGATCTGGGCCTAAAGGGTGTGGGTCATTCAACATGTCAAAAGGGATGTCTCCGGCTGCAGCAAGCTTGGTCACCTGCCTCCGGCGATTTTCCACTAACTTCTTACTAGCCTGGGACTTTTGCATCTTCTTTGCCCAGCTCTTCGATCACTCACTTGTGTTGTACCAAGGTAGCCATGATAGTGTTGAGCTTTTTCAATGTCTCTTCAACTGTCGGGGAAATCTGAGGTGCCTGAACTAAAGACTATGCTGCAACAATACTAGATAGGCCAGACAGCTTTACAGTGGCTGTCTGCATCCAGTTGTTTAGGCTCGCCAATGTTTGGGAGACTTGCAGTGCAGAAAGTGAGGCAGTAGGCATGGACACCAGTTTCAAAGCCGAGGTGGAACCTGTGACAAGAACTGCAAAAGGGATTGTGGATGATGGTGGTGGCATAACTGCGGCACTACCTGAGGGCTCAACCGAAGTAGATGGGACATCAACGCCCTTCGTAACTACTGCAGCTGGCTCATCAGACTGGCTCGTGGTGGTAGATAATGGACCTTTTTTCTTCGGGTTGCTAGCATCTATAAGTGAGTACCAGGAGAAAGGCCTCTTCGGCCTCACCTTTGTATCAAAATCCATCGGCTCCACCCACCCATCCGTGAGATACTCTGTGATGGTATTGGGATACGGGTAGAAAGAATCATCTTGTCGGACGATCACAGATATGTTGGTCGACATCACGACACCCACATTGATGGGGTACCCAGTCATGATAGAAGCAACTAGAACTGCCCGAGGAATCGGGAGATAGGTCTCATTCTGGCTCGGGTCCAGTCAGCTCCAGACAAAGGTTTGCCACCCGTTTGCCTCAAATCTCAAAGTGCTCCTGTGAATAGGAACCACTATTGTGATCCATGGCGGTGGTGGCCCAAGAGCTGCTAGAATCTCTGCTAACCAAGGCCGGGCCTCATCTCCCATTGCATACTTCTCTAAATATTCCTCCGGCTCAACATCTTTGAAACCCAAGTACGTGTTTAGAGTAGCTTGATCAAATTTCACTTTAATGTTACGCACTTTGGTTACATTTGTCACCTTCTTGATATGCGCTACATTGGCGTAGAATTCCTGGACAACATCCACCCCTTGCGTTACTTGAACTGTCTTAGCACTGTCGGGTTATATTTCTCCAAATCCTTCAACTAAAATTTCCGCTCAAGAGTAAGCGACCTCACTCCCCACCATTGATGGAAGCTGGTTAAGCCGGCCAAACTGACAAACCAGTCCTCCCAAACCTCTTCTTCTTCGTCCTTTCAAGGCCGGTAACTATAGCATCTCCCCCTTTACATCATCAGAGATGTCCTGAACTGATGTCTCTGGTACCTCAGGAGCAGGTGTAGTAGATGGCTCAGAAGCCTAACTAGCACTTTCCGAATCCTCGAAAGTGTTATGGGATGATGATGGCTCATCCCTCAGTTGGTATCTCCCTGACGACCTAGACTGTACTGCTGGTGTTTCCTGAACGGAGGCTGAGTTGCCATTTGATACGTCCCTAGATGGGACGTATGAACTCATCTCAGAGAGATCCGTACCTCTCCCTCTATCAGTTGCTGTCAGTTTTCTGATTTCATGCTATTGGGCACTAGGTAAGGGTCTATTGCCTCGTCCCTGATAAGGTTCACCCCTTCCTTTCGAAGTGTCGCCTTTATCTATAGATCGAATCATTTTCTGTACCAATTAAAGGCGATCGTTAGTTGAAAGTCAATTTCAGACATACAATGAGATAACTAAGGACACACCAGAAGACACAGTGAGGAACACAGGTGAAACATGCTTGCAGGATAGGGATCTGTGGTCCGCACATATTTCCTTACAGCCGCAGATTGGATCTTGCGGACCGCATAATTCTCTCTTGCGGCCCCAGTTGTGAAGTGCGGTCCGCACATTTGTCATTGTGGCCGCAACTCGTGAACCACAAATATGCCAACTCTCTGATGATAGAGAATTGGTTGATGTGTGGCCACAACATGTTTTCTGCGGTCCGCACAATTTGTCTTGCGGCCGCACATTGAATCACAAATATGTACACTTCTCTGAAGACAGTGAAATACCTATTTTGTGGCCGCAGACCCATTCATTACTAAAGTTTCCCTAGAGTCAACTTCTGCAGATCGCACAAATTTTTGCGGTCGCAAAATTCAAACAATCACGAACATGCCAGTATGACTTACTAGGTTTTGCAATTCTTTTGAGCAATATTTGACATGGCAACAACATAAAAGCATGAAAACACGTTATCCTAGTCCCCAATAAGCAAGTATTAGTTGACCCACTATAGATATACCCCAACAAGTATGTACAATTGAATTCTATTGACAAATGGCATAAAATTTGACTAAAAAACTAAACATTAAAAGAAAGAAATTAACAAGATAATGAAGCATACCAAATGAGTGAGTGTGATGAGTGATTGATCAAAGATGTTGTGTGAATACACAAGTAGACTCAGCAAGAAACTTCAAAAGATTAAGTGATTTTTGCTCAGCGAGGGAAAAGAGTAACTAGAACCCTTAAGGAAGAAAAGAGCGAGTGCGGACAAGAATGCCACGACACTTCTCGCCTCATTGTTAGGTAGAGAAACAACCTCAACCCATTTAGACACATAATCAATCGCGACCAAGATGTAGGTGTTTCATAAGTAGGGATTTTGACCTATTATTTGCTCTCTTATACTTGCGATTTAGCTCAAAATTCTTAAAGGCATTTTCGGAAACTAACAAAATGTGCATACTTGCAGGAATATTAGGATGTGAGCAAAATAAGTCTAGCATCAACTTATAAAGGAGTTAAAAGTGAACGAAAATCAAAATAGGGCAAAAAGGCCAGCAGTGCGAACCGCACCAAAATTGTGCGGCCGCAGAATATCAAATGCGGCCGCACTCACAATTATGCATTTCGTAGAGAGAAGATTCAGAGAATGGTATTTGGGCAAGCTGAACGAGTGCGGACCGCACCAAAATTGTGCGGCCGCACTCACTATTATGCGGTCCGCATGAGCGAAGAATCAGAGAGTTGGATTCAAGTTCAAAATCAAGGAGTGCGGACCACATCAATTTTATGCGGTCGCACAATCAGAAGCGCGACCGCACTTCTTTTTATGCGGACTGCAGAAGCCCCGAAATTCCAAGCCCAAAATTCCAAGAATGCGGACCGCACAATAATTGTGCGGCCGCAGAAGCTCAATGTGCGGACCGCACTAGAATTATGAGGCCGCACAATCTCCGCAGGGGCATTTTTGTCAGATATTTTCAGCTTAGTATAAAAAGAACTTTTGTCATTTTTAGGGTAAGTGACGTTGGAGAAGAGCACCTGAGCCGTTTTCTTTGCTATTTTGAGGATTTTCATATTAGATTAACATCTATACATTAAATTTTCTTTCCCTAATCAATTAATAAGCATTCCATCTTAATTTCTTCTTTGATTTATGTACTTTTCATGAGTAGTTAAATCTTTAGCTAGGGTTGTGACCCAACCCTAGTGTGGGTATTTGATGGGTGTTTAATTTAGGGCTTATTTGTGATTGGGTTAGTGATATTTAGACTTGTTCATGATTAAACACTAGAATCAATGGTTGCAAGCATTGATTCATGCCTATTCGACTTAGCCTCTACTTGAGAAAGAGAGACTAAGTCTAGGAAAACTTGGCTAACAAGAAATTGGGGTGAACTCAAGAAACTGATAGCCCAAATTATAGGGTTAATTCTAGAGATAGTAATACTCGACTTGAGCTAATATCATTTGTATTGTGCAAATACCCAATTGGACTTGAGAAAGCCAAATTGGGCAAAAGCACTCAAACTACCGAGAGGTATAGAGTGAGTATTCGGATGTGATTGCTACATCACGACCCCAACTAATCAAATTTTCCCTGGAGTTTACAACCCATTAGATAACCACCTAGGTAGAAGTCACGACCCTAGTCCCTTTTTAATCATTTGAAAAACGCAAAACCAAAAATATTGTCCTTAGTTTTATACTTGCAAACAATAGAGTAAAGTAGAAGTAGAACACCAATGAAGTTGTGGAAGTGTAATTGGAGCCAAAACTTGCAATTAACTTAGATATATACCTAATCCCATATTCTAACTTCATGTGGATTCGATCCCGACCTTCATTGGGTTTATTATTGCATCGACCGCCTCACTACTTAATTGTGGTGTGGGTTCCACAAGAACTCATAAACGGACCTATGAAGTTAATACCCCCACATCGAAAATATAAATCTCCAAAATGGTGGTGAGGGGCATTTTATTTTTATTTGATATTCCACCGGCCCTTTGACATTCATCACATCTTATCACTAAATCACTTGCATTCTAGTAAATAGTGTGCCAATAGAAACCGCAACTTAGCACTTTGGCCGCCGTTCTTGCTCCACCATGGTGACCACCATATGGAGAAGAATGACAAGCCCCAGGAATTTAACATTGCACTTCTTCCGGTACACATCTTCTAATCACCCCATCCGTACAAATTCGTAAAAGGAGTGCGGACCGCATCATTTTTATGCGCCCGCACAATCAGAAGCGCGACCGCACTCATTTTTATGCGGACCGCAGAATCCCCGAAGTTCCAAGCCCAAAATTCCAAGAATGCGGACCACACAATAATTGTGCGGACGCAGAAGCTCAATGTGCGGACCGCAGCAGAATTATGCGGTCGCTTAACCTCCGTAGGGGCATTTTTGTCATATATTTTTAGCTTAGTATAAATAGAACTTTTTGTCATTATTAGGGTAAAGTGACGTTGGAGAAGAGCACCTGAGCCGTTTTCTTTGCTATTTTGAAGATTTTTGTATTAGATTAACATCTATACATTAAATTTTCTTTCCCTAATCAATTAATATGCATTCCATCTTAATTTCTTCTTTGATTTATGTACTTTTCATGAGTAGCTAAATCTTTATCTAGGGTTGTGACCCAACCCTAGTGTGGGTATTTGTTGGGTGTTTAATTTAGGGCTTATTTGTGATTGGGTTAGTGATATTTGGACTTGTTCATGATTGAACCCTAGAATCAATGGTTGCAAGCATTGATTCATGCCTATTCAACTTAGCCTCTACTTGAGAAAGAGAGACTAAGTCTAGAAAAACTTGGCTAATAAGAAATTGGGGTGAACTCAAGAAACTGATAGCCCAAATTATAGGGTTAATTCTCGAGATAGTAATACTCGACTTGACCTAATATCATTTGTATTGTGCAAATACCCAATTGGACTTGAGAATGCCAAATTGGGCAAAATCACTCAAACTACCGAGAGGTATAGAGTGAGTACTCGGATGTGATTGCTACATCACGACCCTAACTAATCAAATTTTCCCTGGAGTTTACAACCCATTAGATAACCACCTAGGTAGAAGTCACAACACTGGCCCTTTTTAATCATTTGAAAAACTCAAAACCAAAAATATTGTCCTTAGTTTTATACTTGCAAACAATAGAGTAAAGTAGAAGTAGAACACCAATTAAGTTGTGGAAGTGTAATTAGAGCCAAAACTTGCAATTAACTTAGATATACATCCAATCCCATATTCTAACTCCTTGTGGATTCGATCCTGACCTTCGTTGGGTTTATTATTGCATCGACCACCTCACTACTTAATTGTGGTGTGGGTTCCACAAGAACTTATAAACGGACCCATGAAGTTAATACCCCCACATCGAAAATATAAATCTCCAAAATGGTGGTGAGGGGCATTTTATTTTTATTTGAAATTCCACCGGCCCTTTGACATTCATCACATCTTTTCACTAAATCACTTGCATCTTTGTAAATAGTGTGCCAATAGAAACCGCAACTTAGCACTTTGGCCGCCGTTCTTACTCCACCATGGTGACCACCATTTGGCTAAGAATGACAAGCCCCAATAATTTCACATTGATCTTCTTCCGGTACACATCTTCTAATCACCCCATCCGTACAAATCCAGAAAAGGTATGGTTCATCCCAATAATAATCTTGACAATCCCGTTTGAGCTTCTTCCTTTGGTTTGAAGATAACTCATCCGGGATGATACCACACAAGGAAATTTGCTAGATTCGCGAACCATAGCACTTCCTTCATTGAAATAGCTAAGAGTTATTCATTGGGTAAGGGGTCATTGATTTCTAGGCCATCATGCGACCTCCCCTCCTCCTCCAAACGAGACAAGTGATCAACCACTTGATTTTCACTCTCTTTTCTATATTGGATGTCAATATCAAACTCTTGCAACAAAAGCACCCATCTCATCAACCGATATTTTAAATCTTTCTTACTCATAAGATAATGAAGTGTTACATGATCTGTGTGGACAATAATTTTCGCACCCATCAAGTACTTGCGGAACTTCTCAATTGCGAATACATTGGAAGGAGCTCTTTCTCCGTATCAATATAGTTGACTTGGGTACCATTCATGGTCTTACTATCATAGTAGACCGGATAAAAAATCTTGTTGATACGTTGCCCCCAAACAACCAAAACCGCTACGTCACTAGCATCACACATGAGTTCAAAGAGGACACTCCAATTTGGAGCGGTGATGATGGGGGTGGTTGTCAACTTGAACTTTATCAATTCAAAGGCTCTCATGCAATCATCATTGAAGTTAAATTTAACATATTTCTCAATAAGCTTGCACAACGGGTTCCCCGCCTTAGAGAAATCTTTGATGAAACACCGGTAAAACCCCGCGTGGCCTAAGAAACTCCGCACACCTTTTACTGAAGTTGGAGGTGGAAGTTTAGAAAGCACCTCAATCTTTTCCTTGTCAACTTCAATTTCATTATCTGAGATTTTGTGTCCAAGAACAATGCCTTCCTCGACCATGGAATGACACTTCTCCCAATTGAGCACCAAATTCGTTTCTTCACACCTTGCCAACACTTTATCTAAATTTGCAAGACAGTCATCAAAAGAATCTCCAACTACAGAGAAGTCATACATGAAAACTTCAAGGCAGTCTTCCACCATGTCCGTGAAGATAGCAATCATACACCTTTGAAAAGTCGTTGGTGCATTGCACAAGACAAATGGCATTCGCTTGAAGGCAAAAGTACCATAGGGATATGTAAAGGTTGTTTTCTCTTGATCCTCCGGAGCAATAAGGATTTGGTTGTAGCCTGAATACCCATAAAGAAAGAAATATAGAGGACGGACAGCCAACCTATCAAGTATTTGGTCTAGGAACGGAAGTGGAAAAAGATCCTTTCTTGTGATTTTGTTAAGCTTGCGATAGACCATACATACTCTCCAACCAGTCGACGTTCTTATAGGAATCAACTAATTCTTGTCATTGGTGACCACCGTCATGCCCCCTTCTTTGGGAGACATTGAACCGGAGAAGTCCACGAACTATCAAAAATGGGGTAGACAACCCCGACATCCAACTACTTGATAATCTCCATTTTGACAACTTTTTTCATAGCCTCATTGAGTCTCCTTTGATGTTCAATAGATTTTTTCGAACCTTCTCCAAGTTGATCTTATGCATACAAAATGCGGGGCTTATCTCCTGAATATCCACCTATGTCCACCCAATAGTCTTCTTCATCTTTTGCAACATCGCTAATGTAGAATCTACCTGCACGTTAGTCAAACAAGAGGAAAGAATAACCGGTAAAGTAGAATAAGGGCCAATAAATTCATACCGAAGATGCGGAGGCACTTACTTCAACTCCAGGGTAGGAGGCTCTTCAATGGAAGGCTTGTAGGAGGAGTTTTCCTATTTTCAAGATCCAAAGATAGTTTTCGGGGTGCGTAATTATACGACCGCATTCCTTGCAAAGAGTTCACACATTCCATGAAGCCATCCATTTCATCATCATCAAAGTTGAGCAAGACAGTCTCCAACATATCACAAACATTGATTGTGGCACTGGTATCATCAACAATAACATCGGTCACCAAATCCACAAAAGAACACACCTCGTTTCTATTTGGTTGCCGCATGGACTTGCACATATAGAATACCACTTTTTCATATCCCACCCAGAAAGTGAGTTCTCAGACTTCAACATCACAAAGAGCCTTCCCCGTAGCAAGGAAAGGTATTCCAAGAATAATCGGCACCTCATAATCAACTTCACAATCAAGAATGACAAAATCCGCTGGAAGAATAAATTTATCAACATGAACCAAGACATCTTCAATCACTCCCAAAGGTCTCTTTATGGTCTGATCGGCCAGTTTCAATCTCATAGAGGTGGGTCTTGGTTGCCCAATTCCCAAGGTCTTGAAAACCGAATAGGGCATCAAATTGATACTTGCGCCAAAATCACAAAGAGCTTTAGCAAACTCGTCACTTCCAACTGTACAAGGAATTGTGAAAACATCGGGATATTCCAACTTAGGAGACATTGAATACACAGTTGTACTCACATGATAAGTGAATTTGATAGTTTCAAAATTCATTGACCGCTTCTTTGTCACAAGATCCTTCATAAACTTTGCATAACCGGACATTTGTTCCAAAGATTCAACTAGTGGCACATTGATTGAGAGACTCTTCATCATTTGAATGAACGTTTTGAATTGATTCTCACCATTTTGTTTGGCAAGTCTTTGAGGATATGGAGGTGGAGGCTTAGGCAATGGTGCCTTAGCCATTTGCACTACATGTTCCGGTATGTCAATAATGTGATCCCTAGACGGGTTCACATCCTCTTGAGTCTCTTTCATATTATCATCAATATCAATCCGAAATTCATCATTTGCTTGCACCGCATTGTTCGGAAGCTCCTCTTCTTATACCACTTGCTCATCATCCACAATTTGCTTTTGACTTGAGGTGGATGCATTTCCACTTCTTCCACTTCTTGTGGTAATGGTCATGGCATGCCCCGTGTTGTTCCTACCCTTTGGGTTTACCACCGTGTCACTTGGTAGTGCCCCTTAGTATGAGAATTTAGAGCTTGTGAGATTTGTCCTATTTGAACTTCTAAGTTGCGGATCGATGTATTGTGTGGGCATCCGAATCGGCATTCTTTTCCATCATTTGCTTGAACATGTTCTCAATATGACCCATCTCATTGGTTGAAGGACTAGGATCGTGGGAAGGATAAGGAGGCGAGTTGTTTGATTGTTGATACATCAGGGGCCTTTGAAAACCCGACTCTCGATTGCCTTGATTATTGTTCCATCCTCCTTGATTGTTACCTCCCCAATTTCCTTGATTGTTGTTATGCCATTCCCTTGATTGTTTCCACCATTCCAATTTCCTTGGTTGTTAGAATTCAAGTTGCCTTGATTGTTTTGAGGTCGCCATTGTTGTTGGTTTGGGCCTTGGAAGTTGTTTCGTTGCCCCTGAAAGTTGTTCACATATTTCACCTCCTCTTCTTGGTCATTGTAAGAATCATCTTGATCAAAACCACTATCCTCTTGCACAAAATTATCCACTTGATGTTGCACTTGTGGAGCCTCTGTTCTTGTTTTGTTCATAATCATGTTCACTCCCTCCATGGCATTGACTTGCTTAGGATGTTGTACTTGTTGAAGTTGAGCCGTTGCTAGTTGATTCATGGTGGTAGTTAATTCGACAATGGTTTGCCCATGGGCATGCAACTCTTTGTGAAAGTGGATCACGTTGGGATCACCTTGTGGAACATTAGCCCGAGATTGTCGTGCCAATGATGTTTCTGCCATTTCATCTAAACTCTCACACGCATCTGCATAAGGCATAGTCATGAAGTTCCCACCGGCAAGTTGATACACTACACATTGTTTGGTTGTGTTGATCCCACGATAGAAAGTTTGTTGAATCATATTCTCCGTCATATCGTTGTTGGGACATTCCTTAACCATTGTTCGATAGCGCTCCCATATCTTGTATAGTGGTTCATTTGGATCTTGGTTAAATGCCAAAATCTCACCCCAAAGTGTAGCCATGTGCCTAGGAGAGAAGAACGTAGAAATAAACCTTTACGCCAACTCATCCCAAGTGTGAATGGAATGGTTCGGCAAACGTTCCAACCAATATAAAACTTTCCCCCGTAGAGAGAAGGTAAAAAGCCTTAGCTTCAATGCATCCTCGGAGACATTTGTTTGTTTGCTCCCCCAACAAGTGTCCACAAACCCCTTTAAATGTTTGTATGCATTTTTGACTTGGAGCACCGGTGAAGAAACCTCGTTACTCTAGCTAAGTGAGCATCGCATTGGTGATTTGAAAGTTGCCCGCCCTAATACGGGGAATGATTATTGTACTTGCATATTCTTCATTGGGTAACGCCTGGTGTGGAGTCGTTCATGGTGGAGGTGGGGGTGAAACATGCACATTTTCATGAGGCACTCGACCTCTTCTATTGGCTTGAGGTTCAAGAGGAACCTCATCCACTTGGTCATCCTCAACGTCCACATCCCTCAAATCAATATTTCCGAGCTCATTTTTTGCCATGGTTGAACCTGAATTTCTCAAACAAGTTAGTAACACGGAAGGAAAAGAAGATAATCCAAAAACACACCCAAATATATAGCTAACACTATTTTTAACTCCCCGGCAACGACGCCAAAAATTGATCGCGTCCAAATGCACACCTCAAAAGAGGTATGAAACAGTCATTTGCAATTATAGAAATCCAACTAAGAGTCGGGGTCGAATGCACCGGGAGCTAAGATGGAAGTTAGGGGTATATATTTCAATGTGCGTGATTGAATTATCGAGATTGTACTTCCACGAAAAGATTGGTTTTCTATTTCTAATTTTATCCTATTGATTGCAAAAGAAAGAAAGAAGACTAGAGATGATTGTTTTGGGGGGTTTTCCAAGTTTATAAAAAGCCTAGGGCTGTGACCATTACCTAGGTGTTTGCCTAAAGAGATAAAGACTTTAATGCTTTCTCTGTTGATTGGGGTATATTATAGCTATCAACTCTAAATTACCCACTCAATACCTCTCGGTCAAAGAGTGATTTTGCCCAATTTGGGTTTCTTAAGACCAAATGGGTATCACACAAAATAATTGATAAAAGCTCAAGTCGGATTTTTACTATCTCTAGGTTTAACCCTTTAATTAGGTAAATCGATCTCTCGATTGACCCAATTCCTTGTTAGCCAAGTTATCCTAAACTAGGTCTCTCTTTCTCAAGGAGAGACCAAGTCAAATAGGAATGAACTAATGTTTACAACCATTAATTCCACAAATTAAAGCATGAAGTAAAATAAATAATAAACACCCAATCATAAACAAGCACTAAATTAGATACCTACAAGGTTTACACACAAGGGTTGGGTCACAACCTTAGTAAAAATCTAGCTACTCATACTTGGGTCTGAAGAAAATAGAGAAGAAAGACTAATTAAACTCATAATTAAAGATTAAAATGGCTAAATCTATTTTAAAATACACTAAAACAAAGTAAACTTCAAAAAATGGAAAAGAAAAACGACTATAGTAATTGCAAAGGTTAAAACTTGACCTAATTTTGTGAAACTCGTCTATTTATACAAGGCTGAAAATCTCAGACAAAAATATCCCTTAGGAGGTTCTGCGGCCGTACAATTCCATGTGCGGTCTGCAAATTTCTTCATCTCACAGGAGCAGGAGTTCTGCGGCCGCATAATTATGGACTGCGGCCGCGAAGAAGTTTTTCTGCGGTCCATAGTTTTAGGACTCCGACCGCAAAAAAATCTTTTGTGGTCCTCAATATTAGGGTTGCGGCTTATTGTACGGTCCACAATTCACTGAGATCCTGGACTTGGAAATTTTCATACTCTCTAGTCTTGAATCCTGGCCGAGCTTTTGCGGTCGCACAATTCATGTGCAGTCCGCAATTTGCACAATTGTCTGTAGATTTGTCTCTCTTTGGTTGCGGTCGTAGATGGAATTCTTCGGTCGACAATTTCTTCTGCGGACTACACATTTTATGCTCATGTGCCCCTTTATTTCTTTGTTCTTAGACTGCTCTTTTTTGAGTCAGATTTCATCTCGGGAGCCCAACTTTCAGCATTCCTGCAATGTTTGCACAATTTTATTAGTTCCGGGAGCACAATTTCATGCTTTTAAACTAAAATAAAAGTTAAAAGGCGCTAATAAGTAGTCAAAATCCCCACTTATCAATACGCTGATGAAAGGCTAGTTTAGAGGTCTTGAGGTCGAGTTTTGACTGTAGCTTGAGCACGGAGATTTCAGTTGTATGAACACATGCTTTTAGACTTTTAAGTCCGGTTGAGTCCCTATTAATCAAATTTGTGGCTTGGTGAGTGGTTGGATGGCTAAATGATGGGTATGATGTGACTGTGGGATGTGTTCAGATGGATAGAACGTGGCGAGAAGAGTTTGCTTGAGATGTAAAAAGGACTATTGGGTACTTGATTTCTGTTTTAATGTGTTGTATAGTCTAGAGTTATGATCGTGATGCATAATCTTTCAAGTTTTTTTTATTTTGGAGAGAAGTAGATTTTCACTTCTTGTTGTGAGTTCAGACCCAAAAAGATTAAGAAATGTCAGTTTAAGGCTAAGTAAGTGGGTTATAACTTGCGAGGTAATCTACAGATGTGTGATCCTTGTGATGTTATGTGGAGGCTTTCTTTTCTGCCAGTGGTTATATTTGTTTGATTTCAGTTTGGATCGATTGTAATAGTTGACATGGCCGTCATGAGAATGAATGCGAGCTTAGCAGATGATTTGAGGTATTATGTGATTTGTGTTACATGAGTTTATGAAGAATTTAGTTGAACCTCACGGCAGTACCATGGCAGTAAAATATTATGGAATTGTGAGTTATCGCGTGTTTTGATCTATGGCTTTGAGCCAAGTGGGGGAGTTGTGTATCGACGATTTGGTTGTCTGGTTACATATTGTATTGGTTTCGGTCTGAGGCATACTTGTGAATCAGTTATGAGTTGCTGAGGTTGAGATCGAGGATGACTCAAGTGAGGAGACTTTTGGATATATGATATATTACGCTTTATGGGTATATGGAAATCACTGGATAATTTAAGGTTGTTATTTTTGACGAAGTAGTGCGCATGGAGTAGGGATTTACTCGATTGCGTTAAGACATGATTACTTCTTTGGGTGTTGTTGTGTTAATTGAGCATAGGTCGTCCAACCCGTTTGGACAGTGCAATCGAGATTTGAGCAGATTGGATAACTCTCGAGGAGGTTCTAAAGGGTTTAAGATTCATATATGGCATTTGAGGATTTTCGGGTTTGTATATGGCTAGAATCTGGGATTTACATTACTTGGTGTCGAGACTCACGATATTTCTATATCATTATGGATTCTGCATTTCGGTGTCTAGAAGGAGAAATAAACATCATTAGATACATAGAAGATCTATTCATAGTGGGTGTCTCGGTTGTGGTACTTTTGGGGTGATTAAAAGGGAATACAACGACTTATGGACCTTAGGGCAATGTGGTTTTATGTTATGACCTCTTGTGGTGAGTTTTGGGTAAGGATCATGGTGTTCTGCCAAGGAGAAGTGTCAACTTGAAGGAAATTCAGAAGAAAACTCGGAGAAGTAGGACAACTTGATAGTAGGTTGGATCAGCAAAGTAATGGACATGGTCGGTTCTTTGGGTACTTATGATGTGGTGAGTCTCTATAAGTGTTTTGTGGAAATGCTCTTTGGTTTTGGTGACCTGCGTGGCTTGGTTGAGTTAGAGAGATTCAATTCTGATGGTTTGATTACGTGCAAATGAGTTTCGAAAGTTCTAGATGGATTCTACCACGGGTTGAGACAGATATTTCCTACCGTCGTGAGGAACATGTTGAGTAGTGTGATATTCTACTGGATGGGATCAAATGGAAGGTTTCTGGATGATCGGATATGTATTCTACTTGTGACTCAGGGTTGATTATGAACTTATCGTATTTTTCATATTATAGCATGATAGATATGGTGTGCTGCGTGGGATTGATATTTTCATGAGTGAGGTCACGATTCAGTTTTGAAGGGAAGGTCATGAATTCTTAGACAACACAGAAGATTTCAGATGCTGGCACTAATTGGTATTACCTGAGTAGAGTGTACATTCAGAAGGCGCACTGTGTTTTAACTTATGAATGCTTCATTGGTATTGTGTTACTCGCCTGGTTGATCGACTGCTGATATTCACACTTTGCTATATGGAACGGAAGAATCATAGAAGTATTCCTCGCAGGATGATCGTGTACGAGAGATGTGTTAGACCTTCGGGCGGTGAAGTCAGGATCAGATATGGCTATTCGTGTGTTCTAGGGGTTTGGAGACTGGGATTTCTTAGAAGCAGATTCTTTCGTGGTCGTGGACTGTGAAAATATGGCCAAATCTAGCCAGATGATGGTATGTGTTATGGTTAGGTCATTGTTGACTTTTGGAGGGTTAATTATCTATTTATGGATGACCATAGTCGATTTGGGGTCCATTGGTATTCTACACCTGGTTGGATTTCTTGACTCAGCACCATTATTGCTGAAAGGTGTGTCATTCAGTTAAAGTTGAGCTTGTTCATGTTATGATATGTGATGTGTGTTACTCTACTATGATACGAGGGGTTGTGATTTGTTGGTTTTATGCACGTATGGTGTGGTTCTGTTTGAGCCCGATAAGCGAAATTTGAGCGAAATGGTTATTGGTGTATTGAATGGTTGATTGCGCCTTAGTTATGGTCTTTCTGGGATGTAGTATAAGGTGTTTTTTGCTTATCCATAGTTATAGTCATACACTTATGTACTTGGTGTCTAATTGCTTATGGTTGTTGATTTTGAACATTGGGGCTCGAGATATTTCATATGGATCGATGTTTGGATGGGTCACGTATTGCAGCTGAGTTATGATGAGATATGATCCTTTGTGATAGATTTGTGTGTTTTGGTTCTGCATTGTGTGATGGGTTCTTAGCATTGTGTTATGGTGGTACTTGTCTAGCTTGCGAAATGGTTCTCTCATTTGAGGAATTTTTCATTTTTTGAGTGCATTTGAATTTTTGCTTGTTGGTGCACGGGTTGCATAGTTTGTGATTCTAGGTAGTATTTGTGTGACGTGTCAGCAGAGTAGCTTGTATTTGATGAGATGAAGTCTTTGGGCCTGATGTGATTGTTATCAAATTTGATTACGGTGTGTCTGGAAGAGTAATGTCGGAAGTCAACTTAGAATTTGGGCTACGGTTCTGGTAACGCAAGAAAGCTCCATGACTTGTTGATCTGATAAATCATTATAGGTGTCTGCGTGTTTCTTTCATCATCGATAGTGCACGAAGGTCTTAGAACGAGGGTTTTCTTTGATATAAGGTTTATTACCAGTATTGAGTTTGTATTTAGCAGCTACTGTGGTCAGAAGTTATTGTTGTGAGCATGTGAGTTATGTGTTATAGTATGTGATTGAATCTTGGGCTTTGGTTATGGATCGATATAGCTTGTTCAAACCTATACAGTGAGTGAATGCGATATTTGGGTCTTGTAAGGAATTCTGAATGTTGGAAATTGGGTTCCAAGGTTTATGGGCTAAGGTTGAATTAAAGATCGTCAGTTATGTTGTGTTGTCTGGCTTATATGGATTGGGTGACGTGGGATCACCCCCGGGTATGTGCATGGAAGGGTCATACGACATTTTGATGGCTTTGGAACTACTCTTGGCACGTTCGAGCACTAACGTATGTTTAAGAGGGGGAGGATGTAACGACCCGATCGGTCATTCTGAGCATTTGCATTCCGTTCAGCTATTTGAAGTCTTGATAGCATCATATGATGTATTATGGCTTGTGTAAATCGGCGGTTTTTGTTTACAGGTTATTCGGAATTGATTTGGATAATGAATTTCATGATTGAAGCTTTAAAGTTAGAAGAGTTGACCAAGTTTTACATTTTAGTATTTGACCTCGGATTGGAATTTTGATGGTATCGTTAGGTCCGGATGGTGATTTTAGACTCGGACGTATGCCCGGATTTGCATTTGGATATTTCTAGAAGGTTTCAGCACTAATTGGCAAAAGTTGGAAATTTGAAGGTTTGGAAAGTTCATATATTTGACCGAGAATTGACTTTAATGATATCGGGTTCATATTGTAGTTCCGGGAATATGAATATCTTCGTTATGTCATTTGGGACTTGTGTGCAAAATTTAGGTTCATTTCTTGATTGATTTAATATGTTTCGGTACGCGTTTTTGAAGTTGAAAGTTCAAAAGTTCATTGAGTTGCGATTCGTCGTTTCGATGTTGTTATGCGTTATTTGAGGTCTCGAGTATGTCCGTATTATGTTATGGGACTTGTTGGTATATTTGGACGGGGTCCCGAGTGGCTTGGATGCGGTTCGGACGAGGTTCAGATCATTTTTGTCGCATGTTGCATTTGCTGAAGGAAGCTGGTTCTAGGTAAAGTCTGGTGTGGTCGCACCTACGTACCACTAGGCGCAGGTGCCAGAGTCGTGGGTGCGAGGAATGAGGCGCAGAAGAAGAACTGGAGGACTAACATTGTGGTCGCCGAAGCGAGAATATTTGCGCACCTGCGACAGCGCATGTGCGATGAGTTGGAGCGCAGATGCGAAGACCTTCGCAGAAGCGGAATTTGTTTACCGAAGGTGTGAGGGAGTACTGGGCCAAGCTATTTTCGCAGGAGCAAAGGATTATGCCGCAGAAGGAAATATAGCATAAGCGACCTACTGTCCGCAAATGCAAATAATGTTGGGAAGAATGCTTTAAGTTCGAGGGTACAATATTTTTACCCATTTTTCAATTTTTGGAGCTCGATTTGGGCGTCTTGGGAGAGGAATTTCACTACACGAATTGGGGTAAGCATTCTTAACCCGATTTTGATTACATTTCATGAATCTATACTCGTTTTTGGCATTTGGTTGATGATTTAAAAAGAGAAATTAGGTTTTTTTGTCTAAAGTTTCATAGAGTGAATTTTCAAGTTTTAAATATTGATTCAGAGTCGAATTTTTTGTCTCTGTTATCGTATATTGTCCCATCTCGTATCATTGATTAGGGTTGCTTAGCATGAGAGTTGTGAACCCGAGAGGCAGGAGAGATTGATAATTGAGTAAGGCTGAGGGCCTGTTGTGAGTGGTATTTATGGGATCGGGTTGTACGCCGCATAAGGCTTTATTGATTCATGCCAAGATTTGACTTATTATAGTGCTTTGCTTGGATCGGCCCCTCCGGAGTTTGCACATCCACAGTGGGCGCAGTTGCTATTCATTTTTGGGATGGATTTGCCCTAGATTCATATGCATTGGTTTTGATCTGCCCTGGATTTTTTTATATTTGGGCTGGATCTGCCTTGTACAGTACTGAGTGACTGAGAGTGTTGAGTATTTAGCATGATGAGTGAGAATACGAGATAGTGAGATTGAGTACTATGAGAGTGTGAGTACATGAGTTCATAACTGAGGTGCATTGCATGTGACATGCGTACTTCATACATGCATAGAGATGCATTTCCTCATACTACCCGGTTTTGTTAACTTTCATGATTTCACTTGTATATTGACATGTAGGTATAGAGATGTACTTTCCTCATGTTATCTGAAATGAAACACCTTGCTTATTGTTGAAATATTTTTGGGGAAAATTACAGTTTTCAGATTTACTCATATTTCTGGTGATTTGGTGAAAAGAACTGAGTTTTACTCACATCTTTGAAAAACACATGCCTATTTTCCCGTAACTGTGAACGAGTTGAACATCGTACCTTTGAATTATTTCTTGTACCATTTTTATTATGTTGTTCAGAACTGTTGTTAGCTATTGGTGTTGAACTCCGACCCTTGTTCCAGCTCGTCACTACTTTCAACCTAAGGTTAGGTTTGTTACTTATTGAGTACATGTGATCGGTTGTATTCATAGTACACTTCTGCACCTTGCGTGCAGATTTTGAATGCTGATGTTGCTGCGTACGACGGGAGCTAGATCTGAAGATGTACATGCGTTCCAGTTATGTCTATCACTTGTCCTTGGTAGCATTAGATTCGAATTATGTTCATTTACATTTCAAACTGATGTTGTAATTATTTCAGTTCGGTCTTGTAAAAATCTAAATCTTAGAAGCTCATGATTTGTACGACTAGTCCTTGAGAAATTCTTTGTATAAAAGCAGTTGTATTATCATTTCTTCTCTTAATAAATTTCATTAAATTGAATAGTTGTTAATTGGCTTACCTAGCGGGTTGGGTTATGTGCCATCACGACTAGTTGGATTTTGGGTCATGACAAATATGTTCACTAACTAATGAAGAGTTGCAGGTATACTATTAATTACAAGAAAAGTATGAATTAATTAGGAATTTTTTTCACAGGACTTTTTATGGATTTTCATGCAGAAATCTAAATTTTTTAAATTGATGAATACTTTACCTAAGAAAAATATTTTCCAAGAAACTCCCCGTGTAAATTTGGTGCCACGTTGCGCCAAAATATTACCAGAAATATTATTTGAAAATATTATCTGCTAGTACCAGTTTCATAGGTAAATCCGCAAATAAATAAACAATAATAAATTTCTTTATTAATTCGTAGGAATTTCCCTAGGTAAAGTTACCTACGGATTTAGCTGGGGATAGTTACTAGGGAATTTACTTGAGAATTTTCTTACTTGGGGAATTACATGGGGATCAGTTTTGAAATTTGAAAGTTCATAAGTTCATATGCTTGAATTGGGGTGCAATTCGTGTTTTTGATGCTATTTGATGTGGTTTGAGGCCTCGATTAAGTTCGTATCGTGTTTTACGACTTGTTAGTATATTTGGTATTAGCGAGAGCTCAACTGCGGAGACCTCAAGGTATACCTACTGGGGTCCGCAGGCCTCGGAGTCCCCCTCTACCTAGACTGTCCTATTTTTCCTTATCCTTTTATAGACATTGATGTATAGGATTATGCAGTGCTACTATTTAGATCTTGTAAATTGTATTCGTCGGGTCGTGGGAGTTGTATATGCTGAGTTGCAGAGTTTATTTTATATCGTTGCTGAGTTTTGAGACTTTAATTATTATTTAAGTTATTTCTGCATGAATGTTAGGCTTACCTAGTCTCAGAGATTATGTGTCATCACGACATCCTACGGAGTCAAATTGGGCACATTGAATGTTTTGCCCATGAAGGGTGTTATGAGATTTGGGAAGAAAGGAAAGTTAAGCCATATATATATATATATATATATATATATATATATATATATATATATATATATATATATATATACAGTATTACACTATTTTCACCACCATCGAGCTATAATCGGTGGGCAGCCACCTAGTCTAGCTGCAGTTCATCCAATATTTTATGTTTCTATGCTCCGGAAGTATCACGGTGATGCGTCTCATGTGTTAAACTTTAGCTCAGTCCAGTTGGACAAAGATTTGTCTTATGTTGAGGAGCCGGTGGCCATTTTGGACAAGCAGGTACGAAAGTGAGATCGAAGAGCATTGCTTCAGGGAATGTTCAGTGGAGGGGTCAACCAGTCGAGGAGGCGACTCGGGAGACCGAGCATGATATGCGTAGCCATTATCCTCATCTTTTCACCACTTTAGGTATGTCTCTATACTCGTTCGAGGACGAACGTTTGTTTTAAGAGGGGAGGATGTAACGACCCGACCGGTCATTTTGAGTATTTCAGCAATGATTCCATATTTATTGCCTCATCTATGTTATATATTGGTTATGTGACTTGTTGGGGTGTTTGATTTTGGTTTTGGGTGAGTTTCGGAGTGAAATAGGACACATAGTCCCTAAGTTTGAGGTTTAAGTTGTAAGAGTTGATCGTAGTTTGAATTTTATGTATATGAGTCCGAAATGGAGTTTTGACGGTTCCAATAGTTCTGTGTGGTGATCTTAAACTTAGGAGAATGTCCGAATGTTCATTTGGAAGTCCGTAGGTCGTTTCAGCGTGAATTGGCGAAAGTTGGAAAGTTGATGGTTTTGAAGGTTGGAACGTTTAACCGGGAGTTGACTTTATTGATATGAGGGTCAGATTCAGATTACGAAAGTTGGAATATGTTTGTCATATTATTTATGACTTGTGTGCAAAATGTGAAGTCAATCGGAGTTATTTTGATATGAACCAACATTAGTTTTGAAATTTGGAAGTTCATAAGTTCATAGGCTTGAATTGGGGTGCGATTCATGTTTTTGATGTTGTTTGATTTTGTTTGAGGCCTCGACTAAGTTCGCATCATTTTTAGGACCTGTTGGTATGTTTGATTGAGGTCTTGGGGGCCTTGGGTGTGATTCGGACTATGTTCAGCACATTCGAAACTTGAAGACTGTTGATTTTTGCTGGTGCTAGTTTCCTTTTACGCGTTCGCGATAAAGGTCTCGCGTTCGTGAAGAGCCTTTTTTGGCAAGTGAGGATTTTTTCTTTGTGTTCGCAAAGAGAGAGTGTTCGCTAAGGTCTGGGGAAAATGTGCATCGCGATAACGATGGGGAGCTCGCGTTCGCGTAGAAGGTAGAGGCAGGTTTGGGCACCAGGCCCTAAGCCTTCACGTTCGCAGTCATGGGGACGCGTTCGCGTAGGCAAAGCTCTACAAAGCATCGCGTTTGTGAGGTAGGCTCCGCATTCGCGTAAAAGGATTTCTGGGCAGCTGAGTTTTGTGCTTTGCGAATGCGAGGCACTTTCCGCGATCGCGAAGGAGGACATGTGGGAAGAATATAAACTATCAAAAATGGGGGATAGAGTTATTTTTAATAATTTGACTTTGGGAGTTCGGATTGAAGCGATTCTTAGAAGGATATTTAAGGAAGTAATTGGGGTAAGTGATTCTAACTCGAATTTGGCTATATTATATGAATATATCATTATTTTTATCATTTAATTAGTTTTTTGGGTTGAGAAATTGGGGAAAAATTATAAAAACTTCATAGGCTTTAATTTTATGATTTGAAGGATGAGTTGTAGTCAGATTTGAGTAATTCTAGTATGGTTGGACTCTTTATTGAATGGGTGTTCGAATTTTATAATTTTGGTCGGGTTCCGAGATGCGGGCCCGAGTTGGCTTTTTGAGTCGACTTTTTATTTCTTTGTAAAGATCGTAATTTTATTATTCGAAATAGTTTCCTATAGTTTATATTTATAGTATGAAGTTGTTTTGGATAGATTCAAGCCATTTGGAGTTGGATAATCGAGGGACATGCTTACTAGTGGACTGTGTTAGCGTGTTTTGAGGTAAGTGTCTTTCCTAACCTTGTATGGGGGGATTACCCCTTAGGATTGGTGTGGTTTTGTGATAATTGTGATATGTGGAAGGCGTGTCGTAAGGTGACGAGTGTGTACTCGAGCTAAATATGAAAGTTTACCGATTTTAACTATGTAAATTCCTTTCATGCCCTAATTGAGTTATCTTAACATATTATATTCATCATCATTAGTCTATTTTCCCATGTTCTACTTGTCTTATCTCTTACTTGCTAATTGCTCTACATGTTTAGTTGAAGTTCTTGTTCTTTTTATTCTGTATTCATTATTTAACCGTTGAACTCTTTACATGAAGATGTTATTCTTGGAATATCTTGTTGTTGAAATTGGTATTCAGTTATAAAGGCCGTAATTTGCATTGAGCCAAAGTGTTAAGTTATGAAATATTATTCTTGTTGAATTATTCACTGCCAGCTATTATTGTTGAGACTCCTGTGCACTTTGTGGTTGACCCATGGGCTATCTATTATGAAAACACTGTTGTTGTTGTTGTTGGTTTCTTTTGCAAATTGTGATATTGGGCACTTGATTTGCAAATGTTAGGCTTACCTAGTCTTAGAAACTAGGTGTTATCACGACATCCTACGGAGAAAAATTATGATCGTGACATTAGTTGAGAATTTTCATATTTTGGGATCTACCTAGAGAATTCGTTATGCAACTTTAGTGAGGGAAAATTTCTTGGGGATTTACCTGGGGTTTTCTTACTTGAAAACTTACTTTGAGATGTTTTCTCTGTAGATTCCTTTTTCAATTCAAATAGTTTGCTATGCAATAATCTCACTCTAATAAGTTCTTGAAAAGAAAAGGTTTAAAGTAATAATTTCTACAAAATTATTAAGAAAATCATCATATTTAGATAATTTACTTATCGATGATAATGTCATGCCATATTATTAATATTTAAAGCTAAATGTAGTTACTAATCCAATAACAAAATAATTGTCATAAATCTAATTAATGTCAAAAACGAACTAAATATGAAGAAATTAAATTAAATCAATTGAGGCTTATCAATTATTATTATTTAAATCTAACAATGTAGAGCTAATATCATTAAAACATAAACTAAATTGTGTATTGTTGATTATAGTTTTTAAGCAGAAACAATATACACTAAAAATAATTAAGGTATCGAAAAAATAAATAAAATTTCATCTTAATTTAGTGAATTGGAAGATTGTGAGAGAAATAGATTAAGAATACAACAAAAAAAGTAGTTGTGTAACACATTAGCTAAATATAGAAGTCAAAGACGGAATTAAATATAGAAAATTAAAAACATAACACTAAAATAATTAAGGTATATTTTTCCCAAACATTTTTCAAAAATTCGTTACAAATTTACGTGCGGATTTTTCCCTATGAAAATTCACAAGAAATTCCTTTTTCTCACAATTTTTTCCCAAAAGTTTCTTGCGAATTTTTAGTGTTTCTTGCAACAAAATTTGCAGGTAATTTACATGCAGATTCAAAATACCCCGATAAGTTGCAATAGGATTTTAAAATTTATGGATAATAATTACCTACGAAAGTTTTTCCATTGAAATTATTTTTGTAGAAAAATTTACAGAAAATTATATTACATGGGATTTTTTTTTGTATAATCCCCATAAAAATATCCATGTAATTTACGAGCTTCCTCAAAAGTGGTGTAACTTTGTAAATAAGTATTCCTTCTTTTGATTGATCCCTTGAAAGTCATCCGATAGTCAATCAAAAAGAATTAAAAAATGCATTAGCAACGGCACTAGCATTTCAAAATATAAGCAGATAGCTTTGCTTAGGACATCAAATAGAACATGAAAGAAAACTCACTATACTGTAAATTAGGCCATGTTGAGGAATGTTCGTGAGCAAACGATATTCCAAGACAAATTTCATAGTAATATTTATCAATAAAGACTGATATTACGGGTATGTTTGGTAAGAAGGAAAATGTTTTCCTAGAAAATGAGTGATTTTGTTATTTATTTTTCCTTGTTTGATTGATGAGTGAAAAAGTTTTTTCGGAAAATATTTTTTAGTGTTTGGTTAGAGAGTATAAAATATTTTTTGAAAAATAATTTTTTATGTTACTCTCCTCAACCCGCCTTTCCCAAAATCCCCATGTTTCATGTACTCCTCTCCCCTTCCCACCTCCGGATTCTATTTTCTTTAAAAATTTAATTATTCTTTCAAAATTCAGATAAATCCAAAGGAACTAATGTTCTACTTTCCTTTTTTCACACAAGAACAACAATAAAATTTGAGCTCGATAACTTAAAAAAAGACTTTACTTTGCTGAAAAAGAAAGCATCATTTCTACAACATGAAAAGAAATTACTCATTTTGTTGAATGAAAGAAAATACTTTTTCTACATTATGAAAAGAAAGTACTCATTTTGTTAAAATGAAAGAAATATTTTTTCTATATCGGGAAAAGAAAATATTTAGTTTGATGAAATAAAAGAAAATACTTTTTCTACATCATGAAAAAAAAAGTACTCTTTTTGTTAAAATGAAAGAAAATATGAAAAGAAAGTACTCGTTTTGTTGTAAAAAAATACTTTTTAAATTTCAGAAAAAGAAAATACTTAGTTTGTTGAAATGAAAGAAAATATGTCTTCTACGTCATGAAAAGAAAGTACTCGTTCTGTTGAAATGAAAGAAAATACTTTTTCTACATCATAAAAATTACTTGTTTTGTTGAAATGAAAAAAAAATAGTTTTACTCCATCATGAAAAGAATATACTCATTTTGTTGAATTTTTAAAAAAAAGGTACTCTATCTACAATATTAAAAGAAATTACTCTTAATAATAGTTCTATTTAGGGTGGGTGGTGGGCGAGGTTGGGGTGGGTAGGGTGTGGTCGGTGGTAGGGTAGGGGGTTAGGGGGTAGGGGTGAGCGGGTAGGGGTGGGGTGGGGTGGTGGGGGCTGGTGGGGATGGAGAATAGGGTGGATAAGTGTCACGACTCAAAATTCAACTAGTTGTGATGGCACATAACTCAACCTGTTAGGTAAGCCCAATAACAGTCAACACAGTTCTAATAAAATAAAAGTGATCAACATATGATATAACTGAATTTCATATAATAACCCAAGGATTCGTAGTATAAATCATGAGCTTCTAAGATTTAGAATTTACAAAAACTTGTACGAAATAAATACATCATTTGTTCGGAATATTCATAAACAGATTTGCAAATCTAAAGCTACCAAGAACAAGTGGCAGCTATAATCAGAACGCGGGTAGATCTTCAACACCATCTCCCGACGTACACAACAACATCATCTCCAAGATCTGCACGCAAGGTGCAGAAATATAGTATGAGTACAACTGACCTCATATACCCAGTAAGTATCTTGACTAACCTCGATGAAGTAGTGACAAAATTTTTTAGTTAAAATATACTCACTGATATGACATATACAGTAGAATTGCAATAGAAATAATACTAAAACATAACAGAGAAGAGTACGAGAACAATTATGTGAAGCAGTAAATTATTACAAGAAGAAATTACGGTCAATATTTTTCAATATCACAACCAATCCTTTCCTTAAAGTGATGACCATCAAACCACGGTAGAAAATTCAGAACTTTCATAGTGTGCGAAATATACTCAAGATATAAAATCAAATGGCACGGTAATACCCTTTGTGCATTTATCTCAACCTCACCAAATATACGTATAATAGTACCCATCGGGTAAAAGAAATGCCAATAACAGTAACGACAAAGTAGAAAATGTACATGTAGCAATGCCAAACAAGGTAGTACATATGGACAACGGTAACAGACTAGGTGGACGGTAGTACAAATATAATGAAAATATCAGAAGGTGACTCCGAGGCATGAACGCGATGACAAGTTTACCTTGAGTCTCCACAGCTCGATCAGCCATCTAATAATCAACAACAACCGTGGCACCCGGATCTGCACGTAGTGTGAGTACACCACAACGATACCCAATAAGTATCAAGACTAACCAAGGTGGAGTAGTGACGAAGAACAGTCAAGAAACCTACCGGACTAAACAAACTGAACAAGTATGTAGATGAACTAACAGAGAAACAATAGTAATATAAAGCTAAGCAGGATAAGGAATACAAGACAGTACTTGCAATGATACTCTAGTAATAACAATATTCAACAGGAAGCAGTCATGTAGTAATGATATAGAGTAACTGAACATAGCGTAAGTCCGGGGAAACCAAATATAGAGAAAATCAGCAACAACTCAATAAGAACAACCGCTTTCATACCAGATCTGTTCAAGCATTTTCACGAGGTACCGAACCTCATAATCACAGCTCACGGGTCTCAATTCATGAATTCTAATCACTTGGCATCTTGTGCCCACATTAAACTCATAACCACACGGATGACTCACATTCCAATAGAACAATCCTCACAAAGAAGGCAAGAAGACAAGAGTACGTATAATGGTTAATGTCGTCAGGATTCACCTTTTAAAAACGATATGGGTGATTTAACTACGTGTAGGCTTGTGCAAGTGTTCTACCATAATTCCAGTCAACAAATAAGAGTAGAGTCAATGAATGGCACATAAGGAACGATCACCACGAAATGTACATTGTAACAAAAACAGTAATGATATTTGAAGCAGCGACCAACACAAAAAGATTAGCTATAGAGAACTGAGCAAATAGTGCAACACAGAGGAAAATAATTAATAGTATGCTAAGAAAAATAACAATAAAAGACAAGTGCACAAAAAAGGGGAAATGACAACAAGAACCCTCCCGAGGTACCACCTCGTAGTCTCAAATCGTAAAATGAATCACAACTTTCCTTATATCACCGCGGGAGCCTTTATATTTAGTTTTAAAAATTATTTTTTCCCAAAATAGCATCCCGTTCTTTAGCCCACCTTATCACACTGTATGGCTTCTAGTAGTTCCCTTACTATCCACGCACTTCAAACTCACCTTATCTCACCGCATGCGTTTCAACACCCAAATTTTATACCACTACATGCATATCAATAATAACTATAGCACGACAGAAATCTCGTGCAACACAATAACAACCGCACAGAAGAAACCTCGTGCAAACACAATAATAACCACACGGCAAAAATTTCGTGCAAACAACATAACAATATTTTCAACAAAACACATATGCCAAAAACATAACAACTCAATAAATGACTTTCAAAATATGTTCCCGCATGCCACAATATTTCCTCAAAACAGTTTCAATACCACAACCACGTATAGCCCTCGGCTCAACAACACTGAATATAATGGCAACAACAACAATAACATGAGAATACGACAAGTAAATCAACACAAGAACTTCAGAACACAAAAAAATGAAAGAACGAACTCACAAAGAAAGACATAACAGGGAAATAATAGTCTAAACAAGAATAGTTCAACAAAGGAGAGGTAATGTGTAACAATGATTTCACGAAAGTGCAATTCGACAACAAGAGAGATAGCATGAATCAATGACCGCAAATAAGAATACGTCAACAATAAAAGGGGTAACAAACTTCCATTAGGGATAAGCAATTACGGAAGAGATAATAGTGATTTCAATTAAGGTTAAGCAATTACGGAAATATAACAATGATTTCAATTAAGGTTAAGCAATTATGAAAAGATAGCATGACGATAAAAGAGGCAACAACTTCAGTTAGGGCACATAAGAGTTTAATCGGCAATAAGAATAAAACATGAAGTAATTAATTCCAATTAAGACGTGTAAGTATGAATTTAGTAAATGGGAGATTTAACATGACAAAAAACTTCATATCTAATGAACATAAGAACTTAAGAGCCCTAAACAGTCAAATTTCCACAAATAAGCCCGAGCATATACTCATCACCCCGCGTACATGGCCTTCACATGACACAATTAGCACAAATGACTCAAATCCTAAGGGGTAGTTCTCCCACACAAAGTTAGGTAAGATACTTATCTCAAACCACGCTAAATCAATCAATTAGAAGGCTTTTTTCTCGATTTTCCAACTCTGAACGGCTCGAATATAGCCAAAATAAATTCATACTATAAATATAACTATAGGAAACTAATTTAAATACTGAAATAATGATCTTAGCTAAGAATTGAAAAATTGCTCCAAAACGTCTACCTGGATCTGCGTCTCGGAACCCGACAAAAATTACAAAAACCGAACACTCATTCGATATCGAGTCCAACCATACAAGAATTACACAAATTCGATGCCAAATTCCCGCTCAAATCCCCAAAATTTGGCCTAAGAACTTATCTCTATTTTTTCTTAATTTTCCAACCCAAATCACTAATTAAATGATGAAATCAAAGACATAAACATGGAATTTAACAAAAACTAAGTAAGAATCACTTATTCCAATTACTCCCTTGAAAATCGCCTCAAAAATCGCTTCAATCCGAGCTCCACAGCTCCAAATATGCAAAAATGGTTGAAACCTTCGAAATAGAGTGCTTTATAATCACACGGAAATTAATGAATCACGATTGCGGAAATACCCTCGTGATCACGAAGAAGAAAAATATAGTGCCCCTAAATTACTCTATGCGATAGCAGCAATAGACTCACGAACGTGATACACAAAGCCCACAAAACTACGCGATCGCAGGAACAACATCGCGAACGCTAAGAGGAAACCTGCCTCCTAACCAGCTCAGCCCATAACACTACACGAACGCATAGATGCAGTTGTGAATGCGATGAAGACCATCCCCTCCCTATGCAAACGTGTTCGTACTCACATGAACACGGAGAGCAAATTCCACAGTAGCCCAAAACACCTTTCGCGATCGCGGCCATACCTTTGTGATCGCGAAGAACGCCAGAAGCAACAGGTAACAGCAGAAACCAGCAATGCAAAAACCATTTGAAAGGATCTGAACTACATCTGAAACTCACTCGAGCTACCCAGGAACCCGTCCGAATATACCAACAAGTCTCATAACATATTACGGACCTATTCGAGGCCTCAAATCACACATAACAACATCGAAACGATGAATCGTACCTCAATTCGAACTTAAACGAACTTTCAACTTCCAAACTTGCGCTGAAATATATCAAATCAACTCAGAATGAGCTCAAATTTTGCACGCATATCTGGAAACCACAATCCGAATATGATATCCTCAAAGTCAACTCTCGGTCAAATTTATGAACTTTCCAAACCTTCAAATTTCCAACTTTCTCCAATCAGCGTCGAATTCTTTTAGAGATATTCAAATGCATATCCGGGCTTATGTCCAAGTCCAAAATCACTATCCAGACCTAACAAAACCATCAAAACTCGGTTTTATGGTCAAACACACAAAAGTCAAATTTGTTCAACTTTACCGCTTAAGCTTCTAAAACAGGAATCATCCTCCCAAATTGATCCTGAATCATCCGAAAACTGAACTCGGCCATACACGCAAGTCATAACACATAATACGAAGCTGCTCGAGACCTTATATCGTCGTACGAGATGTTAATTCTCAAAACGGCTGATCGGGTCGTTACAAGTATGGAGTCCAATTATCTCAAGAATAGCGGTCGTAGCGATGTATTTGTGATTAAATATAGTGATGACTAAATTTAGCGCATCAATGGTTTCACAAAGAGTACGTCAAATTTTAGTTAAGTTATAATAAGCTAAATCATGGTTTCTTGCATTTAACTTCATATTCACATTAATCTAGAAGTCAAGTAAAACGTGAAGCAAGAAGGTCACATATTCCAACATGGCACAAATAATTGTATAATCTACCCCCAAGTATGACTAACCCTAGCACATGCATATACGTTCATCACCTCATATATATGCATCACCCTCGTATGCAGCGAACAATATCAATTAGTAGAAAAAATTCTCCCAACAAATTTAAGCAAGAAACTTACTTCAAATAAGCCAAATCGATACACTAGAAGCGTCATCCCGCTCATATCGACCTCCGAACGTCACGAACCCCAATCCATGTGGTGAAAATCGCATCCAAAATCGTTCAAATCCGAGCTCCATAACTCAAAATATGATACAAATGACCAAAACCTTCGAAATAGAGTACTTTATTAACAATCCCCAGGTATATTCTTCTCGATCGCGGAACCAGCTTCGCAATCGGAAAGCACAAACTCCAATGCCCTAAAATTACTCGTCACGTTCGGGGCACACTCTACGCGAACGTGACTCACAGCTGACACAGAACTTCACGAATGCGGCTCCATCTACGCGAACATGATGAACAAGGCCTCCAGCTCCAGCTCCAGCTTCCAGTTCAACACTACGTGACCGTGATTCCACATGCGTGAACACGATGCTCAAGTCCCCACAACCTACGAGAACATGGTCTCCTAGCCGCGAACGCAATGAAGAAAGTACCCAACTCTAGATTTAGCCTACGTGATCGCGTCTATATCTTAGCGATCGCGAAGAACAACAAAGACATCATCAAACAACAGAAACCAGCAACTCCAAGCCAATCTGAAATCACCCTGAAACTCACCCGAGCCCCTCGGGACCTCGTCTGAACTTACCAATAAGTTTCAAAATATAATACAAACCTACTCGAGGCCTCAAATCACATATAACAATATCAAAATCACGAATCGCACCTCAAATCAAACGTAATTAACTTTTGAACTTTCAACTTCTAAAATTCGTGCCGAACCATATCAAATCAACTCGGAATGACTTTAAATTTTGCACACAAATTTCAAATGACATAACGAAGCTATTCCAACTCCCGAAACTAAAATTCGAACTTGATATCATCAAAGTTATGAATATTCCAAACCATATCAAATTCGGTCAAACTTATGAATATTCCAAACCTTAAAATTTTTAACTTTCGCCAAATAGTGTCGAAACCTTCTAGAAATATTCAAATATAAATTCGGGCATATGCCCAAGTTCAGAATCACTATCCGAACCTAACAAAACCATCAAAACTCCGATCTGAGTTCAACTACACAAAAGTCAAACTTGGTTAACTCTTTCAACTTAAAGTTTCTTAGTTGAGAATTATTCTTCCAAATTAATCCTGAATCACCTGAAAAAATAAAACCGACGATTCACAAAAGTCACAATACATCATATGATGCTACTCAAGACGTCAAACAGCTGAACGGAATGCAAATGCTCAAAACGACCGGTCGGATCGTTACAATAAAGTTGAAAACAAAATTTAGAAAATATTTTCCCTTCTTTTGTTAGGAAAAATATTTTTCTCCAATTGGAAGAAACTGAGTTTATGAGAAAAATATTTAAGCCAACCAAACATAAAAAAATGAAGGAAAATATTTTTCGAAAAATATTTTTCTTCGTACCAAACACACCCTACATGCTTCTAGTATATACCATATATCACATATAAAGTAATCAACTTACAAGGAAGAGTGCAATGGAATATCAAACCAGTAAAACTCTAACAATACTCATCACTAATAGACGTCACAATAGCAACAAATCATATAAAAAAAATCTAGTTATAGTAGAAAATAATATCAATTACACCTCAGTCCCCAAAAAGTTAGAGGTGGCGGTATAAATCCTCATTTCTTTATTTAAAATCAAATCATATCATCATCCTAACAAACAAAATAAAAGTTAAAATAAGTTATATAATATTAAATTCTCTAAACAAGTCTAAAACTTATTTTCAACAAGTAGATATCACATATATGGATCTTTTTCTTTAATTGGGCCATAGTTTTAGCTAAGTATGTATTGATTCCAAGATTTTATAGGTCTTTTGATATAATTTTCTTCCATGTTATTTTAGGTCTACTCTGTCCCTTTTAACACCTTCACTCACTATAGCTTCATACATACGGACCAATGTATTTATAGGTCAATGCAGGACATCACAAACCATCTCAATTGATTTTCTCCCATTTTATCCTCAATGCCCGGGATTAGAGGAGCATTTTAGGAATTTGAGGTATCGCTTGTAATATAATAAGGATGAAGTCTTATTCATATAGTAATCTAGCTTCATGCTACTTTCACATTCTGGCAAATATAGTCATTCCTATTCGTATCTAATCTTGTATGAACGCACATTCATCTTAACATCTGAATCTCTTTAACATTCATCTTGTGAATATGTTGAACTTTGGCAGCCCAACATTCACTATTGTATAACATTGTCGATCTTATAGTTGTTCAATAAAACTTAGCTTTTCACTTTGGTAAACATTTTTCTATCGCTGACACTCAAGTAGCACTTCTATACGGATCTTTATATAACCATGCAAAAAAACAAATTATAAAAATAAATCTACTTAAGAGGGGCTATATGAAATAAGAGGATTAGAAAAATCTTTGTTGAACATAGTATCCCCTACGTAGGTTTTTCATCCGAAATGCGGACTAGTTAAACAAGAAAGTGTACCATACTAAATGTGTGTGCCTATATGTTGATTTTTAATGTGTGTGTCCATATATAGATATTCAATATTGATAGGTGATTTCTTTCACCTACCTAAGATTTATACAGAATTACTCGATACTTGAAGTGGTAAGAGATAACAGTTATTGGTGCATAGTTGAGATAGCACAAGCTGGTCCAAATACCGTCATCGTTTAATAAAAGAATTTGTAAGGAGACAATTCATACCCTCAATTAATGTAGAATTATGAGGGGCTGGTCAAACTAGTACGTAAGCTCTTTTTAGCTTTTTAGTGTTTGGTAAAGTTAAAAAAGTGCTTAAAACAAGCTAAAAGTCATATGTAGGACAACTCCAACTTATTGTTTTTTGGCTTAAAAGCTACTCCCTCTGTTCCAATTTATGCGTTCTACTTTCTGTTTTTGAGATTGTCTAAAAAAGAATGTCTATTTTTATATTTAGCGACTCTTTAACTTCAACTTTCGACATTGCATATTTAAGACCATAAGACTCAAGGACATTTTGGTACATTATATACATCTTTAATTTAAGATCACAAAACTTATTTTTTTAAACTCCATGCCAAAACTAAGACACATCATCATCATATTTCATATTATACTAAAAATAGAAAGCTCCTAACGTCAAACTTGAATTACTAAAATGCCCATAAAAATTGAATGACCTTTTTAATCTTTAATCAATTATTAGTACTCTAATATTTTGTACAAGAATATAAATATACATTAAAATCAATACTACTCCATCAGATTTGAATACTGTACAATGTTTCGGCCACCATAATATCTCTTGAAAATATATCAAATATGATCTTTAATGTATGTGGTATTCTTTGAAAACGGTCGTGTTCTTTGTACCATTTTATAACAGCCCAAAGCAATAGATTGTTGGACACCAATATACCATAAATGGCTGGGCTATTCTAAGAATTCTTAAAATGTGATAGAGGAATCATAAGGCATTATTGATGATTTCAACATAGCACAAAGATTTTCGTCAAAGAAAAAAAACGAGACAAGCTCAGAAAGGAACCAAAAGTTGAGCTCTTTGTCTCCACCTGGATGGCCTTTAAATCTATCCTCATTCTTTATAATGCAATTTTCTATATATATTTTTTCATATACGTTCTGGATTTTTCTCTTCTTTCTATTTTTTAAAATTCTTTGGTCAAATTTAGTTTGTTTAATTTTTTTTACATCTTAAACTTGCTGACTAAATTAATGTTGCCTCCTTATGATCGTATCTTCTGCAGGTCAGTTGTCATCTCAAAACTATTTATTGGACATTCTGTGTGATTTACCATGTTGGCTTAATTATTAGGCGTTTCTATTTTAAACATTCTTATTCTAAGAAATTCTCTCTATTATGACTTTTCATTTTTTTTATATGAGACCATACACTAGAGAGTAGTCAGAGAAAAAATTTAGGAAAACATACACATGAAAAACTTATCTCATCCCCGGGACTCTCTCACCCTCAACAAGTATATTATATATTTATAATGCCAAAGGCCCAAAGGTCAAAGCAATTCAGTGTTTGACCTTGCAATATGAGTAACACTCACCAAAGATGGGAAAAGACATGCAAAATTTGTAAACGTTGAATCTCAGGTTCAAGATAATGATTTTTGTTGTAGTACGTAACTGCACTATTGAAAGAATACATTGGTAATAGTGGTGTATGATTTTGAACAATTTGTGGATGCATTAGATTTGGATGTCATATGTAGATAATTTAAGAAGAAAATAGCAACACAGAGGATACTCCTTTATGTGATGCACCTCTTTTAAAAGTTTGAATAACCACAAGAATATAAAAAAACTAACTTATATGTGTATATTATAAAGCTACTGGCTATGTATGTCGTGTACTACCTACTACTTTAAACTACAACTACGAAAATAAAAGAGTCTTGAGATTATGTATTTAACCACACACACATTCACACACTACTACATGTATATGTTACAGCTCAGCAATTGTTACAGCTCAGCACTCTTAGATAGTGATATTAGCATTAGTTAGTAAGTATTAGAGAAGTGGTTAGCTGTTAGTTATTCTGTTTAAATACACGTGTAAATATCTTAATCAATGAGATAGTTTTCATTCTCTCAGAATTTGGAAGCTTCTTCTCCACATTTCTCTTTCTAGGTTCACACATTTGTTCTGCCAATGGAGCTCCTTCTGAGCTCAACTCATGTTGCTACTTCGATTTTGACATGGTATCAGAGCCGAGGTTTCGATCTCGACCTCATTCTCGCAGTTTCTCCGTGTTAATTTAGTTCTAGCTCGTTCGATTGAAGAATTGTGGTGAGAAATTAGGGTTCATCCCAGATCCAATACTTCTGCTATTTTGACTGCAAATTTACCTCTATCTCTGTAAATTTTCTACTTGAATCATGTCTAAAGAAGGCGATGTTTTGGATTCGACTAATCCCCTTTACATGCATCCGTCTGAGAGTGCCGAGTCTATGTTAGTGCCGGTACCATTTGACGGAACTGGATACAGATCCGGGAGAAGAGGAGTACTGAGGGCTCTCTCTGTAAAAAAACAAAGTAGGTTTCATCACGGAAAAATGCAAAAAGCCGGATTCTAACGCTTCGACCTTTGAACAATGGGAGTGTTGCGATGATATGGTCACATCGTGGATTTTGAACTCACTCTCAAATGAGTTGCCAGATAGCTTGCAATATGTCAGTGACGCTAAGGAACTCTGGGAGGAATTGGAGGACAAGTATGATCAAACTAACAGTGCGAAGCTCTATCAACTTCAAAGGGAAATCAACGATTAAAGCCAAGGAGCTCTAGATATTACTGGATACTACACAAAAATAAAAATACTATGGGAAGAATTAAATACCCTAAATGCACATGCTGAATGTAAGTGTCAGTGCACTTGTAGAGCCAAAGTAAATATGCACAAAGCAAAACATGATAGGAGACTGATTCAATTCCTCATGGGATTAAACGAGGTGTATATAGTGGTGCGAGGCAGCATTTTGATGATGAATCCTTTGCCTAGCTTGGCACAAGCCTTCTCAATCCTTATTCAAGAAGAAAAGTAAAGGGAAGTAAGGACTCATAATCAATTTGTACTAGAGTCTACTTCACTAAATGTGAGTGATGCAGGCAATAACAATTTCCGAATAAATTACACTCACAACACCAACACTGGTGAGAACAATGGACTCAGGGGGGCAATTTTCAGGAAGGCACGGAATTTTTGCGAGAATTGTAAGAGGCTAGGACATACGAAGGATAAATGCTACAAACTTCATGGGTATCCGCAAAGTAACAATAACAACAAATTCAATAATCAACACATATTCAACAACAACAACAATAATTTCAACAACCAACAAATGTTCAACAGAGCCAACAAAGGCAAAGGGACTGCATCAAATGTTTTTGGTACACAACATGATGGGCTGAATATAGGAGAAAATGAAGGTGATTTCCAGGATCAAAATCGAAGCATACATAATCTGAGCAAAGAGCAATATGGTCAGTTATTGAGGCTGCCGGAGAATTTTCAGACTTAGTGTGGAAATGCAGGGTATGTTTCTGGGAGTGTCAACTTGAACAGTGGAGTTGTTAACTTCGCAGGTATTGTGGCATTCTCTGTTTATGTTGAGTGTAATTCACAATCATATGAGTGCTTTGAACCAAATATTAATTCCTGGATCCTTGATTCCGGAGCTATACACCACATGACCTATAAGAAATCCCTACTAACCAATATTAGAACCTTAGTTTATCCCTTTCTGGTATCACTACCTAATGGATATAAAGTAAAGGTGACACAACATGGTGAAGTAATTCTTAGCCCTAAGTTCACTCTAAAAAAGGTCCTCTATGTGCCTAGTTTCAAATACAACTTAAAATATGTACATTCCTTGACAGTGCAACTTGATTGTATTGTCATTTTTACCAAATTTGTCTGTCTTATTCTGCAGGCTCCTTCAATGAATAGGCCTCTGGATATTGGTAAAGCCAAGAATGGTTTGTATTTTTCGTGTTTAGAACTCAGCAATAGTAATTCTATTTTTAATTGTGCATCAAATAATTCTGTTTCATCCAGTGATTCTGTGTCATCCTGTACATAGAGTTTCAAATCCATCCTATGTATATGTAGATAAGATACATTCTCATGTCATCCATGTTGTAAATACCTCAGTTATAAATAAAGGAAGTGATTGTCTTGTGTCCAATTATGTGGCTGATGGATCCTTGAGAAAAAAAATCTTATAGATTCTTTGTGGCATAACAGATTGGGACATGTGCCTTTTGTCAAAATGAAGGGTATTTCATCCATACCAGTGACTTTTACATCTAAACAACCCTTCATTTGCCATATATGTCCCATGGCAAGACAAAGGAGGTTGCCTTTTCCCCAAAAGACCACATCTACAACCAAAAATTTTAAATTACTACACATTGATTTGTGGGGACCATACCATGTTACAATTCATGATGGCTATAGATATTTCATTACACTAGTGTATGATTACAGTAGGTCAACATGGACACATTTTTTGGCATGCGAGAGTAATGCATTGAAAATCCTAAAAGCCTTCACAGCCATGGTAGAAAACCAATTCAATACCTCAATCAAATCTATTATAACAGATAATAGACTGGAATTTACCAGTTCTGAAACTATCTCCTTTCTTCAAACTAAAGGTATTTTGCACTAGAAAATATGTCCCTACACACCACAATAAAATGGTGTTGTGGAGAGAAAACACAAGTATCTACTTGAAATAACAAGAGCACTACTTTTTCAATCAAAATTGCCCCTGAAATATTGGGGAGAGTGCAGTCTCACAGCCACATATCTGATAAATAGACTACCCTTTTCCCTCTTTCATAGTAAATGTCCTCTTGAACTGCTTTATCAAAAGGAGCCCACTTACTCACATCTCAGGAGTTTTGGGTGTCTTTACTTCCTCACTATCCTTAAAGGCCACAAAGACAAATTTTAGCCAAGATCAACACCCCATATTTTTGTAGAATACCCTTTTGGTACAAAAGGGTACAAGGTCCTTAGTCTAGCCACAAAGAAGATACATGTCTCAAGAGATATAATTTTCCATGAAAATGTGTTTCCTTTTGCTTTATCCTCTAATTCTAATAGGGTATCTAGTCTTGGTTAGGTTTCTTTGGCTTTTCAAACTTTTTCAAGCCAAACAGGATTCTCATCTAACACTGGTGGTACAACCACCATTCCCCACTCACCTGAATCACTTCACAATGCAGAGTCACATGTAACTTTGTCTGGTAGTGATCATTTGCAAATTGATACATACTCAAATGAACACACAACACCTAATTCACCTTCACCATGCCCTACAGGTACTAATATTTCCCATGTACCTGCTTTGCACCAACAGAACATGTCACTTATTTCTCACAGACCTACTAGAACACACAAAACACACGTTTACTTAAAGGATTATGTGTGCTCCATTCCCAAACTTCGACCCCATCATTATGTTCCTATTTCTCTTTGTGTGAAACCCTCCAGTAGCAATTCTAGTACATCATCTTTTTCCTTTAATACTTCAGTACCTCATGCACAATATGTATCCCTAAATGCCTTAATTCCAGATAGTCAACAATTTGTCAAGATCATCTCACTTGATTGTGAACCTAACTCATATGAAGAAGCATCCCTGAATCCTGCTTGGAAAGCAATAACAACACAAGAATTTGAAGCATTACATACTAATAACACTTGGGACTTGGTCCCTCTACCAGCTGATAAAAAGGCAATAGGGTGCAAGTGGGTGTACAAAATTAAACACAAATCATATGGGAGTGTTGAGAGATTCAAGGCAAGGCTGGTTGTAAAAGGGTACACACAACAAGCTGGGATAGACTACACTGAAATCTTTTCTCCAGTTGTTAAGATGACTACAGTGAGAGGGCTAATTGCAGCAGCAATTAAAAAGGGATGGCAGCTCTTTCAACTGGATGTGAATAATGCATTCCTTCATGGAGACCTTCATGAAGAAGTATATATGGTTATACCTCCTGGTCTGGTAGTAGAGAGGCCAGACTTGGTGTGCAAGCTAAATAAGTCCCTTTATGGCTTAAAGCAGGCAAGTAGGCAATGGTATGAAAAATTAGCAGAGGCATTGTGTTCCAGGGGGTATGTACATTCAATGTTGGATTATTCCTTGTTTTACAAGAAAGCTGGAGCTTCAGTCATTTTTGTTGCCGTGTATATCAATGATGTTATAATCACAGGGTCCCAACTAGATGAGATTGAATCACTAAAAGGTTTCCTACATGAGACATTTAAGATAATGTATTTGGGGAGGTTGAACTACTTCTTAGGGTTGGAGGTTTTGTATAAACATGATGGTGTCCTAATATCCCAAAGGAAGTTCACTATGGATCTATTGAAGGAATATGATTGTCTGCAGTATTCTCCAACATCTTCTCCTCTTGATCCTTCAATCAAGTTAAAGGTGGATGAGGGGACTCTACTGCGAGATCCAACATATTATAGAAAGTTGATTGGTAAACTGAATTTCCTTACTCATACTAGAGTCGACATTGCTTATAGCGTGCAACACTTGAGTTAGTTCATGCAAAGTCCTAGAGATCCTCACTTGAAGGCTGTATTTCATGTGCTAAGATACCTCAAAAGAGATCCAAATTTAGGCATCTTTCTTTCTAATAGTGAAGACTACAGAGTTCGAGCCTTCTGTGACTCAGATTGGGCAACATGTCCTCAGTCCAGAAAATCAGTAAGTGAGTACATAGTGCTTCTTGGGGCCAGTCCCATTAGCTGGAAGTCAAATAAAGAGTCTACTATTGCTCTTTCTTCTAATGAGGCAGAATACATGTCCACTAGGAAGGTGGTTGGGGAGCTGGTTTGGCTTGCAAGGCTGTTGATGAGCTCATTGTACCTCTGTCTTTCCCCATACCAGTCTTCTATGATAGCCAAGTTGCCCTACACATTGCTAAAAACCTAGTGTTTCATGAGCGTACGAAGCATATTGAAGTGGATTTTCATTTTGTCCGCAACAAACTTCAAGAAGGGCTGATTTCTTTACATTGCATTCCTACAAATGAGCAACTAGCCGACATATTTACCAAGTCTCTTACTGGGATCAAACATTCTTCCTTCTTAGAAAGTTGGGTGTGACCTCCTTACCTCCAACTTGAGTGGGGTACTTGAGATTATGTATTTAACCACACACACACTCACACACTACTACATGTATATGTTACAGCTCAACACTCTTAGTTAGTGATATTAGCATTAGTTAGTTAGTATTAGAGAAGTGGTTAGCTATTAGTTTTTTATATAAATACACGTGTAAATATCTTAATCAATGAGATAGTTTTCAGTCTCTGAGGAAGCTTCTTCTCCACATTTCTCTTTCTAGGATCACACATCTATTCCGCCATTGGAGCTCCTTCTGAGCTCAACTCATGTTGCTACTTCGATTTTTACAAAGAGAAATGTCTGAACTACTATTATGTGGAAGATCATTGCATCAATTTGTGAATGACATGTATATAGAGGTAGAAACAAGGAAAGTTGAATACTTTATGAAAGAGAAACTTTAGATGGAAAATATAAAATGACAGTGATATATAGTGTCACGAGAGAAAATTGAAAAGATATAGTAAGTCAAGACTAGCTATTTCCAGCCTATTCATTCAAGATCTTATGGATATGCGACGAAACTTACCACTTTACACATTTATTTTAGTTTTATGACTAATACTAATGTTTTTAGAATATATGCTATCAAATCTTCCTTTATATTTTTTTTCTACCTAGCACATATGTTTAGTTCTAATATATTTGTTATTTTTAAAGGTTACTGATATAGGATACAAGTGCAACACATGTGACCAAAAATAGCAAATTAAAATAGAGGGAGTATCTATGTTTGGCCAAGTATTTTAATATCACATCCCTTATAATATTTATAATTCCAACATTACCTCAATTACAAAATCTCTATACTATGCTTCCTTCTCTTTTCTTCTCCACAACGTTCTTCCACTTTTTTTTCTCTTCCTTGATAAAGACTTAAGTTGTTGGTATTTAACAGAAGCTAAGGCTAGACAACAATTGGTTCATACATGAAGATAAGTTCGGGGATGATAACAACACCAACCTTTTATGATTACATAAACATAAATTTGGATCCTCACGTTTAAACTTAATATCCGTCTTAGTCTTTGCTAGTACTGAAATTTTGTTAAATTGCAAAAATGGCAGCGCTCGAGTGCTTGTATGCAGAACTTGAGGGCAAAGGCAGGGATAAGAAATTGTACATGCTAGACAAAACGAAGGAGAGGAGGGCTGATATCTCAATTTCATGAATCCAGCAATGAATTCGATGATTGAGCAGCTGAATCAGTAGTTTTGCAGAGAAACTCGAGAATTCCAGCTATGTAATGAAGAAAATGTAGAAGAGAGAATTGAGAGGGAAATTGTAATAGCTCTTTATTGATGAGAAAGTAAAAATGTTATAATGTAATCCTTTTATGAATGAATACACTAAATTTCTCAGGAAGAATCTCCTCTCTTAACTAACTAACTAACTTCCTAATTAACAATAATTTCCAAGTGACTTGGCACTCGATTAACTGCCAACTGACTGTGCTGAGTTGGAGCTATTGAGCTTGAGCTGGATGTGATCATTATAAATTTTATATATCAATACTCCCTCATGTAGAATATCCTTGACCACAAAGATCAAAATGATGGAACCTGATCTTTAGTGCATTAAAAATATTCCATGCAGCATAATTTGATGGTAAGCTTATCCACTTAACTAAGACTTGAGCCACACTTTATTCCCTTTTTTCACCATTCTCCTTTCTAAAATGGACTCTGGTTTGGGACAATGAGGGCTGGCAATGTCAGTACTGGGAAGATAAGTGATCTGTTGGCAACTCATAGCATTTCTTTAATGACACATACACAGTGGTATAACTTCACTGATAGGGAAAATAGGAGTGTATATGCCACACCCACCTTCTTGATAATATAAAATGATCCATAGTATTTAGCAGCCAATTTGTGGAATGGTTGTGTAGCAATGCTCAGTTTCCTGTAAGGTTGAGTCTTGAAATAAACCCAATCACCAACTTCAAAATTTCTATCACTCATATGAGAATCATTTTGTTGCTTCATCCTTAACTGAGCTCTCAGCAAATGGTATTGCAATAGTTGTAATTTCAATTCTTTGTTGATGAGAGTGTTGTCTACATCAGCTGAAGTTGATTCACCTGGCAAATAAGACAAATGTAGAGGGGGTGGTCTTCCATAAAGAGTCTCATAAGGTATAGTTCTTATGGCAGAATAGAATGAAGTATTGTGCCAATATTCATCCATATGTAAGTAAGAATGCCAATCAGTAGCTTCCTCATAACAGAAGCATCTCAAATATGTTTTTAGGCATCTATTCAAAACCTCAGTTTGCCCATTAATTTGAGGATAATAAGTTGATGAGGTGTTTAGTTAGACTCTTTGTATTGTGAGCAGCTCCTGCCAAAAAGAACTTAAGAATACTGTATCCCTGTCACTGACAATGAAATCTGGTAGACCATTAAGTCTATAGACGTGTTTCATAAACACCTTAGCTACAGATTGAGAGGTATAAGGGTGTTTTAGATGAATAAAGTGGTCATACTTACTGAGCTTGTCTACTATGACTAATATCACCTCATACCCCTTGGACTTAGGTAGTCCATTAATGAAATCCATGCTGATTTGAGACCATACTACCTCAGGAATTGGAAGGGGTTGTAAGAGACCAGGATAAGCAGCTAAGTCGGCTTTATTCCTTTGACAAATGTCACACTTCTGCACAAAAAGTCTTGCATCTTCTCTTATGCCCTTCCAGTAAAATAATGTCAAGATCCTCTACAATGTTGCTTACATGCCAGAGTGACCATCTTGGGGAGTAGAGTGCCATGAAGCAATAATATCGAGTCGAAGCTGGGGCACTCTACCAACTATTAGCTTGCCCTTCCTCCTCAATTGATCCCGATACCGGGTAAACTAACTGTGAGCTGCAGGAATCACTTTCAGTTGTTCAATGAGCATCTTTAAATCAGGATGTGTGTCCCAGTTGTGTGATATGGCTTGTAACAACTTTGAGTTGGTAGTGAAAATGACCAATGAAAATAGCTCAACTCCAGATACTCTAGAGAGGACATCTGCCACCTTGTTTTCAATCCCCTTTCTTGTATTCAATGACATAGTCAAAAGACATCAATTTTGTCAACCACATTAACTAAGAATTGGTGTGAATCTTCTGTTCCATTAGAAATTTGAGAGCCCTCTGATCAGTCTTGATAATGAACTTCTGACCAAGCAAATATTGGGACCACTTTTTCAATGGATAAACAATAGCTAACAGCTCCCTATCATAAACTAAGAGAGCAGCATGTATAGGGGAATAGACTTTGCTGATAAAAGTAATATGGTCACCTTATTGCATGAGGACAACACTTATCCCTTGACCACGCGCATCAATCTCCACCATAAAAGTTTTGTTAACATCAGAAAATGCTAGGACTGGTGCTTGAGTTAAAGCAGACTTCAACTGCTCAAAAGCTGTAGAGCCAGCAGGTGACCATTTGAAATTATCCTTCTTAAGAAGATCAGTTAATAACTTACTGATAACCCCAAATTCTCTGATGAATCTCCTGTAGTACCCTGTTAAACCTAAGAATCCTCTCAGTTGCTTAATAATAGTTGGTAGGGGCCAATTCTTCACAGCTTCTACCTTTTGAGGGTCTGTTGAGACTCCTTCAGCAGTAATGAAATTCCCCATATATTATATTCTTTCAATCCCAAAGAATAACTTTCTATGCTTAGAAAATAGTTGGTGCTTCCTCATCTTATTGAACATAGACCTTAAAAGTAACAAATGGTCTTCCATATCTTTGTTGTAAATCAGTATGTCATCAAAGAAAACTAACATAAATTTTCTAAGGAAAACCTAAAAAAGTGAGTTCAATGGCCTTGAAACATTGCAGGAGCATTTGATAAGCCAAATGGCGTTACCAGATATTCAGAGGACCAGCATGAGTTCTAAGGTTATTTTTGGCACATCTTCAGTGGCCATTCTCAACTGGTGATAACCAAATCTTAGGTCTATTTTTTAGAATACCTTAAACTCTCCTAAATCATCCAATAGGTCTTCTAAAATTGGGATGCACAATTTATTCTTCACAATTTATTTATTTAAGTCTATATAATCAACACATAGCCTCCATGTACTATCCTTTTCAACTAAAACTACAGTTGCAGCAAAGGCACTTCTACTAGGTTGAATGATACTCTAGTTATTTGTTAGATTAATGATTTAATAATATCCTAACTGGATATTTGTTGGGTATTTTATTTACTGGTTCAGTACCAACTTGCAATATGATTATGTGATCAAACAGTCCTCTCGAGGGAGGTTATTGTGTAGGTTCCTTGAATATATCTTTAAACTCATGCAGAAATTTTAAGAGTCTAGGATCTTGTTCAGCTTCTACTATGGATTCTGGAGAACACCATTTTAGTATATTACACATAGCAGGTACTACTTGGATCCTACAAAGTAGAGATTGGTTACCTAAGATTTTGATTAATTTCCCAGTTCCAGGGGTCAAAATTTGTTTTCATGCTTCCCTGAGGACATGCTTCCTTCCCTTGTAGTAGAACTCTATGGTAAGGGTTCTAAAATTTATTTTGATATCTCCCAATGTCAACAACCATTGGACCCCAATACCACAGCACAAAATCCTAGTGGTAGCAGTAAAAACTCAGCATAGAACTCAGCCCTTTGCAACAACCATGAGATTTTACACACCTTATCAACTCTCATCACGTTTCCATTGGCTGTATCTACCAACTAGGGTGTAGTGGATTTAATAGGATACTTCAATTTTTCCACTAATTCTGGGTCAATGAAATTATGAGAACTACTAGTATCCACCAATATATTAAATGGGTTTTTATACTGGTATCCAGTTACCCTTAAGGTTATGTACCCTAGAGATCCATTCAAGTCATGGATGAAAATATCCACCTACTCCCCTTGTTGAATTAATTACAGCCCTTGTTTCTCTGGTTCATCCACCACTTCATCTTTTGAAAATTGCTCTCCTTCCTGCTCTTCTTGTTCAAGTAGGTATAATCGTTTCAAATTCTTTCATTTGTGGCTAACTACATACTTCTCATTATAGAAGTAGCATAAGCCCTTAGCTCTTTTTTCATTCATCTCCTCGAAACTCAATGTCCTCATGTTAAACCCCTTAGAACCTATAGAGTAACCATAGTTTGGAGTTGGTAACAAGGGTCTACTATTGTTCCTTTGGTCTGCACTCCTTCTGGAAGAGTTTATTTGTGAATTTGTCATAGGTGAGGGTTGACTGATAACAGCAAGATAAGATTTTTACATTCTGGTAGTCTTATAGACTTGTGATATGGTAGTGGGGTTTGTGATTTTCACTGCAATGTTCACTCCATGTTTCAAACCACCAAGGAAGCAGCTGATGGCATTTTCTTGAGATACATTGACCCTGGTGAGATGCCTTTCAAACACAGCTTGCTACTCTTTGCCATTACCTGTCTGTCTAACCTTCTTGAGTTCCACCATGGGGTCATCGATATCCACTCCAAACCTTTTCACCAAAGCCACCATATATTCAGTCTGTGTAGCAAGTTGGAGGTATTGTCTATACCCTACGTATGCTAAATTCCACTGAATGGCTTCTCCTTCCAACTGCATTGCAACCACTTCCACCTTTTCTTCAGCTGCAACCTTCTCCATGAAGAAAAATTGTTCGACCTTGAATAACCAACACTTTAAATCTTTACCTGAGAATCTCAAAACTTCCATTCACGACCATCTATTGAAATTTGAATTATGATGACTACAACTGGCAGGGTTTTTTCCTCTCTGAGGTCTTTCTTCAAATGGTTCATCCTCCTGTTGCATTGGAGTTTTATCCCTTCGATATTCTTCTGAAGTTGCGATCTATTTCTGTAAATATGCACCTTCCGGTCTAACCTTTTGAGAATAGACACTTCCCCAACAAGAACTCTAACATCAGAGATCAACTTCTCCATTAATTCACATAATTCTTCTACTTCTGTCGAAGAGTTCTCAATGGATCTTGCTCTTTTTTGTCATAATTGCCAAGGAGACGACTGATCGAATACCACTGATATCTCAATTACAGGAATCCATCAATTAATTTGAGGATTAAGCAGCTGAATCAGGAATTTTGCGGAGAAACCCGAGAATTCCAGCTATGAAATGAAGAAAATGTATTTGAGAGATAAAATGAATTGAGAGGGAAATTGTAATAGCTCTTTATTAATGAGAATGTAAAAATATAACAATGTAATCCTTTTATGAATTAATACACTATCTTTCTCATGAAGAATCTCCTCTCTTAACTAACTAACTTACTCCAACTAATTTCCTAACTAACAATAATTGTCAGCTCACTTGGCACTCAACTTACTGCTAACTAACTGTGCTGAGCTGGAGCTACTGAGCTTGAGATGGATATGATCATGATGAATTTTGTATATCAAGGGCCCAAGACCTAGATCAAGTGGAGTGCATCAAAGAAGAGGAAGGTAATGTTTTGGTGGAAGAGGCACACATTAGACGAAGTTGACATATATACTTCCATAAATTCTTGAATGAAGATGGGGACAGGAATATCGTGCTAGGTAACTTGAAATATTTGGAGAGTCATCGGGACTCGACTATTGTAGGCGTATTAAGGTCGGGGAGGTTAAAAGGGCTATGCATAAAATGAGCAGGCGAAAAGCGATTGGGCCAGATGAGATCCCAGTTGAATTTTGGAAGAGCGCAGGACGGGTAGGTTTGGAGTGGCTGACTAGGTTGTTTAGTGCCATTTTCAAGATGGCGCAGATTCCTGAAGCAAGGAGATCAATGGAGTACAATGGTTTCGTCGTACAAAAACAAAGCTGATATTCAAAATTGCAACAACTATAGAGGTATCAAGCTGCTAAGTCATACTATGAAAGTTTGGGAGAGGGTGGTGGAGATGAGGGTGAGGAAGGGTATGTCTATTTCCGAGAACTAGTTTCATGCCGTGGCGATCGACTACGGAAGCCATTCACCTTGTGAAGAGACTGGTTGAACAGTTTAGCAAGAGGGAAAGGGACTTACATATGGTGCTCATCGTCTTAGAAAAAGTATACGACAAAGTCCCATGAGAAGTTCTTTGGAGATGTATGGAGTCTAGACGTGTACTTGTAGCATACATTAGGGTGATTAAGGAGATGTACGATGGATCCAATACCCCCGGTGAAGTATCACGACTCAAATCCCAACTGTGGGGTCGTGTTGGCGCCTAATATCCATTTGCTAGGCAAGCCAATATTAGCTAACTACTTGACCAGTTTTAACAATTTATAAGAGAGTAATGATATTGATAAACTCGAAAATGAACAAGGTATTTTTATATAAATAACGCGGTACTAAACTACTCCCTGAAATCTGGAGTCACAAGTACATGAGCAACTAAAAAACTACAAATATAATCTAAAATAAAGTACAACTATCTAAAACAATATAAACAGTAAATGTGATGGAGGGGGACTTTAGGGACTGTGAACGTCGAGCAGCTCTACCTCAAGTCTTTTATAACAATTGAATCTGAGAAGTCTCTATTGTGTGCTGCTAGGACCAACACCTGGATCTACACAAGAAGTGCAAAAGTGTAGCATGAGTACGACCGACATCATGTACTATGTAAGTGTCGAGCCTAACATTGACGAAGTAGTGACGAGGCTATGGAAAAACACTCAGAATAATTTGTACGAAATATAAGAACAGAATACATAAATAAAAATAAAGCAGTAAACTCATATAAACATACCTGAAGGTCAACTACCAGAGGCCCCAGAATAACATGATCTTAAACCTCATATCACAATACCGAGAATAAATGTTACAACCACAAACAAATACAACACATCAACTATGTTACGGCGCACAACCCGATCCCAAAACTTACCAAAATAACTGTTCGGTGTGCAACCCGATCCCAATATTAAATACAATAATTGTTGCGGCGTGCAACCCGATCCCAATATCAATTGATTTCAATACTGTTGTAGCGTGCAATCCAATCCCAATATCAAATCATTTATCTTATCAACTTAACACAATTAGTTACTGAATCTCAACACAAAAGGGAAATGAAATGAGCGGGACATTAAGGAACTACCAGTACAAATGAAGAATAGCCAATACCTCATAATTTCAAACCTTAGCAATACATTAATACCGGAATAGCTAAATGGCTCACATAAATGGAATAACATAATAAAGTGCACCAAGTAATACAGGGATAACTAAAGCAGGTAAAACATGAGATAACGAAAATATACAATTAATGCAAGTAGGAATATGTAGCATGTAAGCAGATATTGAGCGAGAAATGAATGGATAGAAACAAGTAACAACTAAATATCAGATAGCAAGTAAAGCATGGATAACAAGTAAGAACATGTAGCAGTTAAAGCATGTAACAAGAGATAACATGAAATAAATTAGGACATGAAAGTAAATAGCTCAATCCCTCATGTTCTGATCACATGACGATACATATACACTCGTCACCTCGCATATACGTCGATTCCCCACATAATTCACATAACAATAAAACAACAAATCCTAGTTCCCTCAAGTCAAAGTCAGACACGACGCTTACCTCACTCTGCATCCAAATCAATCAAACAACCACGACTTTGCCTTTCGAACATGCTTCCAAACCAACCGAATTTACTCAATTATCATTCAAACAATTCAAAATAAGCTTTAGAAACTACCCACTAATGAAAAAGGTTCAATCTTTGATGAAATTGAAAAGGTCAACAAAAGTCAACCCCATGCCCTCTTGGTCAAAATCCAAGATCCGAACCAAAATTCGATTACCCATTCACCCTCGAGCCCAGTTATGTGATTTGTTTCAAAATTTGACCTCAATTTGAGGTCTAAAGACCAATTTTGTAAGATTCCTAAATTCTACCGAAATCCCTAATTTCTATCATGAAAATCCTAGATTTGATTTTAAAACTCATAAAAAGTAATGGGAAATTGAAAGAAAGTGGATTAGAGTTGATTACCAATGATTTTGGGAAGGTAAACACTCAAGAAAATCGCCTCTAGAGTGTTTAGGGCTGAGAAATGGTGTAAAATGAGCTAAGTCCCGATTTTTTCATCTTTTATCCAACTGCATGTGTCGCATTTGGGAACTCTTATTCGCAAATACGATACCCGCAAATGCGACACGCCGATCGCAAATGAGATCAGTGCATTAGGCCTAACTAAGTCGCAAATGCGGATGTGAACTGCCCACATCGCAAACGCGTACAAAAACTTAGCAAATGTGAAGCTCACTCCCAGGACACTGTGTCGCAAATGCGACTCTGAGGTCGCAAATGTGGTCTCAGCTTGGTTCACAAATGCGAACTATTCTTCGCAAAAGCGAAGTTCTAGCCTAGCATCGCAAGTGCGATAAATTGACCGCAAAAGTGAGGCTTGTAAATGCGAGCCAAACCTCGCAAATGTGAGATCTGCAACTGAACACCAGGAAATGCATTGCACCAGTTATCTTCAACCCATCCAAACTCATCTGTTACACACCCGAAACTCACCTGAGCCCCTCGAGCTCCAAACCAAACATGCACACAAGTGTAATAACATCCTACAAAACTTGCTCGCTACCTCAAATCATCAAAATAACATCAAATAAGTAGAATCGATCATCAAAACTCATGATTTTTCACTTGAAAACTCATTTTCACAAATTTTCACATAGCGCGCCGAAATGCGCTTGGATCACCCCGAACCCCAACCAAAAGTCCGTACAAGTCCAAAAATATCATACGAAGCTACCAGAATTGTCAAAATATCGATCTGATGTCGTTTACCAAGAATGTTGGCCGTGGTCAATCCAAATGTCATTTTAAGCAAAAATTTACTTTTGACTCAAATTTTTATGTAAACTTTTTTTGGAAAATGACATGGACTATGCACGCAACTCAAGAAACATCAAATGAAGCTAATAAAGGTCTTGGAATAGTTAAATAAGGTCTAGTACTCAAAATGACCTATCAGGTTGTCACATGAAGACAGTGTGCAGTGACTCAGGTCATTTTCTAGTCTTTGTGGGATCGCATAGGAGATATGCCCTTAGCTCATTTTTATTTGCCCTGGTGATGGGTAAATGGTGCACGTTATTTGCAGATGACATAGTATTGATTGACGAGGCAAGGGGAGGTGTTAACACCAGGTTGGAGGTTTGGAGACAAACCCAAAAGTCTAAGGATTTCAGGTTGAGCAGGATTAAGATAAAATACCTGGAGTGCAAATCTAGTGATGTAACGCACAAAACGGACATGAAAATGCGGCTTGATACATAAGTCATTCCGAAGAGGAAGTTTCAAGTATCTTGGGTCTATAATCTAAGTTATGGAGAGATTGATGAGGATGTCACTCATCGTATTGGGTAGGGTGGATGAAATAGAAGCTCGCAACCGGTATTTTGTGTGATAAAAATGTGTCATCTAGACTTAAAGGCAAATTATATAGAGTGGTTGTTAGACCGATTATGATGTACGGAGTAGAGTTTTAGCTAGTCAAGAGCTTTTATGTCCAGAAGTTGCAAGTAGCGGAGATGAGGATGATGAGATGGATGTATGGGTATACTAAGAGAGATAAGATCATGAATGAAGATATTCGAGATAACGTGAGAGTGCCCCATGTGGTGGACAAGTTGCGAGAAGCGAGGCTGAGTTGGTTCGGGCATGTAAAAGGAGATGCCCAGATGCTCCAGTGAGAAGGTGTGAGAGGCCGGCCATGGTGGGTTTGAGAAGGAGTAGAGGTAGGCCTAAAAGTATTGGGGAGATGTGATAAGGCAAGATATGACTCATCTTCAGCTTACCGAAGACATGGCCTGTGATAGGAAGGTGTGGAGATCGAAAATTAGAATAGAAGGCTAGTAGGAAGTTGCGAGTGTATCCTTTTACTTTTTGTATGATCAATAGTATTGTCATATATTATTACGAGTTGTTTCTTTTGTTTTAGTTTTCTTGTTATCATGTTGTTGGTACTGTTTTGTGTTATTGTTTCCTTTTCATGGTTTATACACTATTGTTTTCTTTTCAACAAATGATGTGACTATGCTTCGCCCGAGCCGAGGGTCTATCGAAAACAATCTCTCTACCTTCACAAGTTTAGAGATAAGATTGCGTACACACTATCTTTCCCATATCTCACTTATGAAATTACACTGGATTTATTATTATTATTATTATTATTACTGTAGCAATTGGATTAAGAAAAACGGTGATACAATTATAAGATTAAAAAAAACTTTGTAGCTAAAAGTGTGAGATTGCCAAATCTTCTGAGTAAATATATAAAATATGTATTATCTAAGGTAATCAGTTTAAAGTGAAAGTGAACTGAAAGTATAAATTATTTTGTATTTGAATCAATTTAGAATTAGAAATCTTATGGTAATCAACTCCTTTAAAGGGGAGCCTGAGCGTAACTGATAAAGTTATTGCCATGTAACCGAGAGGTCATGGATTCGAACCGTAAAAACAACCTCTTGCGAAAATTCAGGATAAGGCTGCTTACAATAGATCCTTAACAGAAAAAAGTGCTTACCAACACTTGTTTAGCAAACACATCAGCAGCTTTTTTCAGCTTCAATACTTCTATCCCGACACATAACTAGTTATTTATAAAATCAGCTCTGGCACTTAAAGTGGCTTTTAAGTACCACTGCTAAGGAGTCACTTTTTTTCAGCTCATCCAAACAGACTCTACTCCATGGAAGTTAAGTTAGGAGAACCGGGTTCTTTCCTATGACAAGGAGCAGTACTATCATTCTCATGAGTTTTTACTATCACTTGGTTTTGGTAAGAAAACAGACAGTAAGGTACTAGCAGCATTTTGGGCAATTATTTTCGGTTTACAATAGGGGGGAAATCATCTTACATTTTGTCAACTTTTTCCAGCTGCATAAAGCAGCAACAGATTGGTTGACAAATGACAATACTTTACCCAGTAACACCTCTTTACCAAATTCCTTGCAAGCACTATCAGGAATGGAACAAAAAGAAATTGTTACACCTATGTGTTAGCATAATTATGTAAAAAAATCCCATACTGAGACTATGGTTTAAGTGAATGAAAAATCCTGCAACTGATCGATCAATCCAATATTTGAAATAAGCAAAACTATGACAGATTTTCAGGGTATTACATGCTTGGATTATCCATGTTCTTCATGCTTGACAATCTTGACGGTGAGCTCCAAGGTGCATAATGAAACAAGCTACCATATCCATTCCGGCATGTTGTGCTGAAACTTCTAATCTCTCTTTTTCTCTTTCTGAGGCGTCGGCTTTTGATATATGATAATTTGACTTAAGATGGTACCATTCATCAGTACACCAAGCGCAGACCCCAAGGCAACTGCAAGCAAATCAAGGAGACTTGGAGAGTTAAAGGGGAAGGATTGATCAAATTACAAAGATCATACAAGGATAGACGTGAAGCTGAAACTACGCCAGATGATAGAAATAAATTTGTGGTAGATCACTCTGGACAGTTCATACGGAATTAGAAACTCTAGACATCCTTTCTGACGTGGAAATCTTTCCTTAATATTGTTCAGGGATCTCAAATGTTCATGGTCTACTATCAAATATGAAAAATCATTTGCAGATAGTCCTCGTTAGCAAGATGAACGATGGTACGATAATAGACTAATGGAAACAATAACGATGGGGTCCAAGGTAGGGATGATGAAAGGATTCAATGTAACTTGTAACTTGTAAGCCATAGGATGGGAGGATTATATGAGTTATATCTTTAAGAGGGTACTAACAAGGGAATGTATTGATCTTGTCAATATCATTCTGTAAGTTCATTCGTAAAGACTTCAAATTTCTTTCTACTTTTCATTTTCTTTTTCATCCTAAAACCTTTTAAACACACTGACTGGACAAGCTGACTATATCACATTCGACTGAGCCGCAGATAATGGTGAAAAATTGGCTAGCAGTCGCACAGTGGGTACCGTAACTCCCACGATACCAGTAAGTATTCTAATCATAGTTATGCACGTTTGACAAAACTAGATCACGACAAAGAATCATCAGCTTGTAAGTCTGAAATAAAATAAGGTACTGATGCGTCCATATTCCAGAAGCAGTGCAAAATAATATAGAGGTACAGATCAAACCGAGTAAGAAAGGATACCACTCATGGGAGCTTTTTCCTGGAGACTGGTAAAAACTCTAACTGCATCATGTAAAGGTAAAGGAGATGAGAACTTCATTTAGTACCAGACAATCGGCATGCAGAAATTCGCAGTCAGAGTTAACTTACCCATGGAACCGGCAAAGTTCATAAAAAAGGTCAAAAAGCTCAGCTCGCCAGTACTTTTGTTCTGCTCAAGTAAAAGCAATAAAAAGAAGAGCGTAAAATAAAGGACAACCAGGAAAGCCAGAGAACATCATAGATGAAACCACAAAAAGATGTCTGAAAGAAGTCAAATACATGGGGACTGCAAATACAGTGACGGGCGGTTGCTAATCATTTGATTAATGATATTCAGTCAAGAAAAAACTATTCAGGTCAGCACATTAATCTACTTCATGTGTGATTTCAGCTTTTACCCAAATATGATCGAACTTATACTAGTCTGCTTTAGAGCCACCAGCGCTTTCTTTCTTTTCAATCCGTCATAACATTGGCCTCATTCACACAGCAAATAGGAGAAAGTTTTCAAGGATTTTCAAGGTATGAGGGCAATTACACTTCCCATTCGATCCACAATAAACACATCTTGTTTTGGTAGGAATTCAAGTTTCAAGTCGATCCACAGAACAACAAGGTGTGTGACAGAGAAATATGCATGACAAGTCATAATATGCCCTTTAACAGGCAGTTGATCCTAGAATACATTTAGTAGTTAACAGCCAACATAATAGGTAAATGAATTCATTATTTCAGAACTTGGCCAATAAACCAGGTTACTGTTAACATACAAAAGACAGCTTCATGAAAATGGGAACCATCATGGCATGAATCTGTACCTTAAAGTTCTTCCATATCTGTGGAATCCTTGCAAAAAGAAAGATTGCATGTTGGGAAGCCTGAAACAATTAAGTTTGGTTAAACTGTTAGATTAGATATACTGTCCAACATCAGAAGAAATTATCACGCTTATTGTATAAACCATTTATAAAAACTCTTACGCATAAAACACTTATTTAACGCATTCTTCCAAACTCTGCCCTATTTCCCACATGGTATCAAGCCTGTAAAAATTTCTCTTTCCTAATTTCAGTTTTCTGGTCTCTTTACAGTGACCACTACTGCACCTTTTCTTGTTGATTTTCCGGTGATTGTTCCCCCGCTGTACCTTTTTCAGTGACTGTTCTGATTGCATTGTGCCTCTTTTCGGTGATTGGTCCAGCACTACTCTATTAATATTCCAGGGATTATTCAGTCGCTGTTCCAAAACTATTTCTGTTCAGTAACTATTCCAGCAACAGTTGCAGTATGAGTGCTGCAACTAACCAGCACCGGCAGTTCAAGTGCTATGCTTCAGCATCATTTTGCGAACTCAAGGTGACTTAACCACCTTGAGTTTAAGGAAGAGTGTTAAAATGTTAAAAATTGCATCATTTAAATTATCCCACATCGGAAGTATTATGTATATTGTATAAATCATCATTCATCCATAAGAAATGCTAGGCATAAGATACTTGTCACGCATTCTCCCAATCCCTTCTCTTATTTCTCATAATTTTCAGAGAAACATGAGCAAAAGGTAAAGTGTTCATTTGAACCCTGTTAATGAAGAGAAATATGCAAATCTTTTGGAGTGTTTTATCCCAGAAAACAAACAGAAATAGGAAAACAGACAAGAGATAAAGGCTACCACTTACATATAGAGCCTCGAAAAGAACGGGATCAATTTGACCTGCCAAAACAGTCGGTGCAACAGCACAATATCTGTTTACCATATCAGGAAGAACTGCAGATTCGAATTCCAAGAAAGGAATGACACCAAGCAACATAAGTGGTCTAAAATAAATGGATCAATTATATTTTTATGCATTTGAATGGGAATGTCTGCTGTGAACCAAAAGGTGGAGCAGGTTGGAATTAGGATACAGTAATGGTTTCACCCATGTCTTCATTCCCAAAGGTTGAGAAAAATAGTAGATAATTGCAACCAAAATTATAGCTGCAAAAAACGAGAAGAAAAAACAAAAGATATTAGAGATGCTAAGCCAACCATCACAAAGTATGAAAAATGAGATTTTAAACTGCCATGAATTTACTGAACGCTGACACCCATTTTTTGTTCATTGCCTTTCCCTAGACTCTTTGACTAGAATTTTTATGAAAGGAAAACATGAAAATGAAAAATTGCAATAAGAGGCACTAATTAAAGGCTCTTGCAGAGCTTCTTGAAGGTAATGCACCATCTGCTCAATGAAGTTGAAGAATAGAAAGCGATGTCTAATCATTCAAAACAACCACCCCCCTAAAATGCAGATTTGAGAAGCTGCAATGCCCCTAGTTTCTCAAGATATAGCAAAAGGAACTAAACAATCTTGTGTTATTGGCATGTCAAATGTACCTTGGATCAAAAGAAAAGCATACTCGCCAAAAGCTGAAAATGGAAGCCCTTTGTGAAGACAATATGCCAAAGCAATGGTATAACCAATTAGTTCAAGTTCAAAGGCCACAACGCTAAGCCCTCTAACACTTTTGTGTTGCAAAATTTTAAGTATCTGCATGAGGAACAGAAACAATAAACCACACACTTAGCTCAATCAGTGAATCACATGTTTCTGTGAAATCATCAACGAGAAGTTAAGGGCAAGAAACTAAATGCCATCCTTAATTATTATTCGGGTCATAATTACTATTCCAATACTTAGTCTTTTAAGGCAATTATGAGTTATCCAAACCTAGATATTCTCCAAAACTTCTTATATACACAAATATACAAGTCTCTAGTCAAAATAAAAGGACTCAAATCGACGTCACTATAGCCAATTAACAAACAAATTAAGACAACCATTGACAACGTAAGCAACTTCTCTTGCCAAACATCTACCCAAAGTACCAGCAAGATAAAACAAAAAGAAAATTAGATATCCACAAAAAGACACCAATTAGTGAACATTCTTATCAAAGGCAAAAAGCGCAAAAAAGCTCTAAGGTCCGTTGGGGCTTTAAGCGCAAAGCGCAAATAAAGAGTGGGCTTTAATGAAAAAAGGAGAAAACATACAAATATTTATGTGTAATCCAAGACTAATTATTATAAAACATGAATAAAAAATATATGGATGGAGAAATTGAAGAAAAATAATGATAAAGTGAAATATCAATGGCTTAGTGTCGCCCCTTCAGTATTACGCTTATTGGAAAGGAAAAGTATGCCTTGGAACCTTGATGACGATACTGAATCGCCCGCTAAGCGAAGCGAAGCACTCTAAATGTTTTGCGCCTTGCTTCAGAGCTTAAGCGCACCTTTGACAATAGTGTTAGTGAAACGTCAAACTTCTACAAAATGGAAACGGGGTCGGCAAGAAATCCTTTTAGCAATATGAGGAATGGGCAGCTAAGGATAAATGCGGGATTCATAGAACATTCAATTCTAGAAACAAATTATTTAATAATGGAATGAAATGAACTTAAAGAGTGCGAAAGATACAGAAGATTCATAAAACCGCCCTATTAATGCACCAAAGGTTGTGGTCTAGTGGTCAATGAAGTGGAGGAAGACCTTGGAGCCCAGAGTTCAAATCAAATCCCAACATAGACAAAAAGAAAAAAGAAAAAAAAAAATAGTTGATTTCTTCCCATTTGCCTAAATCTAGGTAGGTAGAGTTGCCTGGTACCTGGTGGAAGGTAGAGGCTACCCAATAAAATAGTCGAGGTGCAAGCAAGCCAGCCCAGACACCACAATTATAAAAAATAAAGCTTCCCTATTTATTTTGTGGATCCAGGCATAGTTTATTGACTGATTTTTGATAAATGGGCATCTTATCAGGCAGAATTGAATTGAACAACCAGCTCGTACATGACAGCAAGAGTTTATATAAACTAGTTATCAACTCTGAGTATTCAAGAAGTACCCATAACTTAACTGGATCCAGATTGTAACTCCATCGAATACTGCTATCACAACAGGACCCAATAAATAAATAAATAAATAAATAAGACTAGATTTATGAAGGGCTTAAGGTAAATAACCTGTGGCAGTTTATCCAACTGGTCATATCAAAGCTGTAAAAGTTTATATATTTGGTTATCAACCCAGCCTATTCAAGATATACCAATAACTTAGCTGGATCCAGCATTGAGCTAATTCAATAATACTGTCACAAGAAGACTCAACAATATATAATCACTGGATTTTTAAGGGCTTAGGGCAATAACCTAAGTTAGTTTAACCAAAGGACTCTAACTCGGAGTATTTAAGAAACACCCACTACTTAACTGGATCCAAAATTAAGCTAATTCAAAATTATTTTCACAATAAGACTCAATTAATACATAAAGACTGGATTTTTAAAGGGCTTAAAGGGAAATTACCTGAGGAAGTTTAACAGTAGTGGAGGCAGCAACAATGGCATATCCCAATAGCTTGGATATTAAAGGAAGCAAACAATCTTTTTCTGGGAATTCACCTTTGCTAAGGGATCCAAGTGCACAACCAAAGTCCATTCCAAGAAACTTTAGTTCTACCATTTTTTATCTGTCAATTGATGGATCGATAACTGGTTATTGAATAAGCCCTAACGCAGAGAAATTTGTTCAGATAATGATTTGAGATTGTTTTGGACAAAACTAAATGGTATTTCGGGAATGATCCTTAAAGGGTGCGACTTTCAAGTTTCAACAAGAACTATAAATGAAGGTTACGATTAGGTGGCATTGTGGCAATTTATGGTCCCCACATTTTTTATTTTGTTTAATTTATGAAAATATCATACATATAAATACATTTTGCACAATTAGCCTAATAAGAAATATTATTTCTATTTACCAAAAGAAAAATTATTTGTCTTATTTTCTAACTTATTGATTTTACTGATTATGAGTTATACATACAAGTACATTTAAATCGACTAAACTGACCGAACTGTACCGCACTGAACCGATTTTTAGGTTTTTTTTAAAGAAATCATAGGTTTTTATATAAATCTATAATTGCATCGATAATTAGGGTAGGTTTTTTATTTTATAAAAATAAACCAAAAAAATACTGAACCGTACCGAATAAATTTTATATGTGAAAATATATTTATATAGTAAGTTTAAAAATAATAATGCATTAAATTTTTCTTTGGGCTTTTTGAATTATGAAAACTGTTACAAGTCAACAAGTAATCAAATTCAAAATACTAATTCCTAAAACATATTATGCTACTTTTACTTAAACTAAGTTATTTCAAGTATCCTCATTAGCAAGTCACGAAGTATTCTAGCGATTATGAGTAGCAAACTACAATGTATTGAATATGTTTTCATTCATATAATTTAGATGTATCTTTTTGAATATTTAATCTTCTATAATCTTTATTCTTGAATCCCAACTTGGTTAATATCTTTTCACTCGTGTGATTTATATTTTCTTTGCCTTTGCTTGATTTCTTTTACGTTGTTGTAGAATAGTTGATGGATCTATACTCTAACCATCTTTCATTTTTTTTAATTCATCACTCTTTAAACAATAAAAATGTCTAGAGAATTTTGCTAAGTCCTATAAAAGAACGTATGTTATTGCATTCTACTTCTACTGGTGAATTTTACATGATATTTAAAAATAATATCGAAAATTAACCGAAACGTACCGATACCGAAGAAAAAACGACATGATTGGGACTGTTTCAAAAAATCTTTTTGTTATACATAATAGAATAACCGAAAAATTGGTATGGTACAAATTTTATAAAATAACCGGCCGAACCGAACCATTGACACCCCTACTAAATCGTTGTTCTTGATAGCAAATCTTCACAAATTAATTCAACTTTCTTAAAAAAGATACTTTATAACATATAAAAAATATATATAACATTCATATTGCACAGAGTTAAATGGCATGTACAATAATAAAGAGAGAGTGAACGATAAAATATAATTGAATACTACAAAAGATTATTTGTCTTATTTTCTAACTTATTGATTTTAATTATGAGTTACATTTAATTATACTTAAAACGACCTAATAGCATAAATAATATTTTTTGTCTTTTGTTTTATAGATCTTTAAAATTTGGCTTTTATTTATCTAACACTATAATTTTAATATAAAATATATCAAATATAAACAAATATTTCACATAATGTATCTTGTAATAGCATAACAAAGAATATCACACCTTTGAAAAATTACAAAAATGCTTTAAAAATTAATGTTTCTAATTTGATTACGCAGACTCTAGTAAAAGAGAAAATAAATCAAACAACCATAATGAAATATCTTTCATTGTAGAATTTTAAAAACTTGGGAAAGAAGCCCTTTGTCCCTTCCCATTGAGAAAGAGAAGCTAGAGCTTGTTAGATTTCGGTCCCTAATCCTCGAGATATCACATGTTCCTCTTGATAAATTTGATAACTAGTAGACATTTCAGTTGAAGAAATATGAGTTTTGCTAAGCCTTTTCACATTCGATGAGAGTTATATTCAAATGAAATGCGATTATGGAGTTCCTAATGTAGCCTAACATAAATATCAAGCAACTATAGTCCGGTTGCATGGCCTTGGAAATAACGGCTCAAGTTGGATCAGATACTTGGTGTGTTTGTCTTGTCATAATATTATGTCCAATTACTTCCTTCCGGTCAATATAGTTGGTAAGAGGCTCCAATTCCACTGCTTAATTTGATGTCAAATACATTTATAAAGATGCATTAGTAGAGGGCTTGGAGCTTCAACAACATGTGGCAAGTAAGTTTGTTTGTTGAGAGCCTTCTAACATCAACCTTGGGACTGAAGGCTTCAGCGTAGGCAATTTTTGGATTATGTGGCTGGCTTCTTTGTTCAAAGTTTCTTCATAGGAATATGGAGGGGATAGAAAAGACTAGCTATAGCTTGTGTTATGCCATTGTCCATTATGCTTTGCATGACAAAGAAGATATGATTTTTTAATTGGGTATCATGAGAAGTCTGTTTAGAAGTTAACTAAATTTGAATTTCAATATGTAACAATTAAAATGCTACACAAACTCTCGGACTTACCATGTCTAGATGAGGGCAAAATGACCTATATTGCTAATTGGCTAACTAAGATGGTTTAAACGCGTTATTAAATAATAAATAAATCCCAAAACAATCCTTTCAATTTTAGAGTAGCTAGCTTCCTTTTCGACACTTTTTTATGGAAACATGGTGTCTCAACATGTTATCGTAGAATTTTTGTTTAAAAGCTAAATATTGATATGATTTAAGATAAAAGTGATTACTTAGTATTAACAACTTATTATGTAAAAAGGAATACCTGAAGTTAAAGAGAGCAAATGAAACAGGAAAAGGTTGCATCATTTCTTCCTGTTTTTTCCACCTCATCAACTCCATGTAACCTATCGATATAGCTACACCACTAATACCATAGAAAAATTATAGTGAAGAAATTTAATATGTTTCTTTTCAATCGCAAATCGATCTGTACAACTCGAAATACCAACCTCTGAGAATTATGCAAATAGTCTCATCGTCCACTTATCATCATTCAAGTTTTTCGACAATATGCTCCTTATTCTTGGCATGAATTGTGAGATAGCATGCTTTCATATGTTCGACATCTCCAGCTCCAAGTTCAAATACTTCAAGGCCCATGCTTTCATATGTTCAAACTCTGCCGGAGTGCCGGTAGGTGACAAGTCTTTTCGAAAACCAAGTGATATTATGACATATCAATTGATGTTTTAAAAAGCCGTCCTATAAGCCCAAATAGCAACAGTTGAACACTTCATACTTGAATTGGCAGCTTCAGCATGGGTAGCTACCTCCGTCTAGTCTGCAGCTTGCATTTCAAACGGGATGCTTCAAAGTGGCAATTCATACCCTGCCAAACTGAGAACTCCATCTCGAAATATCAACCTCAAGAATGCAAATAGTCTCATCTTCCACTCATAATTCAATACTTTTAATAGTATACTCCTTGATATGACAGTGAAATAACACGTCCGCGGGTGCAAATGACTTGTTCATTATTTGCTTATCATAGAGTAGGTTCCTCTAGTTGTTTACAATCTTGCGCTCTAAGTATAATTATTAAATACTCTAGGAAATGAGACTCGATAAATGTGCACCAATAGAAGTTCATCATTGAAATCTGCTATCCTGAATGATTAAAGAATGTATGGCAAATGGCAATTATTGTTGGAGGAGCTTCAATGCCTCAAAATCATGGTCTTTTGAACTTCGAATACAGGGTACGGTCCTATGGTTGATGAATTGTTTAATAAACACTCTATTCAATGTGATTTAGTTTGCTTGATTACTGCAATTCCTTTTTGGGTTGTTGTAAGTTTCACTCAAATTGGGGATAGTCTTTCTACTATCCAATTTTGACAGGTTTAGAATCATTTCGTACCAGTATTATGTCAGGAGAAAGAATGAATACTTGTTCAATCTTGAAAAAATAGGGGCAGAAAAAAACAGATGGTGGAATAAATAAATACTACTGTGTGATGAAAAGGTGCAGAAAATAGTCTTTGATATTATTGTTGAAAGCAAGTACAAGTGAATAGGGCTGGGCATATATCGGGTAAAATCGATAACCCGAACCGTTAATTATTTATTCGGTTAACGGTTAGGTAACGGTTTAGAATTTTTTCACTATTGGGTTATCGGTTCGGGCCTCGATTTGACAATTTTATTATTGGGTTAATCGATAACACAATAAGAATTAATGAAATTACTACTTTACCCTTAAGTATATACATATGCAGATATGCTAGGGCTTCATTCTTTCCTATTTTTTCTCAGCCTCAGCCTCAGCCTCAATCTCAGCCGCATTCTTTAGAGTTCAGACTCTTCACTCTTCAATTGCTTCACAATTTATATTTCTCAGGCCTATTCTTCAGCTTCATCTTCGTTCTTCGTGTAAGTTTTTAGTTGCTTCATCTTCATTGTTTACATGGAACTCATTTAACAATTTCTAGTCAAGTTTAAGTTGGTCTTCCACGTTAAGCACTCCAAGTGGTATGCAAAGGAGTTGTGATTATATGATAATTGTCTATGCTGCTCCAACGAAGTCTTATACTAGGAAATCGTAGAATCAGCTTTAAGAATGAAAAACTTCTGAGAATATTAATTGTAAAATCACAGAGAAAGTAGGTGTAGGATAAAATCAGTATGTATTTTGTTCAGTTGCCTTATGTCTAAATTATTTTAATTCGTTTTTTAAGATTTTGTCATGAAAATAGAACCTTACTGGTAGTGCATTCACCATTCAAAAGAAGTCACTGGTACTGCAGTGTGCAGTCAGTAGTAACACATTTGATTAGTTTCATTTGGTGCTCAACTTCTTGAGTAACTCTTAAGAACAATGAATTTTTAAGCTCAAATATGTGCATGTACCTTCAATTTGATAAATGATAAATACTTTGTATTGCGTAGGATCGGGAGGTTTTACTTGTGATTGCATTGGAATAACCATGCATTACATTGCTCTTTTATTTTTCTTGTATTCCAAAGTCCTGTTAACTAATGTGTCAACTCTTTTCAAGCTTTCAATTTGTTTTTAAGATTTTGTTGCCTCGCTGCTTGATTTCTTTTAAATTCAAACTCACAGTGACACAAACGCATGGCTGAAAATATCATAATTGATAAGGTGATTGGTGAAAGTGGAGCTTCTAATTCAAATGCGACAGCACAATCTCAATCAGTTCAATCGACATTAAGGAGACAAAGAAAAAAAAGGTCTCCTTCATGGGATCATTTTGACCAAATTATTGATTCGGAAGGAAATCAAAAGGGTGTCTGTAAACATTGCAAAAGAGAATATTTTGTTGATACAAAAGATAATGGTACGAAATCACTGCTTACACATATGACCAATTGTAAAAAAAAATGCCTTTAGATGTTGCAAAAAGTCAATCAAAATTAGCCTTTCAACCTGTTCCGGGGGTAATAAGGGTGATATAGTTGTTGTTCCTTGGAAATTTGATCAAGAACAATGTAGGAAGGCTTTGTGTCGTATGGTGATCGTTGATGAACTTCCTTTCAACTTTGTTGAAAAGGAAGGTTTTATGAATTTTATGAAAGTTGCACAACCTTTTTTTCGAATTCCTTCACGTAGAACTGTGACTCGTGACTGTTTTGATCTTTTCAATGAGGAAAAACGTAAGTTGGTGAAGCTTTTTAAAGATCAGAGAGTTTGCCTTACCACTGATACTTGGACTTCCTTACAACGAATAAATTATATGTGTATTACTGTTCATTGGATTGATAGTGAATGGAAAATGCATAAAAGAATTATCAACTTTTGTCCAATTTCTAGTCATAGGGGTGAAGATATGACAAATAGTATTGTTAATTGTTTGAAAGAGTGGGGGTTACAAAAGATTTTCACTGTCACAGTTGATAATGCTAGTTCAAATGATGTGACGGTGAAGGAGCTTTCTAAGAAGTTAACTAAATTGGGGACCAATTCCATGAATGGTAAGCACCTTCACGTGAGATGTATGACTCATATTATGAATCTTGTTGTTCAGGATGGTATAAAAGAATCAATTGTGTCTATTGAATGTATTAGGCAAGCAGTGAGATATATCAGGCAGTCTTCTGCTAGGTGGAAAAAGTTTCAGGAATGTTGTGATGAAGGAAATCTAGTTAGGAAATCTTTATGTTTGGATGTTCCTACAAGGTGGAATTCTACATACTTGATGTTGAATAGGGCTATTGAATATGAGAGTGCAATTTTAGAATATGCTGATCATGATATTGGCTTGTCACATCATCTTGAGTTTGTTGATACTGTGGATGAAAGTCCTGCAGGTACACGTTTGAGTAGTGATTGGGAGGATGTAAAGAAATTGACAAAATTTCTTGAAATCTTTTATAAGCTTACTTTAAAGGTATCTGGCTCACTTTATGTTACATCAAATCATCATTTTCTTGAAATTTGTGAAGTTGTTATTTACTTGAAACAATTGATATTAAATGAAGATATTTTTTGGGTTCAATGGCAAAGAAGATGAAGGAGAAATTTGATAAGTATTGGGGTGATCCAGAAAAAATGAACAAGATGATTTTCATTTCATGTGTTTTGGATCATCGGTATAAGTTTGATTCTGTTAGTTTTGTACTTGCGAAGATGTTTGAAGAAAAAGGGCCAATTATCGCGAAGGCAGTGCATACATACATGACTTCATTATTTGATGAGTATGTAAAGTCTCATTCAAAAGATAAAGGTTGTCGTCCTTCTTTATGTTTATCCAACTCTTCATTGGACACAATGAAAACTTCTACTTCATCGCTTTTAGCGAATATTATTAGTGTCCAAAGCGGAGGAGCTTTTGGTTCTTTCTTTGAAGAATTAAAAAGACATAAAGCTGGGATTGGAAGTTCAGATTCTAAATCAGAATTGGAAAAATATCTTACAGAAGAAGTTGAAAATGAAATAGCAGACTCTAATATATTGCTTTTGCGGAAAGTAAACTCACCTAGATTCCCCATTCTTGCTGAGATGGCTCGGGATGTGTTATCTATTCATATTTCAAGTGTTGCATCTGAATGTGTATTTAGCACTGGAGGGCATATTCTTAATTCATTTAGGAGTTCATTGACTCCTAAATTGGTGGAAGTTCTAGTATGCCTTCAAGATTGGCTTCGGAGTGAACCATTACCTGTAAGTGTTGAGGAAGATTTAGATGTTCTCGAGCAACTAGAACAAGGTAGCAATATTTTAATTTATTTGATTGTATATTATTTTTATAAATAGTTTATTTAATATTTTTGTTGTTTGACTTGTTAATATATATTCTCATAGATTTTGCCAAACTTGGAAACGAACCTGCGATGATGATGTGTAGAATCTTAGATAGTTGTGAGTTAAAACTTTGGTAAGTTAATTATTCAACTTATATAACACATAGTATGTTTACAAATATTACTTGACTTAATATTTTTTCTTTTTATGTTTAATAGGTGTAACCATGCCTCGACTTTGTGGTCTCAAAGCTATCTCACATGTTTGGAGTCACTATGAAAGGATTGAAGAAGGTGATGATGGATGGTGGAAAGTAAGATATAGTCATTGTCATCTTGTTTTATGTTACAATGCACCAAGTACTTAATGAGGCATGTTGAGCATTGTTTGGAGGGCAATTTGGTGAAGCCTATAAGGATTGAGTAGTTGTTGTCTTGTTAACTTGAATTTGAACTATTAGTACTATGTTTGGATTTGTTAATCTTAAGGTGAAATTGCTACTACTTTGTATTGTTATTAATATGTTTGAACTATTAGTTGTGTTTGATTCTATCGATGACACCCCTATTAGTTGTAGTGTTGAACTATTAGTTGTAAATTTTATGGCTTAGCAGCAACATTATATTGATATTTGTAGTGTTGGAAACTTGAAAATTGTAGCAGCAATATTATGTTGAATATTAGTTGCAGATTCTTTGTTTAATGTAGTGTTTGATTATGTTTGTTGCAGATTCTTTGTTCAATGCAGTGTTGATTACGTTGAATATTAGTTGTCGATATAAAACTGTTTATATAAAATTATTTTAGCATAATTAGTAAGACATGTGATACAACAATTGTATTACAGGAGCCGGATTAAGTCAAAGCTAGCAGGAAGATTAGCACAATTAGTTGTATCTACTGTCCGATATAATCCTGTTTTATAAAACTATTTTAGTTGTGGCCAGAAACGAGTTTTAAAACTGTTTTACTCTTCTCTTTTTTGCTTAATTCTAGATTGAGTTATCTTATCGGATAAACCGATAATGATCGATAACCGATTAATCGATAACTAATATCTTATCGGTTTATCATATTTGTAAACCGATATGCTAAACCGATAATATTCACAATCGAACCGACCGATGCCCAAGTGAAAGAATAAACAGGCTGATGAAAATATCACTTGGAGTCTTCATACCAAGAAACAAGGATTATTTATATAATTAGACAAAGCAGAACAATAATCCTTCTATAATCTTTTGCTGTAGCTGCAGCAACAACAATAAATAAGCAATATATACAAATCATAGATCAGCATCTTTGTAATACTTGATTATGGATTATCTTTTTTCTACAACTTTCTACTGGAAATGAGGTCTGCAAATCAATGTACCAACGCGATCGTCAAGAACAATCATGATTTTTACATCCTCTGTCGACCCTTCTCTCACCTCATTCCACATAGCTGGTGCTTGTGAAATTTCAAGAACTGCTCTTCTTTCCTCCATTTATGAAGGCCCCAATTGGTTCAGCAAGAATGTGCTTCATTGCCTTCACTCCCAGTGGGTTGTTCTTGCTCTGCAACAATAAAAGAAATCGCATGAGGAAAGAATAAATCATATATACACTAATCATAATAGTGGATATTTGACTTAGAAAAAATGACGAGCAACATGCCACAACCAGTTAAATTACACTGATAATATCAAAATTCTTTAGACGATCAATGTATAGAAATCAAACTTCTCTGCAGAAATACTAAGTGCGAGTCACTTACAATTGAGCAGGTGCCTGCACGAACGTTGCAAACAGGATAGTCGTGCGGACAACAACTGTAGTGATCTTCACAGCAAGTGGCTCCTTCAAGAGGGCAACATCCCCAAGAGAAGCAGGAGTTATAGTATTCAAAGACACAACAGCAAGTGGTACCCTCAGGGCATTGAGCATAATCATCACACTGAGTAGGTGGCTTGATTGGCGATGGAGGAGATGGACTAGGTTTAGGGGGATTTACGCCTGTCTTGACTGGGTAAGAAGGCTCTATGGCTAATCCACACAAACCTTTAGAACTGGCGACGTTACGTTGAACGCGAAGGTAACCTTTCTCTCCCCAAGAAGCACCCCAAGAGTTCCTAATAATCCAATAATCCATACCATTCTCACTACCATATCCAACAGCAACCACACCATGGTCCACTGCAGTTCCACATTTTCCAGTAAAAATACCCTGCAGACATGTGATGCCAAAAGGAATTACAGATATGTATTAGACCATATAACTAATAGGCAATAAGAACTTCATCACATAATTTTATTATAGAATAGTATGCTGTGATCATTGACAAATCATAGTTTTCGACTTTTAAATAGCAGTGCTCATGCAGCCAAAATTACTTGAGGTAGTAAGGTTAGTAAGACAATTTAGTATTTTACTACTACAACATTAGGCCCAACATAATTCAACAAGTAGGGTCTGAGGAAGGTAGTGTGTATGCAGACCTTAACTCTACATTTAATAAGGCAGAGAAGCAATTTCCAAAGACCCTCGGCTCAGAAAGATAAAGGGAATGATATTTAATATTTTACTAACTAATGAATTTTTCAATAAGATTACAAGTTATATATGCCGGCAATGCAAAAAAAATTACACTATCGATGTACTTTAAATATGCCATATTCCTTGGTCGAAAGAGACCTACTGTCTTGGATAAAAAGAAAACATTTTACTAGAAAAACAATATCTTCACAATGTTGTAAGATACGTTTCTTGCACTTCTCCTCCTTAGTTGTGAGTTTTGGAATAACTAACTGATTAACAAAATTTGCCAAGTTCACTTGTATTTTCTCTGTTTAGGGAAAAAGATAGACTAAAAACATTACCGATACATAGTGTTGAAAGTCTTTGCCACCAGCTTCAATGGCAATGCTCACAGGTTGACTTGCAACAGCCTTTTGCAGTGCCTTTTCATTATTTTCAGGAACATCTTCGTACCCATTTATGGTAACAACCTTGGCATTTTTCTGCATGATACAAATGTTTCAAAAAAAAAATCTTCAATTCACTACATAAATCAATAAATAAAGTGAATTTAGTTCAGTTAAAGAATCCAAAACTTACCCTTGACTGGTCACATCTGCCATCACGGCCTGTGTAAGGATAATCTTCTTCAGTGTCAATTCCTCCATTTTTTATGATGAAATCAAAAGCGTAGTCCATAAGACCGCCATTGCAACCGTCATTGTAGGAAGTATCGCAATCCACCAGCTCTTGCTCCGATAGTGAAATCACATCTCCGGTTACTATTGAGTTCACTGCTTCAACGGAAGCAATTGCAGAGAATGCCCAACAACTCCCTGGTTCATTTAAACCATAGATTATTACTCCATACACAAATATTGAGCCATACAACATAAATAATGAATTGAGAAATTTTAAAACCAACTGATATGCAGGCATTAATAAAGAATACACGTCAGTGTCACATGGTATTTAGACTTCGTGTACCATTTGACATCAAATTGCACATTAAATATTGTAGCAACTAACAAATATTCTACTGCCAAAACTCTGCATCAATTGGTGAGCGTTTTCTATCATTATCAAGTTGTGCTGTTAAGCTTTTCACCCGATAATTGCTCATGCGTATGGACAGATGGGGCCAGGGAATAATGACTAGGAAAAAAGAAAAGATGTGGTCGGGGAATAATATGATTAAGCCCCAAAAATGTGAAGAATTGTTATACTAGTATTAGGTAAAAAAGTTGATCTATGACATAATTCTTTATATCCAATAATAAGGGCATACAACTATTTAAACTATAAAATAATAAATTGTTACAACTGATCATTAAATTACACTAATACTATAAAAAATAATACTATCAAAGTATATGAATTAAAATCGAAGAAAAACATATAGGTATTCATCGTTTATGCGTAGACACACATATTGGCTTTCTAGTCATAGAGGACTAGAATTGAATTCCCCCACACTATTGACATGAGAGTTTATGAACAGAGAAAATATTTCAATCTGATCTAATACCATAGAAAATAATTCTTGATACCGATTCTAATCTAATAATATAGAAAATAATGAATAACCATTTATATTTAAAAATAATTTAACTTTAATCTTTTTATTTTATTCATTTTATAGTCAGTGCGGACTCACAAAACTTTTGCCCTTAAACTTTTAAGAATAAATATTTCAAAAGTTTTTTTTTCTTTTTTTTTTAAACTTTGTGTAAGTGAAACAGAGAGTATTTATTTATTTTAGCACAGTAAGGTATGATTTCCTTTGTTTGTCAAGTTCGTATATATTAATTAATGATGGTAGTGGAACACCGAACACCAACTAGCCCTCTGTATGCTTTAATAACAAATTAAATTACGAAAATATTATCTAATTAATTTGAGATCCATTAACCAAAAAAACAGAGATAAACGAAAGAGACAAGCCATAGCCAATTAACTTACCACAGCTTCCTTGATCCTTAACTCCAACAAGAACACCTTTCTCTCTCCAATCAACTGAGTCCGGCAAGCTATCCCCAACTTTAGGAAGATACCGATCGCTTTTGTTCTTTAACAACCTGCGACGATCACTGGTTTTAGTACCCAAGTACATGGACCTGTACTCCTCGTTAGTCAGATCAGCAAATTTGGTTAAACCAAGCTTGTAACTCTTGTTTGGAACAGAGTTCTGTTCATCTATGTATCTTAGGTTTTCTTTAAAGATCTGAAACCGCTTGTCTTTTTCGTCTAAGGCGTTGTACGATTTTCCATGTTCGACTAGCCATGACTCGTACAAGGACATGACTTCATCGTCCGTTCGAAAGTGTTGGTTTTCATCGTAGGTTAAGATGGACATGTCGGAAGCGGAAGATAAGGTGGAGAAGAATAAGAAGAGGAGGAGAAGTAGGGATATGGTGAGAGTAAAGCTAAGAGTTGCCATGATTGGGTGTTTTTCCTGCTTTGTGGGGGAAGAGAAGAAAGGATTGGGGAAAAGGTGGAGAAGAAAGACTGTTTATAAAGGAAGGAAAGGGGATATTATTGGAAATGTAGACGTATGTACAATAATTGGATAAGTATTTTACTGCTTGTTGGAAAATATGAAAATGAAGAAAAAAAGAAATTAGAAATAGGAAGTTAGCTAGGAAAAGGACAAATTAATTGAATTTCACACATCATAAGATGTGGTGGATAGTTAAGATATCTTCAGTTCTCCAACTTTAAATCTTTAATCAAGAGAGTTTGAATTTAAAAAATAAAATTTTCGAGCTCAAGGAACGAAATTTTATTTTGATAAAGATGAATAAAATACTACTCCACTACTATACTTGTTAAGACACTCAGTCAAATTATAATGTGTTTAATAAATCGTCTTTCTTTTTTAAATTTTTGCGCTTAACACTTGTTTTATTTCAATTCGTTACATCATTGGATGGCATCGATCAAGATGGAAAACCTATATTTTACTTCTAAATACAAAACGCAATATCCTATCTTCGAAAGTCAGGCTTCAGGTAGTTTAAAACAGAAATATTTATTTTTCTGCTTTTTCCTTTGTATAGACGAGGAAATATCAGTGTTTTTAAAAGGCGGGGACTTGAAGTGAAGCGTTTTACGTAATATGGGGCAAAATGAAAATTTTGAGGCACGGAGCGTAATCCCCATGGATCGTTAAATTTATAAATTAATAAAATAAAATAATAACACAAAATATATAAAAAGTACATTAAAATTAATAAAATTAAAAAGGAATAAAGAAACTCATAGAAACAAAAGTATCGATCATTTTTTATAAATATAAATAATGCACTAATATTAAAGTTATGAGACACCAATCAATCGTAATTAACTTTCAAATAATTAAAAAATAAGAGTTTCTTAAAAATTATTATCAAACTACATATTTTACCTCCCTGAAAGTAAAATAAATATGATAAATTTAATCAATACTGTAATTTAAAATATTATTCCTTCACGATTAAATACAAAATACTTTAAATTTGAGATATGTGGAACTAAGACATAAAAGACCAATGGCAAGTGAAGATACAGATTTCGGCTATCTATTTCCCAAAGAAATGTTCAAATAAAATTCATTCTTGCGATGTTCAATCAAATAATACGCAATACTATGTCTCGTTATTTGAGTTACTCCTAATTATTATATTTTTACATATGAATATAATTTATATCATTCATTTGTTATAGAATTACGAGGGCCAACAAAGCTAATTAGGGAATTTAACACATGAATTGTGTAAGAACTATTGGGCAAGACTCGAGCGTTGAACGTAGTCGTATTCAAGGCGCGCAGTCGGTTGCTTGGGCGTAAGCAGAGGCGGAGCCAGGATTTCAAGTTTATGAGTTCGGAATTCTAATCATTTTAATTTACTGGGTTCTAAATTAATAATTGTACATATTCAATAAATTTTTTAAGACAAATACAGAATTCGAACCAAAGTTATTGGGTTCGGCCGAACCCACTGACTACACTCTAGCTCCGCCCTTGAGCGTAAGCCTCGTATAACTAAGCCCTGCAAGTGTGCCTCAGAGCGCTTTGATGGTGTCTTGGCTCTGGGACGAGCCCTAGACGAGTTCCAAAAGCTTTAAACAGACGGAATATGTGACATCACCTCCAAAGTAAACTAATTAACATCATACTGTTCATAGACAGCTTTAGTATAGAAAAAACATAAACAAATAGGCGTTGAATATTTTATGGAATAAAAAAAAACCAACTACTTAGTATTTTTTTAACTCGAAAAAAGATTCCAACTACCACATTAGTTAGGAGAGAAAAAGAGAAGTACATTAATTATATAAAATGTAAAGATCTTTTTCATTATTAGTAAATTTTAACATGTACTGACATAATTTTTTTTAATAATTATGCTATAATTTAAATGATTATGCTTTTATAGATCAATGTATAAAGCTTAAAACTTAAAAGAAGAAAATATTACAGTTATCATGTGCATTTTACAGGTAAAAGATACAAGAGAATAGAGATTCTAATATTTGTCCAACTAGTGGAGTGGTAGATTTTTCAGATGAGATTCTTATCTACTATTACACGGTATCAAAGATGGACACGTTTCCTGATGTGATTAGATATTAAAAACTAGACGGGCGTTGTTGTTTTCGTCAGCGGGACCCACCCCCACAAATATACTAGTAATAAATATTTGGGTGGACTCTTTTTAAATTTTATCCTTTTTCCTGTCATTTCTTTTTAAACAGATCTTCAAGTAAAAACAAAACATTCTTCTTTTTCGTTTTCTTTTTATATTTACATCTAAGATGAAGAAAAAAGGAGATTATAGTAAAGAATCATAGGATCTTCATTTTAGAGATCAATAGATTATTATTTAAGCTTTTTACAGTTTAAATTCTACCGATCCTCTGACTACGCTATTTTTGTGATATTATATTAAAATTGAATCCAAATACATTAATATAGACCAGGGGAGACAACACTCATGTGTAGTAAGTACTAAACAAGTAAGACTAAATGAAAACAAAATAAATTGCACCAAATAGTACTACTCGACATAGAAATATGGAATGACGATCATAAGAGAATTTTGGGGTCAGAGACAAACAAAAGAAAAAAAATAAGGCTAAATAATCCTTTTTTATTTGTGTAAATCAAATTGCATAGTTATCGGTGAATCTTCTGGTGAATCCAAATTAGTCGGACTCCAATACAAATACAAGACACTAAATGAATAATCAAAAAAGATTAGATGCACAAGCTGACCCTAGCCGCAGCATTGTCAAACAGAAAAGGTATTCAATAAAAAGATACTTATATTTTTTAGGTTAAGAACAGATTAATATCTCAAAGTGATTAACGATTCTTCTCTCATCGAAATAGAAACTTGAGCAATTTTTAATTAAATCCTACGATCTCGATGCAATGACTGCCACCCATAGGCTAACATGAAAATTGATCCAAACTAGTGCAACTTGTGCTTCTTTGTCTTTATAATTATGTGACTGATTTGGTGCTTTTCTTCAGAAAACCCAAGATACACCATGTCATGAGTGATGAGTCATCAGTGAAAGTAATATGGGAACAAAATTACAAAAGATCAATTTAGTATTAACATTAATACAGTGATACAGCTCAGTGGGGTCATTCACGCCGAAAAATAGGAATGTCAATAATGCTTCTTAATGAGACATTGTTATAAAATAAGAATATTCAAAGTGGTGATTAGAAAGTTCATGAAATTACGATAAAATTTATCCGTATTCAATTTTTACACCAAATTATACTTATTAAATTTAGTGGGCGTGTGGACATAAGAATTGTGAAATTCTGGGGAAAAAAAAATTAAAAATAATATTGAAAAATTAAAGTTGTGTTTGGATATAAATACAATATAGAGTTATTTTTGAATCTTTATGAGTGATTTGTAGTGAAAATTCTGAAAAATAACTTTTTGGAGTTTTTTGAATTTCCGAAAAATTTTGAAATTCAATTTCATGTGAAATTTAAAATTTTCATGGTCAAACACTGATTTCGAAAAAAAAAAAATTCCAAAAAAAGTGATTTTTTTATGGCCAAACGTGCCCTTACGGTAAGAATATGTATAAATTAATGTATAAATTAATTATGATTTAGTGATAAAAATATATATATAAATACATGTGTCATGTATTTATTAAATTGGTGTAAACGCGTACGCAGATAAATTTTTTACTTTAAATTACTAGGAGTTCTCCAGATTCCAAACGGCAATGAGGGTGATCTTGTTTTCAATAAATTATAAGTAGTAATAGTAGTATTAGCATCTTTTGTGCCATTATTAAAAGTCGTATTAGATTATTTAAAGAGAGGAAGATATTTTCATTTGATGTATCTGGCTATGTTTTGTGACCATCAGAGAAAAACAGAAGGCAAAAGATTTTTTCTTTTCTCTTGCTTTTTGTTTTTTTCTCTATCGATTATTTTGCCTTCAAATTTACGTTTTGGGTAAAGGTCAAACGAATTGGCCAATATGATAAAGACATATAACCCTGATTTGGTTGGCACTTGGATAAGATTATAGTTTAGATTCTTTTTATACTGATAACATTTTGCAATGAATGAGTCCATCAATACTAGACTAGAAGAAGGAAATTCCAAAAAGAACTTAAGTTGAGATCACACCTAATCCCTTTGGTTCGGTTTAAACATATTAATAAGTTTTTGGAAACTTTTCTAATCAAACGAGCAAACGATGCTTAGAGTATTGCTGTTGGATATTAGGTGATATGATGCATCTTCCTCTTCCATTTCTTGCACGGAAATAAGTTTGTAATAGCCAGTCAATATATATGAAATGCTTTTAATCCAACTCGACCTTCATATTTTTCTCTTTTGTTTTTTCTTTAAGTTAAAAAGGATGTCCATATTTCATTCTTAATTACATGGGCTGATTTATAAGATGGGAAAAAATAAAAGAAATACAAGGGTTGATTGTATAGAGTACGTAAAATTAAATTTTTAAGAAGTTGTAAAAATATTTTGTTAAACAATGAATATTACGTTCAGTTTCCTTCATAGTTCATTCGGTCATGGAATATTTACTTCTTTATATGTAAATTAACTCGAAAATGTTTTGAAACAAAAAGTATCATCACATTAGTGGTAAATACTATTAAATTTGTCAGTGTAATAGTAGCTTAAGCCTCAGCTAAGCTCTAATGGTGATGAGAACTGGACTTCTATGCCATGGGAGGTTACAGTGAAGAAAATGAAGAAGGAGAGAGAGTGAAGCTTCTAGAATTTCATTTCTCTTCAAAATTAAAATCTGAGTAGAGAGTCCACTATATACAAAAAAGAAAATGTTAAGAAAAATGAAGTCCACTAACTAAAGCTATTACATCTGTCATTTAACTAATACGTTCCACTAACTGACAGCTAACACTAACAACTCTGCTCCAATAACTAAGCTAGTGACTAAGCTAAGCTAAGTGAATAATTAATCTTAACACGCCCTCAAGTTGGAGGTGTGGTGAACACAGCCAACTTGCCTAATGTAGCACTATGCTTGATCCCGGTCAAGGATTTAGTCAAAACATCTACAAGCTGATTATCTGTTCGGATGTGGTAGAGAGAAATTAGGCCTGCTTGTAATTGACCACGCACAAAATGGCAATCCACTTCTATATGCTTGGTCCTTTCGTGAAATACTGGATTCTTTGCAATGTGCAGTGCAGATTGAATGTCACAGAATACTGAGATAGGTAAGGAAAAAGGAACATTCAGTTCTTCAAATAGTCTGCTCAACCATACTAGTTCCCATACTACTTTCCTGAGAGCTCTATACTCTGCTTCTGCAAAAGATAAAGATATAGTCTCTTGTTTCTTAGATTTCCAACTGATAGGATTGTTGCCCAGTAGCACTAAATAACCTGTAATGGACCTCCTAGAATCCGGGCAGGCTGCCCAATCAAAATCACAATAGGCTTTAACTGTGTGATCTCCATTATTTGACATGAAAATTCCCAAAGTAGGGTCATTTCTCAAATATCTGAGCAGATGAAATGCTGCTTTCAGATTAGGTTCTCTAGGTTCCTGTATAAACTGGCTCAAGTGTTGGACACTATATGCAATGTCCAATCTGGTGTTAGTTAGAAAATTCAATTTACCTACTTGCTTTCTATAATAGGTAGGATCCTGTGGGATTGTGCCTTCTCTAGCCTTCAACTTTATAGTGGGATCCAAGGGTGAAGAACAAGGTTTGTAATCCAAACAATTGTATTCTTTTAACAAATCTAGCACAAACTTCCTTTGAGATATAATAACCCCATCATCTTTATACATAATCTCCAATCCCAGGAAGTAGTGCAGCTGCCCCAGGTCCTTGATCTTGAATTGTTCATGTAGAAATACTTTGAGTTGTGCAATTTCCTCTTGGTCAGTTCCAGTGAGTAGTACATCATCCACATATACTACAACATATACTGAGGATTCTCCATTTCTTTTATAGAAAAGTGAGTAGTCATACATGGAATGTATATAGTCCTTTGAACACAATGCCTCAGTCAACTTTGCATACCATTATCGACTGGCTTGTTTCAAGCCATAAAGAGATTTGTTTAGTTTACAAATCAATCCCGTTTCATCCACAACAAGCCTAGGTGGTACCTGTATATACACCTTCTCATTGAGGTCTCCATGGAGGAAAGCATTGTTCATATCTAATTGAAATATGAACCAACCTTTCTTAACTGATGTAGCTATCAAAGCCCTTACTGTTGTCATCTTTACTGCTGGTGAGAATGTTTCTGTATAATCAATTCCTGCCTACTGAGTGTAGCCTTTAACAACCAGCCTAGCTTTGAACCTTTCAATGTTGCCATCTGCTTTGTGCTTCACCTTGTAGACCCATTTACAACCTATTGCTTGCTTCCTAGGTGGCAAAGTTACTAGGTCATTAGAATATAGTGCTTCAAATTCATGTGTCATTGCTGCTTGCCATGCAGGATCAATGGCTGCCTCCTCATATGATGATGGTTCCCAGTCATGACAAACATTTCTCACAAGAGTCTAATTGTTAGAGGTTAGTAGATCAGAGGTAATGTGGTGATTCATAGAGAATAAGGCATTTAGGATAACAGAATTTGTTTTAAGGTGAGGAAGGGAATGTACATAATATTACAAATAGATAGGTGTTTTATGAGTTCTTTGAGATTGCCTCAATTGGACATGTTCTGCATGGGTCTGTTCAGTGTAACAATATTGTGGTGAATCAGGTAATGAAGAAAAGGGTACCGCAGAAAATGATGGGAAAGCTATATGTATAGGTGACATAGGATTGGATGTGCTATCAGGACTCCTTTGATCATTGAAATCTTCAGACAGTTGTGTAATATTTGTACTATCAGAGGGTTGTTCACATAGAGACTCAATGAAGGGAATTGAATGAGGGACAAATGACTGAGGAGATATGTTAATGTTGATTGCAAAAGGAAAGATGGACTCATTGAAGGCTAAATCTCTGGAGATATGAATCTTTCTAGTGGCTATACTCAAGACTTTGTACCCCTTTGTGTTGAAAGGATAACCAATAAACACATGTGGAGTTGTTCTCAATTTCAGCAGGTTGTGTATCAGTGGTTGCTACATATACATTAGCCACTTCTCTATTTCCTCTATTGAACCAATTATTCTAGTTGTTGTTGGAATTGTGATTGTAGTTGAAACTTTGTCTAGGATTTTGATTGAAGTTGGAGGTCTGATTGTGATTTGTATTTGGATTCTGATTCTGACTGAAACTTTGAAGATATTCATGAAGCTTATAACATTTCTCCTTGGTGTGCCCTGGTCTCTTACAATAATCACAAAAAGGTCTGTTCATGTTGTTATGATTGTTATTTGGAGAATAGTTTGTCTTGAATGAACCGGGTCTATTTGTGCTAGCACTTAAAGCTGATGACTCTAGAGCCAAATGATTATTTGGCTTGATTTTTCTCTGCCTTTCCTCTTGAATTAGCAATGAAAAAGTTTGGGCAATTGAAGGAAGATGATTCATCATGAGTATACTGCCTCGAACTATAGTGTATGTCTCATTCAATCCCATAAGAAACTGTATCAACCTCTTATCCTGCTCAGCTTTGTACATGCTTTCCTTAGCTCCACATGTACAATTATAAGTGCAATGAGATTTGACAATTAAAGTGTTGAGTTCCTCCCATAACTTCTTCATTTTAATGTAGTAACCAGTGATATCAAGGGCTCCTTGGGATAGATCATTGATTTCTTTTTGGATCTGGTAGAGTTTTGTTCCATTTGTTTGATCATATCGATCTTCAAGTTCTCTCCACAATTCAAATGCATCTGTCACATATTCAACACTATCTGCAATCTCCTTAGTTAAGGAGTTTAGAATCCATGAAGTGACCATGTCATCGTATCTTTCCCATAGTCGAAATTTCGATGAGTCTGAATCTGGTCTCTTACATTCCCCGTTGATAAATCCCGGCTTATTTTTCACTGATAGGGCTCGCATTACACCCTTTCTCCATGATCGATATCCAAAACCATCACATGGAACAGGAACCAACGCTGCTCCGGGATTATCAGATGGATGCATATACAAGGGACTATTGATATTAACACTTGACTGATTAGGCGGTTCAGCCATGGTCGGTGTAGATTGATCATCATCTTCGACAATAGTCATCTCGTACAGTATGAAATTTCTAAATGATTGAGAACTAGAAAACAATGATTACAGATCTAGAAGCAATTTCCAAGTGATTATAGAAACAGAAAAGTTTGAAATTGATGAAAAATGAACTTGCATGTGTGCGATCTGATTGAGACCGAGATTGACGGAATTAGAACTAACAGATTCAAAGAGACGAGTCCAAACTTACGCTTCTTGCTCTGATACCATATTAAATTCGTTAGTGTAATAGTAGCTTAAGCCTCAGCTAAGCTTTAATGGTGATGAGAACTGGACTTTTACGTCATGGGAGGTTACAGTGAAGAGAATGAAGAAGGAGAGAGAGTGAAACTTCTAGAATTTCATTTCTCTTCAAAATTAAAATCTGAGTGGAGAGTCCACTATATACAAAAACAAAAATGTTAAGAAAAATGAAGTCCACTAACTAAAGCTTTTACAACTGTCATTTAACTAATACGTTCCACTAAATGACAGCTAACACTAATAATTCTGCTCCAATAACTAAGCTAGTGACTAAGCTAAGCTAAGTGAATAATTAATCTTAACAAATACAACACTTGTTAAGTATTTTGGAGCTGGTATATATATGTAATTCCGACTTGAAACTAAATGCTATCATTCAAAAAGATAGTATAATTTTTAAGTTTCTGTGCTACTAACTATGACCAATGCATTTAATTTTCGATGTGGCTTCAAAACTCAATTCTTTAATTTTTCGAAAATACGAACTTCAATATTTGAAACATATATAGGTTTTACATATCACAAACTTTTTAGAATTAATTATTTTAAAATAACCTGTTGATTTTCTAAATTATAAACATTGCCTTTAAGTTTTTTTTTTTTTGGGGGCGCGTGAACTTTTCCCAGAAAAGTTGCTGAAGTTTGGCACGCTGCACTTTTGCTCAAGCACATGAAAGGTCCCTATGTCGTGCACTCCATGACTTTGAAGAGCTTGAAAAAGACAAATAATAAATTAGAAATTCGTACTACTTCACTCTTGGCTTCATGATCCGGATTAGTATTTATCTGAATCTAGTATTTTTTACGCGAAACATAAATTTATATGTAAAAGTTTACTAGAATTGTCACAAATGATAAATTTGAACACATAAGTTTAAAGATACAATAGATTCAGTTTTAAAAGCCTTAAAAATTAAACTTATAGAGTTTAAATCCTATATTCGTGGTTGCCGCAACTTTTTTTATCCCAACACTTGTTAAAATGAAAGTGACAAGTGAAGGAAGGAAAAAGTAGGAAATGACATTGTATTGTCGCTATCAAAATAATAACCCAAAAAAGATACTTTTTGTATATATATATATATATATTGTATGTTATATACTAAAATTATATAAATTTTATATATTTTTCGACTAACAAATATAAATAATTTTATCGCGGGCTAAATATGATAATACCCCAAAAAGCAATCAAGATTCTTGAAGGACAATGGGAAGAAGGGAGATTCCATCCCTGAAGCTTTCATACAACTGATCAATAGCAATAAGTAAATACTTTCACTTCATCAGTCTATTTATGGGGTCCAATGAGCTTGTTTTTATTTGACAAAATGGTATAAAGGGTGTTCCATTTTCAGTAAAAATTACTCCTTGCACCGTGTTTATACATTAAATTATATAATTTATTATGATTAAATAATTTAACGAGATAAAAATATATATTAATTAATCATGATCAAGTTAGAAAACCTTATATTAAAACACATGTTATGTATTTATTTGTTTAGTATTAACACCCGATGGGTAAGTTTTTACCTCTATTTCCTAGATAGGAGTAACTCTCTTGCGAGTCAAATATTATTCATCATGTGCAATTACAAAGAAATAATCATTATTTTCTAAACTTTGTCATGCGTTCATTATAGTAGGTTATCTACATCATACCTTCGGAGTGCATCGCATAATACTTTATGTACCAAATTACTTTTTTCTCAAATGAAATAATTAAAAAAAAATAGTACTTATCACATACAGTGGAACAAAAGACGGGTATATGTTTTGTATTGAATCGAAAACTAGACAAAGGCATAACAACTTATATTTGGGTGTAAAATGTCCACGTAAACAAATTCCTGGTCAGAGATTCCACTTACTCCCTTGACATTGGGCAGATAAGATCCTCCTCCAGTTTGGAATTTTGGATCAATCTGTCGTAGTAAAAAGGGTAAGAAAACAAGTGTTTATGACTCAACTGGCTTGAACCAGTCTGCTATAAATATGGCCACACATGGGATATGGGTCCCACTGATCCAGAATAAATTTTTTGGGCATTTTCTCACTTGGAAGTTGTCAGTCATTAGGTCTTTCAATTGACTGATCTTTGGGCTTGGGTTTGTATGGGGAACCTCTGTTTCTCATCTTTGATGCCCATATCCTGATTTTCTTTGCAATTCTACTTTCTGTAGCATGGGTCCCTTGTCTTTTATCATTACTTATTATATTATTAACTTCTAAGGTAAAATACAAATTACTCCACTTTATTTGTATGTAACATGGGTACATGGCCCCATAAAAGCTTCACTTTTGATTAAAATAGCATGAGTTAACCAGTTTTTACACCTGTTAGTTAAAAAATAGCTAATGTTTGCAAAGTCATTAAAAAATAATTACTATTTTGTTGAAACACGGAAGGTTCGAGCATAATATGGTGAATTATAGAGCTCTAATGTATAAACTTTCACTATGTTGGAGCTCCGGCACACGAAAAGTTCCAGCATAATATGCTTGATTATGGAACTCATGCGTATAAACCTCCAACATACTATGTTGGAACTCTAGCACATTATGAAATTCCAGCGTATTATGCTGGAATCTCATATGTAAAAAAATCAAACTTCAGCATATTATGCTGGAATTTTCCCGAATTTTTAAGGATATTTTTGTTTAGATTTTATTTTTACATGAAAAAGTGGCTAAATCTTGATTATTTTTTAACATGTGACTATTTTTCAATTATGAGTTGTAAAGTTAGCTATTTTTTATTCTCCCTGTGAAGCCCCAAAAAAATTTTCTAACAAGATTAAGCCGAACTCGAGCTTAAGAGAATATTTTGCGAGACCTCGAAGTGCTTGTGAACCCACACGAGGGTAATACGATCATTACAATACTTAGGTATGAAGGTAAGATGGATTTAAGGTCCTCAAGTTGTATGATTAAAGGCATAGATTGGAATGATTGAGCTAAGAGGGAGGAAAGGATTCCAGCAGACCTGCGTAGCCTTCTTGTGTAGCCTACGCAGGCTGCGTAGGCAAAAACAAAATGGAAGTGAGGGGGATGACTTAAGCTGCGTAGGCTACACAGGCCTGCGTAGCCAATCTGCGTAGGCTACGCAATTTGCCTACGTAGGCTATTATCTATAAAAAGAGGGGGATTCGAGGAGAGAGAAAGAAATTTCATTTTTGGCTAAGTTTTGGGGTTCTATAGAGAAGGTGGAGCATCCCCAACCCTGTCACGACCCAAACTAACCCCTGTTGTGATGGCGCCTATCGTGGAACTAGACAAGCCGACTCATTTCTAAAACAAACCGATATTTTTCATTTCAAAGATAATTTCAATATTATTTAACATAAAAACCTTCATAAAGGAGTTCCAATCAAAATAAAAGTGCGGAAGGAAAAGCCCGACATCGGGGTGTCACTAGTCATGAGCATCTACTACAATCTGTCTAACAATATCAAGGCTAACTCAGCCTGAAAAATAGCTAAATACAACTAGAGGAAGATAAGAGGGAGAAGGGGAGGGCTGCGATCGCCAGGCAGCTACATTGCTATCCTCGGAAAAATCTGCAATCAGAACAATCAACAACCACTACTATGTCCAGCTATACCTGGATCTGCACACAAGGTGCAGGGAGTAACGTGAGTACGCCAACTCAGTAAGTAACAAGAATAAATAAAGACTGAGTAGTAGTGACGAGAAATAAAGCATATACCATTCATATCAGGAAAATCTCAGTAAAATACCACATGCTTTTAAAATCAGGATTTGAATCAAAACATCTCGTTTAAACCCAGTTCCAGTAAAAATCATTTAAATATATTTTTCAACAGTTTTCAGACAGAAAAAATGCAAAGGTGAGCAAAAATGATGAAATCATAAACAGCCCATCGGGCAAAACATCACTCATATACAACCTCTCGGGCAAACCTCATATCACTCGTGCCACTCGGGCATACCTCACAATCACTCTTACCGCTCGGGCATACCTCACAATCACTCATGCCTCCCAGTCACTCAGCACTCGGCACTCGCACTCAGTAGGTACATGCGCTCACTGGGGCTGTGTACAAACTCCGGAGGGGCTCCTTCAGCCCAAGCACTATATCAAGACAAATCATGGCATAAATCACTCAGGCCCTTGGCCTATATCAAACATGTTGCGGCGTGCAGCCCGATCCCATAAATATCCTCACAAATCAGGCCCTCGGCCTCACTTAATCATAAACCTCTCAAGCCACTCGGGTATTTCAGTAAAAACAGGGCATTCGACCCAAAACAACATTTATATGCATCAAAATAGAGTCATAAAACTGAGTTATGCAGTAAACAAGTATAACCATGACTGAGTATAGATTTTCAATCGAAAATAATGAGAGGATAGTAAGAAAAGGCCCCTAAGGGTCCAAACAGCAATGACACAAGGCCCAAACATGGCATTTAGCCCAATTTACAGAAACTCTTTCTAAAACATATAAGTATCATATAGTTTCAACAAAGTATGCAACTTTACAGTTGCTATGGGACGAACCAAGTCATAACTCCCAACAGTGCACGCCCACACGCCCGTCACCTAGCATGTGCGTCACTAAAAATAGTAGAATGATACAAAATCCAGAGTTTCATACCCTCAGGACTAGATTTACAATTGTTACTTACCTCGAACCGGTCAAATCTCTACCCCGTAATGCTCTTGCCTCTGGACTCGGCCTCCAAATGCTCAGAATCTACTCACAATCAGTACAATACCATCAATACGCTCAATGGAATGAATTCCACAAGAAAAGCTATAAAATTAGACCAAAACCCGAAATTGGCTCAAATCCGGGCCCATGTCTCAAAATCCAACAAAATTCACGAAACTAGAAAGCTTATTCACTCACGAATCTAACCATGCCAAATTCATCAAAATCCGACATCGTTTGGTCCTTCAAATCCTTAAATTACTCTCCAAAAATTCCAAGCCTTAACCCCTCATTTTCACTAATTACATGTTTATACAATGGAAAATCATCATATATACAAGTATTATGGCTCAAGCAACTTACCTCACTGATAGCCCTTGAATCACCCTTCAAAAGTCACTCCAAAAGCTCGCGAAGGGTTCTATTTATGGTTTCTACCAAGATATTTCGCACATGCGGGCTCTTTTTATGTGCCTGCGGGACCGCACCTGCGGTCAAGGCGCCGCATCCGCGAACTCCACTTAATTCCCCAGCTTCCGTACCTGCGCTCCAGGCCTCGTACATGCGGGCTTGCTGGTGCGGCCTAATTCTTCGCGCCTGCTCTCCAGCCTTGGCCTCACATTTTTCCGCATCTGGCAGTAAATTCTCGCGCCTGCAAAAGCACACCTGCGCGTTTCCTCCACTTCTGCGAAGCCTGCCCAGCATTCCCCTTTCCGCATCTGCGCCCCAGGTTTCTCACCTACGGGATCGTAGATGTGACCTCCAACTCGCACCTGCGCATCCTGCCTAGCCCAGCATTGCCCGCACCTGCGAACTCCCCACGCGCACCAGCGGCCTCACACCTGTGACTCTTTTTTTCGCAGGTGCGAAAATAGCAATAGCAGCAGCTTCAGCTGCATTTTCCATCTTCGACAAATATGTTAACCACCCGGAATCACCCCGAGGCCTTTGGGACCTCAACCAAAAATACCAACAAGTCATATATCAACATAACAACTTAGTCAAACCTTCGAATCACTCAAAACAACATCAAATCATCAAATTACCCTCGGACTCAAGCCTAAGAACTTCTAAATTTTCAAATTAGGCAACTGATGCCGAAACCAACCAAACCACGTCCGAATGACCTCAAATTTTCACATACATCACAAATGACACTACGAACCTACCACAACTTTCGGAATTCCATTCCGACCCCGATATCAAATTTTCCACGGCCAACCAAAATTGCCAAATTTCCAATTTCGCCAATTCAAGCTTAATTCTATCACGGACCTCTAAATCACATTATGGACATACTCCTAAGTCCAAAATCACCTAACGGAGCTAACGGAACCATCGGAATTCAAATTTGAGATCGTTTATACATAGGTCAACATCCAATTGACTTTTCCAACTTTAGATTCATAGGGCTATAACTCTCGAAACGACCGTCCGGGTCGTTATATCCTCCCCCTCTTAAACATTTGTTCGCCCTCGAACGGGCCTAGAAACATACCTGGAGTCTCGAATAGGCGTGGATATCTGCTCCGCATCTCCCGCTCAGTCTCCCAGGTGGCCTCCTCCACAGGCTGACCTCTCCATTTCACCTTCACTAAAGCTATATCCTTTGACCTCAACCTTCGAACCTGCCGGTCCAAAATAGCCACCGGCTCTACATCATAAGTCATATCACCCTCCAACTGAACCATGTTGAAATCCAAAACATAGGACGGATCTCCAATATACTTCCGGAGCATGGAAATATGAAACACTGGATGCACACTCGACAAGCTGAGTGGCAAGGCAAGCTTATAAGCCACCTCCCCTATCCTTTGAAGCACCTCAAAAGGCCCAATGAACCGGGGGCTCAACTTGCCCCTCTTCCCAAACCTCATAACACCCTTCATGGGTGATACCTTCAATAAAACCTTCTCCCCAACCATAAAAGACACATCATAGACCTTCCTATCCGCGTAGCTCTTCTGCCTAGATTACGCCGTACGAAGCCGCTCCTGAATCAATTTCACCTTATCTAATGCGTCCTGGACCAAGTCTGTACCTAAGAGCCTAGCTTCACCCGGCTCAAACCATCCAACCAGATATCTACACCTTCTCCCATATAAAGCCTCGTACGGAGCCATCTGAATACTCGACTGATAACTGTTGTTATATGCAAACTCCGCAAGTGGCAGAAACTAGTCCCATGAGCCCCCAAAGTCAATGACACAAGCACGCAACATGTCCTCCAATATCTGAATAGTGCGCTCGGACTGCCCGTCCATCTGAGGGTGAAAAGTTATGCTCAATTCAACCTGATTACCCAACTCTCGCTGCACGGCCCTCCAAAACTGCGATGTCAACTGAGTACCCCTATCTGAAATGATGAAAACCGGACACCATGCAGGCGAACGATCTCTCGGATGTAAATCTTAGCCAACCGCTCTGAAGAGTAAGTAGTACCAACTGGAATGAAGTGCGCAGACTTAGTCAGCCGATCCACAATAACCCAAATAGCATCGAACTTCCTCGAAGTCCATGGGAGCCTAACTACAAAGTCCATGGTGATCCGTTCCCACTTCCACTCTAGGATCTCTAATCTCTGAAGCAAGCCACCCAGTCTCTGATGCTCATACTTAACCTGCTGACAGTTGAGACACCGAGCCACAAACCCAACTATATCCTTTTTCATCCGCCTCTACCAATAGTGCTGCCTCAAATCCTGGTACATCTTCGCGGTACCCGGATGGATGGAATACCGCGAGCTGTGGGCCTTCTCAAGAATCAACTCTCGAAGCCCATCTATATTAGGCACACATATCCGGTCATGCATTCTCAGCACGCCGTCATCACCAATAGTCACATCCCTAGCATCACCTCTCCGAACTCTGTCCTGAAGAACGAACAAGTGGGGGTCATCATACTGACGCTCCTTGATACGGTCATAAAGAGAAGACCTGGAGACCATACAAGCCAATACCCGAATAAGCTCCGAAATATCTAATCTGACAAGCTGGCCCATCAAGGCCTGAACATCCAATGCCAAAGGTCTCTCTACTACTGGAAGATATACTAAACTCCCCAAACTCTCTGGCCGGCGACTCAAAGCATCGGCCACCACATTGGCCTTCCCCGGATGGTACAAAATAGTGATATCATAGTCCTTAAGAAGCTCCAACCATCTCCGCTGACGCAAATTAAGATCCTTCTGCTTTAACAGATATTGCAGACTCATGTGATCAGTATAGATCTCAAAATGAACCCCATACAAATAATGATGCCAAATCTTCAAGGCGTGAACAATGGCTGCTAACTCAAGATCATGGACATGATAGTTCTTCTCATGGGTCTTCGACTGGCGCAAGGCGTAGGCAATCACCCTACCCTCCTGCATCAAAACACAACTAATGCCTATCCTCGAGGCATTACAATACATGGTGTAAGAACCTGAAGCTAATGGCAGAACTAACACTGGATCTGTGGTCAAAGCAGTCTTAAGCTTCTGAAATCTCTCCTCACACTCATCCGACCACCTGAATAGAGTACCCCTTTGGGTCAATATCGTCAAGGGCGGTGCAATAGATGAAAATCCCTCCACAAAGCGACGATAGTAACCCGCTAAACCAAGAAATCTCCTAATCTTCGTGGCTGAGGACGGTCTAGGCCAACTCTGTACCGCCTCTATCTTTTTCGGATCCACCTGAATACCCTCGCTGGACACCACGCGTCCCAAGAATGCTACTGAACTGAGCCAAAACTCATACTTGGAGAACTTTGCATAAAGTTTCTCCTCCCTCAATCTCTGTAATACAATCCTCAAATGCTGAGCGTGCTTCTCCTAGCTACGAGAGTACACCAGGATGTCATCAATGAATACAACGACGAATGAGTCCAAATAGGGCTGGAATACACTGTTCAACAAATGCATGAACGATGCTGGGACATTAGTCAGCCCAAAGGACATCACCAAGAACTCATAATGGCCATATCGGGTCCTGAAAGTTGTCTTAAGAATATCTGAATCCCGAATCTTCAGCTGGTGATAACCGGACCTCAAATCAATCTTGGAGAACACCCTCGCTCCCTGAAGCTGGTCGAATAAATCATCAATACGAGGCAAATGATACTTGTTCTTGCCTGTGACCTTGTTCAACTGCCTGTAATCAATACACATTCTCATGGAACCATCCTTCTTCTTCACAAATAGAACCGGTTCACCCTAAGGTGACACACTAGGCCGAATAAAACCCTTTATCAAGGAGTTCCTGAAGTTGTTCTTTCAATTCCTTCAACTCCGCTGGTGCCATACGATACGGTAGAATAGAAATGGGTTGAGTGCTCGACACCAAATCAATACCAAAGTCAATATTCCCATCAGGCGGCGTGCCCGGCAGGTCTGCAGGAAACACATCCAAAAAATCACGTACCACCGGAACAGAATCAATGACAGGAGTTTCTGCACTAACACCCCTCACAAAAGCCAAATAAGATAGGCAACCCTTCTCAACCATGCGTTGAGCCTTCAAATATAAAATCACCTTACTTGGTACATAATCTACAGAACCGCTCCACTCAACCCTCGGAATTCCCGGCATAGCTAACGTCACCGTCTTAGCGTGACAATCTAGAACAGCATGACATGGAGATAACCAATCGATACCCAATATCACATCAAAGTCGACCATACTGAGCAGCAAAAGGTCCACTTGGGTCTCCAGACCCCCAATAGTCACCATACATGACCGATATACTCGGTCCACAATAATAGTATCGCCCACAGGAGTAGATACATGTACGGATGAAACTAAAGACTTATGGGGCATATCTAGAAAATAGGCGAAATACGAGAAAACATATGAATACGTGGAACTAGGGTCAAATAATACTGAGGCATGTCGGTGACAAACTAAGACAATACCTGTAATCACAGCATCTGAAGCAATAACGTCTAGTCTAGCAGAGAGGGCATAGAAACGGGCATGGCCACCCCCTGATCTGCCTCCCCCTCTAGGGCGACCCCTAGCTGACTGACCTCCATCCCGTGCTGACTAGGTGGGTAGTGAGGTAACTGGTGCTGAAGTCGGAGGCTGACTCCTCTACTGAGATAGACCTCCATGACGATGAGGGCAATGCCTCCACATATTCCCAAGCTCCCCACACTAAAAACAACTCCCTAGTGCTGGTAGCGGGAACTGAAGGGAACCCCTAGCACCGGGATGACTGGTAGAAGAACCTGGAATGGAAGAGCCCTGAACAGGTGGAGCACGGGACGAACTCTTAGCTGGAAGGGCACTAAGTGATGAGTGGCCCTGATGAGAACTGTGAGAACCATGGCCAGATGATGCACCCCGATGAAATGGCCGAGCTGACTGAGCCTGTCTGAAATGACGACCTCTACCGTGCTGGAACTGACCCCCAAAAGGAGCACCGCTAAATCCACCCTGACCACGAGGCCTCTTGGCCTCCCTCTCAACTCTCTCCTAATCGCGAACCATCTCAATCTGCCGAGCAATGTCGACAACATCATCAAAAGTAGCACCTGAAACCCTCTCTCTAGTCATGAGCAAATATAGCTCATAAGTGAGACCATCAATAAACCTCATGATCCTCTCCCTGTCCGTGGGAACCAACCAGATAGCATGACGGGCCAACTCAGAGAACCGCATCTCATACTGTGTTACAGACATATCACCCTGGCGAAGCCGCTCAAACTGTCTGCCAGCTCTTCTCTGCTGCCAAGTAAGGGGTGTTGCGCCAACAGGCTTAAGCCTATCGTAAGTCTCCCACCATCTGAGTGTAACCCCAAAAAACTGAAAGGTAGTGAATGAGACCCCACAAGTCTCCAGAATACCAGCAGTATGGAGTATCCTCTGACATCTGTCCAAAAGGTCCTGAGCATCCTCCCTCTCTCTGTGCCACTAAAGGGTGGTGGCGGGAGTCTCCCAAACCTCTCCAACCTACGCTGATCATCCTCAGGCATAGCAGGAACCACATAATCCTGAGCAACTGCAACCGGCTGGGCTGGTGGTGCCTTTGGTGTCTGAAGTCCCTGAATAACCTGCTCGGGTGTGCGAGCGACGGGAGTCTGAGTGCCTCCCCTAGCCTGAGAAGTGGCTGCGGTCGTCGAGATAGAGACCGCCTGAGCAAGGCCATTACACGCTGTCAGAATCTGAGCTAGCGCCTCCTGAAGGCCTGGAATCACAATAGGCACAGGTGGTGCCTGAGCTGGTGCATCAACATCTGGAACCTTGTCCTGATCTGGGACGACCGGTGGATCTGCAGGTACTGCCCCAGCTGTTGTACAGGCTGTACCTTTATCCCTACCACGACATCGGCCTCTCGCGGCCCTGGCTGATGGTACTGGTGGCTGGCCCTCCTGACCGGTAGCACGAGTCCTCACCATCTGTGAGAGAATGAAACAACATATATTTAGTTAATAGAATCAACAGATTCGCACAACAAGAATTCAAGAATGTGGAGTTTCCTAAAGGTTCTGCAGCCTCTCGATGAAAAGTACAGACGTCTCCGTACCTATCCGCAAGACTTTACTAAACCTGCTCATGACTCGTGAGACCTATGTAACCTAGGCTCTGATACCAATCTGTCACGACCCAAACTAACCCCTGTAGTGATGGCACCTATCGTGAAAATAGACAAGCCGACTCATTTCTAAAACAAACCGATATTTTTCATTTCAAAGATAAATTCAATATTATTTAACATAAAAACCTTCATAAAGGAGTTCCAATCAAAATAAAAGTACGGAAGGAAAAGTCCGACATCGGGGTGTCACTAGTCATGAGCATCTACTACAATCTGTCTAACAATATCAAGGCTAGCTCAGCCTGGAAAATAGCTAAATACATCTAGAGGAAGATAAGAGGGAGAAGAGCAGGGATGCGATCGCCAGGCAGCTACATTGCTATCCCCGGGAAAATCTGCAATCAGAACAATCAACAACCGCTACCGTGTCCAGCTACACCTGGATCTGCACACAAGGTGCAGGGAGTAACGTGAGTACGCCAACTCAGTAAGTAACAACAATAAATAAAGACTGAGCAGTAATGACGAGAAATAAAGCATATAACGTTCATATCAGGAAAATCTCAGTAAAATACTACATGCTTTTAAAATCAGGATTTGAATCAAAACATCCTGTTTAAACCCAATTCCAGTAAAAATCATTTAAATATATTTTTCAACAGTTTTCAGATAGAGGAAAAATGCAAAGGTGAGCAAAAATGATAAAATCATAAACAGCCCCTCGGGCAAAACATCACTCATATATAGCCACTCGGGCAAACCTCACAGTCACTCGTGCCACTCGGGCATACCTCACAATCACTCTTGCCACGCAGGGATACCTCACAATCACTCTTGCCGCTCAGGCATACCTCACAATCACTCTTGCCGCTCAGGCATACCTCACAATCACTCATGCCTCCCAATCACTCAGCACTCGGCACTCACACTCAGTAGGTACCTGCGCTCACTGGGGGTGTGTACAGACTCCGGAGGGGCTCCTTTAGCCCAAGCACTATATCAAACCAAATCATGGCATAAATCACGCAGGCCCTCGGCCTATATCAAACATGCTACGGCGTGCAGCCCGATCCCATAAATATTTAACATGCTGTGGCGTGCAACCCGATCCCATAAATATCCTCATAAATCAGGCCATCAGCCTCACTCAGTCATAAACCTCTCAAGCCACTCGGGCATTTCAGTAAAAATAGGGCATTCGACCCAAAACAATATTTATATACATCAAAATAGAGTCATAAAACTGAGTTATTCAGTAAACAAGTATAACCATGACTGAGTATAGATTTTCAATCGAAAATAATGAGAGGATAGTAAGAAAAGGCCCCTAAGGGTCCAAACAGCACTGGCACAAGGCCCAAATATGGCATTCAGCCCAATTTACAGAAACTCTTTCTAAAATATATAAGTATCATATAGTTTCAACAATGTATGCAACTTTACAGTTACTATGGGACGGACCAAGTTACAATTCCCAACAGTGCACGCCCACACGCTCGTCACCTAGCATGTGCGTCACAAAAAATAGTAGAATGATACAAAATCTGGGGTTTCATACCCTCAGGACTAGATTTATAATTGTTACTTACCTCGAACCGGTCAAATCTCTACCCCGCCATGCTCTTGCCTCTGGACTCGGCCTCCAAATGCTCTGAATCTATTCACAATTAGTACAGTACCACCAATACGCGCTAATGGAATGAATTCCACAAGAAAAGCTACAAAATTAGACCAAAACCCGAAATTGGCTCAAACCCGGCCCCCGAGATCACGTCTCGAAATCCTACAAAATTTACGAAACTAGAAAGCTCATTCACTCACGAATCTAACCATACCAAATTTATCAAAATCCGACATCATTTGGTCCTTCAAAGCCTTAAATTACTCTCCAAAATTTCTAAGCCCTAACCCCTCATTTTCACTAATTATATGATTATACAATGGAAAATTACCATATATACGAGTATTAGGTCTCAAGCAACTTACCTCACTGATAGCCCTAAAATCACCCTTCAAACATCACTCCAAAAGCTCCAAAAACCGACTTGAAATGGTGGAAATGAACCACATTCGCGAAGGGTTCTATTTATGGTTTCTGCCGAGATCTTTTGCACCTGCGGGCTCTTTTTCCGCGCCTGCAGGACCGCACCTGCGGTCAAGGCTCCGCATCTGCGAACTCCACTTAATTCCCCAACTTCCGCACCTGCGCTCCAGGCCTCGCACATGCGGGCTCGCAAGTGCGGTCTAATCCTTCACGCCTGCGCTCTAGCCTTGGCCTCACATTTTTCCGCATCTGCGCAGCAAATTCTCACGCCTGCGAAAGTGCACCTGCGCGTTTCCTACGCTTCTGCGAAGCCTACCCAGCATTCCCCTTTTCGTATCTGCGCCCTAGGTTTCGCACCTGCAGGCTCGCAGATGCGACCTCCAACTCGCACCTGCGCAACCTGCCTAGCCCAGCATTGCCCGTACCTGCGAACTCCCCACGCGCACCAGCGGCCTCGCACCAGTGACTCTCTTTTCCGCAGGTGCGAAAATAGCAGTAGTAGCAGCTTCAGCTGCATTTTCCAACTTCGACAAATCCGTTAACCACCCGGAATCACCCTGAGTCCTTCGGGACCTCTACCAAAAATACCAATAAGTCATATATCAACATACCAACTTAGTCGAACCTTCGAATCAATCAAAACAAGATCAAATCATCAAATTGCCTTCGGACTCAAGTCTCAAAACTTCTAAATTTCAAAATTTGGCAACCGATACAGAAACCAACCAAACCACATACGATTGACCTCAAATTTTGCACACACTTCACAAATGATACTATGAATCTACCCCAACTTCCGGAATTCCATTCCGACCCCGATATCAAATTTTTCACTGCCGACCAAAATTGCCAAATTTTTAATTTCTCCAATTCAAGCCTAATTCGACCACGGACCTTCAAATCACATTCTGGACACACTCCCAAGTCCAAAATCACCTAACGAAGCTAATGAAACTATCAGAATTCAAATCCGAGATCATTTACACATAGGTCAATATCCGATTGACTTTTTCAACTTTAGTTTCTACTTAAGAGACTAAGTGTCTCAATTCACTCTGAAATCACTCTGGTCCCGAACCAACTAACCCGATATAATATAATATAGCTGAATAACACAAAAAGAAGTAGAAATGGGGAAAATGGGACTATAACTCTCGAAACGACTGGCCGGATCGTTACAAACCCAAATACACATCACATGTGAGTTTTATGATATTATTATAATGGATTAACACTAGTTAATGATAGTATTAACATCTACATGGATTGAAATTCATAGGGATTCCTCTAGGCTTTAAGAATCATTCAAAAGATTTTAAGTTAGGGTTTGAGCTACAAGAGGTAAAATCCCTACCTTACACTTAAATACATCTATGGATTAAGTATTTGGAATGTATTGTGAAGTAGAAAGTACCAATTGGTTGAGGAATTATGCTAGTCCTTGAAATGAGTATTGTGAGTTAGAGTTCTTGAATGGAGAAGAAGATGAATAGTGAATTTTTGAATCTTGTTAAGATGATTGGTGATCCTAGTGCTTCAATAACTTAATCATGATTAAGTATTGAATCGTATAACATGTATTAGACTTAAAGTCCAATTATGGAAGCAACTAAGGATAAAAGGGATATGTATGGGTGAATTGGGCTTGTTGAAGACTTATAGTTAACTTGTAAACCTTAAATAGGTATCGACATATATTTGGATACACTTTGATGTCTTGGGATGTCTAATGTAGATATTGGCTTGTTGGCGACGTTTGAGAGTTATAAATGAATTGAAGCATCGTACTATTATTTTGAAGTTTGGACTTGAGGTAAGTTGATTAATACTTACTATTCTTGAGGGATTTTCTCTAAAATCATATTTGAGTTATTACGTGAGTTTGTAAATGTACATCCATACTTGTGGGGACAAGCGGAAAAGGATGTCACCATGTATTTGGAGTTGTATTGCATAAAGAAAGTTTTGTTGTTTTACAATTGAAAATTATTGTTTCTAAAGATTCGATGTCAAACGATGCTCGAGGAAAATGTTATGAGTTTTATTCAAACTTGAGTATTGGAAAGAATACAAAATATTTGAGTGCCGAAGATATATTTTTATGAAAAGTATTTCCTTTTGAAACTTGATTAATGGATAGCACTCGTTGTATCTTTGAAAGATGGATGTTAAATTGCTAAAGGTTTTAACATGAAAAAGATCATATATTTGATTGTTTTATTCAAATAGTTTAGTTTGGCCATGAGCAATGATTTGATAAAAATAGATCCTTTGAGGCTAATATGCTATGAATCTATTTTTAAAATATCAAATATTTTGGGAGTTACTAGTGGAGACCACCGAGATTGGTTCGAATGTTGAATTCGTTACCATGGAACTACACGTGCCTCCGTAGGGACATATCCCAAGGCTAAGCCGAGGTTTGTGGGATAAAGTCCCCAATTGAGAGGGCAAATGATCATTACTTAAAGTAATGAGATTAAGTCGACTCGTACGGCACTACGGGAAGCCGCCTAGACAAGTAAGGTCAAATACTTGTTGCTAGGTCGATCACCTAGTATTTGTTTATTATGTCGGTGTTGGTTTAGTACTCCCGGTGAAAAGGTAAAAGCTAATTTTGTTATGTTTAGGTCTAAGGAGCCAAAAGTAATTTCAATGACTTAATGAGGCTGGAATGATTTTACATGATTTTATTAGAATCATGGGTTGATATAAATGTTTTAAAAGTTTATATCATGATTTACATTTTTCTAGTCTTTTCATTTAAAATGATAAATAGCATGAATTGATATAATTGTTATCGTTTTGTATCAATGTTGGTTGCATTATATTTGTAAAGCTTTGTCCGAGACACTTGAGTTAGAGAGAGTCTATGACGCTCATGGGCGGCTCTAACCCTATATGGGATAAGGCAAGTGCCTTATGGGGGGCCCCATTTGCAAGTGCCTTAGGCCCCCAATTTTGGGAGGCCCCATTTTCTATGAATAATATATATAGTACTTTTATGCTTTTCATAGTAGAAAATTAGTTTTTAAAATTCTACTTTTTACTCTTCCCAAGTAAATCAAACGTTACAATTCATTTCACTCCTCATATTTGATATTCCATATATCAGACATATTTCTTCCTTCCTCTTTATCCATGCCCATCTTCTTTCTACAATTCTACTAGATTTCTTTCTTTCTCCTGCAAGCCAACAACAAGATATTTTAGAACTAAAGTCTTCAAACTTCTTGAATCAGTCATCGGGTAATTTCATTCTAACTTTCTAGTATTATTTTCATTTATTATTTATTATTTTATTAATTTTACTCCATACATATTGTTTAATTTTTTTTAGAATATAAATATGTCAACAAGAAAATATGCATCCGGTTATTCAAAAATCCAAAAGAAAAGAAAAGTTGAAAATTTAATAAAATCTTAAAAGGGAACTTTTGACAAATTTTTGACAAACAATGAAAAAACTAAATCGCAAAATGTAGGAGAATGTTCTGTAGATGAACAAGTCACTAACTTAGTTGAGTCAGATCATAACAAAATCCAAATTGAAGAAGAAGAGGTTTATGAGAAATCTGACGAAGATTCTCAAGAAAATCGAGAACTAATAAATGAATTAAATAATAGCATTCCTAAAAATATATATGATCCTAATCAATGAACTAATGTTGATACAAAGTTGAGAGATTTATTAGTAGAAAAAGGACCAACAAGAATTACTGACATAGATTTTCCAAATGATAAATTCTTAAGACACTTTTCTACTACACATTATTTTTAAAAATTAGCAAATGGGGAAAGACATGAAAGAAGATGGTTAGTTTATTCCAAAGATTTTGATAGAGTATTTTATTTTTATTGCAAGTTGTTTAATACAAATTCTAGTGCTAGTATTAGTAAACTAGCTAGTGAAGGTAGTAGAGATTGGAAAAATCTTAGTACTAAGCTTAAAACTCATGAAACAAAGAACGAACATATTATTAATATGAGTGCATGGATTGACTTAGAAATGAGATTGTGCAAAAATAAAACAATTGATAAAGATATGCAAGACCAAATTAATAGAGATAGAGAGCACTGGAGGAATGTATTGTCAAGAATTATTGCCATCATAAAAACTCTTGGTAAAAATAATTTGGCATTTAGGGGAAAAAAATGAAAAGATCTATCAAGAAAACAACGAAATTTTTTTAAGTCTTATTGAAATGATTGCAGAGTTTGATCCTATCATGCAAAAACATATTCGGCGAATTAAACATGATGAAATTCAAAATCATTACCTCGGACATAATATTCAAAACGAATTGATAAATTTATTGTCAAGTGAAATTAAGAATAATATTATTGAAAAGATTAAAGAAACAAGTGAAATTATACTTGGCACGAAATGTAGAATAAGTAGTTGATTGCTTCAAGAAGATAAACCATAACAAATTAAACTCGATCTCTAACGAGCGAAACATTAATTTGATTCCCTTGGAAAGTTGTCCACCATTTCACAGCTTAGGCATATGTTTGCAGCGATTTTCATAGGTGCAGGGTCGCTGTGGACCATTGAGCTGCGCTCCGATGCAATTACCGATAATCTTTGCATTACATATCACTGGTGTCTGAAGGCCTTTATAGGTTAGTGTAGGTTTTCCATCATCTAGAAGCAGAGTGCTTGTTTCTGATTCCATTAGGAATTCATCGCCATCTACAAGCTCGTCCCATTGCATTCTAATTGGCCACCACCCGCAATTTTTTGCAGGAATAAGAGGAATATCGTTAGCACCACAAGTAGCGTCGCTTCTCTTCCCATTTATCTCCGATGGTTTTGATATAACTTTGGGTGTTTACTTAAATAGGAAACATGCTAGCTAGCTGCCTACAATTAATAAGAGGATCGTTAGCAGCAAAAGGAGTGCAGTGGACAAGTTTGGGAATTGCCCATTGAACGTCTCTCTTGCCATCTCTCCGTTGGTATTTGATTTGTTTACACGACTTGACATAAACTACTCATATTTCTCTCTTAGGCGTTGGTATTTGATTTCGACTTGACATAAACTACTCATATTTCTCTCTTAGGCGTTGGTATTTGATTTGTTTGCACGACTTGACATAAACTACTCATATTTCTCTCTTAGGCGTTAGTATTAGATGCAACCTGCTACAATTAATTCCCCACCGCTATTGACGCAGGGGTAATAAATGAATGTTCCTACCTTTACTTTCTTCTTTAATAGACTCAACGACTTTGTGACATACTATTTCCTACTTCAATTTGTTGTGAGTTTTTGTTTTCCTGTCTGAATCTTATCTTTGTCATCAAGGGCATATGCAAAGACTGAAACAAATGAAATCAGAAAAACGAGTCGGATAGAATAATTGTTGATGTTTTTGTTACTTAAGATGAAATAGTATTAAAATGAGGGTGAATGGGAAATGGAGGGAAAAATAAAAATTTTGAGTAAAATTTTAAGTTTCCCCCTCTTGACAATGAGACATTGTCCCATATTGGAAGAGAAAAAGATTTTTTGTGGGTATATATATAATTGCTCTTCTTGTAGCTCTTAAAGAGTTAAGAAGAAAGCAAGCCTCGCGCCGCCGTCGTCGTCGCTCGCTCGCTCTGCTCGGCTTCGGTCAAATGATCGATTGATTGATCAAATTTATTTGTTAATAGTAAATATTAACGTAAGATTATCCGCATTTGTAACGGATATGTTCCAATCCGTGTATTGACCACCAGCTGCAATAGCAGCCGCCTAATGCTCTTCCCACCATGGCCAAGTGCTTGCTCCACAAACAAACTAGTGATGCTCCATTTTGTAACGGATATGTTCCAATCCGTGTATTGACCACCAGCTGCAATAGCAGCCGCCTAATGCTCTTCCCACCATGGCCAAGTGCTTGCTCCACAAACAAGTTAGTGATGCTCCACCATGGAGGGTGGAGGGTCGTTCATCTTCAAAGCTGACTGCTATAAATATGTGCAGCAGATGTTGGAGAAAGAGACACCAAACTGAAAACGCTCAACTTTGGCTATACATTGCACTCCCTCCTCTCAGCATTTCCATACGATTTTCTGAGTTTCTACTCCTTTGTTCTGCATTATTTTAACTTCAAACAAAGCAACTTTGTGTTCGCTGAAACACTGGGGTTTAAAGTACCGCTACACCAGTGTGTGATTCGTTCTATCCTGGTAGGAAATAATCCATAACCTTGGGTACTAGGAGGGGATTAAATTCCTTAAGGAAACACTGTGAATTCAGTGGGCTCGAATTAATTACTGTTTCATTACGATAACTTATATTTTGCAGAATTATTATTTATAAATACAGCAATATTGAAGGGACTAACAATCTTAAGGAATTTAATATTTATTTTTGTATTTGTGTTATTCTTATTATTCTGCAAACTAAAACCTTTGTGGTTTTGTGTACTCCCGTTTTGGAGAGTAAAGCATTCGTGGCGTTTTGTTGGAGATTAAAATCTACGTGATTTTTACTCCAGTTTGAAAACGTTTATTAAACGTTTGTTTGTGTCATTCGTTTACAGAAAAAATGACGACTGAAAGCGAAAACCAAGTTGTTCCGACGGTGACTGCCAACGCATCGACAAGCCGAACACCGGCGTTGGCACCGGCAGAAAAACTCGAAAAATTTTTCGGGATTGATTTCAAGCACTGGCAGCAGAAGATGTTCTTCTACTTAACTACGTTATGTCTACAGAAGTTCATCAAGAAAGATATTCCTGATCTGCCAGATAAAACTCCAGAGAATGAACGCTTTGTCGTGATTGAAGCGTGGAAGCATTCTGATTTTTTATGCAAGAATTATATTCTTAGCGGAATGGATGATAATATGTATAATGTATACAGTGGCGTGGAGACGTCAAAAGAATTGTGGAATGCGCTTAAAAAGAAATATAAAACTGAAGATGTCGGGATGAAGAAATTCGTTGCCGCAAAATTTTTGGACTACAAAATGGTAGATAGCAAGTCTGTTATTACCCAAGTTCAAGAATTGCAAGTGATTATTCATGATCTACTTGCTGAAGGTCTTGTCATCAATGAAGTATTTCAAGTAGCAGCAATGATTGAGAAGTTGCCTCCGTTGTGGAAGGACTTCAAAAATTATTTGAAACACAAACGAAAGAAAATGTCCCTTGAAGATCTCATTATTCGGTTGAGAATCGAAGAGGACAATAAAGCTGCTGAAAGGAAAGGCCGTGAAAATTCAACAATAATGGGAGCAAATATTGTTGAAGATAACAAAAAGAGGAAGAAGGCTTCTGTTCCGAAATACAACCCAAGCAAGAAGCGGTTCAGTGGAAACTGCTACAACTGTAGAAAAATCGGACACAATTCTACGGAGTGTCGTGCTCCAAAGAAAGACAAAAAAAGGGGTCAAGCAAACATGGTAGTAAAGCATGATAATATTGATAACTTATGTGCCATGCTTTCTGAATGTAACTTGGTGGGAAATCCTAAACAGTGGTGGTTTGATTCTGGAGCCACTCGCCATGTTTGTGCAGTTAGAGAAACTTTTGCTACTTATGCTCCTGCTGGACCCGGAGAGACAGTTTATATGGGAAATGCTTCAACAGCAAAAGTTGAAGGATATGGGAAGATATTTCTGAAAATGACTTCTAGCAAGGTCATGACTTTGAACAATGTCCTTCATGTTCCCGAAATGAGAAAGAATTTAGTCTCTACTGGACTTCTTGTTAAGCACGGTTTTAAGTGCATTTTTGTGTCCGACAAGGTTGTCATAAGTAAGAATGAAATATTTGTAGGAAAAGGTTACCTCACCGAGGGCCTTTTCAATCTAAATGTAATGGTTGTGGAAAACAATAATAATATTTCAGCTTCTTCTTACTTACTTGAGTCAAATGATTTATGGCATGTACATTTGGGTCATGTCAATTATAAAACCTTGCGAAAAATGATTAACTTGAAAGTACTGCCTAAGTTTGAATGCGAAAAATCAAAATGTCAAACATATGTGGAATCTAAGTATGTTAAACATCCTTATAAGTCAGTTGAAAGGAATTCAAATCCTTTAGACTTAATTAACATAGATATTTGTGACATGAAGTCAATACCATCTCGCGGCGGAAAGAAGTATTTCATAACTTTTATTGACGATGGTACTCGATATTGCTATGTTTACTTACTGAATAGTAAAGATGAAGCAATAGACGCATTCAGGCAATACAAAAATGAAGTTGAAACGCAACTTAACAAGAAAGTAAAAATAATAAGAAGTGATAGGGGTGGTGAATATGAATCTCCTTTTGAAGAAATATGTTTAGAATATGGAATTATTCATCAAACAACAGCCCATTACACGCCCCAATCTAATGGGATTGCGGAAAAAAAGAATCGCACATTAAAGGAGATGATGAACGCGTTATTGATAAGTTCTGGTTTGCCACAGAACTTGTGGGGGGAAGCCATTCTTATGGCTAATCGAATATTAAATCGAGTGCCCCATAGCAAAACACAATCCATTCCATATGAAAAATGGAAAGGAAGGAAGCCCAACTTGAATTATTTTAAAGTGTGGGGGTGTTTGGCAGAAGTGCAAGTTCCTAAACCCAAAAGGGTAAAGATAGGACCGAAAACCATTGATTGTGTTTTCATAGGATATGCGACAAATAGTAAAGCATATCGATTTCTGGTTCATAAATCAGAAAATCCCGACATTCATAATAATACGGTTATAGAATCAGATAATGCTGAGCTCTTTGAAAATATATATCCATATAAAAAGGAAAGTTGTTTGGTGAAGGATCTAAACGACCTCGGGAAGAAACAAAAGAAAGTATATGTAATCAGGAGGATCCAAGACGTAGTAAACGTCAAAGAACGTCTACTTCATTTGGACCAGATTTTGTGACTTTCTTATTGGAGAATGAGCCTCAAACATTTAAAGAAGCTATGACTTCTTCCGAATCATTGTTTTGGAAAGAGGCAGTCAATAGTGAAATAGAATCCATATTGAACAACCATACATGGAAATTGGTTGATCTTCCTCCTGAAAATAAACCTTTGGGTTCTAAATGGATTTTTAAGAGAAAAATCAAAAATGATGGCACTATTGATAAATTCAAGGCAAGACTCGTAGTCAAAGGGTATAGACAACGAGAAGGTCTAGACTACTTTGATACATACTCTCCAGTTACAAGAATTACGTCCATACGGATGTTAGTAGCATTAGCTGCAGTGTATGGTCTTGAAATTCATCAAATGGATGTTAAGACGGCCTTCTTAAATGGAGAGTTGGAGGAAGAAATTTACATGGAACAACCTGAAGGGTTTGTGGTTCCAGGTAAAGAAAAGAAGGTATGTAGACTTGTTAAGTCTCTTTACGGACTAAAACAAGCACCCAAACAATGGCATGCGAAATTTGACCAAACAATGTTGTCAAATGGTTTTAAGATAAATGAATGTGATAAATGTGTGTACATTAAAAATGTTCCAAATCACATAGTCATTGTTTGCCTATATGTGGATGATATGCTGATAATGAGTAATGACATTGCCAACATAAATGCTACTAAGCGTATGCTCAATAGCAAGTTTGATATGAAAGACTTGGGAGTTGCTGATTTAATTCTGAAAATTAAGATCCATAAGACTCCTCAAGGTCTGGCATTGTCACAATCTCATTATATTAAGACAGTACTTGAAAAATTCAAGCACTTGAGCTTTAAAGTTGCAAAGACTCCAATTGACGTGAATCTTGCATTAGCAAAGAATAAAGGCCAAAGCATATCACAATTGGATTATGCTCGTGTGTTGGGATGCTTAATGTATATCATGAATTGTACACGATCAGATATAGCTTGTGCTATAAGTAAACTGAGTCGATATACGAGCAATCCAGGCCAATCTCATTGGATGGCAATGAAACGAATTTTAGTATATTTAGAACATACCCAGAACTTTGACTTGTACTACAGTAAATTCCCTGCGGTGATTGAGGGATACTGTGATGCAAATTGGATCACCGGTTCAACTGATTCTAAGTCCACGAGTGGATATGTATTCACTATTGGTGGATGAGCGGTATCTTGGATGTCGTCCAAACAAATATGTATTGCCCGCTCTACAATGGAGACTGAATTCATAGCCTTAGATAAAGCCGGTGAAGAAGTTGAATGGCTCCGGAATTTCTTGGAAGACATTCCATTTTGGCCCAAACCGTTGGCACCAATATGCATACATTGTGATAGTCAAGCGGCAATTGGAAGGGCTGGGAGCGTTATGTATAACGGTAAATCTCGTCATATACGACGAAGACATAAAACCGTTAGGCAATTACTCTCTAGAGGAATTATCACGATTGACTATGTAAAGTCAAGTGATAATATGTCGGATCCACTTACAAAAGGCCTAACTAGAGAGGTAGTTGAGAAATCATCAAGGGGAATGGGGCTATGGCCGAGAACAAGTCATTGTGGCGGTAACTCTACCTAGAAGACTGGAGATCCCAAGATCTAGGTTCAAGGAGATCAAACAAAGTCATTAATGATGGTTCAACATTGTCAAATAAAATTTTAGTCTGTTCTCGTGATGAGATAATGTTCAATACCAAGGATAAAGCACTAAGGCTTTTTAATAATTTCTAAATTTGATACGGGGTATATCAAATAGTGTATCTACAGGATGACACGTTTAGGAATCACCTATGTAAGTGTGAAGTGTTAGCCGCTTTAAGGAGAACTTTGTAAGGCCAGTTCTCTACGCACTTATGAAATCAGGCGGTGTTCATGGCTGAAACGAACATAACAATGAGAACCAAAGACGGTTAAGGGTTAATTGTGTGACTTATGTTTGTGTAGGTATACACCAAAGATCGACGGTTCAAAGATATCAAATCTACCAATTGACCGAGTATATCCGACATAAGTTCACTACGGAAAGTTCAAAGGGAAACCTACTTATCCAGATGCGATTAATCCTTGCTTGCAAATCACACAGTTTTTCCATGCATACTTCCGTGATATAGCCATTCCCCATTCATGTGGGGGATTGTTGAGGTTTTTGTTATTTAAGATGAAATAGTCTTAAAATGAGGGTGAATGGGAAATAGAGGGAAAAATAAAATTTTTGAGTAAAATTTTAAGTTTTCCCCTCTTGACAATGAGACATTGTCCCATATTGGAAGAGAAAACTTTTTTTTGTGGGTATATATATAATTGCTCTTCTTGTAGCTCTTAAAGAGTTAAGAAGAAAGCAAGCCTCGCGCCGTTGTCGTCGTCGCTCGCTCTGCTCGGCTTCGGTCAAATGATCGATTGATTGATCAAATTTATTTGTTAATAGTAAATATTAACGTAAGATTATCCGCATTTGTAACGGATATGTTCCAATCCGTGTATTGACCACCAGCTGCAATAGCAGCCGCCTAATGCTCTTCCCACCATGGCCAAGTGCTTGCTCCACAAACAAGCTAGTGCATGCTCCACCATGGAGGGTGGAGGGTCGTTCATCTTCAAAGCTGACTGCTATAAATATGTGCAGCAGATGTTGAAGAAAGAGACACCAAACTGAAAACGCTCAACTTTGGCTATACATTGCACTCCCTCCTCTCAGCATTTCGATACGATTTTCTGAGTTTCTACTCCTTTGTTCTGCATTGTTTTAACTTCAAACAAAGCAACTTTGTGTTCGCTGAAACACTGGGGTTTGAAGTACCGCTATACCAGTGTGTGATTCGTTCTATCCTGGGAGGAAATAATCCATAACCTTGGGTACTAGGAGGGGATTAAATTCCTTAAGGAAACACTGTGAATTCAGTGGGCTCGAATTAATTACTGTTTCATTACGATAACTTATATTTCCCAGAATTATTATTTATAAATACAGCAATATTGGCGGGACTAACAATAACAGTATTGCAAACATGCGAACCTTTGATAAACAGTTTTGCAGCCAGGGAATGGCAACATAGACCCTAGAAGAAGTTCCTTCTGCTTATGAGAATATCCTAACAAGTGAAACTGTAGGATAAAAAGTTAACTAGTTCCAAATACTGGAATCAACTTAATAGTACAAAGTGAAAACCATTATCACATAGAACTACAGGGCTGAAAACTTGACAGACAAAACAAAAGTGCTTCTTCTAAGCATATCTTTGCCCCGAACAAAAAAGATGACAAAAAATAATAGCTAAATTCAGCGGATCGCTAATCCTTGCATTTGTTGTGCGCTATCTTCTGTTATCTTGTTGGTTTGAATCGTGCTGATAACACCCGCAATGTTACCCTGCAAAGAGTTGAAAATATTCAAATCATACACAGTATATGATCCATTACAAATAAGAGTGAAAATGAACAAACATCTAAATAGATGAAGCGTTAGTGTGGGAGCAATATGTTGCACTAATTTGAGTTTGGGGGCAGAAGAAAGGTAAGACCAAGCTTCGGAGGTGTTTGAGAAGGCAGGTGGGGGTGTAACACCTCTAACAGCTTGTACAAACCAGATTGTTTATTCGTGTTAGTTTGGGAAAGAATATCTTATTTACCCTCCAAGTAGTAAGCTTTGAGCGGAGCTCTTGCCACTGATACAACCAAACACATCGCTCCGTACATCGGCTGCACAATGACACAATAAAGGAACAATTGTTGCACATAACGAATCACAGGAAAATGGTTAACAGAAATTTCAAGCTGAAGCAGAAGAGACGGTGAAGGGAGGCTGACTACAGAAAGCACACCTCACTATTACTACTTGATTCATTTGGCCAATCTTGCAGTCAAGTAACTTAGCTGTAATTGCCTTAACAACCCAAGATTCTACCTCAATGTCATCAATCTGAAAAGAGCAAAAGACCAAATGAGCTAAATGTAGCCCAGAAACATCAACAAACAAAATAAGAGAAGAAATATACCCGCAATGCATCCTTGATGATAGAATAAGGAATTTGACTAGATCCATTCAAGCTAAGATCTACCAACGACATTAACCTCATTTTTGATATACAATCTTCATGGACAAGTCCTACAACATTAACCAGAAGTTTCAGGCCGCATAGCCCACTCCAAATTAAAGGCTTGATTCATACACTAGCCCAAAGTTCAAAGTAGCATAATGGCAAGTAAATTACCATAGCTTTTTAATAATGCTGAATTTGCAGCTTCGAAATCCAAGTAAGCGTCCAGCCTCTGAGTGAGAAAGATCTTCAGAAGTTCATACTTGGAAAATTTTAAAAGATTGTGTGCCAGTCTAACTCTAAAATCATTATCACAAACACGTTGGGTAGAGTTTGGTTTGACATAAGTATGGGGTTTGAATGTTAAAGTATATGTATTAAAGTGCTTAGGGAGGTGTAGTCACTCTTATATCTAAATGTATCCTACCCGTCCCGTAGCCTACATTGCAACCAAATAAAGTCTTACTTTATCCTAGACTGAATGAGCTCGATTAGTAGAGTAGTACATTACGGACAAGCCTATAGTACATCTTTTGTGGCATATGAATGTTATTTTTGAGAGTGAGTGAATTCTTTCTATCTTGAGTTCCTAAGTGTTCTTAAATTTTATTGTGTGGAACTACTCTCTTTTGTTGTGTGAGGGCACTTGATTCATGAAGGAAAGGTAATATCAATGACCTCTATGTTAGAGTAAGTGGGTGAGTTATGAATAATGCATGGTACTTGTAAGTCAAATCTTGAGGTGAAGATGTTACGCTTTTGTGCTTTGTCTATTTTAAGTATTCTTGGTGTGATGAGTTAGGAGAATTGTTTAAAAAGGTCGTGTCTATATAAAGTGTAGTTTTATTGCTCGAGGACGAGCAATGGTTTAAGTGTGGGGTGTTGATGATAGGCTATAATTACGTATTTTAGTCGCTTATTACACTCTAATTTACTGCACTTTAATTGTTTTTGAGCTTTAATCGCTAGTATTTTGCACTAATTATGTGTTTTATGCCTGTAGCAGTGATTCCGAGCTATATAGATGTTATGGAATGAATTCAAGTGATTTGGAGCTTTGAAGTCTGAGTAAAAGCCCAAGGAATAAAGTCGGGATCGTGTTCGGGTTCAAATTTGATAGTTAAGAACGAACGAAGAATCGAGTAGGCATATTGCGCACTGTCTAGTAAACTATACATAACCTTTCGCTCAGAACTCCATTTGGTCTCCACTATATATGGTTGGAAGGATAATTCAAAGGGCTACAACTTTTATGTTTTAGGTGTTTCCAAATTCCAAACAGAACAGGGTGAAAAACGTTGTCGAATCTGCAGCCGCGGATCTGGCCGCGGATGTGAGGCAGAACACTGGGTAAAATCTGCGGCCGGGGACGTCCTGACCTGGAAAAGTGTCCTTTTTCGCGTATGAGAGGGTATAATTATTTGGGCCCGACCCTACTTGGTATATATACATGGAAAAATGGTATTTTGAGAACTTTTGACATATTTTTGACACAATTTAGACCTAAGGAGGCTAAGGAGACTGGGGATTCGACCTAAGGAGGCAAAAATACACTAGGAGCAAGGCGGAGAATTCTTCTACAAGTTTCTCACTTCCTTCTTCCTATTTCTATTATTGGTTATGAATTCTAGTATTATAGTTATGCATACTATTATGAATAGCTAATTTGTTATCTAGGGTTTTGATGGAACCTTTTGTAGGATAAATTCTTGTTATGTTTTAATATAATTTAGCCTTTGAATTTATCTATTTGTTCAACTACATATTTATTTCAGTTGATTGAATGGCCATCGATTGACTGTGCCTATTTATTATGTGTTGTTTGAGAATAGATACATATTTAGGTGGTTGTTGAACAACGTCACTCCTAACGTATGTGAGAAATCAATACAGTAGATTTAAAAATAACAAAGCCTTGACATGGTCATAATAAGCGGTTCGATGAAGCCAACTAGCATAGTTCGAGAGAATATGTCTAGTAAATTGTTGTAGTTGCTCGATAGAGAATTACGGCACCAAAAGTGCTCACGATCAGTAGAGAATACATCGGCAAAATTGTTGGGAACATAGCTGTAAGGATTCCGGCAATTAGGAAAACTATAATTCTAGCCCTCCTTAATTTAGTCTCCAAACCTTTGTCTCGTTAGTTGATAATTTTACCGCTTTCTAGTATTTGCTAGTTAATTCGTTAGAAATATAATAATCTCAATTTTGATAATTTAGAAAATTATTCAAACTTGTCTTCTTAATGATATTAAAAAGCTATAGCTAAGCCTTAGTTCTCTGTGGGATTCGACTCCGGACTTTTAGACCGAATTATATTTGCAGCGACCGCTTATCTTTTTTAGGACTAGAGTTGGGCGTGATCAAGTTTTGGCGCCGTTGCCGGAGAACTAACGATGTAGCTGTAGGTGTACATATTGCTAGGTTTCAAGTTTGAACTTTTATTTTTATTTTCTGTATTTGAATTTTTTTTATTTTTGTTTTACTTGTTAATTTTTTTAAAACAAAATATGGCATCTTGGAATTATGAGAGTTTTGATGTTGGTAATTCTACTTTTAATCCTCCTTATGCATATTGTGGAGAAAACCACCCATGGCAAAGTTTTCAAAATATTTCCGAGAGCGAGTTATGTGCACCAACTCAATCTTATGTGTGGAATGTATGTGATATGTATGGTGGTCAAGATGGTCACCTTGATGGTTGTGCTTATATTTCTTATCTTCCCCCGACCCCTTACTTTGACGGTTCTTTTTTTTCTTGTGAAGTTAATAGGAATAAAGAACCTAGGGATAATGACCTGAAAGAGATCAAGGATATGCTAAGGTGCCTTATAGGACAAAATAATGAGAAACAACTGCACATACAAAGGCAAGATGCTACTATTCGCAACCTAGAGGCACAAATGAGTCAACTAGTTGAAGCACTTAATGCTCAACATGTTAATACTATGAATAGTAGCTAGGAGCAATGTGCATTAGAGACAGAAATTGAGGTGCCACTAGAGGGGTCCATAGTAGAACACCAATAATCAATCAAACGAGAATTTAAGGATGTCGATGTTGTAGAAGAGATACTAGAGTCAATCAAGGACATTGAGGATACATATTTAGTTGACTCTAGTATCATTGGTGTTGAGAATATTGACAATCCCAAGGTTCATGTAGTTGAGCACATTGGTCCACACTCTAAGCATTTTTCCACATTATGTTTGGATGATGATATGGAAATAGAGTCATCCGAACCAATTGAAGAGTCAAGGAATGAGGAACAAGGTGCATATATTCTGGAATTCTTCTTGCTAGAAAGTCAGGATTACATACCTCATACAAAGGACAAGGAGTGCATAATACTACATTATTTTCTTGGGCCTGTTAGATTCGTTCCACCGCCCCAAGAGCATAATCATAAGCTTGAAGCAAAACTTGGGGTTCAATTCATAAGATCGAGGTAGAGACAAAAAGTAGTTTTCGTCGTGCCGAGACGTTAAATCAAGCGCTTGTTGGGAGGCAACCCAACTTTATTTTTTTATTTTTTTTATTTTTTTATTTTTTTACTATAGTATTATTTTTGTAGTGTTGGTTTTTGATTTTTTAGGAGCATGGAACGCAAAGCCATTGGAAGAATGCAACAGCAAAGCAGATGGTTGGAACTAAGTGTGAGGTACCCGCACGAAAGACCAGGCCTGAGAGAAGTCTGAGTACCCCATGAGATGCTAGTGCGTCGGCCTTTGGCCTTCCAGGGAGTTTCTTTTACCCTCTTGTATGTATGGGTGTGCATTGGGGACAATACACAATTTTAAGTGTGGGGTGAGGAAATTGTTTGGGTGACTTTCCATGCTATTTTAGTTGTGTTAGTTTAATTGAATAATTTTTTATTTTTTTTTACAAAAATAGAAAAGATTGGACTTTTCCCGAGGATGGATCTATTAGATATTTTTCTTGAGGAATTTAAGTCGAAAGAAAAAAGACAAATAGATTTTTTTGTAGGTAGTGTAGTAATTCCCCCTTGGTTTTTCTTTGTGCCGCGGTTTTTTTTCAAGGGTTTTGTTTGAACCAGGTGTAGCTAGTTTTATTTTTTTAGGAATAGGAGCTATTGTGTTGTGTTTTGAATTGAAGCAATATCTCTTGCCTTTGTTATGCCTTGAGAATAGTGAGTACTTTGGTTGTAACGCTTAAGCTCAGTTCTTGACTCTTGTATAAGTACCTTAAATTATATGATTTTAAATTTGCTTAACTGGTTTGACTAGAGTGTCTTGATGAATCCAATCCTGAGTGAGTTATGTGCCATGTGTGTGTGAGGTTTGGGTGTTATTCTGTGCATTACATTTGATGCCTAGAACTTACCCCGTGTGTTTGCAAAGCGAAATAGTAGTTTTGTTCAGTCTTGGAAGTGATATAGGCATTTCTTTGTTGAGCCATATATATATTTTACCCGCCTAATTATTATGTATCGTAGTTAACCCATTTGAGCCTGCAATCCTGTTTCTTTGGCAATCACATTACAAGCCTTACCCATTTGTTTGAATTAACCATCTATTTGAACCTTTTAACCTCTCATGAGCACTTGAATTATTATGAATTGTGTAAAAGTTAAAGTGTGGGGTGGATGGTTTGGCTTTTGAGTGGAACTAATGAAATAAGGAGAAATGTGCACTGTTTTAAAAAAGTAAGAGCCACTTGAATTGAAAAAGAAAGAAAAGAAAAATAAAATAGTTGTATTTCTATGGAAAAAAAATATTCCTTGATAAGTAGTGACTCTTGATGTAATTATGCTTAAAGAAGTATAGGGTAATATACATTGATGTGAAGGTGGAGTTTGGTTTGACATAAGTATGAGCTTTGAATGTTAAAGTATATGTATTAAAGTGCTTAGGGAGGTGTAGTCACTTTTATATCTAAATGTATCCTACCCGTCCCGCAGCCTACATAACAACCAAATAAAGTCCTACTTGATCCTAGATTGAATGAGCTCGATTAGTAGAGTAGTACACTACAGGCAAGCCTATGGTACATCTTTTGTGGCATATGAATGTTATTTTTGAGAGTGAGTGAATTCTTTCTATCTTGAGTTCCTAAGTGTTCTTAAATTTTATTGTGTGGAACTACTCTCTTTTGTTGTGTGAGGGCACTTGATTCATGAAGGAAAGGTAATATCAATGACCTCTATGTTAGAGTAAGTGGGTGAGTTGTGAATAATGCATGGTACTTATAAGTTAAATCTTGAGGTGAAGATGTTACACTTTTGTGCTTTGTCTATTTTAAGTATTCTTGGTGTGATGAGTTAGGAGAATTGTTTAAAAAGGTCGTGTCTATATAAAGTGTAGTTTTATTACTCGAGGACGAGCAATGGTTTAAGTATGGGGTGTTGATGATAGGCTATAATTACGTATTTTAGTCGCTTATTACACTCTAATTTACTGCACTTTAATTGTGTTTGAGCTTTAATCGCTAGTGTTTTGTACTAATTGTGTATTTTATTGTAGGAGTAATTCCGAGCTATATAGATGTTATGGAATGAATTCAAGTGATTTGGAGCTTTGAAGTCTAAGTAAAAGCCCAAGGAATAAAGCCGGGATCGTGTTCGGGTTCAAATTTGATAGTTAAGAACGAACGAAGAATCGAATAGGCATATTGTGCACTGTCTAGTAAACTATACATAACCTTTCACTCAGAACTCCATTTGGTCTCCACTATATATGGTTGGAAGGATAATTCAAAGGGATACAACTTTCATGTTTTAGGTGTTTCCAAATTCCAAACAGAACAGGGTGAAAAATGCGGTCGAATCCGCGGCCGCGGATCTGGCCGAGGAACACTGGGTAAAATCCGCGGCCAAATCCGCGGCCGTGGACGTCCTGACCTGGAAAAGTGTCATTTTTCGCGTAGGAGAGGGTATAATTATTTGGGACCGACCCTACTTGGTATATATACATGGGAAAATGGTATTTTGAGAACTTTTGACATATTTTTGACATAATTTAGACCTAAGGAGGCTAAGGAGACTGGGGATTCGACCTAAGGAGGCAAGAACATACCAGGAGCAAGGCGGAGAATTCTTCTACAAGTTTCTCACTTCCTTTTTCCTATTTCTATTATTGGTTATGAATTCTAGTATTGTAGTTATGCATACTATTATGAATAGCTAATTTGTTATCTAGGGTTTTGATGGAACCTTTTGTAGGATGATTTCTTGTTATGTTTTAATATAATTTAGCCTTTGAATTTGTCTATTTGTTCAACTACGTGCTTATTTCAGTTGATTGAATGGCCATCGATTGACTGTGCCTATTTATTATGTGTTGCTTGAGAAAGGATACATATTTAGGTGGTTGTTGAACAACGTCACTCCTAACGTATGTGAGAAATCAATACAGTAGGTTTAGAAATAACAAAGGCTTGACGTAGTTATAATGAGCGGTTAGATGAAGCCAACTAGCGTAGTTCGAGAGAATATGTCTAGTAAATTGTTGTAGTTGCTCGAGAGAGAATTACGGCACCTAAAATGCTCATGATCAGTGGAGAATACATCGGCGAAATTGTTGGAAACATAGCTGGAAGGATCCCGATAATTAGGAAAATCATAATTCTAGACCTCCTTAGTTTAGTCTCCAAACCTTTGTCTCGTTAGTTGATAATTTTACCACTTTCTAGTATTTTCTAGTTAATTCGTTAGAAATATAAATCTCAATCTTTATAATTTAGAAAATTGTTCAAACTTGTCTTCTTAGTGATATTTAAAAGCTATAGCTAAGCCTTAGTTCTTTGTGGGATTCGACTCCGGATTTTTAGACCAGATTATATTTGCAGCGACCTCTTATCCTTTTTAGGACTAGAGTTGGGCGTGATCAAATTTTGGCGCCGTTGCCGGGGAACTAACGGTGTAGCTGTAGGTGTACATATTGCTAGGTTTCAAGTTTGAACTTTTATTTTTTATTTTCTGTATTTCAATTTTTTTTATTTTTTTTACTTGTTAATTGTTTTAAAATAAAATATGGCATCTTGGAATTATGAGAGTTTTGATGTTGGTAATTCTACTTTTAATCCTTCTTATGCATATTGTGGAGAAAATGACCCATGGCAAAAATTTTAAAATATTCCCGAAAGCGAATTATGTGCACCAACTCAATCTTATGTTGAAATGTATGTGATATGTGTGGTGGTCAAGATGGTCACCTTGATGGTTGTGCTTATATTTCTTATCTTCCCCCGACCCCTTACTTTAACGGTTCTTTTTTTTCTTGTGAAGTTAATAGGAATAAAGAACCTAGGGATAATGACCTGAAAGAGATCAAGGATATGCTAAGGTGCCTTGTAGAACAAAATAATGAGAAACAACTGCACTTTTCCCGACGATGGATCTATTAGATATTTTTCTTGAGGGATTTAAGTCGAAAGGAAAAAGACAAAAAGATTTTTTTGTAGGTAGTGTAGTATTTCCCCCTTGGTTTTTCTTTGTGCCGCGGTTCTTTTCCAAGGATTTTGTTTGAACTGGGTGTAGCTACATTTATTTGATCACGCCCAACTCTAGTACTAAAAAGGATAAGCGGTCGCTGCAAATATAATCCGGTCTAAAAGTCCGGAGCCGAATCCCATAGAGAACTAGGCTTAGCTATAGCTTTTTAATTTTACTAAGAAGACAAGTTTGATCAATTTTCTAAATTATAAAGATTGAGATTTATATTTCTAACGAATTAACTAGCAAATACTAGAAAGCGGTAAAATTATCACCTAACGAGACAAAGGTTTGGAGACTAAATTAAGGAGGTCTAGAGTTATGATTTCCCTAATTGTTGGAATCCTTCCAGCTATGTTCCCAACAATTCGATGATGTATTCTCTACTGATCGTGAGCACTTTAGGTGCCGTAATTCTCTCTCGAGCAACTACAATAATTTACTAGACATATTCTCTCGAACTATGGTTGTTGGCTTCATCGAACCGCTCATTATGACCACGTCAAGGCTTTGTTATTTCTAAACCTACTGTATTGATTTTTCACATTCGTTAGGAGTGACGTTGTTCAATAACTACCTAAATATGTATCCTTTCTCAAGCAACATATAATAAATAGGCACAGTCAATCGATGGCCATTCAATCAACTGAAATAAATATGTAGTTGAACAAATAGATAAATTCAAAGGCTAAATTTTATTAAAACATAACAATAATTCATCCTAAAAAGGTTCCATCAAAACCCTAGATAACAAATTAGCTATTCATAATAGTATGCATAACTACAATACTAGAATTCATAACCAATAATAGAAATAGGAAGAAGGAAGTGAGAAACTTGTAGAAGAATTATCCGCCTTGCTCCTAGTGTGTTCTTGCCTCTTTAGGTCGAATCCTCAGTCTCCTTAGCCTCCTTAGGTCTAAATTGTGTCAAAAATATGTCAAAACTACTCAAAATACTATTTTTCCGTGTATATATACCAAGTAGGGTCGGGCCCATACCCTCTCCTACGCGAAAAAGGACACTTTTCCAGGTCAGGACGTCCGCGGCCGCGGATTTTACCCAGTGTTCTACCTCACATCCGCGGCCGCGAATTCGACCGCGTCTTTCACCCTGTTATGTTTGGAATTTGGAAACACCTTAAACATGAAAGTTGTAGTCCTTTGAATTAGCTTTCCAACCATATATTGTGAAGACTAAATGGAATTTTGAGCGAAAAGTTATGTACATTTTACTAGACAGTGCGTAATATGCCTACTCGATTCTTCGTTCGTTCTTAACTATCAAATTTGAACCCCGAACACGATCCCAGATTAATTCCTTGGGCTTTTACTCAGATTTTAAATCTCCAAATCACTTGAATTCATTCCATAACATCTACATAGCTCGAAATCACTCCTACAAGGTATAAAACACACAATTAGTGCAAAACACTAGCGATTAAAGCTCAAAATTCAATTAAAGTGCAGTAACTTAGAGTGTAATAAGAGACTAAAATACGTAATTATAGCCTATCATGAGCAAGTCGTATTGAAAGTATTAAAACAATAAGATTTCAGGCTTCACAAATAAGAGATGCTTTAATAAAATTAGTAGAAATTAGTGAGGATCCAAAAACAAAAAGTGAAGCAAGTTGTTTAGCAACATATGAGCTTGAAAATTTTGAGTTTTTATTGGGCATGACTATTTGGTATGATGTATTATTTGTTGTTAGTTTAGTTAGCAAAAGTTTACAATCAAAAGATATGCATATTGACGTTGCCATAGATCAACTACGAGGTCTAATTTCTTTTTTTTAAATATAGAGAAGAAGGATTTACAAATGCTATGATTTCAGCCAAGGAATTTGCATTTGAGATGAATATAGAACCTGAATTTCGTAATAAACGTGCAATACATAGAAAGAAATAATTTGATGAGAATGTTGATAATGAAATCATAAAGTCTCTTGAAGAATCTTTTAGAGTTGATTACTTCTTATACATAGTAGATCAAGCCATTTTTTCACTTCAAAATATATTTGAACACTTTAAAGTATATGAAAATATCTTTGGTTTCCTATTTAGTGAAAAAAAATTGAGATCATTAGATGACGAAAATTTGAAAAAATATTGTTTTAACCTTGAATGTTCCTTAAAACATAACAATCACTATGATATTGATGGTTTAGACTTATTTTCTAAATTAAAAATGTTAAGAGAAATAGTACAAGTAGAAGATAATACTCTAATCGATATACTCAATCAAATAAAAAGACTTGATTCTTTTCCAAATGCTTATATTTCTTATAGAATAATGTTAAAAGTTCCTGTAAGAGTTGCTTCAGCAGAAAGAAGTTTTTCAAAATTAAAATTTATCTAAGATCAACAATGTCTCAAGAAAGATTAAATGGCTTGGCTATATTATCAATTGAAAAGGAATTATTAAAAAACATCGATTATAAAAAAATTATTAACAATTTTGCATCTCAAAAAGGTAGAAAAATAGATTTTAAATAAAAATATATATTATAACGTTCTTATAAATACTTAGGCCCCATACTAAACCTTGGCCTCAGGCCCCCTGTTCGCTTGAGCCGCCCCTGATGACGCTTATTGAGTATCGTCGTGGTGTACTCATCTCTCAGGTACCCCTCTCCAAGGTCCCACTTACTTTACATGTTTTCAAGATGAGACGTGGTACATGAGGAGCTAATGGGGCAATAGGATGACTCTCTTTCCGAAGCATATAGTAATGCACCACTTCTATTTCGTGGTAGCCTTTATGTTAATCTTACTTACTTTTGGTTGGGTCTGTCCCAAGTATTTATTTCATCATGGGGTCTTAGAGATTCCATTGACATTTGTTATTCTTTTTTTGAGTTATAATCGAGAGTTATTCGTATGTCATGCATGAAAGAAATATTGTTATTCTTTTGTATTTTTTAAAATTATTGAAAAATAATTGATTTAAATACTTTGTTTCATGTATGGTTTTTAATCATTTAAAATGATTATGTTTTCAAAAAGACTTCCGCATGTATTTATTTTGTATATAGATGGACATTCTTGTACGGTTTGGTTCGCACGGGTTGGATAGTGTGCCGGGTGTCGGTCACGTGATTTTGGGTCGTGACACCCCCTCCCCCACCCCACCCCACTTTTTCTTGGAGTATTAAATTGAAATTTTTTCGTTCCTATATAATATTTAAAACTTATTTACCAAAATTATTCTAATTTTGTATATTACCCGCCCTAAACAATGATTACTTACAAATTATATACATTCTACCTTAAAACAAAAAGAAAGCATAAAAAACAGAGAACATCAAATGAAAAAAAAATGGGGAAAACAGAGAAGGAGAGTAGAGAGACGGAGAGAGAGAGAGAGAGAGAGAGAGAGAGAGAGAGAGAGAGAGAGAGAGAGAGAGAGAGAGAGAGATAGATAAATAGACGGCGAGAGAGAGAGAGTGGGTAAGTATAAATGGATAAGGAAATAACTGATATTCATTATTCAATTTCTAATATAAAGGGATACTCATTTAAAACTTATTTGTATATAATTGATAAATTATATATGACCATGTAATTAAATTAAAACTTGAATATGGAGGGTAATAAGGTTTCAACTAGTGTATGGGAAGGTAAAAATCTCTATTAAATTGGAACCTTATTAAATTCAAAACATGGGCCGTAGAAGAAGATTATGATATGGACCCACAGTTAGCTCTTCTAGGAATGGGCCTAGTATTCGAATTCTCAATTTGGATCTTCACAGAAATAGTCCATCCATTCACTGTTTATCTGTTATTTTTCTTGGTTGGTATACATAAATTATATAGTAAATTTGTAGACACTCAGTGAAAACTAATGACAATTGGTAGCCATAACATAAGGCATACAATTCATAACCCAAAACCAATTGTAAAGGCTAGCAAGTGAAACTCAGAAAACTAGTGGGAGATTCTGGCTCCTCAATACAACCATAATACCTATTAGCCCAACCTTTGATAGTCACCTAACCTTCTTTTACATTTAATATTAGTAGTCAAAAAAATTCAAATCCGGCCAAATCACCCCAAAAATCCTTCAAACCTAGTGAAATGCCCATCAAAATCTACCATTTCAGTCCAAAAATTCCATTAAACCCAATCGTCTTCTCCATAACTACCAAACTTCTTCCCATTATACGCAAATTATAATTCCATTTTTAGTTTTTATAAATTAAAAAAAATTAGTGATCCAATCTAGAAAAATATAATATTGCATAAGCAAGAAGAAGAAGAAGAAGGAGGAGGAGGAGGAGAGAGAGGAGAAGAATAAGGAGGAGAAGGAGGAGAAGAAGAAAAAGAAGAAGAAGGTGATGTATAGGTTTTACATGTACTATACATATTATACACTAGTATAAAGTGTAAATACATTTTTTATACATCTTCAAACAATATATATACTATTATACACTTTATATATAAAATATATACAAAATTATATGAACATTGAATTTGTATAAAAAGTGTATATGCATTATATCAATGTAGATACACCTTTCATATAAATGTGCATACATAATATATACATATTATATACAATATTTTCAACACTCACCATAGTCACCGTAATCTTTCACGTCCAATTTTGTATAATATGTGTATAATAAATGTATAATTAGTGTATAATGTATACACACTGATTATACACCATAATATACAATTATTACACATTGATTACACAATATATAAATAAAGGAGCACTGACGATAATGGAGGACAACGAACTTGGCAGAAAAAGCTTTTCCCCAGTAGCGACTGTTTTATTTTCTCCATTTCTCATCTTCTTTCAAAATTCATTCATCCGAAAAATATATCATGCAATACTATATTTGAAAGTGCCAGACTTTTGCCAGAAATTACTCAATGAAGAGATATTTTTGCATCAAAGTAAAAGAGGAGGAGATCGCAAAGAAAAAAAAAATTAAAAAATTAAAAGACGTGTGTTGGTGTCGCTATAGGAGAAGAAAAGAAAAAAGAAAAAAGAAAAAAAGTAGGGAGTGGAGAAGGGAAAAGATAAGAAGAGAGGAAAAGATGGAAGAAACTGGTAGATTGAAGATTTGAGAAGATGAGAAGAGAGAGAGAGAGAGAGAGAGAGAGGTGTAGGCAGTTAAAAGAGCGTAAAATAGCATTGAAAATAGTGGCTATAACTTGTCAATAAATTGGGACTAAAGGCTATTTCGGGTCCAAGGGAGAAAATATGAGCTAATAAAATTTTGAGGGGCTATAGAGAATCGTTTCACTGATTACAAATACAAACAATTATACATAATATATTATATGTCCGCCGACTACTTTTAATTTAAGCAATTTTGTAGACGATTATTTAGATTAATTCTTCTTGTCGGAATTCATCCAACTTAGACCTGGGGCAGGTGCAATGGGACGTGGTTTTCCGTATGTTTCCGTCTTATTTATTTGCCATTCTCAAATTAAGCAGATCATAATATCTTTAAGATTCATTTGGTACAATGTGAAAATGCCTTGTATTGACAATAATTTTTAGTTTATCTTTTACTGTTTGATTGGATATAAAGGTTGTTAGCATTATAGCATATGATATATAGTGAAGATGGTGCGTGGCGAAGTGAGCAGTGTTTTAGTGATGGTAATGAGTATCAAATATTCAAAGGGCTGAAGTTTGCTAAACAGATATTCGAGCTCATTCATTTGTCGTAATGAACTAACAATTGTAGCAACTGCCAACTAGCAACAAAGTCATTATCGCCATTGCAATTGGAAACTCTCCTTCTTTGTCTTCACGTACCAAATTAGTGGTTTTCATGTCTGTTAGCTGTTTAAGCATTAATCATTTTAGGTATTGATTAATTCAAGGTTTAGATTTTATGAGTTCGAGATTCTAGGACAATAACCTCAAATGCTAGTAATTGAGTTAGAAATTTAATATTTGTATATATTTAATTAATTTTTTAATATATATATTGGATTGCATATAAGTTTGGCCAATACTGTGCATCCGCCCATGCTCTTAACAAATTTGCACTTAAAAATATAAATAAACAAGGTGGTTGTGTGCTTTACAATTCGACATAACTTGAGAAAAAGAAGTCCCATGTTAATTGAGTCTATCTTCATATTTTGTTCAACAACAACAACAATAACAACCCAGTATAATCCCATTAGTAGAGTTTGGGGAGGGTAGTGTGTACGCAGACCTTACCCCTACCCTACCTAGGGTAGAGAGGCTGTTTCCAATAGATCCTCGGCACCCTCCCTCCAAGAACTCCCACCTTGGTCTTGGGGTGACTCGAACTCATAACCTTTTGGTTGGAAATGGAGGGTGCTCACCACTGGAGCAGTCCACTCTTGTCATCTTTATAAATAATAATCCTTATAAATAATTTATTTGCTCAATCACAAGCAATATCTCTAAACCAATGGATGTGCTCAGAAGCATTTTAGCGTGAAAAGGTTTTAGCACAGATGAATATATACGATATTTGAAATAATAATCTGTTGGGATCGAAAATAACAAGGCATCATGCGAAAGCTAACAAAGCAACTATGAACGACGATAATGTAGACGACAAAATAGAAATATATTAAAAGATTATATTATAACGTGGTTTGGTCAATTGACCTACATATGAAAAAAGAAAGTATAAAAACTATTGAGAGAAATTGTCCCCCCTAAACAAGACTCTCCAAAGGACTACACTGTGAATGTTATTATGTTGTCGTGTGAAGGAAGAATTCTCAATTTATAAAAGTGCAAAACTTAGCCTCCAAAAAAGGATTAGTCAAATACGGTAGAGATCTACATTTTACTTTTAAAAAAGTAATTAATTATGATAACTATATTTTCTTCATTTAAAAAAATATATAATTCATATATGGAAAGAAAATAAGCACAAAATCCTAACAATTCTTCCTTTTGGCCTGAATTTTCTTAACAGACTTATTTCGCCATCTTCACATAATCTTCACCACTACTGCTTGCCACAATTAAAAATAGGTATTGGTTAAAAATTGGAGCTAGCGTGAGCAAAGGTTAAAAATATTGGAGTCATGTGTTAAAGGTGAGCATGATTAAAAGTGGAGCCCTACGTTAAAAGAGAGTAGGGTTAAAATGAAAGCTCATGCGTTAAAAGTAAGCATGAATTAAAAAATAAAGGGGTAAAAATGATTTTTGTTTTTAAGGATACATTAGAAGGAATGTTGAAAATATATGCTTGAAAATTTATCTCCACATATAGTACTCCAGGCAGTTTTTTTGGACAAAAATCTTCACTATTGTCAAATTGGCTGCAACTTGATCTTAACCCGCCTTGAATCTATCTTCGACATTGCTTCAACTATTTGCTCTTATATCACTTATTGGGATCGAAAATATAAGGCGTCATGCAGAAACTATCGAAGCAACTATGAACGACGATAATGTAGATGACAAAATAGAAACATATCAAAAGATTATATTATAATGTGGTATGGTCAATTGACCTACATATAACAAAATAAAGTATAAAAAGTATTGAGAGAAACATCTCTCCCTAAACAAGATTCTCTAAAGGACTATATCATGAATGTTATTGTGATGTTGTGTGAAGGATATATTTTATTTTTAGGAAAAGTAAAATTAATTATGGTAAACTATTTTTCTTCCTTCAAGAAAAAATAAAATTTATATATGAAAAGAAAATCAGGACAAAATCATAACACGTGCATAGATATAACTTATAGTCAGAGTTTATAGGTCTCCGTTTAGAGTTCCTTACTTTTTTCCCATCTTGTTTCATTGAAAGGATTGACGGGAGAAATTGCATCAAGTTATTCATAACGACTAACTTGATCATCTTTCCATGAGATTTCATACGAGGAAACTCTGCATAATTCATTCAAATAGAGTAAAGGATCTAATTTAATAAAAGGACTCTCAAAATTGATCTAATACTTTCTTTCCGTAGAGGTGTTTGATAGTCCTCGGCAAGGAGCTTAGCCTTGTCTGACATGAAATGGGTCAGCGGCATCCGGGATCCTAAAGGGCACAAATTTAAATCTGAAACTTTAGATCAGATATAAAGCATGATTTTTCCAAGATGTGCAAGGCACCCCCCTCCCCCAGCCTTCCAACGTGAAAGACTTCAACATAAAAGTTAATTTCCGTTCTTCTTGTTCTGCGATAGACGTATGCTCGATTGAAGCTGGATTTAGAAAGGATCAACAATGGTGCATATATAATATTTTAAGAACAAAAAATATGAAATCTTGTTTCGTCTTCACTAAGAACTTGAGTAAGGAGTAGACCTTTTTATTTGAAATATTCTAAAGTTTGAAAATGAAAGTCCTTTTTTTATGTTACCTACTTGAGCCGGATGAGAGGGATTTCGAAGGGAGAGATCCTGTAAAACCTTATCCCAATTTTTCTTTTACTAGGATAATCAGGCTTTAACTTATGACTTTCACCACGTCAAGCTAACACTCTATTGCTAAGTTATATCTCTTTCCTACCGAGAAATAGAACTGATTAATCCTAAGTCGAAGAGTCGAGAAACTGAACGCAACTATTCTTGAACAACTTGGAGCGGGGCCTTCTTTTTGCACTATCATAGATATGAAACTAATGGTCAAAATCGGATTCAATTGTAAAAGTAGAGAGTAAATTCTAGTTAATCTTCTTTAATTGGTGTGAAATTCTTTTATCTCGAACTATATTGCCACGAAAGAAATGGTAAAGTCGAAAAACTATTCCTTCAAATCTTTTTTGTGGAGTCGATAAATTGTACGCCCCTATACACATTGTTAGCACTAAAAAATAAATTATTCAACAATAAATGCTAACAGTAAAACAAGTACTCCTAGTAGATATTTAATACATGCAAAAAAAATTTAATCAATCATATAAACTTCACTTTGTTGCTGCGATATTTGTACATTGACGAACTAAAAACACAACACAAAATTATGCTCGCTAGTCGAATATAGTATAGAAAATATCGTATCCACAGGGATTGGATTTAAACAGTGTTTTTATAGATTCTAGTTTTAATTGCTATCCAAGATGATCAACAATTTAGAGTTGTGTAATTTAAAACTAAAATTTACTAAAAGTCTAAACTATTGGCTAATGACAATCGCAACAAGAATAAGCAAGAAGGTATCAAAGGGAGAAAATAGGGGTTGATTGGATAGGTGTAAGATACTTGTTTGGGAATTAACTCTAGTTACTTTACTTCTATGGTTCAAGTGAGTCTCTCGAATTCACTCTATTATGTTCAAACATTCAGTAGAAACTCCTCTCTCGATTAAGTCTCAACCTTACAATATGAACTAAGTTAAGCTTGGTGAATATATGCAAGAATTTGTAGTGGAATGATCCTTAGGAGAATCTCTTTCGATTATCCTCCTAATTAGGTCTAAACATTAATTCAACTAGCCTCTTTCGATTACTAACAAGAATCAATGAATTCAACCAATAAGATAATGCAACACATCACAAATTATGCTTCTTTTGATTACATAAACAAGTGAATATATATGCAACAATAAAAATACTCAAAATGCTTTAATACATAAAACTAAAGTTAATATCCACAAACAATTCTCAAAACACCAAATCTATCAATCCCTAAGGAATAATCACTCCATGGATATGGAAAAAATCATCACAATTAAGTTTAAGTCAAAGAAAAACATAAAACATCCAAACCCTTGTCTTGAGTGAGGATGAATGGTGAAATCCTTGTGCTCTTGCTTCTCCCACTCCTCCTTAGCTTCCTTAGGTCTAAATTATGTCAAAAGTCCTCAAAATACCATTTTTCTATGTATATATACCAATTAGGGTCGGGCCCAAATAAATACACCTTCTCCTACGCGAAAAAGGACACTTTTTCGGAGTTGGATGTGCGCGACCGCGCACTCAAGATAGAAAGAATTCACTCACTCTCAGAAACGACATTCATGTGCCACAAAAGATGCACCATAGGCTTTTCCATAGTGTACTACTCTACTAATTAAGCTCATTCAGTCAAGAATCAAGTAGGACTTCTAACTGGCTGTAATGTAGGTTGCGGGACAAGTAGGATACATTTAGATATAAGAGTGACTACACCTCCTATAGCGACCCGGCTGGTCATTTTGAGAATTTAAGTCCCGTCCGGTGACATAAGGCCCTGAGCAGCTTCATATTATGTGTATTGACTTGCGTGCGTGGTTGAATTTGATTACCGGATGTTTCAGAGTGATTTGGGACACTTAGTCCCTAAAATGAAAGCTTAAGTTTTAAGATTTCGACAGTAGTCGGAACTATATGAAGACGACTCCAGAATGGAGTTTCGTCGGTTCCATTAGTTTCGTTGGGTGATTTTGGACTTAGGAGCGTGTTCGGACTGTAAATCTGATGTTTGTAGCTGATTTATGCTTGAAATGGCGAAAGTCGAATTTTTGGAGATTTGGACCGGAAATGGACTTTTTGATATCGGGGTCGGAATGCGATTCCGAGAGTTGGAAAAACTCCGTTATGTTATTTGGGACTTGCCTGCAACATTTGACGCTATTCCGGGTTGATTTGATAGGGTTCGGTACGGGTTTTAGAAGTTGAAAGATTTATAAAATTTATAAGTTTGATGTGATTTGAGACCTCGAGCAGGTCCGTGTTAGGGTATAGAACTTGTTGGTATATTTGGACGGGGTCCCGAGGGCCCCGGGTGTTTTTCGGACGAGTTGCGGATGATTTCCATGGTTTTGGAGAGGTCTGAGTTCTGGTATAATCGCACATGTGGTCCTTGGGCGCAGGTGCGAGGAAGTTCCGCATGTGCGATGCCCGTGGATTCGCAGAAGGCTCGCAGGTGTGGAGGCTATGGGAGTTAGTGACTTCCGCATGTGCGACTGGTTAGACCACAAGTGCGGTAGGCGCAAGTGCGAGAAATGATCACATGTGCGAGGATCATTGGGCAGAAAGGGGTTGGAATAGAGGGTTAGTTCATTTTTCACTCCATATTTGATTTTTAGCTCGGGAGAAGGCGATTCTTTGAGGGATTTTTAGAGGAATCTTATGGGTAACGATTTCTTACTCGAATTTGGTTCTATTGCATTAATCTATAGTTGTTTCTCCTTTTAATTTCGGATTTTTGGGGTTGAAATGGGAAAAAATTGGAAGAACTTCTTCAATAAAGATTTTTAGTTTTGAAAGGAGATTTGTGGTCGGATTTGAGTAATTCTTATATGGTTGGACTCGTGAGTGAATGGGTGTTCGTATTTTGTGATTTTTACCTGATTCCGATATGTGGGCCCGGATCGACTTTTTAGGGCGAATTTCGAAATTATTGTTAAAATATTGATTTCATTGATTAGATGAGTCTATTATTGTTGTATTCATGTTATGCAATTGTGTTTGGCTAGATTTGGGTCATTCGGAGCCGGGTATTCGTGGAAAAGGCATTGTGACCGATTGTTTGAGCTTGGTTCGAGGTAAGTATCTTGCCTAACCTTGTGTGGGGGACTTCCCCTTAGGATTTGAGTCTTCTATATTGATTGTAGTCCGTGTACACGAAGTGACGAGTACGTGCACGGGCTTATTTGTGGGAAGTTGACCTTTTAGGGTTCTTAGGTCCTTGTATTCATTTAATATGCAGTTGTTCTTGTTATGATTATATATCTTAATTACTATATTCACATCTACCTGCTTAATTAGAATCAATTGTTTCATGATCCACTATTATTGTTACTTAATTCATATGTGCCTTAACTGAAACTGTTATCTCTTTTATACACATGCTATCTTTTCATAACTCCTTATCTTTATTTGGAATTTATATTATTTCATCCTATAATTATTCAGTCTTAATTGAGGTTATGATTATTTTTTCGCTGCTTATCCTTAATTGAATATCCTTCGTAATTTCCTCAACCTTAAAAGAAGTTTAGATACCTAATATCTTAGTCGACTTGTTTTATTTGGCATTTTTTGTATTCGTGTTAGCTTCCCTGTTGTTGAAGTGTATATTGTGGGATCGTTGCTATGCATTAGTTTTTCCTTTATTGAGATGTTCTCTTTACGCCTAGCATTCCTTACTGTGGTTATTCCTTGTGAATTGGTTCTACCGTTTCTTTGTGAATTAAAGTTTTTGAGTTGATTTACTTGTCTTACTTTGTATTATTGTCATTGTTGTTGTTGTACTTGTTGTGGTGATGCACGAGGTTTCTGCCTTGCGGTTGTTATTATGGGGTTGACGAGGTTTATGTCGTGTATATATATATATATATATATATATATATATATATATATATATATATATATATATATATATATATATATATATATATATATATATATATATATATATATATATATATATGGGTTGCGCATGTGGCGAGACAAGGTGGAAACATTATTATGCACGTGTGGCGAGACAAGGCGGGCATTTATGTTACTATTGCACACGTGGCGAGACAAGGTAGGCTGTGTCAGGGGTTGATTTGTGATGATTTGTGGCCTGGGGGCATTCTTGTTGTTGATATTTGTATAGTGGTATACGTACCTGTGTGAGCTTTATCTTGTGAAAGCTGTGAGAAAATTTTCTACGTGATGTCCATTCTTTTTCCTTATGTTTAGTTGCTGATATGGACTATGGTAGTACACTTACACAAGCATACATGTAGTTAAGCAATTTATCGGATAAGAGGTGCTCTTTATATTTTTGAGTATAGATGCTCACCCTTGTTTACTTGCCTTCTATGTGAGAATGACTCTATTGGCACGTGAGTCGCCAGTGCGGTTATGAGATGTTATGAGGGAACATGATGCCAAGTGTTAGAGTTCAGGTATTGAGACCCGTAAGTTGTGATTTGTCCGAGGTTCGGTACCTCGGGGAGTTGCTGACTAAAACCTGATGTAAGAGCGGTTGTAGTTACTGAGTTATTATTTATCCTTACTGTATTTGTGATTCCGGACTTAGGTTGTGTTCCATTCGCCTTTATGTCTCATTTTCATGATATTCCTTTGATACTTGTTGTTTCCTTCCTTATTGCCATTACTGTATTATGAGCCATATTGCATAGTCTTTATGTAGACATCATACTTTTGTTGCTCTTGCTACTCTTCTGCATATTTTTTTTGTGCAGATCCAGGTAATTGTTCGTTAGCTAGCTGTGTAGACTGTTGCTGCGGAGACTCAAGGTAGACCTGCCGCTGCATTCGCAGGTTTCGGAGTCACCTTTAACTTTTCGTTTTGCAGTGATTATTCTAATTTCTGGACAGTTGTATTTAGGATTTTCTAGCAAACACTTTGTAGAGCTTATGACTTGTACTACTAGTTTTGGGAATTTTTAAGAGATTATATTTAAATAATATTGTTGTTTTAATTATTGTTAGGCTTACCTAGTCCCTAAGACTAGGTGTCATTGGGTTGTGACAAGTTGGTATCAGAGCTTTAGGTTCATAGGTGCTACGAGTCATAAGCGAGTTTAGTAGAGTCTTGCGGATCGGTACGGAGACATCTGTACTTATCTTCTAGAGACTACAGAACTATTAGGACAATCTCACTTCTTTTATTCCTATCGTGCAAGATTATTGATCTTGGAGTTTGAACTTTTATCATTCTATTCTCTCACAGATGGTGAGGACACGAGCTATAGTTATAGACGACGCTGCTCCCGGAGCAAGTATCGCTAGAGGCAGAGGCCGACGAGGAGTAAGTGTCGCAGCCAGAGCATCTACCAGAGTAGCAGTTGAGGAGCCACCAGTAGTTACAGCTAGGGAGTAGGTACTGGAGGCGCCTGTTATTACCCCCGGACTTCAGGAGACCTTAGCACAGTTCCTGACTATGTTTGGTACATTGGCTCAGGTGGGGTTGATTCCGGTTGCACCAACTACTTCACAGACTGGGGGAGGAACCCAGACTCCCGCAGCCCACACCCCAGAGCAACGAGTTCATGTTGGTCAGGTTCCAGGTGTCATGGCAACACAGCCTGTGGTTCCAGTTCAGCCCGTGGTCAGGACAGCAGCATCTGAGGAAGAGCAGCTTAGACTTGCAAGGTTCAAGAAATATGACCCTCCTATATTCAGTGGTTTGGCTTCAGAGAGTGCACAAGGTTTTCTGGAAGAGTGTCACCGCATTCTCCGTACTATGGGTATTGTGGAGACGAGCGGGGGTGCTTTTACTATGTTCCAGCTCAGGGGAGCGTCTTACCAGTGGTGGCGGGGCATATGAGTTGGGTAGCCCAGCCGAGTTATCTTCACTTACATGGGTTCAGTTTTCAGAGATGTTCCTGAGAGAGTTTGTACCTCAGTCCCTTCGAGATGTATGGCGTGCGGAGTTTGAGCAGCTGTGCCAGGGCACTATGTCAGTGTCAGAGTATGCCGTGAGATTTAGTGATTTGGCCAGGCATGCGCTTGCTTTGGTCGCCACAGTTAGAGAGCGTGTCCGTAGATTTATTGAGGGACTGAGGCATGATATTCAGTTCAGCATGGCTCAGGAGTTAGCATTAGATGTTTCGTTTCAGCAGGTGGTAGGGATCGCTCGCCGTGTAGAGGGCATGTGGGATCAGCAGGAAAAGGACAGGAGGGGCCATGAGAGAGAGTACATGTGAGATCAGGAGAGAGAGGACAGGGAGGTGAGGAGGCCTCGTAGACCGGAGAGATCTACTGGTCCTTATTTTGGAGGCAGGGTACGACATGGTAGAGGTTTTGTGGGTCAGCCAGTTCAGTTTGTACTTCAGGCTTCGCACAGTGTTTCAGGTGCTCATGGGTCTCAGAGTACCCGTACCGCACAGTTCCCACAACCATGTCAGCAGAGAGGTTGCTTCGAGTGTGGTAATACTAGCCACATGGTGAGAGATTGTCCTAGACTCCGGATATGTGTGTCACATCGGAGTATTCAGGCGAGTAGAGGGCTCCCAAGAGGGGAAGGCCCGACCCGTTGATGTGTTTCATATATTAGGCTTGAGGCCACTGCTCCAGATGATGTCATACATGTATGCTTTTGATTTGTTATAGAGGGGAACCGTTTGTATTTTGATTCGGTCCTGCTTATAGGGGTGAGTTTCCCTACTTGTTGTCCCACCAGGTGAGTTTATGACTTAGTATTATGTTTAGATATTTACCCCGTTGGGTAGATTCTATGAGTGATAGCCGTGTCTATCATTTGTTTCTATTCATTATTGAAAGTTACGAGACTATAAGTGAATTCATGTTGTCCATTATGGTAGGTTTGATGTGATTCCTAAGTACATTGGTTATAATTTGTGATTTGATACTCTACCGAGGTGAGAGTTTAACAAGTGTTGAGATTTTATTGGCAGAATTGAGTTAGTAGAAGATTTTCATTGGTATGTTGTGTATTCGACTTGTGATTCAGAGTTGAGGGCGAGACCCTCGCGACTCCATGTGATTTGATATGTTTGAGCCGGGTTACGTGCCGCGGTGGAGGGTGATACCAGGATGAGACCCTTATGATTTGTTTATGTACTTTGATTTTTCTTTTTGAATTGATTCGTAGTAGGTGTTGTTAGAAAGTTGTGCCTGTCGGGCTTGTTTGATATTTATCTTATGTGTTTCTCTTTACGTATTTAGTCAATGTCGTTATGTTCTTCTTGAGTTTTGGCTTGCGGGGTGTGTGCCCGGTGGTGTTAGTTGTGACTTGTTGATTCGGGTGTATAGTTATGAGGTCTTCGTGTTTCTTGCAGCATTGTCAGCGTTGTGGAGGTTTGAAGCGGGTTGCTAACGGATATGGGTCTAATTGTCGGTGTTGGTTTTGATTTCGGGCAGTTAATGTGATCAGAAATGTTATTATGGGCTTATATGTGGTGTGTCTTGTTGTGTGGTCGTACTTTGTGGATGTAGGCATGAGTTGTTACAGCTGGTTGAGACTGATACCGGTTATGGATTTAGAATCGGGTCTTTTGAAGATAAATGGAAGGTGAGAATTTTGACTCTAAGGATAAATTACAGTTGGGATAGTGTCGTCAGGATTATGTGGATTGGGGTGACGTAGGGTCCCCCACGGGTGTATGTTGGGTATGTACTTTCAGTGATTTCAAGACTTCGAGGTGATTTTTAGCACGTTCGAGGATGAACGTTTGTTTAAGAGGGGAAGGATGTAACGACCCGGCCGGTCGTTTTGAGAATTTAGGTCCCGTACGGCGGCATAAGGCCCTGAGCAGCTTCATATTATGTGTATTGACTTGCGTGCATAGTTGAATTCGGTTACCAGATGTTTTAGAGTGATTTGGGACACTTAGTCCCTAAAACGGAAGCTTAAGTCTTAGAATTTTGACCGTAGTCAGAACTATATGAAGACGACTTAGGAATAGAGTTCTGTTGATCCCATTAGCTCCGTTGGGTGATTTTGGACCTAGGAGCGTGTCCGGACTGTAAATTCGAGGTCTGCAGCTGATTTAGGCTTGAAATGGCGAAAGGTGAATTTTTGGAGATTTGGACCGGAAGTGGGCTTTTTGATATCGGGGTCAGAATGCGATTCTGAGAGTTGGAACCGCTCCGTTATGTTATTTGGGACTTGCCTGCAAAATTTGACGTCATTCCGAGTTGATTTGATAGGTTTCGGCACGAGTTTTAGAAGTTTGAAAGATTTGAAAATTTATAAGTTCGATTCATGGTGCGATTAGTAGTTTCAATGTTGTTTGATGTGATTTGAGACATCGAGCGGGTCTGTGTTAGGGTATAGAACTTGTTGGTATGTTTGGACCGGGTCCCGAGGGCCCCAGGTATTTTTCGGACGAGTTGCGGATGATTTCCTTGGTTTTGGGGAGTTCTGGTGTAATCGCACCTGCGGACCTTGGGCGCAGGTGCGAGAAAGTTCCGCATCTGCGATGCCCGCGGATGCGCAGAAGGCTCGCAGGTGTGGAGGCTGTGGGGGTTAGTGGCTTCCGCAGGTGCGACTGGTTATACCGCAGGTGCGGTAGGCGCATGTGCGAGAAATGACCGCAGGTGCGATAATCGCTGGGCAGAAAGGGGTTGGAATCGAGGGTTAGTTCATTTTTCACTCCATTTTTGATTTTTAGCTCGGGAAAAGGCGATTCTTTAAGGGATTTTCAGAGGAATCTTGTGGGTAACGATTTCTTACTCGAATTTGGTTTTATTGCATTAATCTATTGTTGTTTCTCCATTTAATTTCGGATTTTTGGGGTTGAAATGGGGAAAAATTGGAAGAACTTCAATAAAGATTTTTAGTTCTGAAGGGGGATTTGTGGTCGGATTTGAGTAATTCTTATATGGTTGGACTCGTGAGTGAATGGGTATTCATATTTTGTGATTTTTTACCCGATTTCGAGAAGTGGGCCCGTGCTTACTTTTTAGGGCGAATTTCGGAATTTTTGTTAAAATATTGATTTCATTGATTAGATGAGTCTATTATTGTTGTATTCATGTTATGCAATTGTGTTTGGCTAAATTTGGGTCATTCGGAGCCGGATATTTGTGAAAAAGGTATTGTGACCGATTGTTTGAGCTTGGTTCGAGGTAAATATCTTGCTTAACCTTGTGGGGGAGACTTCCCCTTAGGATTTGAGTCTTCTATGTTGATTGTAGTCCGTGTACACGAGGTGATGAGTGCATGCACGGGCTTATTTGTGGGAAGTTGACCTTTTAGGGTTCTTAGGTCCTTGTATTCATTGAATATGTAGTTGTTCTTGTTATGATTATATATCTTAATTACTAGATTCACATCTACCTGCTTAATTAGAATCAATTATTTCATGATCCATTATTATTGTTACTTGATTCATATGTGCCTTAACTGAAACTGCTATCTCTTTTATAGCCATGCTATCTTTTCATAACTGCTTATCTTTATTTGGAATTTATATTATTTTATCCTATAATTGTTCAGTCTTAATTGAGGTTATGACTATTTTTCCGCTGCTTATCCTTAATTAAATTGTTGAATATCCTTCGTAATTTCCTCAACATTAAAAGAAGTTTAGATACCCTATATCTTATTCGACTTGTTTTATTTGGCTTTTTTTTTATTCGTATTAGCTTCCCTGTTGTTGAAGTGTATAATGTGGGATCGTTGCTACACATTATTTTTCCCTTTGTTGAGCTGTTCTCTTTATGCCTAACATTCTTTACTGTGGTTATTCCTTGTGAATTGGTTCTACCATTTTTTTGTGAATTAAAGTTCTTGAGTTGATTTACTTGTCGTACTTTGTATTATTGTCATTGTTGTTATTGTACTTATTGTGGTGATGCACGAGGTTTTTACCATGCGGTTGTTATTATGGGGTTGCATGAGGTTTCTACCGTGCTATTGTTACCATTGATATGTGTGTGTGTGTGTGTGTGTGTGTGTGTGTGTGTGTGTGTGTGTGTGTGTGTGTGTGTGTGTTGCGCATGTGGCGAGACAAGGTGAAAAATATTGTTATGCATGTGTGGCGAGACAAGGCGGGCATATATGTTACTATTGCACACGTGGCGAGACAAGGTAGGCTGTGTCAGGGATTGATTTGTGATGATTTGTGACCTGGGGGCATTCTTGTTGTTGATATTTGTATAGTGGTATACGTACCTGTGTGAGATTTATCTTGTGAAAGCTGTGAGAAAATATTCTACGTGATATCCGTTCTTTTTCCTTATGCTTAATTGCTGATATGGACTATGGTAGTACACTTGCACAAGCATACACATAGTTAAGCACTCTATCGGATAAGAGGTTCTCTTGATATTTTTGAGCATAGATGCTCACCCTTGTTTACTTTCCTTCTATGTGAGAATGACTTTATTGGCACGTGAGTCGTCAGTGCGGTTATGAGATGTTATGAGGGCACATGATTCCAAGTGTTAGAGTTCAGGTATTGAGACCCGTAAGTTGTGATTTGTCCGAGGTTCGGTACCTTGTGGAGTTGCTGACTGAAACCTGATATAAGAGCGGTTGTAGTTACTGAGTTATTATTTATCCTTGCTATATTTGTGATTCCGGACTTAGGTTGTGTTCCATTCGCCTTTATGTCTCATTTTCATGATATTCCTTTGATACTTGTTGTTTCCTTCCTTATTGCCATTACTGTACTGTGAGCCATATTGCATAGTCTTTATGTAGACATCATACTTCTGTTGCTTATGCTATTCTTCTGTATATTTATTTTGTGCAGATCGAGGTAATTGTTCGTTAGCTAGCTGTATGGACTGTTGCTGCAGAGACTCAAGGTAAACCTGCCGCTGCGTTCACAGGTTTCGGAGTCACCTTCAACTTTTCATTTCGCATTGTTTATTCTTATTTATGGACAGTTGTATTTAAGAGTTTTCTAGCAAACACTCTGTAGAGCTTATGACTTGTACTACCGGTTTTGAAAATTTTTAAGAGATTCTACTTAAATAATATTGTTGTTTTAATTATTGTTAGGCTTACCTAGTCCCTAAGACTAGGTGCCATCACGATACCCAAACGGAGGAAAAATTGGGTCGTGACACCTTCCTAAGCACTTTAATACATACACTTTAACATTCAAAATCCCACACTTATATTAGATCAATATTCCACCTTCACATCAATATATATTAACTCCCAACTTTTTTAAGCACAAATACATCAAGAGTTACCACTTATCAAAGATCATTTTTCACAATCATACAACTACATAAATTTTTATTTTTTTCTTTTTCAATTGAAGTGGCTCTTATTTTTTTCAAAAAAAAATACACCTTTCTCCATATTTTATTAGTTCCACTCAAAAGCCAAGCCAACCACCTCACACTTTAACTTTTACAAAGTTCATACAATTTCAAGTGCTCACGAGAGGTAAATGGTTCAAATAGATTGTCAATTCAAACAATTGTGTAAGGCTTGTAATGTGGTTGTCAAAAAAAAGGATTACAGGCTCAAAGAGGTTAACTAAGATACATAAAAATTAGGTGGTAAAAGTATATCACTGGCTCAACAAAGAAATGCCTATATCACTTCCTAGACTGAACAAAACTACTATTTCAATTTGTAAACACACAAGGCAAATACTAGACATCACATGCAATGCACATAATAACACAAAAATCTCACACACATATGGCACATAACTCACTCAATATCAGACTATCAAGACACTCTAGTCAAAGCAGTTAAGCAACGTTAAGATCATACAATTTAAGGTACTTACACAAGAGTCAAAAACTGAGCCTAAGCGTCACAACTAACGCACTTACTATTCTCAAGGCATAACAAAGTCAAGAGATATTGGTTTCATTTCAAACCATAGCACAAGGTTTTCTACTTCTAATAAATAAAAACTAACTACACCCGGTTCAAACAAAACCCTTGAAAAAGAACCGCGACACAAAGAAAAACCAAGGGAGAATTAATACACTAACTACAAAAGAAAAACTTTTTGTCTTTTTCTTTTAACTTAATTCCCTCAAGAAACCCGTCGAATGACATCCATCGTCGAGAAAAATCGAAAATTTTAATGATTTTTTCAATTTTTTCTATCTCTAACTACTAAAATTTACAAAACTAAAATACATATACATACAACATACAAATATCTCCCTACCCCACACTTTAAATTGTGTCATGTCCCCATGACACACAATTAAAAAGCATAAGGTAAAGAAAACTTCCCTGAATTTTCTTTTCTTCCGAGAACTTATGAACTTCACCCTTAATTCTGAGTTCATTCCTCATTTTCGCTCCTTGGGATTCTTTATGGAGATCATTAAGCCAAATTCTTCTAAGGATACTTGCAAGACCCTCTCTTTTCTATCTTTCTTGTCCTCATCTTGAGCGGTGAATTGCTCGCTCATGATCATCCTTAACTTGTTTCTGCATTCTTTCACAGGATCAATCCATACATATTCCTGTAAATCTCCAAAAATAAAATCCACATGATCAAGGTTAGAATAAGAAAACAAAGAAGAAAGGTCACGTGAATATTCTTCAAGTATGGCCAAGACCATTTGTTTCTCATTCTCTTCTGCCAAATGTTGCAAATGTGGAACGGCGGATGAGGGTTTGAACTCTTCTTCCTTTACTTCACACTCTACCACAACCTTATTCTCGATCATCTCAATTGAATCTGATTCATCTTGAATAGTGAAAAGCTCTCTCTGTGGATGCTCATCCTTTTGGGTAGGCCCATTCTCACAGGGTATCTCCTCCATATATTCACCATCACAACGCAAATGAGGTTTCTGAAAGTGTACTTATTATTTGACTTTTTTGCATTATTAGGTTGTTCATGGCTTCATCATCTTGTGTAAATCTCTCTACCGGCTTATTTATGAACTTATACACAAGCTCTTCCAAACTACCATTCTCCCCTTGAAGTGGTCGTCTCACTTCGCTTCCATTCCAGTTATAATAAGGGTATTCATCCCAACCAAAGTCAAGATTGTGCCCCATATAAATCATCATACCTGTACAGACTAGAAACAGAGTGAGACTGTTTAAAATACGAAACATAGGAGGAATACATACCTGCTTGACAGTCAACTCATAGATGATTTTCATCGCATTTAAAACACATAGCAGACCGCTGATAATATTCAATTGCTAACTCTTCGACCATTTTCTTAGGCTGGTTGCACTCTATCTTCACAACATTTAGAGTTCAATAACAAGAATATGCTCTTCAAGATTTCTTCAAAAAAAAAAATCTTGAAGAGAAGTTAACAAAACAAAACTAAAAATAAAAATAAAAGTTAAAAATTTAAAACTAATTCCTGAATTAGCACTACAAACTATTCCAAACGCTATTGATTGCCAATTTTCGGCAACGACGCCAAAATTTGACGAGCTAAAAACACAACACAAAATTATGCTCGCTAGTCGAATATAGCATAGAAAATATCGTATCCACATGGATTGGATTTAAACAGTATTTTCGTAGCTTCTAGTTTTAATTACTATCCAAGATTATCAACAATTTAGAGTTGTGTGATTTAAAACTAAAATTTACTAAAAGTCTAAACTATTGGCTAATGACAATCGCAACAAGAGTAAGCAAGAAGATATCAAAGGGAGAAAATATGGGTTGATTGGATAGGTGTAAGATACTTGTTTGGGAATTAACTCTAGTTACTTCACTTCTATGGTTCAAGTGAGTCTCTCAAATTTACTCTATTATGTTCAAACATTCAGTAGAAACTCCTCTCTCGATTAAGTCTCAACCTTACAATATGAACTAAGTTAAGCTTGGTGAATATATGCAAAAATTCGTAGTGGAATGATCCCTAGGAGAACCTCTTTCGATTATCCTCCTAACTAGGTCTAAACATTAATTCAACTAGCCTCTTTCGATTATTAAAGAATCAATAAATTCAACCAATAAGATAATGCAACACATCACAAATTATGTCTCTTTTGATTACATAAACAAGTGAATATATATGCAATAATAAAAATACCCAAAATGTTTCAATACATAAAACTAGAGTTAATATCCAGAAATAATTCTCAAAATACCAAATCCATCAATCCCTAAGGAAGAATTACTCCATGGATATGGAGAAATTTATCACAATTAAGTTTAAGTCAAAGAAAAACATAAAATATCCAAACCCTTGTCTTGAGTGAGGATGAATGGTGAAATCCTTGTGCTCTTGCTTCTCCCACTCCTCATTAGCTTACTTAGGTCTAAATTATGTCAAAAGTCCTCAAAATACCGTTTTTCTATATATATACCAAGTAGGGTCGGGCCCAAACAAATACACCTTCTCCTACGTGAAAAAGGACACTTTTACGGAGTTAGACGTGCGTGACCGCGAACCTGGAAGTGTGCCCGCGCACTTTTCATACTGTTCTACCCCATATGCGCGGTCAGTGCGCGGCTGTGTATTTTTCGCGCACTGTTCACCCTGTTCTGTTGAGAATTCAAAAAAATGTAAAACAAGAAAGTTGTAGCCATTTGAATTAGCTTTCCAAAAATATACTGCGGAGCCCAAACGGAGTTCCAAGCGAAAAGTTATATACATTTTACTAGACATTTCGCAATATGCTTGTTTGATTCTTCGTTCGTTCTTAACTATCGTCCGTTGATCCCCGAACACGATCCCGACTTAATTCCTTGGGCCTTTACTCAGACTTCAAAGCTCCAAATCACTTGAATTCATTCCGTAATATTTACATAGCTCGAAGTCACCCCTACAAGGCATAAAACACACAATTAGTGCAAAACACTAGCGATTAAAGCTCAAACTCAACTAAAGTGCAGTAAATTGGAATGTAATAATCGACTAAAACATGAGATTATAGCCTACCATCATACATCATGTCCCTTTATAATTTTAAAATTAAGAAAATAATCTTTTTAGATCTCTTATGTATAAAAGACATATTTCTTACGTGTAAAAGCAAATCTCACATGTATAATAAAAAAGGTAGGATCATAAAACTAAAAACAAGTTTGTAAAGAGCCATAAAATTAATTGACCCTAGTGTGAATGTAAATTTTGTCTTGCTATCTCTCCTTTCTTCTTTTTTTTTCTTTTTTCTTTTTCCGTTGAAGCACAAACTGATTTTTGGGAATTTTGCATAAAATTAGGAGGAGATTAGGGGAGGAAAAGGAAAATGAAAACAAAACAAATGGAAAAGGAAAGAGAAATAGAAAAATTATAAGAAAAAGAAAGGAAAGGAAATATTCCGCCGAATCAGAGCCTAATTTCAGAAGAGTATTTCATTTACTTTGTTTCATATATGGTAGGTTTTAATTACTTTATTTATCCTTTCTCTTTTACTACTTCATGCTTTATTTAAAAAATACTAATAACTATCTAAAAAAATTTGAATGTACAAATATTTAAAGAGTACTTTTTAAAAATGTGCTCAAAAATAACTTTATTGAATTTCAAGAAAGTGATAGTTTCACATTAAAATACATAAAGATCTATCTATATGCAAAGTTGCAAACACATTTATAGAAAGTGAAAGTACTTTCTATTCTAATTAAAAAATTTGAAGGCAAAAAATAAATCGGCGAAATGCACTAGTACCCAATAAGGTCAAGTTGATACCTACTATTTGAAGTAGTGGAATAAGCAATTCATTTATTAAATCCAACTCGGATTACATTACGTTATGTAAATCACTTTGAATTTACACAGAGTAGAAAAACCCTTTCATTTTCCCTTTTTCTCCTGCGCAGTTCTTGATTTCATCATTCTAACATTTCTACAGATATATAGAGAGAGAGAGAGGGGAAAAGGGGGCAAACAAACATGTCAGGCGGAATCGCGCGTGGTCGTCTTGCTGAGGAACGCAAAGCATGGCGTAAGAATCACCCACATGTACGTCCTTTTCTACTCTTTATTTATACTCTCTTCCTTTCAATTTTTTTTTAATTACTAATTTTTGTAGGTTTATTGATAAACAGTAATGGGTTCTAAGGTTCTGTTAATTTGATGAGTCTCTTCTTTTCTTTTTTAGGGTTTTGTGGCTAAGCCGGAAACAGGTCCAGATGGGTCTGTCAATTTGATGGTGTGGCATTGTTCTATCCCTGGTAAAACCGGGGTTAGTAAATTTTCTTTCTTTCTTCGCGAATTTTCTCCTCTTTTTTTTGTAATTTTTCTGGAGATGTTTTAGTAGTATTAAAAATGGAAAGCTAGAATATTCTGATGATTTTTTTTTAAAATTTGTTTCTTGTAAAATCCCCATTCCTTGTCCATAAAACTCCCGGTGTTTGCATGAAACACATTAATTTATCACGATTAAGTGATACACATTGGCGGAGCCACATACACACTGTTTAGATAGGTAAAAACTATTTGCTATGTATATATTGAATCCCTTGGCTTCTTCTGTGTATTTATTTTTTTAAATTTTGACTCCCTTTAGTGAAAATTTTGGCTCCGCTTCTCGTGATACATTGAGAATTGAGATGTGGTATACATATTAGTTAATCGTGATTGGTTTCGTCCAAACACTGGGTGGTGGATAAGTTTTCTTCGGGTGGAGACGGAGTGTTTGTTGTGCCTAGCCTTTCTCTTGCATTTAAGAAATAGGTTTCCACACCTTGCATCAAACATGTGATCTACAAGTCATCAACAGCACTACCATTGTGCCAAAGATCATCCTCTCCTCTTCCATGATTGGGATTGTTTAGACTGGAATCTGTCTAGTTTCTACAGAAGCCTTTTTTTTCGTTGCTCGCTTGCTTTTGTATCTAAAAATTAGTGGTTTTGCACTATAATTAATCCTTTTTTGTACGTTATGAGGATGTTAATTGATTCCACATTAATATGAAGAAAAGATTGCGGAGTTTAATCAGTACATCAGTTTGGATATTTTTCACAGCCATTATGGGAAGTGTTCAATTATATTGGTTGTGACTTAGTTTTCTTTTGATTTACTTCACTGAATAGACCATTAAAGCAAAGAATTAAATAGAAGTGAAGAGAATTTGGTAATGGGGGTGGGAACTAGGAAGTAGATTTGAGAGATCTACGTTGCGTTTGGTTGGATGAAAATAGTTGTAGCATACACTTTCTTTTCATGATTTTGGATTAAGCTTAATTTCGTCCACAAGTGGAAAGTATTCTCTCTGGAAAGAAAAAATAAAACTCCAATCTATTGATGATCAATAAAATTACAGTTCCTTTTATAAGATTTTAAAAATATAAGGTTTCAGCTTGATCATAACAACTACTTGGAGCAACTTGCAAATGCCTTTTATGTATCCTAATCCATAATCCAGGAAAATATCCTTTTTCCCATGGTTGAAGATGTTAGATTTTCTATGAAAAAAAAAAAGGAAATAAATATTGCATTGGAAAACAAATAACCTTAGGGGGGTGAATTATAAAGTGCCACTCATTAAAAAATAACAATATGAACCTGAACGGACTCTTTGGGAGTATGAATGAGTGAGAAATTAGACTTCATGATGTTTGAAATGAAGAAAATCTTGATCCCTTAACTGAAACATTATGTAGTCTAATGGTGCATCTACAAATTAGGCAACAAATAGGTCACTCTTGGATTATCTAAAGTCTATAAGAGCCTTTGATGGCGGTCATAAAATTCATCTTACTGAATTATTCATAAAGGTTGTAGTTAGTGATTGTATGAATGGCGTTGCCAACTGTAGACCTGAAATAAATTTACAATTACTTTTTGGGAGCCACTTAAGTCCTTGGAATAGCATTTGCATTTTGGTATTGAGAGGGCAGCGAAGAAGTTTTTACATTGTGCTAAACAAAGTGAGATAGTTATTCACACAGCCTGGTAAGGTAAGTCTGTGCATTTTCCCTGGATTATAGCATAAAACGTAAGAAGAACATGAACTTTGCAAGAATGCAGAAGACCATTTTCCCAGTACCAATAAGGTTTGTACTAATAGCTTTAGTATATATTAATTGCATAAAAGTGAGAGCATGTTGTGTTGAAATGCTTGCTTTTAGTTAGCGCCGCCATTTGTATTTTCTTTCCTTGACCACAAAGAGAAAATGCTTGGTCTTAGTTCTGTTAGTGACTTGCAGTTAACAATCATGCGACAATCTTTTGTGCATGGCATATGCGACTCTCTCTCTCTCTTGAGTTTCAGGAAGATGCTAGTCCTAGAAGCTTTTGGGAAGTTTATCTTATTAAAAAAATTGGGAAGTTTATGGTTTTAGTCATAGTTGGGTAGTTTGTGGTTTTAGTCATAGTTAGGCCATTTAGGTTTACCGCCGAACACAATTTACAAGCCTGAGCAATAATGACATGCAATGTTGTAACTGGCACAGACTGACTGGGAGGGCGGCTTCTATCCAATAACAATGCACTTCAGTGAAGACTACCCTAGCAAACCACCCAAGTGCAAGTTCCCTCAAGGTTTCTTTCATCCTAATATCTATCCATCAGGAACAGTATGCCTGTCTATTCTCAATGAGGACAGTGTAAGTTCTTGTCATTGCTGTTGTGTTACTTTGTCAGTCTTGTTTGGTATAACAGCTTCCATTTGATTCTTGTGTTGGCTATAACCTTCTTCAGGGGTGGAGGCCTGCCATTACAGTTAAACAAATTTTGGTGGGTATCCAAGATTTGCTTGACCAGCCAAATCCTAATGATCCAGCACAGACTGATGGTTATCAGCTGTACATGCAGGTAGTCTACTCAAGCTTGACGTGTATTTCATTGACCTTTTATTAAGAAAAAAATTAAATTAAGTCGACATTTTGATTATTGAAACCTACCTTTTACCATAATAGCTTTCAATTCCGAATTATGTACATAGATGCCTAGATAAAAATTAATTTTTAGAGTGTTTGAAATCCATAAAAAAAATGTTTGAGATACTGTTGGATTGTAGAAGGGATTCCAAATGACAATTAATCAGAAGCGGATCCAGGATTTAAATTCTATGGGTTCAACTTTTAAAATTTTTAGCATTGAACCTATTATATTTTTAAAGTTATGGGTTCATCTCTACTATTTTTCTAATTTTAATGATTTTTTACATATAAATTTTTACTCCGTGTCGAAAGTTATGGGTTCAGTTGAACCCGCAGAGTATATGCTACATCCGCCCCTGCAATTAATTGCTTCCAAATTTTATTGAAATTATGAAGAAGAAAATTAACTGTCAGTTTCCATTCAGAGAATATGGTGCATTGTAAATGCGATATTGGAGTGAACCATATAAATCCCTATTTAGCTTGCCATTACAATATGTGACCTTGCTTTTGCAGGATACTGCTGAGTATAAGAGACGAGTGAGGCAGCAAGCCAAGCAGTATCCAGCTCTTATCTGACATTAGTTGTTTTGAACTATATAATTATGTGACATTGCTAGTCCTTATGGACATAGTGGCCATGTGGCTAAAATGGTGTTTTTCTTCTTTATGATTCAACAATGAATATAGTCAGTATGCAACATGCATGCAATCTGTAATTTTGACAGCATGGTTGGTCTATAGTTTCTGGTTTTACTTGCAATTCCTTCGACAAAGGCTCTGTTTTTCTGTTCTGACTAACTGTCAGTTGCTGATTGTGTGTAAGCAAAAAGCAATCTACTGGTCGCTATTTGTTTATATAGGACCAACGGCCAAAAGATGATAAACTTCTCTCTCAGGTAGCTGAGTTTTCTTTCCAGTTTTATCACGTACCCTGCTGTCTCAAAAATGGAAAACAATAGTGATCTTGAAAGGTTAAAGGCTTAGAGCGAACTGCAACTATATCCCCTATTTAAATGCAACTCACTTTTGTTAATAGCTATATTCGTGACATGGGGAAGTATTGCGTAACACTTGAGATTTTGTCATCTATAAAATATTGCTTGAAACATAACATGCTATTTCGTTTTCCTTGTATTCTGTCTTGTGATACAAGCGAGGTCAGCATCCTTGATGCATATTTTGGAAAAATTTAGGAGAGGTCAGAACATTGAACTTTGGATTACTTTCCCAATGTGCCAAAAGCATGACACTTGAGCTCATGTATTACTGCTGTTAGATGATTATAAGATGAGCCGCCTTCTTCTACAGCCCTCTTAACCATTGCTTCAATGTTTTTTGCTCTACTTCTGATCTTTTCACTTTCCATGGAGGTGCTCATTAACATTTTCATGCTCTCCTCTATCTTTTCCTTGTTGACAATTGTATCCTTTATGTCAAAGGTAAAGTGCCACACCTCTGCCCCAACCCCAACCCCACATCCAAGAAGCTCCACCAGCTTCTCATTGTAAAACTGCTCCGCAAACAAGGGCCATGTAAGCATTGGCACTCCGGCTGTGAGAGATTCCAAAGTGGAATTCCAGCCACAGTGAGTCATGAACGCTCCAGTTGCTGGATGGTTCAAAATCTTCAGCTGTGGAACCCAACCTCTGACTATCAAACCTTTGTTGTTTGTAAGCATCTTTTGTTCAAAGCCAATTGGCAGCCAGCTTTCTTGCTCATTTTCTTGGGTGTTGTCTCCCTTTCTCACCACCCAAAGAAACGACGAATCTGAGGCCTCAAGAGCCAGGGCAATTTCAGTGAGCTGAGCATCAGAAAACCTCCCCATACTTCCAAAACAAATGTACACAACTGAGTTTTGTTTTTGAGAATCAAGCCAACTTAGGCTGCTGTGTCGCTTTTGAACTGCAGTGTTTCTTGATTTGCTAATTGCCTCTTCTCTCTTTGAAAAATGAAACAAAGGACCAATAAGCCATGGTTTCTTACCTTTGATTTTCTGATAAAGCTCAGCATAACTAGGCTCTAGATCATAGATAGTGTCATGAATCATGGCATAGCTCCGAGGTTCTGATTCTTTAATTCTCTTCATCAAATCCCAGTATGGGCCTTCAGGTTTGGTTTTCACATCATCTGGTAGTTGAGATCTTTTCATATCGATCTTATCTGGTAAACCCGGAACCAAGAAACTTTCCAAATCTGAACTTACCTTCTCATGAGGGGTATACAACTTCAAACAATGTTCCACACAATGGAACATAACATTTGTCGGATAAAACATTAGTCTAGGTATCTTCAGTTGCTCAGCTACATCCACAGTCCATGGAAAGAACAGGTCTGAAACAATGCAATGAGGACGAAGCTCAAAGATAAGATCTTCCATGGGTTTTTGCAGCAAAGCAATACCCATAAATACACCCGTAGCCATTTCTGTGGTAGTGGCTGCACTGAAGTTCTCAATCCCTTCGGGTATGCCTACTTCAGCTGATGGGAACTTGAGTTTGTGGACAAAGATTTTGTGGCCTAAATCGATGACATAATCGATAGAGGACTCGAAAAGGAGGGCGTTGTAGGGGGTGGTGATAATACTAACTTTGACACCATGGCTAGCAAAAAGTCTAGCTGTATCAACTAAAGGGATCATATGACTTGGTGTCAAGTATGGAATGAAAACTACATGGAGTTCACCATTTTCTTGCGCCATGGCTGACTAGTAGTCACTGGTTTAGAGGGCTTTGAAGATGGAGGAATGGTATACGTAAACTTATATAGTTTATTGGGTTTTAAAAATGTTGATTTAGTTTCATTGAAGTCACCGCTGTCTGTTGTTGATTGTTTGACTGGAGAATATGTCGTAACAAGAAGACTTTGGCCTGCTTTAACTGTTGAGATAGAGTCCAACAGTTTAACTGCTTTAACTCAAAAGTGCCAATTTTTAGACGGTTTTGACCTATATGGACCCTTCAATCACATAGGAGTATTATTTACTCGCTTACTAACCTTTAAAAAGAATACTAAAACTCCATTTGGCCTATTGTACTAGGTCACAGGACTGCAATAATCGGCAGCAGCAGCAATAGGTGGATTCTGCCGACCGAAGTACTGTCTTGTTGGCATATCGGATCCTCCAAACATTTTGTATTATTGGAGGATCCAACACAAATAAGGCAATCTTATTAGATGATTTGAACAACATAGCCGACAAAAAACATCCTTGTTTCATTGGCAGTAGCACTAACGTTGCATGTGGCTAACCTCTTTTCCATATATGTTATACGTGAAGGTGTACAAAGAAAACTGATAAACCGTATCAAACCGATAATTCGAGTCAAAGCGGAAAAAATTCCGATGTGATTTAGTTTGATTTGGTTTGGTATTAGAAAAAAAAATCCGACTATAATTGGTTTGGGTTAGTTTTAACTAAAAAAAGTCAAACCGGAACCAAACCAGCTCGACATTATATTTATACAATTTTTAAAAATATTTTATACATATAAATATTATATTTGAGATTTTAACATTGTTAGTCTCTTTTTAAAAAATATTTATATAAATAACATTACTTTTGCTTTATTTTAAAAAGAGCACATTCATTTACAATTATAGCATTTTTAAGAATTCTTTATGTGGCATTTAATTTTTTAAATGTAAACACTAACCACAATTTAAGAAACTATTGAAACACATTAATTTATCACAACATTCTCTCTCATCGTTAATCTAAACTTGTCATTTTCTTTGAATTTTTGCTTCGAATAGGTGTTCTCAGGGAAAGTCCATTCTTCATTATTCTCCCATACACTATCTAAATCAATCAACATTCCATTACTATAACAATATTATTCAAAGTATTTTGCTTGCGAATACGATTATACCAATATTATACCAAATACATTACATCAAAAATAAATATAAAATATTAGCATACCATTATTATACTAGGAACAGTTAAAAAAATAGAATATACCACGTATTTTAAGACAAAATACATAATACTTTTATACCTAAATAAAGTCATGTATTTTTAAGACAAAGTACACATTTTTTATACCTAAACACAATTAAATAAACAAAATATACCATGTATTTTTAGGTATAAAAAATATTATGTACTTTATCTGCAATTTGATTAACAGTTACTTGGCTAGGTATAATACTTGAGTGTCGAGTTTGGGTGTGAAAATGGAAGATATGGGTGTATATATGAATATATAATAGACGGATATATATATATGTACAATACACTTAATATATACTATACAATTTATTAAGAGGCTGATTTGGAAAAAAAATATAAGAAAAATTAAACGTGATTTATGGGCGGGAGGAGAATGATGTGTGAGCAATGAATGTGTTTAGAAGATGATGGCAAGAAATTTAAGGAGATAAAATTGAAGTCCAAATTTTATGGAGATATTTCTGGGATGAAATTGCAACATTCTCGGACATTAAAGGGTTACCAACTTCTTTTAGGTTTCTACTAATGTAAATAATACGCGGCCTCATTTGATATATGCTTAATGGTGCTAGGAATCTGTATATATTATTTAAAAATGTGATACTTATGAAAGTTTCTCTAAATATTTATTGTAATGTCACGATCCAATTTTTACTATGGGCCATGATGACACCCAACGTTACCGCTAGGCAAGTCAATAATGACTTGATCCTTGTTATTTCTCTTTTAATGAGCTTTCAAGTAATTAAATTCTATTAATTAAAAGGTTAAGAAACAACAAATTTGTAAATAAATACACGAAAGTAGCTGAGTGCAATCATAACAATAAAATAATCCAAAACCTATGTCTGCTAGTGTGTGCCCCAAGACCTGGTGTCACAAGTGTATGACCACTAATAAATTATACAAAACTCTAGCTATTGTCTGAAATGAAAATAGTCAGAAATAAATGTAAATGAGAGACTCTAGGTGTTGCGGAACGACTCAGAAAGCAGCTCACCATTAGGCCTCCGGATATTTGGGATGCGCGCCGATAGGACCGCCAGATGCACCTGCCTCATATCCTGCACGATTAGTGCAGAAGTGTAGCGTGAGTACATAAACAACATGTACCCAGTAAGTATCTAATCTAACCTCGAAGAAGTAATGACGAGGGGTTGACTTCGACACTTACTATGGGCTAACAATATGAATACAGAAATTATAAATAAACAGGAGTTATGTAAATGACAATATTAACACATTAACAAACATGGGCAAATAATTCTTTCACAAATTAATAATTTTCAAATAAATTCTCGTCATTAATAAGTGTAACCCCATAAGCCACAAAATAATATCAAGTATGATTAGGCTCCGAGTATTATTAAGCACGATTTATGCCGAGGTCGTACGGCCCGATCCACAATAACATGTACATTGTCGAGGGACGTACGGCATGATCCATAAATGCATCTATCTATTGCCGAGGCGTTCGGCTCGCTCCACATGAAGAGAGGATACTTTATAAGCATTTGACTTAAACATTATAACAAGGCTAACACACAATGTAATGAAATTTCTATTAACGGCCAAGTAATTAGCTAAAAATTTAAGTAAGTGTAATTCGGTCTTTTACAATTCCTCTAACAAGTTCTAATATAATTTAGGTACTTAAATTAACAAGCAGGGTGAAAGTATTACAAATAATTTATGATTTGGGTCCTAAACTACCCGGACATAAGTATAAATAGTATACGCATGGACTCTCGTCACCTCGTGCATACGTAGCCTCCCCACAATTAGAAGCAAACATTAATTTAAATAACCTATGGGGCAAATTTCCTCTTACAAGGTTAGACAAGAGACTTACATCATCTCAAGGCTCACTTTCCGATCACAATTTTGCTCTAAAGCATCAACTCGGTGCCAAACAATCCAAAACTAGTCAAATGTTATATAAATTAATCAATACACGTTCAAAAGTTCATATTCTAACTATCAGAGTGATTACCCACCCCAATTGAAGGATTCCTAAAATTTACCCCTGGTCCCACGCGCCTGAATTCCAAAATTTTTTGAAGAAAGTTATTACCCATAACCTCCCGAACTCAAATATATAATTTTCACTTCATTCCATCCATTTTCGTGGTTAAATTCCATTTTTATCAAAACTTAGATTTTTAATTTAAACCCACAAATTCACAAATTTACATGTTAAAATCTACCCAAAATCTATGCATTTAACTCACATTGGATAGAATTTACTTACCTCCAAATCGCTAGTGAAAGCCCCTCTCTAAGAGCTCCAAGACTCGTCCAAAGAATGCAATAAATGAACTTAAAATAGTTGAGTCCCGACTTAAATGAAGGTTCTGCCCAGCAGAATTATCGCATATGCGGTCCCCGGGCTGCACCTGCGGTACCGCTTCTGCGGAACTAGGCCAGTTTCTGCGGAATTCCTCAGGCCCAGTGCTGGCCTCTTCTGCGAACGGGATACCGCTTCTGCGGACGCAAAGCACATCTGCGGTCTTCGTGCACATGCGGCTCTTCATCGCAGAAGCGAGGCCAGTTCTGCGCACACTTCTTCGCTTCTGCGGACCATTGGACAATTGTTTAGAGGTCGCTTCTGCGGCCAAATGCACGCATTTCGCACCTGCGGCCAAAAGCTAGCAGGTGCGGGCACACTAGATCTGGTGCACCAGCAACCCTTTTGAGTCCAAGTTCAATCTGTGCATTGCCCGGATGGCACCTATGGCCCCTGAGGCCTGGCCCAAATATACCAACAAGTACGTAAACATGAGACGAACTTGCTCGAACCCTCGAAACGCGAAAAACAACACCAAAACTAAGAATCACACCCCAAACCAAATCAATTCAACTTATGAACTTAAAGTTCTTCCAACTTGCTCCGAACGCGTCGAATCATACCTAAACTACTCAGAATGACACCAAATTTTGCGTGCATGTCTCAAATCACCATACGGAACTACTCCGAGGCTCAGAATCCCAAACGAGCCTCGATAACACTAAAACCTACTCCAAGCCAACTTTAAAGAATTTTAAAACTTTCAAGGTGCCAACTATCTATATTAAGCGCCGAAACTCTCCCGGGTCATCCAAAAACCGATCCGAACATACGCCCAAGTCCAAAATCATTGTATGAACCTATTGGAACCATCAAATCCTGGTTCTGAAGTCGTTTACTCAAAACGTTAACTCAAGTCAATCTTAGCCCCCTTTTAGCCAACCTTAGGGAACCAAGTGTTCCGATTTCAACCTGAACCCTTCCAAATTCCGAGCTAACCATCCCCGCAAGTCATAAAATAGTAAAATCACATACTTAGAGTCTTATTTAGGAAAACGGGGATCTAGAAAGCGAAACGACCGATGGGGTCATTACATTAATGTATAATGTAGTTTATAAATATTCTTAAACTTCTACAGAGTTTTATCTTTGAATGTATTATTTCAAGCTTGGACTTAACATTCTTGAATGGTCCAATAAGTTTTATAGCTCATATATGCAGTAACTCAAATAAAGTTCAAATCAATACAAATGCTAACAAAATAAATTCAATTCAATACTAGAAATGACAATAGTATTGGATATCTATTTTTAGTTACCAATGGTTTATAATGGAAATGCATAACTTAGATTATTTTTTTAGTGCTTAATCATGTAATTAATAGTACTTATTAGATGTACTTATTTTAGCATGACTTATATAGTACTTTTAGATTACGGTCATTTTTATTATGGCTTATTAATTAGCAATATTTATTTTATACGATTTTATTATCTTCGTTATTGAATATTTTAGTGCAATGACATGACTCGTCTTATATTATTGTGTTATTTTCTTGAAAAATATATTATATAGTTGTATCCTACTAGGACTAAAGAAATATTTGGAGCATAAGTTACATATTTTGTGCTATATAGATTTTACCGGAAAAAAATCTTAAACCCCGAAAAAACTCGAAAAACTCGAAAAAAATCGAGATTGAAAAATTCGACTTTGTTGGTTTGATTTAATTTATAGATTAAAAAAGCCGACACCATTGGTTTAGTTTGGTAATTAAAAAATTCAAACCAACCCGATATATGTACATCTCTAGTTACAGGTCTTAAAATTGTATTCCCTCCGTTCACTTTTACTTGTCCACTATTGATTTTGCACGCCTTTAATAAATAATAAATGAAATGTATAATTTACCTTGATACTCATATTAATTGGTGTATAGTATTAATGGATTTGGCAAAATGATTTGGAATGAGTAATTAATGCTAAGGGTAAAATAGAAAAAATAAATTCTTTTTTCTTTTAATATACGAAAAGTGACTGGTAAAAATAAAAATTTATTTTTAGAATACTTGACAACTAAAAGTAAACGGCGGGAGTACTTGGCAGGAGTACTTAACTATGACATCTCTGCCAACCTGGTCCTCTGGAAACCCCAAATTTTAGGCACTTGTTTGAATTTATAAGCAGTGGCTTATTATTACTCACTTTTGAATGCTGACTTAACCATTAACAAAGAAGAGTGAATTAAGTGGAGCTACCAGAGCGTTGAGAGTTATACCTTTTGTGAAGTCAGTTTTTCATCAAACTTTAATTAGTCCAATAAATAGATTAGATCCGTTAGCTAATTTAAGAAATTGGTGCCTAACAGAAGGTTATTGAATGAATATGGAACTGGCAACTGAGTAACGATTAATTATTTTCCTTTCTCAATTATTTAATCAAGAAAAAAGAAAGGGCCAATTGAAAGAAGGGGATGAGAGATTATCGTGATTAGAATAAGAAAAGATTATATCAATCAAAGGAGTATTACGAGTCCTCTGTCCCAAATCCACGTATCTAGCTTGCGTAGTTCACCTCAATTTATATCTTTTTAACAGGATAAGATTCATCTCCCCTTAATCAGATGATTCGAATTCGAGCCTTAAAAATGAAAAGAATACTTGTAGAGAGTTTTTTCACGTTAACTGATTAAATGTAACGCGAATTTGAATTAGCGAGAATGTCACCACTGACGTCGATAGAAATAGCGTAATTGGCTTTATAATCCTAAATGAGATGTCAATATAATTACAACGAGAAGAAAGAAAGTGGAAATTAAAACTCAAAACAAAAACAAAGGAAGTGATTGATGAATCAGTCATCTCCCCTCTTGTTTAATTTGGACCACAAGTCAATTACCCAAGTAGCTGATTCATGCACCACCGAGTCACCGACCAGCTAATTTGTTTTTCATTTCCATAAGTCAAATTAAATTAAGATGTTTACGATTTAATTATTAATTAATCGTCCCACTTATATGCCCCCTCCACTTGGCAACAAACTAGTCCTCGTCATCTTGATCATTACTACCAGTTTAGACAAATGCACGGTAGATCTTATTCCCCACACACTTCTACTTTAGTTGTGTTTCGAAAACATAGAACACGCGACAACAATATAGAACGTAACATTTGGTTTAGGGAAAGGATTTTTCCGTCATAATAATAATAATAAATTTAGTATAATTTCATAACTGATATTTAGGGAGAATAGTATACGCACAAATTTTACTTATAAAAATAAAAAAATTATCTCCGATATATCCTCGATTCAAAACACAAATAAAGAAAGCAGTAAAAACAAACAATGATAACAGTAAAATAAGTTAATAAGGAAACTAGAACGAAAGAAACAATGGATAATAACAAATATTATAGTTGTATTCATCTTTTTTAAAATTTTCTCTGGTCCTATTCTCCTCAATTGGTGGTCCTTGTTACTGTGTATACATGCGTATTCTTTTTTTATTCCATATTACTGTATCATAGTAGTACTATTATATTTAAGAAGCTAACTAGTTTTTCTTTTACTTCGATTTGTTCATATTTTTTTACTCTCTGTATTTCAATTTATATGACACAATTTACTTATTAGTTCATTCCAAAAAAAATGACATTACTATAATTGAAAATAATTCAACTTTAAACTCTTCATTTTATTTATTTTTTGCCCTTAATGAGAAACTTTTATAACCACATAAATGTCGGCCTCACAAAGCTTTACCCCTTAAGTTTTTAAGACCACAAATTTCAAAAGTCTATTTTTTTTAATGTTGTGTCAAATCAAACTAACTTATCTCAATTGAAACAGATGGAGTAAATAATATTAATCAACAAAATCATGGTTTGTGTATTTTTAATGTGATTCAATATTTTAATTTTATTTTAATACAATTAAAAAAAAAAGTATGTAGGAATTGAGACCGCTGTATATAAGCACAGCTGCTTCGGTGTCTCTATACATTCCCACCACCTCCATATAATTAACATCATAGCTTTGTTCATCTTTCTTTAAATTCTCGCTAGTCCTATTCTGTTTTCTATTTTTTTTTCGTCTTTTCTTTTTTCTTGTTCTTCTTTGTTGGAAGATGGAAGGAGGGTCATGTTGTTCAAGAACAGAGAAGAAAAACAAAAGGCAAAATAGCCAACAAGAGAAGCCATATAGAGGAATTCGTAAGAGGAAATGGGGAAAGTGGGTGGCTGAAATAAGAGAACCAAATAAAAGGTCAAGAATTTGGCTAGGTTCTTACTCTTCTCCAGTTGCAGCTGCTCGTGCCTATGACACTGCTGTTTTTTACTTGAGAGGCCCTTCTGCTAAACTCAACTTCCCACAATTCATTGTTAATGAAAATCATGAACTTCACAATAACCTCTCTTCTTCTGATATTCGCAAAAAAGCTACTGAAGTTGGTGCCAAAGTGGATGCTAATATGCAAACTACAACCAATTCTACAGAGTCCAATAATTTCATTTCCAATTCAAAATCCAAGTGGTTATCAATGAAGCCCGATTTGAATGAATATCCAAGTCCAGAAATCTGGGAGGAGCTAGATAATTAAAGCAGTTCTATATCCTTATGGCTATATAGATGCTTGTGATCGGAAGCATAGCCAATTACAAATACAGCAAAAGTGACTATGTTCGATCGAACCAGCACAAGGCTAGCTCCACATCTGCTTGTGATTCATGTTCTAAGAACATAATCTTTAACTATAATATAGTTGTACGTGTCCACAAGAAATTACAAGCCAACTAGCTATACGCAGTCTTGATATTAGTACTAATTACTTAGATCTTCTTTTTTCAATTTCTGTTGTTGAGAGTTTGTAAAGTTTGATATTTAAGGTTGTTTTCTTTCTTTTCCCAAACGTTATACTGTTCCATTGAATATTGGTGTATATGATTGGAAGGACTTTGGGCTACCTTATGAGGCAGACCATAGAGTGGAAATGAAAGAGATGGGAATTGAATCATAACTCATCAGACAACCGGGATTGCTCAGATGGTCAACGCTTCACCTACAATCCCAGAGTCTTGGGTTCGAGTCACCAAACCAATAAAAGGAAATCAAAGAGGCGAGGGATTTTAAAAAAAAAACTCATAACTCATCACTCAGAAATCATCAATCATCATCATTGAAGATAAAACAATTACAGTAATAAAGGTACTGGCTTAATTAATTTGGATTCACATTAGAATAATCCATCGAAAGAAATAAAATTCTAAAGTGTAGATTTTTTTTTATTTCATGACGTAAAGTCATGACCTCTGATTAAAAGGATATAAATCCCACATTTCTACAATTAGTGATTCAAAGTTGCTATCAAGGGATGACAAGAATATCTCATGCACATTTTACTCCTTGGGTTGTCCAAACTATATGTCGTCGCCCCAGAGCATTTTTCAAATATTAGACTTTTGACTTGATATGTTAGGTTGTTTTATAATTAAAAATTTGATGACAGGATATTATTCTGTATAAGCATATATTAGTATGTTTAATAGTTAAATGGATCTTTCTACATTTTTTTCCTTTGAACTTTATACAATTTTTAGATATATTTCCTACAATTTCCTACCAAAAGGACTAATAGCATGTTTGGTAAAGCATTTTTTTTTGCCAAAAGTATTTTTTTTTGCCAAAATATTTTTTCCCCCCTAAAGTAAGGTGTTTGCCTAAGCTTTTAGAAGGGAAAAAATGTTTTGAGTTGAAGCAGAAATAGTTTTTTAGAAGCAGAAAAAAGTAGTTTCTCTTCGAAAACACATTTGAGAAAAATACACATAAAATCACTTTTTAAAAGTTTTGTCAAATACTAATTACTTCTCAAAAGTATTTTTAAAATAATTAGCTAAATTCAAATTGTTTCTACCGAAAATATTTTTTCTAAAAAATATAAGGTGATTTTAGAAGCTTGGCCTATAAGTTGCATGCTTTTGCCTTTCACTGATCTTCTTGGTCTTCAACATAGCACAAGGTTGGCTGTTTTGAGTGTATATAGTGCAGTATCCTTAAAATGCCTTTGATTTATATTCAAATCTTTCTTTCTAATAACATTTTTATAAAGTTTTATGGTTGGACGTTCATCAGTACATGATTGTTTTTAGTTGCTAATAACAGCTGAATTCTTTGAGGATCTTTCCACTTGTCTAATGCAATTTAATTTGGTCGGCTGTTTCCATATTTTAGTTTTGAGCTTTATCAGCATGGAAGTAATGTACGTGATTGGGCGCAGGAGAAATATTCAATCAAGTATAAAATATTTTACACTAATTAATAATAGTAAATATAATCTTAATTTTCACTTATCTAATGCTTTGGTCGGTTGTTCCAATCTTTTAGCTTTGAGCTTTTATAAACGTGGAATGATGCAATGTAGTTGGCAGGAGAAATATATATTCAACTAATAGATCAGCATCTAATTCTTCTTTTTTGTACAAGAAATATTAAATAATACAGTGGTCGGCTAAGCTCTATTATTATTTCTGAGAGCTAAATAATGAATACTTTGGACCACAATCTATCAAGAGTTTAGTCAAATTAGATAATCCTATAATTAAGTTCAATATTATATGATATAACTTAGCATCCGTTCTTTTGATAATTTGTCTGCTTATGTAACGTATATTGTACCAACTTGAGGGATCACGCCTTATAATACAAACTGTTGGGTACTGAAAAACCTCTAAACTGTTTAAGGTAGCCTTAATCTATCTATGTTATTATAAAAACATGAATATAATGTCGGTTTATAAAAATAATCTTGTTGTCACGATTAAAAATTCATTAAAGGTCGTGATGGCGCTGGACACTGCCGTCAGGCAAGCCAAAAATAAATACTTGATTTGGTTCTCATTTTAATATTTTTGAAATCATATTTCCTTCGATTAAATAGTAAAAGATGAAATTCACAGTGTAAATAATAATATTCTTAACAATTTCAATACAGAACAACTCATAATCACCCCAAAACCCGGTGTCACAAGTACATGAGCATCAACTAGGAATGTAAAATAAAATACAGCATCTGTCCGGAATACAAATTTAGACAGGAGAAATATAAATACTCTGAAGGAGACTCTGCCGGCTGCGGGTCGTAATATGGAATGCAGCTCACGTAAGTCCCCGCATGTATACACGCCTCTGCTCTCACAAGGCCATTAGTCACATATGTATCTGCACAAAAATGTGCAGCAAGTGAAGTATGGGTACGAAATCAATGTGTACCCAATAAGTATCTAGCCTAACCCCGGAGGAGTAGTGACGAGGAGTCGATATCGACACTCACTAGTGGTCCAATAACATCAGGTATAGTAAAGAGGTAAGTAAATACGAGGCAGAGTAATAAATGAGATAAACACGTATAAATCACATGGTACAAATCTCCCTCTTTACAAGGAACTCAAGCTCTTTATTAGAAATTTCCTCCTTAACCGGAGCATATATATAGATATAGTGGATCTCATCAGATAGATTTTCATAACTCAAATCGAAAAAACTCACAAATACATTAGCTTCTTGCCAAATATTACGCACGATTCCATGAGGATATGATATAGGAAATACCGAGGTGTACGGCCCGATCCAACATAAATATTTAAACTGTGGACTGCCGAGGGTCTAACGACACGAACCATAGATGCATCTATCAAACTGCCGAGGCGAACAGCCCGCTCCCATGAGAGTGTCGTACATAACTCCTGGCGAGGCGAACGGCCCGATCCCATTAGAATAAGAAGTACAAAATTCTGTCGAGGCGAACGGCCCGATCCCATTGGAATAAGGAGCTTTGACGGGTCGTTGACCCCACTCACGAATAAACGTGTGAGTTGTAATTTCTTTAACAAAAACTTTTCAATGAAACATATATATCACGAAAACATGTCGTAAGAGGAGTAAAATTATTCGGTGACTAATCATGAACTCGTGGAGCCTCTACAATAGCAAGTCTAGTCTCAAGTAGTAATGTAAAACAGAGGAATTTAATAGGCGAGAGACTGCTCAAATTGTACAGCTATAGCATGATGTGAACCTAAGCCTACCCGGACAATAACATGAATGTAGTTACGTACGGACTCTCGTCACCTCGCGCGTACGTAGCCCCCACAACAAGTAGCACACATCAATATACAATACCTAGGGGTAATTTGCCCCTACCTAGGGATAATTTTCCCCTCACAGAGTTAGACAGAAGACTTACCTCACTCCGACGTTCCAAAACCGGCTCCAACACCGTCCTAACACCTCAAAACGGTGAGCGTCGATCCAAAACTAGTCAAATAAGATGCAACCCAATCAAAATATACTCTAATACTCATAATTAATCAATTTATAATAATTTCCAACTCCACTCGAAAAATTGATAAAGCAAACCCTCGGGCCCACGTGCCCGAATTCCGAAAATTTTCGAAGACAAACACTACCCATAGCACTACGAACTCAAATATATAATTTATTCTCAATTTCAAGTCTAAATTCGTGATCAAAATCCAAGAATACCAATTTCTAGGTTTTTCTTCAAAATTCCAAATTTCTACCAATTTTCATGCTTGAATCCATGTATAAATCTTGTATTTAACTCACAATACGCAAGAATCACTTATCTTGACATAGATGATGAAAATTCCTCCTTGAAGCTCTCCAAAATCGCCCCAACCAAGTGAAAATGATAAAAGAAGGGCTAAATCCCGCTCTTAAAACGATTCTGCCCAGCGATTTTTCGCACATGCGGTGCCTTGGTCGCATCTGCGGTCCCGCACCTGCGAAAAAATCCTCGCAAGTGCGCATTTCCATTACCTGGCCAAGCTCCGCATCTGCGGACAAAAAGGGACCGCTTCTGCGAGCCCATCCGCTCCTGCGACTACTGCTCTCGCACCTGCGGTCATGCAGGTGCACCAAAACTTCCGCACCCATGGTGGCTGGGCTGCCCTCACTATTCGCTTCTGCGGCTCGTAGCTCAAACCTGCAGCTGGCCAAGCGCATGTGCGATTATGACAGCAACTGGGAACTACATCTGGTTCTCCCAATTTCTAACTTGGTCCGAGCCTCGTCCGATTGTCACTTGGGGCCCCCGGGGCCCCGTCCGAACATACCAACAAGTTTGGAATCATAAAACGGACTCCCTCGAGCCCTAAAATCACGCCAAATAACAGCGAAATCATGAATCATACCCCAATTCAAGCTTAATGAACTTTAGAACTTCAAACTTCTACATTTGATGCCAAAACCTTTCAAATCACGTCCGATTGACCTCAAATTTTGCACACAAGTCACATTCGACATTACGGACCTACTCCAACTTTCGGAATCGGAATTTGCCCCCGATATCACAAAGTCCACTCCCGGTCAAACTTTTCAAAAATCTTCAAATTTCTAACTTTCGCCAAATGACCCCGAAATGACCTACGGACCTCCAAATTCACTTCCGGACGCACTCCCAATACTAGAATCACCATACTAAGTTATTCCAAGAATCGAAATTCCAAACGGACATCGATAACATTGAAATATGCCTCAACCCAATTTTTATGAAATTCTTCCAAAATGCCAACTTTCACAATAGGCATTGAAACGCTCTCGGGTCATCCAAAATCCGATGCGGACATACGCCCAAGTCCAAAATCATCATACTAACCTGTTGGAACCTTCAAATCCCGATTCCGAGGTTGTTTACTCAAAAAATCACACTTTAGTCAATTCCTCCAACTTAAGGCTTCCGAAATTAGAATTTGCTTTCCAAATCAACTCCGAACTTCCCGAAATTAAATTTCAACCACACGTATAAGTCATAATACTTGAAGTGAAGTTGCTCAGGGTCTCAAACCGCTGAATGACGCGCTAGAGCTCAAAACGACCGATCGGGTCGTTACACTTATAATATTAAGCATAATAAGTCATAATAAAATGACATAACCGGAATTCTAGATATTAGCCTTATAATCCTATTAGTTTTAGAACATAATACTACACGTTATGAATCCTACATGATTACCTTTAGGAATCATATTAGTATAATTACTTTGGGGCTATCTAATTCATATAAAATTGAACAAGTAAATATCTTTAGTCATGTAATCCTATTACTTCTTTAAAATTCCTATTACTAATTTAATTTGAAAACGTATTAAAATGTCCTATTACTAATTTAATTTTAGAATGTATTATATTGTCCAAATTCATTTAGAATAATGAGAGCATATATTATTAAAAAAGCATAAATACAATATTAATATATCAAAATAGCCCTAAAATATTAAACGGAATAACTCATGGGAAAAGGACATAACTGCAATAACCTATTTTTTGGACTACAATACCTTCTATGCTAATTTTTAATATTTAAGATTTTAAAATTAATAATATTTTGTCTATTAAATTCTTATTAAAAATATGTAGGAAGGTTTAATAAAATCAATTTCATAAGAATCCTCCGTATTGGCATTACATTACCACTTCATAATGTCCAATACGAAGAAAAAATAAAAGCAATATTAAATGGACTGCATAAAGAGTTGAATTGAGAAAAAAATACCCCCACGATAATATATTTTTATATTATATTTAAATTATTTTCCAACTAAAATAATTATATTATTAAACAACAACTAAAAATTTTTTTAAGAATATAAATGTGTGAGAAAAAAGAAAAAATGGTTAGTAAGAGTCAATACCACTAATGATTCTACAAACATAAAGATCTAAAAGTGAAATCTCATATCAATCTTTTACTCTTTGAAAATAAAATTTATGGTGGATAAAATTATAATTAAGATTAAATATTCGAAATAAGAGATGAACTAATATTAAGATCTGAATCAACATAGAATAAATTATTTTTTATATTAAAATCAAATAATTAAAGCTTTTAATTAATTATTTAGCAAGAGAATCCAATTTAATTATTTTTTTAATTCATCATTAAGAAAAAATCTTAGGGTACATAAATTTATTCCATAAAAAGAGCGTTAGAACACAAAGTAAAAAGGTTAGTATATTATTAAGAATCAAAATGCTATACAAGTATCTGAGTAAGCACAATCAAAGCTAAATTATAAACAATAACAAACTTTCAAGACTATATTATAAAGAGTCGACTTTGGTATAACGAGATTATTTTTTGTAGATGCCTCCGGCGGAATCGAAATAATATTTCTATGTCATGCATTACTTGCAAATATCATATCAAGAGGCATGACAGTGTTAGCAATAATAGCAAGTGGTGTACCAACAATGATTTTATTGTGAGGCCACCCACTTTAGATTTAATATATCTCTCCAAACAACTTAAATAACCATCACAAATATATCAAAGCAGAGCAATGGTGCTAAATTTATAAGGAAAGCAAAATTGATAATATGGGATGAAGCACTTATGGCTAAGTGTCAAACGATCGAAATAATTGTCCGAAGTTCTAGAGATATATTGGATATTAATGAACTGTTTGGTGAAAAATTAATGGTTTTGGAGGTGGCTGTCAAGTACTACCAGTAGTTCTAAAATCGACAAAAGTAGAGACTATAAAAGATAGCTTGCCAAAGTTATACTTCTGGCCTCAAACGAAAACAATTCAACTGACAAGAAATATAAGTAAGAACTGATCCAGTATTCAGTGTCTTCTTGCTTCGTGTTGAAAACGAAGAAGAGTATCCAATAAAAGATGATTTGGTTCTTCCTGAACACTTGGTTATGAATCCCAATAGTAATAGTAGTGCATTCAATAAGAGAAATATTTCTATCATTAGATTAAAACTCAATATGTGCAAATCGCATGATAGAATTAAAAAGATATCTTAGCTAACATTAATGAATACATTGATGAACTAAATAAAATGTTGATTGCAAAATTTTATAGTAAAATAAAATATTTTTCAGTTTTTGACTCAGCAGAAAATAATACCAATAATAACTATTAAGAAAAATACTTAAATACTTTAATACCAAATGCCCTTCTGTCATACATGTTTGTTGTCAAGTTTCTTTTTTCTTACGTATGTTGGTGTCACCATATATATAATAAACTAAGTTAAAATTGATCTTCCATTGTATATAGGTTAATTTTGAAGAAAAATATGTCCGTCATGCTACTGAAAAACTTAGATACACTAAATAGCTTATGTAATTGCACACATATGGTGTATAGAAGTTTTTACAATAACGTTATACACGCAAAAATTATTATACTGGTTAAAGTGCTTCTAAGTATATTCTTATCCCGAAATTCAACTTTCGTCTTCCGGAACTAAGGAATATCCTTTTAAATTTGTGTAAAAATAATTTTTTGTATGTTTATGTTTTGCAAATATAATAAATAAAGCATAAGGACAAACATCCTAAATATTGGACTATATTTACCGTAATATTTTTTCTTGTACAAATAACTGTATGTTGCACTTTCAAGGGGGATATCAAGATTGACAGCGAGATCTAGTTATGGTTAAGGCAGAGCAACCAACGCATTAGGAGGAAACAGACACAAAAAAAAAAAATATTCTCCATAAATAAGTGTTCGTTAAGATACCATCACATCAATTATTTTTAAACTATAATATATAATTATCTAATTAACATGACAAAATTGATCATTTGTGTAAGTTTTAATGATGTCCTTTTATTTTAAATTTATGTATTATGTTAATGTAATAATATTTTTGGAATTTAGATGATTGTTGTATTATTATACATAAAATTTCTCTCATTAATTAAATTTTATTATTCCTTCATATAAATAAATATTTAAATTATCACGTGTAATTATTAATGTACAACGCACATTCATAGATACTAGTTAAACGTAAAAGTTTAACTTGTGTTTACCAATTACATTAAAAAAAATTCACACCATTATATTAAAGAACGTATAACAACAGGTAATCGTATCTAATAAATTGAATGTGATAATTAGGAAAATATAGTAAATGACCTGTTTTAATAAGTAAAACTAACCTGAGAATTTTGTAAAAATTATTTTTCCTCTTGATATATATAGTTAAATCCTAATATAAATATTAAATTAAATTTGTGGACTGAAATCAGAAAATTCAAAAACTGCAAGTAATGTGCTTTGAACGGTTTTCTTTTTCTAATTATAATACTTGGTTATCCGGAATTTGGGGGACAAATTCCTCCTAATTTGAGCACCATAACCATGATCTTAGGATCAAGATAGGTTATTTCATCTAGTCATTGGATTCTCTCAGCTATATCAGTGATAGGGATTGTTGATTTTGGTTAAATTAAAACGTTGTCACTAGAAATCAGCATTAGATGAAATTGTAATTACTATAAAATTGCAACTCTATCTTATAACGGATAAAATTCAACTGAGTAGATCCTAACATGTCTAAATTATTAATTTGTTATTGAATTTTATTTATTTATGGTGAAACATTATTCAAAATGTTCTAACTTAGAACTTGCAAAAATACATTCTAGAGGAACAAAAATAGCCAATTTTAATATAGATCAGTTCACTATGGTGAAATACATGACTACTTTAATAATGTCCTAATTACTGTAGTTTAAACAAACACTACTTCCATTTATTCTAATTAATGCGTCCAGTTTAAATATTAAATGGTGCTTTTTCGTTTGCCATGTTAAATGAGGAAGAAAAGGCTTTTGATAGGTATATATATAATTGTTCTTTTTCTAGCTCTTAAATAGTTAAGAAGAAGGCAAGCCTCGCGCCGTCGTCGTCGTCGTCGTCGTCGTCGCTCGGCTCGACTTCGTCTTCGTCTTCGGCTTCGGATTCGGATTCGGATTTAGATTTGGATTTGGATTTGGATTTAGATTTGGTCAAAGATCGATTGATTGATTAATCTTTTTGGAAAAAATTTCTTTCAATTATTTAATCAATTAATTAACAAAAATTCAATCCGGAATAACCCATGACCCGCGACCCAGTCTGACCCGACCCGTTTTTTTTTTCGAATTATTTTAAATCCATTTTTATGTTTTTCCCACAATATTTCAACAGAAATATTCACACATGTTCCAACATGTATGGCTGTTTTTGAAAGATTGCAAACCTTTTCAGAAACAATGCCAAATGGTCTATAAATATGCCTTGAATCCCAGAATCTTTACTTACTAAATTTTCTGATTATCTTCTTCTTCTTCTGCATAATATTTTCCAGTGTGTTTTGCAATCCTTGAGTGGTTCGAAGTTCACCGGAGTTTTTGGTACCAATACGCTGGTGAGTTAAATCGTTCTAGCCTGGGAGGATAATATTCCAACACTTCGCGTACTTGAGGGGAATAATTTCCTTAAGGACACACTATGCATTCAGTGGGCTCGATTTATTCCAATATTATTTTTCCAAAATTTATTTCGTGAAACTGGTTCTACTAACTTTATGTTTCTGTTTTTTTCAGAAAGTTTAATGGTTTTTATTGTTTATTACAGTAATACATAGTGAATAACAATCTTAAGAAAATTATTTTATTGCATTCTGTATTCTGTTTGTGGAGATTAAAACTTATGTGGTTTTCGACTCCTTCTGAATTTACTATTCTGGCTTAAAGATATAAAAACTTTATCAGAATATTGAAATTCAGAAACGATTTGAATAACATAAAAATTTTATCGTTTTCTGTGAAATAAATATAAAAACTTTGGATTTTTATTTATTAAACATACTGTTTATTGTAAATTACAGTATTGTTTACCATTCTATTTTCTTCCATTAATTGAACTCTTCTATTATTGACAGTGAGAAATGGCAATTGATAACGAAAATTCTTATGCGACTGTTGCGGCAACGACAATAGCCTCATCAAGCCGAACTGTTGTTCCACCGGCCGAAAAATTGGGGAAATTTTCTGGAGCCAACTTCAAAGGATGGCAGGAAAAGGTGTTCTTTTGGCTTACCACACTTGGTATATAGAAATTCACTAGTGAAGAACCTCCAGTGCCTGCTGCGGACATGCCGGACAAGGAGAAATTCATGATTGTTGAGACGTGAAAACAGACAGATTTTCTTTGCAAAGGCTACATCTTAAGCGCTTTAGAGGATGACTTATACAATGTGCACAGTGCGATGAATACTTCGAAAGAATTATGGGACGCACTTGAGAAGAAGTATAAGACTGAAGATGCATGCTTGAAGAAGTTTGTGTTGCCAAGTTTCTAGACTATAAAATGATAGACAGCAAAATTGTTGGAACCCAAGTTTATGAGCTTCAAATTATTTTTCACGACCTTATTGCTATAGGTATGGTTGTGAATGAAGCATTTCAAGTGGCTGCAATGATTGAAAAATTGCCTCATTCGTGAAGAGATTTCAAGAACTATCTTAAGCACAAGCGCAAAGAAATGAAGTTGGAAGATCTTGTGATTCGTCTCAAGATTGAGGAAGACAACAAAACAGCAGAGAAGAAGTCTCATGGAAATTCAACGATCATGGGAGCTAATATCGTTGAGGAGACTGCTCCAAAAAGTAAGAAGAGAAAGAGGTCTTCTGGATAGACTAAGGAGCAGAACATAAAGAAATTCAAGGGCAGCTGCTACAATTGTGGAAAAACTAGTCACAAAGCCCCTGATTGTCGTCTCCCGAAAAAGTATAAAGAAGAAGGGACATGCCAACATAGTGGAGAAGAATGATGACATTGATGATCTGTGTGCAATGCTTTCGGAATGCAACCTAGTTGGAAATCTGAAGGAGTGATGGATTTCTTCTAGAGCCACTCGACAAGTTTGTGCTGTTAAAAAAGCATTTGTGACTTACTCTACTGCTGGTCCCGAAGAAGAGCTTTCCATGGGAAATACTGCAACAGCCAAGATTGAAGGTTATGGGAAGATATTCCTGAAGATGACTTCCGGCAAGGTGTTAACGCTCAACAACGTTCTTCATGTTCCTACTATTAGGAAGAATTTAGTTTCTACTTCTTTACTTATTAAGAATGGATTCAAATGTGTATTTGTTTCTGATAAAGTTGTTGTAAGGAAGAATGAAATGTATGTTGGAAAGGGCTTCCTCACAGAGGGCCTTTTCAAACTAAATGTAATGGTTGTTGACAGTATGAATAAAATTTCAGCTTCTTCTTATTTATTGGAGTCAAATGATTTATGGCATATTCGTTTAGGACATGCCAATTACAAAACCTTGCAGAAGTTAATTAATTTAGAAGTATTGTCTAAATTTGAGTGTAATAAATCAAAATATCAAATATGTGTTGAATCTAAGTTTGTAAAACATCCTTATAAGTCTATTGAAAGGAATTCAAATCCTTTAGACTTAATTCACACTGACATTTGTGATATGAAGTCGACACCATTTCGAGGTGGGAAAAAGTATTTTATTACTTTTATTGACGATTGCACTCGATATTATTATGTTTATTTGCTTAATAGTAAGGATGAAGCAATTGAAGCATTTAAGCAATACAAGAATGAAGTGGAGAATCAATTGAATAAAAAGATCAAAATGATTAGAAGTGATAGGGGTGGAGAATATGAATCTCCTTTTGCAGAAATATGTTCGGAATATGAAATTATCCATTAAACTACTGTACCTTACACACCTCAATCCAATGAAATTGCGGAAAGGAAAAATCGGACGTTAAAGGAAATGATGAATTCTTTATTTATAAGTTTTGGATTACCGCAGAGTTTGTGGGGGGAAGCTATCCTTACAACTAACCGAATACTCAACAGAGTACCCCACAACAAAACGCAATCTATTCCATATGAAAAATGGAAAGGAAGAAAATCCAACTTGAAATATTTCAAAGTATGTGGGTGCCTAGCAAAGGTACAAGTACCTTTACATAAAAGGGTTAAAATCGGACCAAAAACTGTAGATTGCGTTTTCATTGGATATGTTATAAACATAAAGCATGTCGATTTTTGGTTCATAAATCCGATAATCCCGAAATTCATGTTAATACGGTAATGGAATCAGATAATGCTGAATTCTTTGAAAGCATCTATCCGTATAAAACTGAATGTGAGTCGTTAAGTGAAAGACCTAAACGACCTCGAGAAGAACCAAAGGAAAATACTCCAAGTATAAAAGATTTAAGGCGTAGCAAACGTCAAAGAACATCTACTTCCTTTGGACCAGATTTTGTGATATTCTTGCTTGAAAATGAGCCTCAAACTTTTAAAGCAGCTATGTCATCTTTTGGTTCAGCGTTTTGGAAAGAGGCAGTCAATAGTGAGATTCAATCAATTTTGGATAACCATACATGGGAATTGGTTGTTCTTCCTCCAGGAAATAAGCCTTTAGGTTCGAAATATCTTTAAACGAAAAATGAAAGTTGATGGCACTATTGACAAATATAAGGCAAAACCTGTTATAAAAGGTTATAGACAAAAGGAATGCCTTGATTACTTTGACACTTACTCGCAAGTAACGAGGATATCCTCTATTAGGGTGTTAGTGGCACTAGCGGCCGTATATGGTCTTGAAATCCATCAAATGGATGTTAAAACAACTTTCTTAAATGGAGAATTGGAGGAAGAGATTTACATGGAACAACCTGAGGGTTTTGTGGTTCCTGGTAAGGAAAAGAAATTGTGCAAACTTGTTAAGTCGCTTTATGGACTTAAACAAGCACCCAAACAATGGCATGCCAAATTTGAACAAACAATGTTGGCAAGTAGGTTTATAATCAACGAGTGTGACAAATGTGTTTACATTAAAAACACTCCAGGACATGAGGTCATTGTTTGTTTATATGTTGATAACATGTTGATAATAAGCAAAAACTTGGCAGATATAAATGCTACTAAGCATATATTGGCTAGCAAATTCGACATGAAAGACTTAGGAGTTGCTGATGTGATCTTAGGAATCAGAATTCACAAGACTCCACAAGGTCTAGCATTATCACAGTCTCATTACATTGAAAAGGTACTTTGACAAGTTCAAGTATTTGGATTTCAAAATTGTCAAGACTCCAATTGACGTGAGTTATGCACTTCAAAAGAATGAAGGTGAAAGTGACTCACAACTGAACTATGCAAGAGTATTGGGAAGTTTGATGTATATCATGAATTGTACGCGATCAGATATAGCATGTGCTATTAGTAAACTGAGTCGGTTTGCAAGTAATCAAATACATTGGATGGCAATGAAACGAGTTTTGGGGTATCTCAAACATATCCAAAATTATGCTTTGCATTATAACAAATATCTCTCCGTGATCGAGGGATATAGTGATGCAAATTGGATCACTGGATCATCTGAAGTTAAATCCACAAGTGGATATGTTTTCACAATTGGGAGTGGAGCAGTGTCTTGGAAATCATCCAAACAAACGTGTATCGCCCGTTCTACAATAGAATCTGAATTCATAGCTTTAGATAAGGCCGGTGAAGAAGTTGAATGGCTCCGGAATTTCTTGGAAGATATTCCATTTTGGCCCAAACCTTTGGCACCTATTTGTATATATTGTGATAGTCAAGCGGCAATAGGCAAGGCAGGGAGCGTTATGTATAACGAAAAATCTCGTCATATACGACGGAGACACAATACCATTAGACAACTACTCTCTAGTGGTGTTGTCACGATTGACTACGTAAAGTCAAGAGATAACATGTCGGATCCACTTACAAAAGGCCTATCTAGAGAGGCAGTTGAAAGATCATCAAAGGGAATTGGATTAAGGCTTAGGACAAGTCATCATGGCGGTAACTCTACCTAGCAGACTGGAGATCCCAAGAGCTAGGTTCAAAGATATCAAACAAAGTTATGAATGACGGTTCAACATTGTCAAATAACTCAACCCATTCTCGTGATGAAGACAATATTCAGAAATCGAGGTAAAGCATTAAGGCTTTTTGATGAATCAATAAAGCTTAAAGTTTTTTAATGATTTGCTAATTCTGACAGGATATGACCAGATAGTGTGTCTATAGGATTACACGTTTAGAAATCACCTATGTGAGTGTGAAGTGTAAGCCGCTTCAAGGGGAATGAAAGTAAAGGCACATTCTCTAAGCACTCATGAAACCAGGCGGTTCTCATGGCTGAAACGAACACAACCGTGAGAACCATAGATGGTTAAGGGGTTAATTGTGTGACTTATGTTGTCTAGGTATACAACAAATTTCGACGGTTCAAAGATATCAAATATACCGATTGACCGAGTATATCCGATATAAGTTTACTACGGAAAGTTCAAAGGGAAACCTACTTATCCTGATGCAATTAATTCTTGCATGTAAAATACACACGCATCCGTGCATTCCTTTATTTTATATCCATTCCCCATTCATGTGGGGGATTGTTGGGCTTTTAAGCTTGGTTTAGCTTAATTTTAAGCTTGGTGTATGTAACAACCCGACTTATCGTTTTGAGTAATTACTCTCATTTCTACTATTTGAAGTCTTGAATAGCTTCATATGATGTATTATGACGTGTGTGAATCGTCGGTTTTGATTTTCAGGTATTTTAGGATTAGTTAGGAAGAATGAAGTTCATGTTGGAAACTTAAATGAAAAGGGTTGACCAGAGTTTGACTCTTGTGCAAACAACTCCGGAATGGAGTTTTGATGGTTCCAATAGCTCCGTATGGTGATTTTGGACTTAGGAGTATGTCCGAAAAATTACTTGGAAGTCAGTAGTTAAATTAGGCTTGAAATGGGTAAAATAGAAATTTAAGTTGAAAGTCTGACCGGGGAGTTTTCTTTTTGATATCGGGGTCGGAATCTGATTTTGGAAATTTGGAATAGGTCTGTTATATCATTTATGACTTGTGTGCAATATTTGAGGTCAATCGGACTTGATTTGTTATGTTTCGGCATTGAACCTAGAATATTTCGATGTCGATTCTTCAAGAATACGTGGTATCATATTAATCAAATGAGCTCCAAATTCAGTTTTGATTAAAGCATTAGATCCGTATTGAAATCACGGAGCCATAGCAAAAAGAATCGTCGTATTCGGACATTGTATGAGAGAGTTATGCCAATTTCCATGTCGGGAATGATTTCTTATCGTCGTCAGTGCCTAGGGTAGCGTGGGGCGCTATCCCTGGCATTGGGACTGCTGGAGGTACTGGAAAGGGCGCCACAGGCAGCGCCCCACACCACTTGTGGCGCCACAGACGTAAAAATCCCATAAAACGGGAGTTTTCAGTCATTTTTGACAAAACAAAGTTGGGGAGCTCAGTTTAGGCAATTTTTGGGTGATTTTCACGGATAAACATTGAGGTAAGTGTTCCTTATCCTATATTGATTATATTTCATGATTCCATATTCATTTACATCATGAATCCGTGAATTTATGGAAGAAAAATCAGATTTTTATAAAATCTTCCAAAAATGTAAAATGAAGTTTTGAAGGTCAATCCGATGTTGGAATTTGATAATTTTTATATGGTTGGACTCATATCGGAACGGGTGTTCGGATTTTGTGAGTTTCATCGGATTCCGAGATATGGGCCCCACTGTCGATTTTTCGAGCGGGGTTGGGAATTTTTGTAAATTGTTAAATTGTAAGCATTAGAGTAAGTTGTGATTAATTTACACGTTGTTTGAATAGATATGAGTCATTTGGCTTGAATTGAGGAGATAAGAAGGCGTATGGAGGTTGATACGCGCGGAATGGAATTTCCGGAGTATTGTTGTAACAATCCGATCATTCGTTCTGAGAGTTATAGCCACATTTCCCTCATATATGCTTATTTATGTGTTGTTCAGCTGTGTTGAGTTGTATCAAGTTGGTAGGTTTGGGTTCGGAGTAGTTTTGGAGTGAAATGAACACTTAGTCTCTTAGTTAGAAAGCTAAGTTAGAAAAGTCAACCGAAAGTTGACTTATGAGTAAACGAATTCGGATGTGGATTTTTATGATTCGATTAGCTTCATTGGGTGATTTTAGACTTAGGAATATGTCCGAAATGTAATTTGGAGGTCCGTGGTAGAATTAGGCTTGAATTAGCGAAAATTGAAAGTTTAGAAGTTCTTAGGCTTGAATCTGAAGTTGATTTGGTGTTTTGGTATTGTTTTGGGTGTTCCAAAGGTTCGACTAAGTTCGGGTAGTGATATATGACTTGTTGGAATTATTGGTTGAGGTCCCGAGGGCCTCGGGTGAGTTTCGGATAGGTTTGAGTTGTGTTGCGCTCGTTTTTCTTATGTTTCTACGCCATTTCTTCAAGCATAAATGATATCAAATTGAACAAATGAGCTCCTATTTCTTTTTTGATTGAAGCATTAGATCCGTATCATAATTATGGACCCGTAGCAAAAAGAATCGTCGAATTTGGACATCGTATGAGGATTTTATGGTCATTTTACTAAGAATTAGGTTGCCAATTTTTTTAGATTAATTATGCAATTGCCATTGACGGTGTATTTAAAAATCTGCACGATTTGTAAATATTAAAACCTACATATCTCCTTCATTATAAGGTCAAATTGAGTGATTCAAAAGCTTAACTTAACTAAAATTTCACAAGAAATCCATTGGAGGCATAAAAAGCGAATTTTGGGATCGTTTGGCATGAGAAACGAGGCAAAATAGCTGGCAGAAAAATATATAAAATGAGGGTTTGTTCATTTGGTCATATTTTGAGTTGGGGAGCTCGGATTTGAGAGATTTTTGGGACGATTTTCACCATATAGATTGGGGTAAGTGTTTTCTACTCAGTTTTGGTTATATTTCATGAATCCATCTTCGTTTTTGGGATTTGATTGATGATTTCAAAGTGAAATTGAGGGAGTTAGGGTTTGAGTTTTGGAGAGTTTAAGTGAGGATTTGAGGGACCAAACGGAGTCCGATTTTGTTGAATTTTATATGGCTAGACTCGGGAGAGGATGAGGTTTATTATTCTGCTATTTTTGACTGATTTTGAGACCCGGGGCTCGGGTTTTGGCTGGTTTCGAATTTTTGGCATATTTTATAGTTTTTATTGTGGAATTCGATTCTTTAGCCTATGTTGATGGCATTAATCTGATTATGGTTAGATTTGGAGCTTTTGGAGACCGAGTCTAGAGATGAGGGCATCCCAGAGTAGGATTTTACGTTATTAAGGTAAGTAACAGTTTTAACTCTGGCTTTGAGGGTATAAACCTGGAGAATTTGATATTGTGTGACTCTTTGGAGGTGATACCTACACTAGGTGACGGGCGTGTGGGTGTATACCTCGAGGGATTAAGACTTGGTCCGTCCCGTGAGGCCTCATGTCCATCATCTGTGTTTACGTAGTTGCTTGTTGTTGAACTTGTCTGCCTTCATGTTAGAGATCATTCTTAGGATTTATTCATGCTCACATTATTTGTACTCAGTCATAGAAATTATTGTACATGTTTACCTCAGTCTCTATTATTTGCTAATATGCTGTGATACTTGATGTGGGCTGTGTTCCCTTATTTGTTGATGATGGTGAGGCTAGTGAGGTACATGATTGAGTGAGGCCGAGGGCCTGGTTGTGAGGATATTAATACCATAGCGCGTGAGTTGTCCGCATAGCACGTGAGTTGACCGTGTGGGTCCAGGTATTGATACCATAGCGTATGAGTTGTCCGCGTAACGCGTAAGTTGACCGTGCAGATCCAAGTATTGATATGATGGCATGTGAGTTGTCCGTGCTTAGCGCTTGGGCTTTGGGAGCCCCTCCGGAGTCTGTACACACCCCTAGTGAGCGCAGAGTGTTAAGCATTGAGTGTTGAGTGCGAGTGTTGAGTGATGGAGTAACATTGTTGTGAGGTTGCATTTACTTTTATTGTTGCTGCATTTACCTGTTAATTTTCGTTGTAGTCTTACTGATTTATGAAATTATCTGTCTACCCTTGTTTGTACTTAATTGTGGAAATAATAATTGGATTATTCTGCTTAGTTCGTTACTACTGCTCAGTTCCTTAGTTATTTCTGTTACTACTGAGTCGGTTGTACTCATACTACACCATGTATTTTATGTGCAGATCCAGGTGAGTTAGAAGGCGGCGATCGATGAGTTCAGGCCGGCTATCTTTGGAGACTCCAAGGTAGTTGTTAGCGTCCGTAGGACCTTGTTACTCCTTTTGTTATTTCTTCTTTTGGACAGTTAGACAACTTATATATCTTAGTTCATAGTTTTAGATGCTCATAACTTAGTGACACCTCGATGTTTGGGGCTCATTTCCGTATTTTCTATATTATATTTAGAGTTGATTTAGTTTATGAGAAATTTAAATGTTGGTATTGTTTTATTAAATTCTTATAATCGATTTAGTAGTAATATTTTGGGAAATAGGCTTGCCTTGTAACACGATAGGCGCCATCACAACCATGGTTAGATTTTGGGTCGTGACAATTGTACAGCTTGCTCGGTATTAGATTTGGCTTGTTCGAGGTAAGTAACTCTTCTAATCTTGGAGCTGAGAGTATGAACCCTGAATATACGTATTATGTGAATTGGTTGGAGGTGACACACATGCTAGGTGACGGGCGTATGGGCGTGCACTATAGAAATTGTGATATAATTGGTTCCGTAAAATTTTGTAGTCAAATAATCTTGGTATTTTCTATGTAGTATTATGTGTTAAAGAAATTGAGCTGAGAATCATATTAAAAATCATGCTAAGGCTATGTGCCAGTATTATTGAGACCCACAGAGGTCATATTGCTATTGAATTATTTGTTTAAAATGAAATTTCATACTCAGTCATGTTCATTCATTTCATATCATCTCTCAGTCTCTGTTGTTATTTATTGATTCATCATATCATCATTTTGGGCTAATTTCATGACATTGTGAGCCCGAGAGACTGGATAGATTGATGACTGAGTGAGGTCGGGGGCCTGATTGTGAGAATAATTATGGGATCGGTTTGCACACCACAACATGCCATATTGGCTTTATATACTTTATTATTATATAAATCGAGGCTTCCCGCCTACAGCAGGCCTTATAGGCTTTATTATAGCATGTGAGTTGTCTGTGCAGATTATAGCGCTGGGGCTGAAGGAGCCCCTCCGGAGTCTGTACACACCCCCAGTGAGCGCAGGCACCTACTGAGTGTGAGTGTGAGTGTTGAGTGCCGAGCGTGAGTGCCGAGTGATTTGGGAGGATTGAGTGACTGTGAGGCATGAGTGACAGTGAGGACTGAGTGACAGGGAGGACTGAGTGATTGAGAGGACTGAATGAAATGATACTCTGAGAGTATGCATATGATTTTTTTTACTGAGTTGCATCGCATTAACATGCACATTTGACATACAGGAATAGTGATGCATTTTCCACTGGTTATCTGGAAAGGAAATAAAACATCTTATCATTATTGAAAAGAATTTTGGAAAAAATTACTGTTTTTAAACTTACTTATATTTTTGATAAACGATTTGGGTTTTCATTAATGTACTTGAAAGGCAGAACTATTTTTAGAAATCATATTTTTGCTGAGCATTTGATTATTGAGTTACCTTTGGTATTACTTGTTTAAATTGTTATGGACTATTGTTGGTTATTGAAGTTGGGACCTGACCTTGGTACAAGCTCATTACTACTTTCAACCTAAGGTTAGGTTTGTTACTTATTGAGTACATGGGGTTGATTGTACTCATACTATACTTCTGCACCTTGCGTGCACATGTTGGTTGTTGATGATGTTGTGCTCGACGGGAGCCGGAATTGAAGACGTACCTGCATTTTGGTGGTAGCTGCCTCTTGTTTATGGTAGCCTTAGATTCACAAAACTCTGCTTATGTACTTTTCAAACAGATGATGTACTTATTTCATACCAGCTTACTTTGTAAACTCTATTCTTAGAAGCTCATGATATATACTACCAGTCCTTGGGGAGTGTATTATAGTCAATTAATTATTAATTGAATCATATTGTGTTATTTGGATTCCCTAAAGGGTGAGGTTAAGTGTCATCACGATTAGTTGGATTTTGGGTCATGACAATATAGCTTAAAAAGGGTGAATGGAAAATGGAGGAAAAATAAAATATTTGAGTTTCCCTCCTTGGAAAAGGGACATTGTCCCATATTAGAGGAAGAAAAGGCTTTTGATGGGTATATATATAATTGCTCTTCTTCTAGCTCTTAAAGAGTTAATAAGAAGGCAAGCCTCGCGTCGTCGTCGTCATCGCTCGGCTCGGCTTTGGCTTCGGCTTCGGCTTCGGATTTGGTCAAAGATCGATTGATTGATTAATATTTTTGGACAAAATTCCTTTCAATTATTTAATTAATTAATTTAATTAATTAACAAAAATTCAATCCAGAATAACTCGCGACCCGGTCCGGCCCGGCCCATTTTCTTTCCCAAATTATTTTAAATTTGTTTTTCTGTTTTTCCAGCAATATTTCAACAGAAATATTTTCACTTGTTCCAACAGTTATGGCTATTTCTGAAAGGTTGCAAACCTTTTCAGAAACAATGCCAAATGGTCTATAAATATGCCTTGAATCCCAGAATCTTTACTTACTAAATTTTCTGATTATCTTCTTCTTCTGCACAATATTTTCCAGTGTGTTTTGCGACCATTGAGTGGTTCGAAGTTCATCAGAGTTTTTGGTACCAATACGCTGGTGAGTTAAATCGTTCTATCCTGGGAGGATAATATTCCAACACCTCGGGTACTTAAGGGGAATAATTTCCTTAAGGACACACTGTGCATTCAGTGGGCTCGATTTATTCCAATATTGTTTTTCCAAAATTTATTTCGTGAAACTGGTTCTACTAACTTTCTGTTTCTGTTTCTATTTCAGAAAGTTTAATGATTTTTATTGTTTATTACAGTAATACAGAGTGAATAACAGTTTTCACGGCTCGAACCCGTAACCTCCTGGTCATATTGCTTTTCATTTAGTGATGATATATTTCCAGGAAACCTTGATACGAACGTGATAACAATAGGGTTTAAGAGCTTAACTATGGAAGGAGAAGAAGAAGAAGAAGAAGAAGAAGAAGAAGAAGAAGAAGAAGGAGAAGGAGAAGAAGAAGGAGAAGGAGAAGGAGAAGGAATAGAAGGAGAAGGAGGAGGAGGAGGAGAAGGAGAAGGAGCAGGAGCAGGAGCATGAGCAGGAGCATGAGCAGGAGGAGGAGGAAGCTTTCATGATATTCTGATAGAAAGGAGAATGAAAAATGTACAATGTAAAATAACTAACTGGTCCTATTTATAACTATTCAATACACTACTAAACTTGCTAATTAACTTCATTACACCTAACCTACTATACTTAACTTAAGGCCAACTCACTTCCAAATAACTAATTGCTCCTATTTATAACTATTCAGTACATCACTAAACTTGCTAACTGACTTTATTACACTTAACCGACTATACTTAACTTAAGGCCAGCTCACTGCTAGTTGTACTCACACCTAAGTTCTCTACACTGCCCCTCAAGCTGAGGGATGAAAACAGGTTCTTCAATATTCCCATTTTGCTTATCAGATACTCATGTTGTGGACTGTAGCGATTCTTTGTTAGTACATCTGCCAGTTGCTCTTCAGTCCTAATAAATTGTGGTTGTATCAACCTTTCTTGAATCGTTTCCCCTACAAAATGATAGTTTATATCAATATATTTTGTTCTCTCATGAAAGATAGGGTGTGCTGCAATTTGAATGGCAGCCTTGCTATTACAAACAGCTGGACGGGAACCTCAACTTCAATGCCTAGTTCCTTGAACAACCCTCTTAACCAAGCAATTCTAACTACTGTTGTAGCCATGCTTCTGAATTCAGCTTCAAGTGAGCTTCTGGAAATTGTTCCTTACTTCTTGGATTTCCAAGAGATTAATGCATCTACAAACTTTATCACATTGCCAGCCATAGATTTTTTAGTTTTCACAAAAAAAATACCCTAATCAGAATCACAATAGACGGTTAATTTCTAACCTCCACCTGCTTGCATGAACAGACCAAGACCTGGAGTTCCCTTTATATATCTAATAACTCTCATAGCAACATTCATATGCGGCTGTTTAGGAGCATGCATAAATTGACTAAATACTTGAACCACAAAGGCTATGTCATTCCTAGTCATGGTTAAGTACAATAATCTACCTATTATTCTCTGATAGTTGCTTCTGTCTTCAAGTGCACTATCATCACCACTTGCATCCTCATTAACAACATTATCAAACTCTACAGAAGTCGGCTTATGATTGAACTCTAGTAAGGTGGTCACTGGCTTTCCACCTAATAATCCTAATTTAGAAACTTTCTCACATGCTGAATTAATTTTAAATTATTCCATATTATCAAAAGATCATATACATAAACAAACACAACCACAAAGTCTGGTCCCTTTTATTGTGTGAATAGAGAATAATTATAATGAGTCTGCATAAACTTCATATCTAGAAGGGCTTCTGTTAATTTCAAGTTCCAGTGTTTGGGAGCTTGTTTAAGTCCATATAAGGACTTGTTAAGTTTGAACACCTTATTATACTCCCCCTGGCTTGAAAAGACTTCCAAGACATTCGAGGACGAATGTTCTTAAGTGGGAGAGAATGTAGCACCCCAAAAAATTTAGAAATACTTAAGCGCATTTAAGAAAATTGATGTGTGCTAATTATATTATTTCGTGTACAGACAAGGACTATTAATATGATGAATATTAATTTAGATATGATAATAAGTGTACGAGGCATATTATAAGTGATGTGGGGTCTAAGGAGAGCCCTAAGTCTAAGTCAAGTTGGAAATTACATGATAGACTAAAGTTCCAAATGAGTACGCAAAAGACCAAACTTTTGAAGAGAATATCTATATATATATAAGGAGTTTTGTGATGGAAAACCTATCAAATGAAAGACTTTCGAGTCTAGTTTCTAACTCTTCAAATCGTTTGTCATTTGGGCATTCCTACAAGAAATTATGACCAAATTACTAAAGGCTGACAGAGGAGTCTGCGTATGCAAAGCATCCGGGGCCACGTCCGAAAGAATGACTGGCAGTGAAGTGCTGCCATAGCATCCAAGGTCGCGTCCGAAACCCAGAAATCTGGGCCTATAAATACCAAGTCGGGGGGGAGAGTATTTTGAGTATTGGGGTTAGGGTTCTTGAGGTGAAGGGGCGATTTTAAGCTCAAATAAAGCCCAATCAACCAAGGTAAGTTGTTAATGTTGTTTTGGGTTGATTCTTACTCAATATACATGAGTTCTAACATCATTATTGCATCCAAATGCTAGATTTCATCATCAAATCCTCAAGAATACTAAATTCACCAAAGTTGTAATATTTCAGGATTGAGCTACTAGAGATAATTTCAATGCTTCAAACTCGTTTATTATGAGTAGTTAGAAGTATTTGAAGCATTTGTTACAAGTTTTAATGGTTGAAAGATTGAATTATAAAACTCTAGTTCATGGCATGAATAGTACTTTTGAAAAAATAAGAGAGAAGATGAATGGTAATCTTGGAGATGAAATTTATGAATATAATGAACCTATGGAATTATTTGTTAGCAAAAGATGGAAGTGATCAACTAAGTAATCACCCGAATTGTATATTTTGCAAGTGTTGATTCTGGAAGACGATGAATAGTAACTTGGTGGCAATGGACAATTGATGTAGTGTCATTAATGACTTTAAATGGGTATTAAAACATAAGATTGAAGTTGAATGGTCTAGCATGTAAAACTATTTGGCGATTTGAGTTGTTGGAGGTTTGTAGCCAACTTATGAGCCATATATGGATGTTGATCAATATCTTAGGTCATATTTTTTATGTAATTAGGATATCTAATTGTAGATATCAGACTTGTTGGTGATGTTGAGCATTTTAATCAACATTGGAATGATGGAGGAGGATTGAAAGCTTGTGAATGTTAATAAAGCGAAAGCGAGGTAAGTTGATTAAAGCTTACTCTTCTTGAGGGACTTTCTCTAAAAGCATATTTCGAGTTAACACTTAAGTTGTTTGCAAATGTGCTTTCGTGCTTGTGGGGAAAAATAAGTACGGATATCTCTATGTATTAAAATATTATGTTGCATATGTAGTGTCATATTGTTTTATAAAATTTTATTTTAAATCTTGTTGACAAAATGACACTCAAGGTAAATGTTATAAATTTTTATCAAAACTTACGTATTGACAAGAGTATACATATTTGCGTGCTAAAGAAAAGTTTTCATGGAAAGGATTTCTTTTGGAAATTGATGAGCAGAATAACACTTGTAGTATCTTTTAAAGATTGATGTTAAATTGCTAAAAGTTTTAGCATGTAAAAGATTATTTATTTAAATTTTGATCATATGATTTAGATTTTCTATAAATGCTATGATTTGATAAAAATAGATCATTTGAGGCTATTATGCTATGAATCTATTTTTGAAGTATCAAATATTTTGGGAGTTACTTGTGCTCACCGAGATTGGCTTCGGATATATCGTGTTTGTTGTCATGAAATTACATGTGTCGGTGTAGGCGTAGATGGCCACTTTATGGTATAGACTACGCCAGAGTGTTCTCCCTCAAGAGGGTACTATTTAATGCTATTATTAGCATGGCTGAATCGATTCGTACAACATTACGATGAGATAACCTGAGCAAGTAAGCTATATGATACTTGCCGCTAGGGACATAACCTAATTGACCTTCTTATATCAGTGATGGTTTAGTACTCCCAGTGAAAGGTAATGATGATTTTCTTATGTTTAGTCCTAAGGAGCCGAAAGTGATTTTGATAACTTAAAGCAAATGGAATGATTTTGTATGATTTTATCCAAAATCTTGGATTGATGTAAATGTTTTAAAAGTTTATATTGTGGATTATATTTCATTGGTTGTTATTTAAAATAACAAAGGTCATGAAATGATAAAAAAAAATTATCGTTTTATATCAAATATTGGTGCATTATTTTTATAAAGTTTGTCCCAAGAACTTAAATTAGAGTGAGTCTATAACACTTATTGAGTAAGGGTGTGGTGTACTCAACCCTTAGGGGCCCCCTCCAGGGCCCTGCTTACTTTACATGTTTGAGGATGATGTATGATACGTGGCACGCGGTCAGGCTAGGATGACTCTCTTTTCGAGGTATTATGAAGCACCACTTTTATCTCGTGGTAGCTATCATGTTCTTTATTATTTTATTTTATTGGAATTACTCCAACCGTTGGTTCTATTCTTGGTATAGAGGCTCCGTATATAGTTGTGAAAGGTTGTAATAACGGGATTGTACACGACATACATGAAAGTATATTTATTTTACTTAGTCTCATTGTTACTATCATGAAAGACGTCATGTGTACTTTTGAATTGGAAAATATTTTATCATTTAACTTGAAAATGTATATAATTTTCAAGAAGCTTCCGCAGTTAAATTGGTTTTCATGCATATGATTTGGGTGCATCACATGATTTAGTTCGCTCGGATTGGGTAGTGTGCCGGGTGCCGGTCATGTGGTTATGGGTCGTGAAACCCCTGAAAAAAAGTATTATGAACATCCATTTGAAATATATACAAGTGAGATGCAGCTGCCAAAGCAACCACTGACCTCACTCTAACCATCTTAGCCACAAGAGAGAATGTCTCTGTGTAATCCAATCCATCATGTTGACTATAGTCTTTGGCTATAAGTCTGGTTTTGTACCTTTTCACCTCTCCATTTGATTTGTACTTTACCCTGAAGATCCATTTGTAGCCAATAGAAACCTTACATTGTGTAATCCAATCCCTCATGTTGACTATAGCCTTTGGCTATAAGTTTGGCTTTGTAGCTTTTCACCTCTCTATTTGATTTGTACTTTACCCTAAAAATCCATTTGCAGCCAATAGGAACCTTACCCTGAGGCAAGTCAACTATAGTCTAGGTCTGGTTATCTTCAAGAGCTACAATTTCAGCTTTCGTAGCATTGATCTAGAGAGGATCCTTACATGCTTTTGTATAAGGTGTGGGCTCAACAAATGCTGAGTATGCAACCAAAGAAACTGTGTAGGAAGAAGACATATGATCATAGCAGACATAATTAGACTAAGGGTATGGACAAGAAGAGCTCTTAGACAGAATCACACAGTCTTGCATTCGATTAGGTGGTTTGGAAGGTCTAGAGGAACTTTGTTGGTGGCTGAAAATGAGGTGGAAGATCACTGGAGCTAGAGGAAGGTACATGGTTAAGCCCGAGTGAGCATAATAGCAACTGGGCTGCTTTCTTCAACAGAAAGAACATGTACAGAATCAAATGCCCTAAGTTCCAAAACTAGAAAGAAGGGTGTAACTCCAGATTTCATGTCCTTGAAAGAAAAAATGGCCTCTTTAAAAACAACATCCCTACTAACAAAGAATATCCTACAACTTAGACCATACAATTAATATCTCTTCTGAGTAGAAGGATATCCCATATTAAGAGCAACTCTGGGATAGAATTTGTCAGTTTTCTTCACATTGGTAGCATAACAAAAACTCCAAAAACTTTGAGTTGATGCAGTGAGGGAGCCCTGTGAAACAACTTTTCAAATGAAGACTGGCCCTTTAAGAGAGAAGTAGGCAACCTATGAAAAGATACACTGTAGTGACTACATATTCACCCCAAAACTGTAAAGAAGTGAATGCCTGGAACCTCAAGGCTCTAGCTATATCCAAAATATATCTGTGTCCCCACTCTACAACCTCATTTTGTTGGAGGGGGTATAGATACATGAACTCTGGTGGATAACACCCTGCTCCTTGAGGAGTTGATTTACCTGGTCATGAAAAAATTCAGAGCCATTGTATGTTCTGAGACATTTGACTGCATTATTGAAGTGATTCTTTACCAACACTAGAAATCTCTGAGAATAACAATTGAGTCTGACTTATTATTCATTAAGAATATTCAGGTGTATCTAGAATAATCATCTACTAGAGTCATGAAATATCTCATACCATTATGTGTTGTAACTCTATAGGGACCCTAACGAGCACAAAACTAGTGTATAAAATACATGCTCGCTAGTAAAAGATAGTATAGTATTAAATCGTCTCCACGGGGATTGGTTTAAATAATGTTAAAATAAACCTTTGATTTTGAGTTATCAACGAACTAAGAGTAAAACTAAAATTATCAATTCGAACGAATAATGGAAATTGGGTAGTTAAGTAGCAACAATCATAAATCAATGAGAGAAATAAGGGCTTTGATAAGATATGTGCGCAACTATTATTTGGGATATAACTCTGTGCTAAGTTCACTTTTAAATTCTATTGACTCTTTAGATTTCAATAGATGATTAGGATATCTTAAGGATTCAAATTCTTCTTTTGGATGAATGAGAGTTTCGTTAAACAACCTAATGATAAGTACTATGAACATATGCAAGAATACGTTGAATGAATGATCTTACGAACAACATCTCTCGACTATTCCTCTAAATTGGGTCAATTGATAACTTTACAAACTCTTTCGATTATCTATGAGATCCGTGAAATTAACCCAAATAAGAAAACACAATAATAATTGCAGCAAAACTTCTCTTCCGATTAAAGTAAAACCACAAATAGCCTTACAATTCAATTAGAAACTCGTTCAACAAATTTAAGCAACTAACAGAAATCAAACCCTTGAATAATAATCAAGTCACAACATTTGTCAATCCCTAAGAAAGGCTACTCCATAGTGGATAAATTATTCATCACAAGAGTATGAAGAGGACAAGAAAATTACAACCCATGAATTCAAACAAACTTTCGTATTGAATGATTCAGATGAGGTATTGAAAGTTTCCATTATTTCTGTGCCTTTTTCTCTCCAAAGGTTGCTCCAAAATCCTAGATCCAAACTTGGGACAAGCTTAGGTTTCATATAGGTCAAGGGTGTTACCCATAATTTACAAAAATAGGCATGACTAATATTCCCCGGAGGCGTGCGTACATTGCCGCTCCCCTAGGTACACGGGCGCACAACTTGTCCACGCCGTCTGTGATATGTGCGCGCTCAGGTGGGCGTTTGGGGCTCCCCGTGTGCCACCGCGTATGTCTTTTTCTTCCTGTCTCAGCTTGTTTTCCTTCCACTTAATACATTATCTGTCCATTGATCTCCTCTACACCACCTGCACCGAAAAGCAACGTATTAGACCATAGTTCAGGATAAGTCTCTATCCCCAAATCAAGGACACAAAGAGGATCTAAATGTCGTGTAATTTTAAGCTCATCAAACACCCCCACACTTAGCTTTTGCTCGTCCCGAGCAAATCTAGAAATAAATTGCTCCTAACACTATAACCTCCTTAGACAAGTGGTCGGCCAGAATCAATTGGGCACAATCCTATGGTCACATTCAACCTTAACCCTGGTCATGACATCCCATTAGTGTCGTGGTCAAAACAATGCCAAATCCTCGATACACCTCACAAGAAATAAACAATGCTTATTCACACACCAATTGCAAACAACAATATAGGGCAATAACACAACAATCACTCACCCTCACAAAGAAGTGAATCATGCCTTCAAGAGTACCATAAGCTTGGCTATTGTGTGACTCTCCACTAATGTAGGAACAGTTTCGTTTAGATCATGTAGGGCTTTGCATTTGGTTGTAACGTAGGCAATACGGCGGGTCAGATAAGGTCTGGATAAGAGTACTTCCACATCCCTAAGCATTTTATTACCTACAACTTCATACGTGACCTACTCCTTTTTCATTGATAATTGTTCACAAACTTCCTATTCAAAAGCACACCCAGTTACCATTTCTTTAAGCACAACATACAAGGATTTTATATCAGTAGGGGGATGTTGACTTTTATTTCCTTACTCAGCATAAGAGTATTCTCCCTTTTTCTCTTTCTTTTTTTTTCCTTTACTTTTCACAATCCCTTGCTCGCGTACCTCACATACATTCATGATGGTGCGACTTTTTCACTTCTTATAGATTTCACTCAAAACCAACCCCCACCCCCACACTTAACTCTTTCATCTTTTAGAATCACGCACAAGGCATTCAAGTGCTTAGGGACGACGAGTTTAGGTTGTAATGTGATTTCTAAAAAAAGAGGAAATTATGCTCAACTGGGCTAACTAGAGGTAACTTTATCAATTCTTCGGAGGGGTCAAAGAAATAGAAAAGGACTATCAAAAAAGGCCTAGGGTCATCTCTAAACTCAATTATTACCTATAATTTCGCCTTGATTCACAACCAAGCCAAGTTCTAGACCCTGTCAGGCACGACTACCAAGCAAGCATTCATCTCACCACACATAGTATTTTGAATAGACACTCAATTCAGACAGATGTCTCCAATGATCTCTCTAACTTACAAAGATCGGATCATGCATCCCATAAGTCAGGCTCAATCAATTTTTGCTAACCCACCAACAACTTTTCAAAAACTTATCTAAAAGAAACAAAAATTTATTCTAGAAAGTGTTTGGTTCAAAATATTACGACCATATTAAAGAACCAAGCAAGAAACCCATATAAGTACAAGTGAAGAAATTATCCTAAAAAGATAAAAAAATATTTTTGGTTTTTTTTCTTCAATTGGAAAGCAATTTAAACAGCAACTATTTACAAACCCCCACCCCACCACTTAACTAGTGACATGTCCTTGTGTCACAGATTTAAAATACAAAGGTGACGGAAACTCCCCTAGCTGGTCAATTTGTGTTAGAGATAGTGCCGGGTTCCAGGTGACAAGCCCGGCCGAGTGCGCGCAGCCATGCCATGATCTTTCGCTCGGACATTATATTTTGCCCAGCAAGTGACTCCACTCGAGTGCCCAAATCGTCAACAGAAGTGCGCATCCCCGCTATCTCTTATTCAAAAGTAACCATCCTTGTTTCCCACAAACTGCTTGAAGGTTCTCCGACAACCTGCTTACGCGGGGCACTAGCACCAAAATCTTCCCTGTGCACCTCTCTTTCCTCCACAGTTGCATATGATTCATCACTCTCACCTTCAGCAACAACAACAGGTTCCTTCCCAATAATAACTTTATCAGCCCAAAATTTCTTCTCTCTCTTTATCTTTCCATCTGTAGCCTTGTTTTCTGGTACTCTTGCCTCATGACACAACTGAGTGACTAACGATGGGAAAAAGAACACATACCTCTGCACCCGACAGTGAATTGCCATCTCGTCCTGGATGATAATAGCCATATCGAAGTCGTGTTCATCTATCAAGAACCATATCAGAGCTACACGAGGACCATTCACCTCAATTTTATTACGGGAAGGCATCAATCGATTGTTAATGATGTGTAACCAACACTTCCCTTCAAAATTTAGTGCAGTAGAGTAAAATTTATTGTCCCTGATTAGCCCCACGAGTATGGTTCTTTGTTGTTCACCACAAAGTGATTGGTTTCACAAATTTGGTCCACATACCCTGGTAAGTTGTATACCCTTTGGATAGCTTCCTTAGAGAAATCGAGCTTTTTCTTTCTGACTGTACACACATTGTCCTCATGTTCCGAGCAATTCACATAGAATTCCCTAACAACGGCCAAATTGGCCTCGTTAGGTTCTTCAAAGAACACTCCCAATCCCCGCCGGACTAATTCATCATGAATTTTGGGATAATCATTGAGGAGAGTTCCGATGTCTATTCCCCTTTCAGGAACTGGCTTTTTGTCTGTCTTGCTATGGAACCGGTCTTGGGCCTCGCAAGAGACAAACTTGTTTTGATCATATGGGCGAGAGGATGCGGAAGCATACGACCTATAAGTGCCTACATCTTTCGATTTGGACGTGCCTGTTTGCCTACCGGTGGACGTGCTTGAGGTTTTTATTTTCTTTGATGTGGCCATATCCACCTTAAACAACCCACACAATTATCATATATTGTACAACTCTTCGTACCAATAGATTACTCATACTTCACCCATATGGTGGCCACAAAACTACACCACACATTGCCGTGTTAAGTATCCACCCCATTAATATTAGAATATCCCCTTGTTACCAGTTCACCCAAGTAAATTAAAGTGGATTATCATTGGGTGACCAACAATTGCTATAACATACTACAATACCCACATAATCCCCATTGTGGCATTTAATCGATCATTTCACATGCATAGTTGTTATTATTCCCACAAACAAACATTTAGCCCTAGGTTGACTACACCAACAACCAATTCATATGCATAGCAACCTACATGTCATCATCCTTTGTGACACCCCTTCTTTGACCCACCAATTTTCTAAAGAAAATAATGAAAAAGAGAAAATAATGTACATACCTAAAAATCCCAAGTGAGGACGATGCAGCAGGTGGGCTAGGGTAGAGGAAGGGGGAGAGAGAGAGTGAGAGAGGGAGATGGGGAGTGGGGTTCAGGCAAGAGAGTGAGAGAGGGGGCGAAAGCGGGTTAGGGTTAAGTGTTTTAAGAGAATAGATAAAGGGGGAAAAGAGAGAAAAAACTTAGAGTGTGGGGTCAAAATTTGGGTTAAAAGAAAAAGGTTAGAAAACTTACCCGTGCACATTCAGGTGCGCATCCAGGTCAAAACATGTGTCGTGCCGCACACCTGCCAGAGTTTCTTTGACACATGTGCGCCCATATGCGTGCTCAAGCCTTCTTGTGCGCGGCCGCGCACACTCAGACGTGCCGACGACAATTTGTGCACGTTCAAGTGAGCGGTGAACCCCTCCAGGTGCGCTACAACGCACTTATACATGCACAAAATGCCCTTTGAAGGCCTTAACTATACCAATCCACAAAATATGCATCCCCTCAACCACCAACTCACACTATACACTAAATTTACCTAGCCTAAACTACAAAGAAAAAAAAATCAAACTAGTAGAAAGGTTAGAGGTAGTTCTGAGTTATAGTCATCAGCTTAACTCAGTATGGCACACTAAACTTATTATAATGCTCGAGGATTGCTTAGCAAATCCTCCAACAAGATACAGTTTTAACCTTTGCCCGTTCACCTTGAAACTCTCCGTTCCCTACATGTTTTGGGACCTCAATCGCCCTATATGGTGATACATGTTTCACCACATACGGTCCCATCCATCTTGACTTGAATTTTTCGGGGAATAATCTGAGTATACTATTGTATAGCAAGACCTTCTCCCCTTCATGAAATTCATTTGGTTTAATGAGACGGTCATGTTATTTCTTCATATTTTCCTTGAAAATTCGCGCATTCTCATGCGCGTCTAATCTAAATTCCTCCAGCTTATTCATCTGTGACATTCTGTGTTCATCTGCAAGACTAAGATCAAGATTAAGAAATTTTATTGCCCAATAAACCTTATGCTTTATCTCCACATGTAAGTGACATGACTTTCCATATACCGGCTTGAAGGGTGAAGTCCTTATGGTTGTTTTGAACGCTGTTCTATATGCCCATATAGCTTTATCTAACTTTATTGACCAATCTTTTCTGGAAGCACTATCCATTTTTTCTAAAATCTTTTTGAGTTCACGGTTAGATACTTCTACTTTGAGCATGATATGAGGTTCCTATTTTATGAGTTACCCCATATTTAGACAGCAGTGTGGCAAACTATTTAGTGATAAAATATGACCCATTATCACTGATGATGACTCGGGGAGCTCCAAAGCGGGTGAAGATGTTCTTCCGCAGGAATGCACATACTACCCGAGCATCGTTTGTCCTAGTAAGGATTGCCTCGACCCATTTGGAGACGTAGTCAACGGCTACCAGGATATACTCATATGAATTGAATTGATATTTTTAACTTCAATACTACACGGGGGGGGGGAGTGATTTGTGTAGTACTCAATTTTTTGCCTAAACTGATTATAGAAGGACCGGGTTCTTCTATGTATTCCTTAACCTGCTATTGCTGAAATAGTAAATGCGGAAAGTAAAGAACACAAGTATTTTACGTGGAAAATACCTGTCTCAAAAGGTGAAAAAACACGACCTACTTCTCAGTAGTATTTTTCCAAACTCTCTACTAAATCACTGAGCCAAAAACTGCATTTACAAAACACTTTTGTAAACCTAGGAACTCTAATCCCGTTGTGGCAACCAGCCTCTAACTGCTGCGACAACTTCAAGTTAACTCTAACTTAAATACTCTGAGTACTTATTACAATTGCCTCTAGATAAAGCTGAAAGGTACAATATGAAAACACCTACTACAATTGAACTAGAATAAAAGACAGACACTTGGAGCTGGTTCTTCTATCTGGTTCTTGTAGCTTCGGGTTTGCTCACTTGAATCACACACGAATTGCTTGCAAAATGCCTTGCCATTTTGCTCTCAATTCACGTTTAACTTCTGCTTGTGTGCATCCTTGTAGAATGAGAACATCCTGCGATTTATAGAGTTAGTAGAGTAGAAAATAACTAGAGTTCTAATGCTACTCTTCCTTGGTGGAAGAGTTCTAGTTGATCTCAACTTCTAACTCCCCCCTTGTCTTGGATAGTGTTCTCTTTGATTAAGGAGTCCTTCTCCTTATCAATTATGTAACCTTTTCAATCGGTAGATATCAATTTTACCAAGTTAAGCTTATCTCTTTCACGTGCATCCCACATGCTCGAATCTGCCCGTGTCTATGTACACAAGGGATGGACTTAGTTCATGCCTGAGCTTCCTTTGTCAATCTTCAAAACTAACCTTCACTTGGGCCAACAGGGATGATGTGAAGGGACCCATAAAATCGATGCCCCATATATCGAAGACTTCACATACTAGAATGGAATTTAGGGGCATCTAATCCCTCTTGCTAATGATACCTATCTGTTGGCGCTTGTCACATGTAGCGACATAAGCTCTTGCGTCCTTGTATAAGGATGACCAGTAATAACTGGCTTCCATTACTTTTGATGTTGTCCTATTTCCTCCATAGTGCCCTCCAACTGCTCCATCATGACAGCGGGATAGTATGTTTTCCATTTCTCCTTCCAGTACGCATCTCCGAATCATGCCATCTGTGCACAATTTAAACAAAAATGAGTCATTCCAGAAGTAGTTTTTTACCTCGCTTTGCAGCTTCCTCTTCTGGTCAGAGGACAAGTCATGTGGTAGTCACCTACTGGCCAAAAGGTTAGCTATGTTAGCATACCATGGCGGTCTATTGGAGACTGCTACAATCAAAAAAATCTGCTCTTCCGGGAACTCTTCCCTAATATCCACAGTTTTAATAAGTGGTTTCTCTAATCGTGACAGGTGGTCAGCCAATTGGTTTTTTGTGCCCTTCTTGTCCTTGATTTTAAGATCGAACTCTTGCAGCAATAATACCCACCGCATTAGGAGCAATTTTAACTTTTTCTTGCTTAGCAGATATTTCAGTGTTGAGTGGTCAGTATGTACTATCACCTTGCTCCCCACTAGATAAGATCTGAACTTGTCGAAAGCAAAGACCACTGCGAAGAACTCCTTCTCCGTGGTAGCATAGTTTACCTGGGCATCATTCAAATTTCGGCTTGCATAGTAGATGGGTCTGAATATTTTGTCTCTTCTCTGCCCCCACTGCCACATCACTGGCGTCGCACATAATCTCAAAGTGTTCGCTCCAATCAGGAGTTACCATTATGGGGGCACTCACTAGCTTTTCCTTGATCAACTCGAATGCTCGGAGGCACTCTACATCAAACACAAACATAACATCCTTGGAAAGTAATGTCGTTAAAGGCTTGGTGATGCTGGAGAAATTCTTGATGAATCTTCTATAAAATTCTGCATGCCCAAGAAAGCTTATAATGCTTTTCATTAAAGTTGGTGGTAGGAGCTTAGTAATCATATCAACTTTAGCTTTGTCGACTTCGATGCCTTCAGTTGTAACTTTGTGGCCTAAAACTATTCCCTCATTGACCATGAAGTGGCACTTTTCCTAGTTGAGTACTAGGCGAGTGTCTTCACATCGTTTCAGTACAAGCTCTAGATTCCTCAAACAATCCCTGAAGTCATCCCCAAAGAGAGTAAAGTCATTTATGAACACCTCCAGACATTTCCCATTCAAATCTGAAAAAATTGACATCATGCACCTCTGAAAAGTACCTGGCGCATTGCAAAGTCCAAAAGGCATTCTTTGGATGCAAAGATTCCTGAAGGGCAGGTAAATGTGATTTTCTCAATATCTTCAGAAGCAATGGAAATTTGATTGTACCATGAATAGCCATCTAAACAATAGCATCTGCGCCCCGCCACCTTCTCCAGCATCTGATCAATGAAAGACATAGGAAAATGATGTTTCATCATTGTGCCATTCATCCTTCGATAGTATATGCACATCCTCTAACCGGTGACAGTTCTGGTAGGGATTAGTTTGTTGTCCTCATTCTTCACTATAGTCATGCCCTTTTTTTTCGGCACAACCTATACGGGGCTGATCCATTGGCTGTCGGAGATGGAAAATATTATACCAACATCCAGCAGTTTGAGTATCTCTTTTTGTACCACTTCCTCTAAGTTTTTATTCAGCTTGCGTTGGGACTGCAGTACCAGTTTTCTACCTTCTTCCAAAATAATCATGTACATGCAGATTGCAGGGCTAATTATCTAAATATCAGCTATGCTCCAACCGATTACTTTTTTGTGCTTCTGCAATAATTCCACTAGTATGTGTTCATGTTCACCTATCAAATCAGCAGAAACAATCACAGAAAAAATTGTTAGTCTCCAAAAAAGTATATTTTAAATGTGTTGGGAGTACTTTCAACTCTAGTTCTGGCTTTCTCAAATTTCTCTACATCTACCACTTGGTTTTCATCCTCCAATACCTCAGCTTTTTTCTTGATTTCAGGGTCTTCATCCTCTGATGTACTCGATTGAGTAATGCATCTTTCTAATGAATCACCTACCAGCTTATCCAGCTTGTGTTGTTCAGCTAACTCTCCTACCATATCTAGTTTGAAACATGTATAGGCAGATGCCTATCATATGGGTATTTCATCATTCTTTTCATTTAAAACATCATCTTTTCGTTTCCTACTCTTAGCATGAGCTGACCCTCATATATGTCAAGAATAGTCCGGCCAGTGCAAAGTAGTGGTCTTCCTAAAATTAGAGGTACCTCTTTATTCACTTTCATGTCTACAACAATGAAGTCTACAGGGAAGACAAATTTCTCCACCATCCCTAATTATACCCTCGGGTATAATAGTGGTCTGATCAGCCAGTTGCAATGACAGTGGCACAGATTTTATTAATCCCAGTTCTCCTTCCAATTTCATGAAAACAGACAATGGCATCAAGTTAATGGATGCACCTGAGTCGCACAAGGCTTTGTCAAAATTTTCACTCCCCAACGAGCAGGGTATAGTGAAGCTGCTAGGATCCCCACACTATTGAGGAATTTTATTCTATATGATGGCACTACAATGTGCATTAAGTTTGACCACTATCATTTCCTCTAGCTTCCTTTTACTCGAAAGGATTTCCTTCAAAATTAGGTATAGGCAGGCATTTGGGTTAGCACCTCGGTGAATGGGATGTCCACATACAACTGTTTGAGCATCTCTAAGAATTTTCCAAAGCATCTATCTATTTTCTCCCACTTCGTCTTCTGAGGAAAGGGTAACACTGGCATATACTTGCTTTTTTCAACTTCACTGTTTGACGTTTGCTTATCGTATTCCTTCTCGTTGATATTCTCTATGGCCAAAGACTCAACAATTTTCTGCTCTTCTACTATTTTGGCTGAGCCATTCACCCTTTCAACCTTTGGTTTTGCAATAGGATCTGCTAACATTTTCCCACTCCTGAGAGACACCACCTTGATCATCTGTTTTGGGTTCTTCTCAATGTCAGAAGGCAGAGTCCCAGGAGCCCTTTCAGATAATAAACTTGCAATCCCATTTGTCTTTCTAAATTTCGGATGGTCGTGCCCTGCTCCCAGATGGTTGTGCCCTGTTCCCTAATGGTTGTGCCTTGAGTCTCAAGTTTCTCATCCGATTTGCTTATAAATTCCTTCATTAGATCTTCTAGACTTGAGTTGTTGGGTTGTGGAGGCTGGTACTATTGCCTTCATTGATTTTGGAAACCAGGAGGTCCCTGCACAAATGCTCTGGGATTTTGCTGTTGCCATGAGTTTCAGCTACCACTTGAAGAACTCCATGAGAACCCTGGATGTCTCTGTCCCATAGATTGAAATTGTTGCCTCCTTCGTAGTTGCCTCTGTTGAAATTCTCCAATGCCTTCACTTCTTCCTCTGCAGTAGAAGTTTGACATGCATGAGTCGGGTGTCCCATTTCACAAATATCACATCCCAACTGTAGTTGATTTTGCACCTGGGCTATTGTTAATTGCTTGATGTCCTTAGCCATAGATGCAATCTGGGTTTACATTGCTATAGATGATTCTACTTGGTGCACCCCCGCTGACCTTCTTCGATCACCTTGGTCAGTAGACCATTGTTCTGCGTCTTCAGATAGTTTATTCAGGAATGTGACAATCTCTTCTAGAGTTTTCTTCATCAGAGGGCCTCCAACTACACTATTCAATAATCTCCTTGATGAAGGAGTTAACCTGTCCCAGAAATTTTGGAGTTGCATCCATTGCTCTATTCCATTATGAGGGCACCTCCACAACAACTCCTTAAACCTTTCACATACCTCGAACACTGTCTCCCCTTCTCCTTGGCTGAAATTGTGAATCTCCTTCTTCATCCTTCTAGTCTTAGCAGGAGAGAAGTATTTTTCTAGGAACTTGGTAGTCATCTCCTCCCATTACGGATAGACCATGTGGGTAAACTTCTTAGCCACTGCTTTGCATCATCCTTTAGTGAGAAAGGGAGTGCTATGAGGTAAATAGATAACATCACGTGATGCTCCATTATAGCGGAATGTGTTCATGATTTCATCAAAGTTCATCAGATTGGTTGTTAGGATCTTCATTGGGTTTGCCTCTGAAAATAAAGTTGTTCTGAATGGTCTGGATGACTCCCTGCATGAGTTCAAAATTGTTAGCATCAATGGGCTGGGGCCTCACACTGGATTATCGTTGGTTATAGACCGGTTTGGAATAATCTCCTAGAGACCTCCCAGGCCTGGGGGCACATTTTCAAACTCGTTTTCAACCAGGGGTCGGTTGAGATTGAATCTTCGACCTTCTTCAACCGTTTCCTCAGCAGCTCCAAGGGCTGCTTCAGCTGCTACTCGTGCAACCTGTTGTTGTGCTGCCTCTCTTGCAGCTAAGTCCACTTCCTTTTCATTGTTCACCATTGTATTTTGAGTTAAAGTCTAAACTAAAAAGGATCCACTTGACTATTTCTCCCTTCTCAACTGACGCAGGTGCTTGTCTAATTCCGGATTGTATGTCACCAATTCCTTGGAGGAGGATCGAGTCATTCACCACCGAACTTAACTTGTTTCCTACACACAGATAAGAAGAACATAAAAAAGAAAGTAAAATTTGTTCCTGAATTAGCGCCAAAAACTATTTTAAACACTATTAATCGCCAATCCACGGCAACGACACCAAAATTTGACGAATGCAAAACCAGTGTATAAAACTTAGGCTCGCTAGTCAAAGATAGTATAGTATTAAATCGTCTCCACAAGGATTAGTTTAAATAATATTCAAATAAATCTTCAGCTTAACACTATTCAAGAAAATAAACCTTTGATTTTGAGTTATCAACGAAGTAAGAGTAAAACTAAAATTATCAATTCGAACGAATAATGGAAATTCGGTAGCTAAGTAGCAACAATTGAATATAAATGAGAGAAAAAATTATCAATTCGAACGAATAATGGAAATTCGGTAGCTAAGTAGCAACAATTGAATATAAATGAGAGAAATAAGGGCTTTGACAAGATATGTGCTCAACTATTATTCGGGATATAACTCTGTACTAAGTGATTCGTTAGCTTTTTAGCTAATTGTTCTTATGTTTTGATAGAGTTTAATGCCCCATTTGTTGGAATAAATTGGACAATTGTGCTTTGAATGGTGTATTTTCAGGTTTTGAAGTTATGTGAAAACTTTGGAATTGGAGTATATAAAAAATGGGCAAGAAGTCATCACTTTAGAACTAAAACTGGGGAAAAGTTGAAGAAAAAGACTTTTAGGCAGATCGTTGGACACGATTCAAGAGAAGCCTGAAGAGTTGAAGAAACGAAGCTTATGAAATTCGTTACGGTTCAGCTGCATCTCACGATTTACTTCACGGTTGGCCCGATAGGGCAATTTTGTCCACTTTGGGACTTAATTTATATAGCTATTTTAAGTCATTCTATGGCATATTTTTGGCAAGGAGACTTGTGTAGCAGCTGTTGGGGATTTCTTTTTGAGGAATTTGGGTGACTTTACTATTAATCTACACAATCTTTCTTTTCTCTTTAGCTAATGTATAGATTTTCATCTCTTTTTGTATTTTTCTTTCTTAATATGTCTAGCTAAGCTTATTAAGCTAGGATTGTAAACCCTAAGTGTGATTATATTTTTGAATTATTAATATAAATTCGAATTTTGATTAAGCTTTGTTTTCTCTAATTACTCCATACTTTATTGATTATTTTTTGGTAGCAAACACTAAATTCATGCCTATTTTGCTTGTTCTAACTTGGAAGAGTGGAACTTAGCTTAGGTATAAGGTAATTAGCAAGGAATAGAGTGGGTTAATCACTTGATTAATAAAATCTAACTAGGAATAGCGTGATTTCTAATTGGGCTAATCAATTGCTCATCATAGAGCCTTAGTTGACTTGGAAGAGTAACTTGGGGTAAAAACCTTTTAAGTGTTGGAAGATATTAAATTGGTGGAATAGAAATTGAGGCCAAAACATATGCTTAATTAACTAGAATTGAATATTTATATACCCAAAAGCATAGCTTACACGAAGGGAAAGCAATCCTAGCGCCTTTCTCTTATTTGTTACAACTACATCTTTACTCGCACTCCAAGTATTTAATAAAATTCCTAGACTAGTTTTCATAGTAAGTGTAGAAGTAATTGAACAACCACTCTTTGTTTGAAGATTACATTAAGAATCATTGAGTTTGCACACATTTGGACACTCTAACACACACCTACTCCTTGTGGGATTCGACCCCAACCTGTGTTGGGTTTATTATTGCTAACGATCGTGCTGCTTTCATATATAGAGTAGGATTGGACGACACTACTAAGTTCACTCTTAAGTTCTATTGACTCTTTCGATTTTAACAGATGATTAAGATATCTTAAGGATTCAAATCCTTCTTCCAAATGAATGCGAGTTTCGTTAAAAAATCTAATGATAAGTACTATGAACATATGCAAGAATACGTTGAATGAATGATCTTACAAAGAACGTCTCTTGATTATTCCTCTAAATTGGGCCAATTGATAACTCTACAAGCTCTTTCGATTATGAGAGTCGTGAAATTAACCCAAATAAGATAACATAATGATAATTGCAGCAACACTTCTATTCTGATTAAAGTAAAATCACAAATAACCTTGCAATTCAATTAAAAACTCATTCAACAAATTCAAGCAACTAATAGAAATCAAACCCTCGAATAATAATCAAGTCACAACATTTGTCAATAACCCTAAGAAAGACTACTCAATAGTGGAGAAATTATTCATCACAAGAGTATTAAGAGGAAAAGAAAATATTACAACCCACGAATTCAAAAAAACTTTCGTATTGAATGATTCAGATGAGTTATTCAAAGTTTCTGTTATTTTCTTGCCTTCTTTTCTCCAAAAGTTGCTCAAAAATCTCAGATCCAAGTTTGGGACGAGCTTAGTTTTCATATAGGTCGAGGGGATTGCCCACAATTTACAAAAATAGGCCTGACTAATATTTCCCGGAGGCGTACGTGTGTTGTTGCGCACCTGGGTACATGGGCACGCATCTTGTCCAGGTCGTATGTGGTATATGCGCTCTCAGGTGCGTATTTGAGACTCCTCGTGCACGGCCCCGCTGTCCTTTTCTTCCTCTCTCATCCTGTTTTCCTCCCAGTTCATACTTCATACATTATCTGTCCATTGATCCCCTCTACACCACATGTACCAAAAAGCAATGTATTAGACCATAGTTCAGGCTAAGTCCTTATCAAATCAACCAAATCAAGGACACAAAGAGGGTCTAAATGTCGAGTAATTTTAAGCTTATGAGACCCGAAACATCAGCATGAATAAGATTAAAAGCACAAGTAGAACAAGTAGTGCTAAGGGGAAAGGGTGATCTTGTTTTCTTGAAAATTGGACATACAATACATTCATGATCTTTCATATTTATATTGCTCAAACTACTAATACTTCTCGGAACTTTCAGAGGAGGATGCCCCAGCCTCCTATGCCATAAGGATATGCTACCACAATATCTATGTTCACCTTCAGTTGTATTCTTTTCACTAGTATTGCAAATGGTATTTACACATGTACTATTTACACATGAATTATACAGATAACCATGTTTATGTCAGCACCGGAGCTGGATCTATCTTGACCACTTACTTTTAGTATATAGAGGCCCTGATCTTCTTTACCAATCCCTATCACCTTCCTACTGAAGAGTTCATGAAACAAGCAAAAATCAAGAAAAAATGCAGCTAAACACCTTAATTCCTTAGCAATCTTAGAGATTGATAGCGGATTATACTTGAAATTTGGGATATACAGAACATTGTGAAGAGTTCTATCTTGAATATTGAAGAGTCTCTAGTTTTCCGAATGGTTACTTGTTCTCCAATAGGTAAATGTACGTTGTTTATATCCGAACCAGTCAATTCCTTGAATTTGCTTAACAAACTCAAGTTATGTAGCATGTGATTAGTAGCTCACGTGTCTATTATCTAGCTATTAGCAATTAGATTAGACATAAGAGCTGTAGTAATACCTGCAGGTCCTACTTTGTATGTATTAGCCATAGATTCAACTTCCTTCCCTTTGTTCGACATCTATAGAACTTGAGTGTATTGTTCTGGAGTAAAGAACTGAGCTGGTGATGGTGATTGTGAAGATGATGACTTCCAACAGACTAAGAGCTAGATTGGGAGTAATTTTGCACTTCAGATGGTCAACAATGTGTATTAATCACATTATTGGCATAGTTGTTTGGTGTTCCCCCTTTCTTTTTATACTTAAATTATGTTGGATAACCATGCAATTTATAACAGTTATCCTCTGTGTGACCTTTAAACTTGCAGTATTCACACTGAACATGAATCTTTCTATAATTATTTTGGGCCTCAAACCACCATTGTTTGTCCCTATGTTGCTTAAAAGTGCAGTAGGTTCTCCATTCTCAACACTTATAGTACTTCCACCTCCAGTTGTCCACTGGATCTCGACATTGACAATCATATCATATGCTTAATTTATATTTGACAGTGGACGGATCATAAGAACTTGATTTTTAGCATTCTCATAAGAATTCAAGCCAGACAGAAACTGGTACAATTTCTATAATTGATAATGCTAAGCATGTTGTTTCGATTCAAGACATCTACATGAAAGTGGAAGTGCCAATGTCTCGTACTCATCCCATAATTCTCGAAGCTTAGAGAAGTATACAGATACAGATACACCTCCTTATGCAAATAGCAGGCTCGAGATGCATTTAGTTTGTCAAATCTTTCTATTTGATCTTCCCAAACTTTGTGAGAATTAAGAGGCATATATCATTGTGCTAATAAGACTTGGAGAAACTGTATTCATTATCCAAGCTAAATTAATAGCATTACATCTATCTCACAACTCATGCAAACTACTATCATACAAATCCTTTCTACAGATTCCTAAAATAAAATCTAGTTTGCTTTTACCATGCAACACAATTTTCATAGATCTACTCCAAATTGAGTAATTTTTAGAACCTTAAAGTTGAATTGAGATAAAACCTTCTGTATCCTAACGATGAATTTATAGTGGATGATAGTGATGAACTAGCTCAAGGTTTTGAGTGTTATGCATTTGAGCAGTTGATGCATTCGAGGTCTGATCAGAGGTTACTCTTTCGTTAGTCGACATTTAAAATGACACAAATTCAACAGAAATTATCCCAAGTTCTACACTGAGTCACTATTGAATATTGAATTTGCGCACCGAAGATTCCAAATCCAAAAATGTATGTCGAGTTTCAGCTAGATATAAAATCCCTAATTTGAGAGTAGACTTTGCCCATAGTTAAAAATTGTCTCGATCAAATTACCTTCACTCTTTTGATATTTCTGAGATGATAATATCTAACTCACAGTTTTGATACCATATTGAAGAACTCAGTTATGGAATCAGAAGAGACTCACATATAGACACGAGAAGAAAAATGAGAAGAAGAAAGCGACTTTCATTATATTCTGATAGAAAGGAGTATAAAAAAACTAACTGCTCATATTTATAACTACTCAATACACTACCAAACTTGCAAACTAACTTCATCATACCTAACCGACTATACTTAACTTAAGGCCAGCTTACATCCAACTGTATTTACACTTAAGTTCTTTACAACAACAAAGGCGAAGCCAGAATTTGGAGGTTATGAACAAACTTTTATTTGTTTTAATCTATTGAGTTATACATTAATAATTTATATATATTCAATGAATATTATAGACAAATATAAATTTGAATCAAAATTACTAGATTTGACCGAATACATAACTGACACACCAACTCCGTCTTGGACAGCAGAAAGGCCCTTGGTAAATGATTGTTGTACTATTTGCACTTTGCCAAATATGATTTTTTGTATGAAATATTATTCTACTCTGATTGTTTAATCTCTCATTAGTTTGATTATAATTTATCAAATTAGGGAAAAAATTGAATAGTAATAAAAGAAAATCCACATTAGATATTGCCTTGTCTTGATTGTGATTTGTCGAAGATAAATATTACATAAATCTTTTAAGATTGTGATCTTGAGAGTTGAGTAGTACTATTATTTTGTCAGCCGGCTTTAAATGTCAATAGGCCTAAATTGTTGGAATTCAATGTTGGCTCTCATTTACAAATAGAATAATTTGGGCTTTGGGCTCAAAACAAACTTTTGACAATGAAGACTTGGCCTTTCAAATACACAAAACAAAACATGTAAGGATCATGATAAACTCAACTCACCAGGCACACTTATACATAAATATTAAAGCTTTGTTGTTCCCAAGTTTATCTTTTTATTTCAATCATTCAAGGATAAAATATTTATTATAGAAGAATTTAATATATAAAATATAATTATCCAAAGTAATAATATTTAGTATTTGGTATTACTAAAAGTTTACATGATGATTCAAATATATTAAAATACATCATTTTATATAAATTAAAGTCATATTTCATAAATTCTATATAAAAGAAGAGATCTATATACAGTAGAGAGACTTTTCAAAAAAGAATAGAGAAGAAAAATAAAACTACGATGTGAATAAAATAAAAAGAAGTAAATGGTAGAAACAAAAAAATTAAAAAGTTAAATTGATAAAGGATAATTTAAAAAATATAAATTTAGAGTAAGAATATTTTGTTTTAATAATATTAATTTTCTGTTTCTGCTTTTGCTTTCCGAAAGAAGCTAGAATTTGTAATTACTTCCAAGAGTAGAAAAATTATTATTCTGTTGCACTCAAAAATACTTTTCTATTTTGATCAAACACCTTAAATTTTTAAGAAAATATTTTTTTAATAAAAAATATTTTTGACCTCTCGTACAATAACAGTAAATAGGTAGGTGAAACAAAACACAATTAACAGTAGATGAAATTTATTTAAAGCAAAAAAGGAGATTCCCTGGGTACCCAAAGACTCTAGTACTCAGTGCGCACGTGGTCCGAATTTTTTGCCTTTCGAAAGCACGTGGCCCTGTTCTCTTAAACCGGTCTAGTTGAAAAGTCCCGGTCCAACAAAAAACCCTGAACCTTTGATCATCGTAAGTATCAAACAACGGTCATGATTTATTCCTCTCATACAAAGTTAGGGTTTCTCAGAAGAATCGCCGCATATATAAACCTCACAGTTTCATCTATCGCCTGTTGCGGTGCAGTTTTCTCTGCCCTCCCTCAACCCTAAAAATTCGAAAAATTTTCTCTTCATTTTTCTCTCTGATTTCTATCTCCATTTTACCCTTCCCTCTCCTCTATTTTTACATCTCAAAAACAAAAAAATCCCTACATTTTCGCTTACTTTTTCCTCTCTAGTTTTTCTCCTTAATTACAAGAGGAGAGGGAACTAAAAAAGAAAAAAAAAGGAAGGGAGCTTTTTTGTTCTGGAAGCTTCGATAAAGTTCTAATTTTTGTAGTTGTTCTAGAAGATTCTGAGGTTAGTTATGGCGCAGATTCAGGTTCAGCACCAGAGTCCGGTGGCGGGAGGAAATGGTGTGGTGGCTGCTGCTGTTGGTGGCGCCGCCGCCGTAGCTACTCCAGGTGGTTTAACGTCGACGTCGCTGTACGTAGGGGACTTGGAGTTTAACGTGACGGATTCGCAGCTGTACGATCTGTTCAACCAAGTCGGTCAGGTTGTTTCGGTTAGGGTTTGTAGGGACCTGAGTACTAGGAGATCCCTTGGTTATGGTTACGTTAACTACAGCAACCCTAATGATGGTTAGTAGTCCTTTTTTCATGAATTTATATATTTCTTATCTTTAATAGTGCGGATTGCATGTTAACAAACAGTCATTTTTCATGAATTTGAAATTTGATATCTTTTACAATGTGAATGCATGTTGATAAATCCAGTAATGTCAAAGTTTAATGAGCCATTTCGAAGATTAGTGTGGATAGCTATAATATGCGCTGGTAAAAATTAATTCTTTTTCATTTTTGAAATGCCTGCCCATTTGGCATCTGATTATAAATTGTTGCTATTTATAGAGATCTTCTTAAAAGAAAATAATAATAGTAATAATGGGATATTGGGTATATTATGGGAAGTTGTGAAAGAGTGAATGTATTGCCTCACATTTGCTGAAATTATTGTTTTGGATATGCTTGCAAGTTATTCAAGCACATGCATTCTTTTCCTCTTTGAATATATCTTAGATTTAACACTCTTAGCGGTAATATGGGATGTGCAATCTACTTCAAGTTGTCACTTGCTTTGCTCCACTTTCACTGCCACTCGATGAGAGTGGTAGTGAAAATGCTTGTGAAATTGTTCAAGCAATGTGGTTTTGCACCTTTCTAATTGCTGTATAAAGAGTTATCTGTCTGTTTGACTTTGAATTAAATTCTCGGGGAACCCTTTCATTCCAAAAGACAATGGTAATTTGCTTCCTCTCATTTGCCCGTGCTGGTGAAGAATTGGTTTTAAACAAAAATTTATAGTTCATGCGGTTTTGCCTTTAAAATGTTTATCTCAAGTATCTTTAGTTCATCATGATGAGGCAGTGTTGGGAGCTTAAGTCTGCATATGGTGTTGCATTTATAACTTGCTCATTTTCGGACAAGGGCGCAGCACAATTTTGATAAAATTGGTTAAGTTTAATATTTTGTTTAACTTGAAATAATGTCATGTGCCTAAAAGGCAGTGTTGGGAACCCTTTCATTCCAAAAGACAATGGTAATTTGCTTCCTGTCATTTGCCCGTGCTGGTGAAGAATTGGTTTTAAACAAAAATTTATAGTTCATGCGGTTTTGCCCTTAAAATGTTTATCTCAAGTATCTTTAGTTCATCATGATGAGGCAGTGTTGGGAGCTTAAGTCTGCATATGGTGTTGCATTTATAACTTGCTCATTTTCGGACAAGGGCGCAGCACAATTTTGATAAAATTGGTTAAGTTTAATATTTTGTTTAACTTGAAATAATGTCATGTGCCTATGTTTTCGGTCATCTGCATTGCTATTTGTTTTTTAATGTTTTTTGATCAATTTTGTTACAGCTTCAAGGGCAATGGAGATGTTGAACTTCACTCCTGTTAATGGAAAGTCCATCAGGGTGATGTACTCTCATAGGGATCCCACTCTTCGCAAGAGTGGATCAGCAAATATATTTATCAAGGTATTGTAGCTAAAACATGAATCTTGTATGATGTGATTTGTCATTTCAAGTTCAATGTTTTTTTCCGAATCTGCTAGCTTCTCCTGTTCGCTCCTATTCATAGCATATATGCCAGACACATAGCTATAGTGAGAAATAGGATTGGTTCTTTCTTTCATCTGCAGTGTTGGTGTCACTGCTTCACTTAAATAATTAGATCTGTAACATGGAAGCAAGTGAATGATGCTCAAATCAGCTTCCACTTGAGCACCCAGCCACTGATATGATCTTTCTCCAATTTTGAAAAGTTTTGGTCTGGTAAACTTACTGGTGTGCAGTTTTCTGCTGGTTGTTTTTTATTTTTTGTTTCTTATGCATTTGTTTGAATTATTTACTCAGAACTTGGACAAGTCAATTGACAACAAAGCTTTACATGACACATTTTCAAGCTTTGGCAACATTCTTTCTTGCAAAATAGCTACTGATTCTAATGGCCAGTCAAAGGGTTATGGTTTTGTACAATACGACAATGAAGAATCTGCTCAAGGTGCCATAGATAAGTTAAATGGTATGCTCATGAATGATAAGCAAGTATATGTTGGGCATTTTCTCCGCAAACAGGAAAGAGAATCTACAACCGGCATGACAAAATTCCAAAATGTCTATGTCAAAAATTTGTCAGAGTCTACGACTGATGATGAGCTGAAGAAAGTTTTTGGTGAGTTCGGGAACATTACTAGTGCAGTAGTGATGAGAGATGCAGATGGAAAATCCAAGTGTTTTGGGTTCATCAATTTTGAAACTGCAGAGGATGCTGCTAAGGCTGTTGAATCCTTAAATGGAAAAAAATTTGATGATAAAGAGTGGTATGTTGGGAAAGCACAGAAGAAATCTGAAAGAGAGCAAGAATTGAAAAGCAAGTTTGAGCAAACTGCCAAGGAGGCGGTTGATAAATACCAAGGTCTTAACTTGTATGTAAAAAATTTGGATGACACCATTGATGATGAGAAGCTCAAGGAACTTTTTTCAGAGTTCGGTACAATAACTTCATGCAAGGTATACAATTTCTTGTGGATGAAATTTTCCTATGGTTTCTGTATATGTTGCCTCTTTTCCTCTTTTTGCCTCTTCTCGTCTTCTTGAGCCGAGGGTCTATCGGAAACGGCCACTCTACTCCCTCGGGGTAGGGGTAAGGTCTGCGTACACACTACCCAGACCCTACTAGTGTGATTTCACTGGTTCGTTGTCGTTATTGTTGAACTTTTAGGTCACTGCACCTGTTCATTTTGCTTAGATGTTCTCTTGTGTTGCAGGTTATGCGGGATCCAAGTGGAATCAGCAGGGGGTCTGGATTTGTTGCCTTCTCCACTTCCGAAGAAGCTTCCAGAGCTGTAAGTAGTACTTATATGTCAAGTCTTTTTAGTATACTCATTAAGTTGTAACTCTTCTCTTTTTTCTTTTTAAGCTTTCTGAGATGAATGGGAAAATGATAGTTAGCAAGCCACTCTATGTTGCACTAGCACAGCGGAAAGAGGAGAGAAGAGCAAAGTTGCAGGTAATAATTAATAGCCAAACAATGTGGCACTGCTGAAAGGTTTTTGCATCATGCTGCTTTAAATTGTTAAGTAAAACGTGGAATACTTTATCAGTAGATTCAGCTCAATGTTTAGTCTGTCTAATGTATGTTTCAAGGTGGTTCAACATTTTAAGCCTGTGTTGCTGATAAATTCTGATCTGCTGAAACAGTTACCTAGTAATGTATATTAATCAATGGACTAGTTGGTACAGGCACAATTTTCACAACTGCGACCAGTGGCAATGCCCCCATCGCTTGCTCCTCGCATGCCAATCTACCCTCCTGGTGCTCCTGGGATTGGACAGCAACTATTTTATGGGCAAGGTCCCCCTGCTATGATTCCTCCCCAGGTAACCATGTTAATTCTTCTCCATAGTGGTCTATTTATTTGGAACACTCAGTAATGCATGTGGGTGGGTTAATGCGTGTTAAAATTGTAAATGACTGCACATGATTTTGGAAAATTGCTTCAAATGTATTGAAATGGGTTTATTACTGATCCATTATCTTATTTTCCAGGCTGGGTTTGGCTATCAACAACAGCTTGTGCCTGGGATGCGTCCTGGAGGAGCTCCTATGCCGAACTTCTTCATGCCCTTAGTCCAACAAGGACAACAGGGCCAGCGTCCAGGTGGTCGACGAGGAGCGGGGCCTGTGCAACAAACTCAACAGCCTATGCCCTTGATGCAGCAGCAGGTTAATTTTTGCTTTCTTTCTCTGCAGTTTTTTGGTTATCCAGTTATATATTTTTGTTAAAACCGGTAAGCTAATGATGAGAGACTCATTCTGCAGATGCTCCCTAGGGGAAGAATGTACCGCTATCCACCAGGACGTAATGGACCAGAGGGGCCAATGCCAGGAGTTCCTGGGGGTATGCTTTCTGTTCCATATGACATGGGTGGCATGCTTCCTCGTGATTCTGCAATGGGACAGCCTATGCCAATTTCAACATTGGCTTCTGCCCTTGCAAATGCACCACCTGAACAGCAGAGGACGGTGAGTTAATTGGCATTACAGGTTATCTATTGGTGACTGAACTAGTGATTTAATGTTCTTGTTCTCTTGGCAGATGTTGGGTGAAAGTTTGTACCCACTTGTTGATCAGCTGGAGCACGAGCATGCAGCAAAGGTTACAGGCATGCTTCTTGAAATGGATCAGACTGAGGTTTTGCATCTGCTTGAATCACCAGAGGCTCTGAAGGCTAAAGTTGCTGAGGCTATGGAAGTTCTGAGGAATGTTCAGCAGACTACCAACCCGGCTGACCAACTTGCCTCACTTTCCCTCAATGACAACCTTGTTTCTTGAGTGAGTCAAGGTGGTCCAAGTGACTGCTTAATGCAGGTTTTTTTTTAATTGAATCATCTCCTCTGTTGTGACTTGAGGGGAGGATATAAACAGATTTTGCAGGGATGAGTTTTGGGAATACTGCTAGGGTTTTCTCGGGATGTTTTATCTAGAGTATGAGATTATTTTTGGATTCTTAAGATTATGCTTTTATGATATGTGGTCCAGAGATTTTAATTCGTTGTGCTTGCGCTCCTTTACTTTGCATTGATCTCTTCATCCTCTAACTATATCTTATTTTGGGAGTTGCATGTTGCTCAGGAAGCTGTGCTTAAGCTTTATCTGATACTCTTCCCCTCTTCACCCCCTCTAAATAGGAAATAAAACTCATAAACATCAAGTTTGTTAGATTTATGTCGTCAAAGCTTAAAACTTGCAGTAAGGTTTAGTTAATGTGGGGAGTATTACCTGTTTTAACTCCTACTCTTCTTGTTCATCTTAATCAAATAAACTAGTATAGGTTTATGAATGACGGATTTCGTAACTTGGTTAACTTGATTCCCTTCAGTCTACTTAGGAAGTCGTATATCCTGTTATCTTGATTCATTTCTAGGTCAAAGTGATCAATCATAAGTTGGAATCATATGAAAATATAGAAAAAGGAATTTCACCAAAGGAATCATGGAATCATATGAATTTCTGCTGGGATCTTCACCTTTTTTTAAAAAAAAAAAAATTATTTTAAATGGGCATTAGTCGGAAACATCATCTGAGTAAATGTTCCGACTCGTTGAAGCAATTTGAGTATGTGCTGACCAAAAAAAATGGATGTGCTGACTCTTTTATATAAGGAGCTTTTGGTTCTTGTGCTATATTTCCATGTTTTTATTTTAATAAAAGGACTTAACCACACATGGTATTGCTAATTAGTAAAATGTGACACCTGTTATGAAATAATTAACTAAATTAAAGTTTTTTAATTAAATTTTTAGATGAATTCGATATTATATTAGAGTAAGCACAAGCTGGTTATGACATATATTAGTACTAATTATAAACAAAGGTATATCAACTTTAACAATTTAAACTTTTAAATGAGGTGGTCATTAAATTCAACATTTGTTATGCATTTTTATATTCATTGTTATCAAATCAACCTTGGTTAAGTTACATAAAAACAATTAGAACACAAATGAAATAAATAAATAAATGCTACATAAACAACAACTCGAGTATGCACGTTAAACCATAACAACAATATACATTCTTATTATTTAGAGCCTGATCAAGTTTTTGGGAAGTTAAAAAATTTTTTTTGTCAAAAAAGAATTTATTTGAAAATTTGAGGTGTTTGGCTAAAATAGATAAGTGCTTTTGAGCACAGCGGCAGAAACATTTTTTCTAGTTTTAAGAAGAAACTACAAATTCTAACTTCTTCCAAGAACGAGAAGGTGAAAATTAATTTTTTTTCAAGACAAAAATACCCTTACCATAAAATTATATTTTCTAAATTATTCCTTATTAATTTAGCCTTTACTTTTTATCTCTACCATCCCTTTCTTCTCTTTTTTATTTTTACCTTATTTTTATTCTCTCTTATTCCTATTTGGAATAATCTCTCTACTATAAAAAATAGATCTCCTTTTTCTCTTTCGTTATTTCTTCTTTTCTTCATCTCCTATTACTTTTCGAAATAACAAGGCTAATCACCAAATTTAAGTACTTTCTTCATTTTTTTTATTTTTTTTTTTGTAATATACCAATATTATATGATCTCCAGTTTATAGTTTTATTTATATTTTCATGCATATAATATAGATGACATAAAATATTACATAGTTATTTTTTCAATAATTGATAGTGTGTTCCACACATGTAACTCGTAAGCAGATATGTTCTTACCAATATTATTGCTTTTACATACTTATATTTTATATTGATTAAGCTCTTTAATATATATTACTTTGTATTTTATACATTAATTATATATAAAAAAATATCTTTTTATAAAAAATATTTAAAATTTCTATTTTTTAAATAATACTAATTGTAAACTAAACCTCTATTGTCCTTTACCGTAATTTGATACCCAAAGTACTTGTTGGAAAGATTGGCTAAACACAATTTGCTTATCAAATATTGCAAAGTACTTCTCAAACATATTGATAAACACAAATTGCTAATCTCTAAAAACCTTTTCAAAAAACACTTTTGAACAAACGTACATTTCAAAATAAGTAGATCTTTGCATCTTGGCCAACCATGTTCTTAATTTTTGAATTATTTCATATTGATTTTAGAGTTGAATTAGCGAAACTCAGTTCTCGATATAAATAAATCCTTTTCTCTTTACCTAGAATAAACTAATTCATTCCCGATATTTATATCAAATCATATTAATCTTTTATCTATATCTATATCTATACTATATTAAAAGAACGAAGGCCCTTAGCGAAATGTCGTTCGCCTTTTTTACTCTTTAGAAATAGATTTCACACTGGATAAAACTGTAAAATCAAAAAACTTTCCTAATATTTAGGAGTTCTAAATATCATCTCCTAATATAGATACAAAATATTAAGACAGTAAAAGAATACAAAAAAAAGGAGGAAATTTTCTTGTTGGTTTCCAACCAGGAAACTTCACGATTTTGTTTAATATTTTTGTTCCTTGTCATTGTTTAATCATAAAGACCAATTTTGCCTCTTTATTTTCATTTCATATGATTTATTTGTTGTTTTTAAAATTTAAATCATAAGTACTTTTTAAGAAGCTTGGTTAAATTCATTTATTCTATTCTAAAAAAATTAATACGGCATTAGGTTTTGAAATAGTAATTGTTTTTGGAAAAAATAGTAATTATTAATTTGTGATAAAAAAATTAATTACTGTAATTTAGTTTATAGAAAATACCTAAATTACCTCAATGCATATTCATGTTAAATAGATGAGAAAGGACTTTTATTTTTTGGTAAAAAAGAAACTAATATCATTACTAAGAAAGTTTATTACATAATATAAATTTACAAAATAGAAATTACTTACGAAATTCATCTTGTGGTTGATATGATTTTTTTAATAATCGGTCACTAATTCTATCACTAAATATGATTAGTGATAAATTTTTGTTATTTGACTACATAATTTGTTCATCGCTATTTTTTCTTCTTTTCGTAGTTGACTTATCTAGAATACATGGTACGTAGACGATTATTTTGATACGAATTAAAATAAAAGAAGGGGTTACATAATAGAACACTAAACTTTCAAAATTATCTTGGTTGTTTTCATGCTTAGCTAGGCTATCCTCTCAATTTTTTTTGATTAAATAGACTCAATATTTGTCATTTTCAAGAGCTTATACTTTTAAAATATTTTATTTTCAAGGGTTTACATTTTTATAATTTTATACGCATCGATAGAGGGTCACGTGCATCGCACGTATCATAAAACTAGTAGGTTAAAATGCACTGATAGGATAAACATTATTTAAATCCAGGATATGTGGAAGGCATCCTTCAAAGTTCAATCAAAACAAACAAAAATATGGTTATCCATATTAGAGGTTTTAACCCCCCACAGTAACATATGTGAAATCATATTATGAAGAAATAATACAAAAAAAAAAAGCTAAAAATTGGATTGACTTGGAATCACAAATTACAAGATGTCAACTTTTGGCTAAATGATAATGTTAAGTTATAAACATGGATTTATGTACATTCTCTTGGAGAGTTGGAGACAATAGTTGACAGCAAATGCTAACCCATTGGTCCCTTTAGCCTTTTATCGTCTCATCAACCTTTCCCTCTCCCCTGAGAACTAATAAGAATCAAATAAAATGAATGGGTCCCTATCACAAAGTAGTACTAGTAAACCAACAAAAAGTTTGTAATAACTTTTTGATTGAAATCAAATGCTAATTGAACTACCTATCTGGTCCTTTTAGCCTTGTCATCATTCCACCCTGTCAGAAAGCAAAGAGAAACCAGCAAAAGATAAATAGTCCACCATTTCAAAGTTGTTTGAATACTCCGTATTTAATCAACACTGTAATATCAAATGCTAGCAAATTAAAATTTTCAGTGTAGTACTTATGGTCCGATCCCGAAACCCGCACATAGCGGGAGGTTAGTGTACCGGACGTATTACTTAAAAGTGATCTGTAACATCTCTTGGAAAAGTGATGTTGTTTGCCAATTAGGCACTTGTTGTGGACCTTCTGGCCCTTACATAATACCAAAACCTTACTCTGCCTACATGTTCTCTGCCTACATGCTCCTCCCAAGTATGATGTAACCTAGATGTCACTGGGAATATTTCAAAATTGTTGACTTATGGAACAAAATTAGATAATGTGTCCCTAAGTAAAAGTTTTTCTTTTCTTTTCTTTTTTCTCATTCCTTATATAAAGGCCGAGACTTAGAAAACAGAATAAGATTTATATTCTCTTTTGCTTCTTCTTCTCCATTCTTCACTCCCTTTTATTTGCTCTTGTCCCGTAGCTATGACCATTAATGCAAGAATTGGCCTATCTCTCGTCCATGCATGGACAACTTTCACCAATCAGTTCGATGAAACTTTCATGGCTACACCTTCCTACATTTTCTATACGTACGAGGAACAGAGCACCACAACTTGTTCCCTCACCATTCTTGGATTCTTCTTCACAATTCTCCTCACTTTTCTACAGCTGAAATATCAAGGCAAAGACAAAACTGATCCGTTTCAAACCCATCCCAAAACCATGCGAGTATCAGTCACTTCTTTGCTCCTTTACTGCTTAATATATGGTGTTAAGCAGAGGTTTTCTCGTCATCCTCTTTACAGGAAATTCTCTGACCTCGTAAACCATGTTATGGTTTTCTTTAGTTCTCTGTCATTGGCTTCCACTGCCTCTGTTCTTTTTCCGGACTCTGTTTCCCCTGTTGTGTATTTCCTCTGTTTTCTGCTTTCCGGAGGTGAAATGTTACTTTGGTTTTTCAAGAAAATAATGCAACAATTTGAAGAAGAATCATATTTTCAGAGAAGGAGGGATGAAACTGTTTGGAATTTTTTAAGGAGGAGGATGAACATGGTTTATTATCCAATGGAACAGAGATTCAGTCTTCCTATGTAATTTTGCAAACATAAGCTGAGTACCACGATTAGTTCTCATGTTGTTTTCGAGATTTCAGTTGTTGTAGTAATATTAAGTTAGACGTATCTTGAGTGTAGTTTTCCTAATTTTATAAAGTTATAAAAAGGTTTTATTATTACAGAGGGTGTATTAAACATCAGCTACCTGTAACATGTTTGATTATTTGAGAAGGTATAATTCTTGTTGAAAATATCTATATTTCTTTTTTCTTTGTTTATTTCTTTTATTGGTCACTTTTTACCTCAACTTTTGTTACATTTTTATTTATCTGTTTTTTATGTTGTAAATAAATTTTCATGTCCTAAGGATGGACTTGGTTTTTTATCCACGCAAATGGATAAATGCCGCCAAGTAGTCCCCATATGAATCTCAACGTAGCCTCTTCTCAAATTTCATTCGTCTTAGGAAGAAAGGAACTACCCGTTTCCAAAACAACACATTGAACTCTTTCCTCCTTTGATAACATATTCCTAAAAAAAAACACGTTCTAGAAACCTAGGAACTTAGTTTCATTTAGTACGAAAAATGATTACGTAATCATTATAATATAATAATATAATTTGACCAGCACTAATAGAAACAAATATTTGCTAGCTTCACCGTTTCAATTAGTAACATTTTAGCACATACATGAAGAAGCTTAATTAAAGATCTTCTACATCGATCAAAACTATAAAATAAGAAAATCATATATTTTTGGGAAAAGGCCCAAAAATGACCTTGTGGTATTCGAAATGGATCAATTATAACCCCCGTTTAAATTTGAATCCAAAAATGACCATGCCGTTATAAAATGGGTCTAATAATGCCCTTGTATTATTCAAAATGGATTAATAATGCCCTGGAATTTTTATTTTTTTAAAAAATGCTTTTAAAAACTGAAAAATATATATTCTGTAAAATAAAATTCCAGGGCATTATTGATCCATTTTGAATAATAACATATATTTATCAGTACAGTTATAGATTTATATAAAAATATACGGTTTTATTAAAAAAAACCTAAAAATCGGTTCGGCACGGTACGATTATGTCGGTTTAGTCGGTTTTTAAATATTTATTTACAGTTATATGTCGGTTTTTTTAAAATAAATTTCCAGTTTTTTAAATTATTATTTTTTTCAATAAATTTCCAGTTTTTTTAAAAAAAAAATCAGTTTTTACAAAACAAATACTTTAAAAAAACTGAAAAGATTTAAAAATATATATTTTGCAAATTCCTTTCTTTTTCTAGTTTTTACAGAATATATATTTTTCAGTTTTTAAAAAGTATTTTAAAAAAAAATAAAAATTCCAGGGCATTATTGATCCATTTTGAATAACACAATGGCATTATTAGACTCATTTTATAACGGCAGGGTCATTTTTGAATTCAAATTTAAACGGGGGTTATAATTGATCCATTTCGAATACCACAAGGTCATTTTTGGGCCTTTTTCCTATATTTTTTAATTCAGTCCATACAAGCGGTTTTAAGTATCAAATATTTGTTAATAAACAATCAATAGAAGCCTTTTCATGGTAACATTGGCCTATCGGAGGGAGGTTTAGTTCTTGAGTAAGAAACGTAGAGAAAAAATTACTTCTAGCAGTAAAAAAAGTTAATTTTCAGTTTTATCTTTTCATAATTTTGATAATTAATTAGTTGAACTACATGTACAATCTGAATGTAAAAATTGTATATTGAGCATCTTGACCACTTTTGCCTAAGTTACTATCACCCAATTCTAAGGTTAGAAGGAACGTAGCTTAGAGGAATCAACTCATTATAAGTTTGAGACAATAAAATGAAAGTCCAACTCAGTATGCTTTGGTTCTTTGGTAAAAAAAATTATTCGTAATATGTGTTGTAATCTTTCTATCACAGTAAACCAAGAAAGGTAAGTTGTAGTACTTCACAGAGTGTGATGACCCAAAATGTTATCTTTAAATTTAATAATTAATTCTGTGTTCTAAGACCTCGAAAATCACTAGTTATCATTCTTCGACTTGCGTGCGCAATCCGTAAAATTTTCTGAAAAGTTTTTATGTGAAAAAATGGATTAAAATATGAATTAGAGCTTTAAAACTCAATTGAGTGGATTTTGGTCAATATTTTGAGCAAACAAACTCGGATCAGTATTTTGACAGTTTCGATAGGTCTGTATCGTGAATTGGGACTTGGGCGTATGCCCGAAATCAAATTTCGAGGTCCCTAGCCCGAGATATGAAATTTTGAAGAAAAATTAAAAATTTAAATTCAAATAGCGACCGGATGTCGAATTATGTGCAAACAACCACCAGAATAGAATTTTGATGATTCCAACAGCTCCGTATGATGATTTTGGACTTAGGAGCGTGATCAAAATTTTATTTGGAAGTCCGTAATGAAATTAGGCTTGAAATGGCTAAAATAGGAATTTAAAGTTTGGAAGTTTGACCTGGGAGTTGAATTTTTGATATCGGAGTCGGAATCCAGTTTTGAAAATTTCACAACTCCGTTATGTCATTTATGACTTGTGTGCAAAATTTGAGGTCAATCGGACTTGATTTGATAGGTTCCGGCATCGAATGTAGAAGTTGAAAATTCTTAATTTAATTGAACTTGAATTGAGGTATGAATCGTGGTTTTAGCGTTGTTTAATGTAATTTAGAGGTTCGACTAAGTTCGTATGATGTTTTAGGACTTGTTGGTATATTTGGTTGAGGTCCCGGGGGGCATCGGGTGAGTTTCAGATGGGGTTAACAGATCAAAAGTTGGATTTAAAACAGTTGCTGCAATTTCTCCCTTCTGCTGGAAATTCTGGCCCAAAATTGAGCTCCCAAGATCGAGATCCCGACCCGAGATCGAACTCCCAAGATCGAGCTCCCGAGATCGAGCTTCCCTGATCGAGCTCCCTGATCGAACTGGATAGTTATGAAAGTTATAAAAACAGAGGCATTCGACCCATTTGCCATTTTTGACAAACTTGAGCTTGAATAGAGGCGACTTTTGACAGATTTTCAAGGAAAGACATTTGGGATAAGTGATTCCAACTCAGATTTGATATATATACACAAATATATCATTGTTTTCACAATTTAATTAGTGTTTAAAGATTGAAATTTGAATTTTTTTAGAAAATCTCATAGAAACGAATTGTTGAGATTTCGGTATCGATTCAGAGTCGGATTTGAATGAAACTGGTATGGTTGGACTCGTAATTGAATGAGTTGTTGGATTTTGTGTGTTTCACCGGATTCTGAGGCGTGGTCCCCACGAACGATTTTTGAGCTGATTTCGGATTTTATTGAAAAATATAGTATTTTTTTATGAAATTGATTCCTATAATTTTTGTTGACTGTATGAAATTAATTATGACTAGATACGAGTCGATCGGAGTCGAAAAATCGAGGAAAAAGCATAATACTTGGTTAAATTGGAGCAAGTCGAGGTAAGTGACTTGTCTAACCTTGTATGGGGGAAATTTCCCTTAGAATTAATATGAATGTGATTATTGAAATGTGTTGAAAGTTGTGTACACGAGGTGACGAGTGTGTACACGGGCTAAATATGAAAGATTATATTTTTAAATTGTGTAGATCATTGTTGCACATTTATTAAATTATTTTATCTTGTTATATTCTTCATCATTTATCTGAGATATATACTTTAAATTTGTTTGACATTTTCCTGCTAATTGTTTTACCTATTTAATTGAAACTTGATTTCATTTATACTATGCATTATTTGAAGGTTGATTTTTTTAAAATTAAATATTATTAATATGAAATATTTGACATTTTTAAATTTGATATTGAAGCAACGTATTAAAGGTTTTGAAAAATTATTTTCCTGAATATTTCCGTAAGATTTTTGGCACTCATTGTGATGGAGCCGTGAAATCTTTATTGTGGAAAAATATTATTGTTGGATTATTTTGGCATGAGCCGTGAGCTCTTTATTATTGAAAAATATTGTTGTCGATTTATTTTTGGAAAAATCAAAATATTGGGCACTTGAGGTACAAATTGTGATATATTGTGATATTGATACGCATGCGGTGGTATAAAGTTTGGGTATTGAAACGCATGCGGTGATATAAGGGTGGCTTGATACGCGTGGCTAGTAGGAGTGACTACTAGAAGTCATGCGGTGTGATAAGGGTGGCTAAAACGTGGGAGGCTATTTCGAAAAAAATATTTTCTTTAAATAAATTATGAAGGCTCCCGCAGTGATATAAGGAAATGAGATATTGTGAATTTATTTATAATTTGGGACTACGAGGCGGTACCTCGGTAGTGCCCTTGTTGATATTGATTTATGGCCATAGTTGCCTTCGATTAATTGTTGTGATTTTCATAAAGTTGAAAGGAATTCTGTTTTGATTCCACGAGATATTATTTGAAATTATTTGGTGTCATTAAATGTGACATACTATTTGATTCATTTCCATAGTCATTTTATCTTATTAAATTGTTTAAACATTTTTTCATGTCATTATCTATTCTCCAGTAGGGCCTGACATGACCTGGTCACTACTCTACCGAGGTTGGGCTTGGCACTTACTGGGTACCGCTGTGGTGTATTCATACTACGCTTCTGCACATCTTTTTATGGAGATCCAGGTACATCTTACCGGTCTATGCGTCAGTGAGTTACCTGCGCACGGAGACTTCGAGGTATATCTGTCAGCGTCCGCAGACTCCGGAGTCCCCTTCTATCATTTTATGTTGTTTCCTTATTTTTCTTTAGACCTTGATATATAGAAGCATTGAGAATAAATTTTTAGAAGCTTGTGACTTATTTCTACCGGGTTTTGGGAGTTGTAATTATTTGAATTGTAGTTTATTTATTTAAGATATTTATGATTATTTCGCATTGTTAGGCTTACCTAGTCTTAGAGACTAGGTGCCATCACGACCTCCTACGGAGAAAATTTGGGGTCGTGACAAGTTGGTATCAGAGCACTACTGATTGAGAACACGCACAACTGGATCTAATGATCAGACACCCGCGCCCCCTGCTGGAGCCACAAGAGGCCGGTGACGGGGCAGAGGCCGAGTCAGAGGCCAAGGAAAACCACGTGGTGAAGCCAGAGCACCTGCACGAGCTGCTGCACCAGAGCCACCAGTAGCTCCAGTTGGAGAGCAGGCACCTGAGACGCCTGTTACTACTCATGCACTTCAGGAGACTCTTGCCCAGTTTAGGCCCGGGACCGTCCCAGGACCGCGGGTCAGACGGGCCAAACGGCTAAACGGGCCAGGACAGTTTGGTCCGATTTTAGCGGGCCTGGTCCTGTCTCGTGGGCCGGTCCTATGATTGGGCCCGCCAGGCCGGGACCGTTTGGCCCGCCAGGCCGGGACCATTTGGCCCGCCAGGGCCTGGGACCGGCCCGGTCCCCTTAGCGGGCCTAGCGGGCCCAACGGCTAATTTTTTTTTAAAATTTTTTTTTAAATTATTTTTTTTAAAAAAAAATGTTGGACTGTAAAAAATAGCCGTTGGGCTGTCAAAAATAGTCGTTGGCTATTTATGAAATAGCCATTTAACCCCTCAACTTTGTTTTAATCCCAAACTTTTTATAATTACACTTTTTCCCTATTTTCAACTATAAATACCCCATCATTATTTTATTTTTTCTTACAAAATCATCAATCTATCACAATCTCTCTCTAATTTACTTCTACTATTGCTTACTTTATTGTTACAATTTGTGAAACAATTGTGAAGTTGGTGAATTGAAATCTTCAACGATAATCAATTTCCAACAAGTTGTTCGTCAATTCGGTAAACTCGTTCCAACTCTTAAGTTTTAATATTATAATTTTGTTTGTTTTATTTACTTTGCTTGATTAATTAAGATGGCTTGTTCCTTAAAAATTATGTTTAGTAAAAATAAGGGAAAATCGAAGAGTGGTGAATCTAGTGGCCAATATGTTCCTCCTCCACTTCCCCCGGCTCCACGACCCAAACATGTTACCCGTCCTACACCTCCTATTCTTGATAGCGATAATAGTTTATTACAATTTACCGAGAGTCAATTTTTCCATAATATAGCACCCGGTGAACAATTAAACCATGAATATATGAATGCTCTTTATGGTAATCCAACTATTGATGAAAATGATGATGAAGAAATAGATTTTGATGAAACACAACCGGATGATGATACACCCACTAGTCCTGCTTCTGAAGTTAACCCAACTAATAATAATCTAGATGATCCCTCATCTGACCCTCCTATTAGTGCCCCTACTTTTTCTAGACAACCTCTTAAACGGGCAGAAACATCTCTTGTTTGGCAATTTTTTACTCAACTAAGAGAAAAAAATAGGGCTAAGTGTAAAACTTGTGGCAAAGAGTTAGTTTTTCAATATGTTGGAAGTCGGGGGGGGGGGGGGGGGGGAGGACGGGAAGTTTGACTAGACACATATTGCTACACCCTCAAGATAAAAGCTAGATATTTTCGTATGAAAGTTTTGCTCGAGGGGACAAGTGTACTTAGTCAGGCTGACCTTAGTACCAGGTCAAATCAATTTCAACCGGGAATTAACACTGTTACCGGTGATATTTTATATTATGATCCAAAAAAATATCGAGAACAATTGGCAAAAATGGTTACTGTTATGTGCTTACCCTATAGTTTTCCTTCTAACCCCCACTTTGTGCATTATATTAGAAATTTTTTTAATCCTACTTATAAAGGTTTTCCTCGCACAACCGTAAAGAGTGATATTTATAAATATAAACATGAATATGAACAATATTTGCGCTATTTATTTACTCATATAAATTGTCGTCTTGCTATTATAACTGATATTGGTAAAAGTGGTAATGACTGTGATTACCTTACTGTTACCAGTCATTGGATTGATGAGCATTGGATAATGCAAAAGCGCATTATTGCTTATAGAATAATTAATTCACGTCACACAGGGCAGTTTATTTCTAGCACGATTGCGGATATTTGTAGATATTTTTGCATTAGTGATAAAATAATATCAGTTTCAATGGATAATGCTACTAGTAACACAAATGCTGTAGCCTTGCTTACCACGATACTAAGTCCTGTATTTAGTAATATTTTTCATGTTAGATGTATTTGTCATATTTACCATTTAATTGTGGGTGATGGCATGCGAATTTTAAATGTTGAAATTGAAAAAGTTAAAATGGCTCTTAATTGGCTTTTTTATTCAAATCGTAGAAGTAGACTTAGAGAATATTTTAAAAGATGCGATGAATTTGGCCTAAGAGAAAGAAAGGTTCCTAAACCTTGTCCAACTAGATGGAATTACATGTATGAAAGTTTAGTTATTGCATATGAATATAGAAACCCCATAAACTCAACGTTTAATGCTCATGTAAGTGATGATGATGAGCACCTTACAAATGCGGATTGGGCTAATGTTAAAATGCTTGTAGATTTTTTAGAAAAAATCCATATTGCTACAAATGAATTTTCTGGGCAATATTATCCTACTATTTCTAACTGTTTAGTTTATATTGCAAAACTTGCAAATTTGTTTGATCATTTTTCAGATGGTGGGGAAATTTATCAACTTGCTATTGATTCCATGAGAAAAAAGTTTAAAAGATATTTTTTCCCTATTCCCCCTATTTATGGTATTGCTGCATTGTTAAATCCTACTATGAAATTAGGAGGTCCTCAATTTTGGTATGAAACTGTTTATAATGGTTTAGCACTTGAAGATGAGGAGTTGTCTAAACTTCCGAACGCAATAGCCTCAATTAAAATAAATGTTCAAACTATTTATAATGCTTATCAAGTTGCATTAGATCATGCTAGACCAAATGTTCCAACTCCTTCTTCTTCTAGTTCTCAATCATCTAAAAGAACTGCGGGAGTAAGAGCACTTAGTGCTTAGGTAGGGTTCAGGGGTTCTCAAGGTTCTAGTACTAGTGATTTTTCACAACTAAATGAGCTTGAAGTTTATTTGTCATAGGGAATTGAGGAAGTGAATCCCGACGGCTCCTTTAATATTTTGGAATGGTGGAAGGACAAAGAAAAACACTTTCCGATTCTTTCAAGGATGGCCCTAGATATTTTAACTATTCAAGCTTCAACAGTGGCATCAGAGAGCGCTTTCAGTCAAGCAAGACTTCAACTCGGTGATTATAGAGCGTCTATGAGGGAGAGCTTGAAAAATCAGTACTTTTCAGAGATTGGATCCGTTCGGAAAGAAGAAATTTTGGACTTGCTGAATCACAACCAGAGGTAGACGAAGCTTATGAAGAAATGCTAGCTGAACTTGCGGAGGATGATGCTTCGCCTGGAAGCGGTGATGAGCAAGCTTCATTTCCGCCACCACCAACGAAAATTCCTCCGAACCTTGAAGGATTTATGAAATTTGTAAGAGATACCATGTAAATTAATATGTAACTTGTATTTTGGCACATCTTGATTAGTTTCTTTTTCTTCTCAATAGTGGTATTAGCACCTTGTTGTGCTCATTCCATAAGGGGGAGGAAGACTAAGAAAGATATTGCCATGATTTTTAATGCTATAATAATAGTATATCTTAAGATGTATATATAGTATATAAATCGAATATAGCTTATATATAGTAAGATGTATATATATTATAGTATAGTATAGTATACATATAAGCTTATATTTATACTATACTATAGTCTATACTATATATACATCTCATAAGATATATAAACTATATTCGATATACTATATATACATCTTAAGATATACTATATATACTATACTATATATACATCTTAAGATATACTATATATACTATACTATATTATATATAGTATATCTTAAGATGTATATATAGTATATAAATCGAATATAGCTTATATATAGTAAGATGTATATATATTATAGTATACATATAAGCTTATATTTATACTATACTATAGTCTATACTATATATACATCTCATAAGATATATAAACTATATTCGATATACTATATATACATCTTAAGATATACTATATATACTATACTATATATACATCTTAAGATATACTATATATACTATACTATATATACATCTTAAGATATACTATATACATATACATATTAAGATATACTATATATACATAGTATACTAGATATACTAGATATATATAGTAGATATACATGTATATATAGTATATCTTAAGATGTATATATAGTATATAAATCGAATATAGCTTATATATAGTAAGATGTATATATATTATAGTATAGTATAGTATACATATAAGCTTATATTTATACTATACTATAGTCTATACTATATATACATCTCATAAGATATATAAACTATATTCGATATACTATATATACATCTTAAGATATACTATATATACTATACTATATATACATATATATATAGTATATCTTAAGATGTATATATAGTATATAAATCGAATATAGCTTATATATAGTAAGATGTATATATATTATAGTATACATATAAGCTTATATTTATACTATACTATAGTCTATACTATATATACATCTCATAAGATATATAAACTATATTCGATATACTATATATACATCTTAAGATATACTATATATACTATACTATATATACATCTTAAGATATACTATATATACTATACTACATATACATCTTAAGATATACTATATATACATAGTATACTAGATATACTAGATATATATATATACATGTATATCTACTATATATATCTAGTATATCTAGTATACTATGTATATATAGTATATCTTAATATGTATATATAGTATAGTATATATAGTATATCTTAAGATGTATATATAGTATAGTATATATAGTATATCTTAAGATGTATATATAGATATACTGGCACTCATTGTGATGGAGCCGTGAAATCTTTATTGTGGAAAAATATTATTGTTGTATTATTTTGGCATGAGCCGTGAGCTCTTTATTATTGAAAAATATTGTTGTCGATTTATTTTTGGAAAAATCAAAATATTGGGCACTTGAGGTGCAAATTGTGATATATTGTGATATTGATACGCATGCGGTGGTATAAAGTTTGGGTATTGAAATGCATGCGGTGAAATAAGGGTGGCTTGATACGCGTGGCTAGTAGGGGTGACTACTAGAAGTCATGCGGTGTGATAAGGGTGGCTAAAACGCGGGAGGCTATTTCGGAAAAAATATTTTCTTTAAATAAATTGTGAAGGCTCCCGCAGTGATATAAGGAAATGAGATATTGTGAATTTATTTATAATTTGGGACTACGAGGCGGTACCTCGGTAGTGCCCTTGTTGATATTGATTTATGGCCATAGTTGCCTTCGATTAATTGTTGTGATTTTCATAAAGTTGAAAGGAATTTTGTTTTGATTCCACGAGATATTATTTGAAATTATTTGGTGTCATTAAATGTGACATACTATTTGATTCATTTCCATAGTCATTTTATCTTATTAAATTGTTTAAACATTTTTTCATGTCATTATCTATTCTACAGTAGGGCCTGACATGACCTGGTCACTACTCTATCGAGGTTGGGCTTGGCACTTACTGGGTACCGCTGTGGCGTAACTAAATCAATTGAGATACAAGCTTTCGAATGGAACATTGTTCGATGCCAACTGAAAATAAGGAAATAATATATAGTAATTTATAAGCAACACAAAATAACTAGAAATTGATTCTATAAAGTATGGCCTAGAAGCCTAGTCACACTCACAAAATGAGTTAGTAAAAACATTTAATGTACTCATTCCTTTCTAATTTATTGGAAGTAGCATAAAGTTTAAATAAGAAAAAAAGATTTTCAAAATTTTGTGATTTTTATATGTCATAACATTCGTACATATATAAGGTTCTCGAAACTTATGGATATATCATTTGTATGATTATAAACTATTTTTATTAAAGGTAAAATAAAAAGTTTATGGTTAGATTATTTTCAAATATAATTTTTTTTATAAATAGATTAATAAGTAATTAATGTCACATAACGGAGAGAGTACTTCTCAAGATTTCCTTGGATTTGGTTTATCTGATGAATTAACTTGTTTTCTTTCAAGCAGTTGGGTATATTTCTCAATGAAAAAATATATAAATATCTTAAATCTTATAAAGTTAAATTTGTTTCGATGAACATGTAATCATTGTTGTCAGCCTTTAATAGTCAAAATAATCAACAGATCACTCCCATGCCCAATCCCTTTTTACCAAGTATAACTTTAAGCGGAAACAAATCTAGAAAATAATATTTCAAGGTAAAACTTTTACCATAGCTAACAATATATATATATATATATATATATATATATATATATATATATATATATATACTATATTAAAAGCACGAAGGCCCTTAACAAAATATCGTTCGCCTTTTTTACCCTTTAAAAATAATTTTTACGCCAGAAAATATAATCATTTAATTATTTTTCTAATATTTAGGAGTTGTAAATCAACTTGCATTTTATTTCCCTAATATATAGGAGTTCCAAATCAACCGCAATATTGCATATTAAATATTCCTTGTTTGAACTTCTGTGATGAGGCCTAACGTGTGAAATAAGCAAGAAAAACTAAACAAAATTTTTCCTTTTTTGAGAAAAGGAAAACTTAAGGCTTATAATTGGTAAAAAAACTAAAGCCCAAACGATTAATATTCTTTAATTACAATTAGTGTAAAAAATTGTTAAGTAAAATTGTAATTATAAATAATATTTTATAGCAATATATTTATGTATGTTTTATTAGAATACTAAGCATGAAAACCTAACCAAAGCTAACGATATAACACTAGAGAAGTAAGTGAATTTGAGTGGACTTCATTTTCTAATTTCTCATATTATTCAATGACAATACAGCCTACTTTTCAAATTCTAATTACAATTAAGTTCTAGCTTTCTAAATATTATTTTTTGTATAATATTTGAAAAGTTCTGACCAATAATAAGACAAATTACTAAAAAGATATTTACGAATTATAAAAGACAAAGAGAGAGAGAAAATGGTAGATAGTTCTATCAAAACAAAAATTCAAAAGTGAAATATTGGATTAGTTTTTAACTTCAACAATGCAAAATTTTTATTGGATAAAACTATAATTACAATTAAATATTTAAACTATGAATGACCTAATATATTGAAGAATTTGAATGAATAAAGAACAAACTATTTTTTAATGCTAAGAATAATAATTAAATATTTGAATTACTAATTAGCAAAAGAATTCAATTTAATTATTTGTTAATTTCATCATATAAGTAAATTAGTTTTCAGGTTAACAAAAAACTTAGGATATATAAATTATCTCCATAGAAAGAGCATTAGTGATGAAAAAATGAACAAAATTAGTTGAAATTAGTATTAAGAATCAAATTAGTAAAAATACAAATTTAAAATAATGAGGATGAAATAATGGAAGACAAAATATATTATAAATAAGTTGTCACGAATTATTATTATTATTATTATTATTTATTCCAAAAAAGGCAACTCCTATAGTTTTTATATATTAAGTTAATAGTTGTAAAATATTAACTCAACATCAGTTATTTTTAGACTTCACATTGCACTTATTAGTTTTTTCTATGAGCTATAAAACCAACCTCATCATTCCTAAAGACCAAAAGATTCAATTTTTAAATTATTTGATTTATATTTATTAATAAAAGTATTTTATGTTATTTGTTTGTTTTCAGTATTAGGCTATAGAAATAACAATAATTTTCATAAGATATTTCTATAGAATTCCTCAGAAATCACAATAAGGTATATGAGGACTTATATTGGCAAAATTTCTTCCTTATTGAGCTAATAAAATAGGATCATCTGTCATCATTTTCAAGAACTTGAATTTTTTATTTAATTTTAATTTTATAAGTCAAATATTATTTAATAATATTTATATTAATTTTTAAAATTATGTATTAAACGATCTGGGTACACGCGCAAAGCGCGTACCCTAAAATTAGTTATATTAAAAAACACGAAGGTTCTTAACAAAATATTGTTTGCCTTTTTTACCATTTAAAAGCAGTTTTATATTTGATAAAATTATCATTTAAAGTAAATTTCTAATATTTAGGACTTTAGAATAACTAAAGTTTTACTTATTAAATCTTTCTTTATTTGATTATATAGGAAGTTATCAATTAATTTTCTATATAAACTCTTTTCCTACTCAATTAACATTTCTTTATCATTAAAATCAAAATTTTAATCACTCATTATTCTCTTGGATTAATTTTTAACATTTCAAAAAAAAAAAAAAAAAAGAGGACATTTACCTTCTAAAGAACTAGATTGCTTGGGCAATGTTTTAATGCAACGACACTTCTTTTTCGAAGGAACTAGAGTTCTTACCTTTTTGGTTGAAAAGGTAAATTTTATGAAAGTCAAAGTGGAAAATAACAGACTTTAAAATCTTAAAAATGTTCAGTTCATCTAGAGTTTAATATGCTAATATGATTGTAATTTTATTTAAACGGATTATAGACAAATATAATTTATCCAACACATAATTATCTTTTGAAGAAAAAATTAGCTATTGAAGGTTAAATATAATTAAGATTTGCTACGACTTGATAATTAATAAAAAGGGAATAACAAGAGAAAAAACATGAGAAAATATGCTAACTCTTAATAAGAGAAACAAAAACATTGTTAAAAATTGTAATGTGCAAATGTAACTGCTTAAATTTTTTGTAATTTGAGTTTTAATCTAATGGTTATTAGTTTACCTATTTCACCATTTACGAGCCAATTTTTGAACCAACAAAAACTACATTAGTTAATCTCAATATTGTTAAGAAATGAGAGCAAAATAGAACAATATACTAATGGAGACAAAATATATATGAGGGAGAATGATCTTAGTGTGTTATTCATATGGTCAAAAGTTCTCTATTTATAAAGGTACAAATACATTTAAAGGTTATAAGTTAATGTACTTCTTAATTGAGTACATGAATACAAAGTACATTAAATGGACAGACAAATGCATTCCTCTCACTCACATGCATTCATCTCATTTATAACACTCCCCCTTGGATGTCCATTTAAAAGATAATGTTCGTCGTTAAAACCTTACTAGGAAAACCTAGTGAAGAAAAAAGAGTACACATATCTTGTAATACGCATTGAGTGCTGCCTCATTAAAAACCTTACGAGGAAAACCCAATTGGGACAAAACCTTGGTTAAGAAAAAAAGAGTACAACGCGTATTATACTCCCCCTGATGAAAGCTTTATTTAATATCTCGGAGACGACGTATTCCAATCTTATGTCTCAGCTTCTCAAATGTTGATGTTGGCAATGCCTTAGTGAATAAATCTGTTAGATTGTCACTTAAACGGATTTGTTGAACATCTATCTCACCATTTTGCTGAAGATCGTATGTGAAAAAGTACTTTGGTGAAATGTGCTTTGTTATGTCTCCTTTGATATATCCTCCTTTAAGTTGAGCTATGAAAGCGACATTGTTTTTATACAATATCGTTGGAATCTTCATTTTTAAAGAAAGACCACACAATTGTTGAATATGTTGAGTCACTGATCTCAACCATACACATTCTCGACTAGCTTCATGAATAACTATTAACTCTGCATGATTGGAAGATGTAGCAACTAAAATTTGTTTTGTTGAATGCCATGAAATAGCTGTACCCCTACAAGTAAATAGATAGTCTGTTTGAGATCGGGCTTTATGTGAGTTAGACAAATAACCTGCATCTGCATAACCAATCAACTGTGAATCGGATTCATAAGAATAAAATAATCTCATATCAATAGTCCCTCAAAGGTATCTAAAAACATGTTTAACACCATTCCAGTGTCTTGTTGTTGGAAAGGAACTAAATCTTACTAATAAACTTACTACAAAAGTTATATCTGATCGAGTATTATTTGCAAGATACATTAGTGCCTCAATTGTACTAAGATATAAAGTTTCATCACCAAGAAACTCTCCATCATTTTTATGAGGTCGAAATAGATCTTTATTTATATCTAGTGATCTCACAACCATCGGGGTACTCAATAGATGTGCTTTATTTATATAAAAATACTTTAGGATCTTTTCGGTATAAGTTGATTGATGGACAAAAATTCCATCTTTTATATGCTCAATTTGTAGATCAAGACAAAATTTTATCTTTCCAAGATCTTTCATTTCAAACTCTTTCTTCAAACAGTCTACTACTTTTGGAAGTTCCCCAGGAGTTTCAATGATATTTAGATGATCATCATACACAACGATTATAACAAATTCAGATCCAGACCTTCTTATAAATACACAAGGACAAATTGGATCATTCTTATACCATTCTTTCAGCAAATACTCACTCAGGCGCTTATACCATATTTGCCCTGATTGTTTCAATCCATATAAGGATTTTTGAAGCTTTATTGAACAAGTTTTCCGAAAACTTTTATTAGTTTCAGGAACTTTGAGCCCTTCAGGAATTTTCATATAAATTTCTTTGTCAAATGTGCCATACAAATAGGATGTGACAACATCCATTAGACGCATATCAAGTTTTTCATGGACTGCCAAATTTATAAGATACCTGAAAGCGATTGCATCCACCACAGGAGAATATGTCTCCATATAATCAATGCCAGGTCTTTGCGAAAATTCTTGTGCCACAAGTTGTGCTTTATATCAAACGACTTCATTTTTATCATTTCGTTTTCGCACAAAAACTAATTTGTATCCCACTAGCTTTATTCCTTCAGGTGTTCGGACTATACGTCCGAATACTTCACGTTTTTCAAGTGACGCTAATTCTGCCTGGATAACGTCTTTCTATTTTTGCCAATCATTTTTTTATCTACATTCATCGACAGATCTTGTTGCATTATTTCAACAACAACATTATAAGCAAAAATATTGTCAACAATAATATTATTTCGGTTCCACCTTTTTGCCGTAGAGACATAACTTATTGAGATCTCTTCATTCTTATTATTTTCAGGTACCTGGACCTCCTCCGAGGTCTTATCATTTGTTGTGTCACAGGGCTCTTTTTGAGCAATTACCTCCATATTGTGATCTCCTAGATCATTTGCTCTTTTCGCTTTCGAGGGTTTTTATCTTTGGAACCAATTGGTTTACCATGTTTCAAGCGTGGCTTAGACTCATTTGCATTTATAGATTGTTCAACCGGGACATTAATTTGAATAGGAGCATTAGCAGCTGGAATATGTGACTTAGTCACCCTTGGTAGGTTAGTTTGTAATATTTTACAAATAAATTATCTTTTAAATCTCGTATTCACATTGATTTGTTCGAGGATCTAAATGAGATAGTGATAATGCATTCGAATCTATCTTCTTTTGCAGCTGCTTATTTTCTCCCCCTAATATTGGGTATACTGATTCATCAAAATGACAATCAGCAAATCTTGCGGTAAATAAATCTCCAGTTACAGGTTCTAAATATTTTATAATAAAAAAAGATTCATACCCAGCATATATCCCCAATCTTCTTTGGGATCCCATCTTTGTGCGTTGTGGTGGAGCAATTGGAATATATACTGCACATCCAAATATTCTAAGATGGTATTGGGGAGGCTTTATGGTAACTTGTGGGTCTGATCCGCACAAGAGCTGCTGCATGCAAAATAGCATGGCCCCATGCCGAAATAGAAAGTTTTGTTCTCATAAGCATTGGTCTAGCAATTAATTGGAGGCGTTTGATCAATGATTCCGCTAGACCATTTTGAGTATGAACATGAGCAACTGGATGCTCAATTGTTATCCCAGTTGATATGCAATAATCATTAAAGGCCTGAGACGTAAATTCACCAGCATTATCAAGACGAAGTGTCTTAATTGTATAATCTGGAAACTGTGCTCTTAATCTTATTAATTGAGCTAGTAACCTTGCAAAGGCCAAATTGCGGGTTGATAACAAGCACACATGTGACCATCTTGTAGATGTATCTATCAAAATCATATAATATTTGAATGGTCTACATGTAGGGTGTATGGGCCCACATATATCACCCTGTATACGTTTCAAAAATGCAGGAGATTCAACTCCAACTTTAATTACTGATGGTCTAATAATCAGTTTTCATTGAGAACATGCAGCACAAGAGAATTCTTTAGTTTGAAGAATCTTCTGGTTCTTCAGTGAATGACCATGTGAATTCTCAATTATTTTGCACATCATATTATAACCGGGGTGGCCCAATCGCTCATGCTAAATAATAAAATCATTAGTAAATTTCTTATTTTCTATGACATGTGATTCAACTATACTAATATTAGTGTAGTATAATCCGGAGGAAAATGCGGAAAGATTTTCAAGCACATACTTCTTTTCCGCTTTTATTGTAGTAATATAAAGGTATTCAACCTTTCCTTCATTGGTGGTCTCAATACGATAGCCATTTTGGCGAATATCTTTGAAACTCAACAAGTTTCTTTGAGACCTACTACAATATAATGCATCATTAACATCCAATATAGTTCCTCTCGATAGTAATACAGTCGCTCTTCCAGAGCCCTCAATTAATTTTGTACTACCAGATATTGTTATGATAATGGCTTCTTTCATAATTAAATAAGAGAAATATCTCTTATCTTTTAATATGGTGTGCGTCGTAGCACTATCCAGAAGACATATTTCTTCTTTATTATTCATACGGACAACTGAAGACTGGGAAGTTTTCATATTCTTCAAGAAGAAAAAAAATACATCATAAGTAATATTGAAAAATTTAAGAACAAAAGAAATTATATTTATGAAATTAAATACTGACAACATAAAAAGTTTTATTCAAAATATGAACTTCATAAAAATAAATACATTTATTCTTATAATTTTTTCCAATAATAAGTCTTCAGTTATGATGCTCAAAGAAGTCTCCAGCTTCTAAATGAGTAATATCTGCAAGGCCTTTAAAAATATCATCTTTATAAGCAAGGTTTGCTTCAACTTTATTATGATTATTCATAGGGCCCGCCTCATCATCATTTTGAAAAATCAAGTGAGTCTCAACTTTATTTTATTTTTCTTTTATAGATGCTTGATAAAGTTTGACAAAATGTTCAGGTGTACGACAAATTCGTACCCAATGATTTTTCATACCACATCGATGGCAAATATTACCTTTGCCTTTTGAAGGATTATTCTGAGAAGCCTTATTGTTCTCTTGTTTATAACGATCACCACCATGGCGATTATTATTTCGCCCCTTGCCATACCCACATATATTTATACGGCCACGATAATTATTTTGTCTTTTTCAGACTTTGGATCTATCGTTCCTAGATTCGCTTCAGGAAATAGAACTGATCCAGTGAGGCGGGCTTCATGATTTTTCATTAAAAGGGCATTATGTTGTTCAGCCACCAAAAGGCATGAAATTAACTCATAATATTTCTTAAAGCCCTTTTCACGGTATTGTTGTTGTAACACCATATTTGAGGCATGAAAAATGGAAAGAGTCTTTTCCAGCATGTTCTCATCATTCATAGGTTTCCCACATAATTTTAGTTGGGAAATTATTCTATATACAACAAAATTATATTCACTTATGGTCCTATAATCTTGTAGTCGTAAGTGCATCCACTCACGATGAGCTCTTGGCAATACCGTGGCCTTTAGGTGGTCATATCGTTCCTTCAAACTAGTCCATAATTGAAATGGATCTTTCAAGGTTAAATATTCACTTTTTAACCCTTCATTGAAATATTGGGAGGGAAAATCATGGCTTTCGCCTTATCCTGACTTGATGCTTCATTTTCTTCTTTAATAGTGTCACCAAGACCTTTAGCGTCAAGGTGAATAATTCAGTGCAGTGCGTGTATTAATATTCTATATGTAAAATTATCAAACAAACAATTATGTGCAGTACGATGATAAATTAGTGTTTAATATTATCCACAAAACTTTAGACATGAAAGTATATTTTTATTAAATAAATAAGTTGAATTAATATGTACTAGTATAATTTTGTTCTACTTAGAATACGTTTCAATAAGCTAAGTAAGCATAAAACTAGATGATATCAATTCCGACAAGTTTCAACATTCAATACGATTCATCTAATAGTTCAATCATTAATTTTAAAGTCATTAATTAGTTTGTACACTTATGTGATAAATTTATTGAAGACACATTTAAACCTTTTAAAATTTTTGTAAGAATTCCTTCTAAATGCATATTCTATTAGTAGAATATTTGGATGCGGGCTAATTAGTCTATTATTGTAATTCAATTTTAATACTTATTTATTTATGTGTAGGATTAAACTTCTTCGTAGTTTATATAATGAAATAACAATTTAACCGAAACTTATTGTTTTCATACCAATGCAATTATTATAATCATATTCAAAATAAGTTATGCATATGGTAATTAAATTGCAGGTTAAAGAAGATCCTAATAGAAACGTTATAAACATAAGAATGTATACCTGAATCGGAAAAGAAACCGACTACCTCTTTTAGGAAGAAGATAAAATTCGGATGAAGCAGATAAGCTGAGTTGGTTAGAACCTCGTGCTGATAAAGTGTTAAGAAATGAGAGCACAATAGAACAATATACTAATGAAGACAAAATATATATATGAGGGAGAATGATCTTGGTGTGTTATTCATAGGGTCAAAAGTTCCCTATTTATAAAGGTAAAAATACATTTAAAGGTTATAAGTTAATATACTTCTTAATTGAGTATATGAATACAAAGTACGTTAAATGGACAGACAAATACATTCCTCTCACTCTCATGCCTTCATCTCATTTATAACAATTATATATATGAACTATAATTACAATTGAACTCCTTTCCAACTCAATTAAAATTTTATTATTGACCTTTTCTATTATATTTGAAAATCACACTCATTAGAACAAAAAACTATAAAAAAAAAGGAGAGAGAGAGAGATTGGTAGTTGATAAAAGTCAATCCTGAATCAACAGACATTAGCGGCATCTTTGACGAAGAAGAGCAGATTAGGGCTTTTTCTCCGGAAGCTGCTAATCGACGAACTGAGCTAAAAATCACGTCTATAGCTGCTAATTCGCCTGCAGAGAAGATGAAATTTGTCATGGATACTCATGTAAGCATAGGTGCACTGGAAAGGTACATATGTAAGCAATGAAACTTTACTGCTAAACCGAAGATCTATTTACACAATGATGGATGTTTTGTTGTGAAGTTCATTGGTGATGGTTTTAGTCCATTGCTTATCCAGGATACATCAAAAATCTCAAGTCAATGCAGCGAAAGATGAGGGGCAAGGTGGAAAGATGATGAATAAGGGGGTACCACAAGTCATTCACTATTTATATGAAACTTGTCACTTGAAAGTTGAAACGTGAGAGGGTTGAATAAGTTGTATAAACAGAAGGAACTTAAGTCTTTTATTATTGAAAATAAAATTAGTATACTTGCTCTTTTGGAAAATAGGGTGAAGGAGCAGAAGGCTAGAAGTATTATTGAGAAAATTGCTAAAGGATGGGCATGGCATGCTAATTATCATTATAGTAATAGAGACAAGATATGGATAATATGGGATATAAATAAGCTAAATTTTCAATGGATATCTATGACAGATCAACTTATACATGGCTATGTAAAATGCTTAACTATGACGAACGAGTTCTATTTTACTAGAGTGTATGATTTACATACAGTGGAAGATAGAAGAGGTTTATGGCTGCAGTTGAGTGACTTGGCAAATGGAATTCAAAATAATCGGCTTATCATGGGAGATTTCAACACAATTTTGAGACAGGGGGATAGAATCAATGAAAATGCAGTAATGGAGGTTGAAATCAGGGACTTTAAGATTTTATTATAGATACTGGGATGTGTCTGAGAACCGTTAGGAGGGAGTTCACTTGGACTAATAGTCACATCTTTAGCAGAATTAATTGGGCGCCGAAAAATACGGAATGGATGACCCATGTAATTCAAGTAGATGTGGAGATATTAGACCCCAACTTCTCTGTTCATTCTCCTTTATGTGTCAGTTTTGTTGAAACGATTAATAATAGACCAAGGCCTTTTAAATTTTTGAATCATTTGGCAGACCATCCTGAGTTCTTGATAAACGTTGCAGCAGGTTGGGCAAAGTTGTTATGGAAAATTCTATGAAAAGAGTATGGCTGAAATTGAAGAATGTTAATAAAGAAATGAAGTCATTAAACAACAAAGAATTCTCAAATGTGAAAAAACAAGATTTATAAAGGACACTTGAAGGGCTCTGGCAGTTTTGCAGGAACAAATGAGAGACTACTGACATGATGTAAGTTTGTCTGAAAATGAAAGAACTTTGAAGAAGGAACTGGAGAAGTGGTTATTGGTAGAAGAAAGTATATATAAACAGAAGTCAAGAATACAGTGGTTGCAATTGGGTGACGTAAATACAACTTACTTTTTTGCGAATGTTAAAAATAGAGTTGCACATAATTAGACTAAGAAACTGATGAACTCTTCTGGTCATTGGATTCAGACTGAAGCTGAAATTAAAGAGGAGATCATAGGATTCTACAAAAGATTACTTGGGACAACCACATTGTCCAGAGATATGTAGAAAAGGACAAATATTATCTAGAAGCCAACAACTATCCTTGATTGAACCAGTGACACAAAGAGAAATTTACCAAGCTATACGTGATATAGAAGAGGGATGGCTTCAATGCCCTATTCTTCAAGAAGGCTTAGTCAATGATAAGTGAAAATATTATTGTTGCCGTATTGCACTTTTTTGAGACCTCTGCCTTATATAAGCCAGATAATTATACTTTAGTGACCTTAATTCCTAAAGTGAAGAATCCTTCTTCAGTGAAGGAATTTAGGCCGATTTCTTGCTGCTCGGAGCTATATAAAATAATTTCTAAGATATTAACTATCAGATTGAAGAGGGCGATGGATAATCTCATTGATAATAGTCTGTCGGCATTTGTTCCTGGAAGAGTGTTAAGTGACAATATAATTCTAAGCCATAAACTGGTTAAAGGATATGGAAAGAAAGGGATATCCCCAAGATGTATGATGAAAGTGGATATGCAAAAAGCATATGATTCATTAGAGTGGGCTTTTGTTGAACAAGTGTTTACATATGAATTTCCTTAACAAGTTCATACAATGGGTTATGGAATGCTTGTAATCAGTGTCTTATTCAACTGGCATCAATGGTTGGCCTACTGAACCTGAGGCAGGGGGATCTTATGTCCCTATTCCTATTTGTACTGGCTATGGATTACTTCTCCAGGATGCTTAAAAGATTAGATGAGCAACCTGACTTCAACTACCACCCACAATGCACAAAATTAAAGAGATTCAGCTAGGGTTTACAGATGATCTACTACTCTTTTGTAGGGGTGACTTAATTTATGTGCAGATACTTTACAATTGTTTGCAAGAATTTTCTCAGGTTTCAGGTCTGGTAGCAAACAAGGAGAAGAGTTTTATCTATTTTGGAGGGGTGATAGAAGTAGTACAGAGGAATATACTGGAGATACTTGGTTTTACTAAAGGCGAAATATCATTCAAATACTTGGGAGTGCCACTTAGTACAAAAAGACTTTCAATAAGCCAATGTCAACCATTAATTGAAAGAATATTGGGAAGAATTACAAGCTGGACAACAAAGTTTCTCTCTTATGCAGGCAGAGTTCAATTGATCAAAAATGTACTTTTCTCAATCCAAATCTACTGGTCACAAATATTTGTCTTGCCTACGAAGGTGATAAAGCTTATTGAAGCAGCATGCATGAGATTTTTATGGACATGAGGTGTGGAGATGATAAAGAAAGCATTGCTTGCCTAGGAAAAAGTTTGTTATACTACTAGTGCTGGTGGTCTCAATATTCTTGATATATCTATATGGAACAAGGCAACTATCAGTAAATTATGATGGAACCTTTGTTGCAAAAAAGATAAACTTTGGGTTAAACGGATTCACAATTATTACATCAAGGGATGCCAGATTTGGGAAGCTGCACCTAAGCAAGCCTCTTGGGTAGTGCAGAAAATTTTGAAGATGCAGAGTCACCTTCAGCAAGCTGGGATTATGGAAGAAGATTTGAAATGTATGACAACATTTTCCACTATGAAGATATAAAGTGCAATGGAGGAAAATGGTCAGCAACAACTTTGGATCTCAAAAATGGGTATTCATCTTAATACTAGCAGCTCTTGAAAGATTGCCTACCAAGGAAAGATTGATGCACCGGGAGTAGTTGATAATCAAATATGTGCGCTTCTCAAGTTGATAGTATATCCCACATCTTTTTTCAGCATGATGTATCTGCACAGGTGTGGGACAAGCTCTTGTAGTGGCAAAGGATTGCTAGAACATCTATGACTTGGGCAGATGAATTGAGATGGGCTGAAGTTAACACAAAGGGAAGAAGTTCAAGTGCGGAGCTCTATAGGATGACCTTGGCAGCATGTGTTTATCACCTCTGAATTGAGAGAAATCAGAGGATTTTCCAGGCTAAACAAGCTGATCCCAAACAGCATTGTCAGAAGAATCATACAGGAAGTATTGTGCAGAGGATCCAGAGGAGCAGACTTACTAAGAAGCTTGAGAAGCTGAGTTATTATCCAGTTTAGTATAGTCTGTATTGTTTCATAGGGCGGAAGAGTGGATGTTAGTTGTGCTAGTTGTGTGCTATAGTTGCTCATCTGCAAGGTTTTGTCTTTTGACCGTACACAATGCTTTTGGTAATAAAATATTTTATTTACCAACAAAAAAAATGTCAATAACACTATCGATTTTGCAAACACAAAAATTCAAAAATAAAATATTTATTTTTTACCATTAAAAATAGAATATAATTGGATAAAATAGTAAGTTAAAATTTGGTATGGGCTAGCATTAACAATTCGAATCAACAAGAAAATAAAGTATTTTTTATATGTGAGAACAAATAATTGAGAATTAACTAATTAGCAAAATAATCCAATTCAATTCTTTTACTAATTTATTATACAAATAAAATTATTTTTTTGAATTAACATAATAGAGTACGTAAATTGTGCTCTTAAGAAGAGAATCGACAGAAAAGAAATTTAAAAAAGAAGAGGAATATCATTTTTAATATAATATCAAATATCAAATTGATAAGTTGCTATTCATTTAACTCTGGCTTTTTGTCGTAGCTTTTATAACTAAATATGGAGTATAATTTTTTTAATATAATATTTATATAATTTTAAAAAAGTTTATATTAATTGAGTTGGGTACGCGTGCGTATTTATCGACATAGTTAAATAATAAAAACATACATAAAAGACTCACATTATGTAATTAATTAGTTTAATGTAAACAATGCTGAGTAAGCTTTTCATTCTTGACTTGCAGACCTAGTTACTATAGTTAGAAAAATACACGAAAAAATGTTTTCGGGGAAAAAGAAGTGGTTCACAAACAAAATATACAATTTTATTTCCACAAAAAAGTTTCAAAATGGGACTAGTAGGGGTTTAGCTGCACGGGGAGGGTTTAGCACTGCCTTTTGTGAGTTGCCTCCTTTTTCTCATATCGATTTTTCCTTTGTAGCTGGTAAACTCAATCACTCCATTCATTCTCTTCTCTATCAGCTGAAGTTTGAATATTCGTTGGAGCTGATTAATGTGTAATTAATTCGTTTTTCTTTGTGCTGAATCTGGAGCATGGCTTTGTCCATTTCAAGGAGGCTTTTGTGTTCTGTTGCTTCTCTAAATTCACTTGGTCGCTTGGGTTCTCCACTTTCTGCTTCTAATGGTATTCCTTTTTTCACTTCTTCACAAACCCTACTGGTTTTTTATCAAGATTCTATTGAAAAATCAAATCCTTATTATAAAATCTAGCTTCAGGTGGATCCAAGATTTAAAGTTAGTGGGTATAGAGTAATACACACGCACATACATCACCCACTATATTTTTGTTATAATGGGTGCAGGATTAATATAAAGATTGTATCTTTTCATTTATTTTTTGTTTGTAATTATTAGTATGTATAGTTAGTGCAGAAGGCAGTGGTGTGCCTATATCTGCTGGCTTACTGTTGGATCTGCCTATGTCTTTTTAGTAAGGGGATTCAAATATATCCAAACTTGTGACCTAAAATAATTTTTCAACTACCTTTGCCACTACAAGGGGATGAAAAAGTTAATACATACACACAAAAAAAAATTGTTTTTCTCCCTATTTGTGCAGTACAATTTTCATTGCTTCTATGGATGCTAAGAATCCTAAGATACATATTATGTTTCTTTTTAAAATTTTGTGAAACAGGGAAGTGTCATATTCTTGGGATTGATATGCCTTGTGTGGAATCTTCTGTCTCCAGAAAGGTAATGCTTGTCATTGTGAGTTCTTTTTCTTCCCTCATTTATTGCACTATTTCACGTGAGATGTTATTCATATTCTTTAGAGTAGTCTCTTTGTATGTGTACTGCCCGCTGTTGTTTGAGGTTCTCTTAGCTTAGAGGTGATACTTAAGCTTACCAGGCTTGGAAAAAGATGACTTCGATATGAGAAAAGATGAACCAAATAGTGAAAACATCGTAGTGTCAATGAGAGACCTGTTTAATATGTATGATAAACCTATTTCTAATTTCTCGATGCAGGACGAATCATTCTTCCTCTCTTGTCGAAGATATTCAACTACCATCCTGACACCTGATTCCAGTGACGGTTCATTTCCTTCAGATCTATTAACTAAGAAACGTGTCTCAACTCCAGAGCGTGAGATAGGTACGAGGATTTTGATATTTTCATTAATTGCCTAGTGGTCTGTCACTTCTGCTAGAAATTTTATTATTCATTGTTGTATATGCTGACCGTTAATAGTTTAAACCTGCTTGCCGAATGCTTTATTTGGAAATGTTGGCTGTGTTTGAATGCATAGAACATGAACAACAACAACAACAACTACTACTACTACTACTATGTTTCCATAACAAGCATGGAACAGGATTGGATTGGAAAGCAAAAATGTATTCTTTCTTTTTGATAAGTAAAGGAATTGTATTACAATAGGGGAAAGCCATGTACGGTAAAAGGAAACATATCTAAAGTAAATTTATTTTCACAAAAGCCGTCCAATCATTCATTCATGTTTGGTATTGTGAGTTCAACATTAGCATACAAAAAGTTACAGAAATCAGCTTCATTTGCAGAAGGATCTTTCCTTCCATTCGAAAGTTTTTCAGTTTCGTTCCCTCCATGTGGTCAACATAACTCCCTGGGGAGTCCCTGTCCATGCTGTTCCCCTTCTTTGCTTCCGACACCCAAGCAATGTCTTAAACAGAACTTGGAATTCCCAGCGGACACTGAAAAGATTTGGCAGCAAGTTCCATAACATTGTCAAATACTACGCAATGAATGAGAAAATGGTCATTTCCGCCACTACCTCTCTGCACATTGTAGCGAATCCCACAGTGGATTCGCCATTGAAAACTTGAACGAGAAATTCAAAGAAAGAGAAGAATTAAAAGATAAAAATTCTGATTTTCATTCAACATATGTTCTACAATGAGTCTAACAGAGTATAAAAGCGTGAACTATCTAGTGGGGTAACTAATTCGTTACATTCCATCCCCCTTATAGCAACCTTGTCCTCAAGGTTGGAATTTGGTAATAGTGTGAAACCTCGTTTTCAACCCATGTAAAATCATCATCTGCTTCAAAATTTTTGTCAAGTTATCAAAAGCTAGAAACACCAGTAGAAAGCCTTGGCCTAGCATCCTCATTTCCCTGTTACTATACATGCAACATATGGCCAAACAAACCTTTCTCAGCCACTTATTATTCTTATCACTAAGGACCTTCTCATGAATATTTTTACCCAAATGATCATAAAAATCTATCAACCTTTGAACCTTACTTATAGCTTTTCCAACAGCTTCACTAATTTTCCATATACTTTCTTTTCCAACCTCCTTAAAGGACAAAAATGTTTCACCAGTAAAATGCTTGCGAAAAACAATTGCAAATTCTTGCTCATGAAAGATCACTCTACTGTAAAAATCTTCCATAGCATATTTTACTCCAATTTGGACATAATCATAATGAAATCTATCATGTGTGTCCTGTGAATATCTCGAAATCCACAAAAATATGGTAAAAAACAGTAGAGTAGCTAATACTCTAATAATGAACTCTACAGGAATCATCACTGCCTTCACTTCCTTAACCACTGCACTAGTCAAATGTTGAAGTATGAACAACAGTATAAATCTTCTAACAACATTCACTGCTCCAGTAATTGTGCTACCGAAAGGATCAAACCCCAATGTAGTTTCATTTCTCCTCTCAACAAGACCATAAGTAGAGGAGGTAGCCACACCCGTGTCATTATTTGCCACAGAGATCTTCTCTGATGCCTTCCACATTCCATTAACTGATACCAAAAGAAACCAAAGAACCACAATCAAAATAAACAACCAACCTACTCTGTGTCTGTTAGTGCAGTAAACTTAAGACCCCAACTAACTGAATGACAAACACAACCATTACGATTTCATTGCTCCTATTTGGATGACCCACAATATCTATTATATAGTATTTCCTTGGCACTGATAACATAGTATCTGGATTGCACCACCATGTCTCGGGTTTGTATCATAACCTTGAATAAAGTGATTCCCTTGACAGTAATGGAAACATCATCTCGCTCCATTCAATTTCAATGGACAACAACTCCATAACAGTAAATGAATTAGGAACATGGAAAAGTTCACCCACCAACTTCTTACAGCATTGCTCAACCATGGAACTTCCTACTTCCTCCACTGATAATAAAGTCTCATATATCAAATAGCTCAACAGTGATATGGATAATGCATTCCCAATGCCCTTAATCCAATCAGACATTTGTGAGATGGACAACAATAAAGAGACACACAAGAACATATCTGTAGCTCCTATTACAACACAATGAGGGACTTGCCAGATGAAGCTAAGAGCATTTGAGCCTTCAAATTGTTTAAACATAAAAACAAGTTCCAACTCCCATGTTTCTACAGATACTCTACTTGGTTGAGTACCTGTTACTCCACTATCATCAGTGATAAGCATCAATATCCTATACTTCAGAAGAGGATAAAAAGTTAGTGCGCAAAAGACCAATGAACAAACATCATAGATTTCCTCATTTATCGGCCAGTATTCCCTTCTTCCGTAATATTTCTCCAAGACTTTAAATAAGTACTGATCCTTTTCTATCCACCTTTTCTTATGCAATCCATAAGGGCTCTAACAAATGCAATCTTATTAGCCAACACCTTTGCCTGAGCGATTGTAGTTTCTGAACTATTTTCAGATCCCATAAATACAATGTTAATGATATGCTTATCAAATTCTTTGCTAACTGTTTGAAACTAACCGTCAGTGTAATGGCCAATTAGAAAGGCATCAGTTGTTACCTGCTCATTGCTCATTGCCCTTTGCAATTTCTTTTATAACAAGCTGGCACATTGAACCAACTATAGCAGTATTGGAGGAACTATCAGCACCTCCAGAAAGCAGAAGGAGGAAACCATATGCACCACTGCTTAGATGATCCCATAACCAACAAGCAAGTCTCAACATCCTATGAGCTATTACACCAGCTCCTGAATCTCCCAAAGCAGGAAAACCAACATCAGGAAGTACGCACTTGATATCACCATTGAGAGCCATGAAACATTTTAATAGAAAACTTCCCTTGAAATGACTTGCAAGAAAATTTGGTTGGCCTTCGGTGCATAGGGAATCAACAGATGATGTTCCACCACCTCCTATCCAACCACAAATATCCACAAAACTTTCGGACCAGAAACAAAGTAAGCCACTGAAGAAAAGAAACACGGGATTGCTCGAAGTACCATAAAATAGTGATTCTCGATACTGTTGAGTGCAAACTTTTTAATAGAAAACTTCCCTTGAAATGACTTGCAAGAAAATTTGGTTGGCCTTCGGTGCATAGGGAATCAACAGATCGAGACCAGAAAATTTGACTTGCATAGGGATGTTCCACCACCTCCTATCCAACCACAAATATCCACAAAACGTTCGGACTAGAAACAAAGTAAGCCACTGAAGAAAAGAAACACGGGATTGCTCGAAGTACCGTAAAATAGTGATTCTCGATACTGTTGAGTGCAAACAATCAATCGTGTATTCCACATTCCCAAATTTCTAGAAAGACGATAAACATTTTCAACCATACCGAAATTGGAATGCAAAGCAAAGAAGGAATATTCCACAATTTTGGATGAATCATGACTGGTGTTCACACACAAAACATGCAGCAACTGACCTAACTCAAGTAAAGTAAAATTCCCATCATTGCTCACATCAAAATTCTTTAAGGCATCTCCCATGGATAACCTTACAACTTCAAGTACCCCGTTTCCGGTATTTCTAACTTCCTTCTTCCTTCTTCCTTCTGGTTGACCAAAACTCAGCTTGTAGTTCAGTTTCATCCCTTTGAGGACATTCATCAAACACCTTGCATACCTTGTTTTTAGAAACTTCAGCACCTTCATTTTCTATCGCTGATGGCTTTTCCTCACCTTCCTCATCTAGTTTCAAAGAATTTTGGTCTTCAATGGTAAAGACAAGCACGTAGTTGGTGGAGAATGGAATCACATCGACTTACATCGCATGTTTTGATCTCATAAGGGCTAATTTCCAGAGTTTCATTTGTGTGAGAACTTTAATCAAACATCTGGGCTTCCTCTGTTTTTTTCTCCTCCACATCTTCATCCTTAACTTTCAGGAAACCAGTGGTGGCGTTCGACAATGCCAACGGCTGTTGCAATTTGTCAAACACCCGATCTTTGTTGTTTTCTATATGTTCCATTACTGAATCTCCATCTTCCATTGGAGGGTGACCAGTCTCCAAATAATCATAACCCATTTCGATTCCACCCATTGAGTCTAGAGGTGCTTTAAGTGGTTGAAAATCCGTCTGTGAGCAATTAGTCTCCACATACTTAGCACCTGAGTTCAGTAAGCTATCTAACCCAACGGCAGTCATCGGCACCACCGAACCATCATAGAATTGAACAAAAAAGAAACCCGGATTGTTATTGTCAATCTGATAAGCAAAGGCGGATCTAACATTTAAACTTTATGGGTTCAACTTTTAAGATTTTTAGTATTGAACCAGTTATATTTTTTAAGTTATGAGTTCATGTCTACTATTTATTACAATTTCAGTGAAGTTTTACACATAAATTTATGATCCGCGCCGAAAGTTATGGGTTCAATTGAACCCGTACCTACTATGGTACATGCGCCTCTGTTGATAAGCACATGAAACCTGGTAAGAGTAAGCACTTGTGGGTGAATAGAGATAATTCCATCCTCTACCAGTTGGGTTAGTGAATCCACTGGTCAAATTACCACAGGAATCTCGATAGAAACTTGGATTACTACCAGGACACTAATGATATGCATACGGGTTGCCGGAATCCCACTGCTCACCCTCCGACCTTTGAAAGTTATACTGATTTTGTGAACTATGGAAGGTCCGGAAACGACTTTGATACCATTCGATATCTTGTAACCTTTTGTTCGATCTGTCCATAAAAGCTTGAATCTGTTACTCCAACTGATTCGAACCTCCACTAGACTCTGTCATTAACACCGATGAATAGCCGAGAATCGTCGGCTCTAATACCAATTGTAGCGAATCACAAAGTGGATTCGCCATTGAAAACTTGAACGAGAAATTCAAAGAAAGAGAAAAGAAATTAAAAGATAAAAATTCTGATTTTCATTCAACATATGTTCTACAATGAGTCTAACAGAGTATAAAAACGTGAACTACCTATTGAGGTAACTAATGAAAATAACAAAAAAAGTAGAACTAAACTATAAATGCTGAAACTTCATCGTGACTTGGCACTTCTTTAATACTTTGACATCAATGAACTACTTTAGGAGCTCAAGGTACCACCATTTCGTTACACACATAAAGCACTGCCACAAGATTCTCTTTCTTTCTTTAAGTTCATAGCTGTTAAATTGTCACTCCGGTTAGAGCACACACTTGTCTCTCATTGGTTGTGTAAGGGTTTATAATGTCGTGGACAACTCAACCCATTGCATCACAGTTTTGGGGTTGGATATTCAGATTCTTTGACATGGTATTAGATTCAGATTTTAGTAAGCTCATTTTCTCAACCTTTTTCTATACTATTCTATCGACTGTGGCTGGCTATGGGCTTCTCTCTATCTCTCTTTCTCGGTTCAGCCCATTAAGCCTTAACTTTGCTCCAAGCTCATCTTTTAACCTGTTGAACCTATTCACTCTTTTTGCTCTAAGCCTACTCTTCAGTCTGATGAACTTACCGTCCCTTCCTCAGGTTAGGCCTACTCGTCAGCTGCTCCCTCTCTAGTCTCTACCTTAGGTCCATCTTTCCGTTTTCTTAAAAAAAGGATGAAAACAAGTCTTCAAAAATCCACTTGTAAACCCTAAAACAAGGTTACATATGCGGGAGGATGTTATGTTAGAGCATACACTTGGCCCTCAATATTGGTCGTTTAAGGGTTAATCTTGAGCCACTCTATCCATTGAATTAAGGTTTTGGGTTCGATGCTCATATTCTTCAACAACTCCAAACAGCTATCAACACGAAAATTTAAATCTTGTTGTGGCCCTAGTACAGTATAAACTCTGTGCTTCCCATCCTTAACAAACTAGAAAGAAAAAATAATAGAGAAGCTTTCTCCCAACTATGGCGTCCACGTCCCGCAGTCTAATCCTGCCTTCGCAATAATTAAGGGTATAGTAGAGTCAAGGATTCTTTCAGCTCCTCCATCTCCCCATACTGGCAATAAATGCAATATTTATGGAGTAATGTAGAGTTACATGCTCCTAAGGCTCATCTCCTGATCTTGTACAATCGTCTAAACTTTATATCCTGTCCTCCCTTGCTCACTCTTAGTAATGTCCCCAACCTTTGCACCCTGGCATTGGGATATAAAAAGGTTGTTGAAATTTCCTGAACAAGGGATACTAACCATACCACCAGTCTCCCTGGAAACTAACTCGGGTCCCTTCCCCTACTTTTAAACTAAACATTTTGTGGAACTCTTTCCAGCCTTTCATGTTATCTCACCACATGGCAGTTCGATACTAGTTTATCTGATGAACTACTTTTGGAATTTCTCAATTTTACCACCTCCTTCATGTTGGAGAAAATATCACGTGACCAGCTCATGGTTTTGGATAAGATTTTATTTGTATTTTAAGCTGTAGTTTTAAGTTTATCTATATCTGTATATTTTGAATACCCTCATCCAAACACTTCGCGCGTACCTCTTCATCCATTGACCCAACAAATGCTTGCTGAATATCCTCTTGTCTCTCATCCCCATCCCCCTAGTTTTACTGGTGAATGGTCTTGGCTCTTGAGTGCCCATGTTAAACTTTTTAATTCTCCTCTTTCCACAAAAGACCTAATCCTATTCTAAAAAGTATTCCCCAAATGTAGTAGAAAGTAAACTCCATTTCAACAAAAGCAACCTCTAATTACTAAAACTCTTTCTATACTACAACAACAACAACAACAACAACATGCCCATTATTATCCTACACCGTGGGGTCTGGGGAGGGTAGTGTATACGCAGACCTTATCCCTACCTTGTGAGGATAGAGAGGCTGTTTCCAATATACTACTAAACATACAAAATCTGTTTCTTGCAGAACTGCAAGAATTCTGAAATTATCGGGAAAATGCCTACAAATATGAAATTTTTAAAGAAGGCTGTAAAATGTGGGTATTGGAAACCAAAATTGACACTTATAAAAGATATAAAGCCTTAAATTGGTGACAAAACATAAAAATAAACTAGCATAAAAAATCACACAATCTTTAAACTTGATTTTCCGTGACACTATATTATGGTCTACATCTGGAACATAATATGTTGGCAAGCTTGAGAGCGTGCTACTAATCAATGCCAATTTGTTTCCCTTATTGAGAAAACGTTTCTACCAACATTCTAGCTTCTTCTCAAATCTCTGAAGTACTGACTTCTAAACTCCAAGTATGGGAAGCAAAAACATGTTTTATCTAGTTTCTTGATCTATGTGCTTTGAGAGCTTTAGGATAGGATAATAATATCTATTCCTTTGTATATTTTGCTCACTGGGATAAAAATGCTCCACCTAATCTAAAGGAGTGGCAAGCGTTTAACGGCATGGTAATAGCATTATATTTGATCAATCATCTTGTAATTGTAAATAGTGTTTAATCATCTTGAGTGAATAATCCTATTTCGACCATTTTGTGTAGGACCTACCAATATTATTTTCTTGAGCCCCCTTAGTTTATAAAGAATAGCATAAAGTAGAACGTTATTGGATACCACATTTGGCAAAACAAGTATTTTTGGCTTCAATCATGTTTATGTTTTTGGGGAAGTTCTAGTTTTCCTCATCAACTTTCTAGAGAATGAGTGTGTATTTTTAAGTATTTGGTACTAGTACAACACTGCTACACCGCAATCCCAAGCATGTTGGGGTCAGCTATTTGGCAGAAAAAATTATAAAATATTGTTTAGTGGAATTATAGTTCCTCGTATTCCCATGACTTGATTTAGAAGCTGAAGGAATTTAATGAAAACAAAGTTAGCTATCATGCTTCATGGAACTGTTTTTTCGTTGATCGCCACATTGTTGGTTTAAGTAAATTATGCTATTTTATTCCTCTTTAGATTTAGAAGTAACGAAGAAGTTGTTAGATAGTTATGTGAATATATATAATTAGTCCTAGTCACATATGTAATAAGAGTAGGTTATGTATTGTGTATACTTATAAATATAGCTCGTTGTAACATAGTTAAGAATATCAATAATATATTTTTCTTCCGTACTTTCTCACATTGTATCAGAGTAACTGTGAGAAATTTATCGCTGTGCATCAATTCCAGCGACTCCGGGAAGAGAAATCAGCCAACTAGAAGCCTTTTTTCCGACCAAAACAGGTCTGTCTGCAAGAAGAATATTATCCATCAGTGTTGTGCAAAAACCAACACCACTACGAAGTAGATCAGCCTCCGGCAACCAACCCTTAAAAAATTCTCCAGTGGAAAATCACCCACGTACCCTCACGCGCCGCCTAAAGATTTTTTCCGGCGAAGTTCCGACGTCCACACGCCGGCGCGTGAGGCTATTTCCGGCCAGTTTTTTGCAAAACTTCTTTTGGACAGTGAGTGTGTTGCTCATGCAATTCCGAGCCTACACATATAAGTTACATCAAATTCTGACAACTTTTATCTTTTCCGACGTGAACAGTGCACTTTTTCTGGCGTGAACAGTGATTCCGGTGTGAATAGTGCTTTCCCTGTTGTGAATAGTGTTTTCCCAGACATTTCTTCATTTTTCACTATTTCAAGTGAAGAACTTGGTTTCTAGAGGCCGTCTTTCCCTTTCCATCTCCATCTAACTAAGGGGAAAAAAGGAGAGTATCCAGCTTAACTTGTTCTGATTTGGCATTCTAAGGTTAACCATATAAGTTTCAATCAAGAATTTGAGAAATTAGTTGTAGCGAAATGGGATGTAATACTATGAATGGTTGGATGGTTTCTCTACCAGATTATATTGAGTTCCTTTAGTACAAAGCATGCAAACAAACATCTTCAGAGTCCGTTGTTCAAACATGTAATATTGTGACTTGCGTCTCCCAATTTTCATCCTCCGATTCTTGGGTCATTGATTCAGATGCTTCTGATCACATCTCTGGTAACAAATCTCTTTTCACTACTATTTTATATTCTCAATCTTTTCCAACAGTCACAATGACCAACTGGTCTCAAACCATGACAACTAGAATAGGTCAAGCAAGTCGATTTCCTTCTTTACCTTTGAATTCAGCTCTTTATGTTCCTATTAGTCCTTTTAATCTCATAACCGTTAATCGCTCAGCCAAATCACTTAAATGTTCTGTTTTATTTCTTGATGACCTTGTTTTTATACAAGAACACAGTACAGGGTGGATCATTGGTATCAAACGTGAATTAAATGGACTTTATTACCTTATCCTTGCTAAATCATATTTACCCACATCGACAACTTGTTCTGTTACTGATTCACCAGATTTATTACATAAACGGTTGGGACATCCCAGTTTATCAAAACTTCAGAAAACGGTACCTGGTTTGTCTCACTTGTCCACTCTAGTGTGTGAGTCATGTCAGTTCGGTAAGCATACTCGCTCCCATTTCCCTCAATGTCCTGATAATCGAGCAGAGTCACCTTTCACTTTAGTCCATCCAGATGTTTGGGGTCCTAGTCGGGTCAGTTCTACCTTGGGATTTCACTACTTTGTTAGTTTCATTGATGATTATTCGAGGTGCACTTGGATATTCTTGATGAAAATCGATCTGAGTTGTTTTTTATTTTTCAGACCTTTCATGCTGAAATCCATAATCAATTTGGGGTTTCTATCCGCACATTTCGTAGTGATAATGCCCCAGAGTATTTGTCCTCTCCATTTCAGCAGTTTGTGAACTCTCATGGGATCATTCATCAAACATCTTGTCCATACACACCTCAACAAAATGGAGTAGCAGAAAGGAAGAATAGGCATCTCATTGAGACTGCTCGTATCCTACTCATACAATCTCATGTTCCGTTGCGTTTTTTGGGAGATGCAGTTCTCACATCTTGTTATCTTCTTAATCGTATGCCATCCTCAACTATCCTGAATCAAGTTCCATTCTCTGTGTTGTTTCCTCACTCACCATCGTTGTTCTGTCTTCCACCTCGCGTCTTTGGGAGCACATGTTTTGTTCATAACCTTACTCTAGGAAAATATTAGTTAGCTCCCCGTGCTTTTAAGTGTGTATTTCTAGGTTACCCGAGAACGCAAAGGGGTATTGATGCTACTCATCCGACCTCCAGCAGTGCCTTATGTCTGCTGATGTTACTTTTTTTGAAACTCAGCCATACTTCACAGGCCTAGGTGGTCACTTAGACATTTCTAAGGTGCTACCAGTTCCATTTTTTGGAGATTCAGTCACTATTTCCCCTCACCTTCCTCCACGACTCCATCACTTACAACCCCAACTCTAGCTTCAGCCCCACCACCTATCGCTCCTCCTACATTCTAAACCATAAAAGTCTTACCTATACCAACCGTTGAAGAATCTAGTGTTGCTCCTCCTAGATTCCCATAGGAACACCACTTTTGACTTATCGTCGTCGTCCGCGCCCAGCATCAGGCCCAACCGATTCACGTCCTGCACCTAACCTTGCTCCTACTGCGGACTTGTCTCCTCTTAGTCGGTCGATTGCACTTCGGAAAGGTATACGGACCACACTTAATCCTAATCCCCATTATGTCGGTTTAAGTTATCTTCGTTTGTCATCACCCCATTATGCTTTTGTATCTTCTTTGTCCTCTGTTTCTATCCCCAAGTCTACAAGTGAAGCACTGTCTCATCCAGAATGACAACATGCTATGGTTGATGAGATGTCTTCTTTACATGTGAGTGGTACTTGGGAACTTGTTCCTCTTCCTTCAGGTAAATATACTATTGGTTGTCGTTGGGTGTATGCAGTCGAAGTTGGTCCAGATGGACAGGTTCTTAAGGCCCGTCTTGTTGCCAAGGGATATACTCAGATATTTGGGCTCGATTATAATGATTTTTTCTCTCTTGTGGCTGAAATTAACATCAGTCCGCCTTTTCTTATCCATAGCTACTGTTCGCCATTGGTCTCTCTATTAGTTGGACATTAAGAATGTTTTTCTTCATGGTGACCTTGAGGATAAAGTTTATATGGAGCAACCACCCGGTTTTGTTGTTCCGGGGGAGTCTAGTGGCCTTGTATGTCGCTTGCGCCGGTCACTTTATGGTCTAAAGCAGTCTCCTCAAGCTCATTTGATAAGTTCAATATAGTTATCCAAGAGTTTGACATAGCTCGTAGTGAAGCTGATCACTCTGTATTTTATTGGCATTCTGTTTCAAATCTCTGTATTTATCTGATCGTTTATGTTGACGATATTGTTATTACCGGCAATGATCAGGATGGTATTACTAAGTTGAAGCAACATCTCTTTCAAAATTTTCAGACTAAGGATCTTGGCAGATTAAAGTATTTTTTGGGTATTGAAGTTGCTCAGTCTAGCCTCAGGTATTTGAAAGTATGCCTTAAGCATTCTTGAGGAGACATTAATGGCATGTTGTAGACCTATTGACACTCCGATGATCCGAATTCTAAACTTTTGTCAGGACAGGGGGGAGCCGTTCAGCCGCTCTTGCGGCTGGTTGGTAAATTAAATTACCTCACAGTGACTAAACCTGACATTTCCTTTCCTGTGAGTGTTGTGAGTCAGTTTATGAATTCTCCCTGTGATAGTCATTGGGATGCAGTTGTCCGCATTCTTCGGTATATAAAATCAGCTCCAAGCAAATGATTATTGTTTGAGGATCAAGGCCATGAACAGATCGTTGGATACTCAAATGCTGATTGGGCAGGGTCACCTTATGATAGACGTTCTACGTCTAGATATTGTGTCTTAGTAGAAGGTAATTTGGTGTCTTGGAGGAGTAAGAAACAAAATGTGGTTGCTCGGTCTAGTGCTGAAGCAGAATATCGAGCAATGACTATGGCAACATGTGAACTAATTTGGATAAAACAGTTGCTCAAGGAGTTAAAATTTGGTGAGATTAGCCATATGGAACTTGTGTGTGATAATCAAGCTGCTATTCATATTGCATCAAATTCAGTGTTCCATGAGAGAACTAAACACATTGAGATTGAATGTCACTATGTATAAGAAAAGATACTCTCAGGAGATATTGCTACAAAGTTTGTGATGTCGAATGATCAGTTTGTAGACATTTTCACCAAGTCCCTCACTGGTTCTCGTATTAGTTACATATGTAACAAGCTCGGTACATATGATTTATGTGCACCAGCTTGAGGGGGAGTGTTAGATAGTTATGTGAATATATATAATTAGTCCTAGTCCCGTATGTAATAAGAGTAGGATATGTATTGTGTATACTTATAAATAGGGTTCGTTGTAACATAGTTAAGAATATCAACAATATATTTTTCTCCCGTGCTTTCTCACACACCTAGACCCCACGGTGTGGGATATTACTGGATATGTTGTTGTGCTTTCTCACACAAGTAATAGTTGAAACTGTTTGTTGCTTGCTTTACCTTTTACCTACTATGTGGGAACACTTTCTAGATCATCATATGTTGCCCTTTGTAAGGATGATCGCCACATATTGATTGTACAAAATGGAGTTGGTATTATGTCTGTCTCCTTATAATATACTGAAAACTTACTCTCAGTGGATGAATCTATATCATCTGACTTTCTGTTACTATCTTTTTGATTACTGTATGTGGCAGGGCTCCATCAGGACTTGGTCATTCCAGTAACGAACTTTCATAATGAAGACAAAGGTTTTATGTGTTTGGCTGGGGATGTTTTTGATGTGCCAATTAGGAAAGATATTATTCATCGTGTTGTGAGATGGCAGCTAGCAAAACGACAGCAGGTATGTGCATGTTTTTTCCTGAATCCCAAATTTTGAATTATAGACAGCATACTCTGTTTCCCATGCTTAAGAGCATTTTCCATTTTTCATCTTTTCTGTCAATTGCTTCTGTGGGAAACAAAGAGATTTTTTTTTTTGGGGGGGGGGGTCACAGAAACTCATATGCCCTTGAAAAAATTGCCTTGCTAAAGAAAAATGTTGCAGACAAAAAGTGATCTACTGTGTATCATTTAAATCATCAGGGCCTCCTATTTTTTGAGAATGATAACAATTTTCATATAACAGGGCACTAAAGCTGTACCAAAGCCATATTTACCGGAGGAAAAGTGAAAAGAAAAGAGGAAAAAAAACATATATCCTATACAACTTACAAGGATTCTAAAATCTCTAGGATTAGATTCAGTATTGACTGTAAATTCCTTTTTACACCAAAAATAAAATAAAAAAGGGCATTCATCTTGATCTTCTGAATTGGGCTGCCTGTACCCTCAAAACATCTTTAGATTTCTTTCTGTCTAGATAGTCCACCAAATGCATGGTGGTATCATCTTCCATCTGCTTTTCTGTCTGGGAAGACCGCCTCCCCTGTTCCAGCATTTAAGCAATTCCAAGGAGCTTTTTGGCATTGCCCAAGAGAGACCCCTCATACACAAAAAATATTCCAGATTTGTGAGGTAACCTCACAATGCAAAAATAGATGGCAGTTGGTCTCAGCCTTCCTGCCACATAGATGGCATCTAGAGCACAAAGGAAAGCCTCTCTTCATCAGATTTTCTTCTGTTAAACAAGCCTCTTTTATCACTAACCACGAGAAACATGCCACTTTGTCTGGGATTTTGACTTTCCATATATGTTTCCATGGCCACAGTTCTAGCTGAATTGGAGCTTTGTTGAGAGTCCCATAGGTAGCTTTGACTGTGAAGATTCCCCGACTGTTGCTCTGCCTCCATAATCTGTCTTCCCTTTGTTCTGTGCCCTTGAACTGTCCCCAAGCACCTCATAGAAATTAATTATTCTCATAATTTCCCAGTCATTAAAAAATCTTCTAAAAGTTAGGTTCCATCCTTGATGGGTCCAAGCTTCTCCAATTTTACATCCATGTTGTTGACTTAGGATATAAATATCTGAAAAAAGAATCTTTAAAGCTCCCTGTCCCAACCAATTATCCTCCTAAACATCAGGGCCTCCTATTCTCCCACCTGCTTTCTATCTTTATGCTTGTTCCCCTGATTCTGCAAGCTTTGTAAATTATAGTTACTTGCCAAGGCAGTAGAGGATTCAAATAGCGTTGTAGACCTTCTCTTGGTGAATGTTGCAGGGAACCCATTCAACTAAAACTATTAGTGAAGTTAGTGGGACCGGTAGAAAACCGTGGAGGCAGAAGGGCACAGGACGAGCGAGGCATGGAACACTGCGTGGTGCTCAGGTAACATTACCTTGCCTTTTTTCTTGTTCAGATTTTCTTGAATTCATAACAATTTACGATGACTTGATATATCGCTTCAGAAAAATTATGATGGGTTTTCATGATCACTGCAGTTTCGAGGTGGTGCAACTATGCACGGTCCAAAGCCACGAAGTCACGCAATCAAACTGAATAAGAAGGTTCGGCGGCTAGGATTGAAGATTGCACTATCAGCTCGTGCAGCTGAAGGGAAGGCAAGCCACACCCCCCTTCCACGCACACATTATTTTTTGTTTGGGAACTTTTCCTCAAAAGAACCGTGGAACAAAAAGAAAGCAAAATAAAATAGAAACTGAAAGAGTAAATGATGAGTCGTTGAGATGTTTTATCATTTTTGAAACCAAACAGCAATGTGAGATCAACTTAACAAAAAAATAAAAATAAATAAAGGCCAAAACTTGCTGTCTCATTCTGTGTTGCTCGGATTCTCCGAAATGTCACCGGGTGCGTTTCAAATCCTCCAAAGTAGTGCATTTTTGGAGGATCCGACACGGGTGCGGCAGCATTTTGGAGAGTCCGCGCAACATAGGTCTCATTTCCTTCCTCTTTTCGAACTTTTTTCCTTTTGGTTATTCTAGAGTGTGTTTAATAGAAAAAAATGTTTAAGTGGTTTTAATCTGTTAGTAATATTTACCAAAATGAAAGCAACCAAATAATTTAGAAGTGAAAGCTACCCAATAGTTATCAAGGCTTCATCGATGTTTTCTTAAATGCAATTGTTTTCCAATTCCCAAAATCAAATCTAGAAATACATATTTTTCTGGAAATCAAACTCAAAGTCAAATCTAAGCTAGCGTTTGGACATAGATTTGGTTAAAACTTGAAAAAAGAATTTTCGAATTTGTGTTGAAAAATAATTTTTGAAAGTTGAAGTTGTGTTTGGACGTGCATTTTATTTGAAAAAAAACTTAAAGTTTTTTGAGTGGAGGAAAAAATTTCACCCAAAAACTTTCCTAAACCAACTTATTGTTTTTTGATTTTTTTTTCAAAAAATGATCATGTTCTATAAACAAACAATGTTTTCAAAATTTGTTTTGAACGGGTGCCAAATCTACATCTTTAGAAATCAAACCCATTATCTTTTCTACCAAAACCAGATCTATTGCTTTCCAGTCAAATGCCACCTTACTTTGGATGTAGATTGCAAGTCTTGGTTATCATTTCTTTTGTGTGGCATATTTTGTGCTCTTCGTATTAGAAAGTATTTAGATATGCAAAAGAATTTCGTTTTCAACCACAGTTTATTTTTTGGATGATTTCAATTTATGATTTTTTTTTTGATGTTGGAGGACATACTATGTTTGTTCCTTAGAGCAAGTTCTAGCAGGATTTGAGAGAATGTTTTTCCACAGAAGACTGCTTTATTTTATAGTTTCAGTAGTTTAAAGCTCCCTATTTTTGGAACAATGATATGTAATTTCATGTGAGCTCTTCACGAGTTGAGGAAGAGTTGGTCAAGTTTTGATCAATCTTGATCAGCTTCAAGAATCAACTAGTTTTGGTTTATACTAGGGCATATACTGTGGTTATTGTGTTATTCGTGTTGTGTAACTCCTTTCCTTCACAACACATGATTTAAGCTGTTGTTTTTTTTACATTACTTCATTGATTTTCTATTGCACTGCATGCAGCTTATGGTTTTTGAGGATTTAGAGATTTCTTCGCACAAAACAAAAAACATAGTGAACTATTTCAACCAATTGGAGAATACCAAGAAGCTTCTGCTGGTGGATGGTGGCCCAATCAGTGAAAAGCTAAAGTTGGCTACTCAGAATGTACATTATGTCAACGTGTTGCCTTCAATAGTAAGTTTCCAATTATATTAGCATCAGTGTGCATATAAGCATGTGTTTCCACAATGACCTTTGGGCTTGCACTCATGCGAGTTTGTTAAAATGACTTTGATAACATTCTTGATATTGTTATGCATAATTTGCATTTGCCACAATCCTTCATTATGCAGTTTTTTGTGCCTGCAATACGGTTAGTTAAAAATAGGGAAAGCTACACAATTTGTTTGAGTTCATCACTTGAAATGACTGCAAAAAAGCCAATCTCGTCTTCTTTGTTCCTTGGCAGGGTCTAAATGTCTACAGTATTTTGCTACATGACACGTTAGTCATGTCCCGTGATGCAGTGAATAGAATAGTTGAGAGGATGCATACTCCAATCAATCGCTAAGGGAGCATCTGAGGTTGAAAGGGAAAGATCTTTGTAGTTTTCGTCGCAGAAGACAAAGCATAGAAAATATTTGTTCTGCTGTTTTTCTAGTCAATTTAAAAAATTGTAGGTTTAGTTGTATTTCTTATCCTCCACTATTTTCCTTGAAAGTATAATGCACATCTGCATTTCATGCAAGTAATAGAGGTACTACTTGAGATTCTGTTACATGGCATAAATCCTGGTTTAGGATAATAAAACACTCCCTTCTAATGCACTTCTTGCTAACTCATGACATAGAATGCTATCTCCTTCCTTTTTTATGAATTAATATATTTTTTTTTCTGGAAAAATAAGTTGTATATGAGCTAGTCCTAATCCTTGAGCAGGGGCCACTAGATAGAAAGAGAGCAGCACAGCATTTTTGGGAAGGCATAAGCATTTGCAGGTTGCGTGCTCAAACCATTGAAATATTCCAATTAGTGATTCCTTATTCATTCTTTCTCTTACCATTGGTGGTAAATTGTCATTGATTCTTATGTAGAATTAGGTGTATTGTGCATGTCCAAACATATATGATGAATATTATTAGTTCTATCTTTGCCTTTGTACCATAAAGGCAAAATGCAATTAGCAATCGACTTTAGCTCCATCCAAGTGTGCCATGCTAGGTAGACCACAAAATTAGTCGAGGCGTACACAAACTGGTCAAGATTGGTTGGTAAGTGGACTATGGAAAGAATATAATGTTGCAATGTAGCCACAAAATTTGCAATCTCGTAAGAAGTAAACACAATATTTGGACCCAAAAACGGAAGAGAAAGAAAATGTGGTAGTAGAAGAATAACATTGACTGCCAGTGTTCAAACTCCTTTACAACATTTTAAATTGCAGGGTTCAACATACTACAAAATATCCTGTTTTCTGGCTCAGAAAAGTAATTATTGTTCAAACTATACAATCGCTAACCTAAAAATTAAATTACTCCAATCTAAGCTCATGAACTGCCTATACTAATAAGTAATAATTACATACATTGATGGTGTCCTAATATCAATAACATCAAAAAATTCTTGGATCAAGTTAAATTAAGTAGAAATATGAATAATTATTATCCTACCTAAACAACGTCGGAGAATTCTATGGTTTCACGTGAATACATATGAGGGGCTATTTCAAAATTTCAAATCCTTCTCTGTGTAAAAGGGTGGCAACAGTGCAAATGTCTTCTCTTCAATAAAGTCTTGCAAACCCCACTAAACTAAAATCTATCTTTGTCAAAATAAAAGTAAACAATAATCTTTTCTGCCCTGTCCATATGCAAGATTCTGTTTTTTTTTCTTTTTTTTTTAAACTTCTTTCTTCTGTTTGTTTTCTCTTCCTGGCCTAACAAGAAAGTGAAAGGCTTGAGAAACAAATTATAGTTCTTGTGTTCCTCCTTTACATTAGAGAACTCATTGCTTTAGTAATTGATACCCACACATACAATAGATAATACTATTAAGGATTTTTACATGTCATATCACTTATTTAAGATTATTTATATAAATAGTAGCATTCTTGGTTTATTCCAAAAATAACAGATTTATTTTCAGTTTTAGCATATTTTAAAGCTTAAACAATTAATGCCAGCAAGTTTTAGAAAAACGCCCACATATTTAGGATCAGCTTTAATATTAAAAGAAGTATTTCTACCACTTTCACCAATCTTATAGTACATTTGCAAGGAGGGGGATAAAATATTGAAACTTTAACCTCTTCTCATTCTTGCTAATAGGTGGTCACACAGATACAATTTAATATGATATCGAAATTGGTTCTTAGATCCAAGTCTAGTGCCACTCATAAACAATAAATATTTTCACTTACATAACTTAAAAATGAGTCCGTACATAATAGGATGTGTATATGGGTGGATTTCAACATTGTTTAGGGACTATAAGTTAAAAGTATCTAGGTCGATTGATTTCAACCAAAAAGCTGAAAAATATTAAAAGTACGAAGACCTTAACGAAATGTTGTTCGTCTTTTTACCCTTTAAAAATATATTTTACGTTGGATAAAATTATAAATTCAAAAAACTTTCCTACTATTTAGGAGTTCGAAATCAAATAAGTTTTGTCCAAATATAATTTCGTGTTTGATATCTTTTCCTAATAAGAAAAAAAAAATATTAAGACAATAAAAAGAATACAAAAAGTAGGAGAAAAGTTTCTTTTTCCAACAAGGGAAGCCCACGAATGTAATGTTTTTAAATTCTTTGTCCTTTAATCATACAAGACCAATTTTACCTTTTTATTTTCCTTTCTTATGAATTATTTGCTGTTTTTAAAATTTAAAGCATACATATTTCTTTAGCAGCTTTGTTGTTGAATCCGTTAGTTTCTATCTTAAAATACTACGGCAAGTATTGTTATGAACTATAATCTACCATTAGATTTTGAAATAGTAATTATTGTTGGAAGACAACGCATGAAATCTGCAAAAATATTTTGCCATCGCATAAGAGAGAAAAAAACCAGTGCTCTTAACTCCTCATATCTATACTATATTAAAAGCACGAAGGCCCTTAGCGAAATGTCGTTCGCCTTTTTTACCCTCTAAAAATAGATTTCACATTGGATAGAATTGTAATTTAAGTTATTTTCCTAATATTTAGGATTTTAAAACCAACTAAAATTTGGCTTATTAAATATTTTTCTATTTAAACTATGTATATAATCTGAATATTTAGGACACTAAAATCAATTAAAAGGTTACCTTATATAGATAAAAAAACTACAACCACGATTGTTCACACGATGGTCCATGTTATTATTGGTTTAGCTTTTAATTCTAATTAAATAGTTGAAGTTTTACCCAATTTTTTAAAAATATTTTTTAGAGAGTTGAATGAGGTTGAAACCAAATTTAAATGTAGTATGTTCTATACTACGTGCACAAACATTGCTACGAAAAAAAATTAGGAATGCCGTTTTTTGGTTTTTTAATTTGGCCATTTAATTATGAGCACGCTTATAAACATGAAAAAATAAAAAATATTGATTAAAAAAAATTAGAAAAATTTACAAGAAAATTATTTTCGGTAATAATTTTCTCAAGAAAATATTTTAAAAAATATTTATAATATTCTTTTTGAATTAAATCAGACTAACTTTTAAAACATCCCAATGAAAATATAAAAACTGATTATATAAACACAAGAAAACTAACACACTAAATCTGTGAGATTTGATTGAAAAAATAAACTCTAAATATGATTTTTACATGAATTTCATATTTTTACTCCTTCTAGAATAGTATTAACACCTTATTACGGTTAGATGACTTCTTGTTTATATCTTTTTAGAATTAACATAAGAATATATAGCTTTTTGAAAATAAAAATATAATAATTTTAAATCTTCAAAGTTATATGATCTTGTTAAAACTAAAAAGATGCATAACTTGTAAAATTAAAGCAATAGAATTATAAATCGTAAATACATTTTATGTTAAATATATTGATTGAGATGATTGAGAACTCTTGTCGGACAAAGGTTCTTTCTTTTATTGAGTTGGCAAATTAGAATTAAGAATCGTCAATTTAGGAACCTAATTTTTTTTTCTTTGACATATATTTCATGATTCAATAAGAAATTTAATATAATTTTAAAAAAAATTGTATTCATTGAGATAAAAATATACGCACATCGCGCGTATCCTTAGACTAATATTATTTAATGAGTAATGACCTATCTGGAGCTCATGGAATCATCATCTTCTTTGTTAATTACTACTAATAGTATCTTTCGAGCGGCTATTACGCATGCCGCTTTATTTAGACATCATCGCTCTTTTTATACGTACAATATTTTGTTTTCTAATTTTTTTAATTAGCTCAAGATTTTGTAGTCCACTATTATTATTTAACTTATACTAGTATTAGAACCCAGCGATGCGTGAATAATTTGACAGAATATGAATCTTATAAAATTATTATCTAATATATCATATTATTTTAATAAATATTAGTTGTTATTTTATTATTTAATGTAGTATACATAAATATAATAAAATCTATACAAAATCAAAGGATACAAAGCAATTGAAATAACAAAGTGAATTTACGACAAAATCTTATTGTAAATTTAACTGAAATATAACAAATGAAAACTTTCGTATATGCATATAAATACAAAAAATTTCTCCAATTAACTCTAAAACTCTCCGTATCATCTATTCCAAAACTAATTTAGTTTAAATATTCCTAAGAAGAGAATAATTTTTGTCTGATGATTTTGAACTAATTTTTAATAGATAATGCTTCAAAATTAAAACAATCGATAATGTCCATAGACTACAAAGAAAAAAGGAACCAAATCTAACTTTATTAAATTCTTAAAATAGAAAAATAATTATAATCTAATTCATAATTACTTATCAGAAAAGGTTCGGCGTCACGAAGCTTAGCCTTAATTTCTCCAGAGTTCTTTGCTCGGAATAATACACTTCTTCCCTAATTGCTTTCAAGATTCACCTGCCTCCCCCTTTTAACTTTTCACAAAAATATTACTGATCTCATATTCCTTTTTAATCGATTGTCACCTTTTATTATGCTTAAACTTTTTGGTGAATAGGAACTATTTAATTCGATTGATAGAAGAAAAATCATGTGACGTTGAATTGGATACGGAGCAAAAATGCATAGTTCTGATCAATGAAACAAATTTTTATATGACTATGAAAAAGGTATAAAATACTTCTTCAGAGTTCAGAGAAAAGATATACAAAAATACAATACTACTACATATCTCAAAGAACCTCAACATCCAAAATGTAAGTTATCATTGTAATTGAAAGAACAATACACCTCATTTTATTAAAACATAGAGTTACTTTTTTTCCCTCACCTGCAAATCACCACCGTAACAGAACTATATGTTAGACTTAGGCCTCATCAAGGGATTCTCTTACACCCTCTTGCCTTCCCGCCACCAATATGGCAAATCTTTGTCAGTATATCTCCTTATTAATTCTTGCCATTCTCCAAAGAAAAGTTACTAACTTTCGAATTCACAAGCATATACAAATTATATAAGATTTTCGATCTCCTCCTAATATTAACCAATCATTAGGAGAAACAACTCCTCTTCCTCCAATTTCTTTTAAATTTGAGGTTGTAAGTGATATATAAGTACTCTCCATAAATAAAATACAACTAAGGCTATGAAGATTTCTTTATGTAGGCATATGTTCGAAGAAAATTATGCACTTTCATACGTAGTAAGTTGACGGAATCCAAATTGTCGCATCACAATAATATTTATTTATGCAGAATGTAAATAATTTCTTTAAATCTTAAAAATAACTCATACCAAGTGATTCAACACGAGGACAATTTAATGTACAAGCTTAACTATTATAGGAACGAGAAAAAAACATGAATTATGGGTTTCGAAAAAAATAAGAATCCATAGAGATACCGCCGTTGTTTGACTGCCATTGTTGTGGTGTATATATCTTCAAATCACTTTCTCCTAAAATATTTAACTCCCATAATGTGCCTGTCGTTATCTGTTACAACTCTTCCTCACCGACACAACCTTTCATTTGCTTCTTTTATTACACCAATAAATAACTGATCGTAAGAAATGATAACTTTTGGACTTTTTCTTAAATAAAATAAATGAAAAAATAAAGAAAATAGCAAAATATTGTGGAAAAAGATAAAGGCAATTCATTGCCAATAAGACATGCCAATTTATGCTTTCTTCTCTCAATTTTATATATATATATATATATATATATATATATATATATATATATATATATATATATATATATATATATATATATACAGTATTACACTATTTTCACCACCATCGAGCTATAATCGGTGGGCAGGCCCCTATTGGGCAACCTCTGATCAGATATATATATATATATATATATATATATATATATATATATATATATATATATATATATATATATATATATATATATATATATATATATATATATATATATATATATATATATATATATATATATATATATATATATATATATATATATATATATATATATATATATATCTAAATTTATCAATAATCTTTTGAGTGTTATTTGTTTTTATTTTATTAATTAATTAATTAATTCAAAATATAAATATAAAAAAATTATCGTTATCCCCTTCTTTTCGCACATTCTTTTGTACTGTAATATTTGATTAGTTTTCTCATTTTGTATTTTAAAATTTTAATTACTAAATTATAATTTTGAATTTATTTAAATAATGTAATATTTTTTTACTAAATTATAATTTTAAATTCAACCAAAGTATAAAGAGATAAGCATTTATATATATAATATACTTATCTTATGTATAATATCCTAATAGTATCTTTATATTTTTGTATTTTTCATTATGAAATTATGAGTTCTATTTATTAACTAAGATTTCCTACATGAGAAATTTAATTAGTATATATATTTTTATGCTATCGCTTGAAATTATTTTTTTATAGTATTCTTTTTTATGATTTTAGTTATGTATATATGTAGGACTTTTCTCATCATAATTCTAATTATAAGTTTTATGTTTTTATATTTTTTCACAAATTTATATGTTATTTCTTTTTTTGTTCCTTGCTTATCTAATTTGCATTACCCATTACTCAATATTATTTAATTGATATATAATTTTTAATAAATTGCCAGTTTAATATAATACAATGAATAATTGTATTACTCTTGATATTTAACTTGATTTTATCCTATATGACTGTCACGACTCCAATTTCCCCCGTAGGACGTCGCGATGACACCTAGTCTCTAAGACTAGGTAAGCCTAATATTCATGCAGAAATAACTGAAATGATAAATATAAGTCTCAAAACTTAGCAATTATAATAAATAAACTTTGCGACTCAGTATATACAACTCTCGAGACCCGACGAATACAAGTCACAAGCTCTAAATAGAAGTACTGCATGATCCTAAACATAAATATCTATAAACGGATAAGGAAAATAGAATAGTCAAGGTAGAGGGGGACTCCGAGGCTTGCGGACTCCGGCAAGTATACCTTGAAGTCTCCGCAACTAAACTCTCGCTTATGCCTGGGTTGGTAGGAGGTACCTGGATCTGCACAAAAAGATGTGTCGAAGCGTAGTATGAGTACACCACAACGGTAAGCCTAGCCTCGGTAGAGTAGTGACGAGGTCAGGTCAAGGCCCAACTGAAATAAATAAAAAGACTGAACAAGTGTAAGGTAGTGTAATAATGACAGTGGTGAAATTGAAATAACAAATAGCATATCAAGGTTATCTATACGGAACTAAAGCAATTAGTGCAACACAGAGAAAAAAAATATATGCTAAGGAAACAACAACCAAAGACAAGTGCAACAATGGAGAAATACCAACAAGAGTCCCTACCGAGGTACCGCCTCGTAGTCTCAAATCATAAGAATGAGTCACAATCTTTTCTTATATCACCGCAGGAGCCTTTACATTTACTTTTGAAAATTATTTTTCTGAAATAACATCCCGTATTTTAGCCCACCTTATCACGCCGCATGACTTCTAATAGTTCCCCTACTAGCCACGCGCATCAAGCCCATCTTATCTCACCGCATGCGTTTCAATCCCAAAATCTTATACCACCGCATGCGTATCAATATCACAACGTATCACAAATCGCACCTCAAGTGCCCAATATCACAACTTGCCACAGAGATCAACAATAACAGTATTTTCACAATAGGGAGCCTATGGCTCAACCACAATGTACACAAGAGTCTCAACAACAATAACTGGTAGTGAATAACTCAACAAGAATAGTATTTCACAACTTAACACTTTGCCCCAATGCATCACGACCTTTATAACTCAATACCATTTTCAACAACAAGATATTTCAAAAATAACAACTTCAAGTAAAGAGTTCAACAGTTAAATAATGAATACGGGATAAAAAAAATAAGAACTTCAACTAAACACGTAGATTAATTAGCAAGTAAGTAATAAGACAAGTAGACATGTGAAAATAGACTAGAAATGATGACTATAACATGTTAAGGTAACTCAATTAAGGCATAAAAAGAATCTACATAGCTAAAACCAGTGATTTTCATATTTAGCCCATGTACACACTCGTCACCGTGTGTACACAGATTTCACATATCACAATTATCACAACCAACACAAATTTTAAGGGGTAATTTCTCCCACACAAGATTAGGCAAGTCACTTACCTCAAATCACGCTAACTCAATCCACTAGTAGGCCCTTCCCTCGATTATTCGACTCCGAACAACTCGAATCTAGCCAAAACAATTTCATACTATGAATATAAAATATAGGACACTAATTCAAACAATAAAATTACGATCTTTGCAAAGAATTAAAAAGTCAACCCGGGCACGTACCTCAGAAGACGACAAAAATTACAAAATCTGAACCCCCATTCGATAACGAGTCCAACCATACAAGAATTACTCAAATCCGACCTCAAATTGCTTTTCAAATCCCCAAATTTAGCCTAAGAAGTTCCACAATTTCCCTCCAAATTTCCAACTCCAAAATACTAATTTAATGATGAAAACAACAATAGGTTCGTGTAATTTAACAAAAATCAAGTTAGGAATTCTTACCCCAATATTTTTCTTGCAAATCTCCCAAAAATCACCTCACACCGAGCTCTCTAAATCCAAAAATGGATTATGAAAATCAAACCCTCGAACAAGACCTTTCTTCCCAGCGATCTTCGCTTCTGCGTGCCTGGGGGTCGCACCTGCGATGCCGCACCTGCGGAAAATCCATCGCAGGTGCGGTTCTAACTTAAACTCTGAGGTTCCGCTTCTGAGGACAATGGCTTGCACATGCGAGCCTACTTCTGCGGAGAAGGAGACCGCACATGTGGTCCTGCCCAAAGCCCCCTCTTCCAATTCTGCTTTTGCAGAAGAAATGGCCGCGCCTGCGGAGGCGCGCACATGCGCCCATGTGTATGTACCTACGAGCCCAACCCTGGGCTCTCCTTTTCGCTTCTGCGCTTCACCTCCTGTACCCATGATTCCGCACCGCGGTCAATCCCTTCGCAGGTGTGATGACACCAGCAGACCTAGGACTTGAGTAATGAGACTAAGTCCAAAATTGATCCGAATTCAATCCGAATCACACCCGGGACCCATCCGAATATACCAACAAGTCCTAAAACACTTAACGGACCTATTCGAGGCCAAAACCACATAAAAGAACATCGATTCTACTAATCGTAACCCAATTCAAGCCTATGAAACTATGAACTTCCGAATTCCGAAACTAATGCCAATTCATACCAAAACAACTCCGATTGGCCTCAAATTTTGCACACAAGTCATAAAAGACATGACAGACCTATTCCAACTTTCGGAATCGTAATCCGACCCCAATATCAATAAAGTCAACACCCAGTCAAACTTTCCAACATTCCAAACCTTCAACTTTCAAACTTTCGCCAATTCACGCCGAAACCACCTACGGACCTCCAAATCAACATCCGGACACGATCCTAAGTCTAAATCACCATACGGAGCTATTGGAACTATCAAAACTACATTCCGGAGTCATCTACACAAAAGGCTAAACTACGATCAACTCTTTCAACTTACAGCTCCAACTTAGGAACTATGTGTTCTATTTCACTCCGGAACTCACCCGAACCAAAACAAACACCCCAAGCAAGTCACATAATCATGATACAATAGACGAGGAAATAAATAGGGGATCGAGGCTAAAATACTCAAAACGACCGCCGGGTCGTTACATCCTCCCTTTCTTAAAACAAAGATTCGTCTTCGAACGAGTATAGAGATATACCTGAAGTGATAAAAGATGAGGATAACGGCTACGCATATCATGCTCGGTCTCCCAAGTCGCCTTCTCGAATGGTTGACCCCTCCACTGTAGCAATATTCTTCGACCTCAACTTTCGAACCTGCCAGTCCAAAATGGCCACCGGCTCCTCGACATAAGACAAATCCTTGTCCAAGTGGACTGAGCTGAAATCCAACACATGAGACGAATCACTGTGATACTTCTGTAGCATAGAAAGATGGAATACTGGATAAACTGTAGCTAGACTTGGTGGCAGTACATGGGAACCCGGGGGCTCAACTTGACCTTCTTTCTGAACCTTATAACACCCTTCATGGGAACCCGGAGCAAGACCCGCTCCCCAACTAGGAATGCAACGTCACGAACCTTCCGATCCGCATAACTCTTCTGTCTAGATTAGGTTGTACGAAGCTGATCTTGAATCAATTTAACCTTAGATTTTCCAAGGCATCCTAAACCAAGTCTGTACCCAATAGCCATGCCTCACCCGGCTCAAACCAACCCACCGGAGACCGACACTGCCTCCCATATAAAGCCTCATACGGAGCCATCTGAATGCTCGACTAATAGTTAATATTGTAGGCAAACTCCGCAAGCAGCAAGAACTGATCCCAAGAACCACCAAATGACATCACACACACACACGAAACTTATCCTCCAATATCCGAATAGTGCGCTCGGACTGTCCTCCGTCTAAGGGTGAAATGATGTACTCAACTCCACCCGCATGCCTAACTCACGTTGTATGGCCCTCATGAACCGCGATGTAAACTGTGTACCCCGGTCAGAGATGATGGATACCGGAATGCCATGAAGTCTGACAATCTCGCAAATATAAACCTGAGCCAGCTGCTCTGAAGAATAAGTAGTCACCACTGGAATTAAATGAGACAACTTGGTCAACCTATCCATAATCACCCATACTGCATCGAACTTCTTCTTAGTCCATGGGAGCCCAACAACAAAATCCATAGTAACCCGCTCCTATTTCCACTCTTGAATCTCTAGCCTCTGAAGCAATCCACCTATCCGCTGATGCTCATACTTAACCTGCTGATAGTTTAGGCACCGAGCTACATACTCTACTATGTCCTTCTTCATTCTCCTCCACCAATAGTGCTGCCTCAAGTCCAGATACATCTTGGCAGCACCCGGATGAATGGAGTACTGCAAACTGTGGGCCTTCTGAAGAATTAGCTCACTCAAACCATCTACATTGGGCACACATAGACTGCCCTACATCCGTAACATAATGTTATCTCCAATAGTGACCTCCTTGGCATCGCCTTGCTGAATTGTGTCCTTCAGGACAAGCAGATGGGGGTCGTCATACAGACGCTCTGTGATATAATTATATAAAGAAGACCGAGAAACCACATAAGCCAAAACTCGACTCGGCTACGAAACACCCAATCTAACAGACTGGTTGGCCAAGGCCTGAACATCCAATGCTAATGGCCTCTCCGTTGCCGGTAGATATGCTAAACTACCCAAGCTCTCCGCCTTTCGATTCAAGGCATCAGCCACCACATTGGCCTTTCCAGGATGATATAAAATGGTGATATTATAGTCCTTAGACAACTCTAACCATCTTCGCTGCCTCAAGTTAAGATCCTTCTATTTGAACAAATGTTGTAGACTCTGGTGGTCGGTGTAGACCTCAAGGGAGACCGTACAAATAGTGCCGCCAAATCTTTAAGGCATGAACAATAACTGTTAACTCAAGGTCGTGGATGGGATAATTCTTCTCATATACCTTCAGCTGTCTAGACGCGTAGGCAATCACCCTACCGTTCTTCATCAATACCGCGCCGAGGCCAACACACGATGCATCACAATACAAAGTGTAAGACCACGAACCCGTAGGCAACACCAACACTAGGGTTGTAGTCAAAGCTGTCTTGAGCTTTTGAAAGCTCTCCTCACACTCACCTGGTCATAGGTGCAGCAATAGATGAGAAATCCCTTATGAATCGACGGTAATACCCTGCCAAACCAAGAAAACTCCGAATCTCAGTAGCTGAAGATGGTCTGGGCCAACTCTGCACTGCTTCAATCTTCTTCGGGTCTACCTTAATCCCCTCACTTGACACGACATGCCCCAAAAACGCCAGCGAATCAAGCCAGAATTCACACTTTGAAAATTTTGCATATAACTTCTTTTCTCTCAAGGTCTGAAGCACGGTCCTCAAGTGCTGCCCACGATCCTCCCGACTCCGGGTGTACACCAGAATGTCGTCAATAAACACAATGACGAATGAGTCAAATAGGGCTAAAATACAATATTCATCAAGTGCATGAATGTTGCTGGGGCGTTGGTCAGCCCAAATGACATAACAAGGAAATCATAATGACCATACCGAGTCCTGATGGCAGTCTCTAGAATATCTAGCTCCCGAATCGTCAATTGATGATAGCCTGACCGCAAATCAATCTTTGAGAACACTCTGGCAACATGTAGCTGATCTAATAGGTCATCAATGTGTGGCAATGGATACCTGTTCTTCACTGTAACCTTGTTCAACTAGCGATAATCAATACACATGGGCATAGAACCATCCTTCTTCTTTAAAACAAGATTAGAGCACTCCAAGGTGGTACACTGGGCCGAATGAAACCCTTATCAAGAAACTCCTGCAACTACTCATTTAACTCCTTCAACTCTACTAGGGCCATACGATATGGTGGAATAGAAATGGGCTGAGTGCCCGGTAACAAATTAATACCAAAATCGATATACCTGTCAGGCGGCATGCCCGAAAGATCTGCCGAAAATACATATGGATAATCCCTCACTATCGGAACTGACTCAACGGTAGGAGTATCAACACTGACATCTCTCACATATGCTAGATATGCATCACATCCTTTCCCAACCATCCGCTGTGCCTTAAGGAAATACACCACCCTACTAGGAACATAATCTAAAGTACCTCTCCATTACAACCGTGACAAATCTGGCATAGACAACATCACCATCTTGGCGTGACAATCAAGGATAGCATGATAGGGAGACAACCAGTCCATACCCAAGATAACATCAAAATCTACCATACTGAGCAATAATAGGTCGGCTCTAGTCTCTACGTAGAGCAAATGTCTGGGCAGAGAGTTTAAGTTCTAAAAATAGGACTTCGTCCCATTATCCATTTTTGACGGATTGGAGCTCGAGAAGAGGCGATATTTGGGAGATTTTCAGAGAAAACATTGGGGTAAGTATTCTTAACTCAATTTTGGTTAGATTACCCCAATCCATCACTGTTTTTAACATTTAATTTGTGATTTAAGTTGGAAATATTTTAAAAACCCTCTTGGATAGATTTGAGGATTTGAGGGTCGAATTGTTATCGGAATTTAGTCATTTTGGTATGGTTAGACTCGTGGTTGAATGGGCGTTCATATTTCGTAACTTTTACCGGATTTCGAGACGTGAGCTGTATAGATAATTTTTTAAAGTTAATTTCGGACTTTTATTGAAAAATATAGTATTTTCTTATGGAATTGATTCTATAATTTTTGTTGACTGTATCGAATTAATTATGACTAGATTCGAGTCGATCGGAGTTGGAAAATCGAGGAAAAGGCATACTACTTGATTAAACTGGAGCAAGTCAAGATAAGTGACTTGTCTAACCTTGTGTGAGGGAAATTCCCCCTAGGATTGGTATTGATGTGATAATTATAATGTGATGAAAGTCATGTACACGAGGTGGCGAGTGTGTACACGGGCTAAATATGAAATATTATGCTTTTAAATTGTGTAGATCACTGTTGCATATTAATTAAATTATTAAATCTTGTTATATTATCCATCATTGATCTGATTTATATACTTTAAATTTCTTTGACTTTCTTCTGCTAATTGTTTTTACCTGTTTACCTGAAACTTGATTTCTTTTATTCTGTGCATTATTTGAAGGTGGAATTTCTTTAATTTAAATATTATTAATATGAAGTATTTGATATTTTAAATTTGGAACTGAGGCAACGTATAAAAAAAATTTAAATATTATTTTTGCTAAATTATTTATTCCCGAATATTTTGTGAGATTTTGTACTGATTGTGATTGATCCGTGAGCTCTTGTTATGGAAAGTATTGTTGATGTTGTTTATTTTGGCAATTTGAATTATTTGCGCACTTGAGGAGCAAATCGTGATATATTGTGATATTGATACGCATGCGGTGGTATAAGGTGTGGGTGTTGTGTTGAAACGCATGCAGTGAGATAAGGGTAGCTTGATATGCGTGGCTAATAGGGAAACTACTAGAAGTCATGCGGTGTGATAAGAGTGGCTAAAACGTGGGATGCTATTTCGCGAAAAATGTTTTTCTTTAAAATTAAATGTGAAGGCTCCTGCGGTGATATAAGGAAATGAGATATTGTGGATTTATTTATGATTTTGGACAATGAGACGGTACCTCGGGAGCGCCCTTGTTGATATTGATTTATGGCCGCAGTTGCCTTTGATTATTGTTGTGATTTCTTAAAGTTGAAAAGAATTCTGTTTTGTTTTCACGAGGTATTATTTGCCATTATTTTGCGTAGATAATTGGTGACATACTACTTACTTGATTCATTTCCATTGTCATGTCATTTTATTATATTGTTAAACATTTCACCTTGTCTTTTATTATTTCAGTAGGGCCTGACCTGACCTCGTCAATACTCTACCGAGGTTAGGCTTGGCACTTACTGGGTACCGCTGTGGTGTACTCATACTACGCTTCTGCACATCTTTTTGTGCAGATCCAGGTACATCCTACCAGTCCAGACATCAGTGAGCTACCTGTGTACGGAGGCTTCGAGGTATATCTGCCAGCGTCCGCAGACTCCGGAGTCCTCTTCTATCATTATTATATTTCTTCCTTATTTTCCTTAGACCCTGATATATAGATACATTGAGGATAAATTCTTAGAAGTTTGTGACTTATTTCTACCGGCTTTTGGGAGTTGTAGTTATGTGAATTTCAGATTTATTTATTTCATATTTCAATTTTTATTCCGCATTGATAGGCTTACCTAGTCTTAGAGACTAGGTGCCATCACGACATCCTACAGAGGGAATTTGGGGTCGTGACAAGTTGGCATCAGAGCTCTAGGTTCATAGGTGTTATGAGTCACAAATAGGTTTAGTAGAGTCTTGCGGATAGGTACGGAGGCGTCTATACTTATCTTCGGGAGGATATGGAACTGTTAGGAAAATATTCACTTCTTTGATTCCTTATCGTGCGCACTGTTGACTTCAAAGTTCTAAACCATTGTCTTTCTATTCTCTCACAGATGGTGAGGACACGCATAACTGGATCCGATGATCAGACACCCGCACCCCCTGTTGGAGCCGTAATAGGCCGGGGCCGTGGTAGAGGCCGTGCCAGAGGCTGAGGAAGATCATGTGGTGCGGCCAGAGCACCTGCACGAGCTGCTGCAGCAGAGCCACCTGTAGCTCCAGTTGGAGAACATGCAACTGAGACGCCTGTTACTACCCCTGCACTTCAGGAGACTCTTGCCCAGTTTTGAGCATGTTTGGCACTCTAGTTTAGGAAGGGCTAATTCCACTTGCTCCTGCCACATCTCAGGCCGGGGGAAGAGGACAGACTCCCACCGCCCCTACTCCCGAGCCACGGGCCCAAGTTGAACATGCCCCAGAGTTTATACCAGTACAGCCAGTTGTCCCAGTTCGGCCCGAGGTTAGGGCAACAGTTTTAGAGGGGGAGAAACTCAGGCTCGAGAGGTACAAAAAGTACCACCCTAACACATTCAACGGTTTAGCTTCAGAGGATGCTCAGGGTTTTCTAGAGGAATGTCACAGTATCCTCCGTACCATGGGTATTGTGGATTCTAGTGGGGTTTCTTTCACAACATTCCAACTTAAAGGAGCGACCTACCAGTGGTGGCGGGCATATGAGTTGGATAGTCCGGCTGAGGCAGCTTCACTTACTTGGACTCAATTTTCTGATATGTTCTTGAGGGAATATGTTCCTCAGAGTCTTAGAGATGCATGGCACACAGAGTTTGAGCAGTTGTGCCAGGGTTCTATGACCGTGTCGAAATATGCGGTCTGATTCAGTGATTTGGCTAGGCATGCACCAGCCTTAGTTGCTACCGTTCGAGAGCGGGTTAGCAGATTTATTGAGGGTCTCCACCCTAGTATCAGATTCAGTATGGCCTGAGAGATAGAGATGGACATCACATACCAACCGATGGTGTCAATTTCTAGGAGATTGGAAGGTATGCGGATCCAGGAGAGGGAAGTTAAGAGTTCCCGAGATTCTGGCACATATAATAATTCTCGTACCCCAGCTACAGCCCATCATGGTAGAGGTTATGTGAGCCGTCCTATTCATTCAGCACTTCCAGCTTCCAGTGGTATTCCGGCTACTCCCAGACCTCAAGTTCCATATTATGCACCGCCAGTGTCTTCTGTACCTCATGTACGGGGTGCCTTCAACGGGCAGTCTAGTCGATCAGGCCCGGGCCAGTCCCAGTAGCCACGTCCTCTGAGGGATTGTTTTGAGTGTGGTGACACTCATCATATCATTAGGGATTGCCCCAGACTTAGGAGGGATTCACCTCCACAGGTTTCTCAGGACCCATCTATTCCACAGGGCCCTCGGGCTTCTCAGGCCATGATTACTGCACCAGTTTCCATTCCACTCGCACAGCCAGCTAGAGGTGGAGGTCGGATAGTTAGAGGCCGCCCTAGAAGGGGAGGCCAGGCCAGATATTATTCCCTTCTTGCTAGAATAGAGGCCGTTGCATCCGATTATGTTATCAAAGGTATTATTCCGGTTTGTCATAGAGATGCATCAGTCTTATTTGATCCAGATTTCACTTATTCTTATGTGTCATCTTATTTTGCCCCGTATTTGGGCGTATCCCGTGATTCCTTGAGTTCTTCTGTTTACGTATCTACACCCGTGGGTGAATCTATTATTGTGGACCGCATTTATCAGTCGTGTTTAATTGTTATCAGTGATTTTGAGACCAGAGTTGATTTATTATTGCTCTGTATGGTGGATTTCGCTATTATTTTGGGCATGGACTGGTTGTCGCCCTATCACGCTATCCTTGATTGTTACGCCAAGACGGTGGCGTTGACTATGCCAGGTCTACCGCAGTTAGAGTGGAGAGGTACCTTGGATCATGTTCCTAGCAGGGTTGTTTCATTTCTTAAGTCTCAACGAATGGTTGAGAAGGGGTGTGATGCGTATCTGGCCTATGTGAAGATGTTAGTGTTGATACTCCTACTGTGGCGTCAGTTCCTATAGTAAGGGATTTTCCTGATGTATTTCCAACGGATCTTCCGGGTATGCCACCCGATAGAGATATTGACTCTGGCATTGATTTGTTATCGGTCACTCAGCCCATTTCTATTCCACCATATTGTATGGCCCCAACAGAGTTGAAAAAATTAAAAGAACAGTTACAGGAGTTGCTTGATAAGGGCTTCATTCAGCCCAATGTATCACCTTGGGGTGCTCCTGACTTATTTGTGAAGAAGAAGGATGGTTCTATGCGGATGTGTATTGATTACCGCCAGCCGAACAAGGTTATAATGAAGAATAGGTATCCATTGCCACGTATTGATGATCTACTTGATCAACTTCAGGGTGCCAGAGTGTTCTCTAAGATCGACTTGCGTTCAGGCTATCATCAATTGAAGATTCGGGAACCAGATATCCCGAAGACTGCTTTTTGGACTCGGTATGGTCATTATGAGTTCCTTGTAATGTCATTTGGACTAACCAACGCCCCAACATCATTTATGCACTTAATGAATAGTGTATTTCAGCCCTATCGTGATTCTTTCATCATTGTGTTTATTGATGACATTCTGATGTACTCCCGGAGTTGGGAAGATCATGAGCAGCACCTAAGGACTGTGCTTCAGACTTTGAGAGAATAGAAGTTATATGCCAAATTTTCAAAGTGTGAATTCTGGCTTGATTCAGTGGGATTTTTGGGCCATATAGTTTCGTGCGAGGGGATCAAGGTAGATTCGAAGAAGATTGAGGCAGTGCAGAGTTGGTCCAGGCCGTCCTCAGCTACTGAGATCCGGAGTTTTCTTGGTTTGGCAGGGTATTATCGCTGATTTGTAGAGGGTTTCTCTTCTATTGCTGCACCTATGACCAAATCGACCTAGAAGGATGCTCCATTCAGGTGGACCGAGGAATGTGAGGCGACGCCCGGGGAAGGCTCAAGACAGCTTTGACTATAGCCCCAATATTGGTATTACCTACAGGTTCAGGGTCTTATACTGTGTATTGTGATGCGTCGCGTATTGGTCTTGGCGCAGTGTTGATGACGATAGGGTGATTGCCTACGCGTCCAGACAGTTAAAGGTACATGAGAAGAATTATCTGGTCCATGACCTTGAGTTAACAACTATTGTTCATGCCTTGAATATTTGGCGGCATTATTTGCACGGTGTCCATTGTGAGGTCTACACCGATCACCGGATTCTACATCGTCTGTTTAAATAGAAGGATCTTAATTTGCGATAGCGGAGATGGTTGGAGTTGCTTAAGGATTATGATATCAACATTCTCTATCATCCCGGGAAGGCCAATGTAGTGGCCGGTGCCTTGAGTTGTAAGGCGGAGAGTTTGGGCAGCTTAGCATATTTACCGGTAGCAGAGAGGCCTTTGGCCTTGGATGTTCAGGCCTTGGCCAACTAGTTTGTCAGGTTGGATATTTTCGAGCCGAGCCGAGTTTTGGCTTGTGTAGTTTCTCAGTCTTCTCTTTATGATCGTATTAGAGAGCGTCAATATGATGACCCCCTTCTACTTGTCATTAAGGACACAGTTCAGCACGGTGATGCCAAGGAAGTCACTATTGGAGATGACGGTGTATTACAGATGCAAAGAAGGCTATGTGTGCCTAATATAGATGGTTTGCATGAGTTGATTCTCCAAGAGGCTCACAGTTCGCGGTACTCCATTCATCCGATGCTACAAAGATGTATCAGGACCTGAGACAACACTATTGGTGGAGGCGGATGAAGAAAGACATAGTGGAGTATGTAGCTCAGTGTCTCAATTGTCAGCAGATAAAATATGAGCATCAGCGGCCAGGTGGATTGCTTCAGAAGTTAGAAATTCCGGAGTGGAAATGGGAGCGAATCACTATGGATTTCGTTGTTGGGCTTCCACGGACTCAGCGGAAGTTTGATGCAGTTTGGGTGATTGTGGATAGGCTGACCAAGTCCGCTCATTTCATTCCTGTGATGAGAACCTATTCTTCCGAGTAGTTGGCTCAAGTCTATATTCGCGAGATTGTAAGACTTCATGGCGTACCGGTATCTATCATCTCTGACCGGGGTACATAGTTTACCTCACGGTTTTGGAGGGCTGTACAGCGAGAGTTGGGTACTCGTGTGAAGTTGAGTACAACATTTCACCCTCAGACAGGTGGGCAGTCCGAACGCACCATTCAGATATTGGAGAATATGCTTTGTGCGTGTGTGATAGATTTTGGGGGTGCTTGGGATCAGTTCTTGCCACTCGAGGAGTTTGTTTATAATAATAACTACCAGTCAAGCATTCAGATGGCTCTGTATGAGGCTTTGTATGGTAGGCGGTGCTAGTCTCTAGTGGGTTGGTTCGAACCGAGCGAGGCTAGGCTATTGGGTACAGAATTGGTTTAGGATGCCTTGGAGAAAGTTAAATTGATTCAGGATCGACTTCGTACAGCCTAATGTAGACAGAAGAGTTATGCGAATCGGAAGGTTCGTGATGTTGCATTCATGGTTGGTGAGCGAGTCTTGCTCCGGGTTTCGCCTATGAAGGGTGTTATGAGGTTCGGAAAGAAGGAAAAGTTGATCCCTAGGTATATTGGGCCTTTTGAGATTCTTGAAAGAGTTGGAGAGGTGGCTTACAGACTTGCACTACCACCTAGTCTCTCTGCAGTTCATCCGGTATTCCATGTTTGTATGTTCTAGAAGTATTACGAAGATCCGTCTTATGTGTTAGAATTCAGTTCGGTTTAGTTGGACAAGGATCTATCTTTTGTCGAGGAACCAATGGCTATTTTGGACAGGTAGGTTCGAAAGCTGAGGTCAAAGGACATTGATTCTGTGAAGGTTCACTAGAGGGGTCATCCGGTTAAGGAGGCGACTTGGGAGACCGAGCAGGATATGCACAGCCGTTATCCTCATCTTTTTACCACTTCAGGTATGCCTCTATGCTCGTTCGAGGACGAACGATTATTTTAAGAGGGGGAAGATGTAATGACCCAGCCAATCGTTTTAAAAGTTGTAGCCCCATTCCCCTATTTGCTGCTCATTATATGCTCTATAACTGTTATGTGACTTGCCAGGGTAGTCGGTTCAGGTTTGGTGAGGTTTTGGAATGAATTGGAACACTTAGTTCCAAGGTTTAAAGCTTAAGTTCAAATAGTGACCGGATGTCGACTTATGTGTAAACGACCCCGGAATGGAATTTTGATGATTCCAACAGCTTCGTATGGCAATTTTGGGCTTAGGAGTGTGTTCGAAATTTTATTTGGAAGTCCGTAGTTAAATTAGGCTTGAAATGGCTAAAATAAGAATTTAAGTTTGGAAGATTGACCGAGGAGTTGGCTTTTTGATATCGGAATCTAGTTCTAAAAATTTTCATAGCTCCATTATGTCATTTATGACTTGTGTGCAAAATTTGAGGTCAATCGGACTTGATTTGATCGGTTCCGGCATCGAATGTAGAAGTTAGAAATTCTTAAGTTTCATTAGGCTTGAATTGGCGTGTGAATTGTGATTTTAGTGTTGTTGGATGTGATTTGAAGACTCGACTAAGTTCATATGATGTATTAGGACTTGTTGGTATATTTGGTTGAGGTCCCGAGGGGCTCGGGCATGTTTCGGATGGTATACAGATTATTTCCCTTTATTTTGGCACTGCTGGTAGCTGCTGTTTGCTGGTATTTTAAACCTTCTTCGCGATCGCGAAGATTGGGACGCGATCGCGTAGGCTTAGTTGAGGCAGTGCTGATTTTTGTTCTTCGCGATCGCGTGAGGTCAAACACGATCGCGTAGGTTGGGCCAGTCTGTGCTATACGAACGTGTGGAAGAGGACGTCATCGCGTAAGGGAACTTGAGAGGAAGCTGGCCCACGCGTTTTCTCTATGCGATCGCGTGAACAGGGATGCGAAGTGTAGATTTGGAATCTTGTTTATCGCGATCACATGGCATCATTTGTGATCGCGTAGGGTTAAACCTGGGCAGTGGAAAACTGTGCTTCGCGATCGCGTGTGATTGTTCGCGATCGCATAGAGCAAATGTCTGGGCAGAGAGTTCAAGTTCTGAACTTTTTCATTTTTGATGGATTGGAGCTCGGGAAGGGGCGAATTTTGGGAGATTTTCAGAGAAAACATCGGGGTAAGTATTCTTAACTCAATTTTGGTTTGATTACCCGAATCCATCACTGTTTTTAACATTTAATTTATGATTTAAGTTGGAAATATTTTAAAAACCCTCTTGGATAGATTTGAGGATTTGAGGGTCGAATTGTTATCGGAATTTAGTCATTTTGGTATGGTTAGACTCGTGGTTGAATGAGCGTTTATATTTCATAACTTTTACCGGATTCCGAGACGTGGGCTGCACAGACAATTTTTTTAAGTTAATTTCGGACTTTTATTGAAAAATATAGTATTTTCTTATGGAATTGATTCTATAATTTTTGTTGACAGTATTGAATTAATTGTGACTAGATTCGAGTCGATCGGAGTCGGAAAATCGAGAAAAAGGCATACTACTTGATTAAATTGGAGAAAGTCGAGGTAAATGACTTGTCTAACCTTGTGTGGGGAAAATTTCCCCTAGGATTGGTATTGATGTGATAATTGTAATGCGATGAAAGTCGTTTACACGAGGTGACGAGTGTGTACACAGGATAAATGTGAAAGATTATGTTATTAAATTGTGTAGATCACTGTTGCATATTAATTAAATTATTAAATCTTGTTATATTCTCCATTATTGATATGATTTATATACTTTAAATTTGCTTGACTTTCTTCTCACGGCCCAAAATCCTTGTTAAGGTCGTGATGGTGCCGGACACTACTGTTAGGCAAGCCAACACCAATAATTAGTAAATTCTCATTTTAATATTTCTGAAATCATAAATTTCCTTCAATTAAATAATAAATGATGAACTTCACAGAGTAAATAATAATGTTTTTTGTAAATTTCAATACTGAATAATCCCATAATCATCCCAGAACCCGGTGTCACAAAAGTATGAGCATTTACTAAAGAACAAAGTAAAATACAGTAACTGTCCGGAATATAAATTTGGACAGAAAAGAAAATACAAATACTCTGAAAGAGATTCTGTAGGCTGCAGATCGTCTCACAAGATGCAACTCACCTAAGTCCCCGTATCAACCACGCTGCTACGCTCACAAGGCCACTATCCATACATGTAGCTGTACAACAAAATGTACAACAAGTGTAGTATGAGTACAAAAATAACGCGTACCCAGTAAGTATCCCGCCTAACCTCGAAGAAGTAGTGACGAGATGTCGACTTCGACACTTACTAGTGGTCCAATAATATCAGGCACAATAGTGAAGTGAATAAATATGAAATCGAGTGAATGTATGAAATAAACATGTATAAAATACGTGGTATAATTCCCCTCTTTACAATTTTACTCAAGCTCTCAACTAGCAAGTTCCCTCCGTAACCGGAGCATATATATATATATATATATATATATATATATATATATATATATATGGGATAGTGGATCTCATCAAAGAGGTTGTCATAATTCAAATCAGGGAAAAATCTCAGATACATTGTCCTCTTGCCAAATATTACGCACGATTTCATGAGGATAATATATAAAGGAAATACCAAGGCATACGACCCGATCCAACAAAAACGTAAATTATGCACTGTCGAGGGTCGAACGACGTGAACCATAGATGCATCTATTAATCTGCCGAGGCGAACGACCCAATCCCATAAGAGTGTGATACATAAATCCTGCCGAGGCAAATGGCCTGATCTAATAAGAGTAGTAGGAAATACCCCGCTCGCGAATCATACGTGCGATGCGGTCAAACATAAAGCTAAGGAATCACCCCGCTCACGGATCATACTTGCGACGCGGTCAAATATAAAATTAGCATTAAAATTATATCTCTTTCTTGGTTCTTTTCAAAACAAGGGAAATTCAGCTTGTAGCTTTTCAAGCAAATTACCTCACTCGCGAAACATACATGCGACGTGGTTACACGTAGATTTTTTCAACTTTTATGATATTCCTCAATTCTTTTCAAAATTACGAAGTTCAAATGAAACCTTTTAAATCTTAAGTTCTTCAATTTCAACTCCTTTCAAAACATTTAATAAGCAGACTCAATCTCGCTCCCTCTCAAGGCAAACAATAAACATAAATCAATAACAATATCAACAAGGCATGATGTGAGCCTAAAACTACCCGGACATAGGCATAACTAGTAGCTACGTACGGACTCTCATCACCTCGTGCGTACGTAGCCCCCACAAATAGAAACACACAATAATTTAGTTCGTCTATGGGGTTAATTCTCTCGTACAAGGTTAGAAAGGAGATTTACCTCGCTCCGTAGTTCCATAACCGGCTCCCAAGGTCGTACGACAACTCAAACCGACGCCCAACGATCCGAAACTAGTCAAAAATTGAGAAATTCCATAAATATATACTCAAATACTCATTATAATCCTATTTACAATAATTTCCAACTCCGTTCGAAAAGTCGATAAAAATCACCTTCGGGCCCACGTGCTCGTATTCCGAAAATTTTCAAAGATAAACTTTACCCATAACCCCACGAACTCAAATATATAATTTATTCTCAATTCTATGCCCAATTTCATGGTCAAAATCCAAAATACCAAATTCTAGGCTTTTCTACCAAAACCCCATAATTTATACTAATTTCCATATTCCAATCCATGTATAATTCATGTATTTAACTCACAAATGGGAAGAAACTACTTACCTAGAATTTCTTGGAGAAAATCTCCCCTTGAAGCTCTCCAAAATCGTCCAAACCAAATGAAAATGGGAGAAAAATGGGCCAAGTCCCGTTTTTAAAGAACACAATGCCCAGCCCCGTCCTTCGCACCTGCGACTTTGCAGGTGCAAGAAACCTTTCGCTTCTGTGCCTGCTTTCGTTTATGAGACTCTAATGTCGCTTCTGCGCCCTCCGCACCTGCGGTCAAAACCTCACAGGTGCGGCTACACCAGATATCAGTTGGCTCAACTCTTCTTCAAATTCCAAATTCGACCCATTAGCCACACGGATCCACCTGGGGCCCTCGGGACCTTAACCAATTATACCAACACGTCCCAAAACACATTATGAACTTAGTCGAGCCTTCAAATCACATCAAACAACGTCAAATTCATAAATCGCACCCCATTCCAAGCTTAATGAACTTTGAAACTTCAACTTCTACAATCGATGCCTAAACCTATCAAATCACATCCTATTGACCTCAACTTTTATGCACAAGTCTTAATTGACATTACGGACCTACTCCAACTTCCGGAATCGGAATCCGACCCCGATATCAAAAAATCCACTTTCGGTCAAACTTCTCAAAAACCTTCAAATTTCTAACTTTCGCCAAATGACTCCAGAATGACCTACGGACCTCCAAATCCACTTCCGGACGCGCTCCCGATACCAGAATTACCCTACGGAGCTATTGTTAGACTCAGAATCCCAAACGGACATTGCTAACATAAAAATGCACTTCAACCCAAATTTATGAAATACCTCTAAAAATGCTATTTTCCACAATAAGCGCTGAAACGCTCCCGGGTCACCCAAAACCCGATCCGGACATACGCCCAAGTCCTAAATCATTATACGAACCTGTTAGAACCTTCAAATCCCGATTCCGAGGTCGTTTACTCAAAAATCCAATCTTAGTCAATTCTTTCACCTTAAGGCTGTCGAAATGAGGATTTTCTTTCCAAATCAACTCTGAACTTCCTGCAATTAAATTCCGACCACGCGTACAAGTCATGATACCTGAAGTGAAGCTGCTCAGGGTCTCAAACCGTTGAATGATGCGCTAGAGCTCAAAATGACCGGTCAGGTCGTTATATTTCTTCAGCTAATTATTTTTACCTGTTTAGCTAAAACTTGATTTCTTTTATTCTGTGCATTATTTAAAGGTGAAATATCTTTAATTTAAATATTATCAATATGAAGTATTTGATATTTTAAATTTGGTAACGGAGGCAAAGTATAAATTTCTTTTAAATATTATTTTTGCTGAGTTATTTATTTGTACTCATTGTGATTGAGTCGCGAGCTCCTTGTTGTGGAAAGTATTGTTGATGTTGTTTATTTTGGCAATTTGAATTATTTGGGCACTTGAGGTGCAAATCGTGATATATTGTGATATTGATACGCATGCAGTGGTATAAGGTCTGGGTGTTGAAACGCATGCGGTAAGATAATGGTGGCTTGATACGCGTGGCTAGTAGGGGAACTACTAGAAGTCATACGGTGTGATAAGGGTGGCTAAAACGCGGGATGCTATTTCGGAAAAAATATTTTTCTTTAAAATTAAATATGAAGGCTCTCGCGGTGATATAAGTAAATGAGATATTGTGGCATTATTTATGATTTGGGACTACGAGGCGGTACCTCGGGAGTGCCCTTGTTGATATTGATTTATAGCCGCAGTTGCCTTTGATTATTGTTGTGATTTTCTTAAAGTTGAAAAGAATTCTGTTTTGTTTCCACGAGTTATTATTTGCCATTATTTTGCGTAGTTAATTGGTGAGATACTACTTACTTGATTCATTTCCATTGTAATGTTATTTTATTATATTGTTAAACATTTCACCTTGTCTTTTATTATTCTAGTAGGGGCTGACCTGACCTCGTCACTACTCTACCGAGGTTAGGCTTGACACTTACTAGGTACCGCTGTGGTGTACTCATACTACGCTTCTGCACATCTTTTTGTGCAGATCCTGCTACATCCTACCAATCCAGACATCAGTGAGCTACCTGTGTACAGAGGCTTTGAGGTATATCTGTCAGCGTCCACAGACTCCGGAGTCCCCTTCTATCATTATTATGTTGCTTCCTTATTTTTATTAAACCCTAATATATAGATACATTGAGGATAAATTCTTAGAAGCTTGTGACTTATTTCTACCGGGTTTTGGGAGTTGTAATTATGTGAATTGCATATTTATTTATTTCATATTTTAATTGTTATTCCGCATTGATAGGCTTACGACTAGGTGCCATCACGATATCCTACGTAGGGAATTTGAGGTCGTCACAAGTCCGAATATACCAACAATTCCCAAAACACATAACGGACCTACTCGAGGCCAAAAATCACATAAAACAACATCGATTCTACGAATCGCAACCCAATTCAAGCCTATGAAATTATGAACTTCAGAATTTCAAAATTAATGCCGATTCATACCAAAACAACTCCGATTGACTTCAAATTGGAATGACAGACCTATTCTAACTGAAATGAAATGAAATGACAGACCTATTCTAACTTCCAAAATTGGAATCCGACTTTGATATCAATAGAGTCAACTCCCGGTCAAGCTTTCCAACTTTTCAAACCTTCAACTTTTGCCAATTCACGCGGAAACGACCTACGGACCTCCAAATCAACATCCAGACACGCTCTTATGTCTAAAATTACCATACAGAGCTATTGGAACCGTCAAAACTCTATTCCTGAGTCGTTTATACAAAAGTCAAACTACGATCAACTCTTTCCACATAACGCTCCAACTTAGGGACTATGTGTCTCATTTCACTTTGGAACCCACCCGAACCAAAATCAAACACCCCGCAAGTCACATAATCATGATACAACATAGAGGAGGCAATAAATAGGGTATCGGGGCTAAAATACTAAAAATGACAAACCGGGTCGTTATAATGACTTTCTAGAATTATTTCGATATTCAAATTTATCAATAATATTTTTGAGTGTTATTTATTTAATTAATTTTATCAAATAAATTTGTAATGTTGATAGAATTACATTATATCTATTCTCCTCTTTATACATTTGTTTTTTTTCTACAATATTTTAATTTTGTTATTTAGTGTTTATCTATAATACCAATATTACTGTATAGTGTTTTTAAATGGATGGTGTTGAATTTGTTCAAAGGTTAAACATAGAAGTTCTTTTATATGTCATATTTTACTAATAATTATAATAATTATTATTTTTGTATTATTTTCAATAGAAAATTAAATTGAATTCTTCTTCCCGTTTGTATTTAATATGAAAGTTTAATTTCTTATTAAAATTACTACTCAATAAGTTAAATTATATCTTTTTATATTTTATTTACTTTTTGAAATTATTTTTTATATTTTTGTCTTTAGTTTTATCTATCATAATATTTTTAGTTACATGATCTTATCCATATAACATAACCATATGAATTATTATTCAAACAATTTCTCATCTCAAAAATCAAATTAGTCTGATCATTTTATATATCTCGATGTTGAAGTTATTTATTTATATGTTTTTCATTTTTTATAATAGTTTCCTTAAAACTATATAGATATTTTGATTGAATTATTTATTATTAATTAATTAAGAGATAAGTTAGTGGCTTTTTCGGGTTATGCCACATGGCCGAATTAGTTATTAGTTAATAATTAACTAATTAATAAATTACATGTGGCTAATTTTAAGGCTGCCACTTGGCTTAAGGAGAGGGGCTTTTTCCTCTCCTTTTAATAATATTAGTGTTAGAACACGCGCGATGCGCAGATAATTTGACAGAATATTAAACTTACAAATATATGATCTAATATATTATATTATTTTAATAAATTTTAGTTATTTTTTATTATTTAATATTGTGTGAAAAATTAAAATAAAATCTATACAAAATCAAAGGATACACATCATATAGTAATCAAATAAATTATGTGTTCCTTATTTATTCTTATTATTAAATTAGCAAGTACTTAGTACTAGGGGTGTCAATGGATATTTAAAAATCAACTAAACCGATAGAACCATATCGTACCGAATCAATTTTTAGGTTTCTTTTAATAAAGCCATACCTTTTTATATAATCATATAACCGTACCGATAATTAGGGTAGGTTTTTTATTTAATGAAAATAAACCGAAAAATATCGAACTTGTCACGACCCAATTCCGTAATAGGTCGCGACTGCGCCTAAAGTCGCTGTTAGGCAAGCTCACAAGTGAAACTACTATTTATTTACCCTTTTTTAACATTTTTAAAACAAAAGTTTTCTTTTTAAAGAACAATTTAAACTAGATTCTATGCCACCATAACAACTCTTTGAAACAAAGTACCATTATAATAAGAACATCCATAGTGGTGAAAGAAATGATAAATACAGCAGTACATAAATGCTAAAGATCCCCCAAAACTCGGCGTCACAAGTGCATGAGCAATCTAGGGAATATACAAAACTATTATAACTACTATCTGAAAGTAATAGACAGAATAGTAAATAAGGTAGAGGGAGACTCTGGTGCTGCAAATCGTAGTAAGGCAAGCATCTCACCACTAAGTCTTCGTTCGGCTATGCGCCCCCATGACCACTGGTAGAACCTGCCTCAGTACCTACACATTAGTGTAAAAGTGTAGCGTGAGTACAGAAAATAATGCGTACCTAGTAAGTATCTAGTCTAACCTCGAAGAAGTAGTGACGAGGGGTCGACTGGACACTTACTAAAGGTCAAATAATAATAATATAAGTGCATAAAGTAAACATAGTGAGAATACAACAAGTATCAACGAAGCAAATACGATCAACTACAATAAATAAAATCAGGAGTCCGTATCACATTACCAACATGTCATAACTGGTCGTGAAAGCGCTAACTCAATTATACCCAAACCAGAACCCATTTCGATTATTAAGCACAAAGTTGCTGAGGCAAACGGCCCGATCCCATAAGAATAGTGGTACTCAGTACTGCCGAAGCGAACAGACCGATCCCATAAGAATAATGTTATCATCATACTGCCGAGGCGAACGTCCCAATCCCATAAGAGTGGTGTTATTAAATTGCTGAGGCGAACAACCCGATCCCATAAGAGTGGTGTTATCATAGTGCCGAGGCGAACAACCGATCCCATAAGAGTAGAGAAATTTACCTCGCTCGCGCGAGTACTTACGAGATGAGAATATATGGATTTTCATAGTTTATTAAGTACTCCCCTATTTTCTGAAATAAGAAGCTAAGTCGATAATTCCAATTTAAATCCCCAGTCTCAACTCTAATCAAGACAATTAATACACATTGTAGGCATAACAGTATAGTTAAAAGCATGATGTGAATCTAAGTATACCCGGGCATATCATGAAATATAGCTACTTACGAACTCTCGTCACCCCGTGCGTACGTAGCTCCCCACACAAGTAGCACACAACAATAATACGCCTAAGGGGATAAGTTCCCTCTTACAAGATTAGGCAAGAGACTTACCTCGGTCCCAAGTCCTCATTCCGGCTCTCCAACCTCATTGGAACTCTCCAAACGACGCCGAGAACTCTGAAACTAATCAAAAGTCATATAAATTAGTAAATATATGCTCAAAAGTTCATAATTTAGCTATTAGAGTAATTACCCAACCCAAATTGGAAGATTCCTAAAATTCACCCCCGGACCCACGTGCCCGGATTCTAGAAAATTTTGAAGATAAATGTTACCCATGAACTCCCGAACTCAAATATATAATTTGCTCCCATTTCCGTCACCAAATTCGTGATCAAATCCCAAATTTACCAATACCCTAGGTTCTTCACAAATACCACAAGTTTTGACAATATTTCCATGTTTAATCTTCCTAAAATCCGCATAATTAACTTGAAAATGGGTGGGAATTATTTACCTTAGGATGTTGATGAGAATCTCCCTCAAATATGCTCTCAAAATCGCCCAAGACCAAATGAAATGTGAGGAAAAATGGCCTAAGTCTCGAATTAAAAGGTCTCACTGCCCAGCGGTTTCCGCTTCGCCGCACTTGCGGAAAATCTATCGCAGGTGCGGTTCTCACCAAGTTTGGCCAAGTCCACTTCTGCGGAGAAGCATGCGTACCTACGCATCCGCTTCTGTGGAAATTATCCGCACCTGCAGACTCGCGCCTGCGACCCCAGGCCTTCTTGGCCTCACCCGCATCTGCGATCACTTTCCTCGCATTTGCGAGGTCGTCTGCGAGCTCACAGGTACGGAAAACACTCCACTTCTGCGACCACTATCCAGCCTACTCCAGGCCACTTCTACAGTCATTGGGCTGCTTCTACGAGCTCGCACCTACGGCCAATTCCATGCAGGTGCGAACGCACCAGACCTGAAGCCACCAACAGTCCCCCAAGTCCAAAATTGAGTCCGATTCCAATCCCTTTCGCACCCAGGCCTCCCGGTACCCCATCCAATTACAGTCACCCATCCAACAACATAATACAGAATCGCTCTCATGATCGAAACATCAAAATAACCTCTAGAATTATGAATTGGACGCCAACACATGAATCCGACATGAAACTCAAAAACTTCTAAAAGCACTTTCGCGCCTCCGATTCCTATCAAATCACCTCGGAATGACGCCAAATTTTGTGTGCAAGTCATAAATCACCATACGAAACTATTTCCAGGCTTGGAATCCCAAACAGACCTCGATAACACCAAAGTCCACTACAAACCAAACTTAAAGAACTTGAAAAACCTTCAACATGCCAACTTTAAATATTAAGCTTCGAAACTCTCCCGGGATATCCATAACCCGATTCGAAGACAAGCCCAAGTCCAAAATCATCATACAAATCTATTGGGACCGTAAATTCTTGGTTTTGAGGTCATTTACTCAAAAACGTTGACTCATGGAAAAGTTAACCTTTATAGGCCACTATTAAGGAACTAAGTGTTTCGATTTCAATCCGAACCCTTCCAAACCTAAACCAACCATCCCCGTAGGTCATAAAACAGTAAAAGCTCATACATGGAGTCTTAATTAGGGGAACAGAGATCTACAAAGCAAAAAGACCGGTCGGGTCGTTACATTCTCAAGTCGCTTCCTCGACTGGTTGACCCCTCTACTGGACCTTTACCGCAGCAATCTTCTTGGACCTCAACTGGAGAACCTGCCTATCAACAATGGCAATTGGCTCCTCTTCATAACCCAAACTCTCATCTAGCTGAACCGTGTTGTAATCTAGCATGTGCGACCTGTCAGCATGATACCTCTGGAGCATAGACACTTGGAAAACCGGATGAACTCCTGATAGACTAGGAGGCAAAGCAAGCTCATAAGTAACCACCCGAACTCGTCTCAATACCTCAAATGGGCCAATAAACCCTGGGCTCAACTTGCCCTTCTTCCCGAACCTCATGATTCCCTTCATTGGCGAGACTTTCAAGAGAACCTTCTCGCCCACCATGAATGATAAATCACGCGCCTTCTGATCCGCATAACTCTGCTGTTTGGACTGTGCCGTGCGAAGTCGCTTCTGAATCAACTTTACCTTCTCCAAGGCATCTTTCAGTAAACCAGTGCCATATGACCTAGCCTCGCCAGGCTCAAACCATCCAATGGGCAAACAACATCGCCGACCATATAAAGCTTCGAATGAAGTCATCTCAATGCTGGACTGATAACTGTTGTTGTAAGCAAACTCGGTCAAGGGTAAGAATCTATCCCACTGACTCTGAAGTCAATGACACATGCTCGGAGCATATCCTCCAGAATCTGAACTGTCCGCTTCGACTGCCCATCGGTTTGTGGATGAAAGGCTGTGCTGAGCTCTACTCGGGTACCCAACTCACTCCGAACTGCTCTCCAGAAATGTAAAGTGAACTGGGGGCCTCTATCTGATATAATGGAAACAGGCACACCGTGAAACCGAACAATCTCCTGAATGTAAATCTGGGCCAACCTATCGGATGAGTAAGTAATCACCACTGGAATAAAATGTGCCGACTTGGTCAGCCTATCGACAATGACCCAAATGACATCAAACTTCCTCAACGTCCGCAGCAACCCAACAATAAAGTCCATAGTGATGCGGTCCCACTTCTATTTTGGTATAACCATATGTTAGAGTAGGCCACCTAGCCTCTGGTGCTCATACTTGACATGTTGGGAGTTTAGACATATCACCACATACTCAACTATGTCCTTCTTCATCCGCCGCCACCAATAATGCTGCCTCAGATCGTGATACATCTTTGTAGCCCCTGGATGAATAGAATACCGAGAATTGTGCGCCTCCTCTAGAAATTTCTCCCTCAAGCCATCAATATTAAGAACACATAGGCGGCCCTAGTGCCGCAGAACACTATCCTCAACAATAGTAACCTCCTTGGCACCACCTTATAGTACTGTCTCTCTAAGAACCAACAAGTGTGGATCGTCACACTGACGAGCCTTGGTCCGCTCAAGTAATGAATACTGAGCCACAATGCATGCAAGAACTCGATTGGGCTCTAAAATATCCAACCTCACAAGTCGGTTAGCTAAGGAATGAATGTCCAAAGCCAATGGCCTCTCCTCTGCGGAAATAAATGCCAAACTACCCATACTCTCAGCCTTTCTGCTCAAGGCATCAACAACCACATTCGCCTTGCACGAATGATAGAGGATGGTGATATCATAGTCCTTTAGTAACTTGAGCCACCATCACTGCCTTAAATTGAGATCCCTCTGCTTGAACAAATGCTGTAAGCTAAGTGATCGGTGTAAACCTCACAGGACACCCCATAAAGATAATGCCTCTAGATCTTGAGAGCATGAACTATCGCGACCAATTCCAAATCATGCATGGGGTAATTCTTCTCGTGGGGATTCAGCTGATGTGAAGCATATGCAATAACTCGCTCCTCATGCATCAATACACAACCCAAGCCAACACGTGAAGCATCACAATATACAGTATACATCCCTGAACCGGAAGGCAACATTAAAACTAGTGCTGTAATCAAAGTCGACTTGAGCTTCTGAAAGCTCACCTCGCAATCATCGGACCATTTGAACGGAGCATCCTTCTGGGTTAATCTAGTCAAGGGCGTTGCAATAGACGAGAAACCCTCAATGAACCGATGATAATACTGTCATGACCCTAAATTTCCTCCGTATAATATCGTAACGGCACCTAGTCTCTAAGACTAGGTAAGCCTAACAACATACGAAAACATTAAATAAAACATAAAATTTCAAAAGTCCAAAAATTTCATAAATTGAAATATAAAGCAAATGCGTACAACTCCCCAAAACCTGGTGAGATATAAGTCACAAGCTCTAGATACAGTGCAGAATAATCATATACATCAATGTCTATAAAAGTGTAAAGAAATAAGGAAGAACATGATAGAAGGGGACTCCGAGGCATGCGTACGCGGGCAGGTATACCTTGAAGCCTCCAAAAGCAAGCTCAGCGCGCTAGTACCTGGACTGATAAGATGTACCTGGATATGCACAAAACATGTGCAGAAGCGTAGTATAAGTACACCACAGCGGTACCCAGTAAGTGCCAAGCCTAACCTCGGTAGGGTAGTAACGAGATCAGGTCAAGGCCCTACTGGAGATAATAAGAAACAAGATAGAAGACATAACGACATAATGATAATGACAAAGAAAGTGAAACAATAAAGAATTTACGGAAAGTTAACAACACATAATCAAGGTAGTTAATACAACATGAAAGGAAAACAAGAATTTTACATGTTAAGGAAACAACAACCAAAACAAATACAACAAATAGAGAACGATCAACAGGGGGCCTACCGAGGTACCGCCTCATAGTCTCAAATCATAAAAGTAACTCATAGCTTTTCTTATATCACCGCGGAAGCCTTTACATTTAGTTTTGAAAATCATTTTCCTGAAATTGCACCCAGTGTTTTAGCCCACCTTATCACACCGCATGGTTTCTAGTAGTTCCCCTACTAGCCATGCGTATCAAGCCCACCTTATCTCACCGTATGCATTTCAACACCCAGACCTTATACCACTGCATGTGTATCAATAGTAATAACGGCACAACAAAAACCTCGTGCAATTAAAAACAACAGCACATCAGAAACCTCGTGCGAACAACCAAAACATCCTCACAACAATAACACAAATGCCAAAACATAACAACTCAATAAAATGATATTTCACAACTTACACTTTGCCTCAATAGAAATCTCGGCCTTTGCAACTCAACAACAAGATATTTTGAGGATAGCAAATTTCAAGTAAAGAATCCCACAGTTAAATAATGAATACTGAATTAAGAAAGCAAGTAATTCAACTAAACATGTAGTACAAGTTGCAAATAAGAGATAAGACAAGTAGACATGTGAAATTAGACTAAACATGGTGACTATAACATGCTAAAGTAGTTCAATTAAAACATGAAAAGAAACTACATAGCTAAAACTGAAATCTCAACATTTAGCCCGTGTTCGCACTCGTCACACTACAAAAAATAAACTGGAATTAGCTACGAACGTCGTCGCTAATCTGTCGCTAAAACGCTCGTAGCTAGCAGAATTTCTTGATAATCCGTTGTTAATCCATCGATAAATGAGATTAGCGACGGATTTTTCTGTTTAGCTACAGAATTTATCCGTTGCTAAAATTTGATTTTTTTAGTAGTGTCACCTTGCTTACACGACCTCCACATATCACAATTGTCACAACAATACGAAATCCCAAGGGGAATCTCCCCCATCCCCTCCCCCCACAAGGTTAGACAAGTCACTTACCTCAAACCACGCTAAATCAATCAACTAGAAGGCCTTTCCCTCGATTTTCCATATCCGAATGACTCGAATCTAGCCAACACAAATTTCATACTATAAATATAACTAATTTAAATAATAAAATTACGATCTTAGTAAAGAATTGAAAAATCACCCCGAGCCCGCGTCTCGGAACCCAACCAAAATTACAAAAACCGAACCCTCATTTGATATCGAGTCCAACCATACAAAAATTATTCAAATCTGACCTCATTTCGCCTTTCAAAACTCAAAAAATTAGCCTAAGAAGTTCTATCACTTTTCCCAAATTTTTCCAACTCAAATCTCAAATTACATGATAAAATCAATAATGATAGATTAGTGGAATTTAATCAAAATCGAGTTAAGAACTCTTACCCCAACAATCCCTCTAAATATCCCTTGAAATATCGCCTCAACCGAGCTATCTAAGTCCAAATTGTGAAATATGAAATAAACCCTCGATTTCAAAATTAAGTTCTGTTGCCCAGTAATTTACATACCGTGATCGCAGAATATCCTTCGTCCTCATGAAGAAGAAAACAAGGTTGCCTCCATAATGGCCTTCGCGAACACGGTTGACTCCACGCGAACGCGGTTAACTAATACCCAGACCTACGCTATCGCGAAGCACAACTTTGTGTGACCGTGCTGCCTCACTTACTTCTACGCGTTCGCGAAGCACAAGCTTTACCACTACCACGATCGCGACCTTCTCTCTGAAAATGCGAAGAATAAAAACCAACATACCACAAAAAAAACCTTCGCGATCGCGGACCAAATCTCGCGATCGCATTGAAGGAAACCACACCTGAGAAAACCAACAACTTCAGCTATTCCTAAATGATCTGAAATGCGCCGAACAAGGTCTGAATTACACCCGAGGCCCCGATGACCTCAACCAAGCATACCAACAAGTCCTTAAACATCATACGAACACGCTCTAAGCATTAAATCACATCAAACGACACTAGAATCATGATTCGCGCATCGATTATAGCCTAAGAACTTATGAACTTCCAAATTCCAAAACCAACGCCGATTCATACCAAAACAACTTCGATTGACCCCAAATTTTGCACACAAGTCATAATTGACATTATGGACCTGTTCCAACTTCCACAATTGGGATCCGACCCCGATAAAAAAAATTCCATTCCCGGTCAAACTTTCCAAAATCTTCCAACTTTCGCCAATTTACGCCGATACGACCTGCAGACCTCCAAATCAATATTCGGACACGTTCCAAAGACCAAAATCACCTTACGCAGCTATTGAAACCATCAAAACTCGATTCCAGAGTCATCTTCACATAAGTCAAACTACGGTCAACTCCTATGACTTAAACTTCCAACTTAGGGAATATGTGAACCATATCACTTCGAAACTCTCCCGAACCCGACACCAAGCACCCCAGCAAGTCACTTAATCACAATCTAATATAGAGGAAGCATAATTTAAGTGATAGGGGATAAAATACTCAAAACAACTGGTCGAGTCGTTACCTCCTCCCCCTCTTAAAACAAACGTTCATCCTCGAACGAGTATAGAGACATACCTGAAGTGGTGAAAAGATGAGGATAACGGCTACACATATCATGCTCAGTCTCCCAAGTTGCCTCCTCGACTGGCTGACCCCTCCACTGAATCTTTACTGAAGCAATGTTCTTCGACCTCAACTTTCGAACCTGCCTATCTAAAATGGCCACCGGCTCCTCAACATAAGATAGATCCTTGTACAACTGGACTGTGCTGAAGTCTAACACATGAGACGGATCGCCATGATACTTCCGGAGCATAGAAACATGGAACACTGGATGAACTGCAGCTAGACTAGGTGGTAGTGCAAGCCTGTAGGCCACCTCTCTAATCCTCTCATGTATCTCAAATGGTCGGATATACCTAGGGCTCAACTTGCCCTTCTTTCCGAACCTCATAACACCCTTCATGGGCGAAACTCGGAACAAGACCCGCTCCCCAACCATGAATGCAACGTCGCAAACCTTCTGATCCGCATAGCTATTCTCTCTAGATTGGGCTGAACAAAGTCGATCCTGAATCGATTTAACCTTTTTCAAAGCATCATGAACTAAGTCTGTACCCAACAATCTAGCCTCGTCCGGCTCAAACCAATCCATCGGGGACCGACATCGTCTACCATACAAAGCCTCATACGGGGCCATTTGAATGCTCGACTGATAGATGTTGTTGTAGGAAAACTCTGCAAGTGGAAAGAACTGATCTCAAGAACCCCCAAACTCCATCACACATGCACGAAGCATATCCTCCAAAATCTGAATAATGCGCTCGGCCTGCCCGTTCGTCTGAGGGTGAAATGATGTGCTCAACTCAACCTGAAAACCTAACTCATGTTGTACGGCTCTCCAGAACCATGATGTGAACTGCGTACCCCGGTCCGAGATGATGGATATTGACATGCCATGAAGCCTGAAAATCTCGCGGATATAAACTCGAGCCAGATGCTCAGAAGAATTAGTAGTCACCATTGGAATGAAATGAGCTGACTTGGTCAACCTATCCACAATCACCCAAACTTTTCGAACTTCCTCTGAGTCTGTGGGGGCCCAACAATGAAATCCATAGTAATTAGCTCCCATTTCCACTCTGGAATCTCTAGTTTCTGAAGTAATCCACTTTGCCGATGATGCTCATACTTCACCTACTGACAATTTAGGCACCAAGCTACATACTCTACAATGTCATTCATCCTCCTCCACCAATAATGTTGCCTCAGGTCCTGATACATCTTCGCGGCACCTGGATGAATGGAGTACCGCGAACTATGAGCCTCCTAGAGAATCAACTCACACAAACTATCTACATTGGGCACACATTACCTGCCCTGCATCCGTAATACACTGTAATCTCTAATAGTGATCTCCTTGGCATTACCGTGCCAAACCATGTCCTTAAGGACATGTAGATGGGGGTCGTCATACTGACGCTCTATGATATGATCATGAAGAGAAGACCTAGAAACCACACAAGCAAAAACTAGACCCGGCTTAGAAACATCCAATCTGACAAACTAGTTGGCCAAGGCCTGAACATCCCTACTAATGGCCTCTCTGCTACTGGTAGATATGCTAAACTGCCGAAACTCTCCGGCGTTACGACTCAAGGCATCGACCACCATATTGGCCTTCCCGGGATGATATAAAATAGTGATATCATAGTCCTTAAACAACTCTAACCACCTCCGCTAATGCAAGTTAAGATCCTTCTATTTGAAAAGATGTTGTAGACTCTGGTGGTCGGTGTAGATCTCCCTGGGGACACCGTACAAATAGTGCAGCCAAATCTTCAAGGCATGAACAATAGCTGCTAAGTCAAGGTCGTGGACAAGATAGTTCTTCTCACGCACCTTCAGTTGTTTAGATGCATAGGCAATCACCCTACCGTCCTGCATCAAAACCGAGTCTAGACCAATACGCGACGCATTAAAATACATAATATATGACCCCAAACCTGTAGGCAATACGAACACTGGGGCTGTAATCAAAGCAGACTTGAGCTTTTGAAAGCTCTCCTCACACTCCTCGATCCACCTGAACGGAGCACCCTTCTGGGTCAACCTGGTCATAGGTGCAGTAATAGATGAGAAACCCTCTACAAATCGACGTTAATACCCCGCCAAACCAAGAAAACTCCTGATCTATGTAGCGGAAGTCGGTATAGGCCAACTCTGCACTACTTCAATCTTCTTCGGATCCACCTTGATCCCCTCACTTGACACTACATGACCCAAAAATGCAACGAACAAGCCAGAATTCATACTTTGAAAATTTTGCATATAACTTCTTTTCTCTCAAAGTCTCGAACAAAGTCCTCAAGTGCTGCTCATGATCCTCCCGACTCCGAGAGTACAACAAAATGTCATCAATAAACACAATGACGAATGAGTCAAGATAGGGCTGAAATACACTGTTCATCAAGTGCGTGGATGCTGGTGGGGCATTAGTCAGCCCAAAAGACATACACAAGGAATTCATAATGACCATACCGAGTCCTGAAGGCAGTCTTCGGGATATCTGGCTCCCAAATTTTCAATTGATGATAGCCTGAATGCAAGTCAATCTTAGACAACACTCTGGCACCCTGTAGCTCATCAAATAAGTCATCAATACGTGGCAATGGAAACATATTCTTCATTGTAACCTTGTTCAACTGGAGATAATCAATACACATACGCATAGAACCATCCTTCTTCTTTACTAATAAGACTGGATCACCCTAAGACGACACACTGGGCCGAATGAAGCCTTTATCAAACAACTCTTTCAACTGCTCCTTTAACACTTTCAACTCTGTTGGGGCAATAATAGGATAGAATAGAAATGGGTTGAGTGCCCGTTAACAAATCAATGCCAAAATCGACATCCCTATCAAGCGGCATTCCCGGAAGATCCGCTGGAAATACATATAGATAATCCCTCACTACCAAAATTGACTCCACAGTAAGAGTATCAACACTGATAACCCTCACGGAGGCTAGATAAGCATTACACCAATTCTCAACCAAACATTGAGCCTTTAGAAATGAGATAACCCTGCTAGGAACATAATCTAAAGCACCTCTCTACTCTGACCGTGGTAATCCTGGCACAGCAAGCTCTTGGCATGGAAATCGAGAATAGCATGAGAAGGCGACAACCATTCCATGCCCAAAATAATATCAAAATCTACCATACTAAGCAACAATAGATCTAGTCTCAAAACTACCAAGAATAACTAAGCACGGCTGATATACACGATCAACAATAATAGAATCTCCCATATGTGTGGACACATAAATAAGAGAACTCAAGGAATCATGGTTTATACCCAAATATGGAGTAAAATAAGATGACACATAGGAATAAGTGGAGCCTAGATCAAATAATACTAATGCATCTCTATGAAAGATCGGAACAATACTTGTGATGACCGAGTCAGATGCAACTACCTCCGTCCTAGTAGGAAGAGCATAATATCTGGCCTGGCCTCCCCCCTAGGACGACCTTTACCTGCTCGACTTCCACCTCGAGCTGGCTGTGCAGGTGGAGTGGCAACTGGTGTGGTAGCCATAACCTGAGGACCTGGTGGAATGCGTGGAGCCTGAGTAGTTGGTGGAGGTGAACCCTTCCTGAGTCTGGGAAATCCTTCACCATATGACGAGTGTCACCACACTCAAAACAAGCTCTCAGAGGATGTGGTTGTTGTGGCTGGCTCGGGCCTGATCGGTCAGACTAGCCATTCAAAGAACCCCGTGTAGGAGGTGCACTAGACAATGGTGGTGCATAATAGGGAGCGTGAAGCCTAGGAGTGGCCGGAATATTGCTGGAGGCTGGAAGTGCTGAATGAACAGGGCGGCTCACATATCCCCTACCATGACGAGCTGCAACTGGGGCACAGGAACCACTATATGTGCCAAAATCTCGAGGCCTCTTGGCCTCCCTCTCCTCTCTCCTCTCTCACTCTTCCGAGTCCACATACTATCCAATCTCCTAGTGATCCCCACTACCTACTGGTATGTGATGTCCATCTCTATCTCTCATTCCATGATAAATCTAATACCGGGGTCGATCCACTCGATAAATCGACAGACTCGCTCTCTAACAGTAGCAACTAAGGCTGGTGCATGCCTAGCCAAATCACTGAACTGGACCGCATACTCTGACACAGTCATAGAACCCTGGCGCAATTGCTCAAACTCTGCACGCCATGCGTCTCTAAGACATTAGGGAAAAAACTCCCTCAAAAACACATCTGAGAACAAAGCCCAAGTGAGTGATGTTGCGTCGGCCGGACTACCTAACTCATATGCTCGCCACCACTGATAAGCCGCTCCCTTAAGCTGGAACGTAGTGAAAATAACCCCATTAGACTCCACAATACCCATACTACGAAGGATACGGTGGCACATCCTCAAGATAATCCCGGGCATCCTCTAATGCCAACCCGTTGAAAGTAGGAGGGTGGTACTTCTTATACCTCTCGAGCCTGAGTTGCTCCCCCTAAGAAACTGCAACCCTAACCTCGGGCTGAACTGGGCGGCCAATTGTACTGGTATGACCTCTGGGACCTTATTAACCTGAACTCGCTGCTCTGGGGTACGGGCCCCAGGAGTCTGTGCTCCTCCTCCAGCCTGAGATGTGGCAGGAGCAAGTGGGATCAACCCTGCCTGAGCTAAAGTGCCGAACATGCTCAGAAACTGGGTGAGAGTCTCCTAGAGTGCTTGTGCAGTAACATGCGTTTTAGGTGTCTGCTCTCCAACTAGTGCTACTGGTGGCTCCTCTGTAGCAGCTCATGCAGGTGCTCTGGCTACACCATGTGAACGTCCTTGACCTCTACCCCGGCCCCGGCCTCTCGTGGCTCTAGCAGTGGGCGCAGGTGTCTGGTCATCTGATCCAGCTGTACGTGTCCTCACCATCTGTGAGAGAATATAAAAACAGAAATTCAGAATCTGAAGTAAAATAATTCGCACAATAAGGAATCAAAGAAGTGAAGCTTTTCCTAACAGTTCCATAGCCTCCCAAAGATAAGTACAGACGTCTCCGTACCGATCCCGCGAGACTCTACTAAACCTGCCTATGACTCATAATACCTATGAACCTAGAGCTCTGATACCAACTTGTTACGACCCCAAATTCCCTCTGTAGAATGTCATGACGGCACCTAGTCTCTAAGACTAGGTAAGCCTAACAACAGGCAGAAATATTAAATAAAACTTAAAATTTCAAACTCCAACAATTTCATAAATAAAAACTATAAACTCAATGCGTACAACTCCCCTAAACCTGGTGAGATATAAGTCACAAGCTCTAGATACAGTGCTGAACAATCCTATACATCACTGTCTATAAAAGTGTAAAGAAATAAGGAATAACAGGATAGAAGGGGACTCCGAGGCCTACGGACGTGGGCGGGTGTACCTTGAATGGGATTGATAAGATGTACCTGGATCTGCACAAAACATGTGCAGAAGCGTAGTATGAGCACACCACAATGGTACCCAGTAAGTGCTAAGCCTAACCTTGGTAAGGTAGTGACGAGGTCAGGTCAAGGCATTACTGGAGATAATAAGAAACAAGACAGAAGACATAACGACATAATGATAATGACAAAGGAACTGAAACAATAAAGAATTTACGGAAAGTTAACAACACATAATCATGGTAGTTAATACAACACGAAAGAAAAATAAGGATTTTATATGTTAAGGAAACAACAACCAAAACAAATACAACAAATATAGAAATAACAACAGGGGGCCCTACCAAGGTACCGCCTCGTAGTCTCAAGTCATAAAGTAGCTCATAGTCTTTCTTTATATCACCGTGGGAGCCTTTACATTTAGTTTTGAAAATCATTTTCTCGAATTAGTACTCCGTGTTTTAGCCCACCTTATCACACTGCATGGCTTCTAGTAGTTCCCCTACAAGCCGCGCGTATCAAGCCCACCTTATCTCACCGCATGCGTTTCAACACCCATACCTTATACCACCACATGTGTATCAATAATAACAACGACACGACAGAAACCTCATGCAAATAAAAACAACAGCACAGCAGAAACCTCGTGCGAACAACCAAACAATCCTCACAACAATAACACAAATGCCAAAACATAACAACTCAATAAAATGATATTTCACAACTTACACTTTACCTTAATAGAAACCACGACCTTTGCAACTCAACAACAAGATATTTTGAGGATAGTAAATTTCAAGTAAAGAATCCCAAAAAAGAAGTAGACATGTGAAATTAGACTAAACATGTTGACTATAACATGCTAAAGTAACTTAATTAAAGCATGAAAAGAAGCTACGTAGCTAAAACTGAAACTTCAACATTTAGCCCGTGTACACACTCGTCACCTTGCGTACACAGCCTCCACATATCACAATTGTCACAACAATACTAAATCCTATGGGAAATTTCCCACACACAAGGTTAGACAAGTCACTTACTTCAAACCATGCTAAATCAATCAACTAGAAGAACTTTCCCTCAATTTTCCAACTTCGAACGACTCGAATCTATCCAAAACAAATTTAATACTATAAATATAACTAGGAAACTAATTTAAATAATGAAATTATGATCTTAGTAAAGAATTGAAAGATCGCCACAAAAAGTCACCCAGGGCATGCGTCTCGGAACCTGACCAAAATTACAAAAATCGATCACCCATTTGATGTTGAGTCCAACCATACAAGAATTATTCAAATACAACCTCATTTTGCCTTTCAAAACTCAAAAGTTTAGCCTAAGAAGTTCTATCACTTTTCCCCAATTTTTCTAACTCAAATCCCTAATTACATGATAAAATCAATGATAGATTAGTGGAATTTGATCAAAATCGAGGTAAGAACTCTTACCCCAACAATCCCTCTAAAAGTCCCTCAAATTATCGCCTCAAACCGAGCTCTCTAAGTCAAAATTTTGAAATATGAAATAAACCCACGATTTCAAACTTAAGTTCTGCTGCCCAGTTATTTATACATCGCGATCGCGGAATATCCTTCGCGATCACGAAGAATAAAACAAGGCTGCCCCCAAAATGGCCTTCGCGAACGCGGTTGACTCCACGCGAACGCGGATAAATTATACCCAGACCTACGTGATTGCGAACATTCCCATGCTATCGCGAAGCACAACTTCGCGTGACCTTGCTGCCTCACTTCCTTGTACGCGAACGCATTCGCGAAGCACAAGCTTCATGGCTTCCGCAATCACGACCCTCTCTCTGCGAATGCGAAGAGTAAAAACTAACATACCACAAAAATCTCTTCGCGATCGCATTGAAGGAAACCAGACCTGAGAAAACCAGCAACTTCAGTTATTCCTAAATGATCTGAAATGCGCCGAACAAGGTCCGAATTACACCCGAGGCCCTCGGGACCTCAACCAAACATACCAACAAGTCCTAAAACATCATACGAATTCGCTCGAAGTGTCAAATCACATCAAACAACATTAGAATCATGAATCACGAATCGATTCAAGCCTAAGAACTTATGACCATCCGAATTCCGAAATCAACGCTGATTCATACCAATACAATTTTGATTGACCCTCAAATTTTGCACACAAGTCATAATTGACATTACGGACCTATTCTAACTTCCGGAATCGGGATACGACCCCGATATCAATAAAGCCCACTCTCAGCCAAACTTTCCAAAATCTTCCAACTTTCCAGGTTTCGCCAATTTACACTGAAATGACCTATGAATCTCCAAATCAATATTCGGACACGCTCCTAAGACAAAAATCACATTAAGGAGTTATTGGAACCATCAAAACTCCATTCCGGAGTCATCTTAACACAAATTAAACTACGGTCAACTCCTACGACTTAAACTTGCAACTTAGGGATTATGTGTCACATATCACTCTGAAACTCTACCGAACTTGACACCAAGCACCCCGGAAAGTCACGTAACCACAATCTAATATAGAGGAATCATAATTTAAGGTATCGAGGCTAAAATACTCAAAATGACCGATCGAGTCGTTACAAATACCCTGCTAACCCCAAGAAACTCCTGATCTCGGTTGCTGTGAAAGGACGAGGTCAACCCTAGATTGACTCAATCTTCATGGGTTCCACCTTAATACCCTCACCTGATACAACATACCCCAAGAAAGCAACAAAATTCAACCAGAACACACACTTGGAGAATTTAGCATAAAGCGTTTGTTCCCGCAAGGTCTGAAGCACTTATTTCAAATATTGCTCGTGCTCCTCCATACTACGCGAGTAGATCAATATCTCATCAATGAAGACAATGACAAATGAATCAAGATACGGCATGAACACTCGGTTCATCAAATCCATGAACGTCGCCAGAAATTAGTCAAGCGGAAGGATATCAACAAAAACTCATAGTGGCCATATCTCGTCCGGAAAGCCGTTTTCGGAATATCCGAAGCACAAATCTTCAGCTGATGATACCCAGATATCAAGTCGATCTTAGAGAATACCCTGGCACCTTGCAACTAGTTAAACAAATGAACACCCACATACTCCTGTCCTTCTTCACAAGCAATACCGGTGCGCCCCAAGGCGACACACTAGGTCTATTGAACCCTTTCTCAAGCAACTCCTGAAGATGCTCCTTTAACTCTCTAAGATCCTTGAGAGTCATACGATAAGGAGAGGTAAAAATAGGTTGGGTGCCTGGCACCAAATCAATGTCAAAGTCAATATACCGATCTGACGTTATACCTGGTAGAGCAGTAGGAAATACATCGGAAACCTCTCGTACCACCGGCACTGAATCTAATGCGGGAGTATCTGCAGTAGTATCCTGAACAAAATATAAGTAGGCCAAACAACCCTTCTCAACCATATGTCGAGCCTTCAGGAATCGCCAAGGTAACAGTCTTGGCATAACAATCAAGAATGGCATGGCACGGGGACAACCAATCCATGCCCAAGATAACTTCGAAATCAACCATATCGAGCAATAGAAGATCTTCTCGGGTCTCATACCCACAGAAAGTCACCACACAGGACCGGTAGACCCAATCCACAACAACAAAATCACCCGCTGGCGTGGACACATATACAGGAACGCCCAAGGACTCGCGAGACACATCCAATAAGGAGCAAATAGAGAATAAACATAGGAGTAAGCAGACCCCAATTCAAATAATACTGAGGAATCCCTCCGGCAAATAGAAATAGCGTAGAATCTGCCTCCGCCTGCCCTCCACCTCAGTCTGAGCAGGCGTCGTGGTAGCTGGTGCGGTAAGCAAGGGCCGATAATCCTGCTGCTCGGCCTTGCCCTAAAGTCTGGGACAAAACCTCTTCATGTGGCCAAGATCCCCGCACTTGAAACAAACCCTTGGAACAGTGGACTGCTGACCTGAAGTCTGATCGCGATGGCTTGAATACCCACTGGAGGATCCCTGAATAGTTGGCGAGCGGTAAGTACTCTCTGGAATGAAAGTGAAATAGGGTCGTGCTGGAGCACTCCGAGCAGACGGTGGTGCTGGCTGCATGGGCCTGCTGGGCTGACCCCTCATGAATTGACCTCTACCCCCAGGTGGGGTGCCATTGAATCCTCCAAACTGTCGGGGCTGCTTGTCCATCGGTGCAAACACTCCATTACAGTTGCGAATACGCTTGATCCTCTGATCTATATCCACAACCTGAAGAAAAGAAATCCCCATATCTGCCTCACGGGCCATAGGTACCTGAATCTCAGGGTGAAGACCTACTATGAACCTCCGCACCCACTCTGCGTCTGTGGGGAGTTTGATAGTTGCATGGAGAGACAAGTCAGTGAACCTCGCCTCATAGTCGGTGACAGACATGTGACCCTGACGGAGTCACTCAAACTGACCTCGAAGCTCGTATCTCTCAGAAGGTGGTATGAACTTCTCCAAGAACAGATATGTAAACTGATCCCAAGTGAAAGGAGGTGAACCTGCTGGCCTGCTATGAAGGTAAGCCTGCCACCATCTACGGGCCTTCTCCTCAAGCTGAAAAGTGGTGAAGTACACCCGGTTGGACTCTAATATCCCCATGTTTCGGAGCCTATCCTTGCACCGGTCAATGAAATCCTGGGGGTCCTCTGACTGCTCAGACCCAAATTTAGGGGAGCGAAGTCTAGTCCATCTGTCCAGCTGCTTCTACTAATCAACGGTCGCGACTGGTACACCCTCTGGCATAGCTGCTATAATAGGCTAGGCTCCACCCGCAGGTAGTGCACCTAGTGTTTGATAAACGACATTGGCGTGCCCTGGAGCCTGAGCGGTAGGGGTCTGTGCTCCCCCTCCCATCTGAGATGTGGCAGGGTCTGTTGGAAATAAATCAGCCTACATCATAGAGTCCATGAACCGCAACATACGACCTATGACCTCCTGGAATCCTAGCGCAATCATGAAATCTGTTGGGGCTGGCACAGCTGTATGTGCCTCATCCTGCTCCTCAACAACAGGATCCTCCAATGGATCCACTAGTGGTACAACGGGAGCAACCCTAGGGCGCCCTTATCCTCTAATTGGAGCTTGATCCCTCCCTCGGCCTCTACCTCGACCTCTAGTAACGGGGGGAGCAACCCTTCTACCTCCTAGCACATCTGTCATGCGCATTATCATCATCTGTGAGAGATCAATAGACTATAGCCTATAGCCTCTCGAAGATAAGTAGGGACATCTCCGCACCGATCCGCAAGACTATACTAGGCATGCTCATGACTCGTGAGACCTATGTGAACCTAAAACTCTGATACCAAGCTGTCACGACCTAATTTCGTAATAGGTCGCGACTGCGCCTAACGCCGCCATTAGGCAAGCTCACAAGTGAAACCACTATTTATTTACCCTTTTTTTAACATTTTTAAAATGGAAGTTTTCCTTTTTAAAGAATAATTTAAACTAGATTCCATACCACATTAAGAGCTCTTTGAAACAAAGTACAATCATAATAAGAACATCCACAGTGGTGAAAGAAATGATAAATACAACAGTACATAAATGCTAAAGATCCCCCAAAACTCAGCGTCACAAGTGCATGAGTAATCTAGGGAATATGCAAATCTACTACAACTACTGTCTGAAAGTAATAGACAAAATAGTAAATAAGGTAGAGGGAGACTCCAGTGCTGCAGATCGTAGTAAGGAAAGCATCTCACCACTAAGTCTTCGTAGATAATCGCCTACGCTCCCGCGTGACCACTGGTAGAACCTGTCTCAGTACATGCACATCAGTGTAGAAGTATAGTGTGAGTACGGAAACCTTCGCGTACCCAGTAAGTATCTAGTCTAACCTTGAAGAAGTAGCGACGAAGAGTCGACTGGACACTTACTAGAGGTCAAATAATAATAATATAAGTGCATAAAGTAGACATGGTGAGTATACAACAAGTATTAATGAAGCAAATAAGAGCAAGTATAATAAATAAAATAACGAGACCGTATCACATTACCAACATGTCATAACTGGTCGTGAAGGCGCTAACTCAATTATACCCAAACCAGAACCCATTTCGATTATTAAGCACGAAGTTGCCGAGGCGAACGACCCGATCCCATAAGAATAGTGGTACTCAGTACTGTCGAGGCGAACGGACAGATCCCATAAGAATAGTGTTATCATCATACTGCTAAGGTGAAAGACCTGATCCCATAAGAGTGGTGTTATAATAGTGTCGAGGCAAAATGCCCGATCCCATAAGAGTAGAGAAATTTACCTCGCTCGCGGGAGTACTTACGAGACGAGAAGACATGGATTTTCTTAGTTTATTAAGTAATCCCCCGTTTTCTGAAATAAGAAGCTAAGTCGATAATTCCAATTTAAATCCCCAATCTAAACTCTAATAAAGACAATTAATACACATGGTAGGCATAACAATACAGTTAAAAGTATGATGTGAATCTAAGTCTACCCGGACATATCATGAAATATAGCTACGTACGGACTCTCGTCACCTCGTGTGTACGTAGCTCCCCACACAAGTAGCACACAACAATAATATGCCTAAAGGGATAAATTCCCTCTTACAAGGTTAGGCAAGAGACTTACTTCGGTCCCAAGTCCTCTATCCAGTTCTCCAACCTCATTGGAACTCCCCAAACGACGCCGAGAACTCCGAAACTTATCAAAAGTCGTATAAATTAGTAAATATATGCTCAAAAGTTCATAATTTAGGTATTAGAGTAATTACCCAATCAAAATTGGAAGATTCCTACAATTTACCCCTGGACCCACGTGCCCGGATTCCAAAACGTTTTGAAGATAAATGTTACCCATGAACTCCCTAACTCAAATATATAATTTGCTCCCATTTCCATCACCAAATTCGTGATCAAATCCCAAATTTACCAATACCCTAGGTTCTTCACAAATCCCACAAGTTTTCACAATTTTTCCATGTTTAATCTTCCTAAAATCCGCATAATTAACTTGAAAATGGGTGGGAGTTACTTACCTTAGGATGTTGGTGAGAATCTCCCTCAAATGTGCTCTCAAAATCGCCCAAGACCAAATGATATGTGAGGACAAATGGCCTAAGTCTCGAATTAAAAGGCCTCACTGCCCAGCGATTTTCGCTTCTGCGGACCATGGGTCGCACCTACGATGCCGCACCTGCGGAAAATCCATCGCAGGTGTGGTTCTCACTAAGTTTGGCCAAGTCTGCTTCTGCGGAGAAGCATGCGCACCTGCGTACTAATGCATGCGGAGAAACTCTCGCTCCTGCGTCCCCATGCCTTCTTGGCCTCGCCCGCATATACGATCACTTTCCTCGCACCTACGAGCTCGTAGGTGCAAAAAACACTTCGCTTCTATGACCACTGACTAACCTACTCCATGCCGCTTCTGGGAGCTCGCACCTGCGGCCAATTCCACGCATGTGCAAACGCGCGAGACCTGAAGCCACCAACAATCCCCCAAGTCCAAAACTGAGTCCGCTACCAATCTGTTTCGCATCGAGGGCCCCCAGGACCCTATCCAATTATAATCACGCATCCAAAAACATAATACGGACTCGATCGCGCGATTGAAACACCAAAATAACCTCTAAAATTACGAATCGGGCGCCAAAACGCATGAATTCGACATGAAACTCAAAAACTTCTAAAAACACTTCCGCGCGTCCGATTCCTATCAAATAACCTCGGAATGACGCCAAATTTTGCGTGCAAGTCATAAATCACCATACATAACTATTCCCAGGCTCGGAATCTCAAACGGACCTCAATAACACAAAGTCCATTCCAAACCAAACTTAAAGAACTTGAAAAACCTTCAACACGCCAAATTTAAATATTAAGCTCTGAAACGCTCCCGGGTCATCCGAAATACGATCTGAACACACGCCCAAGTCAAAACTCATCCTACGAATCTATTGAGATCGTCAAATCATGATTCCGGGTCGTTTACTCAAAACATTGACTCAAGTCAAACTTAACCATTGTATGCCACGATTAAGGAACTAATGTTCCAATTTCAACTCGAACCCTTCCAAACCTAAACCAACCTTCCCCGCAGGTCATAAATAGTAAAAGCACATATAGGGAGTCTTAATTAGCGGAACGGGGATCTAGAAAGCAAACGACTGATCGGGTCGTTACAGAATTGTACCAGATAAATTTATATGTGAAAAATATATTTATCTATTAAGTTTAAAAATAATAAAGCATTAAAGTTTTCCTTTAGCCTTGAAATTATGAAAGCAGTTACAAGTCAACAAGTAACTAAACTCAAAATCCCAATTCCCAAATGTCATGATCCAAAATTCAACTAGTTGAGATGGCACCTAACCCAACCCGCTAGGTAAGCCAATTAACGATAATTCAATTCAAATAAGATTTGTTGAGAAAATAAATGATGAAATAGTTGAACTTATATATAACAACCCAAGGACTGGTAGTAAGAATCACGAGCTTCTAAGATTTAGAGTTTACAAAACTGGTATGAAATAAATACATCATCTGTTCAAAATATATATAAACAGATTTATAAATCTAAAGCTACCAAGAACAGGAGGCAGCTATAACCGGAACACAGGTACATCTTCAATGCCAGCTCTTACCATACGCAGCAATATCAGCTCCAAAATCTACACGCAAGGCGCAGAAATATAGTATGAGTACAACCGACCCCATGTACTCAATAAATAACAAACCTAACCTTAGGTTGAAAGTAGTGACAAGCTTGGACAACAGTCAGAGTTCAACACCAATAGCCAAGAACAACTCGTAATAATATAATAAAAAAGTAAAAGTAACAATTCAAAGATATGATGCTCAACTCGTTCATAGTTACGGAAAATAGGCATATTTTTTAGGTATAACAGTAAAACATAAATCTTCTGCCGAAATCACCAAAATATGAGTATGTCAGAAAACTGTGATTTTTTTCAAAAAATTTCAACAATAGATAAGATGTTTCATTCTCAGATAGCATGAGAAAAGTACACATCTATGTCTGTATGTCAATGTGCATGTGAAACCATGAATGTCACAATACAGTTTAGCATGAGTAAATGCATCTCTATGCCTATATGCCAAGTATGCATGTCAAATGTAATGCATCACAGTGATGAATTCATGTAATCACACTCTCAGAGTACTCAATCTCACTATCTCATACTCAATCACTCGGTACACTCAATCACTCGGTACACTCAATCACTCAGTACACTCAATCACTTGGTACTCGGTCACTCGGCACTCGGTACTCAGTACCTGCGCTCACTATTAGTATGTCAGACTTCGGAGGGGTGAAGCCTGAACATGCGCTAATATAAGCCAATATGGAATGCTGGGGCATGCAGCCCGATCCAATAATGAGTCAATAAAGCTTGTTGCGATGTGAAACCCTCCAATAATGAGTCAATAAAGCCTATTGCGGCATTCAGTCCGATCCCATAAATGTCACTAACAACTCGGCCCTCTGGTCCCACCTCAGTCATCAATCTCTCTAGTCTCCCGAGCTCACAAATCTCATGTCAACCAGTCCAAACAATGATAATCGTGATGTAACAATGAATGATGAACATAGACTGAGATATGATATGCAAATTAAGAATCATAACAGGGTATATGATTACAGTTAGAACAGATAACTCAAAATAATTGAAATAGCCTCACTAGGTCTCACCCGATTAAGCATATAGTCTAAACATGATTTCTAACACGTTTCATGAATTATAAAATCAAACAAGTAGGGAGAACATGGATGTAACAAGATATAAGAGCAAAAGAAGTCTGGTCATAGTCTAATGGTCAACTAGAATCATGATTTCCTTGGTGTACGTCGACACGCTCATCATCTAGCATGTGTGTCACCTCAATACATCTCTTATACCACAGTACCCAGGGTTAAATACCCTCAAATCCAAGTTTAGAAAAATTACTTACCTCGAACAAGGCAAATCCAATGATCGAGCAAGCCGAATAATACTATAAAAATGCCATCTCGCGCGTACCGACCTCTAAATGGCTCGAAACTAGCCAAAAGCAACTCAAGAACATCAAATAATGCCAAAGTGTGATGACCCAAAAGGTCATCTTATATTTTATAACTCTAATCTACGCTCTTAAGCCTTAAAATCTCATTTTTACCCTTCTCGATTTGCGTGCACAGTCCGGACAGGTTTCCGGAAAGCTTATATGTTGAAAATTGATGAAAATAAGAATTTATGCCTTAAAAGATGATTTTAGTTGACTTCGGTCAACATTTTTGGTAAACGGGCCCCGATCCATGTTTTGGCGGTCCAGATAGGTCCGTATCGAATTATGGGACCTGGGCGTATGCCCGGAATTGAATTCGGAGGTCCCTAGTTTGAGTTATGAATTTTTGATGAAAATTAAAAATCTGGAAATAATTAGTTTTTAAGAATTGATTGATATTTGGCATTGTTAGTATCGGGTCCGTGTTTTGGTTCTGGAGCCTGGTACAGGTTCATCATGATATTTAAGACTTATCTGTGAAATTTGGTGAGAAACGGAGTTGATTTGACGTGATTCGGACGTCCAGTTAAGAAGATATGAATTTTAAAGTGTTCTTGACAATTTCATTTGATTTGGTGCTAAATTCGTAGTCCTAGGTGTTATTTTGGCGATTTGATCGCGCGAACAAGTTCGTATGATATTTTTAGACTTGTGTGCATGTTTGGTTTGGAGCCCCGAGGGCTCGGGTGAGTTTTGGATAGGCCAAAGGATGTTTTGGACTTTGGAAATCTGGTATTTTGCAGCAGCAGGTGTTCTGGCATGTCCTTCTTCGCATTCGCGAAGGTACTCTCGCGAACGCGAAGAGTAAACTGGGCAGCTGAAGATTTCTTCTTCGCGAACGTGAAAGCTTGGTCGTGAACGCGAAGCGATGGAGGGCGTTACCCTTCGCAAATGCGACAAGCCCATAGCGAACGCGTAGTGTTAGGCATTGGGGAGGGGGAGTCAGTCGTTCCTTCATCGTGAATGCGGGCAATGCCTCGCGAACGTGAAGGCCAGGGGGGAGTAACCATCGCGAATGCGATTTGGATCTCGCGAATGTGACAGTGGTCTCGCGAACGCGATGAACACTGTCGCCCAACACTTAACAGAATCCACAAATGGGATTTTAGCCAAAACATTTATTTTCTCAAAAACCAAACGGTGAGAGGCGATTTTTCAAGAGCCATTCATCCCCAAATTGTTGGTAAGTGATTCTAAACCATTTTCTTTCAATTACCCATTACATTTCTTGAATTTTCAATCTAAAATCTAGAGTTTTCATGGTAGAATTAGGGGTTAGGCTAGAAACTAGGGAGTTTGGGAATTTGAAGATTTAGACCCCAATTTGAGGTCGGATTCCAAAACTAATTACATATTCGGGCTCGGGGGTGAATGGGAAAAAGGATTTGGTCCGAACCTTGGGTTTTGACCAAGCAGGCCCGGGGTCAATTTTTTGACTTTTTGGAGAAAAATTTGGAAAATTTAATTTATGAAATATAATTGATTACTTTAGCAATATTTGATATTATTGAGTCATTTTTGAATAGATACGAGTGGTTTGGAGGTGAATTCCAAAGGAAAAGTTGTGATTGAGAATTAAGTGGCCTTCTGAGCAAGGTAAGTGTTGTGTCTAACTTTGGCTTGAGGGAATAGGTATTGTGTGAGTATTTGCTACGTGTTTTGTTGTTGAATACGATGTACAGTTGAGGTGACGAGCATCTATGCGTTGTAGTCGAGTCATAGCATGCGAGTGAAATTCCATTCTTGCAAATTTGTAGTCTTAAATCTTGTTATCCATGCTTATTGTTGTTGTTGAAATGTTGGGAGACTTGTATCCGGTTCTACCAAGGTTGATAAAATTGTGAATATTGATTCGAGGTTGAGATGTTAAATTGTGAAAGTAATCATTGATGAAAAATTGATTTCATTGTGAAACTTCTCTCTATCCGTTGTTATTGATTCTGTGAATTGTGAGGAAGAGTGTAAAGCACGAAGGGTGATGTCTTGCATGATTTATTTATATTATGAGGAAGAGTGTAAAGCACGAAGGGTGATGTCGTGCATGATTTATTTATATTGTGAGGAAGAGTGTAAAGCACGAAGGGTGATGTCGTGTGTGATTTATTTATATGGTGAGGAAGAGTGTTAAGCACGAAGGGTGATGTCGTGCATGAATTATTTATATTGTGAGGAAGAGAGTAAAAGCACGAAGGGTGATGTCGTGCAGTCTTATTTATTATTTGGTGAGGTTGAGAGTAAAATCACGAAGGGTGATGTCGTGCAGGTTTCCTTGCTGTTTTAATTGCCCAATTCATTTAAGGATTTTTGGTTTAATTCTGTCTTTTCATTATTCTCACTCTTTATGTTGTATTCCCCCACTGTATGTTCCCTTCCCATTATTTCCATGCTGTTTCTTAATTTATTGTTAGTGCCACTAGCAGGATTATATTGTTCAGGTTATATGTGGGTGTCTTGTCCAAGCCTCATCACTACTTCGTCGAGGTTAGGCTCGACACTTACCAGTACATGGGGTCGGCTGTACTGATGTTGCACTCTGCACTTTCTGTGCAGATTTTGATACCGGCTCAGGTTGATCGAGATTTGCTACTGGTCCGCTGTCCGGAGACTCAAGGTAGATCTGTCGGCATTCACAGACCTTGAAGTCCCCGTCTATCTTTTATGTCCTACTGTTTTCTTTCATTCAGACAGTTGTATTTCTTTCAGACTATTACTTGTAGTAAATTCTAGAATACTCGTGAATTGTGACTCAACATCCGAGTGGTAGTAATTAATACAATTTTATAATATTCCGCACTTATTATATTTCATCTTAGTTAATTATTGTTATTTACTGAATGAAAATAAGGAATTGGTTTAATGATTTTTCTAACGTTGGCTTGCCTAGCAAGTGAAATGTTAGGCGCCATCACGGTCCCGTCGGTGGGAAATTTTGGGTCGTGACACAAAGGAATTAAAGCCCTAGGTTACATAGGTCTCACGAGTCACGAGCAAGCTTAGTAGAGTCTGAAGGATCGGTACGGAGACGTCTGTACTTAACTCTCAGAGGCTATGAAGTATAGGAACAATATCACCTCTTTTATTCCTTATCGCGTGGCATTGATTTTGCTTGAAACCTATATCTCACATTCCTTTGTATCTACTAGTGTATGACATTGCGCACTCGGTATCAGTTGTGCGTCGACGGTTCGTGATGCCGCAGATGAACTACGACGGAGCCAAAGATGCTCAAACATTGCCTCAACGTGTGATTCTGACTGAAGATGCGGACATATAAAGAGATCACCCAGTGAATAATGTGGGGGGTGCAACGTACCTTGGCAACTGGTTGATTTATACGAGTTGTGAAGATTAATATTGTGGACCATCGGACGTGGTGAACTATGACTTCGCGCCGAGTGGGGGAGTCCATTATCAATGAATGGATTGCGAGTCATGTGTTATATCAGTTTTGGCCTGAAATGTATATACATGGTACTGAAAGGTTCTCCCAAAATTTACATGTGTTTAAGGCCTGAGATTTTGTAGAGGATAAGGTTGGGACTGGAGGTATGTCCGCCTCTGTAATAATCTTATACTTCAGTACCAAAGGAGTTAGAGAAACAACATTAAATTTACAGAAGGTCTACTCAGCGTGGATGTCACGGTTGTGGATTTTGGGGTGCTTCGGAGGAAGTACAGTGGTTGACGAGATTATGGACAAAGAATTGTCTGTATGGAGCTCTACTTTTGTGATCATTGTATATAAATAGGGGTAAATTTTACCTCAAAGAAGAATCGAAGAGAATGTTAAGAAATGGGTCAACTCAACAATGTTGAGTCAGCATAACAAAAGAAGAAATTGGCATTGGGAGAGATAATTCTCCACAGGTGTCTATGGCAAGCCTATGAAGAGGGCAAACCAGCCAATACAACACCGCCCACTTGGCTCGGTTCTTAGAAATACTTTTGAAAGAGTTTGTTTCCCAGACTCTCTATAATGCATGGCGCATAGGGTTTGAACAATTGCGTCAGGTCACTATGACGGTGTCATAATATGCCATCAGGTTCAATAAGTTAGCCCGTCATATTCCTACTTTGCTTCCTACAGCCAGAGAGCGAGTCCATAGACTCATTAAAGGACTTAATTATGATCGTAAAATTTTGTATGACTCGGGAGCTACAGACTGATACTTCATTTCCACTAGAGGTAGAAATTGCTAAGATATTAGAACATAGGAAACTAAGGAGACCAAGATGTCTCGAGGTTCTAGGGGATTCAGTGGATTCTACTCTGCGAGTATAAATCATTATGGCAGGGGCTCGGGTAGTCGGCCATCCCAGTTCGCACATCGGACTAATCGAGGTGCTCCAGTAAGTTCTTTTAATGCACCACTAATATGAGTTTCCTATAATGGTTATTCCAGTTATTTGGCATAGACTCAATATGAGCAGCCAAACCCGCAAAAGGGGTTGTTATGAATATGGTGATACTAGACACATCATGAGAAAATTGTCCCAAACTTGGGAGAGGCATATTTCATCAAAGCACTTAGGCTACGTGCCCCATTGCAGTTACTACACCACCCACACGATCAATTAAGGGCGGAGGACAGGCGGGTAGAAGGCGTCCTAGAGGTGGAGACCCAACCATTGTTATATTTTTTTTATGGTATGGTGGAGGTCGTTACATCATATGGTGTCGTTATAGGTACGACCTCGATTTAAAATAAAGGAATAATTTCCTTAACGTGATTCGGTTCTGAGTATCAAGACGAGTCCTTCTATTGTGCTCCACTTATGAGTGAGCTTCGTAATTCTATAATCTACTTATGTGTTTACTTCTGTTGGGAGGTTTTATGGAGATAACTACACCTATCATTCCATGATGGACTCTAATAAGATCTGTGAGGCTAAAGGTGCCTTTCTGGTACATATTTCGCTATGTTTTGATGTATTTCTGGATAATTTATTTACAAATTGTGAATTATATGCCATACCGGTGTGGGGTTCATTATGTGTTGTGATTTTATTTAACGAAAGTTATTTAAAAGCAGAAAATAGAAAGTTTCGATTGGCAAGATATGCATATTACTTGTGATTCAGAACTGATGCCAAGGTCCTCGTATTTTAAAATAAATTGATATGTTTAAACCGGGCTATGAGCTGCGGTGGAAGTTATATAAGGACGAGATCCTTGTGATAAAAATTCTTGTGTTTAAATTCTCCCTTGTGAAAATTAAATTTGTACTATAGTACTAATAGGGAGTCATGCCTGCTAGGCTTATTTGAAAATTTTTTGTATGAAATTCTCTGTGCATACTTGCCAAATTCATATTGTAATATTGAGTTGTAACCTACGAGGTAGGTGCCCGCCCAGGTGGTGTTAAATGTGACTCGTTAATTCGGGTAAATAATTATGAGGTTTTCATGCCTCGCATCTCGTTATTAGTATTGTGAAGGCTTGAAACGAGATTTTTGTTAACATGAAGTTAATTGACAATTCTGTAATTGATTATGAACAACTATTAAGACCAGATTGACCCAGAAGGGTGCCCCATTTAGATGGTCAGATGAGTGTAAGTTGAGCTTTCAGAAGCTAAAGACCGCTTTGACTACAACGCTAGTGTTGGTATTACCCACAGGTTCAGGATCGTATACGGTATATTATAACGCCTCTCACATTGGGCTTGGTGCAGTATTAATGCAAGATGGCAAGGTAATTGCATAAGCGTCGCGGCAATTCAAAGTTCACGAGAAGAATTATCAAGTTCATGACTTAGAATTGGCAGCCATTGTTCATGTGCTGAAGATTTGGAGGCATTACCTCTACGGTGTCTCGTGTGAGGTATTTACTGATCATCATAGCCTTCTGTATTTGTTCAAACAAAAGGATCTTAATTCGAGGCAGAGAATATGGTTGGAGTTGTTGAAAGACTGTGATATCACCATTTTGTATCACCTGGAAAGGCCAATGTGGTGGCCGATGCTTTGAGTAGAAAGGTTGTGAGTATGGGCAGTCTTGCATATATTCCGGTTGGTGAGAGGCCATTAGCTGCAGATGTTCAGACTTTGGATAATCAGTTCGTAAGGTTAGATATTTCAGAACCCAGTCGGGTTCTATCTTGCACAGTCGCTCGGTCTTCTTTATATGAGCGCATCAGAGAGAGGTAGTATGATGATCCTCATTTACCTATCCTTAAGGACACGGTGCGGCGCGGTGATGCCAAATAGGTTGCTGTGGGGGAAGATGGAGTTCTGCTAATGCAGGGTCGTATTTGTGTGCCTAATGTGGATGGGCTTCGTGAATTAATTCTTGAAGAGGCACACAGTTCCAGGTATTCTATTCATCTAGGTACTGCCAAAATGTATCAAGATTTGCGGCAACATTATTGGTGGAGGAGAATGAAAAAGGATATAGTTGCATATGTAGCTCGGTGTTTGAATTGTCAGCAAGTTAAGTATGAGCATCAGAGACCTGGTGGTTTGCTTCAGAAGTTAGAAATTCCTGAATGGAAATGGGAGCGTATCACTATGGATTTTGTTGTTGGAGTCCCACGGACTCAGAGAAAATTTGACGTAGTTTGGGTCATTGTGGACATGTTAACCAAATCAGCACATTTCATTCCAGTGGCAGTTACCTATTCTTCAGAAAGGTTAGCTGAAATTTATATTCGTGAGATTGTCCGCCTTCACGGTGTACTTGTGTCTATTATTTCATATCGAGGTACGCAGTTTACCTCACATTTCTGAAGGGCTGTACAACGTGAGTTAGGCACGCAGGTGGAGTTGAGTACAACATTTCATCCACAGACAGACGGACAGTCAGAGCGCACTATTCAGATATTGGAAGATATGCTTCGCGCTTGTGTTATAGACTTTAGAGGTTCTTGGGATCATTTCTTGCCACTTGTGGGTTTGCTTATAATAATAGCTACCAGTCGAGCATTCAAATGGCTCCATATGAGGCATTATACGGAAGGCGATGCCAATCGCCAGTTAGTTGGTTTGAACCGGGAGAGGCTCGGCTATTGGGTACAGATTTAGTTCATGAGGCCTTGGACAAGGTCAAGATTATACAGGATCGACTTCGTACAGCTCAGTTCAGGCAAAAGAGTTATGCCGACCGTAGAGTTTGTGATGTGGCATTCATGGTCGGGGAGAGGGTATTACTCTGGGTATCTCCTATGAAGGGTGTTATGAGATTTGGGAAGAAGGGAAAGTTGATCCCTAGGTACATCAGGCTACTTGAGACCCTCGAGAGGGTGGGGGAGGTAGCATACAGGCTTGTGATTCCATGCTTCGAAAGTATCACGGCGATCCGTCCCATGTGTTAGATTTCAGCTCTGTCCAGTTGGACAAGGATTTGACTTATGAGGAGGAACCGGTGGCAATTCTATCCCGGCAAGTTCGCCAGTTGAGATCAAAGAGTTACCCTTCAGTTCGAGTGCAGTGTAGAGGTAAGCCTATTGAGGTAGCTACTTGGGAATCCGAGTCCGATATGTGGAGTAGATATCCCCACCTTTTCACCAGACCAGGTACTTTTCTATGTCCGTTCGAGGACGAACGGTTGTTTTAGAGGTGGAGAATATGATGACCCAAAATGTCATCTTATGTTTTAGAACTCGAATCTGCGCTCTTAAGCCTTAAAATCTCATTTTTACCTTCCTCGATTTGCGTGCGCAGTCTGGGCAGGTTTCCGGAAAGATTTTATGTTGAAAATTGATGAAAATAAGAATTTATGCCTTAAAAGTTGATTTTAGTTGACTTCGGTCAATATTTTTGTAAACGGTCCCAGATCCATCTTTTGACAGTCCCGGCAGGTCCGTATCGAATTGTGGGACTTGGGCGTATGCCCGAAATTGAATTCGGAGGTCCCTAGTCTTGAGTTATGAATTTTTGATGAAAATTAAAAGTCTGGAAATTATTTATTTTTAAGAATTGATTGATATTTGGCATTGTTAGTATCGGGTTCGTATTTTGGTTTCGGATCCCGGTACAGGTTCATTATGATATTTAAGACTTGTCTGTGAAATTTGGTGAGAAACGGAGTTGATTTGACGTGATTCGGACGTCTAGTTGAGAAGATGTGAATTTTAAAGTGTTCTTGAGAATTTCATTTGATTTGGTGCTAAATTTGTAGTTCTAGGTGTTATTTTGGCAATTTGATCGCGCGGGCAAGTTCGTATGATTTTTTTAGACTTGTGTGCATGTTTGGTTTGGAGCCTCGAGGGCTCGGGTGAGTTTCGGATAGGCCACGGGATGTTTTGGACTTTGGAAATCTAGTAGTTCTAGGTGTTATTTTGGCAATTTGATCACGCGAGCAGGTTCGTATGATTTTTTTAGACTTGTGTGCATGTTTGGTTTGGAGCCCCGAGGGCTCGGGTGAGTTTCGGATAGGCCACGGGATGTTTTGGACTTTGAAAATCTGGTATTTTGCTGTAGCAGGTGTTCTGGCATGTCCTTCTTCGCGTTCGCGAAGGTACTCTCGCGAACGCGAAGAGTAAACTGGGCAGCTGAATGTTTCTTCTTCGCGAACGCGAAGGCTTGGTCGCGAATGCGAAGCGATGGGGGGCATTACCCTTCGCGAACGCGACAAGCCCATCGCGAACGCGTAGTGTTAGGCATTGGGGAGGGGGAGTCAGTCGTTCCTTCATCGCGAACACGTAAGCTTGGCTGCTAGTAACCATCGCGAGTTGGGTCTCGCGAACGCGTAGGCTTGGCAGCTAGTGCCCTTCACGAACACGACAGTGCTCTCACGAACGCGATGAACACTATCGCCCAGCACTTAACAGAATCCAAAAACGGGATTTTAGCCAAAAAATTCATTTTCTCACAAACCAAATGGTTAGAGGCGATTTTTCAAGAGCCATTTCTTCACCAAATTGTTGTTAAGTGATTCTAAACCATTTTCTTTCAATTACCCGTTACATTTCTTGAATTTTCAATCTAAAATCTAGAGTTTTTATGGTAGAATTAGGGGTTAGGGTAGAAACTTGAGATTTCGGAAATTTGAGGATTTAGACCCCAATTTGAGGTCGGATTCCAAAACTAATTACATATTCGGGCTCGGGGGTGAATGGGTAAAAGGATTTTGGTCCGAACCTCGGGTTTTGACTAAGCGGGCTCGGGGTCGAGTTTTCGACTTTTTGGAGGAAAATTTGGGAAATTTAATTGATGAAATATAATTGATTCCTTTAGCAATATTTGATATTATTGAGTCATTTTTGAATAGATACGAGTGGTTTGGAGGTGAATTCCAAAGGAAAAGTTGTAATTGATAATTAAGTGGCCTTCGGAGTAAGGTAAGTGTTGTGTCTAACTTTGGCTTGAGGGAATATGTATTGTGTGAGTATTTGCTACGTGTTTTGTTGTTGAATACGATGTATAGTTGAGGTGATGAGCATCTATGCGTTGTAGTCGAGTCATAGCATGCGAGTGAAATTCCATTCTTGCAAATTTGTAGTCTTAAATCTCGTTATCCATGCTTATTGTTGTTGTTGAAATGTTGGGAGACTTGTATCTGGTTCCACCAAGGTTGATAAAATTGTGAATATTGATTCGAGGTTGAGATGTTAAATTGTGAAAGTAATCATTGATGAAATATTGATTTCTTTGTGAAACTTCTCTCTATCCGTTGTTATTGCTTCTGGGAATTGTGAGGAAGAGTGTAAAGCACGAAGAGTGATGCCGTGCATGATTTATTTATATTGTGAGGAAGAGTGTAAAGCACGAAGGGTGATGTCGTGCATGATTTATTTATATCGTGAGGAAGAGTGTAAAGCACGAAGGGTGATGTCGTGCGTGATTTATTTATATGGTGAGGAAGAGTGTAAAGCACGAAGGGTGATGTCATGCATGAATTATTTATATTGTGAGGAAGAGAGTAAAAGCACGAAGGGTGATGTCGTGTAGTCTTATTTATTATTTGGTGAGGTTGAGAGTAAAAGCACGAAGGGTGATGTCGTGCAAGTTTCCTTGCTGTTTTAATTGCTCAATTCGTTTAAGGATTTTCGGTTTAATTCTGTCTTTTCATTATTCTCACTCTTTATGTTGTATTCCCCCACTGTATGTTCCCTTCCCATTATTTCCATGTTGTTTGCTTTATTTACTATTGTTGCCACTAGCATGATTATATTGTTCAGGTTATATGTGGGTGTCTTGTCCTAGCCTCGTCACTACTTCGCCGAGGTTAGGCTCGACACTTACCAGTACATGGGGTCGGTTGTACTGATGTTGCACTCTGCACTTTCTGTGCAGATTTTGATACCGGCTCAAGTTGATCGAGATTTGCTACTGGTCCGCTGTCCGGAGACTCAAGGTAAATCTGTCGGCTTTCACAGACCTTGAAGACCCCGTCTATCTTTTATGTCCTACTATTTTCTTTCATTCAGACAGTTGTATTTCCTTCAGACTATTACTCGTAGTAAATTCTAGAATGCTCGTGAATTGTGACTCCAGATCCGGGTGGTAGTAATTAATACAGTTTTATGATATTCCGCACTTATTATATTTCATCTTAGTTAATTATTGTTATTTACTGAATGGAAATAAGGAATTGGTTTAATGATTTTTCTAATGTTGGCTTGCCTAGCAAGTGAAATGTTAGGTGCCGTCACGGTCCCGTCGGTGGGAAATTTTGGGTCGTGACACAAAGGAAACAAACTCAATCGATAAAGGTTGAATCTTTAATCAAAAGTCAAAAGTAAACTAAAAAGTCAAACCCAGGCCCGCACCTTGGAACCCGACAAAACTCACAAAATCCGACAACCCATTCAATTACGAGTCCAATCATACTAATTTCACTCAAATCTGATCCCGAATCGATATTCAAAACTCAAAAATTCACTTTAGAAAAATTTAGACAAAACCCCCAAATTTCTCTTTCAAAATCACCAATCAAATTCCAAAAATGAAGATGGAATCACGAAATATAATCAAAACCAAGTATAAAATACTACCCTAATCCATGTGGTGAAAATCGCCTCCAAAATCACCCAAATACGAAGTCCCCAACTCAAAATATGACAAAAATGAACAAACCCTCGAATTTATAAGCTTCTGCCTAGAGATTCCGCTTTTGTGGACAACCTGTCGCTTCTGCAGCGTCGCTTCTGCAACCAAGCCTCCGCTTCTGAGGAAAAATAGTTAGGCCCCGACTACTCGCATCTGCGGATTATCCTTCGCTTCTGCGATACCGCAGGTGCGATGAACCTTCGGCTTATACGAAACTATTCTGCTTCTACGCCTCACAATCCGCTTTTGCGCTTCCGCAGATGCGACCCATTCTCCACATCTGCGGACTTACCTGGCCTGTCCAAAACGCGCTTCTATGCCAGCTCTGCCGCTCCTGCATCTCTGCACCTGTGCCCATAGTTCTGCAGGTGCGGTCACACCAGACATCAGAAAAACCAGCATAACCAACTCGTTCCATAGATGATTTGAACCTCGTCCGAAACTCATCCGAGCCCCTCGGGACCCCGTCCGAATATACCAACAAGTTCCATAACATAACACGGACATACTCGAGGCCTCAAATCATGCATAACATCGAAATGACGAATCGCTCCTCAAACTTAATGAACTTTTGAGCCTTTAACTATCAAAACTTATGTCGAACCATATCAAACCAATCCGTAATGACCTCAAATTTTGCACACAAGTCCCAAATGACATAACAAATCTATTCCAATCCTCGAAAACACAATCTAAACTCGATATCATCAAAGTCAACTACTGATCAAACCTATGAACATTCTAAACCTTCAAATTTCTAACTTTCGCCAAATAGTGACGAAACCTTCTAGAAATATCCAAATGCAAATTCGGGCATACACCCAAGTCCAAAATCACCATACGGACCTAACGGAACCATCAAAACTCTTATCCAAGGTCAATTGCTCAAAAGTCAAACTTAGTTATCTCTTCCAACTTAAAGCTTCCTAGTTGAGAAATCATTCTTCCAAATCAATTTCGAATCACTTGAAAACCAAAACCGACGATTCAACAAGTCATAATACATCATACGAAGCTACCCAAGACTTCAAAAAGCTAAATGGAATGTAAATGCTCAAAACGACCGGTCGGGTCATTACACCAAACCTATTATGCTACTTCTACTAATACTAAATTATTTCCAGCATATTTATTAGCAAGACACAAAGTATTCTAGCGATTATGAATAGCAAATTACGATGTATTAAATATGTTTCCTTCCGCATGATTTAAATTTATCTTTTTGAATATCTAATCTTCTATAGATTTTATTCTTGAGTTCTAACTTTGATAATATCTTTTCACTCATGTGATTTATATTATATTTGTCTTTGCTTAGTTGTTGCTATTGTTGTTTGCTTAGTTTCTTTTACGCTGCTATAGAATAGTTGAGAGATCTATACTCTAGCCATCTTTCATGTTTTCATAATTCATCACCCTTTAAACAGTAAATATATCTAGACCGTTTTGCTAGGTCCTATAAAAGTATATATGTTATTGCATTTTACTTCTACTAGTTACTTTTATATGATATTTAAAAAAATACCGAAAATTAACCAAACTGTACCGATACTAAAGAGAAACTGACATGATTGGGAAGGTTTCGAAAAGTCTAATTTTGGTTATACATTATTGAATAACCAAAAAATTGGTATGGTATAAATTTTATAAAATAATAGGCCGAATTGAACCATTGACACCCTGTCACAACCCCAAATTCCCTCTGAATGATGTCGTGATGGAACCTAGTCTCTACGACTAGGTAAACCTAACAATTAGCAACCACTGAACAGATATGTAACTACAAGATACATAAAGCGACTAAATAATGGATAAAACCTTCGGTAAATAAAGTTTCACAATCTCACACCCCAAAACCGGTGGAACTGAGTCACAAGCTCTATAGAATGCTTCTAAAGTGCTACTACATCACTGCCCAAAAAGGAAATACAACAGTAATAAAAATAAGGGAAGGTGACTCTAAGGCCTGCGGATGCCGAGCAGACATACTTTGAAGTCTTCAGTAAAAGAAGCTAGCAAGACTCTCTATCTACCGGCACGAGCAGACGTACTTGGATCTGCACAAAAAGATGTGCAGAAGTATAGTATGAGTACACCACAACGGTACCCAACAAGTATCAAGCCTAACCTCAGCAGAGTAGTGATGAGGCCAGGTCAAGACACCTACTAGAATATGAAATAGACAGTATAAAATGAAATACATATATAAAATGGGAAGTAAGAAAGCAACTAATATGGAACAAGATGATAGCATGATCTAAAATCGGGAAAAATCAATAGTAGAAATAGCATGAAAGAAACAACTAAAGTGATACAAAGATCATGTACGGACTACAACTACTAGAATGATAACGAATGGAGCAACAAGAAATATTCCTTCCACGATACTTTGCAACATGAAATAACGGCAAGAAACACAATGAAGTACCGCCTCGTGTATAATGAAATCAAACCAAGGTACCGCCTCGTACAATCAAGAATAACAATTGAGGTACCGCCTCGTATAATCACATTTCTCAATTTTAAATCACAATCCTTCCTTATGCCGCCGCGTGAGCCTTACATTTAAAAATAGGTTTTGAAAATAGTTTTCCCGAAATAGCTACACGCACTTTAGCCCATCTTATGACGCGACGTGTGTCACGACCCAAAATCCAACTAGCTGTGATGGCACCTAACCTCACCCGCTAAGTAAGCCAAATAATAATAATCCGATTCAATTAATATTTAACTGACTTTAATACACTCCCCAAGGACTGGTAGTATAAATCATGAGCTTTTAAGATTAGAATTTACAAGCTGGTATGAAATAAATACATCATCTGTTCGAAATGTACATAAACAGATTTTTATAAATCTAAGGCTACCATCAACAAGAGGCAGCTATGACCGAAACACAGGTACATCTTCAAATCTAGCTCCCGTCGATCACAGCAACATCAATATCCAATATCTGCACGCAAGGTGCAGAAGTGTAGTATGAGTACAACCGACACCATGTACTCAATACGTAACAAACCTAACCTTAAGTTGAAAGTAGTGACGAGCTGGAACAAAGGTCAGGGTCCAACACCAATAGCCAACAACAGTTCATAACAACATAATAGAAGTAATAAAAGAAGTAGCTCAGAGATAAAATGCTCAGCTCGTTCACAGTTCCAGAAAAATAGGCCTACTTTTCAAGTATATTAGTGAAAACCCAAATCTTTTACTGAAATCACCAAAATATGAGTACGTTTTGTAAAACTGTGATTTTTCCTAAAAACTTTTCAACAATAGATAGGATGTTTCATTTTCAAATGGCATATGGAAAATACATCTCTATGCCTACATGTCAATAAGTATGTGAAGTCATGAATGACGCAATATCGTACAACATGAGGAAAAATGCATCTCTATGTCTGTATGTCAAGCATGTCAATGCGATGCAACTCAGTAATAAAATCATATGCATACTCTCAGATTATCAATTCACTCAGTCCTCCGGGTCACTCAGTCCTCACAGTCACTCAATCCTCCCAATCGCTCGTCACTCGCACTCAGTAGGTACCTGTGCTCACTAGGGGTGTGTACAGACTCTGGAGGGGCTCCTTCAGTCCAAGCGCTATAATCTGCACGGACAACTCACGTGCTATAGTATTAATATCTAGATTCGCACGGATAACTCACGTGCTGCACGGATAACTCACGTGTTGCACGGACAACTCACGTGCTATAGTATCAATATCTGGATCTGCATGGACAACTCACGTGCTATAATAAGCCAATCTGGCATGCGGCGGCGTGCAACCCAATCCCATAATTATCCTCATAATTAGGCCCTCGGCCTCACTCAGTCATCAATCTCTGCAGTCTCTCGGGCTCACAATGTCATGAAACTAGCCCAAAATGATGATATGATGTATCAATAAATAACAGCAGAGACTGAGATATGATATGCAATGAATGAATATGACTGATTATGAAATTACAGTTTAAACATATAATTCGATAGTAGAAATGACCTCAATGGGTCCCAATAATACCAACATTTTTCTAAGCATGATTTCTAATATGAGTCACAGCTCAATTTCTCTAACACATAAAAATACATGGAAGAATATAAGTTAATTGACTAAACAGCTCTACGGAATCAACTGAGTCTCAATTCCTACGGTACACGCCCACACGCCCATCACCTAGCACGTGCGTAACCTCCAAACAATTCACATAACACGTATAATCAGGGTTCATACCCTCAGCTCCAAGATTAGAGATGTTACTTACCTCGAACAAGCCGAATCCAATGTTGAGCAAGCTAAACAATGCTCCAGAAATTCCATTATGCGCGTATCAACTTCCGAACGGCTCGAATCTAGTCACAATTAATTTGATTCAGTCAATACAAATTATAAAAATTAATTCCATACCAAAATACTAATTTTTCTAAATATCCAAAATTACACTCAAAAATCGTCTGTGGGGAACACATCTATGAACCCGATAAAAGTTACAAAATATGAATGCCCATTCAACCACGAGTCCAACCATACCAATTTTACTTAATTCTGACATCAACTCAACCCTCAAATCCTCAAATTAAACTAAGAGAGTTTTCTAAATTTTTCAACTTAATTCACCATTTAAATGTTAAAAAATAACCATGGATTCGGGTAATTTAACCGATATTTAGTTAAAAATACTTATCCCGATATTTTTCTTGAAACTCTCCCGAAAATCGCCTCTTCCTGAGCTCCAATTCTTCAAAAATAAAAAGTTAACAAACCCTCGAAATTAAATATTTTATTTTGCCCAGCCGTTTTGCCTCGTTTTGTGTGCTAAAAATCCTGAAACTCTCTTTTGATACCTCCAATAGATTTCTTGTGAAATTTCAGTCAAGTTAGACTTTTGAATCACCCAATTTGGTCTTGAAATGAGGAAGATATGATGTTTTGAAGATTTAAATGAAGTCTAGAAAGAATCAGCAACGAAAAAATTTCGTTTTAGCACCCAAAACTCATTCGGAACCTTCCGGACACAAACCATATATGCGTTTCAATCATAAAACACGCTACGAACCTGCTCGTACACTCAAAACACCGAAAAGAGTTCATCTTGACCTGATATTAACCATGATCAAACTCCAAATCCTTAACTTAACTAGTTTCTCAACCAATGATCCAAAATACACCCGAGTCCCTCGGGACCCCATTCAATCATACCAACAAGTCTTAAAACACGATATGAACTTATTCAAAACCTCAAATCACATCAAACAACGTTAAAATCACGAACCATACCCCAATTCAAGATTAACGAAACTAAGAAATTCTAACTTCTACATTCGATGCCGAAACCTATCAAATCAAGTCCGATTGACCTCAAATTTTGCACACAAGTCATAAATGACATAACGGACCTATGAAAATTTTTAGAACTGGATTCCAACTCCGATATCAAAAATTCAACTCCCCGGTCAAACTTTCAAACTTAAATTTCTATTTTAGCCATTTCAAGTCTAATTTAACTATGGACTTCCAAATAATTTTTCGAACACGCTCCTAAGTCCAAAATCACCATACGGAGCTATTGGAATCATCAAAATTTCGTTCCGAGGTCAAATTCACAAAAGTCAAACTTGGTCAACTCTTCCAACTTAAAGCTTCCTAGTTGAGAATCGTTCTTCCAAATCAATTCTGAATAACCTGAAAACCACAACCGACGATTCACACAAGTCATAATACATCATACGGAGCTACTCATGCCCTCAAACTACCGAGCGAAGTGCAAGTGCTCAAAACGACCGATCGGGTCGTTACAGCATGGCTTCATGTAGTTCCCCTACAAGCAACACGCACATAAGTCCCACCTTATACTGCCACATGCACATCAACCCAAGCTTTATGCTGCCAAATGCGCATCAAAATCATATCCCAATAACAACATTGCACCACAAGTGCCCACATATCACAACTTGCCAACAACAACAATATCAATGTTTTCACAACAATAACGCATGGCTCCAACACAACGTATACGAGAATATCAACAACAATAATGGATGAAAAATGCTCAATAAGATAGATGTTTCAACAATAACCAACATTGCCTCAACGCATTAATAACTTCTACAACCTCAACATCAAATAACTCAACAATGGGAAGAACAACGTGTAACCACAATATTAGATAAGGCTAACTCATAATAAAGGAAATGGTATTCAATAATGAGTATCAAGTAACCGAAATCAACAAGTAAATGACAATATGAACCATTAGTTCAACAGTGATAATTAACAACAAAGAGATATCATGTGTCAATAAAGGGGCAACAAGTTCAACTAAAGCATGTGAGCAATTTAGCAAGTAAGATGTAGAACAATTTCTAAACAATTCAGCTAAAGCATTTAAGGATAGTCTAACACAATTAAGGATGATTTAACTATGAGAATATAGAACATAATATGACATACAATTAAAGCATGGAAATAGTCTAAGTAGCCTAAATCGGTCAAATACTACGTACAACCCGTGTACCCACTTGTCACCTTGCATACACGAATTTAACTTAGCATGATTGAATCAACAATATCAATCCTAAGGGGTAATTCTCCCACACGAAGTTAGGCAAGACACTTCCCTCAAATAAGCCAATTCACAACTCGAAAATAGCTTTTCCCTTAAAGTACGCCTCTACACGGCTCAAATCTAACCAAAGTTGATTCAATAACATCAAACAGTGCTAGGGAATTCAATTGCAATAGATAAAGTTAAGATTTTTACACTTTTTCCAAAAAGTCAACAAAAGTTAACCGGGGCCCGCCCGGTCGAAACCCGGGTCCAATGGTAGATTTCATCTACCCATGACCCCACGAGTTCATATATATAATTAGTTTTAAAATCCGAGTCCAAATCGACTCTCAAAACTCAATTTCTTATTTTTGAAAAACTTGACAAAGTTTCATAAATTTCTACTTTGATTCACATGATTTTGATGTTAAAAATCTAAGATAGGTTGATGGAATATGATTAGAAATAAATTACAATTACTTACCCAAAGGTTGTAGATGAAAAATCCTCTTCAAAATCGCCTCCTACCGAGTTTAGGATTCCAAAATATGAAAATGAGACCAAAATCCCATCCCTCAGCTCTTATGCGCAGTCGCAGGTGTCACAATTGCGACCCGAGGTTCGCAAATGCGAACCTCGCAAATGTGATAAATCTGTCGCAAAAGCGAAGATCCCACATCCATGCTAGAGTCGCAAATGCGACATAAAGTTCGCAAATGCGAACAGTGGACACTCGTAAATGCGACCTGGTTGATCGCAAATGCGTGAAAGCTTGGCCAACCCTTCCTTCGCAAATGCGAACTATTTGTTCGCAAATGCGACCTTAGCAGACCTAAACCAACCCATTTCTCGCAATTGCGAGACCTGAAGCTTCTGCACAAAAATCAGTAGTGCCGAACTCTATCAAAACACTCCGCAACGAGTCTGAAACTCACCCAAGCCCTCGGGGCTCCAAACCAAACATGCACACGAGTCCAAAAATATCATACGAACTCGCTCGCGCGATCAAAACACCAAAATAACACCTAGAACTATGAATCGGATACCAAAGCGAATGAGATTTTCAAAGAAACATAAGAACTTTCAATTTTACAACTGGACGTCCGAATCACGTCAAATCAACTCCGTTTTACACCAAATTTTGCAGACAAGTCATAAATACTGTAATGAACTTATACCAAGTTCCGGAATAAGGATATGAACCCGGTAACGATAAAGTCAAACTACGGTTAAACTTGGGATTTCTTTAAGCCTTTAAACTTCTAGTTTTTAACAAATGGCAATAATTCAAGCTAGGGACTTCCGAATTCGATTCCAGGCATACGCCCAAGTCCTAAATCACGATACGGACCCACTGGGACCGTCAAAATACTGATTCGGATTCGTTTGCTCAAAATGTTGACCGAAGTCAACCCAAATGAGTTTTAAAGCACGATTTCACATTTTCGTCATTTTCACATAAAAACCTTCCGGAAAAAGACATGGACTGTGCACGCAAATCGAGAAAGACTAAACGAAGCTAATCGAGATTTCGAAATACAAAATTGAGGGTTAAAACTATAAATGACCTATCGGGTCATCACACACCCCTACTTAGTACTATAAGTTTACAATGTGACTTTTTATTAGTCAATTGACTTAATATTTTGATACTACTTCTCTTTTAATATAATATAGATATATTGTTTTTTACTCTGAAAATATTTTTCTTTTTAAACTTATGTTATACTGTTCAAAATTCTTCAATTGTCTAAATTTATTGATAATTTTTTTGAGTGTTATTTATTTATATTTTATTCTTTAGTTAATTCAAAATAAAAATATCATAAAATTATCTTTATCCTCCTCTTTTCGTACATTCTTTTCTACTATAATATTTGATTAGTTTTCTCATTTTGTAGTTTACTAGAAATTTAAATAATATAATATATTTTTTTACTAAATTATAATTTTGAATTCATCAAAGTTATAAAGAGATAAGCCTTTATTATTTTTATAAAAAACCTACTAATATGTTAATAATTATTAATTTGTGTTATATATATAATATGCCTATCTTATGTATAATATCCTAATAGTATCTTTATATTTTTGTATTTTTTATTATGAAATTATGAGTTCTATTTATTAACTAAAATTTTCTACATGAGAAATTTAATTATTATATACATTTTGACGCTATAGCTTGAAATTCTTTTTTTGTTTTTAGTATTCTTCCTTTATAACTATTTGTTTATTGTGATTTTAGTTATGTGTATGTGTATGACTTTTCTCATCATACTTATAAGTGTTATATTTTTAAATTTTCCCACAAATTTATATTGTATTTGTTTTTTGTTTTCAGTAACAACTTGAATTGGTAGTTATTTATTTTTTGTTATTTTTGTTTTTTATTTTAAAATAATTTTAAAACTCCAACTTGAAACTACTCCCCAATTTGAATGAGTAGTTTTTCCTTTTTATATATTTTTTTAGATAATTATAAGATATATATATTTGTTAATTCAAATAGAGTAACCAATTAATTCAAAATTTAAAATTCAAAAGGTTTTTTTAGTTAGAAAGGTAGTTTATTTTGTCTTAACAATGTCACTTGACTTTTGGGGTTATGCCACTTGTGTTAATATAGTGCTTTTGCCTCTCTTTTTATTATATATAGATATAGAGATAAGTTATTGGCTTTTTCTGGTTATGCCATATAGTTAAATTAGTTATTAGTTAATAGTTAATTAATTAATAAATTACATCTGGCTAATTTTAAAACTGTCACTTGATTTAAGGAGGGGACTTTTTCATCTCCTTTTAATAATATATAAATATTAATACAATAATTCGGCCGTGGCTAAAAATGATATTTGCCCAATAAATATTAAGATCAAAAGAGTTGCCTCAGTTTAATCTATACGGCAATACCAATAATACTTAGGTGCAGAGTTTCTGCTAGACGAAAGACCTTTCATTTTCTATCTTTCTATTTTCCAAAATCAAGAGGACCACAACACAAAAAACAATTGTTAAAAGTACGTGCACTACAAATCCCATTTAAAAGGGTAGAAAATCTTGATAAATATTGAACGAAATCTTCAAGTTCTGTGCCTATTCGAACGTCTTATATTTAAGTAGGTAAGCAGCATCAAAACACAAGCTTCCAAAATGCGATAACTACGTTTACCAAATATAGATGATGTGCATAAAATTTAATTGTGACTTGACCCCTCACTTCTCTATAAAGCCAAAAGAGCCGCAAGTGATTTTCATCTTTTCTGGATATTCCAAGGAAAACGATACCACACCTATTGCCTACCAAATATGATATGAAAATGGTCAAAGTTATACGTAGTATAAAAGAAGTGTATATTTTTGTAACAGGAAATCTAAGAGCCCTAACGGTAAGTATATTAATTTCTCGTATTTCATCATATGGGACCAATAGTTTGGCATATGCTTCATTGCTTTGGACATATCATTCCTTTGCTAACTAATAAGCGTTATTTTAATTAGTAAATTGCATTAACTTTGTTGCCCTTTGTGGTGGAAAAATAGTTATAATACTCCTCCATCTTCTCAATAAAATATAGAGTACTCTTCTTGTTCCTTTTTTTTAAGTTTAATTTGTCCCAAAAAAGTGTTATTTTTACGTATTTGAAATTATTTTTATTTTACCTTTATTGACATGATTTATTGGGATCCTCTTAATATAAAAGTTCACCATTTTATTCGTATAAAAAATAGGAAAAGATATATGGAACTGTCACTAGCTATTTTTCATTTAATTGTTGGTAGTAGGACAATTTGGCAATTTGAATATAATTTTTTTTCTTTATTTCTTAAAACTTCGTGTCTAGTTAAATACTTAACATAAAATGCAAAGGATGGAGTAAGATGTGGTGATTTTGAAAATTTTCATATGAGAATTAAATTCACGTCAACTATTTTGTTTACCCGAAAAACGGATAGAGTTGAATTTATATGTAGTTCTAAGAGTATGTGGTATAACTTGACACGAATCGTAAGAGTAAATGGAAATATCGAATATTGATTGTAAAGAATGAAAAATAAACAAAGTTGAGAAGAGGATGATTTATGGATTAAGCAAGATGAATCAATCTCTGAAGCTAAAAAAGGATAACTCTTCAATATAGGAGTGTATGATATCTCAGTTACAATGTATGCCGAACTTGTCCTTTTACAGAAATATAGCCATCCCTTTTATAGTGGAAAATCTTACTTTAGATATAATTAAAAATATATAGTGGGGAACCCATAATAAATCAGTTTTTCCCTAATTCCCGCCGAGATTCTCTCCCTTAGTGCGACTGTAACGGCTTTTATCTACGAGCTCGATCTTGATCGGACTCGATATTGGTCGATATTGGTCGGTTTCCAGCTTTAGAATTCGATGCGGGTTTGAGGTCGATGCTGACTCGGGGTCTGGTAATGACTTGGGCTCGGTATTGGTTGGCCTCTGGCCTTTAAGCTCGATTCAATCACATATCATCATAGTTCGATTCGGACCCGAGCTCGATAATGACTTCGATCTCGGTATTTGACCCGTACCTGAAATCTGAAGCTCGTTTGTGCCATCTTCGGATCCATCTCGATTTTATGAAGACTTTCTTCGCTCCATTATGTTTCCATCTCGATCAGACGTACGAAGGCCGAAATCAATTTGGACCGTATACAGATAGTTCCCTCGTTTCTCCGGAAGGATGTGGCGAGAAACGATATGATTTTCCAACGGCTCGATCAGATATAAGCTAACGTTTACATTGGGCTCGATTATGATGCACGTGATAGTTGTCCTGTCGGTTTAGAATTCGCGGCCGTGGTCACTTTTGCGCGGTCTGTGATTGGTCTTTCGCGGTCGCACCCAACTTTTTGCGGTCCACGCGTTTGAACTTCAGAGACTCTATCATTTGCCTTCGCGGCCGCGTTCATTTTTATACGGTCCGTGATTGGTCTATCGCGGCCGCACTCATTTTTGTGCGGTCCGTGGTTGATCAAGTTCAGAGAGCCAGTAGTCTGAGCCTAGCCTCTTCGCGGCCGCGTTCACTTTTACATGATCCGCGATGGGCAGTTCATGGCCGCACTTATTTTTGTGCGGTCCGCGATGCCCTGTTCTGAGAAGCATTATTTTTCATTTCATCTGTGCTTCTTTAACACATAATTGAACCCCAATTCTAACTGTCTTTCACTACTTGTGTGTTGCAGAAAATGGTGCGTTCTCGTGGGAGAGGAGACACTTCAAATGGGAGGGCAGAATCCTCCCAAGGGCGGGGTAAAGGAAAGCAAACCTTACCCTTAGCAGCCCAAAGGGTAGTAGACAAAAAGGCTACCCTCGTTAGACCTCCTGTTGACTCTTCGGACACAAGTGAATACCTCCCATCCCGGGAGATGTCTGAGGGGGATTTTGTACAACCACAACCGGGGGCACAATCACAACAATTCCTCGGCAAATTCCATTTAGTCGATGAGCCCGCCTCCTCCTCTAGTTCTTCTGATGGCTCAGAGGGAGGTAGTCAGGCATCCAAACCATCTTCCCCACCTGCTATAACACCTGCCTCAACAGCTGCCCCAATAAATATTGATGATGATGACGAGGTCCCGGATGACAGGAGAGGGGGTAACACAATTATGGGAGGCTTGGCTAGATCAAAGAAGCCGGATGTGTGGGCTGATAGGTTTGTAAGTGAGAAGGCGTATGGCAAATTTTGGGAATGGTGGCCCCAAATGTCGCTCACTCTTGAGCGACAATTTATAATAAAAGACCTAAGCCAGCACAATCCGAATGTCCTACGGCAATTTATGGAGAGAAAAGGATGGAAATGGTTCACCTTCTGTTTGAAAGATGCCAATGAATACCTCGTCAAGGAATTTTATGCCAATGTTGCCCACATCAAAAAGGGTACAAAGGTGACGAAGGTCCGGAACTTGAAAATCTGGTATAATGGAAACACACTAAACAGTTATGCAGGGTTTGATAAGATCGAGGCAGTGCAATACCTGGAGAAGTTAGCCTTGGGTGATATAGTTCGCCCATGACTAGCTGAGATACTTGTTATTTTGGGGACAACACCTGCATGGCTCACAGCAAGAGTTCAAATTGTCAAATCCACCCTTAACTTTGAAGCAAAAGGGTGGGCGATATTCGTGTGCAGCCGTCTTGACCCGTGCCAGCATCAGAATGTCCTTCCACTCTCCCGGGCAGTATTGGTAGCTTCCATCATGGCAGGCTATCCTATTAATGTAGGAAACTTGATGTCCTACAATATCTCCAATGCAGTTCAAAAAGAAGAAAAATCATATCCCTACACCAACTTCCTCACAGAGTATTTCCACGACCAAGGGGTAGAGCCGAGGCATTTTGATGTGGAGGTGAAGGCTAAAAATCCATTCTCATGGTACCACCTCCAGGGAGCAGACAACCCTAAGTTCAAGGGTAAAGCCACTACCCCCACTGACCAGTTTAAAGAGCCAGGGGTAGTGGCTACCGGGTCAGTTACCGAGCCCTCCATAGCAGCCGATACTTCTGCCGGAGCAACTGCCATGCCCCTTTCTTCCTCTGGGCCATCCATCACAGTGCCATTATCTGTGCCTTCATCTTCCACCTACCCTCATACTGCACTACGGGTTTCACAGACACTATCCAGCCTCAACAACTGGATGCAAGCAGCTACCACAAAGCTGATTGTCCTATCTAGTGCAGTAACAGCACAGTTTTCAGCCCCATCAGAGATTCAGGTACCTCCATCATTGGAGGAGTCTTTGAAGAAGATTCTGGACAACCAGAACAAGATTCTGGACGACCAGAAGAAGATCCGGGAGACTCTTGATACACATGAGATGATTATTAAGGATTTGGGGAAACAAGTGAAGAAGATGCGGAAAACTCAGGCATCTAAGGATTCGGTGGAGAAGTTGAGCAAAGAGGTTCAGAAGATTGCTTCTGCCAGTGATATTCCACAGGACATGCTCATGGAGAAGACAGCCCCAGCAACACCTACACCAGTGCATGAGGCATCAGATGCAGCAGCTGGCCAGTCTGAGGAGCCGGCTGCCACTACACATATTGCTGAGGAGATGATCCAGATGCTCAGGCACCCCGTGCTCCCCCAGTCGGAGGATGTGGAGATCCAGTTAGAGGACACAGAGGGAGCTGATGATCCTATGCAGTCTGAGGACCTCACTCATGTTCCTGACCCTATGCAGAAAGAGACCACATAGGGAGTTCTCTTGACTCTCTAACCTTTCCCTCATCTTATTTTGATATAAACATTGAGGACAATGCTATTTTTTTTTTATATATTTTTGGGGGTGTGGTCCATTTTGATTTGATTTGATTTGGGTCCATTTTGATTTGATTTGATTTGTGATGACATTTGGTATGTAATAACTATGATACTATTTTTTTTAATCTTTATTTACCGTTATTTTCACCTTTGGTATGTATATAATTTTACCATTCGATATATATATTCATTTCCATTATGTATATATTTGTTTACTCCATTTTGTACATATTCAGTTTACTTTCCGTAGTTTACTTCATAACTTCTTTCGTTATTTTTCCTTAATAGCTTAGCTTCTTATTTCCTCTAGTAGCTTCTTTTTAAGTTTTTAGCTTCTTTTTACATTTTGTGTGAATAATAAGCTTTAGGTTTTCTTAATGCCACGGTTCTTTCCAAAGGTGGATGTTGTGTGAACCGGGTGGCTCTTCCCAACGATGGATGGCGTGACAACCTTCTTAAGGGATCGAATACGTTTTATTTTTGTTTTGGTGTATATAGTAGTAGTAATGAATAAAAATGTCTAAAGCAGGATTAAATTGGTACTAACACATTGACCTTTGACCTCATAGTTAGAGACAAGTTGATTGGCAAAGATTAGCTCTAGTTGTGACCTTTAGACTCTTGTGTTGACTAAAACAATCATCGAGTGGTTTCCTTGAGCCATTTGTGATTTCCAATCTTATCTAGGGTCATTGTGGGTCCTCGACTCTGTTCCCTTTAACAATCCAGCAGCTTGAGAGGTGAGGTATTGAATTGCAAGTCCAAGTCCCATGCCAATAAGTCTAGAACTTGCCCTGGATGTTTGTCTAGGCGAAATTCTAAGTGTAGCTCGACTTGAAAAATGATTGTAGGCTCTCTTTGGTACAATTTGAACTTTGAAAGCTTCCGTAGCCTACTAATATGATATCCCTAGTCAACCCCTTTGAGCCTAAGCCTTTTTCATTCAATAGCCACATTACAAGCCTTTATCCGTCCTATAATGACCCTCTCTTGGCACCCAATCTTTCCTTAGCATTCATGATGAACAATTGGCAAAATCATAAGTTTGGGGGAGAGACAAGGAATTTGAAAGTGATAAAATGTTCAAAGAAGAAAAATAATTGTTGAAAAGGAAAGGCAAAGAAAATGAAGAAAAGCCAAAAAGAAATACGTCAAAAAGAAAGTGAAGGTTGAAGGGATTCAAAGAACGCAATGATGAAAGGCATGGAATGATGAAAAAAGGGGGAAAACGTTTGTCATGAGTAATAAAGAGTGACGGTATGTCTCTCTAGTTCCACTAAGGAAGAAGAAAATGACTCAAAGAGTCAAGAAAGTATGAGTCGAAATGAGAAAATGGAGTGCTTAAGGAAAGATGAAACCATCATAGTTCGATAAAGTCCTACCTTGATCCAAAAGCACTCATCACATCCTGTTAAAACCCTATATGATTTCAAGTTGAGTGAGCTTACATTAGTGGTGATTTACATAAGGGACAAGCTTATGGTACTTAGAGTCGGACTTGTGGCATTCTTTTGAGAGTGATGAGCGCACTTCTTCACAATCCTTGTTTTGAGTGGTACATTCTAAAAAAAAGTGAGATTTGCTCATGGAGAGTAGAGGAGGAGGAGTTTGGGATCCACAATGACCTATGTGATAGAGCGAGCTTCCTTGATGAAATGATCCAACTCTGGATGCTTTATTGTCACATTAGAACTATAGTAGTCAAAAGGTCGTAATGTGATGTTGTTGATAATTCATTTGTGTTGAGGATAATTGTTAGTCCCAATTTATGCTTGATGGAATCACCTTAGGCCAGCTGAAATATCCTTTTCTTTTTCTTGTGGAGGTGGGAATTACCCTATTTCCTCGAGGACAAGCAAAAGCTTAAGTTTGGAGGAGTTGATAAGTAGGGATTTTAACCTATTATTTGCTCTCTTTTACTTGTGTTTAGGGCCAAAAATGCGTGAAGGTATTCCCGAAAACTAATGTAATATGCTTGCTTGCAGGGATTGTTCAAAATGAGCCAAAGGAGTCATAATCAACTCGTAAAGGAGTCAAAACTTGAACAAAAATCAAGACTGGGCCAAAAAATGTGAAATGCGGACCGCACAAATATTGTGTGGCCGCGAAAGCTACAACGCGGTCGCGAGCACTATTTTGAGGTCCGCAAAAGGAAGATTCAGAGAGATAGATTTTTGGTCTAAAACATGAATGCGGACCACATCAGAAAGGTGCGGCCGCGAAAGTACTTGCGCGGCTGCGATTGGAATTACGCGGACTGCGGTCGCTGAAGTTCAGAGAGCTTACATTTTAAGCAAAAAAAAAAATGCAGTCCGCGTCAAGATTATGCGACCGCAGAAGTCTCTTACGCAACCGCCATGGAAATTACGAGATTCGCGAAACCCAGATCCAGAAGTGAAGAACGCGGACCGCAATCAGAATTACGCGGCTGCTAAAGCAGGAGTGCGGCCGCGGTCAGAATTACGTGATTGCGTAATCTCTGCAGGGGTATTTTTGTTCAAAATTTTTAGCTTAGTATAAATAGAACTTTTTGTCATTTTTAGGATATGTTGTGTATTGCTGAGCACGTGAGACGGCTAGAACTTCCCTTTTGGGCAATTTTGTATTAGATTCACCTTTTAACATTAGATTTCCATCTTTTAATATAGTATTATGAGTTTTATATTCTTTTCATCTTTGATGTCTACTATTTCTATAAGTAGCTAGACCCATAGCTAGGGTTGTGACCCAACTCTAGGGTGGGTATTTAATGGGAACTGAACTTTAGGGCTTGAATGTTTATGAGTTAGTGATATTTAGCCTAGTTCTTGCTAGAATTGTAGAATTAGTGGTTGCAAACACTGATTCATGCTTTTATGACTTAGTCTCTTCTTGAGAAAGAGGGACTAATTCTAGGAAAACTAGGCTAACAAGGAATTGGGGTGAACTCAAGAAATTGATAGTTCCAATTAAAGGGTTAAACCTAGAGATAGTAATACCCGACTTGAGCTAATATCACGTGACTTGCATGAATACCCATTTGGACTTGAGAAAGCCAAATTGGGCAAAATCACTCAAACTATCGAGAGGTATAGAGTGAGTACTTGGGTGAGATAGCTATATCACGACTCCAAATTAGTCAGGCTTGCCCTAGATTCTTACTACCCGTTAGATGTCCACCGAGGCGGAAATCACTACCCTAGTCCTTTTAAACACTTGAAAACCAACATAAAAATATTGTACTTAGCTTTAATCATTGCATACAATAGAATAGAATTAGAAGTAGAATCAAAACCAAAATGTGTGGAAGCGTAATAAGGAACAAAATACGCATCTAGACTTAGATATAAACCTAATTCCAAATCAATTAACTCCCTGTGTATTCGATCCCGACCTTGTTGGGTAAAACTGCATCGACCATCCTCGCTACTCAATAGTAGTGCAGGCTTGGACCTAATCACCCGTAGGCTTAATGGTCGAGTGAGTGATTGCTCGAACTCAAAATGATGTAGCCCGTAGGCTTATTAGTCGAGTGAGTGATTCGAACTCGAAGTAATGTATCCCATAGGCTTAATGGTCGAGTGAGTGATTGCTCGAACTCAAAATAAAAATATTAGCATATAGGCTTAGTAGTCGAGTGAGTGCTTTCTCGAACTGGAAGTGATGTAGCCCGTAGGCTTAATGGTCGAGTGAGTGTTTCCCCGAACTCGAAATGATGTAGCTCGTAGGCTTATTAGTCGAGTGAATGATTCGAACTCGAAGTGATATATACCATAGGCTTATTAGTTGAGTGAGTGATTCGAACTCGAAGTAATGTAGCTTGTAGGCTTAAAGGTCGAGTGAGTGATTGCTCGAACTCGAAATAAGAGTAGCCCGTAGGCTTAGTAGTCGAGTGAGTGCTTACTCGAACTCGAAGTGATGTAGCCCGTTGGCTTATTAGTCGAGTGAATGATTCGAACTCGAAGTAATGTAGCCTGTAGGCTTAAAGGTCGAGTGAGTGATTGCTCGAACTCAAAATAAGAGTAGCCCGTAAGCTTAGTAGTCGAGTGAGTGCTTGCTCAAACTCGAAGTGATGTAGCCCGTAGGCTTATTAGTCAAGTGAGTGATTCGAACTTGAAGTAATGTAGCCTGTAGGCTTAATGGTCGAGTGGATGATTACTCGAACTTGAAATGATGTAGCTCGTAGGCTTATTAGTCAAGTGAGTATCTAAGTAATGTAGCCCATAGGCTAAATGGTCGAGTGAGTGATTGCTCGAACTCGAAATAAGAGTAGTCCATAGGCTTAGTAGTCGAGTGAGTGCTTGCTCGAACTCAAAGTGATGTAGCTTATAGGCTTAATGGTCGAGTGAGTGTTTGCTCGAACTCGAAATGATGTAGTCCATAGGCTTATTAGTCGAGTGAGTGATTCGAACTCAAAGTGATGTAGACCGTAGGATTATTAGTCGAGTGATTAATTCGAACTCGAAGTAATGTAGCCCGTAGGCTTAAAGGTCGAGTGAGTGATTTGCTCGAACTCGAAATAAGAGTAGCCCGTAGGCTTAGTAGTCGAGTGAGTGCTTGCTCGAACTCGAAGTGATGTAGCCCGTAGGCTTATTAGTCGAGTGAGTGATTCGAACTCAAAGTAATGTAGCCCGTAGGCTTAATGGTCGAGTGAGTGATTGCTCGAACTCGAAATGATGTAGCCCGTAGGCTTATTAGTCGAGTGAGTGATTCAAACTCGAAGTAATGTAGACCGTAGGTTTAATGGTCGAGTGAGTGATTGCTCAAACTCTAAATAAGAGTAGCCCATAGGCTTAGTAGTCAAGTGAGTTATTCGAACTCGAAGTAATGTAGCCCGTAGGCTTAATGGTCGAGTGAGTGACTGATCGAACTCGAAATAAGAGTAGCCCATAGGCTTAGTGGGACTTGATCTCGTTGATATTTCGGTTGGTAGTTCCCGATTTATGGGGGTAATGGTGGGCCCTTAAGCCTGCTTGCAAAATAGAAGATGAATTCTGAGATATCGGTAAGAAATTCTCTTTATGTCATTATACATATGTTTATGTTCTGTACCAGGGATCGAGCAAACTACATGAGCATGGTTCGTTTTGACCATTTGGCTCTTACAGATTTTCCTATCGAAAACCTATTGGTATGAAGTAAATTTCTTGCATCGAACTTGATATATTTGAGGGTAATCCCCCCCCCCCCAGTATTCAGGGTTGATTGTAAGGAGGCCTCTGATACTGTTGAATTATTCTAAGTTAGCACGATCAATGGTTTCCTCATTAAAAACCTTGCCGAAAAAACCATTCGGGATAAAACCGACCTAAGGGAAAAAGAGTGCAACGCGTGCTTTCAGACCTAAGGCTTTGTGTTGAATGATCCATCCTTATTCTTGATCGAACTTCTGCAAGCGTTAGTTTTGAAATATAAACGAACATGAGAGGGTCGTACCTTAGCAGTAGTATCGTTTTAGGTGCGACACGTTCCAATTGCTTGGTAGTTGTTTGTTGTTCATAATATCGAGCTTATAGGATCCTTTAGCGACGTTTTCGAGTACCTGATACGGTCCTTCCCAGTTTGTACCCAGTTTTCCTTCATTCGGATTTCGGGTGCTGATGGTGACTTTCCTTAGCACTAGGTCCCCGATTTTAAAATGGCGAAGATTGGTTCTTCGATTATAGTATCTTTCGATCCCCTGCTTTTGGGCGGCCAATTGGACGAGAACGACTTTTCGTTTTTCATCCAATAATTTGAGGCTAGTATTCATAGCCTCGTGATTTGACTCTTTTGTTGTAAATCGAAACCTGGCACTGGGTTCTCCGACTTCGACTAGAATCAAGGCTTCGGAGCCATATACTAAGGAGAATGGGGTTGCCCCCATACTGGACTTTGATGTTGCTCGATACGCCTAAAGAACTTCGGGTAGGATTTCTCTCCATTTTCCCTTAGCGTCGTTCAACCTTCTCTTTAGATTTTGAATGATAGTTTTTTCCGTCGATTCGGCCTGTCCGTTACCACTAGGGTGATACGGTGTTGATAATATCCTTTTTATCTTGTGGTCTTCGAGGAATTTTGTCACTTTGCTGTCGATAAATTATATCTTATTATCACACACTATTTCGGCGGGAATCCCAAACCGACATACGATATGATCCCAGATGAAGTCTATAACCTCTTTCTCTTTTACTTTATCGAACACCTGTGCTTCAACCTATTTAGAGAAATAGTCAATCATAAATAAAATGAACTTAGCTTTACCTGGGGCCGATGGCAGAGGGCCGGCAATATCCATTCCCCATTTCATGAATGGCCATGGGGATAGGACTGAGTGAAGTTGCTCCCCGGGTTGATGGGTCATCGGTGCAAACCTTTGACATTTGTCACATTTTCGAACAAACTCCTTTGCATCTTTATCCATATTGATCCAATAATAACCTGCTCTGATTATTTTTCGGACTAATGAATCGGCACCGGAATGATTTCCACAAGTACCCTCGTGAATCTCACATAGGACGTAGTCGGTGTCTCCTGGTCCTAAGCATACTGCCAATGGTCCATCGAATGTCCTTTTGTATAATGTTCCATCTTCAGCCAATGTGAATCGAGCAGCTTTGGTTCGTAGGGCCCTCGACTCTTTAGGGTCCGATGGGAGCTTTCCGTTCTTTAAGTATTCAATATATTTATTCCTCAAATCCCAGGTTAAACTTGTAGAGTTTATCTCGGTATGACCTTCTTCGATCACGGATCTCGAGAGTTGAACGACAGTCCTCGAGCTGATCTCATCTTCCCCAACCGATGACCCCAAATTTACAAGTGCATCAGCCTCACTGTTTTGTTCTCGAGGTACATGTTGTAAGGTCCATTCTTTGAAACGGTGCAAAGTTACCTGTAGTTTGTCCAAATACCTTTGCATTCTATCCTCTCGAACTTCGAAGGTTTTGTTTACTTGATTTACCACCAGCAAAGAGTCACACTTGGCTTCAATGACTTCTGCTCCCAAGCTTTTAGCTAGCTCGAGACCTGCAATCATGGCCTCATACTCGGCCTCGTTGTTAGTCAACCTAGTAGTTTTGATAGATTGCCTAATAATGTTACCCGTGGGCGGCTTTAAAACGATGCCTTACCCGGACCCTTTCACGTTCGAAGCCCCGTCTATGAAAAGAGTCCATACCCCTGATGATGTACTCGATTTCAATAAGAGTTCTTTTTCAATTTTGGGTATGAGGGTTGGCGTGAAATCGGACACGAAGTCCGCTAAAATTTGAGACTTGATGGCCGACCGGGGTTGATATTCGATATCGTACTCACTGAGTTCGACGACCCATTTGGCCAATCGGCCTGATAGTTCGGGCTTGTGTAAAATATTACGAAGTGGGTAAGTGGTTAATACGCATATGTGATGATATTGAAAGTATGGTCTTAACTTTCTAGAGGCGCTTATCAGTGCTAGTGCCAATTTCTCTAAGTGTGGATATCTAGTTTCTGCATCCCCTAAGGTTCGACTTACATAATAAACGGGAAATTGCGTACCTTGCTCTTCTCAAACTAGGAAACCACTTACCGCTATTTTCGATACCGCTAAGTACAAGTAAAATTTCTCATCTACCTTCGGAATGTGAAGCAGTGGTAGGCTCGATAGGTATTGCTTCAATTCCTCTAATGCATGTTGGCATTCCGGGGTCCATGCGAAATCGTTCTTCTTTTTTAGTAGAGAGAAAAATATGTGACTTCGATCCGATGACCTTGAAATGAATTGGCCTAAGGCAGCAATCCGTCCTGTTAGCCTCTGCACGGATTTTACATTGTCCATGATGGCGATGTCTTCGATGGCCTTGATTTTATCGAGGTTGATCTCGATCCCCCGATTCGATACCATGAAGCCAAGGAACTTGCCTGAGCCGACCCCGAAAGCACATTTCTCGGGGTTGAGCTTCATGTTGTATTTCCTAAAGATCTCAAACGTTTCCTGCAAATGAGTTAAATGGTCCTCTACGCGTAGGGACTTAACTAGCATGTCATCAATATAAACTTCCATCGATTTACCTATTTGTTCTTCGAATATTTTATTTACTAGGCGTTGGTAAGTAGCTCCTGCATGTTTTAGCCAGAAGGCCATTACATTATAATAATATATTCCATACTTGGTGATAAATGAAGTTTTTTCTCGGTCTTCCGGGTTCATTTGAATTTGATTATACCCGGAATAGGCATCGAGAAAAGTAAGGATCTCATGGCCGGCCGTGGCATCGATCATGCGATCGATGTTGGGCAGCGGAAAAGAATCTTTGGGGCATGCCTTGTTTAAATCCTTATAATCTACACACATTCTAAGTTTGTTCCTTTTTTAGGGACTACAACTACATTGGCTAACTATTCGGGGTATTTCACCTCCCGAACGGACCCTATTTTGAAAAGTTTAGTTACCTCATCCTTTATGAATGTGTGTTTTATCTCGGACTGGGGTCTTCTCTTTTGCTTAACCAGTTTGAACCTAGGGTCCAGGCTTAGCCGATGCGTCGTTATATCTGGTGGGATCCCTGTTATATCTTTCGTTCAGGCAAATGCTCGATCAGTTTGACTTGCTTCAGTTCTTCAATCGTTGATTAGGTAGCGTCGGAATCATCGGGGACCACGAAGGATCGAGGGATCCTTTGATCATCATCTTCATCAATCTTTTGATTTTCTAGTTGGGTTGAAGCTGACGTCTGTGATTGCTATTTGGCATCTCGTTCCCCTTTTGAGTCCGACCCCTTTGTTGACGAAGGTGAGGATATCAGAATTTCTTCAAAAATGACAAACATTTCTCTTGCGACCGGTTGTTCTCCGTACACTATTTTGACTCCCTCCAATGTTGGGAATTTAAGAACCTGATGGAGGGTCGAAGATACAGCTCTCATATTGTGGATCCATGGCCTTCCAAAAAGGGCGTTGTACCCCATGTCGCCTTCGATTACGTGGAATTTCATTTCCTGGATAGTCCCGGCCACGTTTATCGGCCGAATTATCTCACCTTTGGTGGTTTCACATGCCATATTGAATTCGTTTAGAACCAGGGTTGCGGGTACGACCTGGTCCTATAGACCGAGTTTTTCTACAACCTTCGATCTAATAATGTTGGCCGGGCTACCTGGATCAATTAATACACGCTTAACTTTAGTTTTATTCATAAGTACAGATATTACTAGTGCATCGTTGTGAGGTTGCATGACTCCTTCTGCATCTTCATAATCAAAGGACAAGGTTCCTATGGGTGCGTAATCCTGAGTTCGAGGTTGCTTTTCTCTCATAACTGATGTCTTCGTGCGTTTAAGCACCGGCCCCTAAGGGGTATCGACGCCACCGATGATTATGTGGATGATATGATATGGTTCTTTCTGTTCGTTTAGTTTACCGAAATCCCTGTTTTTAAATGATTTTTGGTCGTGTCGCTTAAAATTTCTCGAAGGTGCCCTTTATTGAATAACCGAGCTACCTCCTCTCTTAGTTGCCTGCAATCTTCCATTCTGTGGTCATGGGTGCCATGATATTCGCACATTTGATTGGGGTTCCTCTGGGAAGGATCGGTCTGCATGGGTCGAGGCCATTTAGTGTCTTTGATGCATCCGATAGCCGACACGATAGCGGATGCATCGATGCTGAAGTTATACTCCGATAACTTGGTGCTTCCTTGGATCCGGTAGGCCTATCGAACCCATTTCTGTTCATCAGCCCCGAGACCCTTGACCTCGATCACTTATTTTATTACCTTGTCCGGGGTTACGTCTCGATTCATTGATCTTGTGGTTTCCACTATATGGTCGGTATCGGTCCCTGATCGGACCTTGTTCTCGATTGATGTCCCTTCTAGCAGCGGGTTCAGAACCCAACTGATTGTCTTCGGCTCTAATTTTTGACTGGTACCGATTATGCACGTTGGCCCAAGTAATAGCTGGGTACTCGATCAGGTTATACTTCAACCGCCCTGAAGCCGTCGAACTTTGTTCGTTCAAACCTTGAGTGAAAGCCTAAACAGCCCAATCGTTTGTGACTGGTGGCAGATCCATTCGTTCAATTTGAAAACGAGATACGAACTCCCTTAGCATCTCATTATCCTTTTGTCTTACCTTGAACAGGTCCGACTTCCTGGTCTTGACCTTTATGGCCCTGGCGTGTGCTTTTACAAAGGAATCTACAAACATAGAAAATGCATCGATAGAATTAGATGGTAAATTATGACACCATATCATTGCTCCCTTTGACAGGGTTTCACCGAATTTCTTCAATAATACGGATTCGATTTCATCGTCCTCTAGGTCGTTCCCTTTAATGGCACATGTGTAAGAGGTGACATGTTCGTTGGGGTCGGTAGTTCCGTTATATTTAGGAATCTTGGGCATGCAGGATTTCTTTGGGATCGATTTAGGAGCCGTGCTTTTGGGGAAAGGCTTTGGTACGAATTTTTTGGAATCTAAGCTCTTCAATATCGGTGGTGCTCCCGGGATCTGATCAACCCTGAAGTTATATGTTTCCACCTTTTTGTCGTTTGCCTCGATCCTCCTTTCTCCTGATTCTATTCGTTTGGTCAGTTCTTCGAACATCTTATTAATTTCGGGATTAGTCCCCGGCTCTTGCTTATTTGACCTTACTATAGCTGGTTCCGTCCTGTGGGTGATTTCTCGGGGTAGACTGGGCTCCGGTTTGCTCGGTATAAGGGTTTGACTCTGCAACTCAGCTGTTGCTGCCTGTTGAGCTTGTAACATTTCGAAAATTATACACAAGCTGACGTCGTTTTCCTCGACATTATGGGTATCTCGAGCTACAGATCGAGTGCCACCATGAATGCTATTTTCAGGTTCAGAATGTAGGTTTGCCTCGATGGCCACGTGCGAATTAACGTCTAATGGCACTTTGACTCGAGCTCCAACGGTGTCGACAAGCGGCATTCCGACCCCAGGCGTCAAGTTGTTGTTCTCACCTTGAAGGCCAGTTTCGTTGTCGATAGGTAAGGCCATCTAATTTGAGAGCTCGTCGTTGCTAATCCGAAATCAAAGGCACTTCCGAAAATAAGCGTAAAATGGTGTGTTTTTGCAGATTCGTATCAAATAATCACTATTATCCTTAGCCCCATGGTGGGTGCCAAACTGTTTACCCGAAAAACGGATAGAGTTGAATTTGTATGTAGTTCTAAGGGTATGTGGTATAACTTGACACGAATCGTAAGAGTAAATGGAAATATCGAATATTGATTGTAAAGAATGAAAAATAAACAAAGTTGAGAAGAGGATAATTTATAGATTAGGCAAGATGAATCAATCTCTGAAATTAAAAAAGGATAACTCTTCAATATAGGAGTGTATGATATCTCAGTTACAATATATGCCAAACTTGTCCTTTTACATAAATATAGCCATCCCTTTTATAATGAGGAATCTTACTTTAGATATAATTAAAAATATATAGTGGGGAACCCATGACACATCAGTTTTTCCCTAATTCCCGCTGAGATTCTCTCCCTTAGTGCGGCTGCAACGACTCTTGTCTACGAGCTCGATCCTGAACGGACTCGGTATTGGTCAATATTGGTCGGTTTCCAGCTTTAGAGTTCGATGAGGGTTTGAGGTTGATACTGACTCGGGGTCTGATAATGACTTGGGCTCGGTATTGGTTGGCCTCTGGCCTTTAAGCTTGATTCAATCATATATCATCATAGTTCGATTCGGACCCGAGCTCGATAATGACTTCGAGCTCGGTATTTAACATGTACCTGAAATCTGAAGTTCGTTTGTACCATTTTCGGATCCATCTCGATTTTATGAAGACTTTTTTCGGTCCCTTATGTTTCCATCTCGATCAGACGTACGAACGCCGAAATCAGTTTCGACCGTATACACATTTTAAAATGTACTATTCTTGTTTTTTGTTCTCATCATGTTAACTTTCAAAGAATTTTCATATAATTAGAATAAATATGCAACAGTGACATGAATATAACAAGAAGAAAATATTTTACAAATTGCTGACTAGACAGAAACTGAAAGAAGTTTGAAGAGAAAAATAGAGTTATAGCACTAGAATTCTAAAAGAAAGTTAAAAGAGTAAAAAAGAGGTTACGAAAATTATAGTGACGCTGGCATTATCTTCATTTCTTTTATTGACTATGAAGTTAAAGAGGATTACACTTAGGGTGTGTTTGGTATTTCCTTAAATATTTTCCATTGAAAATGTTTTCCTAAAAAACGTTTTCATAGAAAATGAGTGATGTTATCACTTATTTTTCCTTGTTTGGTTGGTGAGTGAAAACTTTTTCCGGAAAATATTTTCTAGTGTTTGGTTAGAGAGTAGAAAATATTTTTTAGAAAAATAATTTTTTATGCTACTCACGTCACCCCTCCCCCTCCCCAAGTCCCTATGTTTCCTATGCTTTCCCCCTCCCCCCTCCCCTCCCCCGCCCACACACAAATACCCAACATTTTTATAACCCTATTCTTCATAATTTAATTATTCTTCTAAAAATTCACACAAACCCAAATGAACTAATGTGCTGCTTTACTATTTTACGCAAAAATAACGTTGAACTTGTGCTCCATAACTAAAAAAAATACTCCTTTTTTGGTTGAAAAAGAAAGTACTATTTCTACAACATGAAAATAAAGTACTCATTTTGTTGAAATGAAAGAAAATTCATTTTCTACATCATGAAAAGAAAATACTCATTTTGTTGAAATGAAAGAAAAAACTTTTTCTACATCATAAAAAGAAAATACTCTTTTTTTTAAAATAAAAGAAAATATTTTTTACTACATCATTTTGTTGAAATGAAAGAAAATATTTTTTACTACATCATTTTATTGAAATGAAAGAAAATATATTTTCTATATCATGAAAAGAAAGTACTTTTTTTGTTAAAATAAAATAAAATATTTTTTATATCGTGAAAAGAAAATACTCATTTGTTGAAATAAAAAAAACTTATCTATTACATGAAAAGAAAGTACTATTAATAATATTTCTATTTAGGTGGGGGTGGGGGTGGGTGGAGTGTGGGGTGGGTTGGTGGAGGTTGGTGGGGATGAGGAATGAAGGGAATGTTGGAAAAGAGTTTTGGAAAATGTTTTCCCTTCTCTTGATAGGGAAAATGAGTTCATGGGGAAAATATTTTTTAAAACATTTATGCCAACCAAACATAAAAAAATTAAAAAATATTTTTCGAAAAATATTTTCCTTCATACCAAACACACCCTTAATATTTTATTAATTTCTATTATACATAGGGGATATGGGAAGGGAATTACACGTATACTCTTGTTTCATAAGTGAAATTGAGTAGTGTTAACCTAAATAGTCACTATTCCTGTTTAAACTAAAAATAGCCGACAAATGTATAATATGTGTATAACTATGTATAATCAGTGCATAATCTATGTATACCTGCTAGGAAAAGTAAACAATGAATCTATTCGGCTATTTGTGTAAAGATGCCAATCCAACATTCGTAAAATAAGGGGATTAATTAGAATTTATTTCGTTTTAATTATTACTAATGCTATGTCTGTTCTGTGGCATAATTACATATTTACATTACATCATAGTACAGCTCGGACAAATTGAAGAGTGGTAATAACAATTCAAGTTTGGATTATCAAATTCAAATAATAGGACTTCCTATTTCGGCTGGAATTTAACATATTTTGCTAAAACTAAATATTCGTATTTCTTATGGTATTTTTTCAGGGTGATTCCACAACTAACACATTTAATAAGTGAAAGATATTTTAAAATTTGACATGAAGAATTAAAATATTAATTCAGCACCATTTGGTTCTCCATATTTTACCCGAGAAGGGACAGGACATCATATATTACCAAACAATGTGAATAAAGTCCAAAAAGGAGGGAAATTATTAACGAAACACACAGAAAAAGGAGAAACGTTAAAAATGAAAAGAGTGAAAAAACATGCATGTGAAATGTGATGCAAAAGTGGACAGGTACTTGGCGTGAAGATGAAAACATGAGTGACTGTGGGATTTGGTATTGTCGACCAAATACATCACAATCTATTCATTGTCATTCTGACTAATTTTGATTCCTGCCATGTAAAATTCGAAAAGCTTTTTTTACCAAATGTTTTTTTTATACCTGAAACTCGAACCTAAAACTTTTGATTAACAATAGAGAAATCCTGTCAATTTCACCCTAAACCTTACTATAATGCCTTTTACATTCTAATTCATTTACTCTCCTCTCATCTCCTCGCTTTGGTATGAAAGAAACAATTTAATAGTCAACTTTTGACCACGTAAAAAGAAATGTAATCTACTTCTGAAACTGTTGTAATATGAAACACTACTTTTCTTTTCTTTTCTTCTTTTGATTTTTTTTTTATCTAGATCCGATATATTACTAAATTGATAAATGCACAATATTTGACTCCATAAATTTTATTATTTAAGCATTATTATTTTTATTGAACAAATAAATGTAAAGTATTTGCTTTTATGTTAAATCTGTTAATTAATTAAACATAATAAATCTATATTCTCACAAAGCTTGATCTTTTTTGAGTTTTTTTTTTCCAAATCTTTTTTGAGTTAACATCACTCAATTTGGTATAAACACGATAATCTTTCATTTCTTTTTTTTATGTGTTAGTCAATAATGATATAACTATGCTATTCTAACTTCTAAGATACTTTTAGAGCATGTTTGGAAAGTCACATGAGAATTGAATTTGAGTGTAATTACACCGTTTGACATGTTTGTCTGGCCAAGTGATTACTTGGTCAATATAGAATTGGTTGTAATTGGGGAGGTGAGAATTGATGGTAATTACACCGTGTAATTACAAGTTATTTTTTAATTTCTTTCCTTTTTTATTTTTATTTTAATTTATTTTCTTTATAACTTTTTATTTCCATTATTTTGATTTCTTTTATTTTTACCTTTTAATTTCTTTTTAATTTTAAAATATATTTTATTTGTACATTATTTATCTTTTATTTCTCTACCTTTATTTCTTGTGAATCCATGTAACTGCTCATATATTTTATTTCTTATTTCTTTTATTTTCTTCATTTAGTGTAACTGCGTTATTATTTTAGTTTTTAAAACTACACCTCCTAATATTAGAAATAATGAGTCATTAACAAACCTCGCATATAATGGTTGATGTCATTAAAGTAGAGTTTCGTTCTTGAATAATGCTATAAACTTATTATGTTTCCTAATCTTAAGTTGTATTGGAACTTATTTTTATTAAGTTGGAATTTGACATATGTTAAACTTTTTTTTTTTTTGGATTTTGAAATTATGTTATATTTATGATTCCAATTTACTTGATTTAATAGTATTAGTTTGTTATTCACATTGCATGTAATGACATTATATTTGTAGATATCAAGTTATTTTATCAAACATGCATCCCCATGATATTCTTACAAAATGTATGTTTTAGTTTTTATAATTAATTAAATTAAATATTATAAATTGAAAAAACATACATCAATTATTTTTACAATATTAGTTATAAATATATGATTACTCATTAATATATATTCAAGAAAAAATATGCATCTTAAATACCAAATCTAATATCATTTATACTTATAAAAAAATATTTATAGGCATATATTTATTATATTAACGTTTAAATTTTGATAATTACTTCATTTAAAATTTAATCTAACTGTTTAATTACACTTGTGCAACCAAACAGTACGTTTATAATTAAAGTATAATTACGTTATGACAAACAAACATATAATCGTAATTACAATACTGTGTAATTACTAGGCTGTGTAATTATTACCCTAATAATTACACCAATTCTAATTAACTGGTGGCTTTCCAAACAGACCCTTAACTTAACATATCATGATTTCTAATATGTGAATTTACTTCATTTGGAAATTGATATTTAGATTCAAAAAAGATATGCTATTTTTTTAAATTTCAAATTAGGTCATTCTTTTAAGAACAAAAGAATAATTCTCTAATGGTACTTTTCATACTGCCTTAAATAAAATTCTCTAATGGTACTTTTCATACTGCCTTAAATATTTCTTTAGCTACCTTGTGGACAAGGGGCGTAGTTGTTTTTACATAAATCAAAGATTGCTTACTGTTTCCTCTTTTAATGCACCACTTCAGGCCACCTCTTCTCTCTCTGTATGTATGTATTCTTTCCACACCCACCACTTCATTCTCATCTCATCTCCCAAACCCCCTTCTTCTCTCTCTCTCTCTCTCTCTCTCTCTCTCTCTCTCTCTCTTCTGTTTCTTCTGTTAAGCAGTAAGTTCTGTATGTATCCTTAACGTATCTGTTGATTGTTCTTTTTCTGTGTTCTGAATTGTAAAGAACTGTAGTTTTATTGTCAACACTTATAAAAACAGCTCAAAATCTTTGATCATTTTTCTAAAACTGTTTCTAATACTTCTTTGTTTGCATTTCAGGTTGTTATCATAGATCTGTTGCTTCTTCTGGCTGCAGTTTAATTGGTACATTCTTTGTTTTGATCTTTTTTTTTTAATCTTCCCATATATGTTTTTGTTTTCTTATAAACTACGTACTACTAGTTATTTGCTACAGTGAACCAATGCTGGGGCTTCATGTGTTGGTTACAATTTATTTGAGATTTCTTTTTCCTTTCTTTTTAAGCTTTTCAGTTCTTGTGTTATTTGTGAATTTAAAAAGAAAAAAAAAAAGGCCTAACTCTGTCTCCACTCTTCAGCACCCCAATTTCTCTACCGTCTCAGCTGAGATTTTCTGCCGCTGCAATAAGGACCATCGTCTCCGTCACTGAATCCGGCCGTGAAATCTGAATACCCATTTTAGGTAAATTTTCATAGTCCAGTTTTTGGTGCGTTTTTTTCGTCCATTTTTTGCAGTAAAGGTGATTACTTTATGAAAATTTAAAGATGTATTGAATTGTATTGTTATTCAGATGATAATTTTAGCTGTTGGGTTGGTCTCCTTTCTCTGTTTGTGTTTGTTCAACGGGTTTCATTTGTCTGCTGAATTTGTGAACTGTAACATGAATAAAGCTGTTGCGAATAAAAACTACATTTTTTAAAGTAGCAGTAAAGATGGAGTAGTAATATTTTCAATTTACCTGATATAGAATCGCTCCTGATGTCTAGATCCAGTAGCCATCAGACATTAACCCCAAGAGAGGAACATTGTGGGGGTTCTAACAGTGCAATCAAACAGGAACTTGATGAGTGAAATCTGTTAACTAAAAAGAAAAAAGAGAACTTTTCGAATCACTATATCCCGGGTACCTTGATAACTTAGGATTAGTGATGATAGGGTTGATGTGATATCTCAAAACTGGAATTTGATGGTATATTTATAGGGGATATGTGGGGAACTTACCAAGGAAGTTAAAAAGTTTGGGAGATGAAATGTTGTCGTGGTTTAGGCTAATATGCTGATGATGCCTCTGGTCCTTGTGATGGAAGACTAAAGCATAAGGAAAATCTTAAACATGTTGAAAGGTGGTTCCCTTTGGTTATTGAGCTTCTGGGAACTTTGTTTGAACTTCCTGTTTATCATATTTCCCGTCCTCTCTGATTGTTCAATTACTCTGCAAACGAAAGAAGAGGACACACTTGATTCTTAAGGAGACCGTGAAAGCTAATTGCATACAGCTGCTTCTGACCTTTCTCCACTTAATACCAAAGTACTCCCTTGTAAGTGATCTCGCATGCTTAAGGTCATAGCCTGTGTCAGTTACTTGCTAGCTCTGAAATATAAGATTGTCCTGGCACTGATTGTTGATGCTCCTTGATCCTTACTTCAAATGCTGATATTTTAGCATACGGAAAGTCTGGTAATTTGTAGTTGGTGTCACTTTGTTAAATTAAGTCCATCATTAAAGATTGCCAGATTAAGACACAGAGCATTTTACTTCTCAGTGTCATCAGCCATGTAAAGGCAATTGATCTGAAGTCAGCTTTAAACTTTCTCAATCTTGTAATGAGTATTATTGCTTGGTGCCTGATCCTTATGCATAAAGGGGTACCTTGCTTGCATTTCTTGGCTCATTCTTTGGTGTTGAATCTTGTTTCTTCATGCATGCCAAGTCAAGCAAAATGCTGTAGGCTAGGATACCAGGCCTCGCTCACTCTAATTATCTGTCTAATTTCATTTCTGTTGTAACCTCAGATAATTGGAAACCACATTACAGTAATCATGCTTCTGTTGGCTGCTAAGTATTTATTCGTGCTTTTGTGGTGCTAAGTGGTTGTATATGTTTGCACATTGGTCCACTGCTAAAGTTCTATCTTTCTGATGGATGAACTGGGCTGTTCTCTGTCAGTGGCTTCTATATAGAAACAATAAGGGCCCAGGACGCACATTGTAACAGCAAGCTAGACAGTCTAGTAATTTGTGTTGCTGTTTGATTGTCAGCAGTCAAGCATCCTACTGACGTTCTTCCCTGCTTGTCATCTTTTTTATTTCTTCTCCATGGGTAGGGAGTGGATTGAGCGAGGGGCATACTGAAGGATGTGAGTTTAAGTCCTGCAGTTCAATTGGGAAAAATTCCAAAGGTCGTCTTTTATAGTTTTTGAACTTGCCCCAGTGCTTTTTGGTTCAATGACAAAGGTAATACAGTGCGATATGTTGGAGGTGCGCATTATTAGTTTGAATCTTAGCAGTGGAGAAGGGTAGAGGGCAGACACATTATCCATCACAGTTTCGAAGTTGGGAAAAAATAGATTTTGCGGTTATTAGAATAAAGTTCAAAATTCTTTGTATGCGATCTAATTCTTCTCCATTTAAAGTTTGATTTTTAAGTGGAGAAAGGTAGAGGGCGGACACATTATCCATCACAGTTTCGAAGTTGGGAAAAAATAGATTTTGCGCTTATTAGAATAAAGTTCAAAGTTCTTTGTATGTGATCTAATTCTGTGCATGCAATCTTATTGATACTTGTCAAAAGTAGATTGTTGGTCTTCACCAAAAATTCCCCTCCTACTTTTCTTTTTCCTTTTTATTTGGGGTGGATTTGCAGACAGAGTGCCATGATTTCGAGCAGCAACTTCATTCATAAGACTCACTATGAGATCCTAGGTGTGAAGGAGGATGCAGATTTTGAAGAAATCCGTAAAGCCTATCGGTCAGCCATACTTTGTTTTCATCCAGACAAGCAGCAAAAGCCATCAGAAACATCCAATTCTAAGTGTCTGACAGAAAACAAATTTTTGGAGATACAGAGAGCTTGGGAAACCCTTGGCAACCCGAGGTCACGTGCACTTTATGACGGTGAATTGCTAGCTTTGAGACAGGACGTAGCAATTGCTGAATATGTTAGCTTAGAGGACCTTACAATTCAAGATTCTGGTGATGTTATAGAGCTTTCTTATCCTTGTAGATGTGGTGACCACTACTTTATTGATTCTTTAGAATTGGCTGACACGGGTTGTTCAATATCAATAGAAGGGTGTACAGTCTTTTTGCTGACCTCTAAATCTTTGCCAGCATTTATTGTGCTTCCTTGTGGATCTTGCTCACTTAAAGTTCGCCTACTGATTAATGGCGATACTAGGCTTCACAGAGATGTTCACTTGTAATTGTGACTAGTTGGAAAACATTATTATCTACAATATTTTTGCAAATTTTTTTGAAATTGAAATGACAACGGAAAATCGGAAGTCTGAAATTTCTTGTGTTTTTTTTTTGGTTACTTGAGTGCCAACAAATAGAAAGGGTCAATACCTGAGTTTTTTCTGATTCAGAACGATTACTTTTCTCTCCTCCCTCTGTCTCTCTCTCTAATGGCTACTTTTCTCCCTCTCTCTTCGACCCCCTTTCTTCTCCGTCGAGTAGCCCCACCCACCGGCAAGAACGCCGGCGACCACACGCAGGTAAGCAAGGGTGGAGTGGATGAAATGGAGTCTAGCATCTGGAGTACTGTGTGACACGAAAGTGCCTCTGTCACTTAAAGGTAAGTTTCATAGAGCGGTGGTTAGACCGGCCATGTTGTATGGGGCTTAGTGTTGGCCAGTTAAGCAATCACACATCTAGAAGATGAAGGTAGCAGAGATGAGATAGTTGAGGTGGATGTGCAGGCATGCTAGGATAAGAACGAAGTTATTCGGGAGAAAGTGGGCGTAGATCCTATGGATGACAAAATGCGGGAAGCGAGACTCAAATGGTTCGGGCATGTACAGAGGAGAAGCCCAGATGCCCCGGTAAGGAGGTGTGAGCGGTTGGTTTTGGAGGGTACGAGGAGAGGTAGAGGGCGGCCTAAGAAGTATTGGGGAGAGGTGATCAGACAGGACATAGGGTGACTTCAGATTTTCGAGGACATGGCTCTTGATAGGAAGGTGTGGAGGTCGAGCATTAGGTATGTAGGTTAGGAGGTAGTTAAGCATTGTTCTTCTTTGTACATGTGTGAAGCTAGTCTGACAAGGCTTTGTCTTAGACTGCTAGTGTTCATGTTGTGTTTACACTATTCTACTGTTTTTCTTTGTGCCAGACCTTATCTACGGATTATTGTTAGTGCTTTGCATCTTTTCTCTAGTTCTTATGTTGCTGTCATTATTTTTATTATTTTCTATCGATTGTATTGATATATTGTCTCTCTTCTCGTCTTCTTGAGCCGGGGGTCTTCCGGAAAGAGCCTCTCTACTCCCTCGGGGTAGGGGTAAGGTCTGCGTACACTCTACCCTCCCTAGACCCCATTTGTGGTATTTTACTTGGTTGTTGTTGTTGTGTTATTTGTGAATTTGTTTTATTTGAGATGGGTTTCTTAATGGAGATTTTCTGAGAACTATAATGAGTTTTTGTTTTAAAGGTTCTACCTTTTTTTTCTTGTTTTCTTGTTGGGTCTGCTGATGTTTGATTCTATGTATAAATGGAGATTTTTCTTGAGTTTTTATGGGTTTTTGATTTGAAGGTCCAATCTTTTTTGCTTTTTTTGGATTGCTGATGTTTGATTCTATGTTTAAATGGAGATTTTTCTTGAGAATTTTAATGGGTTTCTGTTTTAAAGGTCAAACCTTTTTTTTTTTTTTTTGTGGGTTTGCTGATATTTGAGTCTATGTATAAGTAGAACTTCTTGAGTTTTAATGGGTTTCTGATTTAAAGGTCCATCCTTATTATTTATTTTTTGGGTTGCTTGTATAGAGCTCTTTCTTTAGGCCCTCTTTTGTTTTCAGGAAATTAAGGAAGAAAGCCATTTTATGTGGTCTTTGATGCTTCTGCATACAGCTGATTTGAACATGGAATGTGTTAATCTGCTTATTGTTTTGATGAAAAAATCTTTTTCTCATCTTGATGATGTATTGAAGAGTTAAAAGGTTGGGAATCTTTAGTCCATGCTCTCTGGAGTTTTAAGAATCCAAAATCTAGAAATCTTCATTTGTTCAATTTTAGTCGATGCTCATTGGTATTTGATGACTGTGTATCTTATTGCAGATATATCTTCTCTTTTATCTTTTTTTCTTCTCATTTCTGTTTAATCCTTCTTCTTCTCATGCCAGCTGTTCATATGACCAAATTCTTCTTTTGTTTTCTTTTTTCTCTCTTTTTTTGGTTTTATTCCCACTACCTCAGTCCAATATTTCTAGTGCAATTTCCCTTCATGGTTGATGATGTCTGTCTATTTTGTCTCTATTTAAACATGTCTGAGTGGTTTAAATAATAGTTTTGTATGTAAGTAGAACAAGTATCAGGATATCTGTACATAACTGCTCTTAAAGTATACCATATTGAAGGATAATTTTCAAAAATATCAATGTTGTTATTGGGAGGAAATATACTCTTATGACCTTCATTTCATCGACAGGAATCAAGGTCGCATAGAGGCTCTGGATTCTAGGCAATAATAGTAGTTGCACATAAAGTGCAATGTTTTGTTGACATGGAGATGTCTTATCTGGCTTCTTTTGAGAAACCTTGTTTATGTGAAGAGAATGAAATGCCTTTGAGAGCATGATACTCTATAATTGTGGTATTGATGCGAATGCATTAATTAGATGTAACTGTATCCGAATTCGGTTGTGAAGGCATGTTAATATGCTCATCAGCTAACAAGTGGAGAAATCCTTGCTTCAGTGATATACAAGTATACAACCTTTCTGTTCTTAAACCCTTAGATATAATTCTATGTTGCACTCTCTCAGGTACCCCAACCCCACCACACCGCCACAAAAAAAAAAAAAGGAACAGTAACATTTTCCACCAATCTTTTCTGTTGGCATTGAGGCCACATTTTACATCATTATCATAACATGTTGATTATAATACTATTCTACTGCTGTCTTATGTTACCTGCCTAAATTGGAGTAAGTATGGTTTACTTTAAATTTTCCAGGTCTGCTAAGAACAAAGTGTGTGGATCTTCAGGCACTACGATACTATCTCAAATTCTCTTTGAGGTTGTAATTTGGTGTATAATATAGCCCTAATGCAGGGGCGACGGAGTACCTTCGGTTCCCTTCAAGAATCTTTAGGTTTCAGTCATGGTTCTACGTCTAGTGATGGTGGTGCAGATCAGCAGATATGCTGGAATAATTTGCAAGATCCTGCACAAAATCACCTGCCAGATTATATGGTATCTTCTAATGAGACCAATTTTCCATTTTTCGACCCTGTGAGCCAAGAGAGACAGAACGTAACCGGGTGGAGTTTAGGAGAATCCAGCTCCTCAATTACACCGAATTGTGCAAGTCAGAGTGAACAGAAAACAGATCATGGAAGGTCATCCACGATGACTACTTATCCTGGACCTTCACATTTCTGTAACGAACAGCAATATGGGTCTTCTGACATTCTGTCATTGAGTAATACTGAAGAAAATTTAAACAGCCATCGAATAGATAACATCACTTTATTTTCTCGAGGTTATAGTTCTAGCACTATTCCTCATGATATCAGCAGAAATCCAGTATTTGAGGGGCACAGCGACGATAATGATGATGACGGTGACTCTCAAGTGATGGAGTGTACTCCATACAACTCTGATAGACCAGGAAAAGAGCAAAAATCATCTGCTAGTACTTCTGGAACTAATGGATATTTGATGGATGATAGTGATGGCAGGCCAGACAGTACACTGGATGGTCGGCGCTTTTGTAAGAGAAAAGCATTTGAAGGATATCTAGCGCAATCTTCAGGGAGTGGTAGTTCTAATTATATTCCTCTTGCTGAGAATGACTTATGGGATTCTACACCTGCTCCTCCACATAGTATGAGTACAGGTGCAAATATCTCTGCTCCAACAGAAAGTAACAGAAGCATCAATATGTCAGAGCAGGTGATCCCAAGACTTGGGCTTACCATGGGAGGAGCTGTTACAGAAACTCCTCTTGATACACTGGCTTCAAGATCACAGAGAAATTTCAGGGTGAGGATTAATGGCTCACTTCAGCAAGATTATCTTCCTAGTAATCCCTTTCCTGCTGTGGATGATGTTGGAAATGTTAATCTGTCATCTGAACAGCAATTACCAGAGCTCCTTCCTAATATCTCTTTGGATTTGAGGTCTATATCTGCTACAGATAGTGGAAATACTCAAAGGCAGCCTGTTGTAATGCATGTTCCTTCTCTGCATCGACGTGCACATACTAGGTGGAATTCAGCATCAAGTTCAAGAACTGGCAGTTCATCAAGTTTTTCTGGTGAGAGAAATTCAGCAACATTTGAAGAGCCTAACTCAAGAAGTGTGTCAAGAAACATCTCACAACATCCTATGTTCATACCTTCAACTGATGGGAGAAACTGGAACCAAAATCTTGCCAACTGGAGTTTAGCTGGAAGAAATATTTCTGTTGCTGGAAATGTCGCATCCACATCTCGCAACAGCTCCAGTTCAGGGGTCCACACATCCCCTCCTACTAGGGTTCTCCACAGATCTCCTCAATATCATCGGAGACTGCAAGAATTAGTCCGTAGATCTTTGTTGTCTTCAGATGGCGCTGAATCTGGAGGTCATAGTGGTAATAATCGTCCACTACATTTGAGTTCTGCTGTCTCACAGGAGATGGCACTATCTGGAAACCATGAGCATCGTACATCGAGTTCAAGGTCAGCAATGATGTCGGAGCGGCATCTTGATGGTGCTACCGGAGTCCCCTATTCCTGGAGGAATTTGGCTGCTGCACGTGAACGAAGAAGCAGGGTAGTCTTTGAGGTATTTTCACTTAACTGGTCATGTCATAGTTATCACCTCCTCGTCTCATTCAGCATGAATTGTTGGGTGCGCAGGTGTTATATCCTGTCACTCCAGTTCCATTAAATTTCCTTTAGTGATCAAATTAAGGGCAGGGGTCCGCAACCGCAAGGGGTAAAACAGGCGGCCCACCCAACTTTGTTTTATACATGCATACCTGTCCCTAAGTTGGATTGACTGATCAAATTAGGGAAGATATGGATTTAATTTATGGGTCTCACATGTTTTACCAAATTTCGGATTAGCAGATCTTTATTGTTAACTTGTTATAGAACTAGAATGAGAAGGCCTTCGTTCCTTTTTTATGCAATGTAGTTTGCAATGTTGACGCCTTCTTTACCAGTTACTCACCAGCTAAATATCTTTTTATTGAACAGATTCGCAATGTGTTAGATCTTATGCGCAGGGGAGAGGGCCTAAGATTTGAGGTTAGATTCTTGCCATTACCTTATCAAAAATAATACAAAAAGATTTGAGTTTAGGTTCTTACTGTCACTTCAACTGAATGATGGGCTTTATACCTATTTCCCTTTCATAATGGAAGTTAGAGGCGTAGCAAAATGATGGGACATGAAGAGGTTTTGAATCAGTTTTCTTCTTGTCTTTGGGAGGAGTTAAACTGATAGAATTAGCTACCAGACCATCTCTTCCCAAACTTAAATGATTCCTTCCTCATATTCCAGGATGTTATGATGCTTGATCAGTCAATCTTCTTTGGGATTCCGGATATTCATGATCGCCATAGGGATATGCGGCTTGATGTTGATAATATGACATATGAGGTTAGTGTGCTAAACAGAACTACATTACATTCTATTGCAAAGATGTTGTGCTAAACTGTGCCTATGTGATGTGTTTCCAGGAATTACTGGCACTTGGGGAGCGCATTGGGGATGTTTGCACTGGGCTAACCGAAGAAACTATTTTGAGTCGTTTGAAGCAGCGAAATTATATTTGCATAAAAACAGAAGAACCTGAGGATGCAGAACCATGCTGCATATGTCGGGTACTGAATTTGATAATCTCTACTATTATTGCGTGCCTGCTTAAAGTTCATTCATTTAGATTGGACCTCGTTAAGTGGAGTTTTAATAGATTTTCAATCATTTGTAGGAAGAATATAACGATGGAGATGATCTTGGAACACTGAATTGCGGCCACGACTTTCACGCTGGCTGCATTAAGCAATGGCTCATGCAGAAGAATATATGCCCGATTTGCAAAACAACAGGGCTGACTACGTGAGGAACCATATTCTCATGTCTAAAGAAAACGGATCGCCAACTTGGGAATTTGACGCCACTAAGTGTGCCCTCTTCTCTTCCATGGCTTAATTTGAGGAAGATCCTGTATTTTTTTTTATTTGATCTCCATTGGGGAGTTTATTCAAGAAGTCAAATTATCGCTAGCAGGAGGATTAGACAATCATTTAGGGAAGAATTACATTATTGTTATCTGGAAATTTACATTTCCTATTCCAATTAATTGAAAACCTTGAACATCAGCATGGTTTATTGTCTTCGCTATTCTTTTTGTACAAAATACATGAGTAGTATCCCTATGCATGCCTTCAAACGTTTTACCAGTTTTGAGGATTCATATTATAGCGTTTCCAGCTAGTTTTGGATTGATTGTTGTGAATTGAATCTTGTACCTTTGTTAGGAGGGATAAAGGATAATTAATCCGGGATTAAATTTGAGATGAGTTTATCTCATGTTCGGTTGGGATAAAATCGTGGTATACCTAATTAATTATCCCAGGGTGTTTTTTGTTCCTATGAGAGGGCGGGATAACTATCATGCTTTGACAATATATCGTTTATCCAAAAAAAGAAAAAGGAAAAGAAAAAATCATTTATTTACATGATCAGCTTCTTATCCTATATTGTATAACGCCTATTACTTATCAAAAGAAAATTGTGTAATGCCTATTTTAACATTTATTCTTCAGTCTTGCTTGTAAGTAGTTAGAACTTAAAAGCGTAGAATTTGCAGGCAATTGATGAAGACCTAACAATTGAATAAATGAAAGTTGAGTAGGCCTCTTTTTTCCCATTACCTAAGAATAAGAAAGTAGAGAGTGGTTACCACTAATTTGGTTCTCACACTATCTTTCTCCTTGGATTAATCAACTATGTAGACTGTGCAAGCCCTTAGGGTTCATGGCGAAAAAGTTATCTCGGGATTATAATATGATTATCATATGCGGATTCAGGATTTGAACTTCATGGGTTCAAATTCAAAATTCTATCACAACGTATCTAATTTGCTGGGTTCAAACTCTAGTTTTTACACTTATTTAGTTGGATCTTTAACATATATACAGAGCTTAAGATGAAGCATGAACCAGAGTTTCTTCATTGGCTTCGTCCTTGATGCTTATAATATGGCGGTAAATATAATGACAGAACTAGTGAATATATTATGTTGGTAAATATTAGTTCATTAGACTAAAAATTGGATATATAAGATATAATATAAAATATATGTTTGATTTAAACTTGATAAATTGACATATAATTTTATTTTCAAGTTTAAGCTTGACTTTATTAAAAAGCTTTCGAGAAGGATAAATATGTCATTTTGTTGGTTTATCCCAAAATTGGTAACCCGAGAATTATTATCTCACATATAGAGGATGGTATAAAATATATCACAATTGTAGCATAACAATCCCATAATTACTAACCCGCAATCAAAAGTTGTACCAAATATTTGATACTCTATTTTCACTTTTATTTATCCATTATACTAAAAATATATTTTATCTTGTTTATATATTTTAGCAAATCAATAAGACGATCTTTTTTCCTATTTTACCTTTATCATTAACTGCTCATTCCCTCAAATTTATTTCCCAAGACCTTTTGAAATATTTTAATTATAGTGGGTAAAATTGTAAAATATATACTTTATTTATTTTTTCTTAAAGGAATCAAAGTAAAAAATGGACAACTAAAAATGAATAAAGAGAGTAAAATAATCCCACAAGTTATTCCGAGATTATAATTCTGTATACCACCAACAATCCGTAATGTTTGATAGACCATGGTCGATATATATAAAAATAAGGGCAAGTTACACATTTGATCAATCAGAAAAAAAATTATATTTGCTAAGTCACATATTATATGCACACACACAATAAAAAAGTATACATTTTGCCAGCTATTATTTTTAGGAGCGGCTATAGTTTTTCCAATAAATAAATAAATTACCCACACATATTGTCTACACCTATAGGCTATAGATCCCTGCACCTAGAGGTGTACGTAGGTCGGGTTGGTTCGAATTTTTCAATTACCAAATCAAACCAATGATGTCTGGTTTTTAAATCCATAAACCAAACCAACAAAGTCGGGGCTTTCAATCTCGATTTTCTCGAGTTTTTAGATTTTTTTTCGGGTTTTAGGATTTTTTTCCGGTAAGCCTTCATAGCACAAAATATGTAACATGAAATTTCTTTTACCTATTTCTCTAGGTAATCTATTAGTGACAACTTCATCCCAACTTCTTTCATTGTAAAAGACTACAATATTCTAGATTCACGACTTGTCTCAAACAAGAGAAAGAAACAAGCATAAAATATTTTTTTTATAAATATTCTAAATATGCTCCCTATGATAACTGAATTCATAAATTATGGTCAACAAACAATACGAGCCGCCAGATACATCGGCCAAGGTTTCATGATTATCATGTCCCACTCAAATTATTTACCTGTAACTATTTAATACCCCTACAAAAAATTGATCATATCAGAACGTTTCTGAGGCCGAATCCACTATGAATTTGATAAATGTTGTTGATTGAAAGTTGGAAACTGATACCAATAGAGACTTCATAAGAGACCATTTGAGCTGTAGATCGTAATGCTCCTAGAGAGGCATATTTTGAATATATATGAGTGAAAGTTCCCAACAAATAAGTACTTTTTCATATCCTTCTATGAACCGTACGAGCACGTCCTCTGTCACCCCCACCGCGCTTACGGCTCTATACCCCAACCCAACTTGCTCTGGCCTCGGATCCTTCCTTTCTATTCCTCGGTAAGCGGACAGTGGGAGCATGGGGGGCGATATCTGCTTTTGACTGATAGAAAGCATCTCTCTTTTGTCCCTCCTAACCGAACTCGCCAAAAAAAATCACAATAGAAAAAGTTGTTCTTGCCGGGAGAGTAGCGTCAGAGACATCTTTATCTGAGGAGGAGGCTTCATCGTCCGGTTCCTTATAAATGATGTTAGGATCGGCCGACTCATCCTCGGAATCCGAAAAGAAAACCGAGACAGAACGAAATCACTTTGTTTCAGTGACATATCTAATCAGACTGAATAGGATTTGAAGAGTTGTCACGATCATTCACAAAAAATTCAGTGAACTATTGAAGCTATCAGTGTGGATTGAACTCATAATTAATTAGATATTTTTTATGAATGTCAACTAAGTATCGTAAGTAAATTGCTCCTGGTTGTTCAATCATTTGATCACCAGAGTCATTCTTTGATAAACGATCACAAGAGTCAGACTCAATAGAATTTGATCAATCCTATTTTCTGTCGTTAAAGTGGAGAACTGAACCAAGAATTCTCTTTCTTCATCATCAATTGAATAGCTGTTCGCGACCCAGGATTCTATTTTATCATCAATCTAATCCCCGTTCACGTTTTTTCTTTTTCTTATCAATGAATAGATCTCTTTACGTGTATGACTTAGATGTCTTGTATTTCTCGAAAAAGTGATTCGATTGATGGGATTTGGTATGATCTCGATGATATCGATGAGATTTATATTCCAATCTTTCTTCTTCGAAAGTATTGATTTAACCCCATAAGCGGGACCAAGCATGTTGCCGCCAGAAGCAGAACCCCATATTTCTTCTAGAGAATCTCCTAATTGTTCCAGAGCAACTAGAAAGAGATTCTTTAACCAGAAAGAATTCAGTTCAGATATAGGATACCTATCCAGAAGTTTTCGTAACTCAATCATAGATGATGGAATTATCAAAGATTTGACCTTTTCGAACTTTGTCTGTAACTCACTAGAGGCCCGAAAAATAAAGAGAAGATGTGTACGAACGAGATATCCAGCAATAAGAAGAAGGGAAAGGATTGAATATTTGAATATAGGAACTCCTGAGCATTTGGCGATCTCAGATGTGTCAATATCAATGGTGACTTATTATTTCGATGAATCATTTCTTCGGGCAGAAGAAGATTATGTAAACACTTACTCGAGATCTCACTTATCAGATTCTATTGTGGAAGACACAATTTTTTCTGAAGAATTCGCTATGATATACCTGATCCATGCATAATATCATAAAAATGGATACAAATTTTTGACTGCTACTTAGTATTGGCAATAGGTCTGAAAAAGTATCTAAAAATATCAAATTTAGACATCTGTACCTGTCGAAGTAAGGAACCATGACATATATGTTTGGAATAGATTCCATTTTGAGAGAGTTGAAAAAGCACTATCTCGTTGAAAGGTTCTATATATCTGCCCTTTCTCAACGTATTTCTTTAGACAAAGACTCCGTTTTTTCCTCTTTTCGGATGATAAATCTTTCCCAGAACATGGAGTGTGAATCAAACCCATGGTTGAATTGAAATTGAGATACTGATGCAAGTTCTTCCCTTCTGAATCAGATAGATTCATATCTGAAAGAGGTTGACAATAAGTTCTTTCAAAATTTACTATTTGTCCCTCTGTTAGAGGTGTTCCAGAAATGTCTGCGATCGAGTAAATAACTCTACGAATGAATGGATCGGATCGACTTGGAAAATGGAAAGATTTGTAGAAGTTATACGTTTCGTCACCACTTTGTGAAAAATCGTTAGGTATGAATATGTTAGATACTTGTGACTCGATTGGTGAAATAGCATCTCTCCCCCCAAAAAGCATGTGTTTTTTTACCGACACACAAAGAAAATATTTTGTTGCGAATGAACAAGATATTGAGGAATTGTCCATACGTAAAATCAGAATTATTGATACAGGCCTTTTCCACAGAAAAAGGGGAATCTTGTGTTCCAATAGAAGCAGAAGTGATATGGATTATTCAAGAATCGAAGTCGATTTGCTTTATAAATAGAAGATATCAATGAGCTTTTATGAAATGGTTTCACGGGATCCAACCAATTATCTTGATAGTGGAATATCATTGAGAAATAGGAATCCGGGTTATCAAAGGATTTTCTTCGATTATTTCTAGTATGGAATGAGTCAATCATCTACTTTGGTATCTTATTGAACAAAAATGATGATATTATTCCTCCATTGATCAAGAATTTTAATTTTTGGGAAGTATCATGATCGTCCAATAAGAAGGGTTTCAATTTTTTCAAATGAACAATTTGAAGACCTATTGATTCTAACAACTGATTGCAGAGTTGACCATTCTGACCTTTCAATTCATAGATGTAGATCTCTGAACCATTTTTTTCTGATCCTTCGAGAAAAAGATTCATTCTCTTCATAAAAATTAGGAGGTAGAACCAATAAAGATTTTTTCGATTCATCCCTGGCCTCATTCAAGAATTGTTTTTGATCCAATCCGCAAAAATCAATAGAAAAGGCAAATCCCTTATGATACACCAGATCCGGCTCGGTTATTGATAGAGTGAATAAATCTGCCATTTCTTGAAATCTCTCTTATGATTCAAAATCGTAGTGTAACCTGTAT